>NC_041729.1:99743017-101035493 GCF_004115215.2 Ornithorhynchus anatinus | reverse complement strand
ACTCATCTGACTAGCTCAACTTGAATCCACCTATGCTCTGACGTGTAAATTATGTAGCTACAGTTCAATCCTCTAACACAGCATGTTTTTACAAATGGGGATCTCTTTTATGAACAGGTAACAGGATCTCTTTTATGGAGAAGCCGCTTAGTGGATAAAGCGAGGGCTTGGGAGTCAGAGGAGCTGGGTTCTAATTCCAGCTTGCTATTTGACCTTGGGCAAGTCACTTAACTTCTCTGTACCTCAGTTCCCTCAACGGTAAAATGGGGATTAAATACCTGTACTCCCTCCTACTTAGACTGTGAGCCCCAGGTGGGACAGGGATTGTGTCCAACCTCATTAATGTTTAACTACCCCAGTGTTTAGAACAGTGTTTGATAAATAGAAAACACTTAACAAATACCATAAAGAGAAAAAAGTGGGTTGTGTATTTTGAAGTTGAGTTTATCAAAAATTATGGCAGGATTCTCTGGAAGATTGTAATCTAAATTAATTTGACATCATTTTTCATGTTTTTCCTTAGTACCTTAATTTTTTTTTATGAAATTTGTTCAGCCAGGCACTCTATTGAGCTAATCAGGTTGGAGATGGTCCATGTCCCACATGGGACTTTGTATGGTGCTGTGTATATAGTAAGTGCTCAATAAATATCACTGATTGCCTGATTCAGTTGTCTGCCACACAAAAATCATTGAATTATATTGCTGCTGTCTATTATCCTCACCTGTCCCACCCAGCCAGGTGAGCACACCAAATTACTTGTCAAAAGATCACTCCAGTCCTCTAAGAGCCTCCAAAGGATTTTTTTTTAATTTAACCTTATTTCCACTGTGGCGATGCAAATCTAGTCCCGCCACACACCTGCAACGCCTTGCAAGTTCATAGTGTAAACTCACCCTCTAGACTGTAAGCTCTCTGTGAGCAGGCATGTCTGACAAACCTGTTATATTGTACTTTCTCATGTGCTTAGTATAGTGCTCTACACATAGAAGATGCTCAATAAATACCACTGATGGTGATGATAGTGCCATGTTCCCCCTCAAATAACCACCTCTTCCTCATTCCATGCCCTCTTCGGCAGCATATATATCAAAATTGGAACAATGCAGATATTAGCATGGCCCCTGTCCAACTGATGACATGCAAACTCATGAAGCATCCCATTCAGCGCTTAGAACAGTACTTCACACGTACTAAGCGCTTAACAAATGCCATAATAATAATATTTTTCCCTAACTTGCTTCCTTTATTCATCCCCTCTCCAGCCCCACATCGCTTATGTACATATCTGTAATTATTTATTCATAATTATGTCTGCCTCCCCCTCTAGACTATAAGCTCATTGTGCTATACTGTATTGCTATATTGCACTTTCCCAAGTGCTTAGTACAGGGCTCTGAGTACAGTAAGCATTCAATAAACATGATTGACTGACTGACTGGGAGGGGAAGGAAGGCTGTCCGATTGGAGAGCAGATAGCAGCAGGAGCAGAATGCCACGGAGGGGGCGAGACTTCCTGGCCCCCACCACCATTCCCGAGCCTTCTCCTTCCTAGTCCCCTACCCCTGCATCCCTCCTCTTCTGGATTCCATCGATCAATCAATGGCATTTATTGAGCACTTACTATGTGTAGAGCACTGTACTAAGCACTTGGGAAAGTACAATACAACAGAATTGGACACATTCCCTGCCCATAACGTGCTTATGGTCTTCCCTTCTCAGTGCACCTGGGGGAAGGAAAGCCTCCCTCCTCAAAGCCCTCTGCCATCCCAGCCCCTGGCATGCAGCAAATTGGAGAGCCAGCTGGGTAGAAAGACGGGACATAACTTATTGTTGAGCAGATTTGCTCAGATGGCGAGCCCACATATAGTCCTATTTAGGAGAAGGTGATTTCCACTTGGCTCAAGTGAAACCCCACAGTTTTGAGGCTAGTAGATTTCCTGCTCCCCCCAATCCCTGTGTGGGATGTCATTTTACCACTTGGTGTTGAGAATGTTCCCTAAATGTCCCTCTAGAATGTACTTCTAGACTGTAAGCTCCTTGTAGGCATGGAATGTGTCTGTTTATTCTTATATTGTACTCTCCCAAGCGCTTAGTACAGTGCTCTGCACATAGTAAGTGCTCGATAAATACGATTAACTGACTAAAGGTATTGATGGTAGAATTGCTAGGGGGTCCAGGAATCACACCTAGGTAGGATGTAATCATGGACCCTTTTTCTGGAGAGGTTCTGCGATATCATTTTTTTAAAAATCATTAAAGTTCTGCTTTAGTGATACACAGCAAAACTGTCTAGACAAGCCAACAGTGTCTTATTCCTCTTCTACTGTCCTTTAAAAAAATGGTAGTCTTTAGCCCTTACCATGGAGCAGGGACTGTATTAAGCACTAGGGTAGATACAAGATAATCAGGTTGGACATTGTCCATGTTCCACAGGGGGCTCATATTCTTAATCCAATTTTACAGAAGAAGTAACTGAGTCAAAGAGACATTCAGTGACTTGACCAAGGTCACAGAGCAGACAAGTGGTAGAGCTGTGATTGGAACCAAGATCCTTCTGACTCCCCGGCCCATGCTTAATCCACTAGTCCGTGCTGCTTTTTCTATAAATTCAAAAAAGGCTATTTGTCCTTTTTTTTGTTTTAATTACATATTATTTCATTTATGGGGTGTGTGTTGGGGGATGTTGGGAAAACCAATTTTATTCCCTCATCACCCTAAAGTCTTGTGTTGGATACAGATATTATAAAAAGTAATTTCCAGCTTTGGCTCAAACTATTCCTTTCTAGAATCTTTCATTCCAAAAGAAAATAAATGTCTCTTATCCTAACAATAACTATCTTTATCTAAATCTACTCAATTCCTGGTTCCCAATGCAGTAAAAATGAACTAGAAAAGGAGAAGAATGTTTCTATTTCAATATATTAGAAATGTGAGTAAGAAAATTTTAAAGATATATTGCTGCCATCTGAATGGAATTTTCTTTAAATGTTTAACTAACCCTGAAAGGCCAACTTCGCTATATATCACTATTAATCCAATAATATGAAAGCTAAGACATGTTAAGCCTGTAAGAAATCATTATCTTATTTGTGAAAAGCTGTCACAGAAATGCTAACCGTTTTAGCATGTCTAGAGTACAACCTGTTAAACACAGTATTAGCAGTTTCTTTTCGTGTCTTCCTATCACTATGTCCGTGGGTGTTTATGTAGTATCACAGGAATTATAGAATGATTTTTTTTGTCTTTATCGAGGACAAATATAGGGGGCCACTATATCATCATTTCTTTGTCTGGAATAATCACTGCTGTCATCAGAATTCTCATCCTCTTGTGACCATTGATATGTGGCCATTTAATTAAGACCATTTAACCCATCGGTACTGACCCTCTCACATAACTTCCATGCCTGACTTCTTTACCGAAATGACAAATGTACATCCCTCCTCTGCTCCTACGCCTATCTGTAATTTCTTTTAATATCAATCCCTCCCTGCTCCCAGATTCTTGAGAGCAGGGATTATGCCTACCAACTCTCTAGTTTTGCAAGCTCCCAAGTACTTAGTACAGTGCTTTGAACATAGTAGAACTCAAAAAATATTATTGAGTGATTGACTGACTGCTCTCGGGATCCTAATCTTCAAGTAACTCGTGTTCTTCTGCCTCTTTGGCCTCCGCTACATGTATCTTCTTCTGTGGGTATAATCTGAGCCATTGATTACTCTCATTTTACTTTCTATTCTTTGAAAATGTAATTAGGAGCTCTGCAAAACTCAAGATCTCTCTAATCCTGGGCCTGGGTCCACTTGGGTCTGTAGAAAAAGGCACTGTAGTAGCAATAATAAAATAAAATAAAATGGAGATTAAGACTTTGAGCCCCACATGGGACAGGGAATGTGTGCAACCCGATTCGCATGTATCCACCTCAGCGCTTAGCTCAGTGCCCGGCACATAGTAAGTACTTAACAAATACCACAGGTATTATCATCAGTCAGGGAAGGAGTCTTGGAGGAGATATGATTTATGCCTCCTCTCTTCTTCATCCTCTTCTTTCCTTCTCAGTGTTTGGTTCCAGGGACAAAGACATTTAAAGGAGGCAGGTCGGCCTCTTGAAAACCAAAACACTCTTGTTCCACCCCTTCCCTTCACCCTCTGGTGGATTCACTCTTCTGTGTTGTTTACTGAAATTTCTCTTGAGGGTAAACTCATGGGTGTTCACTCCACACACTCTCTTCATGTTTTCCTACTCCCTTTGTCTCCTTGACATTCAGTTTTAGGGGCAAATACGATATCCATAGAGGGCAAAGTAGCCATAAACATATAATGCCCAGTGTTATCCGCCAACTAGAGGGAGGACAGGGCCTGGTTTTGTGGCGTGAGTGTGGAGCAGAACTTGAAATTCCTTATTCCTGTAACCCTCAACAGTTCACGACCCCCCAAAGTTGTTCATTTAGCATCAACAACTAGTTTTGTGGGGCAAAAACTGAGAATTCCTGTGGGGAAGAAAAGTCAACAAATACATTTGGCCCAAGTGGAATCAGCTTGATGTTAATACTGTCAAATAGGGAACATTTGGAGCCAAACAACTTTAATAAGGTCTTTGGTCTTTCTAGGAAAGTTTAAATATTTTACTGTTCGTTCACATTTAGATTTAGAAGGGTCATCAGATCCTATCCCTCAAGTGTATTTTAATAAGTTTTCCAAGTACAAATTTAAATTTGAACATTGTTGGTTAATCAGCCTAGTGAGAAAAATTATTGTCACATCATCATTAGTGGAATTTATTGAGTGTTTACCATATGCAGAGGACTGTATTATTAGCTTGGAAGAGTAGAATTCAACAGATCTGGTAGACATGTTCCCTGCCCACAGTAAGAGCTGACAGTCTAGAGTGAGCTTACAGTCTAGAAAATGGCACTCTTTGGGTCAAATGGCCCAGGTTTGAGTGGAGAAAAATCATGACAAACTCCAGAGGAATCTGGCTCCATAGGATCCTATTTATCAAGATTTTTACACACCACATTCAAAACTGATAATGTCCTCACTGCCTCCATAAAACTAAAAATGCAAATCGTTATACCAGATATGGGAGAAATTCCTTTCATTTTATCATAGGTCACCCTGTGAATAAATATGATAAAGCACTAAAATCCAGGTGATATTAGCAATTCACCTTCCTATGCACATATATAATTTGCTCAGACCTGTGAAGCCCATCTTTCCCTAAATTAAATCCAAAGGGAATTTCCAATTAATTATACAATCTGAAGGAGAGAATCTTGGACCTCTTGTTTTACACCGCATGCAAATTGGCATAGATTTGCTGCTTCTCGATGGGCAGGTTTTAGCTGGACCAGGGCTACCTATTCTGCCTGGGAGCAATACAATTTCAAATTCCCCATACAACAATAAACTGCTAAATGCTTCCTTATTATCTCTACTCCACCCCCCTCTACAGATGTTGTTCTGAGCAAGACAGTAAGAGAAGATGACCTAAGTGGATAGGGCAAGTGTATGAATAATGCCTCCATTTTGGATAACCACGGCAGAAACATTTCAGTAGCTGGAGACGCGAGACCTATTCGTTGATGTCTTTCTTTCTGGTTGCAGTCACCCTTCTCCCCATCATAGTTACACTCATGGAATGGAGGCATTTTATTAGCAGAAGTCAATGGTAATTCACCCCGTGTATCGGAAAAGGAAAATTTCATAAAAGAGGTAACCACCTACCTTTGTCTTTCGAGGGAGGTTCTATTTCCCCTGCAACAAAATGGAAGGAATAAGTTAGAACATATAAATTATAAGAGTGAATAATGTATTTATAGTAGTGTCTGCCTCCCCCTGTAGACTGTAAGTTCATTATGGGCCGGGAATGTGTCTGCTAGTTCTCTTGAACTGTACTCTTCCAAGACCTAAGTACAGTGCTCTGCACATAGTACTCACTCAATAAATACCACTGATGGATTGATTAATAAATGTATATTTAAAAACATTTATAAATTACTTATTTATTCATATTAATGTCTGTTTCTCAATCAAGACTGTAAGCTCATTGTGGGCAGGGAGCATATCGGCTAATTCTGTTATATTGCACCTTCCCAAGAACTTAGTAGAGTGCTCTGGGTAGAGTGAGCAGTCAATAAATACCACCGATTGACTGATTGAAATGCTTAGCACAGACCTCTGCACAGTAAGTGCTCAATAAATGCCATCGATTGAATGGTTGATTGATAGATAACATTTCAACAGGATACATTGCCACCTCTATATCTTCCTATTCCCTGGTGCATTTGTTGGTGAATCATCTTTAGTATGAACACTCAGGGTGGAAAGAATTTCTTTTCACCAAAGCGGGTGGGAATTGTTCATTGGGAGGGAAGGGAAACAAAACAGTGAAATCCCTCACAGGATTCCAGACTCACGAATAGGTTTAAACAGGGCATTTTGGGGTAGAGTACATTCAAAATGGAGGGTTATACATATAGTAGATGCACTCTAAATAATCAAAAGAGAACAGCACCTACCTTGGATAAACTAAGATCGATGAAAATGCCATCAATAAAGAGTGAGACCATAGGCATAAATGATAGACACTAGCGGATAATTAAACAATAACAAATAAACAGATAAAAAAGACTAGGCTGACTGATGGAATGGCATGACTAAGGAGGGAGAATTAATCAGAGATGAAATCTATTTGAAATTCTTCTAATGATTTTTAAGGCAGGTCATTTTAATTGAGAAACCACATAATGGACAGAGCTTGGACCTCTGAGTTTGAGAGAACTGGGTTCTAATACCAGCTCCGCCACTTGTTTGCTGTGACCTCGGGCAAGCCACTTATTTTCCTGTGCTTCAGTTACCTCATCTGTAAAATGTGGATTAAGACTGTGAGCCTCAAGTGGGACAGGGACAGTGCCAACCTAATTAACTTGAATCTACCTCAGTGCTTAGTACAGTGCCTGGTTTAACAAATTCCATTAAAAAAAAAAAAAAACTTGAAACAAAGGGGAGCACTGGTAGTTTTTATATAGAAAAAGTTTTCTGATCTCAATCATGGAGTTTTTAGGTGCTAACCGTATAGGCTACAATATAAGCTAGCTATGATGAAGTAGATTGATCAAAAGAGCAATGCAGATATTTTACAGAAAAATAGAGTACATATAATTTACCTCTATGCTTATTAGTCAGAGGCTATACAAACATTCAATATATAATAAAGGCCAAAACATTAAAATAGTCATCCAGTGAGGCACATGTGAAAAACGTGTCTGGTAGCCAAACTAGCTGTGGGCAGAAAACGTGTTTCCCAACTCTGTTGGGTTAAACTCTCTCCCATATACTTACTACAGTGCTCTGCACATAGTAAGCGCTCAATAAATACTATTGATAATGGTGATAGAATATGATTAGGAAGTTACGTGGCTCACCACAGACATAGTACGGCAAAAAGCTGATTCAATTAAAAGGAAAATCTAATAATGAACTGATTTCATAATATGTTATTAATAATAATGATAATAATGATTGAGATCTTTCTTTAGTAATTATTATGATCCAAGCACTCTATTGAGGTAGATACAAGATAATCAGGCCTGGCATAGTCTCGTGGAACTCGCAGCCTAAGCTATATCGATTTCAAGTCATTCCTGTTGCTCCAGTACAATTATTAGATGGGCCATAACGTGCAGGGCAGTGACGCAATTTTAATCCTATATTCTATTTGAAAATCATCTTGAAACCTCTAATTTGTACAGTTTGATGTATGAGTTTGGTTAGGGTTTCAGCTACGTTGCTTCCTGCTGTTCAATATGAAATTAAAACGCGTAAAAGGTTCTTTTACTTCACATGGATATATAGTTCTACTGCTGTTCATCCCATCCTTCCGAGCTCAAAGATGAGAGAAAATAGTGGAATACCAGCTATTTTATCCAAGACAGCATCTGGAAATGTGTTCCTATTGTGAGTTTGCAGTATTGTCTAATTTGGTCCTTTTACTGCAAGACACACACAGTAATGGTAGCGTTTCATTCTGACATCTTGGCTGTAATGGCATATCGAATACAAGATGAAAGCTAAATAGAGACCAATTTACTGACTGTAGCAGCCAGTTGATGTGTGATTAGCACAAGGAAGACTATTCACTTTTTTTCTGCTTAGCCTGACTCAAGACATAATGTGTGGTTAAAATTGGGCAAGCCCTCCCTATGCAGGGTAAATGCTAGCTTAAACATTTGGACAGATTGTCACCCTCCGATACCTTCATCATTTATGTCATCTTCATCATCTTCTTCTCCATCGGAGGATATGATGTCTGACAGCAAAGAAAAAAATCCATAGACCCAGTCAGTGGTTTCTTCTACCGCCTCATTTATGATTCGTAGGGGGTCGGAGCCGATCTTGGAAACAGAACTGGCTGAAGGGAAATGAAAACAGAGAAATGTAAAGAAAAAGGAAGTAAACTGGGCCAGGAAAATCAAGGAACGTTTTGCTTGATTTGATTTTTGAGCCTCAGTAGATTGGCCAGTTTCAGGAAACCAAACGATTACCCAGTTTTCCCCAGCTTCTGAGCCCAACTGAAATTCCGCTTCTTCCAAGAGGCACTCCTTGATTAAATTTCACCCTTTCAGCTCTTGCAAGGCCAGCGGCCACCTATACACTGATTTGTGAGGTTAATGGACACAATCGGGGACCCGAAGAGCTGCTCTATGATGAAATGTAATGGGGAAATAAAGCAAGAGGCTAGAGAAAACGAATTTAAGGATAGAGTAAAACCAAGCCTCAGACAACTTGAGGAATGAAATGCTGAAATAGACCTGCATAGCACACTATAAGTAGGAAAAGAATAGCTCTTTTGGAGTAAAAGCTTAGTGAGAATTCTAAAACAAAGAGGCAACAGCATAAACAATTAGCTTCTGGACCAGCACCGATAACAATTTTGGTACTGGTTAAGCCCTTATTATGTGACAAGAACTGGGAAGAAGCAAGATAAACAGGTCCCACATGGACCTCAGAGTGTAACTAGGTGGTAGAACAGGTTTTCGGTCCCCATTTTTCAGATGAGAGAACTGAGACATGGAGAAGTTTAGTAACTTGCCCAAGGTCACACAGCAGACAAGCGGCAGAGCTGGGATTTGAAGCCAGGGCTTCCCTCTCCCAAGGCCGTGCTCTTTTCACTAGGCCAAGCGGCTTCTCATCAAGCAACAAACATAAGACCACAGCGAGGATCATCCTGTGTATGGGCACAAGGAAGCAGTAGAGTCAGGTCTCCGATTGTTCTTTTCCGTCCCAAGCTCAGTGACGGGTGACTTTCACTACCAGAGAGCTCTTCTTTGACTACAATGGACAACTTAATGATATTAATAGTTAGTGCCTATTTTGTCCCTAGGGTAATTACAAGGTAATCAAATCGGACGCAACTCCTGCCCAGGCTAGGCTCATGATCTAAATAGTACAGAGAGCAAGCACCTTATGAGGAAACTAAGACACGAGAGATGAAGTGACTTGCGTAATAAATCAGAACTAAAGCTGGAACTAGAGACTGGGTCTCCTGCTTCCATTCCATGCTCTTTCCACCAGGCTAAGCTTTATCTATTCACTTATTTATTCACCTAGTCTTCTTCCCTCATTCTTGCTAACGGTAGCTCGATTTTCAATTCTCCTTCTGCTTCTACTAGTTGTAAATTATCTGTTTCTGCCTATCTCTCCTATTAGACTGTACTCCTCTTCAGGACAAGGATTGTAAATTCCACTGTACTTTGCCAAGGACTTTCCTTCCTACTCAAACTCTGAGCCCCATGAGGGACAGGGATTGTGACTAATCTGATAACCTTGTATCTACCCCAACCATTTAGAACAGTTCATGGCACAGAGTAAGCATTTAACAAATACCATTAAAAAAAGGGGGCTCATTGAAGTATTCTGCGAACAGTCAGCACTCAGTAAACAGTCAGTGCTCTGTTCACAAAAATTGGGCAATCAATAATAATGACTATTTCACACTGGCCTGAATTTTACAGAATTGAAATTTGAGGGAGATGGTGATTGTGCTTTCCTTTCAAGGAATACTTCTGATTAATGAATCCTCTTGATTATCACTAGAACCATGATTACTATGGTTCTTATTATGGCATTTGTTAGGAACTTTCTGTGTGTCAAGCAATCGCTGTTATAAATACTGGGGTATAAGTTATAGATATGAATTAATCAGGGTGGATCTAGTCTTTGCCCCACATGGGACTCACAGCCTAAGTAGGTGGGAGATCAGATGTTGAATCCTCGTCTTATAGGTGAATGATGACAGATATCTAGGGAGACAATCATGACTCTGATTTAGACTGATAATCTCCTGTGCCATTAGGGAGAGCTTGGAGTATTAAGCATGGCTTAAGAATCAGCTTGGCTTAGTGGAAAGAGCCCGGACTGGGGAATCAGAGGTCATGGGTTCTAATTCCGGCTCCTCCACCTGTCAGTGTGACTTTGTCCCAGTCACTTCACTTCTCTGTGCCTCAGTTACCTGATCTGTAAAATAGGGATTAAGACTGTGAGCTCAACGTGGGGCAACTTGATGACCTTGTATCTACTCCAGTGCTTAGAACAGTGATTGGCACAGGGTAAGTGCTTAAAAAATACTATTATTATTATTTTTTGGGGGGGGGGGTCAAACAAGACCTGATGAACTTCATCATCATCACCATCACCACCATCATTACCATCACCTTTACTATCATCGTAATCAAGTTATATCCTGTAGGAATTTGCATTTATGCTTAGGCAACTTGGTTTCAAGAGAGCTAGAAGACAATTGCATCCACCGCCAGAGATAAGGTGTGAGAGTTTCACATAGTAGTTCTTCATATGGAAGGACATGTCGTCTCGTATCACATCCCCCTCTAGACTGTAAATTCCTTGTGGGCAGGGAACATGTCTACCAACTCTTTTTATTGTAATGTTGGTATTTGTTAAGCGCTTACTATGTGCAGAGCACTCTTCTAAGCACTGGGGTAGGTACAGGGTAATCAGGTTGTCCCACATGAGGCTCACAGTCTTCATCCCCATTTTACAGATGAGGGAACTGAGGCACAGAGAAGTTAAATGACTTGCTCACAGTCACACAGCTGACAAGTGGCAGAGCCGGGATTCAAACCCATGATCTCTGACTCCCAAGCCCGGACTCTTTCCACTGAGCCACGCTCAAGTGCTGAGTAGAGTGCTCTGTGCACGGTGAGTGCTCAATTAATACCATTAATTGATTGATTGATTGAAGCAGTATGGCTTAATGGGTAAAGCACAAGTCTGGGAGTCAGGATGACCTGGGTTCTAATCCTGACTCCTCCACTAGCCTGTTGTTTGACTTTGGGCAAGTCACTTCACTTCTCTCTGCCTCAGTTACCTCATCTGTAAAATGGGGATTGAGACTGTGAGTCCCATGTGGGACAAGGACTGCGTCCAACCTGATTAGCTTGTAACTACCCCTGCGCTTAGGACAATACTGGACACATAGTATAGGCTTAGCAAATACCATCATTATCACTGAAGGAGACACCACTGACGGTGAGGTTCACCTACAAGTGTGTGGGGCTGAAAAGACCAATGCCAGATCCACGAGCCCAGCCACATTGGGCCCACGGAAAGGTTGGCCTTTTTAACGTGTTTACGCCCAGAGGAAATCATGCAGGCAGTCATCACACATTTATCTGACAGATCCTGGGCCCTGGTTTTTCCTTAACTCCTTCCCGTCCTCCTTGTGGCCTAGTTAAATCTAAAATTATTCAAAAAATTTCACTGTTGTTCAAAAACCTCCTATCAAAAATCAGGCCAGAAAATTCACGAGATTTTTCTAAGGAGAAAGCACTGAAATCCTTTTACTCCGGAGACCGAATTGCCTTGTGAAAATGGGAGTAAGGGCGAAAGGCAGCTGGGCAAATATTACATTTCCATCTGTAATAGCAGATAAATGCCAAGGTTAACCAAACCGTGCCGCTTCTGCCTCAGAAGAGGAGGCTGACCAGCGAATGAACAAAGGGGCTTGAACAGCCAGTGATGACCAGCTGTTATTCTTGTTCACAGAGAGCCGAAGAGTAAGAAATAGAAAACTGAAGCAGGAGAGATGTAGATTAGATGTAAGCAAGAATTTTCTTACCACTTGATTAAATGTTGGTTTGAAGTATCAGCGAAGATTACTTAAATTTTGTCTCTCGACTATCCAATGATGGTATTTGTTAAGCGCTTACTCTGTGCAGAGCACTGTTCTAAGCACTGGGGTAGACACAGGGGAATCAGGTTGTCCCACGTGGGGCTCACAGTCTTCATCCCCATTTTACAGATGAGGGAACTGAGGCACAGAGAAGTGAAGTGACATGTCCAAGGTCACACAGCAGACAAGTGGCAAAGTCGGGATTTCAGCCCATGAACGTCTCACTCCTAGGTCCGTGCTCTATCCGCTACTCCATGCAGGTTTTCATGCTTGTTGTGGGCAGGAAATGTGTCTACCAACTCTGTTATATTGTATTCTCTGCATACCATAAGCACTCAATAAATAGGTTTGATTGACTGATGGTTGATATGAATTTTTGGAATGTACTAATCTGATCAACCGATCAATGTTATTTATTTTGAGCTTAGTTTTTTTATTGCACTTCCTAAGTGCTTATTATGTGCCTGGCACTGTTCTAAGCACTGGGGTAGATACAAGGTAATCAGGATGGACACGGTCCATGTCCCCTGTGGGGCTCACTGTTTTGATCCCCATTTTGCAGATGAGGGAACTGAAGCACAGAGAAGTGAAGTGACTTGTCCAAGGTCACTGAGCAGACAAGTGATGGAGACACAATTAGAACCCAGGTCCTTCTTACACCCAAGTGTGAGCAGTATGGCTTAATGGAAAGAGCACGAGCTTGGGAGCCAGAATTCTAAGCCCAGCTCGGCCACTTGTCAGCTGTGTGACTTGGGGCAAGTCACTTAAATACTCTATGCCTCAGTTACCTCATCTGTAAAATGGGGATTAAGGCTGTGAGCCCCATGTGGGAGAACCTGATTAACTTGTATCTTCCCCAGTGCTGAGAACAGTGCTTGGTACATAGTAAGTGCTTACCAAATACCATCATCATCATCATCATCATCATCCAGGCTGTATTAAGCACTTGGGAGAGTTAAATACAACAGAGTTAGTGGACATGACCCTTGTTCTCAAGGAACTTAAATAATAATAATAATGATAATGATGGTGTTTGTTAAAGACTAGAGGGGGAGACAAGCTTTAAAATAAATTACGGATAGAGGAAATGGCAGAGTACAAGGCTATGTATGTAAATACTAAGTTGCTGGGGTTGGGGTGAATATCAAAGTGCTTACAGGGAATAGACCCAAGTTCATAGGAGATGCAGAAGGGAGAGCAGATAATAGGGGAAAATGCAGTGCTAAGGAAGGCCTCTTTTTTATGGTGTTTATTAACTGCTTACTATGTGTCAAGCACTGTTCTAAGTGCTGGGGTAAATATAGGTTTATCGGGTTGGAGACAGTCTCTGTTCTACAGGGGACTCACAGTCTTACTGGGAGGAAGGAGGATTTAATCCTCATTTTACATTTGAGGAAAGTGAAGCACAGAGAGGTGCAGTGACTTGCTCTAGGTCACATAGCAAGCAATTGACTGAGCCGGAATAAGACCCCAGGACTCTCAGTAGGATGCCGAATTTACTAGGACACTGTGCTTTTCGGGAAAAGACATAATTTTAGTGAGGCATTGAGGATGAGTGCAGTGGCAGTCTGTTCATTATGAAGGAGAAGAGAGTCCAGGGGTAGCTGGCAAGACAAATGAGATCGCGGTACAGTGAATAGTTTGGCATTGGAGGAACAAAGTGTGCAGGCTGGATGATAGCAGATTTTCAAGGTAAGGTAGGAAGGGGAAAACTGACTGAAGACCTTAAATCCAATGATCAAGAGTATTTCTTTGATGTTGAGATCAGTGGGTAATT
The DNA here is from genome assembly GCF_004115215.2 of Ornithorhynchus anatinus. Taxonomy (NCBI): domain Eukaryota; kingdom Metazoa; phylum Chordata; class Mammalia; order Monotremata; family Ornithorhynchidae; genus Ornithorhynchus; species Ornithorhynchus anatinus. The sequence continues at coordinate 101,021,520 of NC_041729.1, read as the reverse complement.
TGGAGGGTTTTGAGGCGTAGAGAAATAAGGATAGAACTTTCTTCAGAAAAATGATTCTGGCAGCAGAGTGAAGTAAAGACAGGAGAGAGAGAAGGCAGGGAGGTCAACAGGGAGGCTAATGCCAGAGTCAAAGTGGGTCAAACATGGGAGCAGTTTAGGAGGATGGGAAGGAGTGGCTATTAAAGATGTTGTGAAGCTAGAACTCATGGACTTTGGTGACAGATTGAATAGGTGAATGGAAAGCAAGAGATGAGTTGAGGATGATGTCAATTTTGTGGACTTGTTAGGGAGGGTGGTGGTGTTGTCTAAAGTGATGGGAAAGTCTGCGAGAGGACAGAGTTTGGATTGGAAAATGGTGACTGCTATTTAGAACATGTTAAGGTGGAGGTGTCAATAGGGCTTCCAAGTAGAAGTGTCATGAAGGCAGAAGGAATTGTGAACTGCAGAAAAGGAAAGAGGTTAGGGATAGAGGCAGCAGAGAGGGCAAATTGAATTCTCCAAAGGATTGAGTTTAGATGGAAACAGAAGGGGACCTGTAACTAAGCCTTGAGGGATTCCAACAGTTAGAGGGTGGGTGCTTCTCATTACACATTAGTAAGACCTCAATAAATACCATTAATTGATTGATTCATTAATGTAGCATGTGGTTTGGGGCAACGTAGCCTGCAAACTCCCCACTAGACTGTAAATTCCTGTGAGCAGGGATTATATCCACCACCTCTAAAATAAAAAATTAAAAAATGATGGCATTTAAGTGCTTACTATGTACCAAGCACTGTTCTAAGCACTAGTATAGATACAAGGTAATCAGGTTGTCTCAGGTGGGGCTCACAGTCTTAATCCTCATTCAACAGATGAGGTAACTGAAGTACAGAAAAGTGAAGTGACTTGCCCAAAGTCACACAGCAGAGAAGTGGGGGAGCCAGGGCTAGAACCCATGACATCTGACTCCAAAGCCCATGCTCTTGCCACTAAGCCACACTGCTTCTCTATTGTATTCTATGTTCCCAAGCGGAAATTCCTAAGTAAGCATTCAATACATACCACTGATTGAATGATACATTTTGCAATCAGTCAATCAATCAGTGGTATTTACCGAGCACTTACCATGTGTAGAGCACTCTACTAAGAGCTTACAAGTCTAATAGATTATTTTCCTACCCCAATGACTTTCGATAACAATTTTCACGGTTGCCAAAACATCCAACAGCAAGGAATGAACTCAAAGAAAATGTTGGGATTCATCCCTCATCTTTCTGGTCAGTGCACTTCATCAGCTTACCCATGTGCATTCCTGTCTATTGATTAATTCTTTAAAAATTGCATTATTTTTGCATTTATACCCTTTTTTAATTTACTGTACATTTCCCATTAGAGTGGGAGCGCCTCAAAGGCAGGGCCTATGTCTTGTACGTCTAGTATATGTTCGCAACTGTCTCGTACCGGGCCTTGAACTATTATTGTAGCTACTTAGAGGAGCATCATGCTGTAGTGCATAGAACACAGGCCTGGGAGTCAGAAGGTCATGGGTTGTAATCCTGGCTCTGCCACTTGTCTGCTGTGTGGCCCTGGGCAAGCTACTTCACTTCTCTGTGCCTCACTTACCTCATCTGTAAGAAGGAGATGAAGAATGGGAGCCCTGTGTGGGACATGGACTGTGTCCAACTGGATTTGCTTGTATCCACCAACTGCTTAGTACAGTGCCTGGCGCATACTAAGTGCTTAGCAAAATACCATAATTATTATTATTATTACTGTGCTATTGCTGATAATAGTGGCACTGAACTGAAAAATTAATACTCAAAAGAATTAATGAAATCTGGTGAAGTCACACGTTATCTCAGAAGTGGGGAAAATCCTGGATTTTTGTGGCTGACAGCAAAACACCAAAAATAAAATATTTAACAGAAACTATTCACTACATACTGCAAACTTGTTCTGAACAAAACATTAAAGATCTGTTTTCGTTTGTAAGAGTACAGTCTCATGGCCTAGCTTGAAAAAGCAGCTTGAAATAACAGTTTTTACTTTTACCTTTTGTGCCTAGCTCCCTTTGGCTTAAAAGCCATTTTAGCTGTAATTATGCATCATTTAATATGCTCTGAAATACACTCTGGATTTGCTTGGAGTGTAGTAAAATGACTTGGTAAGTCCTCGGGCTTTTAGCATTCCCCAAAATGTTGCCAACACCAAGCTGATGCAGGATTTTTAGAATAAAGTACATCTGAAGTAAGAAAATCAGCCCTTGGCCAAAAAAAGGGAAATCTCAGATAATTGCCTCAAGTTGATGCAGAAAGCAGTGTCTGCCACCAGTAAATTAATGTGCTCCTTTTATTGAGAAATGCAGCTAACAAAATGCAAGTTCTTATGAAATAATTCAAGCTTGACATTTTGGTATCGTTCATAACAGACAATCTTTTTTTTTTTCTGTAAAGCACAAGTGATAGGAATGCTAACTTGGAGTATTCCAACGGTCTTTTCTCCCGTTTGGCTCCAGTAATATAGTGGCCAAACAGAAAACTTTATTTTGAAAAATAAAACAACACGCTTGCCTCAGCAACCAGTCCAAAGTCTGACATTTTCAGTGAACTCTAAGGCCCTGCCCTTTGTGGCTTCTAAAGGCTGCTCTGGGTTTCTTCCCACTGCCATCTCTTTTGACTTGGATATGGTCCGACATATTGAGAATACTCAGTGGAACGGAATGCTATCTGAGCTGACTGTATCGCTAACCTTTCTTTCTTGAGATAGCCAGCATTTCACTGCCAAGTTTTATTCTCTCGTCCACTCATAGTTGAGTTTTTGCAAACAATTAACCGGTTAATAGCACCTACTTTGATCTGACTATAACCTTCAAACCCGCCAATCCTCTTAAATTCCTTCTCCCTCAAATTTTCTCTTCACTCTTCATCATGACCTCATGGCTCTGGACTCTGCCATGCCATGGCATTTCCCCAACCTGGACCAACCCCTCCCACCTCTTAATGCTGAGGTCCACCCTCTCCACTGCACCCAGTTCCCCCAACTGAAGTCCCTCTGTCACTCTCACATCACCAATCCCTCAAAACCTGAACAATTTTTATATTCCCCTCCCTCCATGCCTTCATTAGAGCAGCTGAAATCAGGGCCCGGGTCCAGCACCGAGTCAACTTTGTGTCGGATACGACGACTAGACACGCCTCAAAAACTTCCAGAGGTTACCATTTCATCTTCTTATTAAATAGAACTTCCTGGCTGTGGACTTGAGATACTCTATCAGGTCTTCCCTCTTAGCGATGCTATCTATTAAGTGGTTAATATGTGCTGAGCGCTAGTGGAAAAATGAGGTAATAAGATGGGACGGCGTCTAGGTTCACAAGAGAAGAGGAGGGAGAACAGGTTATCCCCATTTTAGAGAAGCCGCATGGCCTAGAGGTTAAAGTACAGGCCCCGGAGTCAGAAGGACCTGGGTTCTACTCCCACCTCTGTCACTTGTCTGCTGTGTGACCTTGGGGAGGTCATTAAACTTTTCTGTAACTCAGGTACCTCATTTGTAAAATCATAATGAATAATTATGGTATTTGTTAAGCTCTATGTGCCAAGCTCTGTTCTAAACACTGGGGTAGATACAAGGTGGTCAGCTTGTCCCACTTGGGGCTCATAGTCTTAATCCCCATTTTCAGATGAGTGAACTGAGGCACAGAGAAGTTAAGCAGCTTGCCCAATGTTGCACAGCAGACCATTGGCAGAGTGCGGATTAGAACGCATGTCCTCTGACTTCCAAGCCCGTGCTTTTTCCACTAATCCATGCTGCTTAGGAGCCCTATATGGGAAAGGGATGTGTTTACCACAGGGCTTAGTTTAGTGCCTGACACATAGTAAGTGCTTAATAAATTCCACAGTTGTTATTATTATTATTAGATGAGGAAACAGAGGCACAGAGAAATTAAATGATTTGCTCCAGGTCACACATGAACAAATGGTGAAGGGATCTAGAAACTGGGTCTTCTGACTTCCAGACCTGTGTTTTTTTCAGTAGATTATCTTCCTTTTCTACTCTCTTCTCTCACTACACCCCAGCTCGCATTCTCCTTTTCTCCCAAGCGCACCTTCTCACTGTATCTCACTGTGGACTTTCCCAACTCTGTCCTCTGGCTCACGCCCTTCCAACTGCCTGAAACTCCTTTTCCCTTTAAATGTGCCAGACCAAACCCTTCTAATCCCACTACCTCCAAGAAACTTTCTCCAAATAATTTTTCTTCTTCCAGATCATAGACCCCTTATTGGCATCTCCGCACTTTTGTACCATCTTAGGGTTTGTGCATTCTCAATTTCTCATTGTAATTTTGTAACTAACATTTTACCTTCTTTATTTTAGCACTACTTCTTGTCATTTTTGTGATGTCTGTCTCCCCTATTTGATTGTCAGCTCTTTTCAGGCAGGGATTATCTTTTACCTCTACTATACCCTCCCAAGCATTTTGTATGCCACTCTGAGCACAGCAAATGCTCAATAGATCGACTGATTTGGGCTCTGTGACTCTTCTATTCCTCCATTAATGTCTCTCAACCCCACAATCCTTGCTAATGAGAAGCAGTGTGGCTTAGTGGAAAGAGCTTGGACTTGGGAGTCAGAGGACGTGGGTTCTAATCCCAGCTCCGCCACTTGTCTGCTGTGTGACCGTGGGCAAGTCATTTCACTTCTCTGGGCCTCAGTTACCTCATCTGTAAAATGGGGATGAAGACTGTGAGCCCCACTTGGGACAATCTGTTTACCTTGTATTTACCCCAGCGCTTGGAACAATGCTTGGCACATAGCAAGTGCTCAACATATGCCATAATTATCATTATTATTATTATTACTCATTCCAAACCCATAATTCCATCCTGAATCCCCCAGTCCATCCTGCCTCCTTGCTAGTTCCTGATGGTGTGAGCTTCCCAAAGCCTCTGCGTCACCTCTTCACCAACATACTAGGCTCTATTCTTTCAATGTCATCACAGCTGTTTCCCCAGAGGCCTCCTGCGTGCTCTCCAACTCGACCAGTACCTCTCACCCCACCTTTTCCCACCTCTTATAGATGCTTGTTCCTGTTGGCCTCCCCTCTTTTATTTCTATCATCAACCTTTCACCTTTAGATGGCTCCTTCACCCCTTCCCTCAAGTCTCCTCTTCTCTGGATTCCACATCCCCCTCCATATCCCTACTCAAACTCTGAAAAGGTTATACCCTCTTGCTTCCTTCACTTACTCTCCCTAATGACTCTCATCCTGTATTGTCTGGATTCTGGCCCCTTCATTCTATTAATAATAATAATAATAATAATGTTGGTATTTGTTAAGCATTTACTATGTGCAGAGCACTGTTCTAAGCGCTGGGGTAGACACAAGGGAATCAGGTTGTCCCACGTGGGGCTCACAGTCTTAATCCCCATTTTACAGATGAGGTAACTGAGGCACAGAGAAGTTAAGTGACTTGCCCACAGTCACTCAGCTGACAAGGGGTGGAGTCGGGATTCGAACCCATGACCTCTGACTCCAAAGCGCGTACTCTTTCCACTGAGCCACGCTGCAACACTCTCATCAGGGACTTGCTCGGCCTTATGTCCAAGTGCCTTTACTCTTCCCTAATCTTCCTTGAACTCTTGCCTGCTTCAGACACCATGGACGATTGCCTCCTCCTTGAAAAACTTTCAGACTTTGGTTTTGCTGATATAATACTCACCTGATTCTCCACCTGTCTCACTGTTCTGCTTCTTTATTGGCTCTGCTTCAACTTCTCATTCCTTAAATGGGAGTGTTCTGCAAAATTCTGTTCCACATCTCCCACTCTCCAAACTGAATATTCATTCCTCTCAGGGAACTCATCCACTTTCCTGGCTTTGACGACCAGCTCTACCCAAGGACTCCTAAAACTGCTTCCCCTCGCCAACCTGTCACTTAATCTACGTTTTCTGTTGTTGTCGATGATGATTGTATTTATTAAGCACTTAGTGGAAAGATGAAACAATAAAAAACAAAAAAAAAATCTAACATAAGGCTCAGAGTCCAACAGGTGGTGTTTTTTTTTTTTTAAATTATGTTTATTGTTTCATCTTTCTGCCAACTACTAAATCCTGCTGATTCTTCCAAAAATATATTTCTGGGATCTGCTCTTTTTTCTCCCCCCAAAAAAGCTACCACCCTAGTCCGAACTTATTATATCACTCCAACCTGTATTATGTTCTTGAATCTCTGGATTCCGATACTCTTTCACATTGTTTCCCCAACCTGCTTGGACCCAAATTCTGATGGACCACAGCATTATACACATTCAATCACTCCTAAAATCTTACTCCTCCAGGGTATTATTAATTTACTTACTCCTCCCTCATTAATTTACCCCCTCCACCCTGGTCACAGCAGTCCAATAGCCACCCTGATACACTTTTCATTTTAATCCTACTCTGAAGCCTTATGAAAATTAATGGAATTTCAGTATCTGTTCTCCTACCTACTTAGACTGTGAGCCCCATGTGGGACAAGGGTAGGTATTAACTTGTATCTAACCCAGCCAAAAGAACAGTACTTGACACCTAGTAAGCACTTAACAAATATTTTAATTATCAACTGTATATATGCAGGTATATATTCATATATAAATATGTATAGTCAACGAATAATTGAACATAAATAGTAATAATAAATAATTATGGTATTTTATCCTGACACTCTCATCCTACCAGTTATCACCTTGGTCTTGCTCCTAATTTCTCTATTTGTAGTGATTCGTATCTGTCCCTCCCATTAGATTGTAAACTCCCGGAGTGCAGGTGCTCAATGAATATCGCTGATTGAAAGCATTTCTGGAATACCTGCCATATGCAAAGCACTGTGCTAAGCAGTGGGGAGAGAATAATGGAGGCAAAAGACACCATCCCTGCCCTCAAGGGGCTTCAGCAAGGCGAGCTAAGACAAACACAAATCATTTACGGCTAGTGAGGACATATATAATAGTAAAAAAAAATTGATGCTCTGAAATGGATGGCTAAGACCAAGAATTAAAAAACTTGCTTACTTGAAAGAAATTAATTCTCCATCTATCTGTTCACTGAATAATATTCCTTTCCCATCAGCACTGATGCATTTGGCTCAGAACAGTCCCAAGATAAATAATAATGGTAAATGGGATTAGACATCTTCTGATTTACCACTGGAAAGACACAATGGCTCATGCCCATAACGTTCTAACCCTACAGCAATATTTCTAAATCAAAGAGGGAGGGATTATTGTTTTCAATTTACCTCACACCATTCAGGCAAATATTTTCAGATGGAATGAAGAGTATATAACATTTACTGAAGTCTTTAAATCACTTAATTCCAGAGAAGCCAAATGTAGTCATAAAGCAAGCTGTGGGTTTCAGATTATTTCCTGGGAAATTGATTATTATAAAGCCTGATTTTAATTGACTTACGCTACTGCTGTTCAAATAGATGTAAACACAGGATACCACCCTCAGGGAAGGCTTTAAAAAGAGGCCACCAAATTGTTTTCTATTTATAATCAAATAAGCCAACTTCCAGAGTTGAAACAAACTTACATAGAACATTTTCCTATCGAAGAGAGTCTCTCTTTTCAACTGCCAAAACATCCTGACACAGTTTCCCGTAAAAATATTCTTCACTAAGCTTAATAGATTTTCAAGAACTTTGGAGCATCCTAAAACATCCCACCTCACTTTATCCTTCCCTCACCACCCTTTAAAACTCTCCTCTCCCTAGCTAAGAGAAAGGGGAAATCCTGTGGGACACTGACTGGCCAACCTAAAGGGCGTGAGTGTTATTTTATCTAAGCAGAAGTTTCGCTGAATAAATAAATTGGTGCCCAGCACGAAGTGTGGCTGGCTTAGATAGGTGCTCTTCAGGAAGCAGGTAACCTGACTTCATTCCATTGTCAAAACTCGTATCCTTCCAGGTACCATTACCTAGCCTCTATGTATGGAATGAATAATAAGAAGAATCATTATGGTATTTGTTAAGTGCTCATTTGCTTTGTGTCAGGCACTGTACTAAGTGCTGGAGTGGATACCAGCAGATCGGGTTGGACACAGTCCCTGTCCCACTTGGGGCTCACAGTCTCAATCCCCATTTTACAGATGAGGTCACTGAGGCCCAGAGAAGCGAAGCGACTTGCCCAAGGTGTCACAGCTGACAAGCGGTGGGATGGGATTAGAACCCATGACCCGCCTACTCCTAGGCCCAGGCTCTATCCACTACGCCATGCAGCTTCTCAATTACAAGCCATCAGCGTTTCACCTAAGACTCACACAAACAGCGTGAAGCTGTAAGAAACTGTAAGTAAGCTGGAGAAGCAGCGTGGCTCAGTGGAAGGAGCATGGTCTTTGGAGTCAGGGCTCATGAGTTCAAATCCCAGCTCTGCCACTTGTCGGCTGTGTGACTGTGGGCAAGTCACTTCACTTCTCTGTGCCTCAGTTCCCTCATCTGTAAAATGGGGATGAAGACTGTGAGCCCCACGTGGGACAACCTGATTCCCCTATGTCTACCCCAGCGCTTAGAACAGTGCTCGGCACATAGTAAGCGCTTAACAAATACCAACATTATTATTATTATTACAAACCCATTCTGTTCCAAATCCATGCCTGACACTTCTTGGACTCGTGACCATTTCCTCCTACAAAGTTGCACCAGAACACTTCAAATGCCACACCACCCCTCTCAACTCCCCTCCTCCCCTCCGAGCCCCCAACTAGATAAGTATGTAGAAGATGAATTACATGAACTATTGACCTGTCCCTTGATGGAGTTTTCTTTTTAATCTGATCTCATTCAATTTACTATAAAACAAATACGAAATGGGCCTTTCTGAAGCTAGCTCTTGTATAGCTTTCAAAGCAGCACTTTAGCCTGAAAGCTTTTAAGTGTGTGGTTGCCTTTGGCAGTAGACTAGTTGTTTTTGTAGCTTGAATGAGGAGAGCTGTGCTCTTGTTTCCATTCTTGATCTTCAAAGCAGGTTCCATGGAAAAATTCCCTCCCTTTCAGTTTCAGAGTTTCTGATTCTTCATCGAGCTTTCCTAGAGCAATACTGTACTACAGACCTCTCTAAACAACCTTCCTGAAGAGACTTATTGTAATCAAGCCCTGTCTTTTTCAGTGCGCATGAAGAATAATACCTGATATTTGTAGAGCATTTTCATTTATATATAGTATTTGTTAAGTGCTTACTATTTTTCCAGGTACTGCACAAAGCTCTGTATGGTCTGATAATGTTGGACATAGTCCATGTCCTACTTGGGGCTCACAATTTTAATCCTCATTTTGCAGATGATGTAGCTGAGGCACAGAGAAATGAAGTGATTTGGCCAAGGTCACTCTGCAGAAAAATGACAGAGCCAGGATTAGAACACAGGTCCTCTGACCCTCAGGTCCATGCTCGTTCCACTAGGCCATGTGGCTTGTCAAGGTGCTTTCACTCCAATTGTTTAGGGTGCCCTTGCAAAGTCCCTGTGAGGAAGGAGAGGCATCCTGGGTCCTGTGCCAGAGGGATGGGTACAGTTAGCAGAATCCTGAAAGCTCCCCAAATCTAGGACACACAGGGAGTCTCTGATGGCTATCATGAGCTGGGAGGCACCTGAAAAGTTTTTCCTCCAGCCAGAGGAGTCTACTGATCTTTTTGGTTTTAGTTTTTGTATTGATTTTTGTCCCTGTCTTTCAAGTTGCTTTTGTGTTTTTATTGTTTCAACTTCCTTTACGTGCCAGTCTCCAGTTCCTTCTTTTCCCTCTGTTTTAGAATGTGAGTCACTGGGGGACCAAGGACCATGTATAATTTTCCACACATTCATTTTTTCCATGTTTACAACGCTGCTTTGCTCAGAGTAGGCACTTAAATATATTATTACTTCTGCAGGTACTATTATCTCCATTTACAGATGAGGAAGCTGAGGCCAGGGGAGTTTAATTGACTTGTCTAAAGTCACATAATAATCTGAATCTCTCATCACCACAGCCTACATTCCCTCCCTTCTGTGTCACCTAGGAACTTAAATCAGTACCCCATAAACGCTCTGATAATCACCCCTTCTTCACCTCCCCATATTTCACATCTCCATGCTCTGTTGTTTCCCCTACCTGTAATTCATCAGCAATCTGGGCATCCTTTAAGCACGGAGTCTGGGTGCTTTGAGGAACATTCCTGACATTTTCACTGCTAGGCAAAGAGTGCACTTTCCTCGTCCTCTATAATCTGACCTTAATCAGCCAATTTATCACTTGTAAAATTGGGCTGCAGATGTTTAAACCTGGATTGTGTCCAGAAAACTGGAGCTCAAACTGTGTCATATGGAGGACCTTTATTCTCATAGGTAAATTGTTAGCAAAACTAACCCTCGACTTAATTCTTCAAGATGGTCTTTGGCACCAAGTTGTTTTGTCTATAGAGAAACTGGAGAATGACTTCAGTCAATCAGTCTGTGGTGTTTATTGCTTACATTGTATATTGAGCACTGTAGTAAGCACTTGGGGGAATACAATCAAATTATAGCTGTTCTCATGACCTTCTTGCTAAATCCAATGGCCTCTACTCCACCTAAACTAAGCTCTTTTGGGGCAGGGAAAATATTGACTAACTGTGTTGGATTGTACCCTTCCCAGTGCTTAAAGCAGCAAAGCCTACTAGATAGAATATAGGCCTGGGAATCAGAAGGACTTGGGTTCTAATCCCGACTCTGTCACATTTCTGCTGTGTGGTCTTGGGCATGTCACTTCACTTCTTGGGGCCTCGGTTATCTCAACTGTAAAATGGGGATTGAGACCGTCAGCCCCAAGTAGGATAGGGGACTGTGATTAACCCGATTTACTTGTCTCCAACCCAGTGTTTAGTATAGTGTCTGGCACATAGTAAGCACTGAAAAAAATACCACAATTATTAATATTGCTATATTATAGTGCTCTGCACCCAGTAGGTGCTCAATAAATACCACCAAATGAATGATTTAGAGTGGGAAAGAGAGAAGGAGTAGAGTACTACAAGTAATAGATGTTGGGAAGTAATAAAAGTTGAAAAAGGTTAAATACTTAGGTGGTTATCGACTACTGATATTGTTTAGAGCAGCTATTAATGGCCCTGACCGACACCAGACCAGAAGAGACCTTTGACATTATCCCAGTCTGCTGGGCCTGTGGTGCAAAGTGGGGACATCTCAGGAGGAGAACATGGACATCCCACAGTCCAAGAGAACTTCTCCAGGGAACACCTGGAGCCCAGATCTGTTGCTCTGCCTTTGCATATCCTCCACACGTTTCAGTGTGAAATCTGCCAAAGTGTCTGAGCTGTCAAAATCGGTGGCAGGAACTGCAACGTAGGGAGGCTGGTGTCAAAAATAAAACAGTAAACAGAAAAGCATCTACTTCCATAACAGTCGGTCGTATTTATGAGTGCTTACTGTGTGCAGAGCACTGTACTAAAATGATGGGAGAGTACAATATAACAATATAAAAGACATATTCCCTCCCCACAACGTGCTTACAGTCTTGGTACCAGACAGAAGGTAGAACCAACCAACTGGAAATGGAGCTTCCTTTTTCTTTTTTCTTTTTTTTAAATGGAATTTGTTAAATGCTTTCTTCATGCCAGGCTCCGTATTAAGCCCTGGAGTGGATACGAGCTAAGCAGGTTGGACACAGTCCACGTCCCTCATCGGTCTCACGTCCTTAATCCCCATATTTTAGATGAGATAACTGAAGCACAGAGAAATGAAGTGGTACACAGCAGACGAGCGGCTGAGCCGGGATGAAAACCCAGGTCCTCTGACTCCTAGACCAATGCTCTCTCCATTAGGCCTCACTGCTTCTCCACTGTCGGTTTACAGCTGAATGGCTGACCGCTTTCGTGTCATTTCTGTGGAAGGATAGGATGTCAGGATACTACCTCTAACTAGTACATCTCCCTCTTTCCTCTTTAGCAGCATTGAGATGAGTTGGGAAGTGGAAAAATGGGGGCTAAAGTCTTCCAGCAATCTGGGTCCATCGTACTACAATTTCCAGAATGCATTTGCACAGACATTGAACAGACCTTGAGCAGCTCCAGCCCACCTGAAGAGAGTCACGTACGTTCAGTATACTGAGCTTCTGAGGATCAGTGCAAAATAGACTGATCGATTTTGCCAAGAGAGCTGTATCCAATTCTATGACATTTGTGCATTTTCCTAAAACTGATCATAAACATCTCAAAAAATCCAGAACTCCTGGATAAAGCTCACTCTGGACTCCTTCAGTTAAAATAAAACATAGTAGTCAGTTGACCGCATTTATTGAGCACTTACTGTGGGCAGAACACTGGACTAAACACTTGGGAGAGTACAATATAACATATTCCCTGCCCTCAGCGAGCTCACAGTCTAGAGGGACTTTTAAATTGCGGATCTAAAAATATGGTTGGTTCCTTTTTGTTTGGTTTGTTTTTAGAAGGTAAAAGCATCATAAAGAACGAATACTGCCATAGTTACAGTGGACTGGGAAATGAGTTTCATGCTCTCTGCAGTTAATGTGGATTACTGCAATGTTTTGTGGACTTCCAATATACCTGTTTCAAAGGCAGCAAATGGTGCAAATGCAAGAGCATGAATTAACTCTGGTACCATAGGAACCAGCCTGTTACTCCAATTTCCTTCCCACTCAGTTGGCTCAAATTTTCTTCCCGGATTGGTATGAAAATGAAATTTACAATTTGCAAAGTCTTCCAAAGCTGGGCCAGAGCTACTTGCTGGAACTTCAAAGTCGACCTGCTATCATTTGTCATCTGAAGTTGACAAGGCTTCAACAAGCCCGGCTTATATAAGAAAGGTTTGTAGCTGGGATTTGTCTGTTTCTGACAGAGGAAGTTCTTTTAAAGTGGCTTTGGCTATAGTAATTCATAGTATAAAAAGTGTTGCTCCTCAGTTTTAAAGCAATAATATTAATCTGAGATATAATTTTGTCAAATTTTTCCACAAATGAAATATTTTTTTTTCAGCTTAGGGATTTTAGGATATAGATGGCAAAGGGTCTGGAAACCTCAGATGTTTTTTAAAAAATGTTGCTCTGGAAACCTATTTTAAATTTAAAGAACACTGAAATTCTCTGAAGGATTGTTGATGTTCATTATGGGCAAGGAAAGTGACTGATAATTCTGCTGTACTGTACTTTCCCAAGTGCTAAGTAGAGTGCTCTACATATAGTAAGCATTCAATAAATACCACTGATTGACTGATTTCTGCAAATGCTCAGTATTTTGATTTTAACCCAAACTATACAGATTTACTCTGAGCATTGCGGTAAATCTCTTATGACTATTATTTGTTAGATTTATACAGTCTCTGTTCTCTAAAGAGATTTCACACTTTTTCTGACATCACTTTCATGGGGTGACACCAATATATTAAGAGCAATTAAAGCCAACTTAACAAATGAAGCTAATTACCTCAAATAAAGGTTGATTTACTTAGAAATATAATTTCACACATTGATAATAACAAGGTTCACAGGGAAACATCTTTTGGGATAATGGTACTGTCATCTGTGATAAGCCAATAAGATGTTCTAGCATTCATTCCCCTTTGTAAAATACATTCCACATAAAATATAGATTATATAAAAGAAGGGATTGAATTTTAAAATGACAGTTCAGTCAGAACAAATTCAAACATCAGTCAGTCAGGTAATGAGCACTTGCTGAGTTTGGTAAGGGGCATAAATATAGTATTCTTTAAGTCAGGGGATCTAGATCTGTTTCTGTCCATTAAAATTTAGCAAATGCAATATTTAGCAGATCTATCTATGAGACTGAGAAAACAGCAGAGCTACAGTTTAATTTTCTACAAAACCAGTTGATAATATTTGGGGGTTGATTAGTAACAAGAAATGTGTGCTGAAAACTGTAGTAGAAGAGTACAATGGAGGTGAAGACAAAAATCACTGTCCTCAAGAAGTTTACAATCTAATAGAAGAGAGAGGCACAAAATTATTTACAGAAAGGCGGAAATGGAGAATGGAATGACAAAAAAGGATGAATAAGTGTTTGAATAGCTGAAAATGTAAATTGATGCTTATACATAGGTGTTATAAGTGACTGTAAATGCGTAAGAACTGAGGTGAAAATCACAAATGCAGTGAAGCTGGGGGAGAGGTGAATACCAAATTGCCTAAGTGGTACAGACCCAAGTACATAAATGACACAAAAGAGAGGAAGTGAGAGCTTAGGGAAGTGCTCTTGATTTTACTAAGATATGATTTTAGTAGAGTTTTGAAGATGAGGAGAGTGCTGATCTTTTAGATAATGAAGGGGCAGGGAGTTCGGGAGGGAGGGATCGGCTGCGAGACAGATGAGATCAGAGTACAATGAGTATGTTGGCATTAGAAGAGCATGTGGGTTAGGTTGTATAAGATCAGTGAGGTGATGTGAGGGAGAGAGCTAACTGACTGCCTTAAAGCCATTGACTAATTGTTCGTATTTGAAGCAGAGATGGACAGGCAAACATTGGAGGGTTTTGAGGAGTGGGAAGATGATCACTGAACCATTTTCTTGAAAAACATTCTGGGCAGAAGAATGAAGAATAAACTGAGTGAAGAGACATAGGATGCAGAGAGGTCAGAGTGTAGGCTGATTCAGCAGCAGTTTGGTCCTGTAGGAGTTGGGATATTAAGAGGGCTTTAAACTTTTGTAGAAGATGTGTAAGGGATGGCGTTTCCGGCAGTGGAAATGGCACATGAAAAATGTGTGGCCTATGGGAAGTACCATGGTCTATGGGAAACAGCACAGACCTGGGAATGAGAGGACCTAAGTTTTAATCTCCACTCTACCACTGCCTGCTATTCATTCATTCATTCAATAGTATTTATTGAGCGCTTACTATGTGCAGAGCACTGTACTAAGCGCTTGGGATGAACAAGTCGGCAACAGATAGAGACAGTCCCTGCCGTTTGACGGGCTTACGGTCTAATCGGGGGAGACGGACAGACAAGAACAATGGCACTAAACAGCGTCGAGGGGAAGAACATCTCGTAAAAACCGATGGCAACTAAATAGAATCAAGGCGATGTACAATTCATTAACAAAATAAATAGGGTAACGAAAATATATACAGTTGAGCGGACGAGTACAGTGCTGTGGGGATGGGAAGGGAGAGGTGGAGGAGCAGAGGGAAAAGGGGAAAATGAGGCTTTAGCTGCGGAGAGGTAAAGGGGGGATGGCAGAGGGAGTAGAGGGGGAAGAGGAGCTCAGTCTGGGAACGCCTCTTGGAGGAGGTGATTTTTAAGTAAGGTTTTGAAGAGGGAAAGCGAATCAGTTTGGCGGAGGTGAGGAGGGAGGGCGTTCCGGGACCGCGGGAGGACGTGACCCAGGGGTCGACGGCGGGATAGGCGAGACCGAGGGACGGCGAGGAGGTGGGCGGCGGAGGAGCGGAGCGTGCGGGGTGGGCGGTAGAAAGAGATAAGGGAGGAGAGGTGGGAAGGGGCAAGGTGACGGAGAGCCTCGAAGCCTAGAGTGAGGAGTTTTTGTTTGGAGCGGAGGTCGATAGGCAACCACTGGAGTTGTTTAAGAAGGGGAGTGACATGCCCGGATCGTTTCTGCGGGAAGATGAGCCGGGCAGCGGAGTGAAGAATAGACCGGAGCGGGGCGAGAGAGGAGGAAGGGAGGTCAGAGAGAAGGCTGACACGGTAGTCTAGCCGGGATATAACGAGAGCCCGTAATAGTAAGGTAGCCGTTTGGGTGGAGAGGAAAGGGCGGATCTTGGCGATATTGTAGAGGTGAAACCGGCAGGTCTTGGTAACGGATAGGATGTGTGGGGTGAACGAGAGGGACGAGTCAAGGATGACACCGAGATTGCGGGCCTGCGGGACGGGAAGGATGGTCGTGCCATCCACGGTGATGGAGAAGTCTGGGAGCGGACCGGGCTTGGGAGGGAAGATGAGGAGCTCAGTCTTGCTCATGTTGAGTTTTAGGTGGCGGGCCGACATCCAGGTGTGACTTTGGGCAAATCTCCTAACTTCTCTTTGCCTCAGTTACTTTCATTCATTCATTCACTCATTCAATTGTATTTATTGAGTGCTTACTGTATGCAGAGCACTGTTCTAAGCACTTAGGAGAGTACAATACAACAATAAACAGACACATTCCCTGCCTACAAAGAGCTTACTATCTAGCAGAGACTTCACCTGTAAAATGGGGTTTAACACCTGTCTTTTTCTTCTTCCTATTTATACTGTGAACCCCATGTGTGATGGGAGTTGTGCCAAACTTGATATCCTGTATCTATGTCAGTACTTAGCAAAGTGCTTGACAATAAAGGCTTAATGCATACCGCAGTTTTGTTATTATGAACGATGGGTTGGATGCGAGAGAAGTGAGAGCAAGGCAAACTGGGGTAAACACAGGAGGGATAGTGAGAGTGTGCTGGCGAGTGTAGCAGGTGAAGAGAGTCAACAGTCAGGAATTTCTTCTTGATTTTAAGGGAAATGGGTAAGTTTTGGAGGCTTTTGAGGGGCGGAGAGATGTGTGTCAAACTATGTTTTATACTAAGGCTTCAATCAGCTAAATGTATAATGGTGATTAATACTTAATCATCATAATTATGGTATTTGTTAAATACTTAGTCACTTTTTTGGGCACTTACTATGTGCAGAACACTGTACTAAAAGCTTGGGAGAATACAATATAACAGAGTCTGTAGATGTTCCCTGATCACAGTGAGCATTATGGGTCAAGCACCATTCTAAGTGCTGGGGTAGACACAGTTTAATCAGGTCAGACACAGTCCCTGCCCCATATGAGGCTCACAGTCTTTGTAGGAGGAAGAGCCAGGATTGAATCTCCATTTAAATTTGAGGAAACGGAGGCACAGATAAATTAAGTGACTTGCCCAAGGTTACCCAGCAGGGAAGTAGCCAAGCAGGTATTAGAACCTAGAACTTCTGACTCCTAGACTCCCTACTCTTTCCACCAGGCCATGCTGTTTCTACAGATGGAAAAAAGCAGGTGGCAGGCAGAGAAGAGGCAAAAATAGTTTCCTGGTCAGGAGACGGTAAGAACTAGAAGTGACATAGCAGGCCGTGGGTGAGGAGGAAGGGACACAACTAGGAAATTGAATTAAGGAAAAAACTGTCAGGATTTAATAACAAAAAGAATTAACAGGCAACAAAAAGTCAAAGGCCATAATAAAGTTGTGAACAAAGATAGTGAAGACAGTGTCTTAATCCACTACATAACCCAATAAAATATGGAAATAAAACTCACCTTCTAATTCTCTAGCAGCCTGTAATAGTTCACTACAATGAGGTCCTAGAATGCAGCTAGAGCACTAGTGTCAAAGCAATGCTCCCCCATGTTCATTCATTCAAGCGTATTTATTGAGCGCTTACTGTGTGCAGAGCACTTTCCTAAGCACTTGGAAAGTACAGTCCAGCAATAAAGAGAGACAATCCCTGCAGGCCATTTGAAGAGAATGGACAAGAGCAGAATACCCAAATGAGCTGGTCAGTGGTGCACTAAAATTCCTCCTCCTGGTTTACTTTACCACAGGGTGGTATCATTCCCAGTTTTCTGGGAGAGGGAGATAAGGATAGGGGATAGCGAGAGAGAAGATGGGTGGTTTGGTAGCTTCGTTTTCCCAGGGAAAGGCAATATCTCCATTCCAAGTTCCTCCATCTCTTAGACCTCTTTGATCAGGGCTTCAGGGGCTCACAAAGCTCCAGAGAACAGTTGGCCCTCAATCTTCAAGCCAGTTAAGCTTCTAAAAATTTCTTCTGTAAACAGGGAAGACTGAGTGAAGCAAGTTGTGGTCAGAGAACGAGTGGAGTGGATCCATTATGTTATATTGTACTCTCCCAAGTGCTCAGTTCAGTGTTCTGCACACAGTATGCACTCAATAAATACCACTGATCGATTGCAGTGGACAACTGGGAGATGACCGGGAAAACATGTCAGTCTGTCAGACAACAACCAGAAATGGGATAACTACTTCAGAACACAGATCTGGGGAAAACCTGGACACCAACAGTGAGAAACTAAAACAGTGCCAGGTTCTTAGTGTAATGGGTACAACAGAATAGCAAAGGGTGATCTTTGCTTGCACACAAACTGAACAGGATTATCAGTCACTGCTCTTATCAGCCACACTCATATACTGAAAGATCTCACCATCAGCATAGCCTCATCTTCTAACACAAAGAAGAGGTAGAAGCAAATGGTAGATAATCATTACTGCTTATTAATCTCCAAGTGCTGAATGAGGAAAGGTTTACATTCCACAGGTGTTCATAGGAATTTTGAAGGGCAGATACTATGGGATGAAGTAGCACAGTCATTTCACCTCTTTATGACTCTCCCCTTCTAGACTTTAAGCTCCTTGTGAGTTTTTGTATTGTATTTTGTATTGTAATCTCCCAAGTACTTAGAAAAAAAGCTCAGCACACAGTAAGTGCTCAATGAATACCACTGATTGATGGATTGAAGATTAACTGGCCTAAAGACTGAGGGCTAATTGTTCTTTGGAGATTTATGAGCACCTGAAGCCCAGATCCAAGAGATCTAAGAGATGAAGGAACTTGGAATGAGGATATTGCCGTTCCCTGGGAAAATGAAGCTGCCATCCCACCAACCTATTCTCTCGCTCCTTCCCTATCCCTATCTCCCTCTCCCAGAAAACTGGAATTGATACCACCCTGTGGTAAAGTTCTGTAGTTGTCTGGTATCC
The DNA here is from genome assembly GCF_004115215.2 of Ornithorhynchus anatinus. Taxonomy (NCBI): domain Eukaryota; kingdom Metazoa; phylum Chordata; class Mammalia; order Monotremata; family Ornithorhynchidae; genus Ornithorhynchus; species Ornithorhynchus anatinus. The sequence continues at coordinate 101,002,820 of NC_041729.1, read as the reverse complement.
TTGAACAATCTTGATCCATAAAGGGCAGAATTGTGCAATAAGCACGAAAGTCAGAAGACTTGAGTTCTACTCCCAGATTGACTGTTGGCCAGCTGGATAAACTTGGGCAAGTGACAATTTCTCGGGGCCTCCGTTTTCTCATTTATGAAATGAGTCTAAATACCTGTCTCTCCTTATCTCTCAGGGATGTTTTAAAGATAATAAGCAATAATGGATGGGAAGACGTTGTGGAAAAATAACCGTGCTCCACAAATTGGGGAAGGAATGGGGTCCAGTGGATAAAACACAGGACTGAGAGTCAAAAGGACCTAGATTCTAATCCCAACTCCAAACTATTTGCATGACCTTGGGCAAATCAGTTAACTTCTCCATTTACCTCATCTGTAAAATGGGGATTAAGACTGCGAGCTCCACCTGGCAGCTAGTAAGCATAGTAAGTGCTTAACAAATTGCATTAAAAAATCAAAGAAGTGTGATTATCAATAAGGGGTATTACATACCTAACCAGCTCTTTCCTACAACAGAAGGAAATGCGACTGAATTTCAGAAGAAAAGATACAGGTCAGATATAGAGGATGTTGTTCCTGTCAGTCAGGACTCCTACTAAATATCAGTCAGGATATCAAGAGAGGAATCATATTCTCCATAGAGTTTTAGGAAGAGCAGGGCTTCCTATCTTTGGGGGATGGTCTAATAAATATACTGTTATTATTAGTACTAATAACTGTGGTAGTTGTTAGGCACTTTGTGCCAGGCACTCTACTAAGTGCTGAGGTTGAAGCAGCGTGGCTCAGTGGCAAGAGCCCGGGCTTTGGAGTCAGAGGTCATGGGTTCGAATCCCAACTCTGCCACTTGCCAGCTGTGTGACTGTGGACAAGTCACTTGACTTCTCTGTGGCTCAGTTCCCTCATCTGTAAAATGGGGATTAAGACTGTGAGCCCCACATGGGACAACCTGATTCCCCTGTGTCTACCCCAACACTTAGAACAGTGCTTTGCACATAGTAAGCGCTTAACAAATACCAACATTATTATTACAAGCTAATCTGGTTGGACAAAGTCCCTGTTCCACCTGGGGCTCACAGTCTTCATCCCCACTTTACAGACTCACAGTCAATCTCCATTTTACAGGTAAGGAAACTGAGGCACAGAGAAGTTAAGTGACTTGCCCATGGTCACACAACGGACAAAGTAGTGGAGCCGAGATTCGAACCCAGCTCCTCTGACTCCCAGGCTTGTGGTCTTTCCACTAGGCCATGTTACTTCTTCCTGCAGCTGAAGGGTTTCTTCGGTGACGCTAGACACCCTCTAGCCAGCTTCTATGTTCAAGGACTGTAACAACATAAAAGCCCTAAAAATGGGAGTAAATGGAAAAATAATATTTAGGGTCAATTTATTTCTCCATTCTCTTCATGAAGTAATTAGAATAAGAGTCGGCTCGAATAAGGAAAATGGCCCCAATAAGAAACCAAAAATTAAGAGACATTTTCATCCAGAGTGAATTGTTAATTTTTTTTTTAATTATGCAATTATACGGAAAGAGTCTTTACTGACACCCTGACAAATAGCACACCTGCATAATTGGGACCATTGCCAGGAAAAAAAAAAAAAAAACAACAGTGAAATTAGATTCAAAGGGCTATGGATAAATGGTGCAATTTATAACGGAAGGCTATTTAAAGGGCACACCAGTTGTGGTCTGCAAGCCTTTTCACAATTAAGATATGAATTGATATTTCCGACGACAATTTTCTTAATGTGCTCTAGTCTCTTCGGCGTCTGTTATTCCCTGATAATAAGTTAGGCACTTCGGAAGGGCATCAACTATGTCACTGTCCTAACACTTAGCATCCTGGCAGAGTTAACGTGCTTCTGTCAGTAACTTTGGCTTTGGGGTATCACCCTGCCTTTCCCTTTTCTCGGTCTGTGAAAGTGTTCCGCAAGCGATGCTTTTTTTTTAAGCTGGTAGCAAGCCAACCCGTCTACCAGGAGACTCTCTATGATGTGTTAAATAGGATATGTGATGAGAACCACCTAAAAGTTCCTCAATGGCCCATAAAAAGGAACAAAAGACACTAATTGCAGGCTATTGTTGAACTGCCAAACAATTGTAATTAAAACGGAATAGGATGATTTTTCCTACACGATTTTGGCACTGGGAAAGGTAAATTGGTTATGTAAAAGTAGGTGGAATCAAAAATTAACCCAAGGCACAAATTCTAAATGTGAAAGAAAAAATATATATACTGTGAATTTTGTTGGCTTTTATCCTACAGTTCTAGAAACTGAATGATGACTATTTATTGGCCATATAAACACAAAATGACTAGGTCCATCTCTGAAAGACCCAGTGGGACTGAAGCAGCCACAGCTGACCGTTGTTCACTTAAGATACTGGATGTAACAGCACCAGTAGACAGTCAGTCAATTGTATCTATTGAGCACTTACTGTGTGCAGAACACTACCAAGTGGTTGTGAGAGTATAATATAAAAATAATAATAATAATGTTGGTATTTATTAAGCGCTTACTATGTGCCGAGCACTGTTCTAAGCACTGGGGTAGACACAGGGGAATCAGGTTGTCCCACGTGGGGCTCACAGTCTTCATCCCCATTTTACAGATGAGGGAACTGAGGCACCGAGAAGTTAAGTGACTTGCCCAAAGTCACACAGCTGACAAGTGGCAGAGCCGGGGTTCGAACCCATGACCTCTGACTCCAAAGCCCCGGCTCTTTCCAGTGAGCCACGCTGCTTCTCAAATGTAAATGTAACAGACATACTGCTTGCCCTCAGTGAGACAACCAGTAGAGGGGCTGATGAAAGGAAATAATTTGGGACAATTGGGAGACAAAATGGCACCTTAGAAAGCAGCAACAAATTTCACTTGCTGTAGCAGGAGATGGTAGTCAGTCAATTAGTAATTGTATTTACTCACTGTGTGCAGATCACCGTACTAAGCTCTCAGGAGAGTACAGTATGACAATATAACAGACACATTCCCTGCTCACAATGAGATTACAGTCTAGAGGGGGAGATGGATATTAATATAAATAAATTACAGATATGCACATAAGTGCTGTGGGGCTGGAAGAGAAGGTGAATAAAGGGAGCAAGTCAGAGCAACGCAGAAGATAGTGGGAGAAATCAGAAGAAGGGTTTGGTCAGAGAAGGTCTCTTGAATAATGATAATAATAATTTTGGTATTTGTTAAGCGCTTACTATGTGCAGAGCACTGTTCTGAGCGCTGGGGTAGATACGGGGTAATCAGGTTGTCCCACGTGAGGCTCCCAGTTAATCTCCATTTTACAGATGAGATAACTGAGGCACAGAGAAGTGAAGCGACTTGCCCACAGTCACATAGCTGACAAGTGGCAGAGCTGGGATTCAAACTCAAGACCTCTGACTCCCAAGCTCGTGTTCTTTCCACTAAGCCACACTCCTTCTTGAAGGAGATGTGACTTCAGTAAGTCTTTGAAGGAGGGGAGAGTAATTGTTTTTGAGGAGGGAGGGCATTAGAGGCCAGAAGCAGGACATGGGCAAGGGGTGTGTGATGAGATAGACGATGGGCTACAGTGAGAAAGTTAGCATTAGAGGAGTGAAATGTGTGGGGTGGGATGGGCTGTAGTAGACGAGTAGTGAAGTGAGGTAGGAGGGGGCAAAGTGATTGAGTACTTTAAAGCCAAAGGTGAGGAGTTTCTCTTTGATGTGGAGATGAATGGATAATTAATGGAAGCTCATGAGGAGTGAGGAAACATGTCGTGAACTTTTTTGTAGAAGAGTGAAATATGGACTGGAGTGGGAAAAGACAGAAGGCTGAGAAATCAGCAAGGAGACTGATAGACTAATCAGGGCAGGATAGGATAAGTGCTTTTATTAACAGGGTTGCAGTTTGGATGATGGGTGAGAAGGAAAGGGTGCATTTTAGTGACGTTGTGGATGTCGAACTGACAGGACGCAGTGACGGATTGAATATGGGTTGACTGAGAGAGAGGACTCAAGGATGACAACAACGTTATGGGCTCATGAGGCAGGAAGGATGGTGGTGCCGTCTTCAGCGATGGGAAAGTCAGAGAAAGGAAAGTGTTTGATTGGAAAGATGAGGAGTTTTGTTTTAGCCACGCGTGGCTCAGTGGAAAGAGCATGGGCTTTGGAGTCAGAGGTCATGGGTTCGAATCCCAGCTCTGCCACTTGTCAGCTGTGTGACTGTGGGCAAGTCACTTAACTGCTCTGTGCCTCAGTTACCTCATCTGTAAAATGGGGATTAAGACTGTGAGCCCCACGTGGGACAACCTGATTCCCCAGCGCTTAGAACAGTGCTCTGCACATAGTAAGCACTTAACAAATACCAACATTATTATTATTATTATTATTATTAGATGGCAGCAGGACATCCAAGTAGACTGGTCTTGAAGGAAGGAGGAAATGCGAGACCACAGAGGGAGAGAGATCAGGGCTGAAGATGTAGACTTGGGTATCATCCGCACAGAGGTGGTGATTGAAGCCATGGGAGAGAACGAGTTCTCCAAGGGAGTGGGTGTATATGGAGAATAGAAGGGGACCCAGAATTGAACCTGAGGGACACCCACAGTTAGGGAGTGAGAGGCAGAGGAGGAGGATAGGAGCTCCCTCCCCTATTGGATGGTGTTGGGAAGTTGCAGCTCTCCAAATCAATGGATTCAAAACTGTTTACGGGCTTATGATTTGGAGTGGGTGGTGGATATTTTAGATCCTTTGTAGCAACCGTTTGTTTCACTCTACTATTATTTCAAATCCATTTATGAAATTTTCTATTTTTAAAATGACCGATTTGTAAAAGCTGCCATAAAATTCACTTTCCTCTGCTCCAGACCTTTGGAGAATATAATAGTACAATGAACTATTTCATGGCACATCATTGTTTTTAAACTCTATTTTCTGAAGCTTCATAACTGAGCTATAAAATGTGCTGCAGGAAGGAATGTGGTGAATAAGATATCGTCTCATAAACACATCTTTGATTATATTATTTAAGAAGAAATTTGGCCTAAGCCAGTACAGATACTTTTGTGATTCTAGGGAATATATATATGGCCTCCTATAATTCAAAAATCTTTTCAAAGTAGAAACTGAAAATTTGATGTTCACTCACAGTCTAGACTCATGCCTTTGGGAGCCTTGAAATGTATTTTTACTATTAAGAGTGAAAAGGCAACTGCTCTATACAAAAACTAAGATTATTTCAGGAAGATCATGATGGCACACATGCTCATGGATATTTATTTTCATTAATTTGTAATATTCACCTTCTATTTTTTATTTTACGGTATTTAAACCACAGTCAATTTGAAAACGAGAGATAAATTGTCCTAATATACACATATCCCAAAAACTCAGGAACTGCGGATATTGACATTTCAGAGTACTTTAGAATATTATGGTGCTCTTTTTGTTCAAATATTTAAATGAGTGAAATACTTCAATAACTTCAGTTAACAGACTCCAGGGAAATAGGAATTTTCCTATTTCCTGCTTGAAAGGCCAACTTCTGCTTTTCAGTGGCAATATCGCAAGGATAATTTCATTATTTCAATTTAGGCACAGCTGATGAGCATATTGTATCTGTTATCATTAGTTTATATCCAGGATTTACAAGACTTCTCTACCTCAATTCCTCATTTTTACAGTACAGTTTGTGGTCCCTGCAATGTGTCAAACATTATAGAGGGAATACAATTCTCAAATACATGATATCTGTAACTTATTTATTTTAATACCCATCTCCTCCCCTAGACTGTAAGTTCCTTGAAGGCAAGGAATGGGTCTATCAGCTCTACTGTATTGTTTTAGCCTTCCCTGACTAAGCCTTCCTTCCCTCTTCTCCCACTCCTTTCTGTATTGTCCTGACTTGCTCCCTTTATTCATCCTCCTTCCTGGCCCCCAGCACTTATGTACATATGTAGTTTATTTATTTATATTAATATCTGTCTCCCCTTCCAGACTGTAAGCTCACTGTGGGCAGGGAATGTGTCTGTTTATTGTTGTACTGCACTCTCCAAACAGTACAGAGCTCTGCACACACAAAGCGCTCCATAAATAGAATTGATTAATTGATTATTTTAATAATATGTACTTTGGGTTTAGGTTCTCCAGATTGAGATTGAGTGTTGTTTTAGTACCCAAGCAGGTGGGGAAGCAAAGGAGTCTGGGCCTTGCATTTGGCCCTTCTCTTCAGATCATATTCTTGAGCTGTTTTGCCTCTTAGACCCACTTGATTGTCTCCTAACCATCTTGTTTAAGTGAAGAAGAATAACTCCAGTGACTGGAGTCCCCAGGAGGGGTAGAATACCAAGTGGTGGAGCATGCCATGCCATTAGGCCTGAACTCCATTTTGTCTGGCCAAGCTCCATTTGCTCAAAGCGGCACATCGCGTATCCTCTCCTCCTTTGTTTCTCCTGCCTAAATGTGTGCCTTATCAGGGAACTTGGTATGTCGAGGTCTTGAGAAAAGATGGAGCTGTTCCTCCCATAGCAAGGTCAGGACCCCTGACCTGCTTATCAGTGGTGTTTGTTTACATTATCTCTATAATGGGGAGAACCGGGCAGGGCTGAACATTGACCCTGAGTTGGAATTTACCGCTGCTCTCTTAAAATCTTTGTCACGTATTGGGCTCTTCGATCAAGTGCGAAGCTCAGATGCCGTACCAACCATATATAAAGAAATTCTGCATTGCTTGGAACTGACTTGTGCTGGATTAGTAGAGGAAACTCTTCCTCAACCACGGCTCCCAACTACCACTAGTAGAAAGAAACACTTCTCTGATATTCCCTCTTAAACACAATGCAGATTCTGTAAAGGTTTCTTTGACACAGGGGTTTGTCTAGTGTTCTGGTTTACTTATTTATTTTAATGTCTGGCTCCCCCTCTAGATTGTGAATTTGTTGTGGACAGGGAATGTGTTTACCAACTCTGTTGTATTGTACTCTCCCATGTACTTAGTACAGTGCTCTGCACAGAGCAAGCACTCAATAAATGTTGTTAATTGATTGATGGATTGATTGGAATAGATTTTGCATTTCTGAATGATGGTCAGGAGTCCCCCCAGCCTAGTTCCCAACTGAAAGAACCTCCAACAACACTTGAAAGAGGGCTCAGAGTCAAGGGACCCAAGTGCTCTTGGGTCCCCCCTTTAAAGGATAGGGGATCAATCATATTTATTGAGCACTTGATTTCATTCATTCATATTTATTAAGCCCTTACTGTGTTCAGAGAATGGTACTAAGTGCTTGGGAAAGAACAATAACCAGTGATGATATCAATCCCTGCCCATGAGCTTACAGTCTAGAGGGAGGGAGACAGATATCAACACAAATAAATAAAAATACAGATACATACATAAGTGTTGTGGGGCTGGGGCCAGAGGGGAAGAGCAAAGGGAGCAAGTTAGGGTGACGCAGAAGGGAGTGGGAGATGAGGAAAAGTGGGGCTTAGTCTGAGAAGGTCTCTCCGTAGAGATGCGCCTTCAATAAGATTTCGAAGGGCAGGGAAAGTAATTGTCCATCAAATATGAGGAGGAAGGCCGTTCCAGGCCAGAGGCAGGATGTGGGCCAGGGGTCGGTGGCAAGATAGGTGAGATCAAGGCACAGTGAGAAGGTTGGCACCAGAGGAGAAAAGTGTGTGGGCTGGGTTATAGAAGGTGAAAAGTGAGGTGAAGTAGGAGGGGGCAAGGTGATAGAATGCTTTAAAGCCAATTGTGAGAAGTTCGTGCTTGATACAGTGGTGGATGGGCAACCACTGGAGATTTATGGGGGGTTGGGGGAGGGAGCATGTCCTGAACATTTTTGTAGAAAGATAATACAGGCAGTGCTGTGAAGCATATCCTGGAGTGAGGAGAGGCAGGAGGTTTGGAGATCAGCAAGGAGGCTGATGCAGTAATCTAAAAGGGGTAAGATGAGTGATTATATTAACGAGGTAGCAGTTTGGATGGAGGGGAAAGGGTGGATTTTAGCGATGTTGTGAAGGTGGGACCGGCAGGATTTGGTGATAGATTGAATATGTGGGTTAAATGACAGGAATCAAGGAATAATGCCAAGTTTATGGACTTGTGAGTCACGAAGGATGGTGGTGCCATCTACAGTGATAGGAACGTCAAGAGGACAGGGCTTGGGTGGGAAGATAAGGAGTTCTGTTTGGATATGTTAAGCTTGAACTGGTGGGAGGATAACCAACTAGAGATGCTTTGAAGGCCAGAGGAGATGGGACTGCAGAGAGGGAGAGAGATCAGTGATGGAGTTTTAGATTTGGGTATCATCTGTTTAGAGGTGGTAGTTGAAGCCATCGGCGAGAATGAGCTCTCCAAGGGAAGGAGTGAGGATGGAGAATAGAAGGGGACGCAGAACTGAACCTTGAAGGACCCCCACAGTTAGGGTTGAGAGATAGAGGAGGAACAAGCAAATGAGACTCAGATTGAGCAGTCAGAGAGATAAGAGGACTACCAGGAAAGGACAGAGTCAATGAAGTAAAGGTTCCAGGAGAAGGGGGTGGTCCGCAATGTCGAAGGCAGCTGAGAGGTCAAAGAGGATTAGGATGGAGACACTGTTGGAATTGGCAAGAAGGAGATCATTGGTGACCTTTGAGCGGGTGGTTGTGGAGTGAAGGGGATGGAAGCCAGATTGGAGGGGATCCAGGAGAGAATTAGAGGAAAATAATTTGAGACAACAGCTGTAGACAACTTGCGGAAGGATTTTGGAGAGGAACAGTAGGAGGAAGATAGGGCAATAAGTGGAGGGAGCCAAGGGGGTCAAGGGAAGGTTTTATTAGGATGGGGGAGAAGTGGACATGTTTGAAGGCACTGGCGAAGAAGCCACTGGAGAGTGAACAGTTGAAGATGGCTGTTAAGGAGGGAAGGAGAGGGAGGGAGAGCTTTTATAAGGTGCGAAGGAATGTGGTCCGATGTGCATGTGGAGAAGGTGGCATTTGAGAGGAGGCAGGAGATCTCCTCTGGAGATACTGCTGGGAAGGATGGGAAAGTCTAAGAGGGGGCTGGAAACGGGAGGGACCGAGGAGGTGCAAGGGTGATTTTAGGGAGGTCACACCCGATGGTGTTAATTTTCTTAATAACATAGACGGCCAGATCACTGGGGGCGAGGGATGGGGGAGGTGAGGCGATAGAAAGCCTGAGGAGGGAATTAAGTGTTTGGAACAACTGGAGGAGGTGATGGGCAAGGGTGTCAATAAGGACAGAACACTGTACTGAGTGCTTGGGAGAGTACAATACAACAATATAACAGACACATTCACCACCTAAATCTATAGGAGTCTCTCAGAGTGTCTATATAGAGGCAAAAATTATTTTGCCTGGCAGAGGACAGTGCAGAGTCAAAGAACGCGAGAATGAACTTGGGGTAGACGAGGATGCCCAGATATCTAGATTTCCACCAGCAGCGCTCTACAGCTTATGCCCAGGAGGGAAGGAAGAGGACTATGTAGGAGAACCAGGGCTGTGGGTTTGTGGTACAAGATCAATCAAGAGATAGGGGAGGGAATGACTTGGGTTCAGTAGAAAGTGTAGTGAGTGTGTCAATTTGGTCATCTTGGGAAGGTAGTGTGGGTATGGAGGCTAAATAGGGCATGATGACTTGAGAAAATTGGATGGGGTCAAAAGATCGGAGGTCTCTATGGGGGAATGGGACAGATTTGTGGGAAGGAGCTGCGTGGGAGATAAAAATGAGTGCTTACTAATTAGTTCAAAGTTGCTATTTTATATTCTTTCAGTTTAACAAATGAAAGCTAGCCTAAGTATAAGTGGCAGAACTCAAGGCCATCCTTTTTAAGTCAGACATATATGAACACTGAAACATTTTAAGCATCTTACCAGAGTTTATTCAGAGTTTGGGTCTTACAAAGAAGCAGCATGGCTCAGTGGAAAGAGCCTAGACTTGGGAATCAGAGGTCATGGGTTCTAATCCAGGCTCCACCACTTGCCAGCTATGTGACTTTGGGCAAGTTACTGAACTTCTCTGTGCCTTAGTTACCTCATCTGTAAAATGGGGATTAAAATTGTGAGCCCCACATGGGACAACCTGATCACCTTGTATCCCCCCATGGCTTAGAACCGTGCTTTGCACATAGTAAGCGCTTAACAAATACCACCATCATTATTATTATTTATTCAATAAAAATATGGAAACATAAGATATGGCATTATTGGGTCAGATCCATTGTCCATCCAGTCTCTTAAAGTGGAAACACAGGACTCTTGGAGGAATGGTGTGATATAATGCTCCTGCATATCCATTTTCAGTGAGTTTTATGAAACTCAAGCAACACTCCACAGAGGGCTTTTGTGCATTGAGGCGTAATGAAATGTCCAATAGAATGTGAGCCTTGTGGGATGGAATGTGTCCTCTGGTTCTGTTTGTACTTGTAAAAATATTTAGAAGAGGCTATCACACTCAACTGGTACTCAATAAATCTATTACTACTACTTCTAATAATAATGGCATTTGCTAAGCACTTACTACGTGCCCGGCCCCTTATTAAGCGCTGGGGTAGATACAAACCAATCAGTTGGATAGTCCTTGTCCCACACATGGTTTCAATCCCCATTTTACAGACGAGGTAACTGAGACACAGAGAAGTTAAGCGACGCCCCAGGTCACACTGCAGACTAGTGCGGCATTAGAACCTATGGCATTCTGACTCCCAGGCCCATGGTCTATCCACTACACACTGCTGGTATCTCTGCTAGTACTTAGAGTATAATAGAGAGAGAAAATATCAATGACTCAAACAATATGGCATCACTTCAGGGGTTCTTACCTGAAAAGTTCTTGTAATCTACCAAGTCAAACATCACCACAGCAACAGCCGACCAGGTCACAATCAGGGCGGCCACAAGAAGCCAGGCTGCTGGAGAGCTGAAGGTTGTCACTATGTCTTCTGTGACGGATCTTTTCAGCACTTTTCCAGGTGATTTGGGCACAGATCCATTTTTGCTGTCTATCACAGTAGTGGTGGTATAGTTCTGTCCTAATCAATTTAAAGAAACGGATGGAAATAAACTTTAGAAATTGAATCAATCAATTGTATTTTTTGAGCATTTACTGTGTGCAGAGCACTGTACTAAGACTTTGGGAGAGTTCAATATAACGGTGTTGGGAGACACGTTCCCTGTCCACAAGGAATTTCTGCCCCAAAGTGCAGACCAAAGTTACATCAGCTGTTTCCCAACATTCCTAAAGCACAAATGGGGAATATCAATAGTTTGTTTCTAATAGATTCCCACCCTTTTCCAATCAGGCTAGGAGGCCTACACCTGAGGAGGCAGAAGGAAATACAGGTTTGTCAGATCATGCATGAATCAATCAATCAATCAATCAATCACATTTATCGAGCACTTACTGTGTGCTGAGCACTGGGTACTAAGCACTTGGAAGAGTACAGTATAAGACTTGGTAGACGGGTTCCTCGCCCATAAAGAGCTTACAGTCTAGAGGGGAATCAGACATTGATATAAATAAATATGGAAAGGGAAAGGAAAAAGGGTCCCTCTGCTGGATTCTGGAAATTACTATGTCAGGGGAATAACCTTTATAAACCACTCTCATTCTGGACATTTGTAAATTATTTTAATATAGTGAACTAGAAAGGTTAATTGAAAATACATAATCAAACATATTTATTGGGTGCTTACTGTGTGCACAGCAATGTACTAAATGTTTGAGAGAGTACAATGTAACAGGGTTGGCAGCCACGTTCCTTGACCACAATAAGCTTACAGTCTAGAGTGAGAGTATAATAACCAACCCTACAAGATGAACATTTATGGGAATGTTTTGTGTTTATCATCATCATTATTGATCAAGCACCTACTGTACATGGGCTCTTGGAAACATACAACTACAATGAAACACAAAGGCATTCCCCAAGATCTTAAAATCTAATGGGGGAAACAAGTGACATAAATTCCCAAGCACAAAGTGGTAAAAAAAGGAAAAACATAGACACAAATGAGAAAAACAAAAATTAGGAATAAGCAAAGCACTTACTGAAGCTACTGACTATATTAGAATTTTCCATCTTGTTCTGGGTAGCGGAATGAGAATCAATAAATCAATCAATAGCATTTATTGGGCACATATTTTGTATAGAGACCTGAATTAAGTACTTAAAACACTTCAAAAGAGCCCCAGGCCCACAAAGAACTTACACCATAAACTAATTTACAAACAGGTGGAAGAAGTGCTTAAATAGTAAAGTATGTAAATCAACATATGCAAAAATGTGAGAGGTTGTGAGTGCAGAATTGCTGAGGTGGTGCAAAATTCCTGAGCTGACAGGAGGGAGGATGTGACCTATATAGAATAAAAATCAATTGGGCAAAACTCCTGGAGAAGGTAAAGTTTCAAGCAGACTTTGAAGTTGGGGAGACTTGGGATCAGAGAGATTTGAAGGGCCAGGGAGTTGCAGGTAGGAGGAAGGGTGTGTGCCAGGGATCAGGGAAGAGGGGTTTTATTCATTCAAACTTATTTTATCTTATTTATGAGGATGAGGTACATGTTAGTAGGGTACTTCCTTGAAAAGAACAAAGAGTGCATGCTGGGGTTTAGTGTGAGAGGGGAAGGAGAGAGCTGATTGATCGATTAATCGATGGTATTTATTGAGCATTTACTCTGTGCAGAGCACTGTACTAAGCATTTAGAAGAGGACAACATAACAGAGTTGGTAGACATTCCTTGCCCACCCAAGCTGACAATCGAGAGGGAATGTCTTAAAGCTAATGGCCAGGAAACATCTTTTCGATGTAGAGATCATTGGATGTTTAGGGAGAGTGGAAAGACATGTGCCAACTGACACATTAAGATTTCTGCTGTCCTAAGGGAAAATATCTTGATTCTCATAGTGACAGAGCACTGGACAGATTGCAGAGGGAGAGAGTGGACTCGCTTCATCCCTAGAGATTTTAAAGAAAAGAACAGATTCTGTTCAGAATGGTTTTGTCGTGCATCTGGTGGAGTCAGGGGGCTGGATTAGATGGTCTCTGGATGACACTCCCAATTCTAACATTCTAAATTTGGATTACCTACATCAAATTTGAGCTTATAAAAGAGTAAATTGGGTCTGTCCAATATCTCAATTATAAAGAGATACAAAGTACAGTGATCCTAGCAGCAGAGTGAGGTAGAGGCTGGCAGGAAGAGAGGAGGGGACAGAGTGGGGAGGCTGGTAGAGCATTTTAGCTGATAGACAATGGCAAGAATAGTGACCACTTAGGCAGAGGGGAAGGGGGAGAACCAAAATATGTTCTGGAAGAAAGTCAAGATGAATTAGCAGTGTGGTCTAAATAGAGCACAGTCCTGGAAGTCAGAAAGACCTGGGCTCTAATCTCAGCTCTGCCCCTTTTCCACTGTATGACCTTGGGCAAATCACTTCACTTCAATGTGTCTCAGTTCCTTCATCTGTCAAATGAGGATTAAGACAGTGAGACCCATGTGGGACAGGGATCGTGTCCCACTTGATCATCTTGTATTTACCCCAGTGCTTAGAATAATGCCTGGCACATGCTAAGCACTTAACAAATGCCATAAAAAAGCAATAAACATGGCATTTGATAGAGACTGAGGAGTTACTGACATGACAATGGAAAGAGCCCAAGCCTGAGAGTCAGAAGGACCTGGGTTCTAATCCCAGGTGTGCCACTTGTCTGCTCTGTGTGCGTGGGAAGGTTACTTCACTTCTCTGTGTCTCAGTTACCTCATCTGTAAAATGGGGATTAAGACAGCCCCTTGTGGGACATGGATTATGTCCAACCTGATTAGTTTGTGTCTATTCCAGAGTTTAGTAGAGTGCCTGGCACATGCTAAGCTCTTAACAAATACTATTTTTAAAAAAAGTCATAGAAAATGTCAAGAAATAGAGAGGATCATGTATTTGTTGACTGTGATGGGAAAGTCGGAGGGGGAAGATGAGGAGGCCAGGTACCCCTCCCTTAGGGACCACCAGGGGCATATACTGGCAAGCATGTTTGCTCTAAATTTACCCTTTGTGGAATCCCTGGTCCTGCACTGCACCTAAATAGTATTGAGGGGAAGGTACAATTTTTATATTTTGAGGTCTTTTTGATAATAAGAATTATGGTATTTGTTAAGCACTTACTATGTGCCAAGCACTGTTCTAACCTCTGGGGTAGACACAGGATAATCAGGTTGGAAACAGTCCCTGTCCCACATGAGGCTCCCACTCTTAATCCCCATTTTACAGATGAGATAACTGAGGCACAGAGAAGTTAAAGTGACCTGCCCAAGGTCACAACAGCAGACCCGTGGCAGAGCAGGGATAACTCATCCTCCAGTCATGGAGAGGTTCATAGAGAGGGAGAAAGGGGAATAAGTAGGCTCAGAGTATGAGGCTGAATCCCCTCTCAAAGAAAGGACAAATCTCACCTTTAGACATCACTCATTCACATGAACCTTCCCCCTGCTCTATTTGCATTCCGGTAATCATCTTTCCACTGTGACAGGGCTAACTTTATTTTTCCCAAAGGATCACAAATTGTTATGCTGCAACTCTGCGTGAACCATAAGGCTGAGTCATTACCCAGAAGACTCCACAAAAGGAAATGAACAAAGATTCAAGCTGGAAAGATTTCTGCTGTCCTAAGGGAAAACATCTTGATTCTCATAGTGATAGAGCACTAGGACAGATTGCAGAGAGAGAGAGTGGACTCGCTTCATCCCTAGAGATTTTAGAGAAAAGAACAGATTCGGTTCAGAATGGTTTTGTCATTCATCTGATGGAGACAGGGGGCTGAATTAGATGGTCTCTGGAGGACACTCCCAATTCTAACGTTCTAAGTGTGGATCACTTACATCAAACTTGAGCTTATAAAAGAGTAAATTCGACCTCTCCAATATCTGAATTATAAAAAGATGCAACTTATGCTTTGTTTTTCTGGCCAAATAAGCTCCCTGCTTCTACTTTCCAGGACAAATTTGGGATCAGGAATTTCACTAGGTGGGCAAAATTCTGCCAAGGGCCAAAGAGTAATGAAGATCAACTACCTTAAGGAAAAGCCAAATCAGTGAAGTTCTGCTTCACCTTCTCGTGTTAAAACACGATGATAAAATAGTTCAAAGTGAATTTAATTCACATTGCCATCCCACTGAAAACAGCATGGCACCCCTTTTATGGAACTCTTTATCTTTTGGACTAGCCAAGCACTTTTTATGGTACAGGAAATTCAACTATATATCATCTTGGTGAACATACTGTTATCATGGCAACTATATTTCTCTTCTCAAATGACTCACCCAAAAGAAGTGTCTTGCTGCATGGTTCAGTGGAAAGAGCACGGGCTTGGGAGTCAGAGAACATGGGTTCAAATCCTAGCTCCGCTACTTGTCTGCTGTGAGACCTTGGGCAAGGTACTTAGCTTCTCTGTGCCTCAGTTACATCATCTGTAAAATGGGGATTAAGACTGTGAGCCCCACTTGGGGCTACATGATTGCCTTGTATCTACCCCTGTGCTTAGAATAGCGCTCGGCACATATAAGCACTTAACAAATACCATAATTGTTATATTTTTAAAAAAGAGCTTTTTCTAGGATTAAGAAATGAGTATACAACAACTATGATTATTTTGTTTAAATAGTGATTTGTTTATTAGATACTAAGGATAGTACCCACAAAACCCAAACCAAGCCCAGGGAGACATTCCATTTTTTTCAGCCAGAATAGGAGCAGTGTTTTCTCCTAAGTCTTTAAAAAGGGGTGTGTTAGTATCCACAAAGTGACAGCTTTACATGTAAATTTCCAAAGTTTGGGAAAAGGTTTGTGCCTCTGCCCCTACTTTCTTCTGTTGTCGATTAAACCCTGTGTCCTGACCTACAAACCTGGAATGATGTGGATGAAATGGGAAAGTCTTTGATCATCTCAGTAGGAAAAAAAAAAATTATTTCTATTCAAGTTTCAATTTCAAACTCAAGTTTCTACTTAAGCTATTTAAGTTCAAGGCAATTTGAAAAATGAAAACAGTAGAATTTACTAAAACAACAATAACTGTAATATTGATATATAATAATGATAATAACTGGAGGGAGAAGTTCAAAGCTTTTCCTTTTAACATAATGGGGGAATTTTAGGTGATTTAATTACAGCAAAGATCCCAAAATGAATTTAGGAAGAAATGAAAGAGAGGAATGATACATCTTTTTTTGAAAAACTATATGAAAACACCTCCCAAGTTCATGAACTCAATTTAGTTGAAGTGATAGCAAGGGGGAAAAATACTTTAAAGAGAGATCTCACATCGTACTTGAGATGGTGTTCAAAAAAGGAAAATTAGAAAGCGTTCACATCATATCCTGCCATTGATTTTTGTGCCAAACTCCCATCAACTGTAATGGCAGTTCTGAAAATGGATGAATGATAGAAGTGCTTTGAAATGCAATTTAAGACCCAAGTGGGGATACATGTGAATCAAACCGTTGGCATAATGAGTTGCAGGAGAGTCAGTGAATTATGAGTGTTTTGGAGAGGCACACCTCAAAGCCGATACGTTCGTCAAGCCCCCATTGTCTAACTCAAAAACCCTCCATGTTACCTTGAAGTAGAAAAACCAGGAGAATTACATCCACCACTTCAGATTGATGGATCAAAAAACAGATGGTTGTACATTTCTATTGTTTAAGTAAGACCCTTTGCAATGCTAGTACTAGGTCAGCAACCCATCGAAGGCCAGGATTCTGTCTCCAACAATAGCCACGGGATGTTTAGAGAAAATATGTGCTGGCTACCCTCCTGGAGAGCCAACCTCATTGGTAGGCACCCAGGATCTCCCGTAACCTGTTTCCTTGAACCTGAAGATATTCAGCTTATTCAACCCCATGGTAAAATCATTCCATAAGCTATTCTCCCCATCCCTGCATTTTCTTGGTTTAGAACCTGCTAAATTCTATCTTTCCTGGTACCCTCTCATCCTAAGGTTAAGGTTTTAGCCAATATTTTTTTTCCAAGACCATATCCGTCACGGTTTGGACCCCTAAAATCATGTCCCCTCTCAGCTTTACTGTGTCCAGATTTAGGATGAATCAAGAAGTCTGGTTCAAGGCGAACTCCTATCCTTTAAAGTGGAGATCAGCCCAGCTCTGTGGGAATTAGAAGTGGGAAGGGAGAAGCACATTGATCAAGCTGGATCCCAGCTCAACCCTAGAAACTGAGTCAATCTCAGGGTCCTTAGAGATCTGGGGGGCTTAAGGGCCTGCCTCTCGTTTCACCCCAACCAGTCAATCGTATTTCTAGAGCACTTCCCGTGTGCAGAGCACTGTACTGAACGCTTGGGAGAGTACAATATAATCCTAAAAGTTCAATATAACCATAAACAGACACAGTCCCTGCTCAAAATGAGCTCCTCCTCCCATTCTGCAAAGTGATAGACCATGGGGATCATGAAACCTTGCAAGGAGCTGGGACCCAGTCTCTTTGGGTGGGGAGGCTTTTCTGCTATTTTTTTTCTTTTTAAAAAATAATGGTATTTGTTAAGTGTTTACTATGTGCCAGGCACTATACTAAGTGCTGGGGTGATACAACTTAATCAGGTTTGGAAACAGTCCCTGTTCCGCATAAGGCTCACAGTCTTAATCCCATTTTCCAGAGGAGGTTACTGAGGCACAGAGAAGTGAAGTGATTTGCTCGATGTCACGCAGCAGACAGGTGGCAGAGCCGGGATTAGATCCCAGGTCCTTCTCACCTTCTGGCCCATGATTTATCCACTAAGCCATGCTGTTTCCCGAGCATCTTGCTGCTTTGAGGGGAGGGAAAAGGGCTGACAAGTGGGAGGATTCCAGCTCCTGTCTTTCCCCTGCCAAAGCAGGCTGGCTCTCCCTTGGTCCGGTAATGGAAACCATGTGTGTCTCCCTTCTCCCACACAGTCTCTCGCGTGTCGAGAACAGCAGAGGCAGCAGCAGTGGCTTTCTGCAGTTGTCGAGTAGAGCCCTGATGCAGCGGCCCACACTGCAGCCCAGTGACTAGTGAAGTGTCTGGATCATTGCTTAACAAATACCGTAATTATTCATTATTACTATTACCTTCCCCCCTCCCAACCCCCTGCCCCCATCGTGGGGATCGGCCTGGAAAGATGAATCAGGACAGAGGAGGAAAATTGGTTTTGCTACCCCAGGGCTTAGATCAGTGCTCAGCACAGAGTAAACACTTAACAAATACCATAATTATTATTATTATTTCCCATATTCTGGCTCCTGCTCCGGAGACTGGGAAAATGCATCAGGACAGTGGAGGAAAATCCTTGGGCAGTTGGCCTGGATTCCTTCTCCTGAGCTACAAGGAAAGTCCCGTCTCCTTCTTCCCAGACACTATTACCAACTCACAAGATAATAATAATATTTATTGAGAGCTTACTATGTTCCAGGCACTGTACTACGTGCTGGATCAGGTGGACCTAGTACTTCAAACTAAGAGATAGATCAATGAGTAGGTAATAAAAAAACTTCCATTTGTCATTTGTTTTGTTTTGTTGTCTGTCTCCCCCCTTCCAGACTGTGAGCCCATTGTTGGGTAGGGATTGTCTTTATTTGTTGCCGAATTGAACTTTCCAAGCGCTCAGTACAGTGCTCTGCACACAGTAAGCGTTCAATAAGTACAATTGAATGAATAAATACCATCTTGAAGGATTTCACCTGGATCACATTTGTAAGTGCGCCATGCAGCAAGCCATCGAGAAACCAGTAGGAATGAGAGAACTCAATTCCTTAGATCCAATAGTAAGGACTTTCTGTTTATTGGGGGGTGGATGGACAACCATTGAGAAGTTTTGAGGAGCGGGGAGATAACGTCTGCACAAGTTTTCAGAAAAATGAATTGGGGGGTAGAGTGAAGTATGGACTAGATAGAGGAGAGACCGAATAGAGGTAGGTCGTTAAGGATTCAATAGTCAAAGCAGGAAATACTACTACTAATAATCATAATGATAATGGTATTTGTTAAGCACTTACTATGTGCCAAGTACTGTTTTAAGCCCTGAAGCACTGTTCTAAGAGCTGGAAATGATAAGGAAATGATAAGTGCCTATAACAGTATAGTAGCAGTTTGGATGGAGAGGAAAAGGTGGATTCTAGGGATGATGTAAATTCATTCATTCGTATTTATTGAGCGCTTACTGTGTGCTCAATGAATACAATGGAATGAATTAGATTTTTGTAACAAATGGAATGCGTGGGTTGAATGAGAGAGAGGAGTGCAGGAAAGTAGAAGCGGAAAGGTCACTGGCAACCTTCACTTGAGTGAAGTCCCTGTGGATCAGTCTAGGATGGGAGAAAGAAGGAAAGTGAGAACAGGCTTGAAATAGTTCAAGACATTGGAGGTAGGGTCTATGAGGCGGGCCCGGGGTTGGGCGGGGTTGGGGGAAGGAGGAGAGACAGTAAATAGCCTTGATGAGTAACTGGAGTGGATGGTAGAAGGGGATGGTGTAGGATTTAAAAGAAAGGAATGATGGACATATTAGAGCATAAAGTCTTGACACAGAAAGTGATCTGGGCCTTCTAGATCATCTGATGATTTGCAGAAATTTAGAAAAATCAGGAGAAGCCTTCCCCATTTCCACTTGAAGATCATAAGAAGGGCATTGCTCCTTTCTGAGCTCTAGAAGGGAAGGCCTCTTCTATCCTGCTAAAACACAGGATCATCCTGGAAACATTTTCCTCACCTTGAGCTTAGACCTCAGGAGCCCTTACCTCCTCAATTCATTCCCACTGTCGCAAGGATCATAATTACGAAACATCACTCATCACAATGCTTCCTCTCCCCTCAAAATCCTCCTATGGCTTCTCATTTCCATCTTTTTGAAATCAGACCTCCTCAGTCAGCTTCGAGACTCTTCAATAACTTTCCCTGAAAGAGCTCGGTTTTGAGAGTTAGGAGAAAACAGGTTTTAATCACAGCTCCATCATCTGCCTTTGGTGTGAATCTGGGGACTTTTCTGTGTCTCATTTTCCTCATCGGCAAAATGGGAATAAAAAAATGTTCTCCTTCCACTTTACGATGTAAGCCCTCTGAGGGATCACCCATATTATTCCCCACATTTCTCCAAAGCTAACATCCCAGATCCGCCATTCGTCAGCTGTGTGACTGTGGGCAAGTCACTTAACTTCTCTGTGCCTCAGGTACCTCATCTGTAAAATGGGGATTAACTGTGAGCCTCACGTGGGACAATCTGATGACCCTGTATCTATCCCAGCACTTAGAACAGTGCTCTGCACATAGTAAGCGCTTAACAAATACCAACATTATTATTATTATTGCAGTCAACTCACCCTCCTTCATCCCCTTCACAGGCCCAGTTTTCACTGGCCCTGTTTTCCCAGCTGGTATGTCTGTCTTCTCACTTAGAGGTGAGTTTCTTGTGGCTGGGGATTAATAGGGCTTTCCCAAGGGCTTAGATCAGTGCATTGCACCAAGTGAAGACAGTAAATCTGACCACCAGAAAACTAAAGCATTGTATCATAGAAATTCAGGTAGTCGTGAAAGCTAGTTGAAAGAATGAAGTAATTGGGAATGGGTATTAAATAAACTATGTTTCATGTCTTAAACTCAATTCCATCTTATTTCCATGAGATAATCAGGCTCAAACATAGATCCTGGCTGCTGTTCATTGAAGTTGTCATTTATAGGGTGGAGTTTTACACAGAGGAGGGGGCTTGGTATAGGGAGCTAAGGGCTGGGAGTCACAAGACTTAAATCCCAATGTCAGTTGAACTACTAGCCTGTTATGCTGTCACATAGGTCACTTAACTCCTCTTGACTTGTTTCTTCATTGGTAAAATGGAGATAATAATATCTGCCTCTCTGTCAAGATGGCGGACAAAATCAAACTGTTTTGAAAGCAGTTTGCAAAATTAAATTTGAGGTTTTAGTCCTCTGTTCAATCAATCAGTATTCCTCATCCCTCGCCCTTCTGTTCTACCCTACTCCAATTGACTGAAACAAACAATTCTGAGTAAAGAAGGCTCTCTTAGATAATAATGATAATAATTCTGATATTTGTTAAACACTCGCTATTTGCCAAACACATAATTGCTATGGTAGATACAAGATGATTGGGTCGGACACAATCCTTGTCCTCATTGGGGCTGCCTGTCAAAGTTAAAGGAAGAATAGGTATTTAATCCCCATTTTATAGATGAGGAAATTAAGGCACAGGGAAATTTAGTGACTTTCACAAGATCAGATACAAGGCAGAGGATGGAGCCATGACTAGAGTGGGCAGGGAAAGTGTTTATTGTTATGTTGTACTCTCCCAAGCACTTAGTACAGTGCTCTGCACACGGTTAGCTCTCAATAAATACGACTGAATGAACCCAGATTCTCTGACTGCCAGGATCGTGGTCCTTCTACTAGGCTATGCTGTTTTTTGATGGTGTAACTAGCAAATGTTGAAAATGAACAGGCTGCCTTATGGTACAGTGACTAAATATTTTTTGGATCTTATGACTGCTTAAGCTTATGACCAAAGCGAAAGAAGGTGGAAGGGTTAGGTTTACGAGGGGTCTATGAGGGGCTCTCCTAAGGATCACGTTGGTTATGAAGGCAGGGGCAACCCCCAGTGGAGATCTAGGGCCACTGTGGATTCCACAGAAGTGTGACAGAGCTTTCAACAGATTTAATCCAGCCTTGCATGCTTGGTTTCTCCTTCCATTTATCTCGATTTCCCAAAATCATTTGATCGCTGTTCAGGACACCTAGAACAAGCGGAGGTGCCGAAAGACAGCAAAAATGCGGGATGGACGAGATTTAATGATGAGGAGCTGCATGGTCTATTGGTTGTCACTTAACCTCTCTCGCCTTTATTTAAGAGGTGAGAAAACAGTGGATTTTACCTGCCCTTCTTGAGCACTGGACCGTTTCACCAAAGCAGGATGTGAATCTCTGACTCAAGGGATTTTTAAGAACAATGTCAGACAGATCCTTGACAGTTCATCTCTACGGGAGAAATGACCAATATCCCTTCAGCTCTTGGCAGTAGCCAAGATGACTGGGGGAGGAGAAAAGAGCACCCAGCTTGTTTTACAGTTCTGACATGCAAATTGTCAGTCAAGAACTTTTCCTGTAGAGCCATTTATCCAAAAATAAAACCTCAGGTAAAATTTCCAAGACACACTTTACATTTAACATAAGCACTGCAGAAAGACATGTCCCCAAATGGTTCTTTCTCCCTCTTTTTAATTGCATTTGTTAAGCCCTTATTTGTATAATAATAATAATGTTGGTATTTGTTAAGCGCTTACTATGTGCCGAGCACTGTTCTAAGAGCTGGGGTAGACACAGGGGAATCAGGTTGTCCCACTTGGGGCTCACAATCTTAATCCCCATTTTACAGATGAGGTAACTGAGGCACCGAGAAGTTAAGTGACTTGCCCAAAGTCACACAGCTGACAAGTGGCCGAGCCGGGGTTCGAACCCATGACCTCTGACTCCAGAGCCCGTGCTCTTTCCACTGAGCCACGCTGCTTCTCTATCCAGCACTGTTCTAAGTGCTGGGGTAGATACCAATCAATTAGGTTGGAGAGAGTCACTGTCCATCATGGGGCCCCCAGTCTAAGTAGGAGCGAGAACAGGTATGGAATCCCCCTTTTATAGTTGAAGAAACTGAGGCAAAGAAATATTAAGTGAATTGCCACGTCCAAACAGCAAGTAAGTGGCAGAGCCAGAATTAGAATCTGTGTCCTCTGACTCCCAGGCCTGTGTTCTTTCCACTAAGCCAAGTTGTTTTTCAATCAAGTTATCAAGCAATATGTCCAATTTGATTTGCTTGTATACTAATTATGGTACTTGTTAAGCACTTGCTATGTGCCAAACACTGTTCTAAGTGCTGGAGAAGATTCAAGTTAATCAGATTGGACACAGTCCCTGTCCCACAAGGAATTTACACTCTTAATCCCCATCTTACAGGTGAGGTAACTAAGGCCTAGAGAATTTAAGTGACTTGCCCCAGGCCGAACAGCAGACATATGGCAGAGCCAGGATTAAAATCCAGGTCTCTCTGACTCCCAGGCCTGCGCTCTATCCACGCTGTTTCTCATTACAGTGCCTGGCACATAGTAAGCACTTTCAAAATACTTTTTTAATTATTATTCTTATCATTGTTATTAAATCATGAGGGATGTAGAAGAAACGAACCTAATCTTGAGACAGGTTGCCCTGAAGAAGTTCCTCCAAGCACTGTTCAGTGCCTCTGACAGAAACACGATGTTGGACTTTATGGTGAGATCACTGATATGAACCCATTTCAATGTAAGGTTCCGATATTTTTGAGAGAGAGTTTCTGTCCTGTAGGTCGCAAAGGCAGGGAAATATGCTACTTCAGTTGAAACAGATGCCACCTCACTGTGACCTCAGTGAAAATAGACCCTCTCCCATCCTACATCAGGTGTTGGGCTGGATTAACTCACTTGTGCGCCCGAGGTTTTGTTGAACTCACCATGGTGCGACTGTGATTTCCTCGTTGCCTTACACTGTGCAAGGAGTGACAACATGACATATGTTCCGACAACTACTCTCCCCCACTTCAAAATCTTACTGAAGGCACATCTCTTTGAAGAGGCCTTCCTTCCCTGACTAATCCCTCTTTTGCTTTCTTCCCATTCCATTCTGCCTCATCCTGCCTTGCTTCTTTTATTCATCCCCCCTTCCAGCCCTACAGCACTTACGTATATATCTGCAATTTATGTATTTATATTAATATCTGTCTTTCCCTGTCTTTCCCTGTAAGCTTGTCATGGGCAGGGAATGTGTCTGCTATACTGCTGTATTGCACTCTCCCAAGTGCATAGTACAGTGCTTTGCACACAGTAAGGGCTCAATAAATCCAATTGAATGAATGAATAAAAGATTGTTCTTCCTCCTCTATCCAGTGGATTCCACAAGGAAAGAGTTGTAGAGAGGATGGCGAGGATCAGGTTGGTAGCTCTATGAAAGTCCTAGTAGATATGGATGAAACATTTCTTAAATAGAATGATGGCCAGCAATTAATTTGAACCAATTTTAAATGAGTTAAAAATTATAATTTCCTGCTGACTAGGGCTCCTAAACTCTGTCATGTATTCCATACAACTTCTTCCACCAGTTGCTATCCTCAAATTGGTCTCCAAGCCCTGACTTTTTCTCTCACTGGTAATTATAAGAAAGAGTGAGCACTTTGAGGACAAAGTCATTAGGATCTTCTTTATCCACATGGTGTTTTCAAATATGAGATGTCACAAAGGATCAGAAGGAAACTGTGTTAAGGCAGAGGGATCTAGACGATCTAGAGGAACTCAATAATTAAGCCACAAATCATTTTTATGTTCAAGTACCCAAGTCAGTGTGTTGGCCTATACCTGTCATCTGTGTATTCTCTCACGCACTCAGTACGGTAATTTGCACACAGTGAGCGTTCAGTAAGTACCATTAATTGATTGGTCTGTGTCAACGGAGCTATTAATTAGGAAATCTCCCACAGATAAGCAATGAGAAACGCATTATAATACACGTGTTTTGCTGGACATGTAGGTGGGTAGCAAACATGTCTCATGTGCTATTTGGGACAAATAATACCAAGGACACCTGATCATTAGGCATTTCTCTGGGGTCCCTCTGAATAGGGTAGCTGTAGAAAATGGCAGTAGGAAGCAAAGCTGGAGGAAGGGTGGATGCTGAAAATGAAGACACAGGAGAAAAAGACACCTGTGTCCATATCTAGCTCTGCCATTTGTCTGCTGTGTGACTTAACTTCTCTTTGCCTCAGTTTCCCCATCTGTAAAATGAGGATTAAGACTATGAGCCCTATGTGGTACAGGGGCCTGTGTTCAACCAGATTACCTTTTATCTGCCAGAGTGCACAAAACAGTGCTTGACACATAGTAAGCACTTAATGAGTAAAAAAGAGCCCTAAGTATTATTATCCTCATCCAGATCAGAAGGGAATGGACTGTGGAAAATCCAACCATCAAGAATGAAACTGGATGAATGGCGACTTTTTCGGCAAATCAGTGATCAGTGTATACTGATAGGAATGAAGTTAACCAAAGTAAATAAGGAAATTCACAATGATCCTTTTCTAGATCCACCTATCTGAAAGAATTCCACATTATTATTCATACACTGGCGCAGCAACATGCGAACATATTTAGGAACACATGTAGCCAAATTTATTGGCTTCTGATCAAAGCTTGGCAAAGGAAAAAGAATACCCCCTGTTATATTCCATCTGTCCTGGCCTCCGTTTGCTTCTACGGTGTTGACCATTTGGTAGGGTCTCCTCGTCCTGGTATATAAGTAACTTTTTTTGTTTTTTTTTAATTTCGCTCACTGAGCCCAAACTTCCTACACTTCCCGCATTTCAATGTGTTATTAATCTTGTGGCTGCAAGACTTCCAGTCTTGGCTAATCCCACAAGATGAAAATGGAACTTGTGTATTTATGTATTTCTATGCTGTCCTAGAAATAGTTTTTTTTTTTTCCCTAGGAAAAATCCATTAGCATTATGCCTAATAAAATCCAAGACAGCAATTTAAGCTCAATAATCAAAGGTTCGGTGCAGAGTTTAATCTTAAGCCTCTATACCTTGCACTAGAGTGCAAGAAAGGTATTCGCCGTCGACCACCATGGCGCAGTACACTTCTACAAATCTATTCACATAGCAACAGTATTTCCCATAATAAAATACAGCCTGCAAGTTAAGAGAGAGAAGAGATTTACTAGGCTTTTATCATTTAATCTACTGAAAAAGCAGCTTCCTGTGCCTTTCAAATGACTTCAAAATGAGCTTGAAACTCCTTTATGCATTTTTGAAAAGAACATTAAGGCATTCATGGTCCAAACTGCAAAACAAGCACACAATTAGGTATACACAAATAATACTTCATCTAACACCTTTCTTCAGAAGAGTACGAGGAACTTTAAAAACACACTCATAAATCCAGCCCCAGTGGGAGAGAGAGGGGTCAAGGATCTTCATTCCCATTTGATCAACAAGGAAACAGTTGCAGAGAGGTTAAATACCTCGATAGAACTCTAGAGAACCATTACTCCAATTCACCCCGACTGGATCTGCATAGGCAGCTTTGCTGCCTCTCAGGGCTACAGTTTGGAGTCAGAGCTTGTGATCGCATCTCAGAACCACAGACTATTTCCAGCCGCAACTGATGGCCCAAACCAGCCAACGCAGTCACTCGTGTGGATAGACAAGCAGTGCTGCCTAGTGGGTAGAGCACAGGCCTGGGAGTCAGAAGGACCTGGGTTCTAATCCCCTTTTCCCCAACTCGTCTGCTGTACGACCTTGGGTAAGTCGCTTCACTTCTCTGTGCGTCAGTTACCTCGTCTGTAATATGGGGATTAATACTGTGAGTCCCACACGGGACATGGACTGTGTCCAACCTGATTAGCTTGTCGGTCCAGTGCCCGGCACATAGTAAGGGCTTAGCAAATACCATTTAGAAATAAAACGAAAACCTAACTATTTCTGGTAAGTGGTAGAACAGGGGAAGAACGCCCTCGGTGCCAATGTTAGGGCTGATCTAGTAGCAATTCTCATCTCTCTAAAACCACACTTGTCTCTGAGCCCCATGCAGGACAGGGACTGTCTCCCACCTAATTAACTTCTACTGTCCCACTGCTCAAAACACTGTTTGACACATGGCAAATGCTTAACAAATACCATAAAAATCAAAAATAACTAAAAAATGCAGAAGCAATACAAAACTCCATGGAACTGAATCAGACAGATCCGCCCAGACGTGTGTAAATAATAATAATAATAATGTTGGTATTTGTTAGCGCTTACTATGTGCAGAGCACTGTTCTAAGGGCTGGGGTAGATACAGGGTAATCAGATTGTCCCACGTGAGGCTCATAGTCACTTGTCAGCTGTGTGACTGTGGGCAAGTCACTTATCTGTGCCTCAGGTACCTCACCTATAAAATGGGGATTAAGACTGTGAGCCTCACGTGGCACAACCTGATTACCCTGTATCTACCCCAGAGCTTAGAACAGTGCTCTGCACATAGTAAGCGCTTCACCAATGCCAACATTATTATTATCATTAATCCCCATTTTACAGATGAGGTAACTGAGGCACAGAGCAGTGAAGCGACTTGCCCACGGTCACACAGCTGACAGGTGGCAGAGCCGGGATATGAACCCATGACTTCATGGGATTCTGGGATCATTAGTCTCAGCAACACATGGGATAGACAGCACACGTGAAAGTGATCTTCACCTGAGGCAGGTCTACAGTTGTGATTGGAGACCAGCAGGATTTCCCCAACCCAAAAATGGCCAAAAAAGGGAGTTTCTCCTACTATAAACCAGTCTGCACACTTTGTCCGTTAACCTGCTCACTGTATCTTGATCTTGTGTATCTTGGAGACGACCCCTTGCTCAAGCCCTGCCTCTGGCCTGGAATGGTTTTCGTCCCCATATCCAAAAGACAGTGACTCTCCCTGCCTTCAAAGCCTTATTGAAGGCACATCTGCTCCTAGAGACTTCCCTGACTAAACCTTCCTTTCTTCTTCCGCCTCTCCCTTCTGCGTTGCCCTAGACTATAAGCTTGTTTTGGGCAGGGAATGAGTCTCTTTATTGGGAAGCAGCGTGGCTCATTGGAAAAAGCATGGACTTGGGAGTCAGAGGTCATGGGTTCCAATCCCAGCTCCGCCACTTGTCAGCTGTGTGACTTTGGGCAAGTCACTTCACTTCTCTGTGTCTCAGTTACCTCACCTGTAAAATGGGGATTAAGACCGTGAGCCTCACGTGGGGCAACCTGATCACCTTGTATCCCCCAGCACTTAGAGCAGTGCTTCACACGTAGTAAGAGCTTAACAAATGCCATCATCATCATCATCATCATCATCATTCAATCGTAATTATTGAGCGCTTACCGTGTGCAGAGCACTGTACTAACCAAAGTCCTCTGACACCCAGACACCTTTCCACAGGGGCGGGGCTGCTAGAAAAACCGTTGGTAGTAGGATATCCGAACAGTGAAGGGAAACGGACCCCAGTCATGCAGTGAAGACTGAAAAGCACTGCAAAATCTTGGAGAGTCCAGTATCGAACAAATTACTTCAGCTGTGATTGCTGGGAGATGACAAAGGCAGAAAGACCACTTTAGTACGTGGCAAAGAAGGGACAGACGGTTCTCCAAGGGTGGAGATTTCAGAAAGATAAGGAGAGAGCGGTGAAGATTTGAAGAAATTGTTAGAATAATTATAATAATATTGTTGGTATTTGTTAAGCGCTTACTATGTGCAGAGCACTGTTATAAGTGCTGGGGTAGATACAGGGTAATTAAGATTGTCCCACATGGAGCTCACAGTCTTAATCCCCATTTTACAGATGAGGTAACTGAGGCACAGAGAAATTAAGTGACTTGCCCACAGTCACACAGCTGACAAGTGGAAAGCAGTGCGGCTCTGTGGAAAGAGCACGGGTTTGGGAGTCAGAGGTCATGGGTTTGAATCCCGTCTCTGCCACTTGTCAGTTGTGTGACTGTGGGCAAGTCACTTAACTTAGAAGTAAGCATACCAGTCAAGCAGGTAAATATAGTTCCCCCGATTAGACCGTAAGCCCATCAAAGGGCAGGGACTGTCTCTGTTACCGATTTGTACATTCCAAGCGCTTAGTACAGTGCTCCGCACATAGTAAGCGCTCAATAAATACTACTGAATGAATAGTACCACACACACGGGGTGGAACAATTATTTGTAAATCGATTTTTACAACCATGCCCATACCCTTACCTACAATGCCAACAGCAGTGGCATCATTTTCAACTCTGAAGGACAGTTTTACATCTGCTGATAACTGTGGCCGCACTCACACATTTGAGGAATATATAGTTGTCCTGAAAAAGAATCTCAGCAATTCTCCCTGAAGTAAACAGCTCAAGGGCTTGCTTAATAATGCATACAGCTTCACGTGTTTTCGCACAGGAAGGGGAAAGCAGATCTTCACTTGACTTAGAAAATAAGATGCCGAGATATGTATAACAGCATATTTTATTCACACACATGAACACCCAAAGCTCATTTCTATTTAATAAATCACTTCCGCTTTTGATTTGGTAGAAGAGGGAAAAGAGTAAGGTCCCCACAAATCTAATGCTCTTCCTCCTCCTCATCTCATTTCTCTCAATTATCCCTTTAACAGATCCAAAGGAAACAGATCAATCTCATATTTGCAAAATAGGAAACAGCTTCATATTCCCGACAAAAACAGACCATACGAAAGATTCCAAGTCTCGTAAAAATGATTATAATAGTATAGATTTAAATGGGGCCTACCTTCCTTAGAACTTATAAATCTTTGGAAACTGCATTTCAAATTTGTTGTCACTAGGGATACTATTTAGCACTTTTATAAAATAGCTGGCAAGCTTAAACAATAAAAATTACGTCTGAAAAAGTGAAACAGTCAAGCCCAGGGTGATTTGCCCTTTTTTTCCTCGTGACAAACCTAGGACATAGGAGAAAGTAAAATTAGGCCCACGATGGGGAAACTGAGGTGAGGGAGATTAAATGACTTGCCAGAGATTCTGATTTTCAGATGGGTTGTGTTTAATCCGGTACTAATACAGAGCTGGATGCTTTTCTACTTCTTTTTTTTTTCCAGTTCTGAACCTCCTTCATCACAGTTCCAGCTACTGAGTGCCGCAGTTTAATTGCCTTACCAGATTTTACACTGACCTCGGAGAGGAAGACAAAGACACTGGAGTGAGTAGGTAATAGAGTGTTACCCCCAAGGGAAAAATATTCTAGGATGGAACAAAGTTCATGTACTTGGAGAAAATGGCCCTATGACTTCATCACAGCATGCATGATGCCCTGTTTCCTGCTTTTATTTATTCATTCATTCAACAATATTTATTGAGCACTTACTGTGTACAGAGGACTGTACTAGCTGCTCGGGAGAATGCAATATAACAATAAACAGACACATTCCCTGCCCCCAGTGAGCTTACAGTCTAGAGTGACTCCTTGTCTAATGTGGGTCAGGGCCTCTCTACTTGCTAAAGTCATTGTCTGAGTCCAGGCTTCTTCATCTCCATAAACCTAGCGGAATAGCCCACTGTAAACATTCCAAGCGCTTAGTACAGTGCTCTGCACATAGTAATAATAATGTTGGTATTTGTTAAGCACTTACTATGTGCAGAGCACTGTTCTCAGCGCCGGGGTAGATACAGGGTCATCAGGTTGTCCCACATGAGGCTCACAGTTAATCCCCATATTACAGATGAGGTAACTGAGGCACAGAGAAGTTACGTAGTTAGAGCTCAATAAATACTACTGAATGAATGTAAGCAACAATAACAACTGTGTTATCTTTCAGAATATTTTGCTTGTAGCCAAACAGTTTAATCAGCTCCAATAAACTCAAGACAAACAAGGTCAGCGTTTAGCTAATATTTGGTTGGGGCCCTCGTTGTTCACTAAGTGCCGGCTGCAGTTTTATAGCCTGGTTTTACAGGACGCCTTGAAGTAGGGCGACTTTCTGCCAAATCAGCAGGTTCCCAAGCCACATGGGCACTTTTCCACAGGAGAAGCTATTGAACTTAATTAGCAAGTCTAAAGCCCTCCCTTTGTAACCTCTCAGGATCACCATCTCCTTGCAAATGATACAAGGGGTAGAGGGGGTCGGGAAATTAAAAAAAAAAAAAATCCCTGCTGCCTCTGTGCTTCTGGGAGTCTGGCCTCCCTGCACATCAGCTCTACTAATTACCATTAGAGGTACGCGTCCTAATTACCAATCCTGCAAAACACAGCCACCTTAGATTGTGTTTGCAGGTGCCCTCACATATTTTGTGGGTGAGAGATCAAGAGGTTTCTAATGGTTGGCTAGAGTGAAACCACATCGATGAAGAGCGGCGTTGTGGGATGAGGCGGTCAAGGTGACTGAAGGGATTGTCAATCACACATTGGTTTGACCCTCTACACTTATACTAATAAAAATATCTCACTGTCAGAATGGTCATTTTTCAACCTGAAGGACGATATATGTATACATATATATATATATATATATATATATATACTATTCCTGGACTTGAAAGTCAGATACTTGACCCTCTCGTAGCCATTTCTACATATCTTCCTGTATGTTCAAGAGTGATGTTGGGAAACAGCAGGATCTAGTGGAAAGAGCTTGGGCTTTTGAGGATTTTTTTTTTTTTTTTTTAGAAAGAGTCGGGAGACCTGCCACTTGTCTGCTGTGCAAACTTGGACAAGTCTCTTCACTTCCTCATCTGTAAAATGGAAATTAAATCCTACTCTCTCCTATTTTGACTGTGAGCCTCATTTAGGAGCGGGACTGTGTCCAGCTTATTTTGCATCTACCCCAGCGCTTAGAACAGTGCTTGCCACAGAGTAAGTGCTTAACAAGTACCATTATTATTACAAAATTACTATGTTGTGTTGTAGGAGATACTACGGGGAAATTTAGAAAGGAAAACTGGTATCTTTATCAACTGGAACGGTGAAACTTGTCTGTGTCTGCTTCTCAACTAAACTTCAAGCACCAGGAGGCGTGTGGTATGATCATTCTAACTACGAGAAATGACATTCTTCCTTCTCAAATCATTTCAGATGGATTTAGTGTCCTCCTTTTCTGCTCCCTGGTATCATAAAACTAAAATAGCTCTGTTAATCAGAGCCTGGGTCATTCTAGACCCTGAAGCATGAGGTCGTCATCAGCCAACTGAGAGCCCGTTGGTTGATGGAAAGTTCTAACACTTACCTTGTAGCATGAAAGTTTAAATCACTCTGAATACTTCTTTAGTATCCAGAATCATGTACAGGTTAGATCCGGAAACTCACGTGTCAATCTAGGGATACAATCTAGAGCAGTTTAGGATTGCCGTGTTTTGCTAAAAGAAAAAAAACACTGTCTCCTATACGGTCTGATTCTCTCTGGTGCATTAAGGGCTTTCCTTTCTCCCAAGGGAAGAAAACTGTACCCGAAGAAATTCAGCTATGAGTCTATATATGGGAAAAAGGTGAATACAAGACTCACGGTGCACCCCAAAAGGCTATCTCTTCTTGGGCTTTCATGTTTAACGTTCACATCTGTTTTCCCTTTTGCCTCCTTGTCTCTTATTTCTTACTATCCTTTCAATCAGAAATAGCCACTTCTTCCTTCACAGCAAAAATCCACACAAATTTTATCCAGCCAATACAATGTAGATACTCAATAAATGTTGTTGAAAATTAAGGTTTTATTGGTGCATTGACTAAACAGTTGAGGGTCCATAAGATTCATGTGGTGGTTGTTTCTATATCATCATTTAACGTAATGACGTCAAATGTAAGTTTTTTATGGGCAGAGAACGCAACCACTAATTCCACTGTATTTTACTCTCCCAACTGCTTAGAATGGTGCTCTGTACATGGCAAGTGCTCGATTAATATCATTGATTGACTGATGTAATAGCATTTAAATCGATAGAGTAATAATAATAATAATGATGTTGGTATTTGTTAAGCGCTATGGGCAGGGCACTGTTCTAAGCGCTGGGGGAGATACAGGGTAATCAGGTTGTCCCACGAGGGGCTCACAGTCTTAATCCCTATTTTACAGATGAGGTAACTGAGGCCCAGGGAAGTGAAGTGGCTTGCCCACAGTCACACAGCTGACAAGTGGTAGAGCCTGGATTCAAACCCATGACCGCTGACTCCCAAGCCCGGGTTCTTTCCACTGAGCCATGCTGCTTCTCTAGTGTAAAACTTGAAAGCCACTGGGTGCCTCTAAGCATTGTAAGAAGTTGTTGTCTCTTGTTAGTGTATACTTATTTTCATTAATTTCAAATTTTTGTAAGATAGAAATGAACTGTACATCGCATACATTCGGATTTTAAAAGGCTCGATACTCTCTGAAACCCGTATTCTATTAAACACGAACTCTGCTCTCTGATTCTTGTTTACTTGTTCTGATATCTATCTTCCCCTTTCTAGACTGTGAGCCCATTGTGGGCAGGGATTGTCTCTCTTGGTTGCTGAACTGTACTTTCCAAGCGCTTAGTACAGTGCTCTGCACACAGTAAGCGCTCAATAAATGCGATTGTATGAATGAATGAATGGGTGGTGTTGCTTTAAATCAGTGTGGTGATTTGTTACTTGCTTATAGTGAGTTCCAGTTTCCCACTTAAAGTAAATTATTTGGATATTTACTTCATATTTGATACCACTTGTTTTAGCACCCTTTTCACATTATTTTCTAATGAATTTGTCCGATAACCTGATAGATATAACCAGGCAGCTCGCTGATCTCTTACAAGCAAGTCTGCAATATAATCACTCTAGACTAAGCTCATCGTGGACAGGGAACATGCCTTCCAACTCTGCTATATTGTACTCTCCCAAGTGCTTAGTACAACACTCTGGATACAGGTGCTTGATAAATACAATTGCTTGACTGATTTTTAAGTTGCCCCTTAATACTAATAATAATAACAATGGCATTTGTTATGCACTTACTATGTGCCGAGCACTGTCCTAATCACCGGGGAGGATACGTGGTATTTAGGTTGTCCCACGTGGGGCTCACATTCTGAATCCCCATTTTGAGGATGAGGTCGCTGAGGCCCAGAGCAGTGAGGTGACAGTAGACAAATGGCAGGGTCGACATTAGAACCCATGACCTCTGACTCCCAAGCCCGGGCTCTTTCCACTGAGCCACGCTGCTTCTTGTTGTAAGACTGCCTCTTTTAAAATCTTCTTCCAGGCTGCAGCAAACAAAATGAAGAAATAGCTCTCTGGCAACTACTGACCTCATTTCATCCATTTGAAAAAAAAAAATGTTGGTATTTGTTAAGCGCTTACTATGAGCACAGCACTGTTCTAAGCGCTGGGGTCGATACAGGGTAATCAGGTTGTCCCACATGAGGCTCACAGTCTTCATCCCCATTTTGCAGATGAGGTAACTGAGGCCCAGAGAAGTGAAGTGACTTGCCCACAGTCACACAGCTGCCAAGTGGCAGAGCCGGGATTCGAACCCATGACTTCTGACTCCCAAGCCCGGGCTCTTTCCACTGAGCCACGCTGCTTCTAAGCACTTGAGCACTTGATAGCCAACCCAACCTCAGCCTCACAGCACTTAGGTCCATATCTGTCATTTATTTTAATGTCTGTCTCCTCCTCTAGACTGTAAGCTCCTTGTGGGGTGGTACATGTCTATCAACTCCGTTGTATTGTGCTCTCCCAAGTGTTTAGTGCAGTACTATGCACATAGTAGGTGTTCAACACCTCAGATCAATGAATGTAAATGCCTGTATGTAGGTTATGGCTCAGTGGAAAGAGCACGGGCTTTGGAGTCAGAGGTCATGGGTTCGAAACCCGGCTCGGCCACTTGTCAGCTGTGTGACTTTGGGCAAGTCACTTCACTTCTCGGTGCCTTAATTGATGTCAACAGGATAATGTCAACCCTCTTCTCAGTGACTCCATCACCCGGCCCCAACCCCCACTCCTATTTTTTGAGTCACCTTTTACTTAGTCTCAGGCATGACAACCGAACCGATCAATCAATTGCATTTATTGAGTGCTTACTGGGTGGAGAGCACTGCACTAAAGGGTTGGGAGAGTACCGTCTAACGGAGTTGGTCCACACGGAGCTTACAGTCTGGAATATAATAATGTTGGTATTTGTTAAGCACTTACTATGTGCTGAGCAGTGTTCTAAGAGGTGGGGTAGATACAAGATAATCAGGTTGTCCCACGTAGGCCTCCCACTCTTCCTCCCCATTTTACAGATGAGGTAACTGAGGCACAGAGAAGTTAAGTGACTTACCCAAGGTCACACAGCTACAAGTGGCAGAGCCAGTGTGTGTTCCCAGTTTAAAGGATTTCTGAAGAAAAGAGTTTCCACATCCTTTCCCAGACGCCTGTGCCATTGCTTAACAATGGATCAGTTGACATGTTGTGGGTAGGGTTTGTTTCTACAAACTCTATTATATTGAAATTTCCCAACATCTTAGAAAAGTGCTCTGCACATGGTAAGTGCTCCGTCTATGAATGAATAAATGAGATAAATAAATGAGAAGCAGCTTAGTTTAGTGGAGAGAGCATGGGCTTGGGAATCAGAGGTCACAGGTTCGAATCCCAGCTCTGCCACTTGTCAGCTGTGTGACTTCGGGCAAGTTACTAAACTTCTCTGTGTCTCAGTTACCTCATCTGTGAAATGGGGATGAAGACTGTGAGCCCCACGTGGGGCAACCTGATTACCTTGTATCTACCCCAGCGCTTAGAACTGTGCTTGGTACATAGTAAGCACTTAACAAATTTCATCATTGCTACTATTATTATTATTAATACCACTGATCGATGGGTGTTTTTTCCATTCTCATCACATGCTTCATCCCACCTTCCACTCCTTGCTCTTTCCAAACTAACCAGGTTTTTGCAAGTCCCTTTCTATTCTCCTGTCTCCCACATGTTGCCAATCCCTCACCCTCTTCCTAGAATTCCCTCCTCTCTCAAATCTATTAAACCTTGCTAAATTCTTTCATCAGTGTTGATTGCATTTATTTATTCATCTTTTGCTTACTTTTATTTTTAATTGGCTGGATCTATTCCCTTATTCCAAATGCATACTTATAACCTATTTTTGTCTGTTCCCTCATTAGGTTACAAGCTCTTGGCTTGTGTTTTCTATTTCTACGATATGTTCCCAGAAGCCTAGCGTGCTCTGCACTGGAGGCGCTGAATACAGTTCCCTGCACACAGGCATTCTTTAAAGGTCCCAGTGATGATAGAAGAATGAAGGCAGCCCCAGAGGAGACTGACATGTTCGAGATAAAATAGAGTCAGACTGATTGGTCAAAATTCTAGTCTTCTAAATTCCTATTGAGCTCACAGCTCCCATAATCTGGAGGGTGTGAAAATCAGCCCTGGAGGATTTCAAGGAGCAATAATATTGTAAACACACTCCCCTGATCACTACATTCTAATCTGAGGCTCTTGTCTTCTTGCAATCCCACAGAGGATGAATTAGTAGTCTTCAAACCATGGGGAATGGAGCATATACATAACCTTTATGTGTGTGCAGATCAAGAAAAATGCCCAAATCAAAAGAAAAATGCATAATATAATGCTAATTTTGAATGCAATATTAACTACCCTTTTTATTATTATTATTATTTTTACTCTCAGTATCTTCTCCAGGCTAGAGATGTCACCCAAAATAGTAGCTTCGAGATTAAAAAATATATGCAAAATAAAACCAAAAGCCAACAAAAAGAAGATGGTAAAGGAAAATTTGCGGATAATTCCACACCAGAGGGTCTTCAAAGGGAAGCGTTGTTTTTTTTTTCCTTGAATGAACCATGTGCTTTTGACTTCTAACTGCTCCCATTTATTAAAAGTAATGTGTACCCTTAATCAGTGATGTATTGGGATGACAAAACCTATTCTCTTCAAGATTCTAATACATGCTAAAAATTGAAAACTAATTCAGTGAGTGCATTCTGATTTTACAGCCTGTAAATAGATTGATCTTTTTCCATCTGTCAGAGTAGTTTCAAATTCAAAAATGATATCTCTGTTCAAGTTGATGTCCCGGCACTCCTCTTCCCAAAGAGCTAAAACGCCAAGATTATAAAAGATGTGAAATTGACATATTTAACATCTCCTATCTGCCAAGAAACAAGTCATTTGTACTCACAGTGAATTATTGAGAACAGTAGACACTTTTAGCCAGACATCTATCTTGTTTTACCCCCTGAAGTCGTGATTGTCTAATACCAATAATGTAAAATTACAGCTGGAGCCACGTTTTCTATTTCCTGGAGGGATTCAAATGCTTATCAGCTTTGAAGATATTTTTATTTAACCAAGTGGGCCCTCTTTTAGGTCACAGCCCCAGGAAAGTTTAATTTGAGTGACTCAGAAGAAAAAACATTTTCAACTCAAAAAATATTTGTTTTAATGATTCATTCTCAGAATAAGAAAGCTTTTAAATGGCTTACCAAAACGACGAGACTAAAATCTATTTTTTTTTTAATTCAATAATACCTAAAGCATGAGATTTGTTTTTTAGTTTTCTTTTGACAGATTCAGGGGATCTAAAGTCCTAGTATAAAATTAAGGTGAAGTACAAGTCTCACGTTTGGAGTGAAAAGACAAGTTCTAACCTTGGGGTCATGATCGATCAATCATATTTATTGAGTGCTTACTGTGTGCAGAGGACTGTACTAAGCTCTTGGGAGAATTCTTAGGAGAAGCACATTCCGTGTCCACAAAAGAGTTTACACTGCAGAGGATGATGTCCTTCTAATCGACCTTGAACAAGATGCTCTATGAATCAGGGCAAGAGAAAGACATTACAGAGGGGGACGGCAATTGGCGAGTCTTCCCAACACTCCATAGGTCAGTGGGTAACAAAATTTACTGTTAAAATCTCTCTAAATGAGTAATACAGATGCTAATCAAGGAACAATACAGTGCTTCCAAAATTCTCTCAATCTCACTCAGAAAATAATTAGGTGATAGTCATAAACAAGCAAGTTTAATAGAGCACAAGAATGTGAATTGAGGACTTGGCCCTAATCCAGATTCTACTACTGGCTTTTGGGCAAACAGACACGTC
The DNA here is from genome assembly GCF_004115215.2 of Ornithorhynchus anatinus. Lineage (NCBI taxonomy): Eukaryota > Metazoa > Chordata > Mammalia > Monotremata > Ornithorhynchidae > Ornithorhynchus > Ornithorhynchus anatinus. The sequence continues at coordinate 100,965,223 of NC_041729.1, read as the reverse complement.
ATGTTATCCATGCCAATAAAGTACTCAGAATCGTGAATTTAATAGGGATCAGCACTCTGAGAATATATGGCAGTTACTATTAAATTGCACATTTTATTAATAATATTGTTTCCAGATGCACTGGACATGCCATCTCATGAAACACCAAATTAAATAAAAAGTCATCTAAAATTTCTAACTCCTGATTATGTAAAGCAGAACAATTTAATGAAATTGCTTATTAATTTATTCCACAGTACATTTTTAATTTGCACAGGTCTCACCAGCGAAAGTAATTTTGTTAAATTCATTATTATAGAGGTGCCCTGCTCAAAAGGGACAATTATTTATTTCATATGGTATTTTCAGTAAGCCATCTCTTCCCGAGGTCATATTATCTAAATCAAACTATTAGTTCATGGGACCAAATCAATTTGCATTCCACAGGATCATGATGGATGACTGAATAGCTCTACTCAGTGGTCTTTGAGAAAAAGAAATTTGAGAAATTAAAAAGCATTTGAACATTTTTTTTTTAGAAAGACTCAGTCCAACCGGTAATAGTCTATTGGGGAGCAGCATGGAAAAGTGGATAGAGCACAGGCCTGGGAGTCAGAAGGTCATGGGTTCTAATCCTGTTTCTGCCACTTGTCTGCTGTGTGGTCTTGGGCAAGTCACTTGACTTCTCTGGGCCTCAGTTACTTCCTCTGTAAAATGGGGATTAAGACTGTGAGTCTCAAGTGCGACAGAAACTGTGTCCATCCCAATTTTCTTGTATCTACCACAGCGCTTTATACAGTTTCTGGCACATAGTAAATGCTTAAAAAATACCACTATTATTATTATTATTATTATTAATAGTCTGATTTGGAAAAAGGCAAAGTCTACACAAGGAAGAAGAAAGCAAGGGTGCATTCCTCTCTGGATGATCTAAATTGTCACCTAATTTCTACTCACCTGTCTCTGTTGGTAAAGTGAGGTCTTTCAGTTCAACTTTCTCAAGGATAATTTTAAGGAGAAAATTAATAATTGATGCAAAATTTGGAGCACTTTGGAAGTGGTTTAATGCAAGAAGCTATGCGGGGGACTGGATGCATTTCTAGGCAAGTTATCTTTAATGATTTGAAAAGGAGGAAGCTAGAAATGCTAGATCGTATGTCCTTCAATAGGATGGATAATCAATCAGTCCACTCACCGGTTCTCTACACTCTGACAGCAAGACTCGAGCTCATCTTTGATCCCTGATGGAAATCGGATATGAGAATGGTATTTGTTAAGGACTTACTGTGTATCAAGCACTCTACTAAGCCCTGGTATAAATACAAGATAATCAGGTCCCATATGAGTTCACAGTTTAAGTAGGAAGAAAAACAGATATTGAATCCCCATTTTGCAGATGAAGGAACCCAGGCACAGAAAAGTTAAGCCCAAGGTCACACAGCAGACAAATGGCAACACTTGCAGTAGAACCCAGGTCCTCTGCCTCCCGGGCCCATGCTCTTTCCACTAAGCCATGCTGCTTCTCAACAATCTCATAATTAAATCTGGAGCTTTAATTATGCAATTGTTTACTTTAGAGTCTATCCTCTTCATTTTCACTTAGTGCCTAATTGCTCATTTCATTTGCCTTGCTTTTAAGATTGAAGCTCAGTGAAGGCAAGGACAGTATATTTTAGTTTTGCTGTATTGCCAAGCCCTAGTGTAGTGCTCTGTGCCAAGGAGGTCTTAGTACAATGTTTTGCATAAAGTAGGCATCCAGTCCAGTACTCTGCACACAATAGGTACTCAATTAATCCTGAAGAAGGATCATTAACATTTTTTTACTGCTTAAGGAAGCATTGTCTCTAAGGAAGAGGCATAGACAGGGACCCTCTGCCCCACCTTTGAATTAATCGATCAGTCAGTGGTATTTACTGAGTGGTTACCGTGGGCCGAACACTATGCTAAGTGCTTGGGAGAGGATAATTCAACAGAATTGGTGATCATGATGCCTGCCCACAGGGAGCTTACAGTCTAAAGGGGGAGGCAGACAAAATAAACTATAAATAGAGGAAAGGTGGAGTACAAAGGTATGTACATAAGTGCTGAAGGGCTAGGGTGAATATTCTATTTTTAGGAACACTCCCTTCCATCTGGCATGGACAGATTCATCTCCCCCTTTTAGACTGTGAGCCCGTTGTTGGGTAGGGATTGTCTCCATCTATTGCCCAATTGTACTTTCCAGGCACTTAGTACAGTGCTCTGCACACATTAAGCATTCAATAAGTATGACTGAATGAATGACAGTGATTGGGAAGGGCTGCTTTGGCCCTTTTTGGCCTAAAGCAAAGATTGGTGTTTGTCCTCATTTGGAAAATAATCTCTTGAAACTCCATTTTACCAGACATATTTCAGCTTCAATGACTCCCTCCCATTCTTTGAGAGTCTTCTCTACTTTCATTCATTCATTCAATTCAGTGGTATTTATTTACTGCTTACTGTGTGCAGAGCACTGTTCTAAGCTCTTGTTTCCCTTATGGCTCCTCTCTGCCCTTTAAACATCAAGCTCGGGGGATCATGACTTCAGTTTTGGTTCAGTTCAATTTAATCATTTGAATGGCCCAGTGTATTTATGGCACTTTATACAGTTTAAAAAAGATTACAATAATCCTTTATTTACACTGTACCTATCAATTCAATATCAGGACTCAAATTACAAGAATATTTTTCAAGTCATCTAATTCCCCTCTACACCCATTGGCAACCCCTGAATATTGGCCCCAGAAGGACAAAAGGCTGGAGCCAACAGAATTCTGGCAAAGTAATCATTTAATCAAACTTCAGAATCTACTGGGTGGAAGAAGAGCATTTTCTATTTGAAAAATGTCTCACTTTAGCAGGTGAAGAAACCAAGTCCTCTTCCACTCCACAAAGTAAGCAATTGGTATAACATTTTGTAGAAATGATAATGATGATGATGATAATAATAACACTAATGATTGTAAATAATAAAATAATGATAATGGTATTTGTCAAGCATTCTAAGTGCTGGGGCAACTGCAAGTTAATCAGGTCAGACACAATCCCTATCACAAATGGGGCTCACAGGCTAGGAACGAAGGAGATGAGGCATTGAATCCCCATTCTGCAAACGAGGAGCCCAGACTCAGTCAGTCATATCTATTGAGCGCTTACTGTGTACAGAACATTGTAGTAAATGCTTGGAAGATTATAGCACATCAATAATATAGACACATTCCCTGCCCACAGTGAGCTTACAGTCTAGAGGGGGAGACAGACATTAATAGAAATAAAGGTTTCAGATATCTACAAAAGTGCTGTAGGGCAGGGAGGGGGGATGAATAAAGTGAGCAAGTCAGGGCAAAGCAGAAGAAGTGGGAGAAGAGGAAAGGAAGGCTTAATCAGGGAAGGCCTCTTGGAGGAGATATACCTTCAACATGCCTTTGAAGGGTGGGAGAGTCATTGTCGGCCAGACATGAGGTGGGAGAGCACTCCAGGACAGAGGCAGGACGTCACGCACACGACAGGCAAGTGGTAGAGTCAGGATTAGAACCCCAGCCCACTGAGTGTCAGGCCTACGCTGCTTTTAGACCAAGGCATCTGAGGGATTAGGAGATCGAGGAAGGGCAATTCAGTAGCCAGTGGCAAAAATCTCCTTAACCTGCACTAATACACAGGCCAGGATAAGAGGCCTGAGCAGGTGTGGACCAGTGGGAATTGACAGGCTAAAACAGACTAAGAACTGGTGCTACAGATTAGGTGCTTACAGGAAGCATCAGATGGTGTTAGGGCATTAAGGTTTGGGGTACCCACTGGGAAGACTCTTGCTACTGCCCCTGGGCCAGAAAGGGAAAATCTCAAAGGGTTCTGGAGGTGAATCCAGACATCCGGGAGCTCTTAACAAATGGGTCCCCATAGGGCTCTACTAGCTGGGAGGAGAATCCAGAAGGAATGGACAGAGAAGAGGAGCTGCCTTCAGAGAGTAAGACAGTGTAATAATTGCTTCAGGAGGCACCATTCAGGCCTTGGTAGCCCAACCCCAGGGGCAGAGAGACATTCTTCAGACAGACTTCCACAAAGGTTCTCTAAGATATCTTTACATTATGTTACATGTTCATGCCGGGTCAATTAATGACATCCTACCGAAAAGAAAGGAGTGACAAATTTTTCCTTCCTCATGGTAGCCAAATTCCTGAATCTGTCCTTGCAGGGAACACGCTATCAATCAATGGTGTTTTTTGAGCACTTACTGTGTGCAGAGCACTTTATTAAGCACTTGGGAGAGGACAATATAACAGGCACATTCCCTGCCCATAACGAGCTTACAGCCTAAGTGAGGCCTAGTGGATCATTCCCTGCCCATAACGAGCTTACAACCTAAGTGAGGCCTAGTGGATAGAGCACCAGCCTGGGAGCCAGAAGGACCTGAGTTTCAATCCTGGCTCCACATAGTGGGAGGAGTGTATTTAAGACTGAAACTATTAGAGAAAGAGCGTGGCCTAGTGGGCAGAGCCTGGGCCTGGAAGTCAGAAGGTTTCGGGTGCTAATCGCGGTCTGCCACATGTCTGCTGCCTGACCTTGGGCAAGTCACTTAACTTTACTGTGCCTCAGTTACCTCATCTGCAAAATGGGGAATAAGATTGTGAGCCCCACATGGAACAGGGACTGTGTCCAACCCAATTTGCTTGTATCTACCCCAGTGATTAATACAGTGCCTGGCACACAGTAAGAGCTTAAATACCATGACTATTATTATTATTATTATTATTACTATCATTAAGAATTCAAAGAGAGATTAGGGTAAAAGAAATTACATGAGGTGTGTAGAGAGTGGCCTCTAACCACACTCCTTCTACATAGTCTTTGGGGAGAAGCAATTTCATTCTGGGAACTTGGGGTGAAGCAGATTACAATTTAATAACTCTTGACCGTTTCCACTCCTCCTGGCCAAGGGTCTAGTTCAATAGTATCATACAACTAAAAGAAAAATAAATAGGTAACGGGGATGTTCCTTTACTGATTGGATATAGTCTAACCTCAGGGGTGTTGGGGACATTTACCACTTTCAGAATGGGAATCTGAGAGTCCAAGCGCCACCCTGAAAAATTAGAGCAATTTGAAGAGCGCAAAGTACAAGCCTATCTTTTTTCTCCCCCAAGGGGCAGCACTTAGATTTTTTTGAAGTTTATTTTCTGGAAAGATAACAGCAGGAGAGATTGAGTTTAGAACAATCTAGCAAAAAGCAGCTTGGGTCAAAGAGACCTCACGGTTCCAACCTAAAAAAGTGAGATTAAGTTGGAAAGGTAGGGATCTGGGGACACATAAACTTGAAGTGAGAGTCAGAATCTGTGAACTTTCACAGGAAAGCTGTTTGTGGGACAATGTAGCCCTTCTGAGCTAGCTGCATTATGCCTTTCTGTCCCATTCTAGAAATAGCGGGAAGGTGAAGAGACTTAAGAATTTGCCTCTTCTCCTGTTACTTTTGAACTCTCAAGCAGATCTTGAAGAGTTAAAAAGAACTGGCCTGGAAGGCAGGGAGAAGAACAACCCAAAGTTGGAGCCCTGCTCATCACATCATGCCTGCGCTGGTAGGGACATATGAGGATAAAGAATGACGACAGGATACCCAAGCAACTCTTCTATGGAACGCTACAAAGGAGTAATCGTAGAAACAGACAGTAGTAATGCTTTAAAGGCATATTTGAGCAGAGTCTTGGACGGGGGAAGACAACAGCAGAAAGCAGATTAGCCTGGCATGCAGCACTCAGAAATGGAGAAATGGAGATATCATGTATTATGCAAGAACCTTGTTGTACAGAGCAGCTTGGAATACAGCAGTGAAAAATGGAGAAATGGAGATGTCTTGGAACATATAAGAACCTTGTTGTAAGGGTCTTCTGACACTGTCCTGGTGGAACTGAAGCAGCATGGTGTAGCGGATACAGCACAGGTCTGGGAGTCAGTAAGTCATGGGTTCTATTCACGGGTCCACCACTTGTCTATGTGACCTTGGGCAAGTCACTTGTCACTTCACTTCTCTGTGACTCAGTTACATCATCTGTCATATGGAGATTGAGACTTTGAGTCCCCTGTGGGACAGGGACTGTGTCCAACTTGATTTGTTTGCATCCACCCCAGCGCTTAGTACTACAGTTCCTGGCAAGTAGTAAGTGCCCAACAAATACCGCAATTATTACTATTCCAGTGTTTACAGCAGTGCTTGGCACATAGTAAATGCTTAAAAAGATTATCATTATTCTTCTTCTTCCATAATTTTGTTTTTGATAATATCTGCTGAGTGCTTACTATTTGCCAGGCACCGTATGAAGCGCTGGGTTAGATACTAGATAATCAGGTTGGACACAGTCCATGTTCAACAGTCTTAATTCCCATTTTACAGATGAGTTAACTGAGGCACAGAGAAGTTAAGTGCACAAGGTCACACAGAAGACAAGGGACAGAGCCAGGAGTAGAACCCAGATCCTCCGATTCCCAGACCCGTACCTTTTCCACTAGGCCAAGCTACTTCTCTTGACCATGCTTTTTAATGGTCAGCCCCTAGCTAGAGGACTATAGCCATGTCTGACTACCCCATCTAAAGAGGGGAATTAAGAACTAGGAGAGAGCCACAAAGATGATGAAAGAGATGGACAATGAAAGCTACAAGGAAAGGTTAAAAAGGAGTGAGAGTATTCTTCTGGGGGCACAGAAAGCTTAGGAGAAATTTAATAATGACCTTCAAAGATATAATAAAGGGCTCTTCATTCATTTATTCAATTAAATCATATTTATTGAGTACTTACTGTGTGCAGAGCACTGTACTAATCATTTGGAAAGCACAATTCAGCAATAAAGGGAGACAATTCCTGCCCCCACCAGGCTTACAGTCTAGAAGGGGGAAGACAGACATCAAAACAAGTCAAAAGTATTAGTATAAATGCATAGGATTATAGTTTTATATCCATAAGTCCTATGGGGCGGGGGGAGGGAGAGAAGAGCAAAGGGAGTGAGTCGAGGTGACGTGAAGTCGGGGGAGCTGAGGAAAAGCGGGGCTTAGTCTGGGAAGGCCTCTTGGAGGAGGTGAGCCTTTAGTAGGGCTTTGAAGGTGGGGAGAGGTGAGCCTTTAGTAGGGCTTTGAAGGTGGGGAGAGTGGTTGTTTGGAGGATTTGAGGAGGGAGGGCACTCCAGGCCAGTGGTAGGACTTGGGCTAGGGGTCGACGGCAGAACAGGAGAGAACGAGGCACAGCGAGAAGGTTAGCCCCAGAAGAGCGGAGTGTGTGGGCTGGGATGGAGAAGGAGAAAAGGGAAATGAGGTAAGAAGGGGTAAGGTGATGGAGAACTTTGAAGCCAATAGTGAGGAATGTTTGTTTGCTTAATCATCCAATGCTATTTGAGTGCTTACTGTGTTCAGAGAACTCTACTAGGGACTTGGGAGAGTTCAGTAGAGTTGGCGGACTTGATCCCGCCCTTGAGGAGTTTACAATCTAATAACATTGGTTGACTGATGATGATTTTACAATCCGCAGTGTCAGAGGATAGAGATCAAAGTCTGAGTTCCATCTTCCCAGGATGTAGAAACAAGAGGGATAGAGGTAGCCAGATATATTTAAGTTACATAGAGACTTACTGAAACTTTAGAACAGATTAACAAAGACATGATGATGGTATTTCTTAAATGCTTACTATGTGCCAAGCACTGGGGTAGATACAAGGTAATTAGGTTATCCCACGTGGGGCTCACTGTCTTAATCCCCATTTTACAGGTGAGGTAACTGAGCCACAGAGAAGTTAAGTGATTTGCCCCAAATTACCCAGCTCATAAGTGGCAGAGCCGGGATTAGCATCCACAACATCTGACTCCCAAGACCAGGCTCTTTCCACTAAGCCACGGTACTCCTTCTCTTGATGCTTTTAAATAGATATCCTCTTGAGTTTTCATATATGAACCTGGCTGACAATAAGGAGATGGAGAGGATGGCCTCTCCAAATCCCAAACAGCCCTGCCATTCAAGGATCAGGCAAGTGATTTGTCCTTGAGTACTTTTTTATTCATTTTCTTCAGTAGATTCTATTTTCAGGAAATTGTAAGGGGTACCTTTAGGGATAAGAGGTGCTAGACTCCAAATCAGATTGGAACAATTCAACTTGACCCATTTTCAGAATCTTCAAGGGTGTGGTAAAAACCTGGCGACTTTGTAAGCGGAAGAATCAATTCTGGTGGAATAAATTTCATCTCTTTTTCCTTCCCTACCAATAATTTAGTGAGTTCTATGGCTTCCTTCTGGGTGCAAAAGGTTTTTTTTTTCTATTTGGGATAGGTTTCGTAAATCCAAAAATACCCCAGAAAGTATGGGTGCTATCTTCAGGGGGAGGATCTAGTTGGTCAAAGGTTGGTTCTTTTCTGCCTGATGCCTATGTTTAAGGAAACTAAGTGGCACCTGTGTGTGGACAATCGAAGAGCCTCATGGGACACATCCATTTAGGATAGAAATGATCACCACCTGGTCACAGCTGGAATTTACACATTACATTAAAAAAAGAAATAGCCTTCAGCTGCCACAAAATGCTGGTCAGACAACCACCACATCAAATAGAAGCTTGCTTACTTTGGTGTTGATTGTTTGAAGTCATAAGCGTGCCTCTTTTCTTCCTAAAAAAAGTCACCATAGCATTCTGAAAATAGAAATTTTAAAAGCTAACAAAAAAAATTAGGCCAGGGTTTGCATATCAAATATGCATTTTGAGGCCACTTTGCACCAAAAGCAAAAGAGGCTATCTTAACCCAGATGAGATGACTGAATATTCTCTTAAAACCACGCTCCCTAGCTCTGCTGCAGTGTTGCATGCGATGTCTAAGCCATCCTGGGCCAAACAGCTGACTTCTTGGGTCCTAGTTTCTTCTCTACTTGAATTTAAGCCTGCTGGCCTACATAGAGGACAAATGCAGCATCCCCTAGGAATTGATTCATTTTCCAAGGAAGCTGCATCCACATTCTTTGTGGAAAATTGAAGCCATGCTTTCAGAAAAAAAAAAAAAAAAAAGCCTTATGTTCTCCCAGTATGGCGTGACAAAAAACACAGTTGAAACTCAATTAAACTGTCACAGACTACCACTTCAAGCAGCTGAATGGAGATCTTTTTGGTGCACAATTGGGGACAAAGAATTATCAGTGTCCAGAGTGAATAAGGCCACACTGTTGGACACAGCCTGAAGAAAAAAACATTTTTTTTTCCTGTTGAGGAATGTAAACCTCAGTGCCTCCCTCTTAATAATATAATAATAATAATTGTATTTGTGAAGCACTTACTTCATGCCAGGCACTGAACTAAGCACTGGAGTGAATGCAAGCAAATTGGGGTTGGACGCAGGCCCGCATGAGCCTCACAGTCTTAATCCCCATTTTACAGATAAGGTGACTGAGGCACAGAGAAGTGAAGTGATTTGCCCAAGGTCACACAGGAGACGCGTGGCAGAGCCGGAATTAGAACCCATGACCTTCTAACTCCCAGTCCCAAGTTCTATCCACTACTTTTCAGCTCATGCTCTGTTGCTCCCAGGAGCTCTCCTATCCTCCGTCATCCTCTACTGTCTCCTCTCTTCTGGGTTCCCCTGTGCCTCTCCTCGCTATGTCCTGGGAATTTTCAAAACTCCCTGTAGGCCTCATCCTGCACTACTCTGTCCTTCTCCATGATCATTTTCCCTCCCTGCATTCCACCTCGATCTGATCCCGGCCCCAGTCTCTTGAATATGCAGCTCATTAAAGTGGGAACCACAAAGATATGGCTGTCAGGAGCAACAGTTGCTGCTGTCGGATGTTTAAAAATATGAGTTTAAAAATGAGTAAAGCTTCAAGAGATGGTGGGGAGAGAGTGCAGAGGGAGCAGGGAGGTGGAGGAGAAGAAATGAGCTGGGGATCAATCAATCAGTGGTATTTATTGAGTGCTTACTGTGCACAGAGCACTGTACTAATTGCTCAAGAAAATATAATGCAGTAGAGTTGGTAGACAGCCAAGGAGACACATTCCCTGCCCACAGTGGGTTTACAATCTAGGATTTGAGGTAGCTGGGAACAGGAAGGAGAAGTACTGTGGAAAAGATCAGTGGATTGTAAATCAGGAGTTCTAATTTTGGCTTTCCCCTTGCCTGTTGGGTCATCTTGGGGAAAGCCATAACTTTCTGTACTTCAGTTCCCTCATCTGTAAAATGGGGGGTTAATACCTATTTTCCCTCCCCCTTAGAACGGGAGCCCCATGTGAAACTGACACTGTGCTCAACCTGATTGTGTTGTATCTTCTCCAATGCTTAATGCAGTGCTTGACACATAGTAAAACACTAAAAAAACACAATCATTACTGATAAAGCTGCTGACCGTGAACCAGGCAAGGTGGGGAAAGGAAGGGAAGTAGGGAAAACATACTGAAAGTAATTTCTCAGGGATGATGGGGAATCACTGCCCCCATATGCCTTGGTGGTAAAGACTGAAGATACACAAAAAAGCCCCATCTGCTTTCATCCATTACCTAAATCAAATTTTCCCACAGTCTTCCAGGTATAAAGATGCTATCGATCCATCTATCCTTCAGTTGTATTTGTTAAGCCCTTACTATGTGCAGACCACTGTACTATGCACTTGGGAGAGTACAGTATAACAGAGTTGGCAGAGATGTTCCCTGCCTACGATGAACTTACAGTCTAGAAGGAGAGACAGACATAATATAAATAAATTACACATATGTATATAAGTACTGTAGGGCTGAGCGATGGATGAATAAAGAGTGCAAATCCAAGTGATTTGAGAAGCAGGAAGGCCTAATGGATAGAGCACAGGCCTAGGAGTCAGAAGGACCTGGGTTATGATCCCGTCTCTGCCACTTGTCTGCTATGTGACCTTGGGCAAGTTCACGGTGCCTCAGTTCCCTCATCTGTAAAATGAAGATTAAGACTGTGAGCTTCATATGGGACATGGACTGTGTTCAAAGTGATTACTTTGTAACTATCCCAGATCTTAGAACAGTGCCTGGCTCATAATAAGCATTTAACAGAACAAATACCATTAACATAAGTGTATGGGTGATGCAGAAGGGAGAGGGAGAAGAGGAAATGAGTGCCCAGTCAGGAAAGGCCTCGTGGAGGAGATGTGTTTCTAACTAAGGCTTCAAAGGTGGGGAGCGTGATCCTCTGTCAGCTACGAAGAGGTCAGTGGTAGGTCAGTGGTAGGATGTAGGTCTTCAGTTTCTGATGGGTTTAATTTGATCTGGAAAATTAAGATTCTCAGGGAGCATTATTGACTTGGTTGTTCTAGTTTCCAAGCAAAGTGGGTTGAGAGGACTTCTACAAACTACTCGTAATCACAGTGGGCTTTCTGACAGTTTTTCTCTTCTACAAGGAGTCTGCCTCTATCTTCCCCATTAGATTCGTTTAGGGCAGGGGCAATCTCTAACATTCTTTCCATGTTCCCAACTACCCATTAAAGTGATTCTCATCTAATGCCCACCCTTCTTAATGCTCTGCATACATTAGGCCCCAATAGATACTAAAGAATGAATGAAGAGACATGGCCAAAATCCCTATAGTCCTGCTAACAACAACCCCAGAAACCTTTTGAAAGGGGAAAATGAAAGTTTGGTTATCTGACTGATGTCTACATTCTACATTTCCCTTTTTTTGGGGAATCAAAAGTACAGGAAAAGAAAATGGAGACACCATTAGTTTGTGTGCTAATTAGGGTAAATTTTAGAAGACAAATGGCTCCTCTAGAGTAAAATGCTGCAGGCTAGAAAGCTCTAGGGATTCTCAGTGATTGTGTTTATGTAGTTGATTGACGGGTTTGCTTTGAGCATTTTAGAATTGCACAAGCTGGATGGCAGCTACCATTAGCCACTATCTGACAGTCCTAATCACACCTCCTTCTGGGTTTCCATGTCCTCTTGTCTCCCAGACTGATTGAGTGGTTGGGAGGAGAGGAAACTCTCACAAAGCAAGGGTTGTTGTCTGGGAATCATCTGCTTATTGTTCTCTTGTACTCTCCCAAGGGCTTAGTACAGAGCTCTGCACACAGTAAGCACTCAATAATAAGACTGAATGAATGGAATGGCCTTCGAAGACATCAAAGCAGTGGTTATTGGAGCTTTAGAAATAGTTGTGACTATTAGATTGGGCCCTTTTCTATCATTCATTCATGCAATTGTACTTATTGAGAGTTTATTGTGTGCAGTTCACTGGACTAAGCACTTAGAAAGTCCAGTTCCGCAACAGATAGATACAATCCCTACCCAACAACGGGCTCTCTGATCCCAAAGTGACCAGCAATGAGAAGCTCTTGAACACAGGTGTTCTGTTAGCCCAGAATCACACAACACTGATGCCGATTCACCGCATGATTCTTTTTGAAATAAAATTTTATTTGTTCAACCCTTACTGTGAGCTAAGCACTATACAAAGTGATGGGGTAGATATGAATTAAACAGGTTGGAAACAATCCATGTCCCAAATGGGGCTCCCAGTCTTAATCCCCCTTTTATGGAGGAGGTAACTGAGGCACGGAGAAGTTAAGTGATTTATTTTACCAAGATCACAGAGCAGATGAGTGACATGATCGGGGTTAAAATCCATGTCTTTCTGACTTCCGGGCGTGTACTTATACACTAGGATGAGCTCTTTCATCCTCAATAACTGTCTAACAAAAAGAGAACTACCCAAGAAAAAAGGAATTCATCTCTAAGGAGTACTATTTGTGCATCAATTTATCCTAAGAGAAGCTACTATTTGGAAATGTGTTGGCAATTAGAGGCAGACAATGCACATCAATACTGGCCCCAGTTTCATTATTTAACGTGGTTCATCTTTCAGTCTCTACATTATCTAATAACAGTTTTGTTTTTCAGATATTTTCCTAATAATTGGCAAAGGTCAGGCAATGAATCTATTTTTTCAACTCATGAAACCTTATAAAAATTATGATTATGGAATTTGTTCAGCCCTTCCTATGTACCAGGCACTGTACTAAGCACTGGGGTGGATACAAGCAAATCAGGTCGGACACAGTCCCTTGTCACACATGGAGCTCACAGTCTTAATCTCCATTTTACAGATGAGGTAACTGAGGCACAGAGAAGTGAAGTGAGTTGCCCAAGGTCACATAGTGGAGCCAGGTAGGGATTGTCTCTGTTGCCGAATTGTACTTTCCATGTGCTTAGTACAGTGCTCTGCCCACAGAAAGTGCTCAATAAATACGATTCAATAAATGAATGAATGGATGAATGAATGAATGACCTTCTGACTCCCAGGCCCATGCTCTATCCACTATGCCACCTTGCTTCTCAAAAATGATGTGTTTGTTCAGCCCTCTCCATTTGCGAATTCTGTTGAATTCATCCAGAAATCATTAGAAATGGTGTGGGCAAATGTGATCCTGTACTTCTGTTTTCAACATTGATTCCTCATTATTTCTGTTCCTCTACTGAACTGCAGTCATCATTCTGAAATCCAATCATGAAGTAAGCAAACACGTGTTCTCCTCACCATGTCAATATCCCATGATTTCTGGACCTGTACTGAACTGTGAACAAAATCAAGATCTCCAGGTCCACACTAGAAATAAACAAATCCCTTTAGTTCCACCTAACAGGCTCTCTGAGGAAAAGCTTCAAATTTTAGATGAAACAAAATTCTTTTCTCATCCACTGATGACCCAAAATAAAATCGTCAGGTGACGCTCTCTCCTCCTCCCAGAGGGTATAGTTCTTCCAAACTATTTTCCTCTTTATCAGACCCTAATCTTGAGTTTACATGCCCAAGCCTCCCTCATACTAAAAAGCAATGTGACGTAGTGGAGAGAGCTAAAGAGCACAGACCTGGGCCTCGGAGGAACTGTATTCTAATTCCAGCTCTGCCACTTTTCTTCTGTGTGTCCTTGGGCAAGTCTCTTCACTTCTCTGGGCCTGAGTTTCCAGGACCGTAAAATGGGGATTCCACATATGTTCTCTTTCTCCCTTAGACTGTGAGCCCTGGGTGGGACAGGAGTTGTCTGACCGACTAATTTGTTTCTACCTCAACACTTTGAACAATGCTCGATATACATGGTAAGCACTTAAGTAGCGTGGTTCAGTGGAAAGAGCCCGAGCTTGGGAGTCAGAGGTCATGGGTGCGAATCCCGGCTCTGCCACTTGTCAGCTGTGTGACTGTGGGCAAGTCACTTCACTTCTCTGGGCCTAAATTTCCTCATCTGTAAAATGGGGATTAACTGTGAGCCTCATGTGGGACAACCTGATTACCCTGTATCTACCTCAGCGCTTAGAGCAGTGCTCTGCGCATAGTAAGCGCTTAACAAATACCAGCATTATTATTAAGTACCATAATCATCACCATACTAAAAATTCCTCTCTATCCAACTGCACCTTCCAGTGATCACCCCATTTCCCTCCTCCCATTCCTTTCCAGACTTCCAGAATGAGTGTCCATCCATTTTACACCCACATCCTTCACTTCTTCTACATCACCGCTCATTTTGGTCTACTATGATCAGGTTTTTGCCCCCTTCACTCCACTGAAACTAAAATCACCAATGACTCTCTTGCAGTTAGGTCTAACTCTGTCTTAATCTTCCTAATTCACTCAGGTGTCCTTAATATTAGTCACCAATCAGTCAGTCAATTGTATTTATTGAGTGCTTACTGCATGCAGAACAATGATAAAATGTGGTATTTGTGCTAATTATTGTACTAAGCGCTGGAGTGGATACAACAAATCGGGTTGGACATAGTCACTGTCCCACAAGGGGCTCTCATCTCAATCCCCATTTTAAAGATGAGGTAACTGAGGCACAGAGAAGTGAAGTGATTTGCTCTAGGTCACACAGCAGAAGCAAAATTAGAAACCATGACCTTCTGACTCCCGGACCCACGCTCTATCCACTATGTCATGCTGCTTCTCATGTACTGTATTAAGTGCTTAGTAGAGGGCAATATAACAATATAAAAGATACATTCCCTACCCACAACGAGCTTACAGTCTAGTCTAGCTTAAGGTACCTCTTCCTGGGTTACTATTATCAGTCTCAAATACTATTGTTATCTCTGGCATATTCAATTTGGGAACAGGGTTCATCATTAAGGCAAATAAATTTGGCAAATGGTGAGCAGGCCAGCCCACCCAATCCTAGGGGACTGGGAATACAGGAAGGTGACTGAGCTGTCAAGACACCTCTTTTTTCTAATCCTCCCCAAACCCAACCCACCACACCTTTAATCCTGCTCCTCACTGCTATCATTTAAAAGCCCCACTCTTACCATCCTGGTAATTGGAGAGAAGATCAAAAATCTTGGGAATTTTCTTGGGCTTTTTAAAATAATAATAATAATGTTGGTATTTGTTAAGCGCTTACTATGTGCAGAGCACGGTTCTAAGCGCTGGGGTAGATACAGGGTAATCAGGTGGTCCTACGTGAGGCTCACAGTCTTAACCGTGGGACCACTTGATTACCTTGTATCTATCTCAGTGCTTAGAACAAGACTGTGAACCTCACGTGGGACCACCTGATTACTCTGTATCTACCCCAGCGCTTAGAACAGTGCTCTGCACATAGTAAGCGCTTAACAAATACCAACATTATTATTATTAATCCCCATTTACAGATGAGGTAAATGAGGCACGGAGAAGTTAAGTGACTTGGCCACAGTCACAGAGCTGACAAGTGGCAGAGTCAGGATTTGAACCCATGATCTCTGACTCCCAAGCCGGTGCTCTTTCCACTGAGCCACTCCACGCTGCTTTTCATTCTAGAATGGTGGGGTAGTCCCTCTGGAATAAGAAATCCTCCCCATTCTCTTTTCCAACCTCGCTACTTCCAAAGGTGATGCATATGGTATCCTGCCATCTCACTTTTGCACCCATACAATTCTTATTCTCACATTGCATTGGGCATGAAGTTAAACTTATGCCCTTTGGTTGGCTTATCTTTCCAAAACTAAATTTTGAGCAGTCCCTATAGAGGACCAAGTGAGGAAATTACCCTAGGTCATGGAACCTAGTCTGTATCTGAAACAATCAATCAGTCATATTTGCTGAGCACTTGCTTTGTGCAGAGCATTGTACTGAACACTTAGAAGAGTTTAATATGATCAATCATTCAATCATTGGCATTTACTGAGGCCCAAAGCACTTATGTACATATCTGTAATTTTTTTTATATTAATGTCCGTCTTTCCTTCTAGACTGTAAGCTTGTTGTGGGCAAGGAATGTGCCTGTTATATTGTTATATCTTACTCTCCCTAACCCTTAGTAAATGCCCTACACACAGTAAGCGCTCAAAAAATACAATTGACTGAATGTTTACTGTGTGCAGAGCACTATAATAATAATAATTATGGTATCTGTTAAGCACTTACTATGTGTCAGGCACTGTACTAAGAGCTGGGGTGGATACAGGCAAATCGGGTTGGATTCAGTCCCTGTCCCACATGGGGTTCAGAGTCTCAATCCCCATTTTCCAGATGAGGTAGCTGAGGCTGAGAGAAGTGAAGTGACTTGCCCAGAGTCAGACAGCAGACAAGTGATGGAGCCGGCATTAGAACCCATGACCCTCTGATGCCCAGGCCTGTGCTCTATCCACTGTACCGTGCTGCTTCTACTGAGAACTTGGGAGAGTAAGATATAACAGGGTTGTAGACACTTTCCCTCTCCTCAGCGAGGTTTGTGAGACTGCTGATGGTTAGGGGGAGAATGGCAACAGTCTATGTGATCAAAGTACCAGCTCTCCAACCAGTTGCTACATGGGCCACCGCCTCCCTGGTGACACTCTAGGTAGCTCGAGGACTAAAAGACTAGGGTCGCCCCCCACCCTTCCTCAGTGCTACCCCCTGTAGAAAAGCAGCATGGCTCAGTGGAAAGAGCCCGGACTTGGGAGTCAGAGGGCATGGGTTCTAATCCCGGCTCTGCCACTTGTCAGTTTTGTGACGGTGGGCAAGTTCCTTAACTTATCTGTGCCTCAGTTACCTCATCTGTAAAATGGGGATTAACTGTGAGCATCACGTGGGACAACCTCATTCCCCTGTATCTACCCCAGTGCTTAAAACAGTGCTCTGCACGTAGTAAGCGCTTAACAAATACCAACATCGTTATTATTACATGCGCTGCAATGTCTGCCTCCCCCACTCTAGACTGTAAATCCATTGTGGGCAGGGAATGTGACTGTTTATTGCTGTATTTTACTCTCTCAAGCACTGAAATACAGTGCTCTGCACACAATAAGTGCTCAACAAATACGGCTGAATGAATGGATGAATACTAAGCACAGAACACATACCGCAATCATTATTATTACTTTTATTATTATTATTAGGTTTATTATTAATGATTGAATATTTTGTGGTCCTGAAGAGTTGAGTCCTGGGTATTTGAAGACTTCCATGGTTGTACTCAAGAGAGTTCAGTTTCAGAACAGGATCTTGTACCCGCTTCCACTGAAGCGGGAGAGAGTCCCCATTCTGAGATTCTTTTGCACTGTTCAAAGAAGAGGGAAGAAAAAGAAAAGCTAAAAAAAAATATCATTTGAGAAAGTGGTCATACACCAGGGCTAATAGTGTGAGAGAACTGAAAGAAAACTTGTTCAGGTGCTATTAGTCCCTGATGTGTCATGCATTCTGGGACACTATTTAAATACTATCGAATATTCATCGAATGGTATGTCATTCAATCGTATTTATTGAGCGCTTACTTTGTGCAGAGCACTGTACTAAGCTCTTGGAAAGTACAATTCAGAACCTCATAAAGAATATAGAATAGAATACAGAATAGAACATAAAATAAGAACTGCAACACTGGGTTGGACCCATGGTCCATTTATCTGGTGGTGCTGTCTACTGGAAGAACCAAGTGATGACTGATGGAGAAACCATGTAATGGCCATTGCCATGAAAATCCATCCTTTTGACAAGGGATTAGCCACTGACCACCCTAACATTTCCCTTTGATAACCTGTTACGGACTTCTCATACATTAATTTTCTCCTCTCTTTAAAGCTATTGATATTTTCTGCCTGTACAATTCCTTGGGCTGGTAATGATGATGAACTAGGCTTTCAGACTGAAAACGGACTTTAGAAAGAAATATGCTGGTATTACTGAAATTTAACTGTGGGTAAAAATCGCTCGATGTTGCTATTTGGATGAATATTAGTTAAGGGCTGGTTCATTGTAACATGCAGTGAGTTCTTTTAATGGTATCCTGGGAGTTAAATGGATATGAAAAAAAAACAAAACTGTTGCACCACCTGCTCAATCGTCAATACTTGATGAAAGTTATTTTCTGTAAAATGACCGTCAAACAGGAAACTCTGATATTGATGTAGTGAGTGTGTGCTTTTGAGTGTGCTGATTATCAGCCAGGTGGTGATACTCCTGTAATTTTTCAGCCTGGATTCAAGTGTTATCAGGGCAAAAAGCTCTTTCCAAACATTACCTTGGTGATATAGGTGAACAGAACATGATCCCAAAGAAAACTTCCTCTTGGTTGTGGGTAGGGGTATATTGGATGATAGAATCTTGTGGGGTGGAGAGGGTCAGTGGGGGGTTGGAATAGGAAATGGGATGAAAAAAGTGGAAACTAATATCTTTAGGGACAACCCAGGAGATCATTATACAACCACCATGAATAGTCTCTGTTATATTGTATCATCCCAAGCACTTAGTACAGTGCTCTGCACACAAGTGTTCAATAAATATGTTTGATTGATTGATGAAGAAGAACGTACCAGTTTTAGTTGTAGGATGACAGCCAGGGTGAACTGTCCTCAGAGTGTGAGGGAATGGTGAAACAGGCCTAGGGCTCCCTTCCCTCCAAGAGATTCCAAAATTTCTTCTAGGTTTCCAGAAGGAGAAATCCATGTGGACTTTGTTCCTCTTAAATCCTTGATTCAATTATTTTAGGATTAGACATTTGATCATTTTTGATTGGATACTTAAATTTATTTTTCATAAATGTGATCTGTCAAATGTATCTAATTCATAAGTATGTCATCAGCAATATTTAATGAGTATCTATTTGGTGCCGATCTCTGAACCAGGGGATGTAGAGGAGTGGCATAAAATATGGTCCCTGCCTTTGAGGTTAAGTGAATGGGTTCATTTAGAATAATAGAATTTAACAAGGCTTCACACAATTGAAGAATGGGAAGAATCAGTTATCTAGGTGGACTTTCATCCTGACCATTGATAACAGAAGGGCAGAGTGTAGAGAAGAATATTTTCTGGAATAATGAAAAAATAGAATCGAAAAGATTATCAATGAATCCAGATTTACTGTCACAGCACTGGGGAATTGAGTTAAGGTAGAACATTGCCCATTTTATCCGAAACTATTTGTTTCACATCTATTTTCTTCTAAATAAAATAATGATTGTGGTATTTCTTAAGCACTTACTATGTGCCAAGCATTGCACTAAGCCCTGGAGTAGATGGGCTCTAGGAATAAGTAGGAGGGATACCAGGTATTGAATCCCCATTTTGCAGATGAGGGAACTGAGATACAGAGAAGTTAAGTGATTTGCCCAAAATCTCACAGCAAACAGCTGGCAGAGCCAAAATTAGAACCCAGTTCCTCTGACTCGCAGGCCTATGGTCAAGGCCAAGATTTTAACATCCAAAGCCTTATATTATTTCAACCCAATTTTCAACAATTCTGGGAAACTTTCTTTGATTAAAAAATGCTGAAATCTTGATCTAGAAAGTATTGCCAGTATAAAAAAAATGAGCAAGAGAAATAGAGATGTCCTTGACAGATTTGGGATTTGATAACCCCTTATTTTTCAATAAAGCATCAGAGAACTGTTTATCTATTCACTGTATATTGCTTCAGGATTTCACTGCCTGTTATATTCTGGTCGAAGGACTATTCATTATCTAAGCTTCCTTATTAATTTCCTTTTCTATTATAGAAATTGAGTGCAGCGCCTATGATAATTAGGTAAGTGCCAATAAGGAAAAAGAAGCCCACATACCTCAATATTTACTAAGAAAAATATGAACAAAATAGACCCATGCTATTGAATGGTGGGAAACAAGGAGTCAGACATTCTAAATTGCATTTCCATATATAATCACTGACTTGTTTCAAAACCTTTAGGATGTTGATTTTTCCTTCTAGTCCACATACCTGCTGGCAAAACAAAGAGAAACTAATTCAGTCATTTGGAAGAATGCTTAGGAATGTGCGTGATTTTATTTTTGAGGCTACATTGTGTTCACCTCCATGTGGCCTGACAAAAGTCATTTTCCAGCCCCCTATATCGGTAGAATTGCCGAAGTCACCTCTAAGAGACTATTAAATCAGGACAGAGGGGGACTTACCAAGGAAAAAGAGGAACGGGAACCATTGCATACTGTATTAACTAAATCGTGTTTGATTATTCTGTTTGGACAGGATGATGAACAGGAGAGGTTTGGGGATCAAAGGATGGCTAATGACTAGACTAGTTTTCCACAAGAAATGTCTGAATTTTCTGGCAGAAAATACTCAAGAGCAAAATGGAAGCCATTTAATAGCAGATGACTCAAGTCTTGCAGCCTTGATTAGATGCAAGAGAAAGGCCTAGGAACCTGGATAATCTTTACAGCCTTGTCTGGGTAAGATGCTTTCAACTATCGAGCCTTGAGTTAAAAGTTTTCCCCGGGTGGCTGTTGTGTCCACTGCAAAATTCTTTAATTTTATACATCTTCTTGTGAAAGTTCCCCCCAAATACCCAAGTAAAATATCTACTTATTGTAGAACACATGGAGAGCTGTGACATGAGCAAAAAAAGTTGGCATCCTGAAGGATTAGCAATTTATAAATAGGAAAGGTGTTTAAATACTGCTGCTCTTTATATCATCGAACAAATCTAATGCTCATATCGCATGCCAAGGTGACATAGACTCAAAAAGCAGGAGAGGCCAAGGTATCCAGAAATCTATGTAAGCAAAAAAAAAAAAAAAAAAAGAGCGAGAGAGAGAAAATAGAGTGACCACTTCTAATTTTGGCTGAATTGAATTTATAGGCCTGAGGCCAGAATTGACTGCTTTCATTGACCAAAAAAAAGCTGTGGAGCTTTCATTTTTGATATTCCTAATTGTTGCAGTGCTGTTCCAATTTGGTTTCATTCTTTTGTCAATGGATGCATAACCTTGCTTATTTTTCAATTCTAATCAATTAACTAACATGACAGCAAATAACCCTGGTTTAATGCTGTAAAAAAGTAGGGGTTTGGGTTATTGTTGCTTTTCACCATAATTTTTTTTTTCTGCAACTAAGCAACATAGCAGAAATGGAAAGAAATCCACCCAGGGAAATATCTCTTACTAAATTTTAGAGAGCTTAATACTTCATACACAGAAAAGCATGTTCAAGAAAGTTGGTTGCTGATTGTGATTACTATTAAATAATGCAGACACTTTTCTCTCTCCTATTTCTTGTTCTCAGACTTAAAGTTGAGTTGCTAAAAATGCCAAGGACAATAAGTCCGAAAAGGGTGATCAAATTCTTCTTTTAAAGTAATCAGCTCTGATCATCCCTTGAATCGGATTGATACACGGATTGTCTAAGAATTAGTCAGTGCCCTGGTGTTGAAGCAATTTCGAAATATTCACTAACAGCTATGTTTCAGACAATAGCCTCAAAATGACCAACATTCTCAGTTAATTCACTTCACTTGTTCATTTTTTGTAAACTATGCTTTCCTATCCTATATTCAAGCCCTCCTTCCAATATCCCCTTGTACTTTATGAACTATAACCTCTGATAAGCTCCAAAACAAGTCATTGCCTTAGACTTGAACACCAAGCTGATTCAATCCAAGTGGTCTTCAAAAGAACACCCCTCTCCCCTTTAAAAATCTCTTCTCCGGAGGGTGACTGTGAAGTATCTTAATCTCTGCTGAGCTAAAGCCAAAAAACACTCTTAAGGCAATAAACCTTTCAATTCTGAGTGGAGAACCAAGCTGTAGAACTTGATTCCAATCTCCCAGCTGGGAACAAGTGGAGTTATTTCCATCCTTTCGAAACTGCCTGTTTTCCCAGAGACATACGTGTCCTCCAAAGATGTCAGATGATGCAAAACCAGCAGGATGGCATTATTTTCTAATTTAATCCTTAAAACATACTCCTATTAAGAAAATTAGCTTCCACCCCTCCCAACTACCCTCCCTCTCCCTGCCCCCCAAAGCTTATGGGATCTTTTTTTTTAAAACCTCGTATATTCAACAAATTTCAACAAGTAAAATCACTCCCCCACTTCGTTGGTTTGGCTTCTCCTACGTTTGAGACACTTTTTTCCTCACCCACTGAAAATTGAATCAGTTTTAGTTTTGGCATAGAAAGAATTTAGGGAATAATGAATTTTTGAAAATGCAGCTTATGTCAGTCGCTGATTGGTTAAAGGTTCAGCTTGGGCCAGCAAGGGGAAAATCAAGATAGAGGTGAGGGAAAGATGTAAAGAGGTAGGTTGGTGACATATGTGGAGCCAGATGGTAAGAACCTGATTCTGGAGCACTGCCACTAAAATCCTAGGGAAGTGAAGCTTGTGCTCAGGTCCCTCAAACTTAATAGATCCAAAATTCAAATCCTGATCTTCCTTCCCCAGATCCTCTCCCCATTTATCTTTCTCATCACAGTTCCTAACACTAATCTGTGGTGTTTGTTAGCTGCTTACTATGTGTCAGGCACTATACGAGGCAATGGAGTGGACCTAGGTGATGGGGTGGACCCAAGCAAATTGGGCTGGACATCCTCCTAAAATCTAATGCCCGCAGTCTAGGCTTTTTCCCCGCCTCCAGCCTCTCCCCTCTACTATCCTTCCTTCACTCTGCAGTCGGGATCATTATTCTAAAATCTCATTCCGCACACCTCTTTCCCTGCTTCAAAAAATTCTTGCCATCAAGCAGAAATTCCTGGAATGGCTTTAAGGCATTCAGTCAGCTTTTATCCTTTCCTACCTATCCACTCTTATCCCACTATATCCCAATTCACACTCTTCTTTCCTCTCAAGCTAACCTACTCACTGTTCTTCATTGTCACTTTTCCCAACACCAACCTCATGCTCACACTTTTGCCCATGCCTGGAATTTGCTCCACCTTCAAATCTGTCAGATCACAGCTCTACCTATCTTCAAAGTCTTTCTTAATTCAAATAAAAATTTCTGTTCCCCATGATTTATATCCCTCAACTCCCACTTCAGCAATTCTGCTCTTCCTGAACACTTAAGTAGTCACAACCCTCCCATACTATTTATGTGCATATTATACTTAGAGGTTTTCCCTCTGTAGTTGATTTTAGTGTCTGCAGCCCCTAACTTGTAAATTTAAGGGAAGGGACTATATCTTCTAATCCTTACTGCAACTTTCTGCACACATTAGGCACTCAAAACATACAGTCGAATACTTAAAACCCCCTGGCTAGAGCAGGTTTGAATACTGTCCCCGGCAATCCTTGCAGAGCTCTATCACTGATCTTCTGCAACAACCTAATCCTGCTTCCCTAATTGCACTGCATTATTTAAACTCTTATTTATTCAGAAAAGCAATAAGATAATTTTGGATAACTGTGGATAATGCACGGGCCTGGGAGTCAAAACTGCCACGCCTTCTTGTCTCTGTCAAGTGCAACCAGACTGCTTAGGAATAACCATGTGATGTGTTGTCTTGTTTTTTTGTTCTGTTTTGCTCTGTCTCCCTCGATTAGACTGTGCACCCGTCACTGGGCAGGGATTGTCTCTATCTGTGGCCGAATTGTACATTCCAAGCGCTTCGTACAGTGCTCCGCCCATAGTAAGCGCTCAACAAATACTATTGAATGAATGAACTACATTTCTACTCCTCTAAAGCCAGTCTACTCTCTGTACCTCTACCTCAGCTCACCCACCACTAACCCCTTGCCCACAGTCTCTTCAGGCCTGGAATTACCTCTCTCCCTCTTCATATCCAACAATCCTCCACTTTGTTAGCTTTCTGTGGCCAGTAGATTTTATCTACTAACTCTATTGTATTGTACTTTACCAACCACTCAGTGGAAACCATTCACTGACTGAATGTTAGAACCATTATATAGTTTTATGCTAAGTAGATGACACATCGTATTGATGAAGACAGTCACTTAAGATCCAGCTAACTGTAACTGATTTCAGATATGAAATGACCCTCCTCATAGTAGGATTCCAACCGCTGAAGTGTCTCTGATGGGATCTCTGAACATTGAAGAGATCTGCAATGCATCCAGTGAAACATGTCAGAAAATCTGGCTCCAGAAAATTAGGAGACTGACTTTCATTTTTTTACCAGTATCAATTAAACCTTATCCAACTTTGCTGTATTCTCAAAAACCTTTAAAACATTAACCATGCTTTGATTTCTTCATGTATGTCAGATAGTTGAACCCGAGAAGGATTGTTCCAGAGGGGAATCGGAAGCCAGGGACTTCGGGGGAAACAAAACAGAATGGGAAACAGATTCAATGTACATAGTTTAACCCCATGAACACCTGGATTACCGTTTCACAAATTAGGCAGTGACTGAATTGATTGTCCATAAGAACACCCAAGAAAACACTAGACAAGTAACAGCGCTCTGCATCAGTTCCTGTTACTGTGATTCAAATACAGATTCTCTCACTTTTACAAATGATTTTCCTTGATGTTTCTCATACTTAATAAAAAAAAAGCATAGGATTCAGAGCTAAAAGACTCAGGTTCTAGTCCCACTTTTACCACTCCTTGGTGAGCTTGGCCAAATCACTTCACTGTTCTGTGCCTCAGATTCCCCAACTATAAAATATAGCTAAACTAACCTGTTCCCCTTCCCTCTTAGACTTTGAGCACCAGGAGGGATGGGGATCATGCCCAATCTGATTATCCTTTATCTGCCCCAGTCAGTAAGTCAACTACATTTATTGAGCACTTACTATGTGCAGAGCACTAAGCACATGGGAGAGTACAACATAACAATATAACAGACACATTCCCTTTCACACAGTGCTCGGTACAATAAGTAAGCTCTTAACATCGTTGTTATCATTCCTACATGTGAATGAGAGACCCTTAATAATAATAACTTTAATAATAATTTTGGTATTTAAGTACTTACTATGTGCTGAGAACTGTTCTAAGCGCTGGGGTAAATACAGGGTAATCAACTTGTCCCACCTGAGGCTCATAGTCTTAATCCCCATTTTACAGATGAGTTAACTGGGGCACCGAGAAGTGAAGTGACTTGCCCAAGGTCACACAGATGACAAGTGGCGGCGCCGGGATTAGAACCCACGACCTCTCACTCTTAAGCCTGTGCTCTTTCCACTGAGCCACGCTGCTTCTCTAACATAGATTAAAGATATATCCTTGATATATCCACTCATACTCTTTATGGAATCCTAACCTACCTATTCAATCGCATTTATTGAACACCTACCGTGTGCAGAGCACTGGACTAAGCACTTGGGAGAGTACAATTAGAGAAGCAGTGTGGCTCAGGGGAAAGAGCCCGGGCTTGGGAGTCAGAGGTCATGGGTTTGAATCCAGTCTCTGCCACTTGTCAGCTGGATGACCGTGGGCAAGTCACTTCACTTCTCTGTGCCTCAGTTACCTCCTCTGTAAAATGGAGATTAAAGACTGTGAGCCTCACGTGGGACAACCTGATGACCTTGTATCTCCCCCAGCACTTAGAACAGTGCTCTGCACATAGTAAGCGCTTAACAAATACCAACATTATTATTATTACAATATAACAGAGTTGGTAGATATTTTCCCTGTCCACAAGATTACAGGCTGGGTATACTTAATATATACATAATCTTTTATCTTCTATATAATTTGTCTTCGAAGGACATTTCCATAGGCACTGTACACCTCTAATCATGACATGCCTTGGGTAGTTCCTCTTCAGCCTTACCTGAGGGAGAAATTTACATTTCCCCTATCTAGAACTTTGAACTAAGCCTCACAGCTGCCTAGCTCAAGCTCTTGTTTTTGTTGCTGGATCATTTAATCAGTTTTCATTACCTCATGTTGCCCTGGCTCTTTCTGCAACACTCTATCATTCCCTACATCAACAGACCTCTCCATCATCAGATGGCATTTCAGACTTTTTAGTACCGAGTCCTGTTTTTCCACCCGACTACCACCCAGAAAAGGGGAGTCAAGAAGGGGAAAAGATGGGTCACAGAGGAAAACTTTTCTAGCTTCAAGGTAGTGTCAGAATTTCTCTTCCACTGGATGGTGCTTTAGGTCCCCAAATGAACCCAACCCTTTCAATCTGTCCTCAAAAGACTTGTTTTCCAAAGATTTACTTTTTTTTTTTAACTGGTCCTCTCAATCCTTTTTCATATGTTTCTCCCACATTTCTCCCACATATCCTCTTCATATGTTTCTTCAGTTTCAGAACCCAAACTGAACTCAGCATCAAATCCCAAACGTTGTGGAGTAAAAAAAGAGGGCTAAGTTAAAGGTTGTCAATCAATCGGTCGATCAATCAGTGGTATTTGTTCAGCACAGAGCACTCTACTAAGCTCTTAGGACTAAACTAAGTATTCCAGTTCTCCTTCTCCTGCTGCATCCGATTCTCAGCATTGCCTTTTCCTGGCAAGTGCTAGGCTCCAGGGCAGATGTCATATCTTTTCTTTCCTATAATGATAATAACTGTGGTATTTGATAAGCACTTACTAGGAGCCAGGCACTGTAAGAAGCGCCAGGGTAGATACAAACAAATTGGGTTGGACTCAGTCCCTGTCCCACATGGGGCTCACAGTCTCGATCCGCGTTTTTCACATGAGGTACCTGAGGCCCACAGAAGTAAAATGACTTGCCCAACATCACACAGCGGAGAAGGGGCGGTGTATACAAGACAAGTGTGTATGCTCTCAGGTCCATCTGAAAGGGCCCTAGACACAGTAGGTGCTCATCTAATGCTGCCCATAAAGGAAATGCATTACGGTCCACAAGGCAATCACAAGGTGGAATTGCCATGTCCTAGGACAGAAAGGATAAAATGGTTATAGGTCTGTCCTAACTAAGGTAGATTATGTTGAGGTAACACAACTGCAAAATCCATGAAATTAATCTCTGACCTGACTTTTTTTTTTTTTTTTAACTCCAGCAGCATCAGCCTTCTATTAATAGGATCTGATCCAGCAGAAAGTGTTCATAGCCTTATGGGGAGCGTAAGCATCGGTAGTTGAAGGGTTTCTATCCTCAGGAAGGACGCGGTGACCTTTTCCACAGTCAAGGGTACTCCTCTATGGAAACCTATGTATAATGGTGTGTATCATATACATATGTATGCCGATACATGGGAAGAGGCCATCTTAACCTAGGCCTGAAGGTGAACAGTAGGGCGACAATAAGCAGAGAGGAAAAACTGGCTACCACCTCTACTTTTCCTGGTCTCCAATTACCCGCTGATAGAAAACAAGCAGTCATTCTCTTGCTTGGCCAGGGAATTAAAGTCCAGATGGTAAGAGGCTGATCTGGATTCTCTTTCTCGATCCCCCACTAACTTTAAGGCTGTGCCTAGAAGGAGCAAATCTAAAGAATTATGAAAAGATTGCATGGGGCCCACAGTGACCACATTTTTTTGTTTTGAACAGCTTTAGCTGACCCTTGCATTAGCCTGCTAATGTTAGAATCTGAATAAAGGTCTCTTTTGTCGCAGCTGAGCCCAGATGGACTCAGAAGGTTTTGAGCAAGCAAGGCTGATACATTTATTCATGTGTTTATACACTCCTATAAGCCCATGAATGGTGGTTGATTCCTTTTCTGACAGCTGCGGACTGGGTGTGGAGCTGGTTCTGTGCTCTTGTCATTGTTTTGCAAATAGTTGGTCCAGAATCTGGAGATGTTCCCAAAAAACTCTCCCCGACCTCTTCCCACCCAAGAGTTAAGGTATCAATCAACGATATTTACTGAACAGCATACTATGTGCAGAGCATTACATAAGCCTTAGGGAGAGCAAAATGTCACCGAGTTGTGAGACACTCTCCCTGCCCACAAGGCGCTTACGGTCTTAAAGATCTGGGAAATTCTTGCAGACCTAAGGAGGAAGTCACAGAAGGAACTTGATATCATTATTCCTATTGACTTTCACCTTCCATGGATTGTTGTTGCAATTCATACCCACTTGTCAACCCAGCAGTGTGAAAACACAAGGGCAGTGATCTATTGTACTCTTCCACCCTACTTCTCCAAATGCTTAATACAGCACTTACAGTGGGCATAGAATAACCACCAAATCTCCTCCGCCGCTAACCTCCTCAATGGGCCTTGTTATTGCCTGTCCTGCCATCGACACCCTGGCCTACATCCTACCTCTGGCCTTACCTCTGGCCTGGAATGCCCTCCCTCCTCACATCCACCAAACTAGTGCTCTTCTCACCTTCAAAGCCCTACTGAGAGCTCATCTCGTCCAGAAGGCCTTCCCAGACTGAGAACCCCTTTTCCTCTGCTCCTCCTCCCCTCCCCATCACCCTGATTCCCTCCCTCTGCTCTACCCCCTTCCCCACCCCACAGCACTGGTGTATATTTGTACATATTTATCATTCTATTTATTTTATTAATGAGGTGTATATATCTATAATTCTATTTATTTTCATGCTATTGATGCCTGTCTTTTTGTTTTGTTTTGTTGTCTGTCTCCCCTTTCTAGACTGTGAACCCGTTGTTGGGTAAAGATTAGCTCTATCTGTTGCCAAGTTGTACTTTACAAGTGCTTAATATAGTGCTCTGCACACAGTAAGCTCTCGATAAATACGATTGAATGAAAGAACAAATGAACCACCATTATTAATGATAAGGATTTATGGTTCAAAAAGTGTCTGCACAGAGAAATAGAGTATTTTCGAAAGCTCTCTTCAGTGTAGTGGACCCAAATGGATTCTGGTATGCAAAGCTAGTTCTCACCAGAATTAGGAACAGCCAATAATGCACCCTTGTGCACCTGAGGTCCAGAGTAAAAGTGAAACTTCTACAAGTCAGGTGACAAGGAGAACCAGAAAGGGCAGAAGAACTGGAGAAAAAAATCTCTAACCACAGTCTCCCCCATCACCCTACCTAACTCAAAACCTTTGAACAAGATTCTGAGTAGCAAAGAAGCATCTGCATTTTTTGGTTTCTCTCCAAGCCATGACTGACTCATAAGAGTCACCGACAATAATTTGCTGTAAAATGAAAGACAGAAGGGAAATTTCAGGTTTGAACACTGACCTTTCAGGAATGTTCACAAGTCGATTCGAATTTGAGCAAATTGTCCTGTAATGAGATTATTGGAAGGTAGGTGGGAATAATAATGTGCAACTCATTCAATTGATTAAACTTTCAAGCCTTTTATGCTCTTGCTGTACCCTCCTGTCTCTGCCCACACAATTAGCTATAAATAGCCTATTTTGATCATTTAGGTCTAGATTCTTCCTCAGTAAAAACCTGCGGGAGCTTTTGGGTATTAGAACCGGGGAAACCCTCGCCGTGGCATTACAAACGAGTCAACCTTTCCCAGGATCGTTTTAACATTTTTATCAGCGATTCAAGTGAAACAACACAGGTTAGCTCCTAGAATTTGGATCTTACAATAAATCCAAATATTTGAGAGGGCTCATTGAATTATCGGCTACCACCATTTAGGATGAAGTGACTAGCTTCTTGGTGTTTCTGAAGTTCCAGATGAACCTCAGTCGACTAGAAGCAGAGTGGCCTAATGGAAAAAGCATGGGCCTGGGAGTCAGAGGACCTAGATTCTAAGCCAAGCTCTGCCACATACTGCCGTGTGACCTTGGGCAAGTCATTTAACTTCTCTGTGCCTCAGTTCCTTCATCTGCAAAATGGAGATTCAATACCTATTTTCACTCCTACTAAGTCTGTGAGCCCCATGCGGGACCAGATTATCTTGCATCTACTCCAGCACTTAGAAGAGTGCATTGCCAAAGTAAGTGCTTAATAAATACCACAGTTATTATTACGATCATAAAAGGGAAGGTGTAAACTTCCCAAAGTTTAGGCAAAGTAAAATCAGTTAATAACAGGGATATCCTAATGGGTTAGCAAGCTAAGCATGCACCAGTAGAGCTATCAATGGATAATAGTGTAACCCAGGCAAACATTCATTCATTCAGTAGTATTTATTGAGCGCCTACTATGTGCAGAGCACTGTACTAAGCGCTTGGAATGTACAAATCGGTAACAGATAGAGACAGTCCCTGCCCTCTGAGGGGTTTACAGTCTAATCGGGGGAGACGGACAGACAAGAACAATAGCAATGAATAGAATCAAGGGGATGAACATCTCATTAAAACAATAGCAAATAGAATCAAGGCGATGTACATCTCATTAACAAAATAAATAGGGTAATGAAAATATATACAGTTGAGCAGACGAGTACAGTGCTGAGGGGATGGGAAGGGAGAGGGGGAGGAGCAGAGGGAAAGGGGGGAAAAGAGGGTTTCCCTCTGGCGAGCAGCAAGAGGGCGGGAGAAAAAAGAGAGGAGGTTCCATCTTCAAACATCTCTCTCCCTACCCCCAAATGGTTTTTTGGTTAATGGTTTTCTTTATCTGCTTACTATGTGCCAGGCACTGTTCTGTGCCCTGCGGTAGATGCAAGCTGGAGCTGGCTCAGGCCCTGGCCAAAACCAAAAAAAAAAAAACTAACACCCATCCGGTTTGCCTTGGGCAAAGTCTTTTATCCCTTGTATCAGGCTTGGGGACTGCAATGTACTTTTCTATTCATTTACTTTACCACAACATTGAGTGAAGACCTACAGTTTGCAGAGCATTAAAACTGGACATAAACTTTGCCCAGAGCATTATTATTGGTATGGCATAGTGGATAGAGCCCGGGCCCGGGATTCAGAAGGACATGGATTCTAATCCGGGCCCCATCGCTTGTCTGCTGTGTGGCCTGGGGCAAGTCGCTTCACTTCTCTGATCCTCAGTTACCTCATCTGTAAAATGGGGATTGAGATTGTGAGCCCCATGTGGGACAGGGAATGTGTCCAACCCGATTTGCTTGTTTCCGCCCCAGAGCTTAGTACAGTGTCTGGCATATAGTAAGTGCTTAATAAATACCAAAGTTACTGGCATGTACTGTGTGCAGAACACTTGAACACTTACCATTTGAACTAACCTCATTCTGGACACCTAGTTTGTCTGCTGTCTGGATGCTCAGGAAAATACCGTGAGAATCAGGTCACCTGTCCTGGAGGAGGTTATTTCCTGCTGCTTAAAGGCAGATGATCAATCTAGACTATTTACTGAGTGCTTACTTATTCATTCATTCATTCATTCATTCACTTAAGCACTTAATATAGTGCTCTGCACACAGTACGGGCTCAATAAATATGATTGAATGAAGAACGAATAAATTCATATTTATTGAGCCCTTAATGTGTGCAGAGCACTGTACTAAACACTTGGGAGAGTACATTATAAAAGTATACAGGCATATTACCTGCCTTCAACAAGCTTACAGTCTGCAGAGCACTGTACTGTGTATTTAGGAAAGAATAATAAAACAGAATTGCTAGATATGATCTCTGCCCACAATGAGTGTGGCTTAGTGAGAAGCAGCATGGCTTAGTGGAAAGAGCCCGGGCTTGCGAGTCAGAAGTCGTGGGTTCTAATCCCGCCTCTGCCACTTGTCTGCTGTGTGATCTTGGGAAGGTCACTTAATTTCTCTGTACCTCAGTTACCTCATCTGTAAAACGGATTAAAAGTGTGAGCCCCACATGAGACAATCTGATCACATTATAATAATAATAATAATAATAATAATGTTGGTATTTGTTAAGCGCTCACTATGTGCAGAGCACTGTTCTAAGCGCTGGGGTAGATACAGGGTAATCAGGTTGTCCCACATGAGGCTCACACTTTTAATCCCCATTTTACAGATGAGGGAACTGAGGCACAGAGAAGTGAAGTGACTTGCCCACAGTCACACAGCTGACAAGTGGCAGAGCCATCATATACATCCCAGCACTTAGAACAGTGCTTGGCACATAGTAAGCTCTTAACAAATACCACAATTATTATTATTATTATTATTATTATTATTATTATTGGGTAATCCTGAGAATAGCATGGTGAAAGAGGAGCAGAGGGAGCACACCCTGTGATGTAACCTTCTGTCTGTATTCTGCAACAATTGGGTCCTGAATCAGAGTCCAGTGTGGAGAAATCTGCCCTCTCTTCTGCCTGGCAAAACTATTTCTCCACCCTTATTGACAACTATGCTCACCGCCCTCGCCAGCTGTTCCAGACATTTAACTTCTTTGCCACTTTATTAAGAAAATTGACCCCATGCGGTGTGAGCGCCCTAAAAATCCTCCCTTCCCCTCCTCAGTCCCTCCCCCTTCCGGCCCCCTCTTCAACTTCCTTATAATAATGTTGGAATTTGTTAAGCGCTTACTATGTGCAGAGCACTGTTCTAAGCACTGGGGTAGATACAGGGTAATCGGGTTGTCCCCCGTGAGGCTCACAGTCTTCATCCCCATCCAGCAGTATCTCTAGAGGAAATCTCCTGCCTCCTCTCAAAAGCCATCCCCTCCATTTGAGCATCAGATCCCATTCCTCCATACCGTATCGAAACTCTCAGCTCCGCCCTTCTTCCCTCCCGAACAGCCATCTTCAACCATTCACCCTCCAATGGCTTCTTCCCCACTGCTTTCGAACACGTCCAAGTTCATGTCCATGTAAAAGTGAGTGCTCAACAAATAGCATAGATTGATTGACTGCCTTTTACAGCAGGAAATAAACCCTCCCTTGACTCCATGGCTCCCTCCAGTTATCGCCTCATCTCTCGCCCGCCATTCCTCCCCAGACTCCTCGAGCAAGTCATCCACACCCAGTACCTCAAACTCCTCTCCTCCAATTCTCTCTTGGACCCCCTCCATTCTGGCTTCCGTCCATTTCACTCTACAGAAACCGCTCTCTCTAAGGTCACCAATGAGCTCCTCGCCAAATCCAATGGTTTCTACTCCATCCTCATCCGCCTTGACCTCTCAGCTACCTTCATTGCCGTGGACCACCCCCTTCCCTTATTCAACCTTGGCTTCACTGACAATGTCCTCTCCCGGTTCTCCTCTCATATCTCATGGCTCAGTGGAAAGAGCATGGGCTTGGGAGTCAAAGGTCATGAGTTCTAATCTCTGCTCCGCCGCTTGTCAGCTGTGTGACTTTGGGCAAGTCACTCAACTTCTCTGTGCCTCAGTTACCTCATCTGTAAAGTGGGGATTAAGACTGTGAGCCCCACGCGGGACAACCTGATCGCTTTGTGTCCACCCCCAGGGCTTAGAACCGTGCTTCGCACATAGTAAGCACTTAATAAATGCCTTCATTATTATTATCTCTGGCCGTTCGTTCTTAGTCTCCTTTGCAGACTCCTACTCTGCCTCCCAACCCCTCTGTGGGGGTCTCTCAAGATTCAGTTCTGAGTCCCCTTCTGTTCTCCATCTACACCCACTCCCTTAAAGTACCGATTTGCTCCCGTGAGTTCAACTAGCACCTCTATGAGGTTGATAGCCAAATCCATATCTCCAGCCCTGCTCTCTCGCCCTCTCTCCAGGCTCGCATCTCCTCCTGTCTTCAAGATATTTCTACTTGGATCTCCTCCCATCACCTCAAACTGAACCTGTCCGCAACAAAACTCCTTATCTTCCCACCCAAACCCTGTCCTCCCCCTGACTTTCCCATCACTCTAGACGGCACCACCGTCCTTCCTGTCTCACAAGCCCAGAACCTTGGCGTCACCCTCGACTCATCTCTCTCATTCAACTCACGTATTCGGTCCGTCACCAAATCCTCTCGCTCCCACCTTCGCAACATCTCTAAGATCCTCCCTTCCTTCTCCATCCAAACTGCTTGCCCGTTAATACGACCACTCATCCTATATCACCTGGATTACTGCATCAGCCTCCTTGCTGACCTCCCAGCCTTCTGCCTCTCTCCACTTCTGTCCACACTTAACTCTGCTGCCCGAATCATCTTTCTGCAAAAACGAGCGGGACATGTCACCTCCACTCCTCACAAATCTCCAGTGGTTGCCCATCCACCTCCATATCAAACAAAAACTCCTCACCATTGGCTTCGGAGCACTCCATCACCTTGCCCCCTCCTACCTCACCTCGCTTCTCTCCTTCAACAACCCAGTCCACACCCTCCGCTCCTCTGGTGCTAATCTTTTCACTGTCCCTCGATCTTGCCTGTCTTGCCACTGACCCCTAAACCATGTCCCGTCGCTGGCCTGGAACGCCCTCCTTCCTCAAATCTGACCGACAGGTAATCTTCCCCCATTTCAAAGCATTACTGATGGCACATCTCCTCCAGGGTGTCTTCCCAGACTAAGCCCACTTTTATTAATGGGAAGCCCACTTTTATTAATGATACCAATAATAATAATGATGGTATTTGTTAAGCGCTTACTATGTACCAAGCACTGTTCTGGGTGCTGGGGTAGATACAAGGTAGTCGGGTTGTCCCACATGAGGCTCATAGTCTTAACCCCCATTTTACCGATGAGGTAAATGAGGCACAGCAAAGTTAAGTGACTTGGCCAAAGTCCCACAGCAGACAAGGGGCGGACGCAGGATTAGAACCCATAACCTCTGACTCCCAAGCCTGTGCTCTTTCCACTAAATCATGTCGTTTCTCTTCCTCATCTCCCACTTCCTTCTGCCTCACCCTCACTTGCTCCCTTTCATCTTCCCTCCACCCCCACCCTGCCAGCCCCACAGCACTTAGGTGCAAATCTGTAATTTGATTTATTTGTCCTGACATCTGTCTCCCCACCTCTAGACGGTAAGCTCATTGTGGGCAGGGAATGTCACTGTTTACCGTTGAATTGTACTTTCCCAAGCGCTTAGTACAGTGCTCTGCATACATTAAGTGCTTAATAAATACTACTGAATGAATGAAATGAATGAATGAGAACTTGAAGTGAACTGAGAAAAGAAGGTCAAGTAATGAAAGTCTAGGGATACGAGCCCATTAAGGCCAGGCTGAAGAAGCTAGCCACCTGCTTCCATGTATAAAGAGCTACTTTAGAGAAGCAACGTGGCCCAGTGGAAAGAGCCCGGGCTTGGGAGCCAGAGGTCTTGGGTTCGAATCCCACCTCCGCCACTTGTCAGCTGTGTGACTGAGGGCAAGTCACTTCATTTCTCTGTGCCTCAGTTCCCTCATCTGTAAAATGGGGATTAACTGTGAACCTCATGTGGGACAACCCGATTCCCCTGTATCTCCCCCAGCGCTTAGAACAGTGCTCTGCACATAGTAAGCGCCTAACAAATACCAACACTATTACTAGGTGAGAATGAAGGGTCCTTCAGGTCCCTGAGGATAGAACCTACAGATCTGAATTGCTGCTGGAGGAATCGAGGTCAAAGATGAGGAAGACTTTTCTGTCTTGGCGTTCTGAGTCTCCTTAAAGCTTTTTTAGGACCAAGGAGTTTTGGAGCTCAGCGAATACTGTCGCGACCTCTAGGTCATCTCAGGTTCACATGGGACGACCTCAGGAGCTTGGATTGTACCATGTGGACAGGGAACATCTCCACCACTTCTGCTGTATTGAGCTCTTCCAAGCACTTAGTACAGAGCTCTGCTCGTAGTAAGCCCTCGATAAATGCCACTGATTGACTGATGCGGGTGTGGAACGCGTCTACCAGCTCTGCTGAACTGTGCTCTCCCAAGTGCCTGGTCAAGACCTCCGTCCACATGAAGTGTTCAATAAATACCATTGATCGCTTGACTGATTGATGGATGATAGCAAGGGGTAATCCAGCTCTCGGTCTGTGGGATAATAATAATAATAATGTTGGTATTTGTTAGGTGCTTGCTATATGCCAAGCGCTGTTCTAAGCGTGAGGGTAATGATATTATTTGTTAAACGCCTACTATGTGCAGAGCACTCTTCTAAGCGCTGGGGTAGATACAAGGTAATCAGGTTGTCCCATGTGAGGCTCACAGTTAATCCCCATTTTACAGATGAGGTAACTGAGGCACCGAGAAGTTAAGTGACTTGCCCACAGTCACCCAGCTGACAAGTGGCAGAGCCGGGATTCGAACCCATGACCTCTGACTCCAAAGCCCGTGCTCTTTCCACTGAGCCACGCTGCTACAAGGAAATCTGGTTGTCCCATGTAAAGCTTACAGTCTTCATCCCCATTTTACAGATGAGGTAACTGAGGCACCGAGAAGTTAAGTGACTTGCCCAAGGTCACACAGCTGACAAGTGGCCGACATTAGAACCCACGACCTCTGACTCCCAATCCTGTGCTCTCTCCACTAAGCCACGCTGCTTCTCGCAGGGCAGTCTGAGGAAGGGAGGGAGGGACACCGGAGGGTCTCGCCAAAGTTCTGAACAACTGCCTTGATTTTTTTTTTTTTTTAATTCTAGGTACCATCTTTGTACATTGCTATTTTGCCATATCCCCACTCTCAGTTATTTGAGGTTACACAAGCAATTATTCCTCTAAATGCCTCTTGGATTTTTTGTATTGGTCTGCCTTTCTGCCTTATGTGCCAATTGAGGAAACCCCATGGCTAAGCTTATTGCTTTCATTGAACAACTGGACAAGTAGGGCACCAGAATGCCAACATTTCCAGAGTTGGGGGATGGCATATATCTAATAATAATGATGATGATAATAATAATAATAGTAATAGTAGTATTTCTATAGGCTGAGCACTGATAATCATGTCAGGCACATGGCATGGTGGATAGAGCACGGGGCCTGGGAGTCAGAGGTTGTGGGTTAATAATAATAACAGTAACGGTGGTATTAGTTAAGCGCTTACTATGTGCCGAGCACTGTTCTAAGCGCTGGGGTAGATACAGGGTAATCAGGTTGTCCCACCTGAGGTTAATCCCCATTTTACAGATGAGGTAACTGAGGCACAGAGAAGTTGTGACTTGCCCACAGTCACACAGCTGACAAGCGGCCGAGCCAGGAGTCGAACTCATGACCTCTGACTCCGAAGCCCAGGCTCTTTCCACTGAGCCACGCTGCTAATCCCGACTCTGCCACCTGTCAGCTTTGTGACCTTAGGCAAGTCACTTCACTTCTCTGTGCCTCAGTTACCTCATCTGTAAAATGGGGGTTTAGACTGTGACCCCCACTTGGGACCAGGGACTGTATCCAACCCAATTTGCTTTTATCTGCCCCAGGGCTTAGTACAATGTCTGGCACATAGTAAGCACCTCACAAATACCATAATTATTATTCTTATTAGGCAAAGTACCTGTTCCACAATGGGCTTACAGTTCAAGGGAGAGGGAGTACGAGGATCAAATCCTGACTATACCGATGAGGTAACTAGCCCAGAGAAACTGAGTGACTTCATAACTGTGGTATTTTTAAGATCTTACTATGTTCCAGGCACTGTACTAAATACTGGGGTGGATTTAAGCAAATCAGGTTGGACGCAGTCCCTGTCCCCAGTGGGACTCACAATCTTGATCCCCATTTTACAGATGAGGGAACTGAGGCCCAGAGAAGTTAAGTGACTTGCCCAGGGTCACCTAGCAGGCCCACGGCAGAGCCAAGATTAGAACCCCTCTCGATTATTTCTCAATACCTGTTCTCCCTCCCCCTAAGACCGTAAGCTCTGTGTGGAACCGGGACTGTGTTTGACCAGATTGTATTGAATCTACCCACAGTGCTTTCCACAGAGCAGGTACTTAACAAATACTGCTATTATTATCATTTTGATCGTCATTATTGTGATTATTCCCATGACAGCACTTACTGCCTCCTGCCGATGGTCAAGAGATGTTTCTCAGAAGTCTGAGGAGAGCTGACAGAGTCAACAAGACCTCACACAGAGACTTCTGGTGTCTTTCCACCCTACCTCTTGGTTGGAAACAAATGTGGACAGGAGATTTAATCTCTCTTCAAAAGTTGCATTTCTGAAGCTTAAATCAAATCCCCGCGAAGCAATTTGGAAAGGTGTGAGCGATCAGAATCCCCACCGGTGCTCAGCCTCCCTGGACACCTCCCGATCACCTCGTTTCCTTTCAGAAAGACCTTTGAAACCGCTCAAGTCATTAGCTCAAGGACACCGGGAGTGAGCCTCTGGTTTTTCCCAGGGACACCGTGCTCCATCAATTTTTCATTTCTGAATCCGTCCCCTCGGTGACTTCAGTAATTCTTGCTCCTTTAGTACTTTTCTCTGAAGAGGAAAATCTCCTATGGTTTTGTGACAAACAGGTCATGTCACTCATCAGTTACAATTTCTCCAATCAATTGTATTTATTGAGCACTGCGTGCAGAATGCCGTACTAAGCACTTGAGAGAGTGCCGTATAACAGAGTCGGTAGACATGTTCCCTGTCCACAAGCAGCTTGTGATAATATTCCAGACCTTCCGGAGCAGGAAGCAGGCATAGATCTAGTTAGATATAAGGAGGTACTTTCTGACACTAAGAATGACGAGGCACTGAGCCGCCTACTCAGGAAGTTTATAGTCTTGGTCCCCAAGGCATTTAAGAACGAAAGGCATTTATCCCTTTGTCGCGGATCATCTAGGAGAGTGAAAGTGTTGCCTATAGAAACCCTAACTTCTAGATTGGGATGTCCCCTTCTGCTCTTATCGAATTCACTCCCTTTGGAAGGGGAATCCCTTCGTTGGCTCCCAGGTTTATGCTTGTTCTCAATCAGTCGATGATATTTATGGAGGATTTACTGCATTCAGTGCCCGGGAGGGTACGACACGATACAAAATAATAGAAGCAGTGGGACCTATGGAAAGAGCACAGACCTGGGATTTGGTGGACCTGGGTTCTAATCCCGACTCCGCCACTCATCTGCTCTGTGACCTTGGGAAAGTCACTTAATTCCTCTGTGCCTCAGTTACCTCACCTGTAAAATGGGGATTAAGACTTTGAGCCCAATGTGGGTCAAGGTCTGTATCCGACCTGATTATCTTGTAACCAGCCCAGCACGTAGTAGGGTGCCTGGCACATAGTAAGCAATTAACATCCCACGAAAAAGAATCCAACAACAACAAATAGACATGATCCCCGATCTTCAATTTCTCAATATCGCTTGGTATTATTTTTCAAATGGACCTACTACTGCAGGCTCCTATTCTAAAATGGTGGCTTGGAGAAGCCATCAGCGGGAGGAGATCTCTCAGTCCTCCCACAGAGATAGATGTCTCTGAGAGTGAAGGGACTCCTTCCTTCTGAGGAGATGCTCAGGTACATTCACGCCCAGGCAGAGCGGTCCTCTGATAGACTACTGGAGCACCAGTGGTTTCGGTGGAGGCTGGGCTCACGTTTTCTGCTTCTATTATACTCTTCTATTAAAATACTTAACGACGTGCTCTGCACGCAATAATCACCTGGCCGATCCATCAGTTCCGTGGCTCAGTGGAAAGAGCACGGGCTTTGGAGTCAGGGCTCGTGAGTTCGAATCCCAGCTCTGCCACTTGTCAGCTGTGTGACTGTGGGCAAGTCACTTCACTTCTCTGTGCCTCAGTTCCCTCATCTGTAAAATGGGGATTAAGACTGTGAGCCCCACGTGGGACAACCTGATTCCGTTGTGCCTACCCCAGCGCTTAGAACAGTGCTCGGCACATAGTAAGCGCTTAACAAATACCAACATTATTATTATTATTATTATTATTATGAGAACTTACTACAAGGAGAGCACTGTAATAAGTGCTTGGAAGGATTCAATCTAATAGAGTGGATATAAATACTATCGATGGATTGATATCAATGGTAGTAATAATAATGATGATGAGATTTGTTAAGTGCTTAATAAGGTTGGTATTTGTTAAGCGCTTACTATGTGCAGAGCACTGTTCTAAGCGCTGGGGTAGATACAAGTGCTTAACAAATACCAACATTATTATTATTATTATCATTACTGCAAGGTAATCTGGTTGTCCCACGTGAGGCTCACAGTTAATCCCCATTTTACAGATGAGGTAACTGAGGCAACAAGAAGTGAAGTGACTTGCCCACAGTCACACAGCTGACAAGTGGCAGAGCCGGGAGTCGAACTCATGACCTCTGACTCCGAAGCCCAGGCTCTTTCCACTGAGCCACGCTGCTCCCCAAGTGCTTACTATGTGCCAAGCACTGTTCTAAGCACTGGAGTAGATACACGGTAATCAGACGGTCCCAGGTGGGGCTCACAGTCTTAATCTCCATTTTACAGATGAGGGAACTGAGGCCCAAAATAGTTAAGTGACTTGTCTAAAGCCACACGGCTGACAAGCGATGGAGCCGTAATTAGAACCCATGACCTCTGACTTCCAAGCCTGTGCTCCACGCTGCTTTTCTACGGATGGTCTATAGGCTCCTTTTGTGCAGGGATCATCTATACCTACTCTTTTGGATTTTGCACTCAAGGGTTTAGGACAGTGCTCGGCGCACAGTAAACTCAATAAATTCTGTTTATTGACTGACTTATTTTTTAATGATATCGGTTTTTTGCTTTCTATGTGCCAAG
Organism: Ornithorhynchus anatinus; assembly: GCF_004115215.2. Classification (NCBI taxonomy): domain Eukaryota; kingdom Metazoa; phylum Chordata; class Mammalia; order Monotremata; family Ornithorhynchidae; genus Ornithorhynchus; species Ornithorhynchus anatinus. The sequence continues at coordinate 100,924,797 of NC_041729.1, read as the reverse complement.
CCCTGTCCTAAGTGCTGGGGTAGATACAAGCCAAGTAGGTTGGATACAGTCCATATCCCACATGGAACTCACAGTCTTAACCCCCATTCTACAGATGAGGTACCTGAGACCCAAAGAAATTAAGTGACTTGTTCATGTCATACAGCAGATTAGTGGATGAGTCAGAATTAGAACCCAGGGCCTTCTGACTCCCAGGTCTGTGCTCTCTCCACTAGGCCAAGCTACTTCCCAATTGATTGATTGGTTGATTAAGTGCCTAGTGGGTGCGAAGGACTGTACTCTGGTACTGGGGAATATACAAAAGAAGGGAAAGTCTTGATTGTTAATCTAGAGGATTTTACAGACTAATGGAGAGAAAGGGAGATAGTGCAAACTTTCCTTTTGGGCAGGGGGATGGACTAGATAGCCGGTCTAATAATAATAATAATGTTGGTATTTAAGTGCTTACTATGCGCAGAGCACTGTTCTAAGCGCTGAGGAAGATGCAGGGTAATCAGGTTGCCCCACGTGAGGCTCACAGTCTTCATTCCCATTTTACAGATGAGGGAACTGAGGCACAGAGAAGTGAAGTGACTTGCCCAAGGTCACACAGCTGACAAGCAGCGGAGCCTGGATTCGAACCCATGACCTCTGACTCCCAAGCCCGGGCTCTTTCCGCCGAGCCACGCTGCAGTCTAGAGGAACCACGCCAGGCTAATAACGTTTCCAGCTTCTTCATCTTTCATTTGAATTCTGCACTGTCTTCGTTTGAATTCTTGAAAGAAATCAGAGGCTAAAATAATCCATGAGACGCATCATGATATAGTGAGAAAACAGCATGGCCTAGTGGAGGAGCAGCGTGGCTCAGTCAGAGGTCATGGGTTCTAATCCCCGCTCCGCCGCTTGTCGGCTGTGTGACCACGGGCAAGTCACTTAACTTCTCTGTGCCTCAGTTAACTCATCCGTAAAATGGGGGTGAAGACTGCGAGCCCTATCTGGGGGCAACCCGATTACCTTGTATCTACCACAGAAATTAGAACAGTGCTTGGGACATAGTAAGCGCTTAACAAATACCAACGTTATTATTAGTGGGTAGAGCGCAGGTCTGGGAGTCAGAAGGACCCTGGGTTCTAATCCTGGCTCTGTCGCTGGTCTGCTGTGTGACCTTGGCGAAGTTACTTAACTTCTCTATGCCTGTGTTACCTCATCTGTAGAATAGGGGGTTAAGACTGCGAGCTCCATATGGGATACGGACCGTGTCCAACCTGATTGTCTTGTATTTACCCCAGCGCTTGGTGCAGTACTTGGCTCATAGTAAGCGCTTAATAAATGCAGCGTGGCTCAGTGGAAAGAGCACGGGCTTGGGAGTCAGAGGTCATGAGTTCGAATCCCGGCTCGGCCACTTGTCAGTTGTGTGACTGTGGGCGAGTCACTTCGCTTCTCTGGGCCTCAGCGACCTCATCTCTAAAATGGGGATTAACTGTGAGCCTCACGTGGGACAACCTGATTACCCTGTATCTACCCCAGCGCTTAGAACAGTGCTTGGTGCTTAACAAATACCGACATCATTATTATTATTACCTTAAAAAAAAAGGAGCTAGCAATATTTCATGGATAAGCCAGCAGAGGTCTGGGGGAGAAGGGTTGGATGGGGGCAGCGAGCGTGACGCTGGCAGTGTGGCTGGAATATTGAACAACTTTTGCATAGAAGACTAAAGTAGGCTAAGCTAGACAACTAGACTGTAAACTCACTGTAGACAGGGAATGTGTCTATTATATCGCGACGGTGTAGTCTCCCAGGTACTTAGTACAGTGCTCTGCCCACTGGAAGCGCTCAAAAACTCTGATTGACTAAGGGTTCAATGGGTCTTGGGATTGCTTTTGGCCTAAAGAAGCAGCGTGGCTTAGTGGAAAGAACATGGGCTTGGGAGTCAGAGGACATGGGTTCTAATCCTGGCTCCGCCACTTGTTTGCTGTGTGACCTTGGGCAAGCCACTTAACTTCTCTGTGCCTCAATCCCCTCATCTATAAAATGGGGGTGAAGAATCTTGTCTGTCTCCCCCGATTAGACCGTAAGCCCGTCAAAGGGCAGGGACTGTCTCTGTTAGCGATTTGTACATTCCAAGCGCTTAGTACAGTGCTCTGCACATAGTAAGCGCTCGATAACTACTATGGAATGAATGAATGTGAGCCCTGCATGGGACAACCTGATTACCTTGTATCTACCCCAGCCCTTAGAAAAGTGTTCAGCACATAATAAACACTTAAGAAATACCATAATCGTAGTCTTGGAGAGACCATGGGCCTGGGAGTGAGAAGGTCCTGGGTCCTAATCCCAGCTCTGCCACCTGTCTGCTGTGTGACCTTGGGCAAGTCACTTAACTTCTCTGGGGCTCACTTATCTCATCTGTAAAATGGGGATTAAGAACGTGAGCCCCATAGGGGATGTGGGCAGTGTCTAACCCGATCAGCTTGTATCTTCCTTAGCGCTTAACACAGTGCTTGACTCACAGTAATTGCTTTACTAATACCATCCCTATCATCATTTTAAACTCTTAAATACTACCCAAGCAAGCCAGGAGAGGTGTTTCCTTTTGATAGTCCCAGCTCTAGTGCGGTTTGTAACCGAAATGTGTTACCTGCCAAGGTTCTTTCCAGCTCACGGTTTAACACTTCCCGTGGTGTGAGACTGTCCATTAAACCTCTAATCGCTGTCCACTAAGTCAATATTTTTCCTTTTGCAGTTGGGGAAAATGAGTCAGCGAGGGATGAAGGGAAAAGGAACAGGGCCAAAAATAAAATCCGCACCTGACGAATTTGCCAGTATCGGTTCTGATCAGGCGTGAAAGGAAAGTAAAAATGCTCTTTTAGTGGAATGGCCGGGCTGCTCGAGGTGGGGGTGGTGAGGACTTCCGCGGTCGAGGAGGAGGATGGGAATCCCGGACCCGGGGCCGGGTCGGGGGCTGTGACCTGGGCCGGGCCGGAAGAGCAGGAGCAGCGAGAGCCCAGGTCAGCTTGCCTTTGGTCCCAACCTGGAAGTGGCCCCCAAGTCCAGGCTGAAGCCCCGGCGGCTGGCCGCAGGAGCAGACGGCATCGCTGGTGGCAACGGGCTGCCTGGCACGCTTCCGCCTGCTCAAAGGATGGCACCAAATCAGGGCCAAGTTCATCTTTTTTTATAGTATTTGTCAATAATCATTACAATAATAATTACGGTATTTGTTAAGCGCTTACTATGTGCCAGGAACTGCTCTAAGCGCTGAGGTAGATCCAAGATAGTCAGTTAGGACACAGTGCGTGTCCCACATAGGGTTCAGTCTTAATCCCCATTTCACTGCTGAAGGAACTGAGGCACAGAGTAGTGAAGTCACTTGCCCAAGGTTACAGCACAGACAAGGGAAGGAGCCAGGATTAGAATTTAGGTCCTTACTATGTGCCAGGCACTGTACTAAGCACTGGGCTAGATAGAAGATAATCAGGTTGGACCCAATCCATGTCCCGCAAAGGGCTCCCCATCCATGTCCCGCAAAGGGCTCCCAGTCTTAGTCCCCACTTTATGGATGATGTAACTGAGGCACAGAGAAGTTAAGTGACTGGCCCCAGGGCATACAGCAGATAGGTGACAGAGGTGGGATTAGAACCCAGGTCCTTTTGACTTCCAGGCCTGTGCTCCATAGTCACATGGGCAATTATGGGTTCTAATCCCAGCTCACCACTTGCCTGCTGTATTACCTTGGGCAAGTCACTTCATTTCTCTGGGCTCAGCTTCCCCATCTGTAAAATGGAGATTCAATACCTCTTCTCCCTCCTACGTAGTCAACAATAAACAGTGCCATTCCTTACCCACATGGAGCTTCCTCTCCAGGAAGGATGAGACAGACATCACTACAAATAAATAAATGACAGATCTGTACATAGTGCTGTGGGGTTGGGAGGGGAGAAGAACAAAGGAAGCAAGTCAGGGTGATGCGCAAGGGAGTGGGAGAAGAGGAAAAGAGGGCTTATTCAGGGAAGGCCTCTTGGAGGAGGTACACTTTCAATAAGGTTTTGAAGGTAGGTAGAGTAATTGCCTGTCAGATTTGAGAAGGGAGGGCATTCCAGGCCAGAAGCAGGACCTAGGCTAGGATCAGTGGCGAGACAGGTGAGATGGAGGCACAGTGAGAAGGTTAGCATTAGAGGAACAAAGTGTCCAGCCTGGATTATAGAAGAACAATGTTTATTGTTGTACTGTACTCTCCCAAGCGCTTAGTACAGTGCTCTGCATACAGTAAGTGCTCAATAAATACGATTAAATGAATGAGTCTAGGGTTACTAAGGCAACCACCTGTCCGGAATAGGGCACGGCAGCAGAACTATGCTATATGAAATAATTCATTCATTCAATCTTATTTATTGAGCTCTTACTGTGTGCAGAGCACTGTACTAAGAACTTGGAAAGTATAATTGGGCAACAAAGAGAGACAATCCCTGTCCATAATGGCTCACCGACTAAAAGCGGCAGACATCAAAACAAGTAAACAGGCATCAATATAAATGGAGTTATTCATTCATTCAGTCGTATTTATTGAGCGCTTACTGTGTGCAGAGCACTGTTCTAAGCACTGGGGTAGATACAAGGTAATTAGGTTGTCCCACATGGGGCTCCCAGTCCCCATTTGACAGATGAGGTAAACGAGGCACAGAGAAGTGAAGTGACTGGCCCAAAGTTACACAGCAGACAAGTGTCAGAGCGGGGATTAGAACCCACGACCTTTGATTCCCAAGTCTGTGGTCTTTCCACGAAGACACGCTGTTTCTCTTTTAGATATATATACACAACAAAACAAGTAAAGAGGCGTTAATATACATATATATGTGTATATATATATATATATATATATATATATATATATATATATATATATGTGTGTTGTGGGGTAGGAAAGGGAGGGAGTAGGGGCAACGGGGAAGGGAGGGGGAGCTGAGGAAAAGGGGGGCTTAGTCTGGGAAGGCCTCCTGGAGGAGGTGAGTCTTCAGTAGGGCTTTGAAGTGGGGAAGTGTGATTGTTTGGAGGATTTGAGGAGGGAGGGCGTTCCAGGTCAGCGGTAGGACGCGGGCCAGGAGTGGACGGCGGGACAGTCGAGAATGAGGCACAGTGAGGAAGTTAGTGGTGGCACAGGAGCGGAGTGTGAGGTCTGGGCTGAAAAAGGAGAGAAGGGAGGCGAGGTAGGAGGGGGCACGATGATGGAGAGCTTGGAAGCCAATAGTGAGGAGTTTTTGCTTGATATAGAGATCGCTAAGGCCACCAATGGAGATTTTTACAGCTGGGGAAACTGAAGCACGGGAAGGTTAAGTGACTTGCCCAGAGAACGAACAGGTGTCAGAGCCGGTACTAGAACCCGGGACCTCCGGCTTTCATTCCGGCTGCTACAGTCACTTCAGCCGTAAATGGGTCCAACGTAGAAATAATCACTGCTTTCACCCAAGTTCCCGCTCCCAAATTCAGTTCGGGACCCACGGCGAGCCAGGGGCAGAGGTGTAGCTCAAACCCTGATCCCCTCATTCGAGGCCCATGTTCTTCCAGTTTAGTCATCCAGCATCTCAGTTGCTGTCACATTCAGATCCCGGAAGGCATGACTTGTCAATTAGCATTTTAGACGGGCTGATCAATGATATTCCCTTCCTCTGCCACTCGGAACATACAGTCAACCGATGGGAGCAACCCAATTAGAAAAGATCCAGACCCTGATCCCAGAGAAGGATCATAGTCTAAATCTACCCTGTGGGCCACGGGTGGGGAAAACCAATTCATTTGCATAGCAAAGGCATTCACAGAGCCTCAGATTCATTGTGCCTCTGACAGCTTGACTTCAGGCACAGGCAGAGGGATCCTTTTGATGTGCCAGGAATATAAGAGGGTACTGAGAGGAGCCGGTCTTTATTCATTACGCATTTGCCGGGGATATTCTTTTTAACCGGCTTGGAAGACGGAAAGTACAGTCCTCTCTGACTAGAAAGTTTACCTGATTCCGAGAAGTCTCACTTCTGCAGAAAATAGGTTCATGTGGCAGTCAAGAGTGAGCCTCGAGTTAAGAGAGTGGGTTGAGCTTCAGTGCTTGTGTCACTCAGATAACCAAGAGCAAATAGGCGGGGTGGGGGGCGAGGAGAGAAGCTTGCCAGCATTCTCTCTCCAAGGTGCCTTGTCACTCTTACTCCGCCTTTGGAGACCCTCTCCCAATCTGTCTTCCTTGTCCCACGAATTGTTTTCGCTTTGGAAAAGGGCCCCAGGCTGAATCCATCAGCCTCGATATAAGGCCTGCTATCTGTGCTTTCCAAGCTTGTTTATTAGCTCTACTCTGGGGCTGGAAGACAGGAGTTCCTAGGTGTGATTTCACACAGTCAGCCTGCACCAAAAGATTTCTTTTCTCTGGAGGAGGAATTTGGAAGCAATTATTGCCTACTGCTAGTTCTCTGTTCTGACTAAGCCTGTTTGCCATGGACTGCATATTTCACTGAAATATCTTATCCATAGCAAGCCTGCTGCTCTTATCAATTTGACACATTCAACCAGAGGTCAATGAAAATGTTTTGCAAAATGCTTAGTTGCAGGGAGCTTACTTCATTTCATTGATGTTAATATTGCTAACTGATTAAAGCTTGCTGCAAACCACATCGGCAGTCCTAAGAGTCGAGGGATTCTTAAATCTCGACTACGTTGGCCAAAATCTGGCCCTGACCTTGACATTGCAAACCTGGAGTTTCTAAATTATAAACAAAATGCTCCAAAATGAATAGAAAACTTGAAGAAGCATTTAAGCTGATAAACTGAACGTTTCCCATTTGTCTAGTTCACTTATGCTGAGCAAAAACCAGTGATTATTCATCTTCAGAACCCTCCCCGCCATAAAATAAACTTTATCTTCCCTTAGAGATTTTGGACTCTAGTGAGGTGTGTGTTGCCAAACTTGTTAAAAGCCAGTAGACATTCTGGTTTTCTTCTTTACAGGAAATTTAAATTTTGCATATATGGAATATTCATTCAGCTTACAAAGAAAACTGACATTCCAGTTCCAAGATTGCAACATGGTTATTTTCAATTTACATTCACTTATATGTATTTGTCCATTCATCCTTCCTCATCTTTGCTGTCAGCAGCTGTGGCACTGTTTCTTTCTCTTCCTTCAACTACTTGTCCGTGGATTCTGTCTACATCCCCTCTGTTAGACGGGAAACTTCTTGAGGGCTGGTATTATGTCACTTTCTCTCTTACAATTAATCAATCAAAAGTACCCTCTTCTGTGGGCAGAGGAGGGTCAACCAATGGTATTTGTTGAACGCTTAATATGTGCAGAGAACTGTAATGAGCACTTGGGAGAGCATAATATAATAGATTTACAATGGCAGTCCATTTTACTCCACTCTGAGACAGGTGTTTTAATAAGGGGTTAGTTAATTGGCTGGCTGGCTGGATTCTTGTCTGTGTTCCCTCACCAGCTCCCTACAACCACTCACTGTGGAAAAATCTGTTCATCTTTGAGGTGGTGGTGGTCCCGTTAGAGTGAGCCGGTCAGGTATTTTTGTTTGACTTTCAGTACTAGATGGATGTAAATAATTTACAGAGAAGAAGAAAAGGAGAATGGAAAGAGGGGTAAGAAAGGGTGGTGAAAAAAAAAGTGTTTAAATAGCACACATAAATCACCTTGCATGAAAATGCTCTGTATGGTTCTGAGAACATCAGGGATGAGATGACAGGTGGAAGGGTATGGCCTAGGAAAAAGAAAAGCAAGAGTGGAAAGTCTCCTGAAGGAGGTGAGATTTCAGGAGGACTTTAAAGATAAGCAGTGTGGTCTGGTGGGTTTATAGTGGAAGAGGAATTTCCAGATAAGTGATGAAATAGTTGGAAGCAGGAAAGCCAAGAACAAGGAAAAGTAGGGAAGCAGCAGGACTCAGTGGAAAAAAGACTGGGTTGGGAATCAGTGCTTCACATGCCATATGGAAGCCGCCAGCCTTCAAACATGTCCAACAGGCTGGAAAAAAGAATGAATTAATGGAAGTTTTACAGTGGGCCATGCTAAAGGTCAATCAATCAATCAATCAATCAATCATATTTATTGAGCACTTACTGTGTGCAGAGCACTGTACTAACTGCTTGGGAGAGTTCAGTAAATATAATTTAATATTCCCTGTCCAGAGTGAGCTTGCAGTCTAGAGGGGAGACAGACATCAGTATAAATAAATAAATTACAGATATAGTACATAGGTGTTGTGGGATGGGGAGAGGGCATGAATAAAGAGAGTGAGTCAGAAGGGCAGAAGGGAATGGAAGAAAAGGAAAGGAGGGTTTAGTCAGGGAAGGCCTCAAGCTGAGATATGCATCCAATAAGGCTTTGAAGCAGGGGAAAGTAATTTTCTGTTGGATATTCAAGGCGAGAGAGGCAGGGAGTGGGTGAGAGGTCCAGATAAATGAAATCAAGGGTAGTTTGGCATTATAGGAGCAAAGGGTGTGGACTGGGATGTAGTAGGAGAGTAGTGAAGAGAGGTAGGAAGGGGTAAAGTGATTGAGTGCTTTAAATCCAATGGTAATCTGTTTGATGTGGAGGTGGATAGGCAGCCACTGGAGATTCATGAGGAATAGAGAAACATGGACTGAACATTTTTGTAGAAAAATGACCAGGGCAGCAGACTGAAGTATGGATTTGAGTGGGAAAAGACAGGAGGCAGGGAGGTATGGATACAGTATTCAAGGAGTGTTAGGATGAGTGCTTGGATTAACATTTTAGCAGTTTGGGTGGAGAGGAAAGGATGGATTTTAGTGATGTTGTGGAGGCTGAACGACCTGGATTTAGTGATAGATTATGTAGGTAGAATCAGAGAGAAGTTGAGGATAATGCCAAAGCTACAGGCTCGTGAGACGGAAGGATAGTAGTGTTGTCTACAGTGATGGGAAAGTCCGGGGAAGGGCAGGGTTTGGGTGGGAAGAAAAGGAGTAGTGTTTTGGATATGTTAAGTTTGAGGCGACGGGTTTATGAACCGGGGGAAGAAGTCAGTGCTTTGCTGCCCTAAACCACATAAAAGGGGGGAAAGGGATTCTACTGAAATTCTCTCTGGCTCTCACTGCCTTGACCTGGGCTAAGGATGAGAATGAAAACAGATACACAGAGCTTCATTCCAAATGTCCACCGCCTTCACATTGCACCATATCTAGGCAAAAGAGAAGCAACTTTGTTCCCTTTAGGGTACAAAATTCTAACTCCCCATCGACCAAATTCTGACTTCTAGTAAATCAGAATAGATCTTCTGAAACCCCCAGTAAAGGAACAATTATTTTCCACAAGTCCTTGTTGAGAATCATGAGAAATTCCCTAAGAAACTAAAGGGACACATAAACAAGACCTTCATCGACACTTGAATCCAGTCTTAATATCTTGAATGTTGACCCCCAGAGAGCGTTTTCACCAGAAAACCTGGTTAATGGACTAGTAAAAACACTCCGTTGGAAGCTGCCAAGCGATACCACCTGTTTCATCTCTTTACAGCTGCCAGAAGAAATTATATATCCACCTTGCGAACACTGACCCAAAAAGGAAAACCTGTCCTCATCCGTCTTAAATGTGCTCCCGTCAAAGTTTCCCAGTGACTGAGACTAACAAGATGAAAAAAATTTCCATGACACCGCGATCACACACAATTCCTAATTGAAATAGTACCATTTAAAAAAACTGTAGGATGAAGCAGTTAGGCGCAAGTCTCTAAGCTACCAGGGCAGTCCTGAAACCCAGTTTCTTAGGAAAGATCGAAAAGCCTTCCCCCTCTAGATTGTTAAACTTGTTACGGGCAGGGAACGCGTCTGCTAATCCAGTTGTATTGTACTCTCCCAAGTGTTTAGTAGAGTGCTCTGCACACAGTAAGAGCACAATAAATGCCACTGATTGACCTATCGATTGAAGGACATTAAAGGGAATGATACTCTGAGATCCTGAGGATTCTGCTGCTTCTCCTTTAGTCACTGAGCTTTGGAATTCTATCTTCAAATATTTAACTGTGAACACTCCAGAAGAAGGTGAATAATACCACAGATTGCCTTCTTTTAACAAAATCTGCTGCCTTTTCATCTGATTTTATTAGATTCGGCTCGAAGACGTTCAGAACACCGACCGGGTTGCATAAGGTATTGCGGATCGGCCCCCATATTCCAAGGATAGATATTAAGTCAAAAAGCTTATGTTCAACGCAAACTCCACCCTTGGGTCTATCGGCACCAGAGTTTAAGATATCATTTCTCATGTTACCGGCCCAGTGCTATTTATAGAAGGTGTGGCAAGAGCTAACTCGGTTAACTCACTGTGCTCTGGCAACCAACAGATACCCACACATACACACCCACCCTTCCCTCATTTTCTCCCTCACACTCCAAACACACTCTCCGCGCCGCTCTCCCACCCCCGGACCAGACACCCCCCAATTTGCAATCGCCCCCCACCCTGTAACAGCGACCCAATAGCTCGGCCATCGCTTAGACTTCCAACAGGCACGGTTCACTACCGTAACGTCAAAGTGGCTACGGTACCTTCGGGCCCAAGCTCGGTCATGGTGTCCTGAGCGGGCGATGGTCTCCGCCCCAAGGTTCCCCGGCAAAACGGCAGCACTAGAACCCTGCCGGGTCACCAGGCTCCGCAGGTGGAGGGGGAGATCAAGGCCTAGGGGATGGGCCGGGTGGTCCCTCTGCGTTCTAGCTGTTCCTTCTTTGTCATCGATGTCGCTTTGAACTTTCAGTCTTCTCTGCCGTGTTCTCCCCCGGAAACAACCTGAGCCCTGCCCAGGACAGCACTTGTAGCTCAGCCCACACGTATCAACTTCGCCCAAAAATAGCCGGGCCTCTCTCGGAGGCTTCGACACTTATTTTCTTTGGCACCAGAGGCGCGCATGCATGCCCCTCCCCCATGCCCACATACAGACCCCCACCCCAGATAACCCTCCCCAGAGGCAGAGCCAGATCTCTGAGAGAAACGCAGACCATCTAAAACAGAGGGCTAGAAGGAATTATTCTAACCCTCTCAGCTCCCTGAGTAAAATATCAGTTCTTTCAGATGGGGAGAAGGGGGAAAAAGGGGAGAAAGAAAGGGAGGGGTGTGTGTCTAGGTAAGGGAAACCTAAAAAACAAAGTTCAGAGTAACCTTATCCATCTCGGCTCACATGTATTCTTAGCAGCCTTAATGCTGGTGTTCACATTCCTCTGACTCTGATTTAGAGTGGGGAGGGTCCCTGTGATGTCAGCCACAATCGGGGGCAGTGGGGGGTGGGGAGGGAACGACTCATAGGTCATTTTCTCCAATTTGATCCCTTGTCAGACCCTAGGCTCATTTGCCAGCTGTGGGACTTTGGGCAAGTCACAACTTCTCTGTGCTTCAGTTTCCTCATCCGTAAAATGGGGATCAAGACTGTGAGCCCCAAGTGGGACGACCTGATCGAACACCTTGTATCCCCCTCCAAGCGTTTAGAACAGTGCTTTGCACATAGTAAGCGCTTAACAAATACCATCATTATTATTCTCTGTGCCTCATTTGTCTCATCTCTAAAATGGAAATTAAGGCTGGGAACCCCAAGTGGAACAACCTGATAACTTTGTATATACCCCAGGGTTTAGAACAGTGCTTGGCATGGAGTAAACGTTTAACAAATACCATCATTATTATTATTTAGAAATCTGTTAGAGAAAAGTCATAATCGACTCCACCGTAATTGAAGCCTGGAGTTCTTCCAGTCAGTGTCGTAATTATTGTGTGCTGACCTGGTGCAGAGCTCTGCACTAAACTTTGGAGTAGCGTGGCCTAACGGATGGATCCTGAGAGCCACAGCCAGAAGGTCATGTGTTCTAATCCTGTCTCCACCATTTCTCTATGTGACTTTGGGAAAGTCACTTAATCTCTCTGTGTCTCAATTAACACGTCTGTAAAATAGGGATTAAGATTATGAGCCTCAAATCGAACTGGGACTGTGTCCAACCCGATTACTTTGTATCTACCCCACGGTGCCTGGAACATAGTAAGCATTTAACAAAACCATTTAAATATAATTAAATAAATAAAAATACAATATAACAGAGTTTATAGACATGCTCCCTGACCACAAATTTACAGTCTACAAGTCTTCCTGGAGGAGAGCATCCAGCAGGGTGCTTGTACAAATATTTTTAGAAAGGAGAAGAAAACGTTTGGCGTTACAAAATGTTTTATACAAATGTGCCAGGGCACTTCTGAGTAAGGAAGCCCCTAAAAACCTGACTGTTAATGAATTAATTTATATGTATTTTTGTTAAGTGCTTACTATGTGCCAGGCACTGTACTCCCAGTACCGGGCTCTATTCACTATTGACTGAATGTCTACTCTGTGCAAAACACTGTAGTAGATGCTTGGGAACGGACAGTATGCATAAGATCTCTGCCTTCAAGGAGTTTACAGTTTCATAGATGGTTCTCCATGGGGTTAAGACAGCCAATTTTTATTAATGGGAACTACAGGGGAAGAAAGGAGAGAAAGGATGGAGCGGCAGGGATGGTGTGGATACAGGAAGCCTTTAATCTTAATTTTAGCCCTTGAATTCTTCAGTTTTCTCTCTGCCAAACCTTTCACCAGAGCTGCTATCCTGTGGCCAAACAAACCAATCAAGAGAATCAGTATGGCCTAATGGAGAAAGAACGTGGGCCTGGTAGTCAAAAGGACCAGGGTTCTAATCCCACCTTGGCCACTTGTCTTCTGGGTGACCTTGGAGAAGTCACTTAACTTCTCTCTGCCTCAATTAGGAGCCCCAGGTGGGACATGGACTGTTTTTCCAATCTGATTAGCTTGCATCTACCCCAGCGCTTACTTCAGTGCCTGGCACAAAGTAAGCTCTTAACAAATTCCATTTTAAAAAGAAAAAAAGTTTTGTCTCCTTTCAATATCCCTTCAGTCTCTTAGACTTTAAGTAGAAAGAATTGCCAGGGGAAGGAAACAGGAGGGGAAAAGAGAATCCAAGAGTTTGGATGATTCACACATGGAAACATCACTCAAGAATAGCCTTGAAGCAACTTCCCACACTCTCTGCCCAGTTCTTTCGGCTCCTGTCCCTAGGCTGGGCCAAAATTCTCCCTTCAGACATCTGGGCCTGGTCCCATTTTTGCCCAATGACCTATTTGGAGGATGTTTATAAATGTTAAAAACATCTTCACTTTGTGCCAATTTTTTTCAGGTGGCCAGTATAAGTAGACCCAGAGGGCTGTCTTCTAAAACTCCCTGGGTTCAAACTGCAAGGTGAGTGGGTGCAGCTTTAATCCCAGATTCACAGAGATCTGGAAAATCTCTTTTTTAAAAAAAATTCAGTCAAATTTTCCCAATAGAGACAGGATTTTCTTTTAAAATGTGTTCTTAACCCAGGTCAGCCCAGACCTCAAAGTAAAGCATAAGGAGGCTGCTTCACCTCCACATTGGTGAAACTGTCCATTCTTAGCAATGTAGATTTAGATCACCAGGTACATCTAAAACCCAGCTTTATTTCCCTTGCCCTGTCCCATTTCCTTCTCCCTTTCCTCTCTTCTTTCAATTACTTTTATTGAGTACTTACTGTATGTAGAGTAGAGTATGTATGTATGTAGAGTTGGTAGACATGTTTCCTGCCCCAGAGGAGCTTACAGTCTGAAGGGGGAGACAGACATTAAAATAAATTACAGATATGTACATAAGTGCTGTGGGGCTGAGGGAGAGGTGAATAAAGTGTGCAAATCCATGTGCAAGGGTGACACAGAAGGGAGTGAAGATGATGACAGTATTTGTTAAGCACGTACTACCTGTCAGGCACTGTACTAAGCGCTGGGAGAAGAGGAAATGACTACTTTAGGGATATTAATGTTAGTCAATTGTATTTATTGAGCACTTACTGTGTGCAGGGCACTGTACTAAGCACTTGGGAGAGTACGATATAACAGTAAGCAGATACATTCCCTGCCCACTACAAGCTTATAGTCTAAAGGAGGAGACAGACATTAATATAAATACATTATGGATATGTTACATAAGCGTGTACGTTAGGCTTTGAAGCTGGGGAGAGTTATTGTCCGTTGGATATGAAGGGAAGGGAGCTTCAGGTAAGAAGCAGGACATGGGAGGGGGGAGGTGGAGAGGCTGACAAGACGGAGCTACAGTGAGTAGGTGTGTGTCAGAGGAGTGAAATGAGTGTTCTGCATTGTAGTAGGAATTCAGTGAGGTAAGATAGGAGGGGGTGAAATGATTGCTTATAAGCTGACGATAAGTTTCTGTTTGATATGGAGATGGATGAGCCACCTCTGGAGGTTCTTGAGGAATGAGGAAATGTGGACTGAACTTTTTTTTTTTAATCAAAATGATCCAAGCAACAGAGTAAAGTATGGACTAGAGTGGGGAGAGACGGGAGGCAGGGAGGTCAACGAGGAGGTTGATGGAGTAATCAACTAGGGATAGGATAAACGCATAAAGTGCTCTCTTCCATTCTCAGCCCTATGCCTAGGTTAAATATACACTGAGGCCGAAACGAGTAGACACTTTCCAAGATGACTGTCAGCAGGTGCTGAACTCACCCAGATACCTGGTCCTGTCGTCTCTTCAGGCTGAAAGCAGCCTTCTGGCACTAAATCAGGAAACCTTTTCAGGTCATGTGGAGCCAGATTATTCTGGAGAGGGAGGAAGGGCCAGGGACATGGATTAGCACCCTCTGCAACCCCAGTTCACTCCAGTTTCTGAGCTCTCCTTTAATCCATAATAATAATAATAATAACAACATGGTATTTGTTAAGCACTTACTATGTGTCAAGCACTGTTCTAATAATAATGTTAATAATGTTGGTATTTGTTAAGTTCTTACTATGTGCAGAGCACTGTTCTAAGCGCTGGGGGAGATACAGGGGAATCAGGTTGTCCCACATGAGGCTCACAGTCTTAATCCCCATTTTACAGATGAGGTAACTGAGGCACAGAGAAGTGAAGTGACTTGCCCACAGTCACACAGCTGACAAGTGGCAGAGCCAGAATTCGAACCCATGAACTCTAACTCCGAAGCCCAGGCTCTTTTCACTGAGCCACGCTGCTTCCCCTAAGCGCTGAGATAGATACAAGGTAATCATTTTGTCCCATGTGCGGCTCAAACTCGTAATTCCCCATTTTACAGATGAGGTAACGGGCACAGAGAAGATAAGTGGCTTGCCCAAAGTCACACAGCAGACAAGTGGCCGAGCTGGGATAAGAACTCAGGTCCTCTGACTCCCAAGCTCGTGCTCTTTCCACTAAGCCAGGCTGTTTTCTGCGATCCATCAGTGGGTACGGCATGAAGTTGGGCAGAGAAAAGGTAAATGGGAAAGGTAAAGGTGCCTTATTCCATCATCATCATCATCCTCAGAAGCATTTACTGAGTTATCATTGCAGAACATGCTACTAGATGCTGGGGAAGAGTAAACAGAACCTACACACCCTGCCCTGTAGAAGCTTACACCTTAATGGAGGAAATAAGTCTATATTTTCTTCCACCTAAATAATTAGTTCATCATCATCATTTAACATCTTTATTTAACCCTGGTGTTCTAGAGAAGCAGCATGGTTTAGTGGATAGAGGACTGGCCTGGGAGTCAGAAGAAACTGAGTGCTATTCCCGACTTCACGATATGCCTGCAGTGTGACCTTGGACAAGTCACTTAACTTCTCTGGGCCTGCTATCTCATCTGTAAAAAGTAGATGAAGAGAGTGAGCCCCATGTGGGACAGGGACTGGGTCCGACCTGATTAACTTGCATCTTCCCCAGTGCTTTGAACAGTGCTTGGCACTTAATAAGCACTTAACAAGTACCATAATTGTTATTAGAGCCCAAGAAGAGGTTTATTCATTCATTCAATAGTATTTATTGAGTGCTTACTATGTGCAGAGTACTGTACTAAGCGCTTGAAATGTACAATTCGGCAACAGATAGACACAATCCCTACCCCAGGACAGGTTTACAGTCTAATGGTTTATCACCATGGAGAGACTTACATACTTCGAGCCGAATCATGAAAATTAGATGCTACCCTGTCTTCTGATGTAAAGAATGTTGAAGAATCCAGGAAACTCTCTGTTCCTTAGGAGTCTTGCTCCATGGAAAAATCAGGTCTGTTGGATGGGATGATGTGTCATAGTCGGATTTTTAGGAATAAGTCAACAGACAACACCAAAAGTAGATGGCAAAAATGGTGACTATGACACCAGGACCTCAGGGGGAAGCAGGTGCACATAGTACAGTGCTTTGTATATACTGAGCTCCTCATGTCCAAAACTGAGCTCCTTATCTTCTCTCCCAAGCCCTGTCCTCTCCCTGACTTCCCTATCACCGTGGTCGGTACGACCATCCTTCCCGTCTCTCAGGCCCGCAACCTCGGTGTCATCTTTGACTCGGCTCTCTGGTTCACCCCACACATCCGATCCGTCACCAAGACCCGCCGGTCTCACCTTTATAATATCGCCAAGATCCGCCCTTTCTTCTCCACCCAAACGGCTACCTTACTGCTACGGGCTCTCATAATATCCCAGCTGGAATGCTGTGTCAGCCTTCTCTCTGATCTCTCTTCCTCCCGTCTCTCCCCACTCCAGTCTATTCTTCATTCCGCTGCCCGGCTCATCTTCCTGCAGAAACGCTCTGGGCACGTCACTCCCTTCTTAAAAACCTCCAGTGGTTGTCCATCAACCTCCTCACGAAACAAAAACCTCTCACTCTAGGCTTCAAGGTTCTCCATCCCCTTGCCCCCTCCTACCTCTCTTCCCTTCTCTCTTTCTACTGCCCACCCCACACTCTCCGCTCCTCTGCCGCCCACCTCCACACCGTCCCCCGTTCTCGCCCATCCCGCCGTCGACCCCTGGTCCCACGTCCTCAAGCTGTCCTGGAACGTCCTCCCTCCTCACCTCCGCCAAACTGATTCTCTTCCCCTCTTCAAAGCCCAACTTAGAGCTCACCTCCTCCAAGAGGCCTTCCCATACTGAGTTTTCCCTTTTCCCTCTGCTCCCTCTGCTGCTTCTCTGCCCCCCCTTCACCTCCCCTCAGCTAAGCCTTTTTCCCCCCTTTCCCTCTGCTCCTCCCCCTCTCCCTTCCCCTCCCCTCAGCACTGTGCTCGTCCACTCATTTGTATATATTTTTATTATCCTATTTATTTTATTAATGAGATGTACATCCCCTTGATTCTATTTATTGCTATTGTTTTTGTCTGTCTGTCTCCCTCGATTAGACTGTAAGCCCGTCAATGGGCAGGGATTGTCTCTATCTGTTGCCGATTTGTACATTTCAAGCACTTAGTACAGTGCTCTGCACATAGTAAGTGCTCAATACATACTATTAAATGAATAAGTGCTCAATAAATACCCTTGATGGATTAACTAACTAATTGAGTGCAGCTTGCTCTCCTGGTCACCTATCCTCACAAAAAGGGGTGGTCCATCCAATATCCTGACTTTCCCCTTCAAATCCCTCACTCTTTAATCCATGAACCAGTCAAGAGCATTTATTGAGTGCATACCATGTGCAGAGCACAGTACTAAGCACTTAGGGGAGTGCAAAATCTTAGAGTTGGTAGACACGTTCCCTGCCCACGAGGAGCTCACAGTCAAGAGGGGGAGGCAAACATTAAGAAAAATAAATTAATTACAGTTATGGACATAAGTGCTGTGGAGATGAGGGTAGGGTGCATATCAAGTGTTTAAAGGATTCACATCCAAGTGCATGAGTGAGTCAAAAGGGAGACATAGTAGGGGAATAGAATCATTATCAAACATTCACCCATGAATTTATCCAGTTTTGCCAGGGTGTCCAGAGCTAGTGTTCAAACAGGACACTGGATCGGTCACTCTAGCAGTGTATGGAATCCTCAGAGAGCCCTTCCCCCCGATCTTAAATTTTATACCTAGGCCAAACCTAGTGAACACTTAATCCATCGACTAAATTTAGGATTAGCTCTGGAAAACGAAAGAAGCGAAACGATTATAGCACGCTTTTCGAAGTATGAAGTAATTATCGGTGAAGTGCAGGCAGGGATGGATGATTTCCAATAGCAGTAGGGAAGGTAACACTGCTGGATCCTCAAAAATAGATTTTAGGCATCCTCTCCCCGAGTGGGCTGGATTTCCAAATCCCACTCTCTTGCAGAAGGCACTAAAATGAACGTCGTTTAATAGAGACCCAGAGTCATCAGTTAAAGACCATCTGCAATCGATAACATATTGCAGACAAAGATACTGTGATTTCTGAACAACAGCACCTTACCCAGAGGGACGTATGGAAGGGAAATTGCTTAGAAAACCCAGGACTATGAGGAAATGGGAGATCATGGGCCTTTAATATGAGTAGGATATTTAGAATTAACAGCATCAGTATTGGTTGGACCAATTCTATATCAATAGCATTCCATAGCATTTTCATAAGTGTCTCAATTACACAGACTCGTTCCCTAGGCCCGTAACTAATAATAATATTATTAATACTTGCTAGGAACCAACCAAGCACTGTGCCAATAACTGGGCTAACAATACTAACAATAATAACAGTAAAATTAATATTTATTAAGTGGTTACTATGTGTCAACCAAAGCGCTAAATGCTGGCAGAGATACAACATGATCAGGACATAGTTCCTGACCGACATGGGGTTTGCTCTAAAAGGTAGGGAGCGCAGACGCCATTTTCCCATTTTAATGATGAGTGAACTGAGGTTCAGAGAGATTAAACAAGTTGCCTAAAGTCACAAATCAGGGCAGAAGCAGAGCTGGGATTAGAGGTCAAGTCTTCTGAATCCTAGAACTCTACTCTTTGCAGTAGAATATGTTGCCTCTCAACAGAAATAAATGACAGGATTTCAGCCCTCAGCCCTTGAGGGGTTGATGATCTAATTTAATCCTATTACCCTTGTTTCCCCAGCAAAACCACAGGTAGAAAAATCCCTAACTCAGCCAGGTGTTAGACTCAGACCCAATAGACCAAAGGAAATTCAAATGAAATTCAATTTGGATTATTTCATTTCTCTCTCAAGGCCGGCAATTCACTCCATTATTTTTGGATTTGCTTATTTGTCAGCCTGATTCGGGGCAAGGCCCCGATGTTCTCGGATTCTCTATTCTAATGAGTTGCATTCACTTCCTTATTAATCGTAGGTTAAAAGTCCCCCAGATGCACGTCGAGCAGGATTTTCTGGAAACCATGTAAAATGGGCAGCTTCACGGGACAGAAGGGACCCTATGCAATCCCAAACTCTCCTCTCTCCTAGTCTTGTCACAAAAATCCCCAAGGCTCCAATATCAGCCCTATTTCTTCTTCAGCTCAGGGCCCAGTCCAGTTGGGAATCCTGAGGAAGCTACCTGTGGAAGGACAATCCTCAGGGGACTTTCTGGTTTCTCTGTGACCCTACTTCTTGAAAATCTTCAGCTTCTCGTTTCTTTACCCATGCGCTGTCATCATCTACAGCTGCTACTGAGCACCTTCTTGAGCAATGCATTACACGGCTAGGGAACGCACATTAGAAATAAAAAAATGCCATCCCTGCCCTCTTTCAGGAGCCTGTAATTTATAGAGCAGGCAATGAAGTTATAAGTGATTAAAAATACACTAGGTAAAAGAAATGAATCACTCTGTGCATGAAAAGCAGGATGGCCTAGTGGAAAGAGCACAGCTCTGGGAATCAGAGGATAGCGTGGCTCATTGGAAGAAGAGCGGGCTCAGGAGTCAGAGGTCATGGGTTCTAATCCCGGCTCCGCCACCTGTCAGCTGGGTGACTTTGGACAAGTCACTTAACTTCTCGGTGCCTGTTACCTCATCTGTAAAATGGGGATTAAGACTGTGAGCCCCACAACCTAATTACCTTGTATCTACTCCAGCGCTTAGAACAGTGTTCAACACATAATAAGCACTTAACAAATACCAACATTATTACCATAGGGGTTCTATTTTCAGCTCTGCCATTGGCTGTTTTGTGATCTTGGACAAGCCGCTTAACTTCTCTGTGCCTCAGTTACCTCTTCTGTGACATGGGGATTCAATGCCTCTTCTCCGTCCTACTTAGACTGTGAGCCCCACGTGGGACCGGGACTGTGTCCAACTTGATTGACTTGTATCTTCCCCAGTGTTAATGATAGTGCTTGGCACCTCGTAAGCACTTAACAAGTAGCATCAATATTATTATTAGGGGTGAGCTGGGAGGAAGAGATGGCATGAACAGGATAAGGAAAGGGATTAATTACACTAGGTTATTCAGCATTTAGTACAGTGCTCTGCACACAGTAAGTGCTGAATAAATATTACTATTACTACAAGATCTCCTGGAGGAGCTGACTTTTCGTCTCAGCTTGGAATGAGAGGGGAGCCGTGTGACGGTTGTGAGGGAAGAAGATATTGCAGGTAGGGAAGAAGTTGTGGGCAAAGCACCCGAAATGAGAGAGCTGGGAGGAAGGAAAAGTTTGAAGGTTTCGGGTGAGGAGAATGGAGTGTGAGCAGGGAAGCAGCTTGGCCTAGTGGATAGAGCACCAGTCTAGGAGTCTGAAGGACCTGGGTTCTAATGCCGACTACATCATTTGTCTGCTGGGTGACCTCGGGCAAGTCATTTCACTTCTCCGTTCCTCAGTTGCCTCATCTGTAAAATGGGGATTAAGATTGTGAGCCCCATGTGGGACGGGGACTGTGTACGACCCAATTACCTTTTATCTACCCCAGAGCTTATTACAGTCAGCTGTGTGACTGTGGGCAAGTCACTTAACTTCTCTGTGCCTCAGTTCCCTCATCTGTAAAATGGGGATTAAGACTGTGAGCCCCACGTGGGACAGCCTGATTCCCCTGTGTTTACCCCAGCGCTTAGAACAGTGCTCTGCACATAGTAAGCGCTTAACAAATACCAACATTATTATTATTATTATTATTACAGTGCTTAGTACAGTGCTCTGCACATAGTAAGCGCTCAATAAATACTATTGAATGAATGAATGAACAGTGCCTGGCACGTAGTAAGTCCTTAACAAATACCACAATTATTATTACTATCATTGTTATTATTATTGAGAGGAAGGCAGCTAATGGAGCACATCTCCTCCAAAAGGCCTTCCCTGATTAAGCCCCCATTTCCTCTTCTCCCTCTCCCTTCTGTGTCACCTGCACATTTGGTTTTCCACCCTTTGCTCTCCTCTCCCTCAGCCCCACAGCACTTTCACACATCCATAACTCACTGATTTATATTAACGTCTCTATCTTTCTCCAGACAGTAAGCTCACCTAGCACGGTGCCTGATATATAGTAAGTGCTTAACAAATACCATTAAAAAAAAACGCTCTCAGAAGATTCGCATTAGGATTGATAGAACTTGTGCTGTGTCAATGAAACAGCTCCCAGAGAAACACTGACCTCTAAGTACAGAACAAACTTAGAACACCAAATGCAAAACAAAATGTGCTATCTCTTCAGACTGGGGATCCGACCAGACTGAAATTATGTTAGCACTATCCCTAAAGTATCAGCATTATTATTTGGATGTATCCAAATGCATGTATAAGTGTATGCATGTGGAAACACACATAAGTGAATACAATACATATGCAACTGGTATCATTTTACTGTATTTGTTGACCACTTACTTTGTGTCAAGCACTGTCCCAAGAACTGGGGCAAATGCAAGTTAATGAGGTCGGACAAGCTCCCTGCCCCACCAGAAGTTTAGAGTATAAGTAGGAGAACGATAGGGCTCTGAATCCTTTTCCCTCTGTCCCCTCTCTGCTCCCCCTCCGCCCTCTGCTCCCTCTCCCTTGCCCCCCCTCCTAAGCCCCCTTTCCCTCTGCTCCTCCCCCTCCTCATTCCCCTCCCCTCAGCACTATGCTCATTTGCATATATTTGTATATATTTTTATTACCCTATTTATTTTGTTAATGAGGTGTACATCCCCTTGATTCTATTTATCGCAATTATCTTGTCTTGCTTTTGTCTATCTCTCCCCGATTAGACTGTGAGCCCATCATTAGGTAGGGATTGTCTCTATCTTTTGTGGAATTGGACATTCCAAGCGCTTAGTATAGTGCTTTGCACATAGTAAGCGCTCAATAAATACTATTGAATGAATGAATGAATCACCATTTTACAGTTGACGGACCTGAGGTACCTTGAAGTTAAGTGATTTGTCCAGGGACACATAGTGGGCAATTGATAAAGCCAAGATTAGAACTCTACCTTCTACGTCTCCTCACTGATCTTCCAGCCCACTAACTTTGTTCCTCTCGCACCAGCTTACTCACGGTGCCTCGATCTCCCTGATGATCCCTTTCTCACTTCCCCCTCCATTCAGGAACTCCCTCCCCTTCAATAGACCCCAGACCACCACTCTCCCCACTCTTCAAAGCCTTATTAAGGTCACATCTCCTCCAAGAGGCCTTCCATGATTTAGCCCTCTTTTCTCTAGCTCCCTCTCCCTTCTTCGTCATCCATATACTTGGATCTGTGATCTTTTGGCTTTTGATATTTGCCCCACCTTCAACCCCCCAGCACTTATGTGCGTATATCTAAATTATATGCTTTAAAATTAACATCTGTTTCCCCCTCTAGTCTGTAAACTCATGGTGGGCAACGCAACTGTTGTACTGCCCTCTCCCAAGCACTCAGTACAGCACAGTGCACATAGTAAGCACTAAATAAATCGCACTGATTGAGTGAATGATATGTAAAGACAGGTTTAAGTTTAAAACTTTGGTATATTTTTTAATCCATTACTGTTTGATAGCATCACTCTCAGCTGACAGAAAGTGCTTATTCTTTAGGAATGAATTCAGCCGGGAAATGTGGCAGGTTCTAATTTTCAAACTAAATATTGATCCATTTGAGTTTTAATTGGAAAGCCTTGAAATCTGAAATTCATTTTTTTTAATTTCTGAAATTCCCTAAAGCCTTGTCAGCAGATTCCATTGTTCTTTCCGGCAGTTGTCACACAGTTGGAACTCTTGAAAACAAAAAGCTGAAGGAGATAACCGAGCATAAATTTCGAAAATGCAGTCAGCTCACCAGGATTGAGTCAACCTAGCACCACTGAGGTAAACAAAGGAGGAGAATGGATGACAACAGCTGCTGTATTTAAAGGGAAGGAAGAAAAAAATGACCTGTAATTATGAATGCATTCAACTCTCCCTGCCTTCGAGGAGTTTGCAGTCTAGTGTAATGATGGGGAGAGAGTCAAACACAGAACCAGGTCCAGTGGGGATAAACAAGAATGCGAAGCGGAATGGCCTATGGATGAAAAGTGGGCCTGGGAGTCAGAGGATCGAATCTGAGCCCCGCAACTTGTCTGCTCTTTCACTTAACTTTTCTGTGCCTCACTTACCTCATCTATAAAATGATGATTAAGACTGTGAGCCCCATTTGGAACATGGACCGTGTCCAAACCGATTAGCTTGTACCTACCCCAGCACTTAGAACAGTGTCTGGCACCTAGTAAGCGCTTAACAAATGCCATAATAAAAGTCCTTGGTATGGTGCTCTGCACTCGGTAAACACTCAATAAATATCACTGATCCATCGATGGATTGATTGACTTCAACCATCATAAAGCACAGCCTCATATGGCTGGGGAGAGCCGTAGATTTCTGGGAAAGTAGAGCAACAGACAGTTCCGCCTCGCAGGCGACGATCAGGAGAGGAGTTGCTCTCGTTTAGCGGTTTCTGCACACATGAGGGGGTCAAGAACCAGGCTTGAAACGAAATCAGGTCCTGTAAAGTGTAGGCGCATCATCAGAGCTACAAATTCTCTTCAGGGGACACACCACGTGACATTGGTCTTTTCAGTCACAGTTGTTCTCACAGGTAAGAGCAGACCATCAGTAGTTTCCTCTTCAAACGTGAAGGACAGCTAAATAGCTAGGTGGCATAACATCAGCAATTTGTTGTAACTTCCTGCATTCATCTTCCCTCAATTCGAAGACATGGAAAGTGGTCTGAATTGGCAGTTCTCAAACTGTAGAAACAAGAGTAACCATGATCTTATTCAAAATCTTCTCCATAGATTCCCAGGAGATTGAATTCTTTCTAATAAGATCCGTAGTATCATTTTGGGCTAAATTTATTTGCTTACATTGCTTTGCACACACTTTAAATTTGGGGTTCTTTTCATTTTCCCTGATATATACTTATCAATTTGTCAATTAACAAATGATATTGATTGAGCACTTAATATGTGCAGAACACTGTACTAAGTGCTTGGGGCAGAACAATACAAGAGAATTTGTAGACAAGATCTCTGCTCTCAAGGACTTTAAAATTCAGTCAGGAAGACCTAAATTAAAAAAAAAAAAATACTACCGATGGGG
The DNA here is from genome assembly GCF_004115215.2 of Ornithorhynchus anatinus. NCBI lineage: Eukaryota > Metazoa > Chordata > Mammalia > Monotremata > Ornithorhynchidae > Ornithorhynchus > Ornithorhynchus anatinus. The sequence goes on along the minus strand of NC_041729.1, from coordinate 100,900,504 downwards.
GAAGCGGAAAAGTATTATCAATCAGTCAAGGGTATTTATTAAGTAATTACTATGTGCAGAGCATTATATTGAGCACTTGGGAGAATACAGTATAACAAAGTTGACAGACATTTTCCTACTTACAATGAGATTATTAATAAAAATAATAACAATGGCATTTTTTAAGCACTGGCACAATTTTTAACAGTGCCGGGCACTGTTCTAAGCGCTGGTGGGGGGATACAAGGTAATGAGGTTGTCCCACATGGGACTCACAGTCTTAATCCCCATTCTAGCATGGCTCAGTGGAAAGAGCAGGGGCTTTGGAGTCAGAGGTCATGAGTTTGAATCCCAGCTCTGCCACTTGTCAGCCGTGTGACTGTGGGCAAGTCACTTCACTTCTCTGGGCCTCACTTCCCTTATCTGTAAAATGGGGATTAAGACTGTGAGCCCCATGTGGGACAACCTGATTCCCCTGTGTCTATCCCAGCACTTAGAACAGTGCTCTGCACATAGTAAGCGCTTAACAAATACCAACATTATTATAGAGAAGCAGCGTGGCTCAGTGGAAAGAGCACGGGCTTTGGAGTCAGAGGTCATGAGTTCGAATCCTGGCTCACCCACTTGTCAGCTGCGTCTTTGGGCAAGTCACTTAACTTCTCGGTGCCTCAGTTACCTCATCTGTAAAATGGGAATGAAGACTGTGAGCCCCACGTGGGACAACCTGATTCCCCTGTGTCTACCCCAGCGCTTAGAACGGTGCTCGGCACATAGTGAGCACTTAACAAATACCAACATTATTATTATTATTATTATTCTACAGATGAGGTAACTGAGGTCCAGAGAAGTTAAGTGACTTGTCCAAAGTCACACAGTTGGGACTAGAACCCATGACCTCTGACTCCCAAGCCCGGGCTCTTTCCACTAAGCCACAGTGCTTCTCATAGATTACAGTCTAGAGGTGGAGGCAGACATTAATATAAATAATTTATAAAATATGACTTTTTACAACATAATTTAAATTGATTTAATTTAATTAACTATAAGGATATGCACATAAATTCTGTTGGGCTGGAGTTGGAATGAGGCAATCCTGAATTAAGTCATTTCCCTACTCCCTCTCCCTCTGCATTGCCCCTGCACTTAGATTTGTAATAATAACAATTATGGTATTTGTTAAGCGCTTACTATGTGCCGAGCACTGTTCTAAGCGCTGGGGTAGATACAGGGTAATCAGATTGTCCCATGTGGGGCTCGCATCTTTTAATCCCCATTTTTACAGATGAGGTAACAGGCACATAGGAGGAAGTGACTTGCCCAAGGTCAGACAGCAGACACGTGGCAGAGTCGGCATTCGAACCCATGTCCTCTGACTCCCAAGCCTGTGCTCTTTCCACTAAGTCACGCTGCTTCTCTATTCACCCCACAGCACTTTTATACAGCTTCATGATTGGACCGGAACCACAAGCTTCATCCACTTTCAGACGATCAAGGAATCAGATTTATATTAATATCTGTCTCCCCTTCCTGACTGCAAGCTCCCTGTAAGCTCTACCATCTCTGTTGCCTTGTACTCTCCCAAACGCTTAATACAGTGCTCTGCACACAGGAAGTGCTCAATAAACCCCATCGATCCACTGATTGATTGAAGCTGCCGGGGCGTCAGGCTAACAGAAATGTCACTGATGAAGAAATGACAGCTCGCTAACAAGAGTGACCTCCATCTTCCTTCTGAACTTCCACCTCCTCATGATATTTCTTTAGGGTACAACTAGCCCAAAGCCCGGTCAGCTAGTTCGCCCTCTCTGCATATAAAATCAAAATATATGGACGCACCCATTATAATCACAAGGGAGCAGTAAATGGTTTCAGAAATCATGTACTTGGCAAATAATATGCAATGGAAGACGCTCTATGTATGGCCTGAAATGAGATATTGAACATAGGTGAGTCTAAAATTAATAGACTTCAAGTCCCTTGGCTGTAACAATGTGCTTAGCGGGGAAAGAAAGAAAAAGGAGAAAAAAAAAAAAAAAGAAGTAAAAAGCTAAATAATTCCAATGAATATTAATGAGTGCTGGGCATTCTTCAGGCAGGCTTTTGTATGTGGGAACTAAATAGAATTCATAAAAAGGTAAATTTTAATAAACAGTTATTTATAGATATGGGAAAATGAGTTCTGCTGAAATTCAAATCTCCCGAATTAGGCAGGGCTCAATTTTTCAGCCCAATGCAAAGGTTAAGAAGACTGGACCTTCTTCGGGGAGCCTCAATCTAGATATTGAATTTAAGCAGTTTTGCCCAGTCTACACTGGGCAATCGGTAATCCAGAATACTAGACAGTAAACTCCTTAGAAACAGGGAACATGCCCGCTAAATCTGATGTATTATACTCTCCCAAGCACTTAGTACAGCGCTCTGCACGTAGTAAGCATTCAATAAATACCATTAATTAATTACTAGTGTCCCAGGATATATATTTTTTTTTTTTTTGGCGGCATTTGGTAAATGCTTACTATATGCCAGGCACTTAACTGACTTCTGGGGTAGATACAAAATAATTGGGTTTGGACCCAGTCCCACAGAGGACTCACAGTTGAAATCATTTTACAGATGAGGGAACTGAGGCACAGAGACGTTAAGTGACTTGCCCAAGGCCACACAGTCAAGACATGGTGGAGCTGAGATTATAACCCAAGTCCTGTGACTCCCGGGCTTGGATTCTTTCCACTACACCAGGATGCCTCTCTCCTTTTTTTTTTCTTTTTGGCGGGGGTGGGGGGAAGCAGGAGAGGAGGGCTGGTCCTGAATGAGTTTGATAGTTCACATGCATCAGTCCAAACCTGAGGAGCACACGACTAGACCACAACTACACTGGGGAAAACTTTTAGTGTACATTTTTAAGTGGACTGTTCCACAGAAAAAGTCAAGGAGTGGGAACCCTGCAGTTCAAATGAGATGGAGAGTGACAAATAGGGGAAGAGATTTTTTTTTTTAATGGTATTAGTATTTTTGTATTTTTAGTATAGCAGTAGTACTACTATAGTAGTATTTTTATTATCCTATCTATTTTGTTAATGAGATGTACATCCCCTCGATTCTATTTATTGCTAGTGTTTTCGTCTGTCCGTCTCCCCCGATTAGACTGTAAGCCCGTCAGTGGGCAGGGAATGTCTATCTGTTGCCGATTTGTACATTCCAAGCACTTAGTAATGTTGGTGTTTGTTAAACGCTTACTATGTGCAGAGCACTGTTCTAAGCACTGGGGGAGATACAGGGTAATCAGGTTGTCCCACTTGAGGCTCATAGTCTTCATCCCCATTTTACAGATGAGGGAACTGAGGCCCAAAGAATGGTGGTATTTGTTAAGCGCTTACTATGTGCAAAGCACCGTTCTAAGCGCTGGGGAGATACAGGGTGATGAGATTGTCCCACGTGCGGCTCACAGTTTTAATCCCCATTTTACAAACGAGGTATCTGAGGCACAGAGAAGTTAAGTGACTTGCCCAAGGTCACACAGCTGACGAGTGGCAGAGCCGGGACAGTGCTCTGCACATAGTACACGCTCAATAAATACTATTGAATGAATGAATGAATAGTATAGTGCTTATTATGTCCCAGGCCTTGTATTAAGCGCCGGGATAGATACAAGCAAATCAGGTTAGACAGTCCCTGTTCCACATGGGGCACACAGTCTTAATCTCCATTTTACAGATGAAGTAACTGAGGCCCAAAGAAGTTGAGCGGTTTGCCCAAGGTCTCACAGCAGACATGGGTAGAGCCAGGATTAGGACCCTGGTCCTTCTGACTCCCAGGCCTGTGTTCTTATCCACTTGAAGTCAGGGGACTGAGTCCAGAAGCTGGATATGGTGGGCAAGTCACTTCACTTCTCTGTGCCTCAGTCACCTCATCTGTAAAATGGGGATTAAGACTGTGAGCCCCACGTGGGACAACCTGATTCCCCTGTGTCTACCCCACCGCTTAGAACGGTGCTCTGCACATAGTAAGCGCTTAACGAATACCAACATCATTATTATTATTATTATATTGTAGGGGGACATACAGATCAGCAGGGAGAGGCCAATGCTGGGGGCCGGGGAGAGGAGTGATCATGGTCTAGTGGATCTAACACGGACCTGGGAGTCAGAAGGACCTGGATTCTAATCCCGCCTCTTTCACTTTTCTGCTCTGGGACCTTGGGCAAGTCACTTAACTTCTCTGTGCCTCAGTCTTCTCATCTGTAAAACGGGGATTAAAAGACTGAGAGCCTAATGTGGGACAGAGACTGTGTCTAACATGATTTAGGTCGTATCCACTCCAGAGCTTCGAACAGTGCTCGACACATAGCATGCATTTAACAAGTACCATCATTATTACTATTGTTATTGTTACCGTAAAGCCAAGTGAAAGAAGGGGGAAGAAGGTCAGAAATGAGAGCATCTCACAGTCCTCTTCTCGAAGGGAACCAACATCATTAGCTTGTGACTATCCCGGCGCTTAGTACGGTGCTTGGCACATAGTAAGCGCCTAACAAATGCCATCGTTGTTGTCGTTTTCATTACAATTACTCTATTAAGGGGAAGTAAAATATATATTTAATAGAAGAAGAAGACAGGCTGGAATCAATCCGGGCAGCTAAAATTACAAGGTGAGTCAATTAGAAACAGTCAGGGGTGGGTTTATAAGGAAAGGACACATAATGTGGGTTTACAAGGAAGAAAACAACTGGCTGTGTTAGATGCTCGACGTCAACAACAACTTCCAGGGTACCGTTTCAGCAGAATAAGCGAGAACCACTGTCTGTGGCCTCTGTCACTGCAGTGTTAGTGACTAGCTCTGCGTCCTGGTATGACAAGGCCTTCACACACCCGGGGATAACAGATGGCTTTGTAACACCGATTAATACTATCAGTCAACCAGTGATATCTGTTGAGTGCTCATATGCGCACAGTAAACTGTGAGTATGTTGTGGGCCGAGAATGTGCCTATCCACTCCTGCGCTGTACTCTCCCAGGTACTTAGAACAGTGCTCTGCACATTGAAAGCACTCAATAAATATCATTGTTGATTATTGCGCAGCACTAAATCCCGGGAGAGTACGATATAACGGAGTGCAGGGACTAGTTCCTTCCCCACAGTGTTTACAGTTTAGAGAAGGAGACAGGAATTCATATAAATCAATATGTTTTTGGACTTGCCTTGGGAAAGTCACTTTACTTCTCTGTGCCTCGGTTCCCTCATCTGTAGAATGATTTAAACTGTGAGTCCTCTGTGAGACTGGGTCTAAACCCATTTATCTTGTATCTACCCCAGAAGTCAGTTTAGTGCCTGGGATATAGTAAGCACTTAACAAATGCCACAAAAAAAATGTCATATCCCTGTTTCCATCTCCAGGCCCCTCCTCCAAATTTCTGAACCACTTTCATCCCTTTCTCACATTCCCTCTCCCATTTTCCATCCATTCCATCCATCCCTACATTGATTCTTGGTGACTTGAACATCCACGCAGCTGTACCCGATGATCCTTCCACCGTCCACCTCCTCTCACTCTTCCATTGCAGTGACCTTCTGCTCCACGCCACTTCACACACTCAGCAACTTGGACACCCTTGATCTAATCATCTCTAGTCACTGTACAATCTCTACCCTCCCCAATTCTTTAATTCCTCTAGCTGACCGCAACCTCACCTGCTCTCTCTCTCACGCACCCACCTCCTGCAGATCTATCCCTTAGAGATGTCCGTTCTTTTGACTCTGCCACCCTACCCCATTTTGTCTCCATACCCAAACGTCTTTCTCTGGACACACAAATCAATGGCCTCAACACCATTCTCCCCACTGAACTCAATCGCTTGTTCCCCCGTCCCTCAGCCGGCCTTGTATCACTAACCCACAACCCTGGATCGCCTCCACAGACTGCTTCCTCCTCTCCTGTGCCCAAGCTGTGGAGCGCTGTCGGCACAAGTCCAGACAGCTCTCTGACCTTGTCCATCTTAAATTCTATCTTCGATTTGGCCCTCTCCACTGCCAGACAACAATATTTTTCCTTCCTAATTCACTTCCAAACCCACTGCCCCTCCCAGCTGTTCCAACATTTAACTCCCTCCTCGGCCCTCCTGTCTCCCAGCCCTCATCATCTTGTTCCCCTAATGAACTAGCCTCATATTTCATCATGAAAATAGAAACCATCAGGCGTAATCTCCCTAAAATCTCCCCTGCTCCTCTCCAATAGTGGTACTCTCTACAGTGATGGGAAAGATGGGGTTTGGGTGGGAAGATAGAGAGTTCATTCATTCATTCATTCATTCAATAGTATTTATTGAGCGCTTACTATGTGCCGAGCACTGTACTAAGCGATTGGGATGAACAAGTCGGCAACAGATAGAGACAGTCCCTGCCGTCTGACGGGCTTACGCCCTAATCGGGGGAGACGGACAGACGAGAACGATGGCGATAAATAGAGTCGAGGGGAAGAACATCTCGTAAAAACAATGGCAACTAAATAGAATCGAGGCGATGTACAATTCATTAACAAAATAAATAGGGTAACGAAAATATATACAGTTGAGCGGACGAATACAGTGCCGTGGGGATGGGAAGGGAGAGGTGGAGGAGCAGAGGGAAAAGGGGAAAAAGAGGGTTAAGCTGCGGAGAGGTAAAGGGGGGATGGCAGAGGGAGTAGAGGGAGAAGAGGAGCTCAGTCTGGGAACGCCTCTTGGAGGAGGTGAGTTTTAAGTAGGGTTTCGAAGAGGGAAAGAGAATCAGTTTGGCGGAGGTGAGGAGGGAGGGCGTTCCGGGACCGCGGGAGGACGCGACCCGGGGGTCGACGGCGGGACGGGTGAGACCGAGGGACGGCGAGGAGGTGGGCGGCGGAGGAGCGGAGCGTGCGGGGTGGGCGGTAGAAAGAGAGAAGGGAGGAGAGGTAGGAAGGGGCGAGGTGATGGAGAGCCTTGAAGCCTAGAGTGAGGAGTTTTTGTTTTGTTTTGTTCAGCTTGGGGCAGTTTAGGGTGTCGATGTGATGTCAAGGTAGGGGTGTCCTTAGGTCAGGAGGAGATGTGATATTGCTGGGGGAGAGAGAGGACAGGGCTGGAGATGTAGATTTGGAAAGTAGTATGCTCTAGTGGATAGAGCACAGGCCTGGGCATCAGAAGGACCTGGGTTCTAATTCTAGCTCAGCCACTTGCCTGCTGGGTGACCTTGGGCAAGTCCCTTAACATCTCTGTCCCTCAGTTACCTCATCTGTGAAATAGGGATTAAGACTGTGAGCCCTGTGTAGGACAGGGATTTTGTCCAATCTGATTAACTTGCATCTACTCCAGTGCTTAGTACAGAGCTGGCACATAGCGCTTAACAAATATCACGTTAAAAAACGTTGAGGAGAGTGGTGGTCTGGCAGCTAGGAAGGGGAAGGGCGTTCCTGGCCAGAGGCAGGAAGCGGGTGAGAGGCCGACAGCGGGATAGGTGAGGTTGAGGTACAGGGAGTAGGTTGGCATTAGAGGAGCAAAGTGTGAAGGCCGGGTTGAGGTAGGAAATCAGAGAGGTACTCTGGAAAAACAAAGCCTTTTTAGTTTGGATTCAGTGTCTGATTTACCCTTGCACTTACTTGGATTTGTACCCTTTATTCACCCCACCCTCAGCTCCATAGCACTTCCGTACATATCTGTATTGATTGAGATCTGTAATTTTATATTAATGTCTGACTCTGATCTAGACCCAACACCCTTTATGGGCAGGGAACGTGTCTACGGACTGTCACATTGTACTCTCCCAAGGGCTTAGTAAACTGCTCTGCAAACAGTAAGTGCTCAATAATTGATTGATTCATTGACGAGGTTGACAGTAGGAAAGTTGCAGGAGACCAACAATGGGAAGTGAGGAGGAAACGTATTAAGGATACAGTAAAAGCAAACGTCTGACGAGATAGCATCCCAGCTGAAATCCTAGAGCCAAATGCCACAGATAGACCAGCCTGGCTCACTAGTAGCTCTTTTCAAGCAGGAACTCCATAAGGATCCTGAGATAAGGAGGAAATGGTGAAAACAGCAACGGACACCTCAAACAGCAACGCAACAACGTAAAGGCCAGTGTGCACAGTGTGACCTCATTGCAGGTTTTTCATAGCCTTTGCATCCACAGACTGGCTCAGAACCAGTTGGAAGGATGACAGCACACTTTTACAGAGACTTCAGAATGAAACGTAATTGATGATGTTTGGGATGAGGTCCAAAACCTTGGCATAATCATCTTTGGTCGGGGCTGAAATACCTCTCCAGTCAGATCTCCTCATATATTTATAACAAAGGGGCTTATTTTTAACTTATTGTCTGGCTGTCTTTGTGCGGGTAGCCACCTTCGTTCAAGAATGAGCTGCATCTGTCAGAGAGCCATCAATCTCCTTCTACATTGTGGATTTTTATGCTTTCCTTTGAACATCTAAATGTAGTGCTTTGTCATTTGACAGCTCAGGGTGCTATTGCTGGAGTAATGGAGCTAAGGAAAGCAGCTGCTTTGAGGAAAAAAAGGAAGGCAAGAGAGTGAAGGAGCTAGTAGAAAGAACACGGGACTCAGGAGACCTGAGTTCTATTCCTACTATGGCACTTGCCAGCTGTGGGACCTTGGGCAAGTCACTGAAGTGATCTGAGTCTCCGTTTCTGCATCTGTAAATTGTAGATTCTGTACCTGTTCTCTCTCTTTCTTGGAATGTGAAGCCCACGCGAGATCGGAACTGTTTCTGATCTGCTTACACTGAGTCAACCCCAGTGCTTAGTAGAGTATTTGATACATAGTCAGCATTCATCAGCTACCACAATGGTTATCTAAAATTATTATTACAAAAGGGAAGAGTGGTTAGGACATTTGATATTTGGCTACTGAAAACCCCTTGCACCTCTTTCTTTACTCTCCTGCCTCTGACCCATTTCCTTTCCCCCCTTTCTTGATACGATAATAATAATAATGTTGGTATTTGTTAAGCGCTTACTATGTGCCGAGCACCGTTCTAAGCGCTGGGGTAGACATAGGGGAATCAGGTTGTCCCACGTGGGGCTCACAGTCTTAATCCCCATTTCACAGATGAGGGAACTGAGGCACAGAGAAGTGAAGTGACTTGCCCACAGTCACACAGCCGACAAGTGGCAGAGCTGGGATTCGAACTCATGTATCGTGCATACACATGCACAATAATATCTGTGGTATTTGTTAAGGGCTTACTATGTGATATATGCAGGTGTATGTGCGTGTGTGTATACACACATGCATACGCACATAAACACACACGTTCATTTCCCCCTTGGCATGGGAGACCCATGGGGGACAGAGATTGTAAAGTATACCTATTCCACTGCTTAGTATAGTTTTTGTCATAGTATAGTGATAGTAACTACTTCACAAATACCACAGTATTATTAAATATATGAAATCAAAAAATTAAAATGAATTGCTTCATTCATTACTGTAAATCACATTAATATCTAAAACCATCGCCTGTTCAAACCAATGTGAATTGTTGATGCAAATGATATAATTCTTATGTGCTAAAATAAAAATAATAATAATAAAGGCATTTGTCAAGCACTTACTATGTGCCAAGCACTGTTCTAAGCACTGTAGGGGGGATTGAAGGCAATCAGGTTGTCCCATGTGGGGCTCACAGTCTTAATCCCCATTTTACAGTTGAGGTAACTGAGGCACAAAGAAGTTAAGTGACTTGCCCAAAGTCACACAGACAAGTGGCAGACCCGGGATTAGAATCCATGACCTCTGACTCCCAAGCCCGGGCTCTTTCCACTGAGCCACGTTGCTTAAAAGGTCAGCACTTCTGGGTAGGGACTCTACCCTGCCTTGTTAACAGTGGAAGATACAAACACTTCCTAGCACAGCACAAATGTACCCACAACACACGTGTGTATATCCACAGCACATATGTATACATCTGTAATTTATTTATGCATATCTATGTCTGTGTCCCCCTCAAGACTGTGAGTTAGTTGTGGGCAGGGAATTTATCTGTTTGTTGGCTTAGTACAGTGTTTCACACACAGTAAGCGCTCAGTAAATATGATTGAATGAATTGAATGAATGGATATTGACTTGTTTTGAGATGGGGAAAATGTTATCCATTCATTTGAAAACCAAGCGATTATTTAACGTTTCACACCTTATGGCTCAGTTGGGAGAGAGAGGATTTGTAAAAATATTTTTTAAAAAAGATGTATCATTGCTGGGCTAGACATATATCTATTGGAAAGGCCGAAAACCATTTCTGAGCCATCAAATCACTGGTGAAAGGAATATCTGGGGAGATTGCCTTGAAGAGCAAGGCAGGCACATGCAATAAAATTGAGCCTGCTGACACCGTTTGAGTTATCCCCATTAATGTTGCCAAATAACACTGTCCCAAAAAGGCACAGAATTCCTCTCCCTAATGAATCCCCCAAACACTCACCTTTCTAAAGACTTCAACTTCTTCCCAAAATCCTTTTTGCATTGTAAAAGAAAGGTCCTTGGGTAGCAACTTTGACTGAATGGAATGTGCAAATTTCCGTGAGATCATTGAAAACAAAAAATAATCAGGAAATGGCTTTAAACTGCTTTCAAGAGGAAATGAAAAATCCAGTAATGTAGGGTTCTGGGCATGAATTCTCTTGATTTGCCCGCTGAGAAATTTCTGAGGGATAAGGTGAGAGGAGGACATAATCAAGTTGGTTTTATTTCCCTGACGAAATTGAATGGTTGGGTTAGTGGTTAAGAATAAGGGCAGATGTAGGATCAGCACAATATAAGTCTAAAGCTTGCCATATTCGTGAGAAGTGATGAAATAACTGGCATACACAAACTAAAAATAGGCAAAAAAGAATAACAGTACTGGTGGTACTTGTTAAGTGGTTACTGTATGCCAATCACTCTACTAAATGATAGGGAATAAACAAGATAATCAAGTTGGACATAGTCGCTGACCAATAGGGCTCACTGTCTAAATAGGAGGGATTATGATATAATCCCCACTTTTACAGATGAGGAAACCGAGACATAGAGAAATCACGTGACTCGCTCAAGGTAAGTAGCAAAGCAGGGATTAGAATTCAGGTCCCCTGACGCTCAGGCCCATGTTCTTTCCACTAGGCCAGGCTGTTTCAATTTGACTATTCTATAAATAATAGAATAACCAGTTCTATACTTGACTGCTATGGGATGTGTTTTGTTTTTTTAAGTGACATTTGTTAAATGCTGAATATGTGTCTGGGTCTGTACTAAACCCAGGGATTAATATAAAATAAACAGGTTAGTTGCAGACCCTGTATCACATGGGGTTCACAGTCTTAATTCCTATTTTACAGATGAGGTAACTGAGGTACAGAGAAATAAAGTGACTTCCCCAGGGTCACACAAGCAGAAAAGTGGTGAAGCCACAGTTACAACCCGGGTCTTTTGACTCCCAGGCCCAAGATCTTTATACCAGGCCATACTGCTTCTTCTGGTGGGTCGGTGACAGTATATGACTGAGACGTGGGGATTAGTTGGAGAAGACCTCCTGGAAGAAGGAGCTTCTTAAGAAGGTTACTACTCCTAAACTCTCTTTGCACTTGCATATCTCCTACATTGAGGACACGTCTACCTGGATGTCCTGCCCAATAGCTCAAGCTCAACATATCCAAAACTGAACTCATCTTCACCCCAAATCCTTTCTTCTACTTAACTTTCTTAACACTTGACAACACCGTCATCTTCTCTGTCTCTTTCAAGTCTGCAACCTTAGTATTATTGAATTCTCTCTCTTTCACGGCCTAAATTCAGTCCGTCACCAGAACCTGAAAGTTATCTCTTCGCATCGTCTCCAGAATCCACCCTTTCCTCTCCATTCAAATTGCCACCAAACTGGTCCAAGTTCTTGTTGGATCCCAACTCAATTACTACAAAAGGCTTCTCATGGCCCTGCCTGTCTCCATTTTGTCCCCTTTCCATAATGCCAGGATCATTTTTCTAAATGGTACCGTGCACACACCTCCTCACTCCTCAAAAAGCTTCAGTGGTTCCCTACGCCTCTCCTCATCAAGCAGAAACTCCTTACCATCACATTACGGTAATCAATCAGCTCTTACCTCCCTACTCTTCTTCACTCCTCCCTCAGTACAAGCCAGCTCGCACACTTCATTCCACTGAAGTCAACATACTCACTGTGCCTCTTTCTTGTCTTTTTTGTAAAATGATATCTGTTAAGCACTTACTGGATACCAGGCAGTATAAGCCCTTTGTGGGCAGGGATTGTCTCTCTTTATCAAGATATTGTAATGTCCAAGCACTTAGTACAGTGCTCTGCAAACAGTGAGTGCTCAATAAATACAGTTGGATGAATGAATGAATAAAGGTTAGACCCAATTCATATCGTACATGGACTTCAGTATTAATCCCCATTTTACAGATGAGGGTAACAGACACAGAGAAGTTAAGTGACTTGCCCAGGGTCAATCAGCAGACAAGTGGCAGAGCAGGGATTAGAACCCAGGTCTTTCTGACCCCCAAACCCATGATCTATAATTTTAAGGATAAAGAGGAAAAATCAGCATTATTGAAAAAGATGGATGAGTCCAGTGGATTAAATGTTTGGCTAAACATTTTAAACTAGAAACTCTAGGTTATCAAATGATTCGCTTTCTCTGTAACAGCCAGTTCATGTATCTACCTGTCCTTTATTATCAAGCATAATAATAATAACTGGGGTATTTATTAAGCACTTACTCTGTGTCAGGCACTACAAAGCACTGGGGTGGATACAAGCAAACCGGGTTGGACACAGTCCCTATCCCACAGTGGCTCTCAGTCTTAATTCCCATGTTACAGAAGAGGTAGCTGAAGCGCGGAGAAGTAATTGACTTGCCCAAGGTCACCCTGCAGCTATATAGCAGAGCTGGGATTGGATCCCAAGTCCGACTGATGCCCAGACCCTTGTTCTATTTATTAAGCCACACTGCTTCTCCATCAGTGGGCTGAAAACATAGATGCAAAATAGTAGTTCCCTTCTGCATTGTTTCCTAGTGAGAGTTTTTTGCCCTGCTGATGGGTTTGTCCATAAATGGTGTCCCTGTTTTCAAACCTGTCTCTCGGTAACCCCATCTTTAAAAAAGCCTTTGCTGAAGGGGAACAACTCCTCTCCCCTTTGCTTTCCGTCTACTCAGTGGTATTCGTTAAGTACTCACTATGTGTCAAGCACTGCACTCAGTGCTGGGGTAGATACAAGAAAATCAGGCCCCACATGGGGCTCACAGTTTAAGTAGGAGTGAGAACGGGGATTGAATCTCAATTTTGCAGATGAGGGAACTGAGTCGCAGAAGGAAAGTCACTTCCCCAAGATAACAGAGCAGATAAGTGGGTGAGTTAGGATTAGAACCCAGGGCCTCTGACGCCCAGGCCCAAGCTCTTTCCGCTAGGCAACACCGCTTCCCAGTGGTCTCTCAATAAGCTATTGTCGAGGTTTATTGTTTATGGCTACGCTTTACTGTGCATTTAGCAAGCTACTTCCAACTATTCATCGTCTATCTAGTCTCAGAAAAGAAAGCCATGCAGAAACCTCATTGGAATGCCATGTTGTAAGTCCACGAGCACTATCAAAGACCCAAAAGATATTTTGCAGATTCACCGTACTGCGTGATTTCCAAGATTCCAAGATTGTGCCTAGCTTTAACCAGGCTTACAGAATAGATGCAAATCACTTCATCTCTTAGTCTTTATTTCATCCCCTTCTGCCACCTCTGCTCTTTTAGCTCATTTAGTCAAAGAATAGCTCATTGTCCCGAAACTGTAAATATACTGAATAAAAATGTAAATCGCACTGCATACCTGGAGGGATTTTCCTTTCCTGTTTTGATAACTATTTTAAAAGAAATATTCCTATAATACCCCCAAAGGAACCCTGAGGGTTTGCCTGGTTGCAATTGTTCATTTAAGAAATCCACTGCTATTTTCCTTAGTTTATTCTGCATTTTGACTGATGTACTTTAAAAAGCCAAGGCGGTGCCTGCTTTCTTTTTTAAAACCAGGAGCTTCTTAGGATTTTTTAATGGAAATCACTATTATCATTGTCATTTTTGCGGGTGATATTCATAAGGAGTAGCTACCTAGAAGAAGGATGTTAGCTTTTTTTTATTTGCAAGATTTCTACCAAAATGTGGTTCACCACACTACTCTATAGTTTAGTTCTAACTGGCTAAAAAATGACTTTGGAGACAGAAACTTTGTAGACGTCCCTATGTTCCACATGTTCATAGGACAAAATGCAAGTTACCATCTGAATAGTCTCAAGCTGTGTCTTCTTCAATTAAACCAACCCGGTACATTAGGAGATGGCACCCAGATGTCTTTTGGGACTGTTATTAGATTTGCTGGCCGTCCCAGTCACCCAGTGCTAGTGCTGGGACAAGAGCTTTGATGAAACTGCCTTCAGGACTGCCATAGTGCTGGCCTCCAGAAGGCTCTCTGATTAGGTAATCAATCACGCCCAACTTGGCATCCAGTCCAGAGCAAACAAGTGCAATAGGGGTAGACTTGCAGGCTGAGAATTTGAAGATTACAGGTAAAAATAAACCTCAAAACCTATCAGAGGAGAACCTGGCCTAATAGGGTTGTATACTTTCCTGAAAAAAAATCACCAATGAATTCTTGTGCGATTATTTTTCTCAGTCAATCAGTGGCATTTACTGAGCACATACTCATACAGAGCACAGTACTAAGCGCTTTGGAGAATATTATACAACAGAATTAGCAGAATATGTTCCCGGCCCATAACGAGATTACAGTCTAGAGATGAGCTTACAGTCCAGAGACGAATTTACAGTATAGAGATGAGTTTATAGAGGTATATGTTGGATATTCTGTACCCAAGGAAAACATTACTTCTGCTGGGAAGTAATGTCCTTAATAGAATAACTTCAAGAATTCTCATCTGTATACCCTCTGAAAAGTCAAGTCGTAGTTTCAATTTTAAAATGTGGCATACTTTTTGCAGGCCAAAAACATTCCTGTTTTCCCAAATTCCTCTTGTCTGAAAACTGGTTTTCTAAGTGAAGATGAACTTGCATAATCACAAATTAAAATTAATCTTGGGAATTTTCCCATTTGGTTCCATTTACTTAGGTTATATTTATATTTCTTCCTATTTACACTATTGCTTATTTGCAAATTCCTTCCAATATGTACTTATATATATGAATTTGTTGATACTTATTTAACATGGGGACCTGTAGTTTCTTATTATAACTTCAATTCAAGAATCACTGCTTAGATATGCCTGTCCCTTTGCCTCTTTCTAAGTGTCATAATGATTATGAAAGAACTGGTGAAGATTCATCATGACAATTCTCCAACACTTCAGTGAAGTTTTCTTTCTCAAAAACTACCCCAAAAAGTAAAAAGGACATTTTGAAACGAATAAAAGGCTGTTTCAGTAACAATAAGGCTGGGACACAGGCTGACAAAGGCAAGGAAATTTGAAAAAGCTGATCTTCCCCTGTTATCTGGTCTCTTTGTTCTCAGATATATTACAGGTGCCTCAAGGAGTGTGTATTGAAAGGATTTATGGAGGGAGTGTGATATAATGCTTGGGCAAGAGTTGGGGGAGGGGAGCGGGGCAAAGTTTCAAATAAGACTAGCTTTGCCTTAGAATTTTTTCATGGTATTGGAGGGGAAATGAGGAGAAAGAGAAGTGGACACTTCCAGAACCACCATCCCCATTTTGTATTTGTAACATTCGCTTCTGTGGCTTCAACTATTCAAATCTTCAACTCCAGCCCTGATCTCTCTCCCTCTCTGCAGTCTCGCATTTCCTCCTGCCTTGAAGACATCTCGACTTGAAAGTCCAGCCGTCACCTCAAACTGGTCTTCCCACCCAAAGCCTGTTCTACCCCTGACTTTCCTCAGTCAGTCAGTCGGTCAATCATACTGAGCATTTGCTGTGTGCAGAACACTGTACTAAGCACTTGGGAGAGCACAATATAACAGACACATTCTGTGCTCACAGTGAGCTTACATTGCAGAAGGCACAACCATCTTTCCCGTCTCACAAGCCGGTAACGTTGCCATTTATCCTCAACACCTCTCTCTCATTCAATGCAGATATTCAGTCTATCACTAAATTCTGTTGGTTCAGACTTCCCAGCACTGCTAAAATCTTGGGGCTTCCTCTCCATCCAAACAGCTACAATGTCAATCCAAACACTTTTTCTATCCTGATGACTATCAGCCTCTTCACTGACCTCCCTGCCTCCTGACTCTCCCGGCTCCAGTCCACTCTTCACTCTGCGGCCCAGATCATTTTTCTACAAATAGATTCGGTCCATGTTTCACCACTCCTCGGGAAGCTCCACTGGTTGCCCATCTACCTTGGCATCAGATGGAAACGTCACCATCAGCTTTAAAGCACTCAATCACCTAGCCCCATCCCGCCTCACCTGGCAACACTCCTACTCCTCAGCCCACACACTTTGCTACTCTAATGCCAACCTACTCAGCGTACCTCGATCTTGTCTATGTCTCTGCCTACATCTTGCCCACATCCTGCCTCTGACCTGAATCGCCCTCCCTTTTCATATCAATTACTCTCCCCACTTCAAAGTCTTATTGAAGGCACATCTCCTCCAAGAAGCCTTCCCTGACTAAGCCTTTATTTCCACTTTTCCCACTCCCTTCTGCATTGCCTTGATTTGGTCCCTTCATTCATCAACCACCACCCTCAGCCAGTCCCACAATATTTATGTATGTATCCTTATTTTATTTATCCATAAAAATGCCTGTCTCCCCCTTCTAGACCGGTAAGCTCATTGTGGGCAGGGAATTTGTTATATTGTTGTGTTGATTTCTCCCAAGTGCTTAATAAAGTGTCTTGCACACAATAAATGCTCAGTAAATAGGATTGATTGATCAATTAACATAAAACCATTAGGAACACAGATTCTGTCTGCAACAGGGGCACCAGGAGAGACTTGAGAGACCCGTATAAGGGTTACTGCCAATGACAATTTCATATTTTGAGCCTGGGGGCAGAAAGTAGGCAGGGATTATAGGGGAAGATTCATTCAATAGTATTTATTGAGCGCCTACTATGTGCAGAGCACTGTAGTAAGCGCTTGGAATGTACAAGCCGGCAACAGATAGAGACAGTCCCTGCCCTTTGACAGGCTTAGTCTAATCGATGAGAAATAGGAGGGGATGGGTTTCAAACCAAGCAATCATTAGTACTCATTGATGACTTATTCTGTGTAGGACACTGTACTAAGCAATTGAGAGAGTAGAATAGAGTCAGAAGACACAACCCCAGCCCTCAACAAGTCTGCAAACTAGATTGCACACTCTACAAACCTATAATTCAGAATGCCGTCATTTTAAGTGTGTTCACCCTGACTGAAATATCTCAGATGTTGTCAGAGAAACTTCCTTGGAGACCAGATCAAAAAATTCATCCCAGTGGACTGGGCATCTATCACAGTTACCTTCCTGAACACTCAACCGCATGCTTAGGGCTGGCCAATATCACATACCAGGGAACATTTCTTACACCTCTGTTGTATTGTACTCTCCCAAACATTTACCATAGTGTTCTACACGCAGAAAGCTCTCAAATATCATTGATGTCAATCTAGCAGCCTCTTTTAGCCCCGACGCATTTTCTCTTTTTACATTAACTTACGCCTTCTGCTGTGAGCATCCACAACACTGTTTCCTTCTCCTCCAATAAATTGTGCTAAATTCTTTCCCTATTAGAATGGAAGTTATGTGACATTACAGACACTGTCTCTTACACACTGAACTCTTCCAAGCATTTAGAATAGTGTTCTGCACATCACACTTGCTCGATAAATGTCATTACTTGAAGCAGTTTCATATTGTCCACCACTTGGAATCATCCACTGCACAATGAACCATACCAACAGAACCCAGAACCAATCTTGAAGTTCAGTTCAAATGAAACATGGGTTCAGGGCATTCACGATCAGGTTAGAGACATTAGTTTTCTTCCCTAACCCTTTGGTGACATTTTTGTATCCAAGATTTGCAATTTGCCAACGATTGTTACCTAAATGAGTTGTGACAGCTGGTAGAAAAACTACTGTTTTAAAATGTTCTTTCATATGTCACATCATTTCATTCCTTAATTTATAGTGACATTCGCTTAATGGCACTTTTTTCTTCATGACAAAAGTAGCAGACTCCAGAAACGGAATCTTATGACAAGCAATGCATGGAGACGAAAATGAAAAGGCCTACTAGGATTTCTTTTGGATCCCCTACACCTCGGGATTTGAGAAGCTCACTGATTTTCATTTTCATGGAGAGCCTGGCTCTGTACCGCGGGACTCAGAGATGCACATGTCAGACCACCCTGGAGAGAACATACTAACGTTCGTATGTCATATCATGTCCTGTCCCATGACAAGGGATGGAAACGAAGGATGTGGACAGGACATAAATACTTGGGGGATTTGTTAAACACCGAAGGGAGGGGGAATTGAAGGTGGGAGATTCAAATCAAACCAAAAATAAGCACTCCACCCACTGGCTGACAACCTATAGTCAGTCATTTCTATTTATTGAATGCTTACTGTGTGCAAAGCACTGGTACTAAGTGCTTGGGAGAGTACAATATAACAACATAACAGAAAAATTTCCTCCCCACAAAGAGCTCACAGTCTAAAGGGATGAATTTAGGAGTCCTGATCAGAAAGTTGTGCAGATTCAAGAGCTTTAGATGAATTCCATGAAAGTTATGGATGTAGAGGAGACAGCTTTGTTTGACTGTCCATCTCTAACCATTAGGGTTGGTGTCCAGGAGGGCAAATCATTACATAGATAATAATAGTGGTATTTGTTAAGCGCTTACTATGTGCAAAGCACTGTTCTAAGCACTAGGGTGGATACAAGGTGAGCAGGTTATCCCACGTGGAGCTCCCAGTCTTCATCCCCATTTTACAGATGAGGTAACTGAGGCCCAGAGAAGTTAAGTGACTTGCCCAAATTCACACAACTGACAAGCGGCAGATCTGGGATTAGAACCCATGACCTCTGACTCCCAAACCTGTGCTCTTTCCACTGAGCCACGCTGTAGTTCTTCTCTGGTTCCACTAGCAAAGACACATCTTGGACTGCATGGATTCTGGAATTGACCTAATAATGGCACTGCACATGATCTTACATGGGTGATATTTTACTTTTATGGTATTTCTCCTAATAAGGATAATAAAGGTATTTGGTAAGTATTTACTAGGTAGCAAGCACTGAACTAAGAGCTGGGAAAGATACGAGATTAACATATTTGACACAATTTCCATTTCTCAAGAGGCTGACAATCTAAATAGGTTGGAGAACAGGGAGTCAATCCCCATTTTACAGATGAGGTGACTGAGGGACATAGAGTTAAATGACTTGTCCAAGGTTACAGACCCAGCAAGCAATAGAGATGAGATTAAAACCCAGGTCCCCGACTCCTAAATCTGGCTCTTTACACATGGTCACACTGTTTCCCTCTGATAGGTAATATGTGGCTTCCCAAATCATTTTTTGGGAATTCTCAAGCATGTTTTCATTCAGACTATTGTATTTCTTTCAATGAGAAATACTATAAGCAAAAATAAAATACACAGGTCTAAGTGAAAAAGCAATGCTGGGCTATGGGAGACTACTGTAGTCAAACATGTTGAAGTCACTAGTAAAATTGACATGCAACGTTTTACATTGATTCACTTAAATAACAGATGTCTGGATATTTCAATACCATGATGGGTAAAGGAAGGCGTCTGTAGACTGTCTTCCAATTACTTTTGGGAGAAGAATAGAGCCAGCATTTATCTTCTCTGAGAGTCAGGCCTGGCACAAGGGTGGGGTATCAAGTTGTACATTATAATCAGTCAATCATATCTATTGAGCACTTATTGTGTGTAGAACACTGTACTAAGAACTTGAGAGTGTACAATATAACAGAGATATTCCCTCCTACATCGAGCTTACAGTCTAGAAGGGGAGAGAGATATGAATATAAATAACTATTTATATTTATTTATATAAATAACTTCACTTCAGTCTATACTTCCCTCTGCTGCCTAGATTATCCTTCTACAGAAAGGCTCTGGGCATGTCACCATCCCTCCTCAAAAATCTCCAGTGGTTGCCTATCAATCTTCGCAAAACTCCTCACTCTTGGCTTCAAAGATCTCCAACCCCTTGCCCCCTCCTACCTCACCTCCCTTCTCACCTTCTCCAGCCTGGCCCGTACACTCCACTCCTCTGCCTCTAACCTTCTCACTGGGTCTCGTTCTCCCCTGTCCCACATCCTACCTCTGGCCTGGAATGCCCTCCTTCCTCACCTCCGTGTAACTAGCACACTTCTCCCCTTCAAAGCCCTCCTGAGAGCTCACCTCCTCCAGGAGGCCTTCCCAGACTGAGCCCTCCATTTACCTCTGCTCTTCCTCCGCTCCCCATCACCCTGACTCCCTCCCTCTGCTCTACCCCCCTCCCCACCCCACTGCACTTGAGTATTTTTGTACATATTTATTATTCTATTTATTTTATTAGTGATGTGCATATATCTATAATTCCAATTATTTATATTGTTGCTATTGATGCCTCTATACTTGTTTCGTTTTGTTGTTTGTCTCCCCGCTTCTAGACTGTGAGCCTGTTGTTGGGTAAGGATTGTCTCTTTTTGTTGCCAAATTATACTTTCCAAGTGCTTAGTACAGTATTCTGCACATAGTAAGCGCTCAATAAATACAGTTGATTGAACAAATAACTAAATCACTAATAAGTTATAACAAATAAATTGAAAGCTCCTTGAGGGCAAGGATTTTTATCTGACATCTTCGGTGTGTCCGCCAACACCTAGTATGAATTATGCACATCGTGGAAATTGGAGAGAGATAGATGATATGATGAAGGTGGGAAGAGGAGAGAGGGGAAGGAAACAGAGGAAGAGAATTGATGCTTTGCTGTGCTCT
Source organism: Ornithorhynchus anatinus (assembly GCF_004115215.2). Taxonomy (NCBI): domain Eukaryota; kingdom Metazoa; phylum Chordata; class Mammalia; order Monotremata; family Ornithorhynchidae; genus Ornithorhynchus; species Ornithorhynchus anatinus. The sequence goes on along the minus strand of NC_041729.1, from coordinate 100,879,550 downwards.
CAAAGAGGCCCGTAAAAGGTTATGCTAGTTTCTGAATTACCTGAAATGTCAGCAATAACTTTAATGTGTCAAGGTCTGTGTAGGCCGGAGGTTGTGTCCAAAGTGAAGTTCATATTGGATAGCCCAAAAACCACAGATGTTTCAGAGGGTAGCCCCAAGCCAAAATACAAGACTTAAAATACTTTTCAAAGTACTTCTTCCCAAAGAATTTGCTAGACCTCCACAGCGTACAAGTACGTCACCTATTTTCATCTCCTGTCAAGTACTGAAGACTAGAGACTTTTGTTTTAAAAGTTTAAATTCTATTTTCGTCAATAGACACTCTCTTTTTGAATATTTTGAATTTTCCAAGGTCACTGCCTGAAACACACCTGACACTCAATTTAAGGAGCTATAGAATATTAATGTTTTATTGAATCTCTTGAAAGATATGAACCACCAAGATTCAACTCCCCAGAGAATATACGAGGCAAAATTAAATTGTTGGTACCACCTTCACTCAGATTTCAAGATGAAAATGTTTCAAGAAAGTAGGATGGAAAAGATGAGGTTCCGAGTCTTATTGGGCTCTGATGTCTGGCAACTCATAGAGGTTGATCTATGTGGCTCTATATAGTCTGAAACAAACCCAACAAAGATACTTTAGCTTCAAAACACTCACAATTCACCATGAATCCTCCTTCCAAAGAACATGGGCTCATCAAGCACCGGGTTCACGTAGTTTTGTTTTCAGGGAAGAGGGTGAAGTGGTCAAAACAAATTAAATTCATTCGGTAAAAGGAAAAACAAATGCAGGCAAAGGAAACTAGAAAGAGAAGGATGGGGCAGTCAAAAAAAAAAAAAAATCACCAGTTGCTTTGTAGGCAAAGACCTTTAAGAGTTATCTGATTAAACTAGATTTCCCACAGCTCTAGCTGTCAGAACCAAAAGGACATTATGATGCAACTCATTTGTGAGTAACTGCGGAGCAATTATCCAACATGGTGAATGGCAAACGCTGAATTTGTGAACTTTCTTTTACGTTTGTTCCAAGATGAGATATCACTTACTTTTATCCATAAAGCAGTAGTTTCTTGCTTCTTGATTGTCATCTTCTTTCAAATTCTATATATGTGTGTATCCACAAGTGTGTTTAGAACACATTAATCAGTCAATGGAATTTGATTATGTGCAGTGTGCAAAGCACTGTAAAAAGCACTTAACATTACCTTGGCAAGGGTATTTCCTTAAGTGCACGCCATGTAGTGGCAGGGTATGTGCTTAACGACTAACATGAAAAAATTGGATTGACTGAGTGCTTATTGTGCACAGAGGACTGATCACTTGGGCGATTACTATAAAAATCATAATAATAATATTTGTTAAGCACTCATGGACTCCATCCTCTCCGGTTCTCCTCTTATCTCTCTGGCTGTTCATCCTCGGACTCCTTTGCGGGCTCCTCCTCCCCCTCCCATCCCCTAACTATAGGGGTTCCTCAAGGGTCAGTTCTTGGTCCCCTTTTCTCCATCTATACTCACTCCCCTTGTTCAACTCATTCGCTCTCACGGCTTCAACTATCATCTCTAAGCAGATGACACCCAAATCTACATCTCCTCCCCTGTTCTCTCTCCCTTCCTTCAGGCTTGTATTTCCTCCTGCCTCCAGGACATCTCCACCTGGATGTCCGCCCGCCACCTCAAACTCAACATGTCCAAGATTGAGCTCCTTATCTCCTCTCCCAAGCCCTGTCCTCTCCCTGACTTCTCTGTCACTGTGGATGGCACTAAGAACAGTGTCCAGTGCTTAGAACAGTGCTTTGCATATAGTAAGCACTTAATAAATGCCATCATTATTATGTTCATTATTATTACTACCATCCCTCCCGTCTCACAAGCCCACAACCTCGGTGTCATCCTTGACTCTGCTCTCTCATTCACCCACACATCCAATCCGTCACCAAAACCAGTCGTTCTCACCTTCATAACGTCGCCAAGATCCACCCTTTCCTCTCCATCCAAACTGCTACCATGCTGGTACTAGCTTTCATAATATCCCAACTGGATTATTGCATCAGCCTCCTCTCTGATCTCCCATTCTCCTGTCTCTCCCCACTTGAGTCTATACTTCACTCCGCTGCCCGGATTCTCTTTCTACAGAAATGCTCTGGGTCTGTCTGTCCCCTCCTCAAAAACCTCCAATGGTTGCCTATCAACCTCAGCATGAAGCAAAAACTCCTCACCCGTGGCTTCAAAGCTCTCCATCACCTTGCCCCCTCCTACCTCATGTCCCTTCTCTCCTTCCACAGCCCACCCTGCACACTCTGCTCGTCTGCCACTGCTAACCTCCTCACGGTCCCCCGTTTGTGTCTGTCCCACATTCTGGTCCACATTCTACCTCTGACCTGGAATGCCCTCCCTCCTCACATCTACCAAACTACCTCTCTTCCCCTCTTCAAAGCACTACTGAGAGCTCATCTCTTCCAGGAGGCCTTCCCAGACTGAGCCCTCCCTTTCCTCTCCTCCCTCTGCACTACTCCCTTTCCCTCCCCAAAGTACTTGTGTATAGTTGTATATACTATTTATTACTCTATTTTATTAATGATGTGTATATATCTATGATTCTATTTACCTATTTTGATGCTACTGATGCCTACTTGCTTTGTTTAGCTGATTGTCTCCTCTTTCTAGACTGTGAGCTGTTGTTGGGCAGGGATTGTCTCTATCTGTTGCCGAATTGTACAATCCAAGCGCTTATTCCACGCTTTGCACACAGTAAGCGCTCAATAAATACGGTTGAATGAATGCCATGCTCTGTACTAAGTGCTGGAAGTTGGTAAACCTGTCCATAAAAGTTTACAGAGTTTGAGTGATTTGGTGGGAAGGAGTTCCAGTTAGGAAGAAGGGTGTGAGAAAGAGGTCAGAGGTATGAGAGACAAAGTGAATACATTAGCTTGAGAAAAAGACCCAGTGTGAGCTGCAGTGTAAGGGGAGAAGAGAATGGGTAAGTCAAAGGAAGAGAACTACTGGAGATCCTTGAAGCCGATCATCAGGAGTTTGTGCCTAATGCAGGGAAGGATGAATAACCATTCAAAGTTTTTGAGGAGTAGGGAGATGTGTGAGGAAAAAAAAAATCTTAGAAAAATGGACAGAAGGAAGAGTCAAGTTCATTCATTCAGTCATTCAACTGTATTTATTGAACACTTAATATGTGCAGAGCACTATACTAAGCTCTTGGGAAAGTACAATACAGCAATAAAGAGAAACAATTCCTGCTCACAAGGAGCTCACAGTCTAGAGGGAGAGAGACAGACATCAGTACAAGTAAACAGAAATCAAGACATCAATACAAGTAAACAGGCATCGATATAAACAAAATTACAGATATTTACATAAGTGCTTTAGGGTGGGGAGAGTGGGGAAGAGCAAAGGGAGCGAGTCAGGGCTATGCTGAAGGGAGAGGGAGATGAGGAAAAGTGGGGCTTCGTCTGGGAAGGCCTCTTGGAGATGTGCCTTCAGCAGGGCTTTGAAGCGGGGGAGAGTGATTGTTTGGTGGATTTGAGGAGGGAGGGCATTTCAGGCCAGAGGTAGGACATGGGCCAGAGGTTGGCAGCGGGGCAGGAGAGATGGAGGTGCAGCAAGAAAGTTAGCACCAGAGGAGCGAAGTGTGTGGGCTGGGTTGTAGAAGGACAGAAGGGAGGTGAGGTGGGGGGCGGTGGCAAGGTTGAAGAGGGAAGGAGAGAGCCTGAAAGCAGGGAGATCAGTGAGACTGGTGCAGAAGTCAAGCTAGGACCAAGCAAGACTATCAGCTCCTTGTGGGCAGGGAGCATCTCTACTACTCTGTTACCTATTCAATAAAAATGATTGATTGATTCATTGACTGACCAGCATGGTGACAATTTGAATGGAGGTGAAAAAGGCGGATCCCGGGAAAGCCAGCGGGACTCACTGACGAGTTAAATGTGAAACTTGAAAGAAAGTAACAAAGGATGAGAGCGAAGTTGTGGGCTTCGTGAAAGATGATAGTACTGACAGCGGTGATGGGAAAATTAGGTGGAAGAGTGGATTTGGGAGGGGCGGTGAGTTGAGTTTTAGTCATAGAGAGCTTAATGTATCAGTCAGTACAACATCCATGTGGTGATGCCTTGGAGACCAAAGTAAATGGTAAATTGCAGAGGAGGTGAGGGGTCACAGCTACTGAGATAGACACCCATAGTTAGGGGATGAGAGGTGATAAAAGAGCCTGCAAAAGAGATTGAAAAGGAGCCACCAGAGAGGTAAAAGGTGAATCATGAGATAAACTGTGCAGAAAAAAACATGATTAGAAGGCATTTCTGGGAAAAGAGAGCCGTTCACATCCTTCCTTCATTCCCTCATTCCTCTCCGCTGAAGAAAGCAGTGTGAACCTAGAAAGCATTACACTCTTCTCTGATTCAATCTTAGTTGTTGAGCATTTACGGGGTGCAGGCCACTATACTAGGTGCTTGGGAGAGTATAAAAGAACAATAAACAGACTTCAGCTAGGAGGCCTGTGAGCAGAGGAATCAAGCCATGTTTACCTACAAGGCTCTCCACTCTTGACCCCTGCTCTCTGGGGCTAAAACTATGTAGGGACATGGAAGTCAGAAGACAGAGAACAGATACGTGAGATTTACCCTGGTTGCCGCCCTTTTCCTGCTAATCCTGGGCCAAATTTATGCATGTAAATGCACTTATAAAGAGGTCTGAAACGTTGCCTTTGACCAGTAACCTAAGAAGGATGCTATTCCTCAGATGTTCTTTGCCTGTGGGTAATTTGGTTTAACCATTATTTGTTTACTGCTTCAATTTGTTCAGTTTATCTATCACTCCCACTTCTTGTTTGCTAATGGTACATATAAGATTACTCCTTCTGGTCAACCTCAATTTTTCCTTTGTTCCGGGTAGGCAAGGAGATTTTCACAGTCATATTTGAATAAAGGGAGAAATCTCTCTCCAGACTTGAAGATTACAATATCAGTGCAATCTTGTCTAAGTGCACAGATGTGGGTGAAAAGAGAGTGGTGCAAACAAGAACTTTTTCCTTGCCTTAAACCCCCCCACACACACAATTTTCTGTGCCGGTATTTTCTACCTACAGTAATAGGTATCATTTTCAGCCCAGCAGTTGTCATTTCTGTTCATTTATTCATTCGTATACTAAGATCCTATTAACTAACATGGGTACAAGAGTCCATTATGACTATGAAAACAACTGCCGTCTATATTACATTATTGGCATTATGCTCTATGGTCATTTTGGCCCTAAGTACATCTTGCTTGTAAAATTTTTGCCTGCATTTTTCTATTTGTTAAGCACTTATTCTAAAACGTTGGTATTTGTTAGTTTATTAAGCGCTTACTATGTGCCCAACACTGTTCTAAAGGCTGGGGTAGATACAAGGTAATCAGGTTGTCCCATGTGGGGCTCACAGTCTTCATCCCCATCTTACAGAGGAGGTAACTGAGGTACAGAGAAGTGAAGTGACTTCCCCAAGGTCACACAGCAGACAAGTGGTAGAGCCGGGATTAGAACCTAGGAATGGGTTGTACTCTTTCCTGACTTCTTGTTTATTGCTTATTCATTCATTCATTCAATAGTATTTATTGAGCGCTTACTATGTGCAGAGTACTGTACTAAGCGCTCGGAATGTACGAATCGGTAACAGATTATTGCAAACGGTGCCTCTGGCAGGAACAAGAAAGTGTGAGCAGGAGCTGGGCAAACTGATTTCCCAGTCTGAAGCCTTAGACGATATTAGTGCTACTGGGTGCAGAAGATGAATCTTTCCCTAGACTGTAAGCTCATCGTGGGCAGGGAATATGTCTGTTTATTGTTCAGTTATCCTCTCCTAAGAACATAGTACAGTGCTCTGCATGCAGTAAGTGCTCACTAAATACGAATGACTGACTGTACTGGCCACCCCACTATGCGGGGACCTCTACGGGTTACCCCACTTCTGATCCGCCCAACCTCTCCCATCATCCTGGTGTCTCCCAGCTGTCTGAAGTTTGAATTATCTTCCCTTTAATTTTTTTGGTTGGGAAAATCCATTCTTGTACTCCTTCCCAGGCATTCAGCAAATACTTTTATGTTAACAAATGAATAAGAAACTATCTAAATCGCAATGCGCCTTTGTCAAGTGTTCATCAAGAAAGGAAACTTTGCAAGCAAAGGAGCAAAAAAAGTTTCCAGAATTTTCTAAGAGATGAGAGAGCCTGGAAGATAGAACGCGGGATACCCCTTTTAAATTTCACACCTGTGTCTAATTTCATCACCCACTGTGTGTGTTGCTCAACACAAAAATAACTCAAGGAGCTTCATCTGTCAGTGGAAAAAAAAAAAGAAGAGAGAAAGATTCTTAAAACAGAAACTCACCCGGAGCATTAACTACCATGACACATCGTAACTAGAAAAAAAACAGAACCCAAAAGCTATTTTTCAAGTGATTAACACTGATTAATTCACTACTAAAATGATGATTTGCATAATTTTAGAATATGTAATTAACCCCATGATTTGTATGAACATTTCCCTCAGAGTTTGGGGGGAGTTCTTTTTCCCTAAATCAAGTTGTTATTTTTAGACAGTATTAACAAACATGCCTCACGAGCTATGTACAGTGTGGTCTATATAGGCCCAGTTCTTCCATTACTTGCATTTTAACTACGCATCTGAATCGAACCGCGTTACGATACTAGGAAACCGTCTTCGGAGAGCGTATATTTATCAGGATACAATGGGATACGTTGTTCCAAGAAAGGATTACGTACACATATGCAACATAAATCAAGGCACACCTTCTCTAATGCAAGTTTTCTTTAGTCAATCACTCAATCGTATTTATTGACTGCTTACTGTGTGCAGTACATTGACCTAAGCACTTAGGAGAATACAATAAAACAGGGATTAAAATTTATAAGGTCCTCCTTGAGCACCTGTCTACCACCTTTATTTTATTATACTCTCCCCAGGGCTAACTCCAGGGCTCTGCACACAGTAAGTTTTCAATAAATAACACCGATCGATCGATCAGGAACATAATACTGATAATGCTACTTATTTTCTATTGGATTGCAATCACCTGGAAGGCAGGGATGTGTGTCCTTAACTCTACTGTGCTCTCCTAAGAACCTAGGATGAGGCTCTGCACGAAGTAGACACCCAATAAATGCTATTAATTGATTAATTGATTAGTAAGTACCTATGTGCCAAAACTGCACTAAGGGCTAAGGTGGAGACTGAAAGCTCGTTGTGGGCTGGGAATGTATCTGTTTACTGTTATACTGTACTCTCCCAAGTGCTTAGTACAGTGCTTTGCACACAGTGAGCGCTCAATAAATACAATGGAATGAATGAATAAATGAATGAATGAATACAATTGAGTGAATGACTCTAAGATCATCAGATCAGATACTGAGTTATCCCCATCACACACAGTGCCCACAATCAAAGTAAAAGATAAGGACTTCTTACCTCCATTTTGTTTTTCGGGTTTGTTCAACTGAAGTGGAAACTGAGGGAAGGGGAAGAATAAATGACTTTCCCAAGGACACAAAGCAAACCAGAGGTAGAGCTGGCTTTCAAATCCACATCTCTCGGCGTCCAGAGACGCTCTCTGCTTCATTGAAGAACTGGGTTTACTCTAACAACTCCAATGACTCAGATAAAACAGAGCTGGAGGTCCAGCTTGCAAATTGCATCAAGTGTTATTGCCAAAGAAAGTGGGCCGAGAGCCTCTAAAAACTCCTATCTGGTGCTTGGTTTGAGTTCTCTGCTGTCAGTCATCCTCGGCTTAGAGTCGGGGTGGCTCTGAGGGAGGTGGGACGGGGAAAGGTGTCGGGTCTTCCCAGAGGCCTTCCCCAATTAAGCCCTCTTTTCCCCAGCTCGCTTTTCCTTCTGCGTCACCAGTGCGCTGGGATCCGTGACCTCTGGACATTTGATATTCCTTCCCAAACCCTGTCCCCCATGAGAAGCAGTGGGGCTCAGTGGAAAGAGCCTGAGCTTGGGAGTCAGAGGCCATGGGTTCGAATTCCAGCTCTGCCACTTGTCAGCTGTGTGACTCTGGGCAAGTCACTTCACTTCTCTGTGCCTCAGTTCCCTCATCTGTAAAATGGGCATGAAGACCGTGAGCCTCATGTGGGACAACCTGTTTACCCTGTATCTACCCCAACGCTTAGAACAGTGCTCTGCACATAGTAAGCACTTAAATACCAACATTATTATTATTATTATTGACATTCATATTATGCCTGTCTCCCCCTCTAAACCGTAAGCTCATTCTGAACAGGGGACATGTCCGCTAATTCTGTTGCCCGGGAATGTGTCTATTTCTTAGATCGTACTCTCCCAAGTGCTTAGTACAGTGGCCTATATACAGTAAGTGCTCAATATAATTGAATGAATGAATGCCTAGTACAATACAAGCGCTTAGTAGAGTGGTCTGCATATAGTAAGCACTCAATAAATACCACTGATTGATTGACTGAACTAGACTGACTACAGAGGTCTTTTCTCCACGGATTTCTCATCCCACCCCTAAAAGTGAACACCTCTCCAAACACGTGGCTTAGTCCTCTGGCTCCAGAAAGGTTGGGACGAATAATAATAATAATAATAATTATGGTATTTGTTAAGCGCTTACTATGTGCCAAGCACTGGGATTAGATACTAGGTAATCATCTTATCCCTCGTGGGGCTCACGGTCTTAATCCTCATTTTACAGATGAGGTAACGGACGCACAGAGAAGTGACTTGCACGAGATCACAGAGCGGACGAGTGGTGGAGCCGTGATTAGAACCCACATCCTCTGACGCCCGAGCCCGTGCTCTTTCCACTAAACCACACTGAATGCTCTTGCCCTCCTGCAAACAACAGCCCCTGCCCTTACCCTGCTATTTCCAGGCACTTCCGGCTGCCCATGTGGGTCTGAAGAGGGGGAGAGAGACCTGCAGCCTGTGATTAGTGGGAAACCCCTAACTGGCTGAGGGCCCTGATATTATTATTTTGATTACTAACAATCATTCTAATTATTAATAATCACAATACTCATATTTATTGAACACTTAGAGTGTGCAAAGGACTGTACTAAGTGCTTGGGAGAGTACAACATAACATCAGACACATTCCCTGCCCACAGTGACCTCCACTCTGTGGCACCAGCAGCAGATTCAAATGCGTAGGACAGGGCTAAGTATGCGCATTAGACTAATGTGCATAGCAAGACATGGCCTAGTGGATAGGGCCCGGGCCTGGGAGTCAGAGGTCATGGGTTCTGATCCCAGGTCCACCACTTGCCTGCTGTGTGGCCTTGGGCAAGTTGCTTAACTTCTCTGGGCCGCAGTTACCTCATCTGAAGAAATGGAGATTAAGAGGGTGAGCCCAATGGGGGACAGGGACTGCGTTTGATCTTATTAACTTGTATCTACCCCAGTCTTTAAAACAGTGCTTGGCACATAGTAAGTGTTTAACGAGAAGCGGCGTGGCTCAGTGGAAAGAGCATGGGCTGGGGAGTCAGTCAGAGGTCATGGGTTCGAATCCCGGCTCTGCCGCTTGTCAGCTGTGTGACCGTGGGCTTCACTTCACTTCTCTGGGTCGCAGTTACCTCATCTGTAAAATGGGGATTAACTCTGAGCCTCACGTGGGATGGCCTGATTACCCTGTATCTACCCCAGCGCTTAGAACAGTGCTCTGCACATAGTAAGCGCTTAACAAATACCAACATTAAATTAATCATCAAGTGATTACTCGGTATGTACAGATGAAAATGCAAAACAAAATTGATCCTGTTCCACTGAGTAAACTATAATTCCATAAGATTTCAAGGTTTGCATGAGCAGGCAGCAAGAGATAACTTTGGGTGCCCAGACCCTCTGTTAGATAGTCACTGATCTACATCCTTAACCTGATCTTAGGGTGGCCCTAGTGGCAAGAGCACAGGCTTGGGGGTCAGAGGACGTGGGTTCTAATCCTGACCCTGCCACCTGTCTGCTGTGTGACCTTGGGCAAGTCACTTAATTTCTCTGTGCCTCATTTATCTCATCTGTAAAATGGGGATTAAGACTGTGAGCTCCATGTGGGACAACCTGATATTGTGTATCAACCCCGGTGCTTAGAACAGTGCTCGGCACATAGTAAGTGCTTAATAAATACCATCATCGTTATTATCTTACCTTCGGAGAAACAGTGTGGTCTAATGGATAGAGCATAGGCCTCAGAGTCAGAGGACCCAGATTCTAATCCCAGCTCCACCATTTGCCTCCCGAGAGCCCTTAGTCAATAAACTTAATATTCATTCAATCGTATTTACTGAGCGCTTACTGCGTATGGAGCACTGTACTAAGGGCTTGGGAAACCACACTACAACAATAAACGGACACATTCCCTGCCCATGATGAGCTCACAGTCTGGAGTGGGGGAGATGGGCAACAATACAAATAAATAAAATAGCATATATATGTAAAAGCTTTGGGGAAGGGCCAAGAGAGCAAGTCAGGGAGATGCAGAAGGAAATAGGAGAAGAAGCAGCGTGGCTCAGTAGAAAGAGCACAGGCTCGGGAGTCAGAGGTCATGGGTTCGAATCCCGGCTCTGCCGCTTGTCAGCTGTGTGACTGTGGGCGAGTCACTTCACTTCTCTGTGCCTCAGTTACCTCATCTGTAAAATGGGGATGAAGACTGTGAGCCTCAAATGGGACAACCTGATTATCCTGTATCTACCCCAGCACTTAAAACAGTGCTCTGCATATAGTAAGTGCTTAACAAATGCCAACATCATTATTATTATTATCATTAGGAGAAGAGGAAAAGAGGGCTTATTCAGGGAAGGCCTGTTGGAGGAGATGTGCCTTCAATAAGGCTTTGAAGGAGGCAAATTAGATTAGAGAAGGGAGGACTTTCTAGACCAGAGCAGGATGTGGGTTAGGGGTCAGCAGCGAGATGGAAGCACAGTGAGAATGTTAACACTCGAGGAGCAAAGTGTGAGGCTGAGTTGTAGAAGGAGAGAAGTGAAGTGATGTAGGAGGGGGCAAGGTGATGGACTGCTTTAAAGCCCAAGGTGAGGAGTTTCTGTTGATACGGGGGTGGATGGGCAACCACTGGAGATCTTTGAGGAGTGGGGTGATGTGTCCGGAATGTTTCCGTAGAAAAATGATCCCGGCAGCAGAGTGAAGTATGGACTGGAATGGGGAGAGACAAGAGACTGGGAGGTCAGCAAGGAGGCTGATGCAGTAATCCAGGTAGGATAGGATGAGTGATTGTATTATCTGGGCCTCAGTTTCCTCATCAGTATAATGAGGATTCAATCTCATTTTTCCCTCCTTCTTAGATTGCAAACTCTATGTGGAGCAGGGACAGTGTATTACACGATTACCTTGCATCTACCTAGGTGCTTAGGACAGTGCTTGACACATAATAAGCACTTGTGTCAGTCAATAGTACTGAGTTCGGAGTACTGTACTAAGCTTCGAGAGAATATAATATAACTGTCAAATAGACCCATCCAATGTCCACAACGAGCTTACAGTCTAGAGGACTATAACAAATTAACAAATTCCACAATCATTATTATTAAGCAGGGAAGATCTAGAGGTGAAGGTAAGTGCAGCTAAATGTGATGAGAATGAGCAAGAACTGCTGTGTCTCAAAATAGAAAAAATACTAGATCATTTCATTACCTTCTTGTCCTCTCATTGAAGCATAAGCTCCTTGGGAAAATGAAGGAAATGAAGCAGCAAGGGCCTGGGAGTCAGAAGGTCGTGGGTTCTAATCTCAGGTCTGCCACTTGGCTGTTGTGTGACCTTGGGCAAGTCACTTCACTTCCTCTGAGCATAGTTACCACAGCTGTAAAATGGGGATCGAGACCGTGAGCCCTGTAGGAGAGGGACTGTGTCTAACGCGATTTGATTGTATCCACCCCAGTGCTTAGTACAGTGCCTGGCATATAATAAATGCTTAACAACTACTATAATTATTATTACATTGTACAGTGCACTGCACCCAGTGGCTGCTTAGTAAATACTTATATTTACTTATATAAGCACTTATAAACATCTCCTTTTACTCTTCCCCCCATCTGTCATTTCCCCAAATACCTGGGCCCCTTGGAGACTGTAACTGCAGTGTGGCAGGGATCATCTCTACCACCTTTATTACGTTGTAATTTCCCAAGTGCTTAGTACAGTGCTCTGCACACAGGAAGTGATCAATAAAAAACATTAATTGACTGACTGATTGGATCCTCACTGTGGCAACGAAGACTAACTTTCCACACATTCATATCCTGGCCTATTGTTCGAAGTGTTTTTTTGGTCTGCCTTTCTGTGATTTTTAAAATGACATTTGTTAAGTGCTTACACTGTGCCGGGCACTGTACTTAGCACTGGGGTGACACAAAATAATCAAGTTGGACACAGCCCATGTCCCATATGGGGTTCAAAGCTTTAATCCTCATTATACAGATGCACAGGAAAGTAAAGAGACTTCTCCAAGGTCTCACGTGAGTCTGTTTTGGGCAGGGGTTGTCTCTTTTTAGCTGTATTGTACTTTCCCAAGCGCTTAGTACAGTGGTCTGCACACAGTAAGTGCTCAATAAATACGATTGAATGAATGAAGTTGAGTAGCAGAGTTGGAACCCAGGTCCTCTGACTCTCAGGCCTGTTTTCTTTCCACTAGGCCATGTTGTTTCTCTTGAGAAAAGACATTAAATACTGACAACTGCTTTCCTCCAACTAAGTCTCCTTCTGCTCTAATTAATAATGAGAATAATATCAAAAATGAAGGTATATGTTAAGTATTTACTACGTGTCAAGCAATGTACTATGCACTGGGATAGGTATAGTGCAATCGGTTCGGTCTCAATCTCTGCCCCACAAGGTGCTTATAGTCTAAGCGGTAGAGAGAATAGGTATTTAATTCATGTTTTCCAGATGAGTGAACTGAGGCACAAAGAACTGAAGTGAGTTCCCCAAGGTGACACAGCAGAGAATTGGTGACGTGGGATTAGAACCCAAGTCTCCTGACTTCCCAGTCCAGAGCTCTGTTAGGCCAAGTAATCCAACCCAGAGAACCTAGACTTTTGTTTCAGAACAATGAGAGTTTCCAGAATGATCAGAATATATTTGCTAGTAGGAATAGTAATAGTATTTACTAACTGCTAAGCTGCATGACCTAGTGGAAAGAGCCCAGGCTTGCGAGACAGAGGACGTAGGTTCTAATTCCAGCCCGTCACTTGTCTGCTGTGTGACCTTGGGCAAGACACTTAACTTCTCCGTGCCTCATTTACCTCATCTGTAAAATGGAGATTAAGACTGTGAGCCCCACGTGGGACAGCCTGATTACCTTGTATCTACCCCAGGGCTTAGAACAGTGCTTGGCACATAGTAAGCGCTTAACAAATACCATTATTATTATTATTCTCATTTTTGGATGCTTCTGACAGAGGAGAGCATACAAGAGTCACAGGATGGGTGGACAGAAAGTTACAGCAGTAGCTAGGAGGGAAGATTAGTACCATGCAAAAGCCCCTTTGGCAAGTTTGAGAGATGGATTGTTATGGCCGACCTGTGCTGATTGCAATTATTCTTCTCTCCTGGGGCCCTTTGATTGAGGCCCAGGATCCTCCTGTAAAACCAGGTGGAAAATTTCTGAACTCAAAAATAAATTCTTATTTGGAGATGGCTGTCAAATGTTCCCGTGGCAGGCAATCAGGAAGAAAAGCCTCCAAACCTACAGCTCTCCTTAGGGGAATGCCAAGGGCATTCTAATTTAGGCAAAAGTGACGTTTACAAAGGTTGAGAGAGGGATTTGGCACCTTTTTTAATATACCACTGTTTTTACTCATTCTCCACAGCACAGCCAAGGTGCTCCCTCTCTCCTTTGCTTTTTTCCTCAGCAAAATACAGCCCAGAAATTCTCCATCAGCTTTCTCATACATCTGGTCCCTTCCCAGCCTATTCCCCAGGCGACACCCCCTGCTCCGGCTTTTAATTCCCTCACCTCCAACATCTTGCTCAAACCTTTCCTCTCACCTGGAACTCCCTTACTCCCTTCATGCAAACCAGACTGCCGCTCGCAACCCTTCCACAATCAATCAATGGTATTTATTGACCACTTACTCTGTGCTGAACACTATCCTGAGCTGTTTTCCCGAGGGTATTTATTGAGCACTTACTATGCGCTTGGGAGAGTACAACACAATAGAGTAGGTAGACATGATCCCTGCTCTCAAGTGGCTTACAGGGTAGTGGGGGAGACAGACGATTAAATTACAGAATATGCAGAATATATGGATAATGTACATAAGTACTATGGGGCTTGGAGTGGGGTGAGTATCAAAGTGCTTAAGGGATTCCGACCTAAATGCATAAATGAGGAAGAGGAGAGGGTGGATAGGTTGGGGGATTGAGAGTTTAAGTCAGAGAAGACTTCTGAGAGGAGATGTGATCTCTGTAGGGCTTTGAAGGTGGGGAGAGTGGTGGTCTGTCTGATATGAAGTAGAAGAATGTGAACAACAGGTGGGTAGTGAGGCGAGATCAAGGTTATAGTGAAACATTCATTCATTCATTAAATAGTATTTATTGAGCATTTACTAGGTGCAGAGCACCGTACTAAGCACTTGGAATGTACAATTCAGCAACAGATAGAGACAATTCCTGCCCACTGACGGGCTCACAGTCTAATCGGGGGAGAAAGACGGCAAAGCAAAACAGAACTAAACAAAACAAGATAACATTATCAAGATAAATAGAATCATGGAGATATATACCTCATTAACAAATTAAATAGGGTAATAAATAATATATACAAATAAGCACAGTGCTGAGGGAAGGGGAAGGGGAAGAGCAGAGGGGAAGGGAGAAGGGGAAGGGAGGAGGAGCCCAGGCAAAGGGGGGACTCAGTCTGGGAAGGCCTCCTGGAGGAGGTGAGCTCTCCGTAGGGTTTTGAAGAGGGGAAGAGAGTTAGTTTGGCAGAGGTGAGGAGGGAGGGCATTCCAGCGGCAGGACGTCGGCCAGGGGTCGACGGTGGGACAGGCGTGAATGGGGGACTGTGAGGAGGTGAACGGCAGAGGAGCGGAGCTTACGGGGTGGGCAGTAGAAAGAGAGAAGGGAGGAGAGGTAGGAGGGGGCAAGGGGATGGAGAGCTTTGAAGGCAAGAGTGAGGAGTTTTTGTTTCGTGCGAAGGTTGATAGGTAACCACTGGAGGTTTTTGAGGAGGGGAAGCAGAGTGGCCTAGTGGTAAGAATGTGGGCCTGGAAGTCAGGGGACCTAGGTTTTAATACCACCTCTGCTACATATCTATTGTGTGACCTTGAGCAAGTCACTTAACTTCTCTGTGCCTCAGTTCCCTCATCTGCAAAATGGGGATTCAATACCTGAACTCCTTCCTTCTTACTTGGAATGTGAGCCCCTTGTTGAACCTGATTAACTTGTCTCTACACCAGCTCTTCGTAAAGTGCTTGGCAAATTAAATACCATAATTATTTTAGTGAGTAGCTCGTTCTTAGAGGAGCAAAATGTGTGGGGGTGGATCACTGTAGGGGATTAAACAAGGTTAGGTAGAAGGAGGACAATTCACTGAATGCCTTAAAGCTCATGGTAAAAAATCTCTGATACGGAAGCGGAACAATGGGGAGGTTTTGTGGAGCGGAGGTGCGTGTAAAATCATCTGGGAGCAAAGTGAACTGTGGATCGAAATGGGGAGAAGCAGAAGGCAGAGAGGCCATCGAGGAGGCTGATCCAGTCGTCAAGGAGGGATCGCCACGCTAGCAGTTTCAAGACAAAAGGGGAAATTCTATAAACATAAAGGAAAAAGCAGCAGGAAAAACACAAAATATGCAGGTTAAATGATAGAAATAGGTTGAGGGAGAATGGGGGTGTTGTCTATTGTGATGAGAAAGCCAGAAAAAGGACAGTGTTTGGGTGGGAAGACAAGGAGTTCTGTTTCAGACATGTCTAATTTGAGGTGTCAGTGGGATATCCAAGTAGACCTATCTCAAAGACCGGAGAAACAGCATGGCCTTATTGGATTGATCTGAGGCCCGGGAGTCAGAAATGCCTGGGTTCTAATCCTGGCTCCACCACTTGTTTGCCGTGCGCTCTTGGAGACGTCACTTAACTTCTCCGCACTTCAGTTACCTCATCTATAAAACGAGGGTCAAGAGTGTGATCCACCTGTGTTCAATTGATTTACCTGTATCTGCCCCAGCACTTAGTACAGTGCCTGGCACATAGGAAGCGCTTAGCAAATACCATAAAGAAATAATAAAAGGAGGAAATGCGAGACTGCAGAGAAGGCGAGAGGTCAGAGCTGGACAGGCAGACTTTGGGAACCATTTCATAGGTAGTTGAAACTGTGGGAGTGAACTTGTTCTCCAGGGGAGTTGTATCTAGAAAATAAAAGGAGACTCAGAACTGAACTTTGAGGGACTCCTATAATTAGAAGGTGAGAGGCAGAGGAGGAGCCTGTGAAAGAGACTGAGAAGGAGCCACTGGAGAGATAGGAGAACAGGGGAGGACAGTATCAGCGAAGCTAAGGTTAGACAGTGTTTCCAGGAGACGGAAACGGTGTCAAAGGCAGCAGAAAGGACGAGGATGATTAGGATGGAGTAGAAGCCGCTGGATTTGGCAAGAATGAGGTCGTCGATGATCTTAGAGGGATAACTTTCCGTGGAATGGATAGAATAGAAATCAGCTTGTGGAGACCGAAAAGATTAAGCGGAGGATGTAAGCAACTCACTCAGGGGGTTTGGAAAGAAGGTTATCAGGGAGATGCAGTGAATAAATAGAAGGTGCTGAGGGGTCCAGAGAAGGGATTTTAGGATAGGGAATGGTCACGTGTGAAGGCAGCGGAGTGGGAGAGGTTGAAGAGGGGAGGGAAGAAGGGATGGGGCAAGCATTTGCATAAGGGTTGAAGAAATGGGGTTGGAGATGCAGATGGAGGGGTAAAACTTCAAAAAGAGTTGGGAAAGCTCCTTTTTAAATACCCCTGGGAAGCATAAGAGACGAAGAGGGTGGAATTGTAAAAGTGCAGGAGAGATTTTAGAAGATCAAGCCTTATTAAGCCACAGTCTTAATCCCCATTTTACAGATGAGGGAACTGAGGCACAGAGAAGTTAAGTGACTTCCCCAAAGTCACACAGCTGACAAGCTGCAGATCCAGATTAGAACCCATAACTTCTGTTTCCCAAGTCCAGGCTCTTTCCACTGAGTCACACTGAAATAGCTGGAGCGGGCCATGGGAGAGTGAGTCAGTAAGGGTGGAGAAGCATAGTCATTGCTGGACAACTCGTTTCAAAGTCATCTTGAAACTAACCCTCCTCCAAAAGGCATTCATCAATCAATTTCCTTTTTCCCACATTGTCATTCCGATCACCACCTTTAGCACCATGTGCATGTCAATGTACAACCCCCATTCACTCATTTTTCCATATTTTCGTTGCTATCACCTTGCCCCCTCCTACCTCACTACTCACCTTTCACAACCCAGCCCGCACACTTCGGCCCTCTAATGCCAATCTACTCAGTAAGCCTCTATCTCACCGATCGCACTGCGGACACTTAGCCCATGTCCTGCCTCTGGCTTGGAAGACCCTCCCTCCTCAGATTTTACAGAAAATTACTCTCCTTTGGCTTCAAAGCCTTATTAAAGGTTCATCTCCTTCCCAGACTTAGCCCCTTTCCTTTCCTTTCCTTTCCTTTCCTTTCCTTTCCTTTCCTTTCCTTTCCTTTCCTTTCCTTTCCTTTCCTTTCCTTTCCTTTCCTTTCCTTTCCTTTCCTTTCCTTTCCTTTCCTTTCCTTTCCTTTCCTTTCCTTTCCTTTCCTTTCCTTTCCTTCGTATTTATTGAGCACTTACTGTGTGCAAAGCAGTGTGCAAAGCACTTGGGAGAGTACAATATAGTAACAGACACATTCCTGCCCACATGAGCCCATAGTCTAGAGGGGGAGACAGACATTAATAAAAATAAATAGATAAATAAATAAATGAATTACAGATATATACATGTGTGCTATGGGGATAGGAGGGAGGAGGAATGAAGGAGCAAGTAAGAGGGGCGGAGAAGGGAGTGGGAGAAGAGGAGAGGCTTAGTCAGGGAAGGCTTCTTGGAGGAGATGTGCCTTTAATAAGGTTTTGAACTGGGGGAGAGCAATTATCTGTCTGATATGAGGAGGGAGGGCATTCCAGACCGGAGGCAGGATGTGAGAGCGAGGTCGGTGGCGAGATAGAGGTACAGTGAGAAGGTGAGCATTAGAGGAGAGAAGTGTATGGGCTGGGTTGGAGTAGGAGAGTAGGGAGGTGAGGTAAGAGAGGGCAAGGTGATAACAATGAAAATATGGAAAAATGCATATGCACCTTTAAAGCCAAAGGTGAGGAGTTCCTCTTCTCCCACTCCTTTCTGCATTGCCCTAATTTGCTCCTTTGTTTCTTTTCCTCTCCCAGCCCCACAGCACTTAGGTACACTTCGGGGGAAGCAGCGTGGCTCAGTGGAAAGAGCCTGGGCTTCGGAGTCAGAGGTCATGGGTTCGACTCCCGGCTCTGCCACGTGTCAGCTGACTGTGGGCAGGTCACTTCACTTCTCTGGGCCTCAGTTACCTCATCTGGAAAATGGAGATTAACTGTGAGCCTCACGTGGGACGACCTGATTACTCTGTATCTACCCCAGTGCTTAGAACAGTGCTCTGCACATAGTAAGCGCTTAACAAATACCAACATTATTATTATTACATAGAAGTAATTTATTTGTTCTTATTGATGTCTGTCTCCCAGTCTAGACTGTAAGCTCACTGTGGACAGGGAATGAGTCTGCTTATTATATTATACTTTCCCAAGCCCTTAGTACAGTTGAGGAGCAGCATGGCCTAGTGGCAAGAGCAAGGGCTTGGGAGTCAGAGGTCGTGGCTTCTAATCCTGACTTCGCCACTTGTTTGCTGAGTGACCTTGGGCAAGTCACTTAATAACGTTGGTATTCATTAAGCGCTTACTATGTGCCGAGAACTGTTCTAAGCGCTGGGGTAGACGCAAGGGAATCGGGTTGTCCCACGTGGGGCTCACAGTCTTAATCTCCCTTTTCCAGATGAGGTAACTGAGGCACAGAGAAGCTAAGTGACTTGCCCACAGTCACACAGCTGACAAGTGGCGGAGCCGGGATTCGAACTCATGACCTCTGACTCCAAAGCCCGGGCTCTTCCCACTGAGCCATGCTGCTTCTCTTATTTGTTCTTGTTGGTGTCTGTCTCCCCCACTCTAGACTGTAAGCTCATTGAGGACAGGGAATGAGTCTGCTTATTATTGTATTCTATTTTCCCAAGCTTAACTTCTCTGTGCCTCAGTTACCTCATCTGTAAAATGGGTATCAAGAAGGTGAGCCCCACATGGGACAACTTGATCACCTTGTATTTATCTCAGCTCTATGTGCTTACTTGGTACATAGTATGTGCTTAACAAATACCATCATAATAATAATCCAGTGCTCCGAACACAGGAAGCACTCAAATACATTTGAATGAATGATTGAATTAATCTATTTTTCCCTCCTGCTCCAACTACAGGATATTATCTTCCCCTGCTTATGTTCCCCATTCGATTGTAAATTCCTTAAGAACAATCTCTTATGCAAATGCCCTCTAACAAAAACTCTCTACTGTGCACAGTAGCACTGGGCATCATAGATATCCATAAATAATGATGGTATTTGTTAAGAGTTTACTATGTTTCAAGCACTGTTCTAAGCGCTGCGGTAGATTCAAGCTGATCCGATTGGACAAATGCTGATGACCGATTGATTTGTAGAGGTGGAGAGGTCACCCTGACATTCTCAAGCCAGACAACAGTCGTGACCATGATAGAGCCTGTGCAGGGATGGACCAGCCTTCTCAGAAGAAGGATGGAAGATAGCAGAGGGGTCAACTGGAAAAAGAGCCTGTTGAGAAATAAAGTCCTGGGAATCCTGAGGGAAAACGAGGACTTAATGTCAAAACTTGGGAAGGAGAGAATTCAACGTGACGTTAAAAGAATTAAGGCTGCTGGAAAAGAGACATAAACCGCGTGCTTAGCTCAAGATGGGACCATGCAATAGAACTTATAAAAGAAAACTCAAAAATTAAAGTCAAGGCTCCAGGCCGGAGAGGAGTTGGAATAAGCTCTTGATTGTTCACGGCCCAAGGGGAGAGCAGTCTGGGAAGGACATGGGGAGGATCGGGGCCCGGGGGCTGCCCCACATACAGGGTTAGAGCACGGGCCTGAGTTAATAATAATGATAATAACAACAGTGGTACTTGTTAAGCACTTAGTATGTGACAGACACTGTTCTAACATCTGTGGTAGGTACAAGTTAATCAGGTTGGACCCAATCCCCATCCCACATGGGGCTCACAGTCTTTATCCTCATTTTAAAGATGAGGTTCCTGAGGCCCAGAGAAGCTGTGGTTTGTCCAAGCTCACACAGACGTTATGTTAGTATCTGTTAAGCGCTTCCTATGTGCCGAGCACTGTTCTAAGCGCCGGGGTAGATACAAGGGAATGAGGTTGCCCCTCGTGGGGCTCACAGTCTTCATCCCCAATTTACAGATGAGGGGACTGAGGCCCAGAGAAGTGAAGTGATCTGCCCAAGGTCACACAGCTGACAAGTGGCGGAGCAGGGATTAGAACCCACGACCTCTGACTCCCAAGCCGGCGCTCTTTCCATCGAGCCACGCTGCTTCTCTGACATGTGACACGTGGTGGAGCTGGGATTAGAAGCTAGGCCCATGTTCCACACACTAAACCACTAATCCTAGCGGTGCCACTTGTCAGCTGCATGACCTTGGGCAAATCACTTCACTTCTGTGCCTCAGTACCCTCATCTGCAAAACGGGATAAAGATTGTGGGCCCTTGGGGGACAAGGCATGTGTCCAAGCTGATTTTCTTGTATCCACCCCAGTTCTTAGCACAGTGTCTGGCATATAGTAAGCGCTTAACAAATGCCATTAAGGGGAAAAAAAGGTTATGTAGACTTAATAATGTTGGTATTTGTTAAGCGCTTACTATGGGCAGAGCACTGTTCTAAGCACTGGGGTAGATAGAAGGTAATGAAGTTGTCCCACGTGAGGCTCACAGTTAATCCCCATTTTCCAGATGAGGTACCTGAGGCACAGAGAAGTCAAGTGACTTACCCACAGTCACACAGCAGACAAGTGGCAGAGCCGGGATTCGAACTCATGACCTCTGACTCCCAAGCCCGGGCTCTTGCCACTGCGCCACGGACAGTCGCCCATCCATGACTTCCCCCTACATTCCTCACTCTTTTTTTCCCTTTTGGTCCTCCTGCAGCAGTTCCTGACTCTCCTTAGGATCCCATTTCCTTTATCTGGGCTCTGAAACTTGCGTAGCAAACTCTACTTCCTACTGGTCTCCTATCTCTCCTCTCCATCGCCCCTGTTCCCTCTCCTGCACAGACCCAATCATGCCAATCAATCGCTCCGTGGTGGGTTTCATCTGGGCTTCTGCTCTTCTCTGACTCTCACAGCCCTGTCCCAGTGCCTAATCCGTCACTGGTTCCCAGGCACCGTTAAATCGTCTACCCCGACCAGAAGCCCGAAATGGATATCAGGGGAAAATCAGAACTGTCAGGGCCTTAAGATTTCCCCCTCAGGAGACAGAATAACACTATACCTTTTGTCTCTTATTTGGTCTTGTCACAATATCTTGAATAAATGTCCTTAGCCTTGGCACCCTGTACAATTACAACGAATGCCTTGCATTTACCGAGAACTAGAGGCTCTGTTTCGATGTCTCGTAGTCCATAAAAGTCATAGCCCCCTGAATATTTGCCCTTAATAAATAAAATATGTCAGAATAGCTGTTTATCCCTCAAACGTGAGCCAGTGGCCAAGGATCTGAACTTTCACAAGCCCGAAAGAGGGAGATGAAAGTCGGGGGAAAGAAAGTGCTTCAGAAATCTAAAAACCATGAAATAAACTAGACATACAATGAAGCCATAAGACCACAGGGGGTGTGATTAGTTGGTAATACTAATTTCCCTGGGCCTTTTCCAGAGAGTCTTCAGTCCTAGCTAGAGTTCATTCGTAGTGCATCAGCCGCAAGATGAAGTGGGGAATTAATTCTCTGGGTTATCACCGTACTGTCCTTTAGGGATGTAACATGGACAGAATTCCTGCTGTCTTGCAGCAAACCGAGCAGGATTCAAGATGCAGGAGGCAGCACAAAAGGCTTAAGAGAGACTCACTCCAAAATCCCCCTTATTTTTGTCTCTCTTGAAATAGAAGCTTTAAAAATTGATGTTGCAAAATGCCCTCATCATTCGATTCTCCCAGAAGAGCCGGACAACAAACTTCTTTCTCCTACTTTGTATTTCATCGATTGGAATAACGGAATCATAACAATTTCGATAATCGAGTCACCCTACAGACAATGTATAACTTTCTAGTACAGTACAGGGGCTGGAGGTTTATTTACCACTCATTAGCAAGAGGTAATGGTTCAGAGAGTTGGAAATGTGCCAGGACCTCCGGTCATCCAGGCATCACAGGAAAGTTAAATAATTCTTCTGTTTAGAAGTAGCAATATTGACTTTTTGGTAAATTACTTTAAAACGGGATTGAGGTGAAGCCAACAGTTTATTGGAGGGAATTCAAGGTGAATATACTTTTAAATATATAATATAGCAGAACTGAATCATATCTGTAATGTATATATGTATCCAAAATTATTTATATATGTACATATTCTTAAATATTTATGTTCGTCTCCTCCTCTAGATCATAAGCTCATTGTGAGCAGGGAATGTGTCTACCAGCTCTGGTATATTGGTCTACCGAACCCTCCCAAGCGCTTAGTACCGTGCTCTGTACACAGTGAGGATTCGGTAAATACGATTGATTGATTGAACGGAGGAGACGGAGGCATTATAATCACCAAAACCGTTTGCTGTACAAACTGAAACGAGCAAGGATTATTTGCATTCCAGTCCACTGGTCTGTGTCAGCAGTGCCATTTGAGAGACTTGGTTGGATTACAATAATAATAATTGTAATCATAGCATTTGTTAAATGCTTACTATCTTTCAAGCACTGGGGTAGACACAAGTTAATCAGGTTGGATACAGTCCCTATCACACCCGGGATTCACAGCTTAATTAGAAGGGAGGACAGGTGATTCATCCCCATTTTATATGGAGGAAACTGAGACGCAGAAAACTGAAGTGGCTCTGCCCAAAGTCACACAGCAGGCAAATGGCAGAGCCCGGATTAGAACCCAGGTCCTCCGACTCCCAGGCCCGTGGTCTTTTCCCTAGACCACACATAATGTAAATTTGTCTGAGCGTCCTATCACTTTTACCAATCCATAATAATAATAATAATGATACTGAAGCAGCGTGGCTTAGTGGAAAGAGCTCGGATCTGGGAGTCAGAGGTAGTGGGTTCTAATCCCAGATCCACCATTTGCCAGCTCTGTGACTTTGGGCAAGTCACTTCACTTCTCTGTGCCTCAGTTACTTCATCTGTAAAATGGGGATTATGACTGCGAGCCCCACGTGGGACAACCTGATTACCTGTATCCACCCTAGTAATTAGAATAGTTTTTGGCACATAATAAGCACTTAAATATCATTATTATTATATGCCAGGGACTGTACTATGCGTTGGGGTGGATGCAAGCAAATTGAGTTGGACACAGTCCCAGTCCCATTTAGGGCACAGATGAGGGAACTGAGGCACAGAGAAGTGAAATTACTTGCCCAAGGTCACAGAGCAGGAAAGTGGCGGAGCCGGGATTAGGACCCATGACCTTCTGACTCCCAGGCCCATTTTCTATCCACTTTGCCACTCTGTTTCTCCGTGGTTTCCCCTAGTTGAAGGGGGTGCATTACGACCCACCACGATGACACCTACCCCTACCAGTTATATGATACGATAGGACTCCGACCTGGTACCTACCTCGGTACGTGTTCATGTAGCCTTCATAGGAAAGCAGTGTGGTCTAATGGATAGAGCACTGGCCTGGGAGTCAGAGGACCTGGCTTCTAATCCTGGCTCTGCTGCTTACCTACTGTGTGACACTGGGCAAGTCACTTAACATTTCTGAGCCTCATTTTCCTCATCTGCAAAATGGAGATTAAATTCTACTCCCTCCTACTCAGATTGTGAGCCCCAAGTGGGACAGATATTATGTCCGACCTGAGTAACTCACATCTACCCCAGTTATTAGTCCAGTGCTTGGCACATACGCACTTCAACACTATAAAAATTGGCGTCGGAGAAGCCCTTCTAGACAGCAGGGGCTGCAGAGCTTCTGGTTTGGGGGTTGCTCCTGCCCCAAACATCTGCCAGCCTGGGCAATTTTTTTTTTGTCTTTTTTAAAAATGAAAATTAAACACTAGACTTTTTGTTTCTTCTTGTAGACTTCTTGTTTTTTCTCCACTGCCCATCCGGAGGTGGGGGCCAGAGGATCCAGGGCCTGGCGAGGAAACATTTAATCCTCTTCCTACCTCATCTCACTGCTCTTCTATTACAACTCAGCCCACACACTTTGCTCCTTGAATTCCAGCCTACTCACTGTGCCTTGATCTCGTCTATCTCGCCGCCGACCACTCACCCACGCTCTGCAACACCCTCCCTCTTCATATCCGACATTTAATCTCCCCTCCTTTAAAGCCTTACTGAAGAAAGATAATTTTTCTTTTAGAAGTATTTGTTAAGCACTTACTATGTGCCGTTCTAAACACTGGGTTAAACACATGCCAGTCAGGATGGATACAGACCATGTCCCGCATGGGGCTCAAAATCTTAATCCCCAGCAGACAAGGGGTAGGGCTGGGACTAAAATCTAGGTCCTTTTACTTCCAGACTCATGCTCTATCCAGTAGGCGATGCTGCTTCGGGATTTAGCGAAAACTCTGAATAGGCCGTGGTCCCGGGGCTTGGATCTAACAGCAAAAATCATGTCACACCGAGATCAAATGCCCCAACTGGCTTTCAGGACATATGTTTTCCACCAGCTTGTCAATCAGGTGAGTTGACATTATTCTAGTTAGACTCTTAAGTGGACAGAAGAGATTCATTCATCCATTCAATCGTATTTATTGAGCGCTTACTGCTCAATACTATAATATTGCTTAGTAACACTGTGCTAAGCTCTTGGAAAGTACAATTCGGCAACAACGGGCTCACAGTCTAGAAGGGGGGAGACAGACAACAAAACAAAACAAGTAGACAGGAATCAATAGCATCAATATGAATAGAATTATAGATATATACACATCGTTAATAAAATAAATTAGAATAATGAATACGTACATAGATACACAAGTGCTGTGGGACAGGGCGGGGGTGAGAGCAGAGGGAGGGAGTTGAGGTGAGGGGGAGGGGAGGAGGAATATAGAAAAAGGGGGGCTCTGTCTGCGAAGACCTCCTGGAGGAGGTGAGCTTTCAGTAGGATTTGAAGAGATATGCCATGGAGGTTTTCACACGAGGCACAACTGTGTTTCTTCTTCTACAGAGTGAAAACTTGTGAGTCAATACCCTCCTATAGCCCTCCTTTCCATTCCCAAAATCCATACCACAAGTCTGCAAGCTTTCTGGAGAGATGTGCGCCTGGCCCACAGTAAGCATGTAATCAGTACCATAAAAAATCGTTAATTGAAGGAAACTGCTCCAGATCACTTATGGGATATCTCAAGCCATTAATATGTTCACCTATTGGAAGTATCCGGAAGTGTCAGTCCGTCAGATGTATTTACTGAGCACTTACTGTGTGCAGAGCAGTGTACTGAGCACTTGGGAGTGTACAATACAACAATAAACAGACACATTCTCTGCCCACAAGGAGCAGTTCATATGCCCAGATCTGCAGCGTGACGCGTCAGCAGTCGTGACTCGACAGTGAAGCTGGAATTAGCACCATTGGACTTTGGCTCATGGACTGCACAAAATTCTTTGAAATATATCATCCTGTCTTTGCAGCTAGCTAGCTGTTGCCTGAAGCTCTTCAGCTCCTGCCACCCACCACTTCCAAGCATTCATTCAATCGTATTTATTGAGCGTTTGTGTGCAGAGCACTGTTTAAGTGCTTGGGAGAGTACAATACAACAATAAACGGGCACATTCCCGGCCCACAACGGGCTTACAGTCTTTTTCAACATAGACATTTGCCAGGTGCTCGGGACTCTGGATGGTCGTGTGTTTTAGCAGCAGTTTTCCTGTCATCGATCTGTGATCAGTGCTGATTATATAGTGGCTCCGGCATCTGTTCGGCCTTACTGTCATTTTTGTCGAACCGATCTTGCTGATTTCCCTTGGCAAGACCAAGAACATCTGCAGATATGTGACAGTCTGTGGCCCCGAATAAATGACCGTTTAGTCTCAAGATTTTGGCTGTCATTCCTTGAGCTAGCTCTTCTGGGATACGACGATCAGAGCCAAAACTTGCACATTGAGATTATGCATAGGTGGTAAGTCCCTACATAGTTCTGAAGTTGACCACACAATGTTAGTCGGACAGCCCTGGACATTTCTGTCATAGAACGTGTGACCTGGATATCCTGTCCTATATCCTGCTTAACAACGGGATAATGTAACAGATGCCAGTGACGGGAGCACGGATAAATCCATGAGGGGTAAGTCTGTTACTCCCTCCCTCTACTCTAACCCCCTCCCTGCCCCACAGCACTTGTGTAAATATGTACATATTTATTATTCTGATTTACTTTCTTAATGATGTGTATGTGAGTAATTCTATTTCTATTGATGCCATTGATTCCTCTCTACTTGTTTTGTTGTCTGTCTCCCCCCTTCTAGACTGTGAGCCCGTTGTTGGGAACGTGTCTATCGACTCTGTTTTATTATACTCTCCCAAGTGGTTAGTACAGTGCTCTGCACACGGTGAGTGGTCAATAAATATGATTGTTGTGCTTCCAACTGATATCACCTGATTACTCAGACACATTAAGATCAAGAGGCCATCTGAGTAGGGTTTATAATAATAACAATCATAATAATTATGGTATCTGTTAAGTGCTTACTATGTGCCAAACATTGTTCTAAGCGCTGGGGTAGATACAAGGTAATAGGGTTGTCTCACGTGGGGGCTCCCAGTCTTCATCCCCATTTTACAAATGAGGTAACTGAGGTATAGAGAAGTTGAGCGGCTTGCCCAAGGTCACACAGCAGACAGGTGGCGGAGCCAGCATTTGAACCCATGTCCCCTACCTCCCAAGTCCATACTCTTCCCACTAAGCCATGTTGTTTCTGTACAACAGGCCTAATAAGACACAGGGCTGGGTCTAGAAATCGCAATCAATCTGGCATTAAAGTAGCCTAGAATATGAGTTTGTTGTTCCTCCCAACTGCTTTGGGCTAAGCTTGTTGTGGACAGGGGAAAGGTGTCCATTAACTCTGTTGCACTGTACTCTCCCTAGTACTTAGTTTAGTGCTTGGCACACAGTAAGTGCTCAATAAATACCATTGATGATGATGATGATGATAAGGATGGTATTTGTTAAGCACTTATTGTATGTCAAGCACTGTTCTAAGCACTGGGGAAGATACAAGCTAATCAGGTTGGAAACAGCCCATGTCCCTCATGGGGTTCACAGCATTAACCCCCATTTTAAAGATGAGGTAACTGAGGCCCAGAGAAGTGAAGTGTCTTGCCCAAGGTCACACAGACAACAAGTGGTGGAGCCGGGATTAGAACCTAGGTTCTTCTGACTCCCAGGCCCATGTTCAATCCACTAGGACAAGATGCTTGGCATCGTCTTTGTCCTCAGGGTTGTGCTCCTCATTATAGTGCAAGTTCTTCATGTGCACGGGACTTGTGTTCCGCATCCTGTACTATCCTTCGTGCACATTTTTTTTTTTCCATTAAATGATCTGGTCCCTGGAGCTAAACTGAAATTCAACACCCCACACTTGCGACAGGTGGATTTTCTAGTTGCCCCTGACGTTAGCCACGACTCACATCCCCAGCTTCTCTTCCTGGAGGAACTCTTATATCAGCACTCTGACAAGGCTGACAGGATCTAACTTCCTTTAGAAGAAGAAATCTCTGTCCGAAGGACATAAAAGGAAACCAAGATAGAGTGAGGCTGAGACAGA
Source organism: Ornithorhynchus anatinus (assembly GCF_004115215.2). Lineage (NCBI taxonomy): Eukaryota > Metazoa > Chordata > Mammalia > Monotremata > Ornithorhynchidae > Ornithorhynchus > Ornithorhynchus anatinus. The sequence goes on along the minus strand of NC_041729.1, from coordinate 100,851,466 downwards.
GACACAACATCAAAGTAGACAGAAAAACAAAAAAGAGAGACTCAGAAGTGAAACAGAATGGCCTAGTGGATAGAGCTTGGGCCTGGGAGTCAGAGGTCCTGGGCTCTAATCCCACCTCCACAACTTGTCTTATGTATGACTCTGGGCAAGTCACAACTTCTCTGTGTCCTTATCTCTAAAATGGTCATAAAATATCACAATCATCATTTTCAGACAGCCTACATTTACGTAGATTTTTAAAAGGTTCCTTTTAGTGGCCATAATGATAATAATAATAATAATGTTGGTATTTGTTAAGCTCTTATTATGTGCAGAGCACCGTTGTAAGCGCTGGGGTAGATACAGGGTAATCAGGTTGTCCCATGTGAGGCTCATAGTTAATCCCCATTTTACAGATGAGGTAATTGAGGCACAGAGAAGTTAAGTGACTTGCCCACAGTCACAGCTGACAAGTGCCAGAGCCAGGATTTGAACCCATGACCTCCGAATCCCAAGCCCGGGCTCTTTCTACTGAGCCACGCTGCTCCTCTAGCAATGCTTAACACCAGCATTGAAATATTCTACCTTTAATCATATTTATTTGGTGCCTATTGAATGTAGAAAATAATACAAAAAGCATTTACTTGAGAGAAAGCACAATAGTGTTTGGAGGGATGATCTCTGCCCTCAGGGAGATTTCACTCTAGTATAATTCAATCTATGAATTTCTAAAGAGAAACTTTTTAAGCATTATAACTTTTTTCATAATAACTTCTCTGCTTCATAATAGCAGAGAAGCAACGTGGCCTAGTGGATAGAGCACGGGTCTAGGAGTCAGAAAGACCTGAGTTCTGATCGCAGCTCCACCACTTTTCTGCTGTGTGACCTTGGGCAAGTCATTTGACTCCTCTCTGCCTCAGTTACCTCATCTGTAAAATGAGGATGAAGAGCCCTAGGTGGGACAGGGACTGTGTTTGATCTAAATATTTTTATCTACCCTAGTGTTTCGTACAGTGATTGGCACAGAGTAAGCACTTGAATACTGTATTTATTAATTATGGTTATTATTCTCCACTTTCTTCAGTTATCCTCTTAGAGAATTTTATATTTATAAAGCACACCATCAAGACTGTCTGGGTTTTTGATTTCTGCTACTTTCACAGATATGAATCAAAATGGGTGAACGTCAACAGCGAAAATTTTAAAAAAACTTCATAATAAAAGCACATTTAGAAAAAAGAAGCTTCAACATTACAGATTAATTGTATAGCCTTAGAAGATGCTATTAGTGATGGAGAGTGTGCATTATTTAACAAGTAACTTTGAATCCAATTACGCTGCTAACACAGAAAATGCATTATTTTTCCAAGGTTCCTCTTCAATCCAGTAGAATCAGATCCAAGGAACCGAGGAAGTGTCAATACTAGAAGATACCAATTGACATGCGAAGAATGATACATTTATAGTGGTGATTGGGTATTTTGTAGAGTAATATGAGAAGTATACAAAAAGGATTCTCAAATTCTCACATCAGTCCAAGTAATGCAGCTTTGCAGTTTACAGGGATGACTAAACTTAAGAGTATGGATTTCTTCTACTTTGAGAATTGATTTTCCTTTCATAAGCTGTAGCGATCCTGATCCTTACCAATCTTAAAGTACGGACCACTCTCTGGTTTCCTAACAGTTGTTACTGAGACATTTTGTACGGGATGATTTGCAGTGGGAATGTGAAACATCGAAAGTCTCCCCCAAATTAGGGAGAACTGTTTCATTAGTTAGCTCAAGTAGTCACATACATTACTTTACATAAGTATAACAGGGACTTTTGGCTAGAACCCAGCAGACTCTGCAAGTATGCATGTATTTCATTACCCTTTGGGTTAGAGTGTCAAAACATATCAGCATTTTACATTCATTTACCAAAGCTGGTAAATTGTCAAAATGGAAATCGTTTTAAAGCTGAGACACCTTTTAAGTGGCAAGTAACGTAGAAATAGACAACCCTGCACACACAGACTACACAGAAGTGCCGATCATTCGAGATGATTCAGATATTTGTAACTGTTAAAAGTTCTAGACGTTATCAGTGAAAACAGTAGATCCATCTGCTTATGCCATTTCTGATCATGCCATTTCTACTGTTCTATTTTTTTAGTTTCAAAAAACTTCCCACAGAAAATGTACTCTCCAGCTATATTTTCAGGATACGTCAGCGCCACCCTCTCTACTGAATTTAACTCACTCGTTCCCCTATTTTTTCTCCGATCTCGTACCACTAACCCACAGCCCTGCATCACTTCCACAGTTCAAATGCTTTGCTCCTGTGCCGGAGACACAGAGCGCTGCTGAAGGAAATCAAGATACCAGGCCATCCTTATCCACCTCAAGACCATCCTTGCCTGTTTTAAGTCTACCTGATAAGGTTATTTTTCCATCTTTACGGACTCCCGTGCCCATTGCCCTTGCCAGTTCTTTCAGGTGTCTAACTCCCTCCTCAAACCCCTGTCACCCTGCCCCCGATCTCTTACCCCCAGTGACCTGGTCTTGCAGTTTATTAAGAAAAATTCAAACCATCCGATGTGATATCCCTAACATCTACTCTGTTCCTTTCCAGTCCCTCCCTCCCTCCTCCTGCCTCTTCTTCAAATCTCTCATCATTTCTAGCAGTATCTCAAGAGGTCACCTGCGTCCTCTAAAAATCCAGCCCACCAGCTGCGCCTCTGACCCCATCCCTTCACACCTTATTAAAACCCTTACCACCACCTTTCTTCCCTCCCTTACTACCATCTTCAACTGTTCACTCTCCAGTGGCTTCTTCCCTGCTGCTTTCAAACATGCTTATGACTCCCCTATCATAAAAATCCTTCCCTTGACCCCATGCTCCCTCCAGTTTATCCCCCCATCTCTCTACTATTCCTCTCAAAACTCTGTGAGTTGTCTACACCCACGGTCTCCACTTCCTCTCCTCCAGTTCTCTTCTTGAACCTCTCCAATCTGACTTCTTCCCCCTTGATTTCACAGAAACTGCCCTCTCAAAGGTCACCAATCATCCTCTCGACAAATCTAACAGCTTCTACTCCATTCTAATCGTCCTCGACTCCTCAGCTGCCTTCAACACTGTCAGCCACCCCCTTCTCCTGGAAACATTACCCAACAGTGGCTTCGTTGACACTGTCCTAACCTGGTTTTCCTCCTATCTCTCTGACTGCCCCTTCTCAGTCTCTTTCACCGTCTCCCACCCGCTGTGGGAGTCCCTCGAGGCTCAGCTCTGGATCCCCTCTTAGTCTTCATCTACACCCATTCCCTTGGAATACTAATTCACACTCATGGGTTCAATTACATATCTCTAACCAAATGATTCCCAAATCTACATCTCCAGCCCTGGGCTCACTCCATCTCTACTGTCTTGCATTTCATCCTGTCTTCGGGGCATCTCTACTTGGATGTCCTGCCGATAGCTGAAACTTAACATATCCAAAACAGAATCCCTCATCTTCCCACATACATATTTCTCTCTCTGGCTTTCCCATCACTGTAGACAGCATCATCAACCTCCCTGTCTCACAAGTCTATAACCTTGGCATTATCTTCGACTCATTTCTCTCATTCAACCCACACAGTCAATCTGTCACCAGATACTGTTGGTTCAACCTTCACAACATCGCTAAAAGCAACCCTTTCATCTCCATCCAAACTACCATGTTAATCCAAGTACTTATCCTGCCCCGCCTTGATTTAGTGCTTCCACCTCCCAAGTGACCTCCCTGCCCGCTGTCTCTCCCCACTCCAGTCCATACTTCACTGCTGTCTGGATCATTTTTCTACAGAAACATTCAGTCCATGTTTCTCCACTCCTCAAGAACCTCTAGTGGTTTCTCATCCACCTCTGCAAACAGAAACTCCTTACCACAGACCTGAAAGTACTCAATCATTTCCCCAATCCTACCCTACCTCCCTGATTTTTTATTACAAACAAGCCCACACACTTCTCTCTAATGCCAAACTCCTCACTGTATCATCTTTCTCACATCCGACCTCTCACCTACTTCCTGCCCCTGGCCTGGAACACCCTCCCTCTCCACATTCAACAGATGATCTCCCTACTTTCAAAGCCTTCCTAAAAGCACATCTCCTTCAGGAGGCCTTCCCTAACTAAACCCTCATTTCCTCTTCTCCCACTCACTTCTGCATCACCCTTGCTCTTAGATTTGCTCCTTTTATCCACTTCTCCTTCAGCCCCACAGCACCTATGTACATACCTGTAATTTATATTTATGTCTGCTTCCCCCTCTAGACAAACCCATTATGGGCCGGGAATTTGTCTACCAACTCTGTTAAACTATACTTCCCAAGCCCTCACCTCAGTGTTATACACATGGTAAGCACTCAAATACCAATGATTGATCCCACAAGAGATTTCCAAAGCTTAATTTTTGGGGTCCAGCAAGACAAAAGGCAAAATTCTTATTCTGGGGAGCAGGATGACACCAGAGCTCCTGAAAAAGTTAATTCAAATGAAACTGAAAATTTTTTTAGAGACTGTTTTTTGCTATATCAATCAGTGGTATGTATTGAGTGATTGCTGTGTGGAGATCACTCTACTAAGGATTTAAGTACAGTATAATCAAGTGGGCACACCCCATCTCTGTCCATAAGGAGAATAGAGTCCAGAGAAGTGACACCATTAAAATAATGTCCAGCAAATGGGAAATGGTAGAGTGTAAGGAAATGTGCGTAAGTGCTGTGGGGCTGAGGGTGGGGTGAATATCAAGTAATAATAATAATCGCGGTGTTTGTTAAGTGCTTACTATTTAACAGGCACTGTTCTAAGCTCCGGGATGAATACAAGCATTTTGGACACAGCCCCTGACCCAAATGGGGCTCACAGTCTCAATCCCTATTTAAAAGATGAGGTAACAGGCACAGAGAAGCAAAGTGACTTGCCCAAGTTTACAAAGCAGATAAGTGGAGGATCCGGGATTAGAACCCAAGTCCTTCTGAATCCCAGGCCTGTACTCTGTCCACGAGGCCACACTGCTCAAGGATTACAGATCAGAGCACATAGACAAGGCAGAGGGGAGGGTGAGTTGGGGGAATGAAGGTTTCTCCAGGGAAGATCTCAAAAAAAGATGCAAATAATGCAACTGTCTATGAAATTTTGGACTGATAACTTGGCAAACTTCGGCTTACCACCATCCATTGGGTTCCTAACAATTCACAGGACACACACAGTCCTGGAAATGGGTTTCTAAAGAAGTACACAAAACTTTCCATATTTGGTCACTACGATGTTCATCACAAAAATGGCCATATTAAAGGTGCACTTTATTAAAGTTTTCATTAGCAAATTCAGATCCCGAAGAGTTATTACGGTCTCAAAGTCTTCGACTGGAACTGAAACTACTTAAACTGCAAATATGTAGCTGTTACTCTGCAATGAAGTTCATGCCACATTTTTGCTAATCACTATGGTAACCTGCATTCAATGGGGTTTTTCCTTCTTGGATATATTCCAAGCAAAGGGGAGTATTTCTGGTTTGGGAGTTTGAAGGTTATTTTTATTCAAGTTGTATATTTCCAGAGGGATTTAGGGTTCAGACTGGAATTTTGAAGTAACAATCTCGGACACTGTTATCCTCACCATAATCATTTATTTTTTTCTCCCAAGAAAGGAATTAATCTTTGATTTTACAGTTCATAAAGAAGAATTTAGACCCAACCTGAGACAGCTTCAGTGTTTCTCCCCTAATTGAAACCTTCAATCTTAGTGAGGATTGAAAGAGCTATTCGGGTAAAAAAAAAAGATAGATGAGTCCATTTTATTCTTATTAATCCTGAAAATACTACTGTATTTCCATTGTGTATCACATGCAAAATAGGGATGTTTTGACATTCAGGCCTAAAAAGGCATAAGACTTTACCTGAGTTTTCCAATTCCTTTTTAAAATGTGTTGAAATATTCTCTCCTACCGCCCTCCAACACTGAAGAACTAAACCAGCATTTTCCCAACATTCAATTTACTGATGAAATTTATCAAGCTTTTACTGTGTACTCTCCTTTTCACTGTTGGAGTGAAACAGGGCTGTATGCTATGTCCACTCTTATGTCTAGTCAACCTATTTTACCCTTCCATGCTCGAGAACGCTAAAAGAGATATGTCAGCTGGGATCGGAATACACTTCCAATCCACTGGGAAGCTCTTCGAGATAAAAAGGATATGAACATCATCAAAACATTTAGAGAGAATGGTTTAGGAACTGCAGTGGACAAACAACTGCTCTAGAGGCATACATGGAGGGAGAATCGCAGAAATGGCACAGGACTGTAGTCTGATAATGCGTCTGAAGAAAATGGAATCATTTACCATTCTACTTACTCCAAGGAAATCCTTCAGAAAACCAACTTGGAACTCAAAGCAGCCACTGAATTTTGCTGCCCAAGCAGGATGCTGAACCAAGATGAATGGAAAGATAGAGATAGAAAACAACAGACTAATGTGCCTAAAGAAGGTTACGAAACAGACAGTGAGAACAAGAAGAACGCAAAACGTTATTATCGTCATCAAATCTCATACCAAACGGATGGTCCCCAAGGCTTTTGTGGCATCCAATCTCCTGTACGATTTGTGAAATTGGACTCTTTTAACGGGAGGTAAATCCAGCTCCAGAATTAGTTGCCTCAGTGTTGTCCGAGAAAGAAACCCAATGTCAAACAGCCTGGCTTACTATCATACAGAGTTGGTGCATATGTTTCCTGCCAACCAGGAGTTTACAGTCTACACTGTAAACATTCTACCCCATTTTACAGATAAGAAACTGAGACCCAGAGGGTTTAAAGTGCCTTCCTCAAGGTCACACATCAAAGCAGTGGCAGGGCCATGACTAAAACTCAGGTCTTGACACCCAGTTTCACCCTTTCTCCACATAGGCCTACTAGACAGAGACAGGTCTGGGAGTCAGAAGGACCTGGGTTCTAATCCCTGCTCTAACACTTTGCTGTGTGACCTTGCACAAGTCTGTAAAATGTAAATTAAGAATGTGAGTCCTATGTGGGACAGGGGCTGTATCCAACCTGATTATCTTAGAACTACAACAGAGCTTAGAACAGTACCTGGCACATAGTAAGTGCTTAAATACGGAAATTATTATTATTATCATTGGTCCTTACTCTATTCAGATCCTGAGATTTTTGCTATTTAGATCCCAAGTCTACTCTCTTCACTCTCCCCAAAATAGACACTGAAATGTACTTTAGCTGAATTGTATTTTCCAAGCAATTAATACAGTGCTCTGCACACAGTAAGCGCTCAATAAATATAGTGAGTAGGTATTACCCAAACTCATGATGCCTTTCCAGACCAACATTTCACCTTCCATTACACTTTGCACCCAAATCCACTCTCCATCTCACATGATTGGGCCTAAGAAAGGGCAGCATAGCTAATGATAATAATTATCATATTCGTTATATAGATATGAATATATGTGTGTGTGAATATATCATATTCATTATATATATGAATATATGTGTGTCTGTGTACATATGTGTATATACATATATATAGTGCCATATTTATAGGCACTGTACTAAGCACTGGGGTAGGGACAAGCAAATCATGTTGGACGCAGTCCCGGCCCCTTGCGGGGGTCACAGTCGCAATCCCCATTTTACAGATGAGGTAACTGAGGCCCAGAGAAGTGAAATGACTTGCCCAAGGTCACACAGCAGACAACTGGCAGACCCGGGATAAGAACCCATGACCTTCTGACTCTCAGGGCCGTGTTCTATCCGCTACGTCATGCTGCTTCCCCACAGAGAACAGCCACGGGAATGCTCATAGGGAAATCTAGGTCACTAAAAGGCTTGTTACCCTGCAAGCCATTTCTTCCTGAAATCCTTAACTTGTCTATTGCATGTCATCGTTCTGTTACTCTGTGTTCCTCCCAGCATGAATGTGAACAATTAGGCACCAACAGCTATTTCCGCTGTCATTGAAATATGCCCGGGATTTGTTCCTCTAACATCAAAAGGCCTAGGATTATATTTTATTAAGCCCCTTTCAGTCTCATTTTCCTCTAACGAAAGAGCCAGGTGCCATGAAAAACAGTAGAAAAATCTCACACTCCTGAAAATACTCCTGACTGTCAGGGACGGCTACTACACTTTCGATTAAAGACTACCTGTCCTCTATCTGCTCCACATTAATGTTCCTTGCATGGTAACCAAGTGACATGAGACTGTAAAAACTTCTAGAAGGCAGAGGTCATGACTACCAGCGTTTTTGTATTGTATTCTCCCAAATACAATTGAGTACTGCACACTGTAACCGATCGATACATATCACTGATAGATTGATCACCCGGGCAAGAGCCAAAACTGTGTTTTAGAATAAATATAAAAATATAAATATAGATAAAAGACATGAAAGTATGTCTTTTAACCTCACCCTCATGTCTTATGTCTGTAGGCATTTTCATTTATTATTATTATTAATAATAGCGCTACTTGTTATGCATTACCCCAGGCAAAGTATGCCGTAGGCACTGTACTATGCACTGGGGAAGATACCAGGTAACTGGGTCGGACGCTGTCCTTTTCACACGTAAGGCTCATAGTCTTAATCCCCATTTTGTAGATGAGATAACTGAGGCACAGGGAAGTAAAGCGACTTGCCCCAGGTCACCCAGAAGACATACGGTGGATCCAGGTTTAGAACCCAGGTCCTTCTGACTCCCAGGCCCATATTCTATCCACTAGGCCACACTGTTTCTCATTTATGCATTCACTTATTCAGCTATTTCATTCTGTGATAATCTTGCTCTTACCTTTTTTTTTTTTACATAGCATTTGTTAAGCACTTACTATATGTCAAACACTGCTCTCAGCACTGGAGTAGAAATAGGTAATTCGGTTGGACTCAGTCCCTATCCTGCATGGGGCTCACTGACTAAGTAGGAGGGAGAACAGGAGAACTGAGGTACAGAGAAAGAAAGTGTCTTACCTGTGGTCATACAACTAGTAATCGGCAGAGGCGGAATTAGAACCCAGGTCCTCTGACTCCCAGGCCCGTACTCTCTTTACACTAAGCCATGCTATTTCTTCATCCTCCTCATTATTTTTAATATAATTACGTCCACCATCCCCCACTGGAGCATTAGCGCCTTGTGGGCAGAGAACGTGGGTGCGCATCTTGCATCCCCTCCTTCACCTCCCCTCAGCTAAGCCCTCTCCCCCCCCTTTCCTTCTGCTCTTCCCCCTCTCCCTTCCCCTCCCCTCAGCACTGTGCTCATTTGTATATATTTTTATTACCCTATTTATTTTGTTAATGAGGTGTACATCCCCTTGATTCTATTCCTTGTGATTAAGGTGTCTTGTTTCTGTCCGTGTGACTCCCCCGATTAGACTGTGAGCCCGTCAGTGGGCGAAGATTGTCTCTATCTGTTGCCGAATCGTACATTCCAAGCACTTAGTACAGTGCTCTGCACATGGTAAGCGCTCAATAAATACTATTAATGAATGAATGAATCTTTTCTTGGGTGACAAGCACTTAACACAGTGCTCGGCATCCACCGGGTACTCAATAAATCCTACTCATTAGTGTTTTTAGCTTCTGTTGTACGCTCTACAAAGAATATCTGTTCACGTGCCCAGGAGAAGTGGAAATGATCATTAAATTAAGCACAATAGCTCAGGACCCCCCTCCCCCCCCCATTCTGGACAGGAAACAACAACAACAACAAAAAGGCAAGGAGGGAACTCTATTTGCTGGTTGCATAACGGTGACTCCTTTACCCTTGAGACTGCCATGATTGTCTCATCATTAGGGAAGCAACAGCTAGCCAGTCTGTTAGTGTCAATCAAAGCCTGGAAAGCATTTTACAAATTAGTCCTTATTGATATGTAATGATATATGAATCAAAACCAAGAGATGGAGCAATTTGTCATTCGAACAGCCAGGTTTCCAATTAGCCTCTCTGGCTCTGTTTGTTGCGTGTGTCATGCACTTTTTTTTATTGCTCATTGCATTTTAATTGAGTAATGCAGATGCTACAAGGAGCCAGAGTTCATCTGAAAAATCTTTGCTCTTTTCATTTTATTCCGGAAAAGGGTGGGAGGGCTAAAGAAGGAGACAGAGGAGAGGGGCAGGGAATCAGACTTTATTTCCCCCGTTATTTGGGAAGCTCGTTGTGGGTAGCAAAGTGTCTACCAGCTCAGTTGCATTATACTCTCCCAAGTGTCTGGTACAGTGCTCTGCGCACAGTAGGCGCTCAGTGAATATTACTGATGATTAGGGTCACCAACTTCAGGATGTATCACCTAAATCCCAGCTCTGCTTCGTGTCTGCTGTGTGACCTTGGGCAAGTCACTTAACTTCTCTGGACCTCAGTTACCTCATCTGTAAAATAGGGATGAGTGTGAGCTCCATGAGGGACAGGGACTGCGTCCAACCCCAGCCCTTAGAACAGTGCTTGGCACATATTAAGGGCTTAACAAGTACCATAATTATCATCATCAATATTAAATCTGCCAAGGGACAAACTGCTCCTCTGGAGTCACAAAGCACTTAATCCACGGCTATTTACTGGACAACCACTGCAGGCAAAGTACTGAGAATTTATGTTCATCCTCTAGACTGAAAGCTCACTGTGGGCGGGGAATGTGTCTGCCTGTGGTTATATTGTACTCCCCCAAGTGCTCAGTTCAGTGTTGTGCACAAAGTAAGCACTCAATAAATACTACTGAATGAAAGAACTTGATAGAATAGTCACAGTCCCTGCCCTCAAATCATCTTGCAATCTAACTGGAATAAAGGGAGATGGAAATTATTTATGAAGAGTAGAATGAGGAGAAAGAAAAAGGCTACAACTGTTGACAGTATGCACGTGACATTAAATAATTTAAAATGTTTAAAGTAACCGAGCGAGATATCCAAATGTGCAAGGGATAGTGTGTGGACATAATGTTAAGGGTTATTGGATTGACAGCTGGGAAGAAGGAGATTAATCTGAGATGTGTTTCAAAAAAGATTCTTGAGGGCAGGGATCATCCCAAGTGCTTTGATTAATCCCTTCAGACTGTAAGCTAGTGGTGGTCAAGGAACGTGTATACCAACTCCATGGTGGTGTACTCTCCCAAGCGCTTAGTACAGTGCTCTGCACGCTGTAAGACCTCACTAAATACAGTGATTGATTGCGTCAAGACCAAGCAAGGTGCATTAAAGAACAGAGCTGGAATCATCTGCATTTCTTAGGCTTTCCCTGCTTTGAAGGCACGTCTAGAGAGGTTATCACTTCCAAGACACTGGCTCAGAGGTTTTAAGATTACTGGCAAAAAAGCAAGAGAATCATCTCTGCGATTTGGTCATTCTTAAGATCAAAGGGCAGAGAAAATATAGCCAAATCTGTGCCATGATAAGCAGATAGAATGCAGAAATGAACGCAACTAAGGATGGGATACCAAAAGCTGAAGAGATCCAGTGCTCTTTTGACCTCCAAACCAAGGGATTTTGTTTTTATTATAATAATCATGTTGGTATTTGTTAAGCGCTTCCTATGTGCAGAGCACTGTTCTAAGCGCTGGGGGAGATACAGGGTCATCGGGTTGTCCCACGTGAGGCTCACAGTTAATCCCCATTTTACAGATGAGGTAACTAAGGCACAGAGAAGTGACTTGCCCAAAGTCACAGAGCTGACAAGGGGCAGAGCCAGAATTCAAATACAAAGCCTCTTCCTCCCAAGCCCGGGCTCTTTCCACTGAGCCGCGCTGCTTCTCTTTTTCAGTAAAGCAGCTCAAAATGACCCCTGTACATGGCTAAACACTAGAACTGGCTCCATACAAAGAGGAAATCCTGCAATGGTGAGCAAGTCCCTTCAGTCATTACTTTCTGTTCTTGCCTTACTCTGCTGAGTTTGAGGTCCTACAAAGCCGAGAGAACCGGCCAGTATGTCGTGCCACACTGTCACAGTCATGATCATGTAATATGGCAAAGACCCTGGAGCTGATCAGTCAAATCAATCGTATTTATTATGAGCAGAGCACCGTACTCTTCATTCTTAAGGCTAACTGTACAGGCCATTCCTCAACATGGGGAAGATGAAAAAAGGATCGACTTAGTGGCTCTGATGCTTTCCACAGCCTAATAGAAACTAAATAGTGTCTACAATTTGTTCAGTGAGTGAGACTTGGAACGTACACACTGAATGATGAGAGAAAGTAGGAACCCATTTCCATTCAAAACATGCAAAAGAAATAAGGGAGACAAGGAATCTGGCTGGGATTTGAGTAGGAACTCTGTACAGGCCTTTTAGAAATACTGTGTAAATATTCTTACATTCTATTTCCCCTATTACTAAGATATTTTAATCTGTCCTCGCCTTAGTAGACTAAACTCCTTGTGGTCAGGGATCACACTGGGAAGCAGTATGGCCTAGTGGGAAGAACACAGGCCTGGGAGTCAGATGACCTGGGTTCTAATCCCAGCTCCGCCACTTTTCTGCTGTGTGACCTTGGGCAAGTCACTTCACTTCTCTGAGCCTCATTTTCCACATCTGTAAAATGTGGATTAAGAGTGTGAGCCCCCTGTGGGACAGGCACCGTGTCCTACCACATTATCTTGTGTCTAACCCAGTGCTTAATTCAGTGCCTGGCACATAGTAAGTACTTAACAAATCCCACAATCAATAATGTTGGTATTTGTTAAGCGCTTACTATGTGCAGAGCACTGTTCTAAGCGCTGGGGGAGATACAGGGTAATCAGGTTGTCCCACGTGAGGCGCACGGTCTTCATCCCCATTTTACAGATGAGGGAACTGAGGCCCAGAGAAGTGAAGTGACTTGCCCACAGTCACACAGCTGACAGGTGGCAGAGCCAGGATTCGAACCCATGACCTCTGGCTCCCAAGTCCGGGCTTTTTCCACTTAGCCACGCTGCTTCTCTATTATTGTTGTTATTATTATTGTTATTATTACCTCCACCAACATGGTTGCATTGTACTTTCCCAAACATTAAACACAGTGTTCTGCACAGAGCAACCGCTAGATAAATACGATTGATTGAAAAGAGGCCAGACCTTTGGTGAGCATGTTTAAAGGGGAATTTACCCAACCAGGAGTTACCAGCAAGTAACATTTTTCCTCAGAAATCATTTGCTTCAAGATGGAATGATTTGGGAAGGATTAGAATTCAAAAAGGAAAAGCTGTTATTTAAAGTCACAACCCAAAAACTAGCCCCATTTTACCACGATTAACCTTTCCCGCAAGGACTGATTAAACAGTAAAGAGGGAGACTCGGTGCATATTCACTTCGGTAGTATTTATTGAACGCTTACTGTGTACTGAGCACTTGGGAATGTACAACAATAAACAGTGACATTCCCTGCCCACGACGAGGTTACAGTCTAGAAGCAAGGAGAAAGACATCAATACAAATAAATAAAATTACAAATGTACATAGAAGTGCTTTGGGGCTGGGAGGGGAGAAGAGCAAAGGGAGCAAGTCAGGGTGATGCGGAAGGGAGTGGGAGATGAAGAAAAGCAGGGCTTAGGCTGGGAAGGCCTCTTGGAAGAGATGTGCCTTCATGCATATCCCCAAGACAAACCTGGAAGAAAAACCAGACCCCTCTGACCCCTGCAGAAACTTAGACATCAAGAAGCTAAGCCAGGGCTTTCCAAAAAGATTCTGGGAGTTTGGCTCCACCCAGAACAATCCTTTCGGTTGGTCCATTTGCCTACTGCTAAATATGTTTTCATCTTCCTTTCTTCAATTCCCTTGCCCACATTCAAGAAGATACTTGATTTGTTATTTTGAAGTACAGCTCAGCTCCGACCTGGTATCCACCCACACCAAGAAGTCATACTTCTATATGGCAACATTTACATGCTTTGGTCCTGAAATTTGGGGGTCTATACCACCTCCCAGGGTAGCCTGGGATCTGGGGTGACTTTTGGGGGTTAGTGTTCAGGAGATGGCTTTCCAAAACAGAGGAAAGAAGGGAGACTTACAGAAGCAAACTACAGATCCTCACTGAAACCATGCTCGGATTCCAAGACACAGACTTGTCAACAGAGCAGCCCCACTTTGGATGATCAGAGCAGGCACGAAACCAGAAAGAAAACCCAGGGAACTATTAGGTGTTAGAAGACTTGGCTTCAAGGTGGAGAAAAGTTCAGAGGCGATCCTGACCCTATTTGTCTCTCTAACCCCAGTCTATTTGTATTCTAGGAAAACAACTCACACAGACCAGGGAGTCCGAACTTGCGTTCTAATCTCGGCTCCGTCACTTGTCTGGTCTGCGTGACCCTAGACAAGTCACTTACCTTCTCTATGCCTCTGCTTCCTCACCTGCAAAACAGGCATTAAGACTGTGATCCCCATGTGGGGCATGGACTATGTCCAGCTAGATTAGTTTGCATCTATCCCAGTGCTTAGGACAGTGCTGTTACAAGTGCTTAACAAATACCATTTACAATAATCTAAAAACAAATGCTCAACTAAGGTGGAGTTGTCCTGTGGCTGATAAGAACCAAACTGCAGTAGGTTCCTTTTGGGCAAATCCCCGAATTAGGTTTAGCAGAAGTCATTAGTAAGCGCTCAGTAAATACTATTGAATGAATAGTGGCTACTGCCAAGACACATACTAATGATGATAATAATAGTATTTGTTAGGTACTTTCTTTGTGTCAAGCACTGCTCTAGGTGCTGGGGTAGATACGAGATAATCAGGAGGTTGGGCACAGTACCCGTCCCTCAGATGGCTCACAGTCTTACTCTCCATTTTACAGGTGAGGGAACTTAGACACAGAGAATTAAGTGACTCGCCCAAGGTCACACAGCAGACAAGTAGCAAAACTGGGATTAGAACCCAGGCCCTTCTGACTCCCAGGCCCACGCTGCATCCACTAGGGCACACGAGGTAGACACGAGACACAATCCCTCTCCCACGTGATAGGAAAGAGTTGGACCGAATCCTCATTTGACAGAGGAGTTTACTGAAGCCCAGAAAATTGCAGTGACTTACCCAAGCCCACACAGCATTCAAGGGGCAGAACCAGGATCGGAGCCGAGTAGGCCATGCTTCTATTAGACGGGCTGTATGAGCCTCAGCAGCACCTAAGTAGCCCGATCCCCCTTGCAGAAGTTGAAAGCAAAGCCCTGTCTCCATCCTGCTTTTGTCTTACTCTTTTTTCCTCCCAGCAAAACTCTCAATCCCTCAGAAGCCTCTCTCTCTCCCCCTCAGAAGCCTCAACCTTAAACAGTTGAATCCCCCCAACCGCGCTGCTAAAAACTCAAAGCAAACACCTACCTCCAAAGGCTCAGGTATCTTCTCCTCTACAATCTCCTCCAGTTGCTCCTCTCTTTCCTTTAGTTCAGCTGAGTGTCAGGGGGAGGGTTTCTTAAAGGAACAGAAGAACGCACTGGGCAAAGTGGAATTTGAGGAGAATGAGGCACTGGGCGATCTATAATAAATAATAATAATGTTGGTATTTGTTAAGCGCTTACTATGTGCCGAGCACTGTTCTAAGCGCTGGGGTAGACACAGGGGAATCAGGTTGTCCCACGTGGGGCTCACAGTCTTCATCCCCATTTTACAGATGAGGGAACTGAGGCACGGAGAAGTTAAGTGACTTGCCCACAGTCACACAGCTGACAAGTGGCAGAGCTGGAATTCGAACTCATGAGCCCTGACTCCAAAGCCCGTGCTCTTTCCACTGCGCCACGCTGCTTCTCTACTAACCTCAGAAGAGCCCAACCTCTGCCTGAGCTGAGGGCTTAGTACAGTGCTTAACACACAGTAAGCACTTAAAAACACTATTATTATATTACCATTTTCTGTAGGCTGTGGATTCCCTTTTTACAGATGAGATAACTGAGGCACAGGGAAGTTCAGTGACTTTCCCAAGGTCATACGGCAGACAAGTGGCAGAGCTGGGATTAGAACCCAGGTCCTCTGAGTCTTGTTTTCCACCAGGCCGTGTTGCTTACATCTGATGCTCTTCCACGTACCTTCCCCCGGCCAACTCTCTCCCTGACCCCCTCTGCAGCTCCCCCCTGACGAATCCTGCAGCTGGGCCTCGATGGGCCGGAAATTCCCTGCTGCCTGCATCGGATTGTCTGATCTGATTCCCCCAACCCTCATCCTTCCCGCCATGAATATATCCACTGGAACGTTTGCTTTTCTTAGCTCTGAGATTTAGAAAGTTTCACTTTTGTTTTTCTTCCATTTGTTACCGCAATAGCTCTGTCATGCTATAATTATGGCTAAGTTGGTGTTTTCATGATTAACTCGGGGGGTTGAAGCTTCATTTCCCAAGTATTCTGTATCATGCTGAGTCGGCATTTGGCTTGGAGCCCTCGTTCGGGAAAACTATTGTAGGTTCATTTAGACACTTTGGAGAGTTCTGTAGTTTAATCCGACACAATGCCGGCAAAATTGTAAAGGCTTTTCATGAGATTAAACGAAGCTTAAGAAGAAATGTGTTTATGTTGTTCCATGGAATTATCCTTAATTTTGATGTAATTCTTAGGGGAAATGAAAGAAAAAAGAGAGACGGAGAGGTGGCGGGAAGATGAAGAGAAAGAGAGACAGGGAGAGATGAAGTGAGAGACGGATAGACGGAGAATCATTCCTTTTTTGAACATTAAGTACTCAATAAATACGATTGATCGATTGATTAATTGGTTTCCCTTTGTTTGTGGTCCAGTGGAAGAGTAAGGGGGTAGGAGTCAGAGCCCTAGATTTTAGGCCCAGCTCTGCCACTGGCCTGCTTTATTCATTCAATAGTATTTATTGAGCACTTACTATGTGCAGAGCACCGTACTAAGCGCTTGGAATGGACAAATCAGTAACAGATAGAGACCGTCCCTGCCCTTCGACGGGCTTACGGTCTAATTGGCCCTTATGAACTTCGGCCCCTTGTTTAATCTCTCTGTGCCTATGTCTTCTCATCTGTCAAGCAGGCACGTATCATCTGCTCTTAATCAATCAATCAATGCTTTTTATTAAGCATTTACCTGGTACAGAGCACTGTACTAAGCCCTCGGGAGAGCAAACTATATTAGCGTTGGTAGACACGATCCGTGATTCCTTTGAGATGGTGTGGGAAGAAAATGTGATAACTGATGTAAAAGTGCTTTAGAAAAATTAAAATTCTTCGCAAATACAAGGCATCGTTCTGTGGCCTTTGCCAAACTCTTCCTTGTTTTCAAACTTCACAACAAACTGACAACTCTGGATCACTGGCAGTGTTGAAATTCATTTCTCTCTCCAGCTAATGATGTTAAAGAACGCAGACTCCTCTGTATCTGGAGCTCTGGGCGAAAATGATTATGCATATAGACCATTAACATTGCCTTCACTGATCTGAATGAGTGATTATCTTGGCGCGACAATTTCTATCTCCTACCACGTCTAAATGGTTTTTATTTTTGAATTTTAAATACTGGCTGTTTGGCCCTCCATTTGGGTTGGAAAGTGTCCAAAGTGCTGGCTATGCATTTTTATTGGTTCTATTTACTAATACTTAGAAAGTGTTTACAATGAACAGAACACTACGCTGAGTGCTGGGCTAAAAAGAAGATAAACAATTTAGATGTGCTCTCTTTCCTACAAGGGGCTAACAGAGAATAGGCATGGCCGTTAGGAAAGACCACGGGCCTGGGAGTCAGAGGAACTGAGTTCTAATCCCAGATCTGCCAATTGATTTCCGTGTAACCCTGGGCAAATCACTTAACTTCTCTTTGCCTCGACTCGGTTTTCTCAACGGAAAATTGGAGGTTGAATCCTATTGATAATAATTGTGGATTTTTGTAAGTGCTTACTATGTGCCAGGCACTGTAATAAGTGCTGGGGTGGATACAAGCAAATCGATCTGGACACAGACCAAGTTCCACATGGGGCTTGCAGTCTTAATCCCCATTTTATAGACGAGGCAACTGAGGCTCAGAGAAGTGAAATGACTTGCCTCAGGCCACACAACAGACAGTGGTGGAGCCAGGATTAGAACCCATGACCTACTGACTCCCTGCTCTCTTCTATTTAGACTGTGAAGTCCAAGTGGGTACAGGGACTGGATCCAGCCTGATTAACTTGTATCTACCCCAGCACCTAGAACTGTGCTTAAAAGATAGAAAGTGCTTAAAAATATGATGATAATAATAATAATAATAATAAGCTCAGAAAGGCACAGAACAATAGGAACTAAGGAGGAGCAGTGTCTTAGTGGGAAGAGCACAGGCTTGGGAGTCAGAGGTTGTGAGTTCTATTCCCCGGTCTGCCACTTGTCAGCTGTGTGACTTCGGGCAAGTCACTTCACTTCTCTGTGCCTCAGTTACCTCCTCTGTAAAATGGAGATTAAGATTTTGTGCCTCATGGGGGGCAACCAGATTACCTTGTATCTACCCCACTGCTTAGAAAAGCGCTTGGCAGATAGTAAGAGCTTAAGAAATATCACTATTATTATTAACTAAGAATATTGAAAAACCAGCTAAAATTCAACAATTCTAAATCATCAACTGGGAAATACACTAGTAAATGAGTACTTAGAGTGGGCAATTTTCAGGGCCTTGCCCTATTGTACTTTCCCATGTGTTCAATACAGTGTTTTGAACCCAATAAGCACTCAGTAAATACCACTGAATGATTGACTGCTCCAGTTAAACCACCCATTCTGAGAAACGACCTCCACCTTCCCACTTCCCTCGGCACTAAGCTAGAGATGAAGTTCCGTGCTGGGGATGAGTTTGGAGATGAAACTATGTAGGCGTGAGGCTGTCAAGGACCAGGAGAAGGATGACTCACGTTGCTTTCCAGAGGGGTTATTTCTGTGCATCTCCTCTCAAGGCATCCAAAATAAAGCGTTGAATTTGTCTAGCGATTGTTTTTATCCCAAGTGCTTTTAGACCACTATCAGTCATTCAAATTCATTGAGTGCTTAGCTGTACAGACCATTGTACCAAGATCTGTGGAGAATACAATATAGCAGAGTCGGTAGACACATTTCCTGCCCACAGGATCATTTTATCTTCAAAGCAATCCTGTGTGGCAGGTAGAGGCTGATACGGTCATTCCCATTTTAGAGATTAGGAGACTAAGACCCGGAGAGGTCAGGGGACTTCATTAAGGACACAAAGTAGTGCAGTGACAGGGCTGGGACTGGAACCCAGGATTCCCCCCCTCCCACATCCGTGCCCTTTCCCGGCTGAACACACTGTGAACCCGTCATTGGGCAGGGATTGTCTATCTGTTGCCGACTTGTACATTCCAAGCGCTCAGTACAGTGCTCTGCACAGAGTAGGTGCTCAATAAATACTATTGAATGAATGAATGCATCCTCTAGCCGCCTGTCATGCTAAAATGATCTGCACATAAAAGGCACTCAGTAATGTTGATGGTGATGATGGTGTAAATCAATCAGTGGTATTTATTGAGTATTTATTGTGTGCAGAGCACTGTACTGAGCACTTGATGATGAGCAGTCAGGGGATTTTCTTTCCACCTCTAGTAAAATCACTGATGCTGGAAGTGACTGAATGATCACAAAGATGGGGTTATATTCTTCCTGGACTGAAATACTAATAATTGTGGTATTAGATAAATGTTTATTATTCATTCAATTGCTTTTATGAACACTTACTATGAGCCAAGCTCTGTACTAAGCGCTGGGATAGTTAAAGATAATCAGGTCAGACCCAATTCCTGCCCCACAAGGGGCTCCCCATCTCAATCCCCATTTTACAGTTGAGGGAACTGAGGCATTAAGAAGTGAAGTGACTTGCCTAAGGGCACACAGCAGACAAGTGGTGGATGTGGGTTAGAACCAAGGTCCTCTGACTCCTAAGCCCAAGTTCTAACCGCTAGACCACGCTGCTTCTCACGTTGACAGCAATCCTAGAATTTGTAGGTTTAATTTGGTTTGTAGAGGAAGTGGATATCGATCGCCTCCTTTCCTGCTACGCTGGAGGAAGGAGGGCGAGAGGGAGGGAGCCTGGGGTTGGGTTGTTCCATCTCCATTGGAGGGAGACTGAGTTGTGCAATATCAGAAAAGGTCTTATAATGAATACTAGGCAATTCTGAATGTAATCTATCCTTGCCTTTGAATCAGTCAAGCAATCAATGGTATTTATTGCACACGATCAATCAATTAATCAATGGTATTTATTGAGTCTCTCCTATGAATCAATCTCTTACCCTCGCAGGAGAGTTTATGTATGCCAATAAAGCTTAGAACTAAGCCTTTGAGAGATATTCTCTCTTCAGGGTTACCCCAGATGGAAAGATCTCAACTGAAGCATCAAAGGTGATTCTTCTGCGCCGGGCGGCAGCGGCATGGGAAAGCGTCGAAGGCAGACGATCAAGTGATCGAACTTGATCAGAGATAATGGCGGAGTGTCTGGTTTTGACTGCGCGGAAGAAGGCAATGGTAAACCACTTGGGTATTTTTTTACCAAGAAAACTCTGTGGACACACTTACCACGATGACCACACGTGGCATTAAGACAAGACGTCCTGGAGAAAGTGTGTCCATGGAGTGGCCGTGAATTGGAAAGGACTCGATGGCATTTGATGATCACGATGACTTATCGAGTGCTTACCATATGCAGAGTGCTGTTCCCAGTGCTTGGGCAAATAGAGGAGCAGCATGGCCTAGTGGATAGAGCACGGGACTGGGCGTCACGAGGTCATGGGTTCTAATCCCGGCTTCACCTCTTGTCTGCTGTGTGACCTTGGGCAAGTCACTGCAATTCTCTGGGCCTCAGTTAGCTCATCTGTAAAATGGGGATTGAGACTTTGAGCCCCACTTGGGACCGGGACTGTGGCCGCCCCGATTTACTGGTTTCCACCCCAGCATTTAGTATAGTGCCTGGCACATAGTAAGCACTTAGCAAATGTCACAGTCATTATCATTATTACGATACAACAGCGTTGGTTGACAGGATGCCTGACAACAAGGAGGAATTTCCAGTCTAGAGAAGGCATTGACTTTGCTCCTATTTCGTATTCTCAGCACCTGTTTTGTTACTTTTCATGATGTAGGCACCCACTACAGTTTTCTGCTTGTAATAAGCTCCAAGTTCAGTGCTCTACATTCAGAAGAGGTGCAGTGTTATGCTCCACAATTACTAGGCACTCAATTCCATTCTCTGCAACCAGTAAGTGCCCAGTACACAGTTTACATATGCACATGGAGAAGCAGCATGGCCTAATGGAAAGAGCACAGGACCGGGAGTCAGTGGAGCTGGGTTCTAAACCTGACTACACCTGTCTGTTATGTGACCTTAGTTAAGTCCCTTATCTGTTCGGTGCTTCAGGTACTTCATATGGAAAATGGAGATTAAGACTGAGGGACCCATGAGAAAATGGACCCCTTCCAACAGGACTGTGTTATCTTGCATCTACCCTAATAATAATAACGATGGAATTTGTTAAGCGCTTACTATGTGCAGAGCTCTGTTCTAAACGCTGGGGTAGATACAGGGTAATGGGGTTGTTCCACGTGAGGCTCACAGTTAATCCCCATTTTACAGATGAGGTCACTGAGGCACAGAGAAGTTAAGTGACTTGCCCACAGTCACACGGCTAAGTGGCAGAGCCGGGAGTCGAACTCATGACCTCTGACTCCGAAGCCCAGGCTCTCTGCCGCTGAGCCACGCTGCTTCCCCGATACGGTGTCTGGCGTATAGTATTTATTATGGTATTTGTTAGGTGCTCACTATGTGGCAGGCACTGTACTAAGCCCTGGCGTAGATACAGGCTTATCAGGTTGGACACTGTTCCTTTCCCACATGGGGCTCACAGTCTTAATCCCCAGTTTAGAGATGAGATAACTGAGGCACAGAGAAGTTAAGTGACTCACCCAAGTACACTCAGCAGACAAGTGGAAGAACCCGGGTTAGAACCTAGGTCCTTAGGGCTCCCAGCCCCATGTGTTATCCATTAGGCCATGCTGCTTCTATCAACACATTAACATTTAACAAATACCTTTAACGTGTATGCATATTTATGCACAGTGAGTGTATATATATATATATATATATATATATATATATATATATATATATATTTAGATATGTATAGTGTGTGAGTGGGTTTGTGTGTATGTATACATTTATACAGGATGATTCAAAAAGAACTGAACACTTTCAAAAATGTATTGCTCGGTAACTAGGTTGTAATGTAGATGAACGTGTATGGCCTAGTTACCGAGTAATAAATAATGAATAGAAGAGTGCCAGTGCTTAGAACAGTGTTTGGCACATAGTAAGCGCTTAACAATACCATCGTTATTATTCAATCCTTTTTGAATCACCCTGTATATACATATGTCGGTTCATCCACTCACACACACGCACACACACGTACGTGCACATGTTCATTCATTCAATAGCGTTTATTGAGCGCTCGCTCTGTGCAGAGCACCGTACTAAGCGCTTGGAATGTACACATCGGTAACAGATACAGTCCCCGCCCTTTGACGGGCTTACAGTCTAATCAATATATTTAGGAATCCTTCATCTACTTATTCACTTAACTCTCCTTGATTTTTGAAGATAAGGCTGGTAAAACCTATTTGCACGTTCAAGTGTGGTTGAAAATATCACTGGCTACCAATGATAATGATAGTAGTGGTCTGTGCTAGGTGCTTACTATGTGCCAGGCACTATACTAAGCACTGGAGTAGTTACAGGGTAATTGAGTCGGGCACGCTAAGGCACCCTGAAACCCTGTCTGTACTTACCAATAAGCCCTTCTTCTGTCACTGGGTGTATCCCACCGGGACCGCTCAACCTTGACAAACCTCCCTCTCTGAATCTCGATCTTTGTCCTTAGCTCCAGGAAAGCAAAGCTTCTCACGCTTTCTGCATTCCAGGCTGGTCTGCCCGTGGCAACATCTACCAGACGCTCACTGCCGTATCGCATTGTTTATGAGGGCGTTTCTCTATGCGTTTTTATCCATCGCTAATATCCGCAAATCATTTATCCATGTTCACGTCCGTCCCCCCCTCTAGATTACAAAATCTCTGCGGGCAGGGAAAGTGTCCACCGACTCTGTGGTCTTATACTCTCCCGAGAGTTTAGTACAGTGTCAAGACTGCCACGCCTTCTTGTCTCTGTCAAGTGCCACCAGATTGCTTAAGAGTAACCATGTGATGTGTTGTCTCGTTTTTGTTTTGTCCTATTTTGCTCTGCTGTCTGTCTCCCCCGATTAGACTGTGATCCCGTCATTGGGCGGGGACTGTCTCTATCTGTTGCCGAATTGGACATCCCAAGCGCTTAATACAGTGCTCTGCACATCGTAAGCGCTCAATCAATACTACCGAATGAACGAATGCTCTGTCCAAAGGAAGCACTCAGTAAATACCACTGATCGATCCCCCTTCAGTTCAGCAGCCAACGACTACTTAGGCCTCCTGTTGTCAGCCATTCTTCTCACTCCTTGGGTCCAGGGGAGCGGTGAGGCCATGGGCATTTCTTCAGTCCAGGTGCATTCCGTTCCGGGATCTCGTCGCTGGTAATCTTGACTTGCTGTGTTTCTTTTTTATGGGATTTGTTAAGCACTCACTATGTGCCAGGCACCAATCTAAGTACTGGGGGAGATTTGAGATTATCAGGTCCGACACAGTCCCCGTCCCACGTGCGGCTCCCAGTCTTAATACCCACTTTAGAGATGAGGTAACTGAGGCACAGAGAAGCGAAGTAATAATAGTCATGTTGGTATTTGTTAAGCGCTTACTATGTGCCAAACACTTTTCTAAGCGCTGGGAAAGATACTAGGTAATCAGATTGTCCCACGTGGGGCTCACAGTCTTCATCCCCATTTTACAGATGAGGTAACTGAGGCACAGAGAAATTAAGTGACTTGCCCAAGGTCACACAGCTGACAAGTGGCAGAGTCAGGATTAGAACCCACAACCTCTGACTCCCAAGCCCGGGCTCTTTCCACTGAGTCACGCGGCTTCTCAAGTGACTTGCCCAAGGTCACGCAGCAGATAACTGGTGGAGTTGGGATTAAAATCCTTCTGATTCCCAGGTCCTTGCTCGACTGACAAGGCAACCTTTAATGTCCAGTACAGTTCTCTTACACAGTAGGAGCACTGTGAATGCTGCTGCCGTTAATCACTGGGGATAACTTTGTTTCAGGTGCTTAGTACAGTGCTCTGCACACAGTAAGCAATACATACAACTGAATTTGCTCTTTTGAGGTCCAAGAGTCCTGGGGCTCCAGGACAGGTTCTCAGTCTGAGCCTCAGCAATTTCTCGCATAGATTAAACCCTGGGTCTCTGTCTCTTCTTTTTGATGCCTGAACAAAGAGAAGATAAAAATGCCCACCGGGATGCAGCACGGGGTGGAGTCGACAATGATGTCTTTTAGCAGCTGCCCCCCGCCCCCCTCAATCGATCAATTAATTCATCGTATTTATTGAGCGCTTTCTAGGTGCAAAACACTGTAGTAAGTGCTTGGGAGACAACAATACTACAAGGTTGAAGGAAATGTCCCCTGCCCACAAGGAGCTTACAGCCTAAAGGGGGAGACAAGCATTAATAATTACAGATGTTCACATAATTGCTGTGGGGCTTAAGAGGAGTGAATAAAAGGTACAAATTTGAGTGCAAGGGCGAGGCAGAAAGGAGTGGAGGAAGAGGAAATGAGGCCTAGTCAGGAAAGGCCTCTTGGAGATGAGTCTGAGAAGCAGCTTGGCATAGCGGATAGAACAAGTGACCGGCAGTCCGAAGGTCATGGGTTCTAATCCTGGCTCCACTACATACCTTCTCTGGGCCTTAATTACCTCATCTGTAAAATGGGGATCGAGACTGGAGGCTCCACGTGGGACAGGGACTGTGTCTAACACCCAATTTGTATCTACCCCAGTGCTTAGAACAGTGCCTTGTACATAGTAAGTGCTTAACAAATAACATTATTATTATCATTATTAAGGTTTCGAAGGTGGGAAGAGTGATCATTTCTCCGATACGAAGACGGAGGGCATTTTAGGGCAGAAGGAGGATGTGGGCAAGAGGTTGGCAATGAGATAGATGAGATCAAGATACTGTGGGGCTAGAGAGGATTGAAGTGGGCAGTCTGGGTTACAGTAGGAAAGCAGGTAGGAGGGGGCAAGGTGACTGAGTGCTTTAAAACTGTGGGTAAGGAGTTTCTGTTTGTTGCAGAGGTTGGATGGGCAACCGCAGGAAGTTACCGAAGAGGCGGGTGATATGGAACAGATGGTTCTGTAGAAATATGATGTGGGCAGCAGAGTGTAGTACAGAAACAGGAGATTGAGGGATGGTCAGCAAGGAGGCTGTTACAGTGAGCAAGCTGGGATAGGACAGGGATCCCCAGCTGTGTGACTGTGGGCAAGTCACTTAACTTCTCTGTGCCTCAGTTACCTCATCTGTA
Source organism: Ornithorhynchus anatinus (assembly GCF_004115215.2). NCBI lineage: Eukaryota > Metazoa > Chordata > Mammalia > Monotremata > Ornithorhynchidae > Ornithorhynchus > Ornithorhynchus anatinus. The sequence continues at coordinate 100,826,091 of NC_041729.1, read as the reverse complement.
AAATGTGTGAAAGAACTGTGAGCCTCATGTGGGACCAACTGATTACCCTGTATCTACCCCAGTGCTTAGAACAGTACTCTGCACATAGTAAGCGCTTAACAAATACCAACATTATTATTATTAGCCCCTCGATTCTATTTATCGGGATTACGTTGTCTTGCTTTTGTCCGTCTGTCTCCCCCGATTAGACTGTGAGCCCGTCACTGGGCAGGGATTATCTCTATCTGTTGCCGAATTGTCCATTCCAAGCGCTTAGTACAGTGCTCTGTACAAAGTAAGCACTCAATAAATACAGTTGAATGAATGAATGAATGACAGGAGCTTGGATTGACATGGTAGCAGTTTGGATGGAAAGGGCAGATTTTAGCAGGGTTGTGAAGGTGGGACCGATAGGATTTAATGACAGATTGACCACGTGGGTTGAATGAGAGGGACGAGTCCAGGATAACTTCAAGATTTATGAGACAGGAAGGATGGTGGTGCTGTCTACAGTAACAGGAAAGTCGGGGGGGAGACAGAGTTTGAATGGGAAAATAAGGAGTTGTGTTGGAGACATATAAACTTTGAGGGGTCCACGGGTCATCCAAATAGAGATGTCCCAAAGGCGGGAGGAAATGCGAGACTGCGGAGAGGGAGAGAGATCAGGGCCGGAGATGCCGATTTGGGAATCGTCTGCACGGAGATAGTAGTTGAGCCATGGGAGCGAAGGAGTTCTCCAAGGGAGTGAGTGTAGATGGAGAATGGAAGGGGACCCAGAACTGAACCTTGATGGGTCTGGGATCCTTTGACAGAGGAGAACACACAGCCCCATTCCTCCAAACCCTGACTCAGGAACAAAAGGGCAGAGCTAGGAGTACCTATTCTCCTTTTCAGGCTCTTCCTCCCCATCCCATCCCATAACTGTAGCGATTGCTCAAGGGTCAGTTCTTGGTCGTCTTCTGTTCTCCGTCTATACTCACTCCCTTGGTGAACTTATTTGCTCCCACAGCTTCACCTATCATCTTTACGCAGATGGCACCCAAATCTACATCACCTCCCCTGTTCTCTCTCCCTACCTCTAGGCTTCTATCTCCTCCTGCCTTCAGGACATCTCTACCTGGATGTCTGGCCGCCACCTTAAACTCAACATATCCAAGACGGAGCTCATCTTCACGCCCTAAACCTGTTCTCTCCCTGACTTTCCCATCACTGTGGATGGCACTACTATCCTTCCCATCTCACAATCCCGCAACCTCGGTGTCATCCTTGACTCCGCTCTCTCATTCACCCCACACATCCAATCCGTCACCAAAACCTGCCGGTCTCACCTTCACAGCGTCGCCGAGATCCGTCCTTTCCTCTCCATCCAAACCACTACCTTGTTGGTACGATCTCTCATCATATCCCGACTGGATAACAGCCTCAACGTTCTTTTTGATCTCCCAACCTCCTGTCTCTCCCTGCTTCAGTCTATGCATCACTCTGCTGCCTGGATTATCTTCATACAGAAACACTCCGGGCATGTCACCCCCCTCTCAAAAATCTCTAGGGGTTGCCTATAAATCTTTGCATGAAGCAAAAACTCCTCACTATTGGCTTCAAAGCTCTCCATCGCCTTACCCTCTCCTACCTCATCCCCATTATCTCCTCCTTCAGCCCAGCCCGCACACTCTGCTCCTCTGCCGCTAACCTCCTCACCGGACCTTGTTCTCAACTGTCCCACCGTCGAAGCCCGGCCCACCTCCTACCCGTGGCCTGGAATGCCCTCCCTCCTCACATCTGCCAAACTAGCACATCCCCCACTTCAAAGACCTACCGAAAGCTCGCGTCCTCCAGGAAGCCTTCCCAGACTGAGCCTCCCTTTTCCTCTGCGCCTCCTCCCCTCATCACCCCTACTGCCTCCTTCTGCTTTACCCACTTCCCCACCCCACAGCACTTGTATCTGTACATATTTATTATTCTGTTCATTTTATTAATGTATATATCTATAATTCTATTTATTTTGATGCTATTGATGCCTGTCTACTTGTTTTGTGTTATTGTCTGTCTCCTCCCTTCTAGACCGTGAGCCCGTCGTTGGGTAGGGATTGTCTCCATCTGTTGCCAAATTGTACTTTCCAAGCACTTAGTACAGTGCTCTGCACACAGTAAGCGCTCAGTAAATCCAATTGAATGAATGAATGATGTAGGGGCTTCTGCAGATGAGATTCAAGGGGTGAGTTCGATATGCAAAAGACAGTCCAAATCCAGCGTGACTGAAGTCTTATCTTCCAATCTATCAGTGGTATTTATCATGTGCAAAGCACTGTACACTAAGGAGCACTGTACTTGGGAGAAGCAGTGTGGTCTAGTGGATAGAGCATGGGCCTGGGAGTCAGAAGGTCCTGGGTTCCAGCCCCAGCTCTGCCATTTGTCTGTTGTGTGACCCTGGGCAAGTCATTTAAATTCTCTCTGCTTCAGCTACCTCATCTGTAAAATGGGGATTAAAACCATGAGCCCCAAGTGAGACATGAACTGTGGCCAAATGGATTAGCTTGTATCTACCCCAGTGCTTAGAACGGTACATAGCAGATAGTAAGCATTTAAATACTATTATTATGCATTTGGAGGAGTAAATAAATAATGTTGGTATTTGTTAAGTGCTTACTATGTGCAGAGCACTGTTCTAAGCACTGGGGTAGATACAGGGTGATCAGATTGTCCCACGTGGGGCTCACAGTTTTAATCCCCATTTTACAGATGAGGGAACTGAGGCTCAGGAGTACAGTACAACAGAGTTGGTAGACGTACTCCCTGCCCACAACGAGCTCACAGTCTAGAGGGGGAAAGAGACATCCACATAAATAAATAAATTATGGATTTGTACGTAAGTGCTGGGGGCAGAGGGAGGGGTGATAAAGGGAGTGAACCACTCTATTGTCCTGGAAAGATCATCTAACCTTGACTTCACTGATACTGTCCTCTCCTGTTCTTCTCCTGTCTATTCCTTCATGTTTTGGGGGGAGTTTTTCATCAGCTCCTTCTGTGTTTCTCTCCCCCTGTGGGTAATCTTCAGGGCTCAGTTCTGGGTCCCTTCTCTTTTCCATTTGCACTCTCTGGAAAAGGGGTTCAGTTCCATAGCTTCAACTAGCATCTGTATTTGGATGATTCCCAAATCTATCTCTCCAGCCCTGATCTCTCTCCTTCTCTGCAGTCCCACATTTCTTTCTGCCTTTAGAATACCTCTACTTGGATTTCCCACCAACTACTCAAACTTGGGAAGTATCATGGCCTACGGGAAAGATCAAGAATTTGGGAGTTAGAGGGTGCCGATCCTGATTCTGCCACTTGCCTGCTGTGTGACTTTGGGCAAGTCACTTGAATTCTCTGTATTTCCTTTTCCCCATTCATAAAAGGGGAACGTAAGTAGCTGTTTTCCCCCTTAGACCGTGAACCCCCTGTAGGACAGGGACTGTGTCCAACTTGATTTTCTTCTGTCTACCCTAGTGCTCAGCACAGACATGTTCACGTAGAAAGCACTTAAGGAATACTATAATTATTATTAAAAAATTACTACTTTACAAGTCCAAAAGAGAACTCATCTTCTCACCCATATCCTCTCCTTCCATACATTTTCCCGTTTATGTTGACACCACCACCCTCCTCCCTGACTCACAAGCCTACACTTTTGGCGTTATCCTCAACTCTTTCATTCAATCCGCATACTGTCGGTCACTAGATCCTGTCAATTCTACCATCACATCTCTTAGAATTCACCCCTTCTATTGCATCCAAGCTGCCAAGACATTGGTCCAAGCGCTTGCTATATTCTACCTCAACTATTACTGCATCAGCTTCCTCACTGTCCTCCCTGCCTCCAGCCTCAACAATCCTTTTCTCCCTGCTGCCCGGATCATTTTTCCAAAAACGATTAGTCTGCATAAGTATTCCCCTCCCTCAGAAACCTCCACTGGTTGCCCACTCATCTCGGAAGAAGCAGAAACCCATCATCATTACCTGTAAACCTTTCAAGAAAACTCTCCCTCCATCCTATCCTCATTCCTTTCCTGCTAAAGCCCAAACTGCATACTTTGCTCCTCTCTGTGTCTTTATCCCATCTCTCACAGTCAACCCCTGGTTCACTTGGTCCCTCCTGCCTGGAACTCTCTCCTTCCTCATATCTCTCCATCTTCAACCATTCTCTCCATCTTCAAAGTCTTTCTGAAACCACATTTCCACCAAGAGTCCTTTCCTGACTAATCCCTCCTTTCCCCACCCCATTTGCCTGTCCTTCTTTGTCACTTATCCACATTTGTTCATCTCCCCGAACACTTTGCTATTCACCCTACCCTACCACCCAGAGCACCAATGCATATATCCTTTTGCTCTTTTGTTTCCCCTTCTGCCTCCCAAACTAGATTGTTCCTTGTGTTGGACAACCTTGTCATTCTCTTCCAAGTGCTTGTTACAGAGCTCTGCATACAGTAAGTGCTCAATAAAGGCTACTGGTTAATTGACTGATTAGCTTGTGTGTACTTAGACTTCTCCCAGTCCCTTCTATGCAACCCTGATTTGCTCCCTTTATTCATCCCCCACCCCCCTTCCAGCCCCAAAGCACTTATATACATATCTGTAATTGGTTTATATAAATGTCTGCCTCCTCCTCTAGACTATAAGCTCACTGTGGACAGGGAATGTGGCTGTTTGCCATTGCATAGTACTCTCCCAAGCGCTTAATACAGTCCTCTGAACACAGTCAATGCTCACTAAATACTACTGACTGACCTCAGCAGCTCAAAAGAGGACTCTGACCCCAGGGCAGTTCCTCTCATGATGCTGGAGGTGGGACTTGTCCTGAGAGTCTGCTGCTGCTTGATTGCCATGGGGAGGAGAGAGAATACTGATGACCATGATCGATAGTCCTCTAAATATGGCTGGTTGAATTCCTTAATTGGCGCTTTTATTCTTAGCTTTTAGAAAGTCACTTTCTCTGGATTAATCACAGACTTCCTTTGTATTTTTAACCATGGTAGAATCGTGGTAGATCTAAATTAAGGGAAAATAAGATGCTCTGTTTTGAAATGGAAAAATGTATGAGGTGATGAGAAATTTATAAGCTGCAAGGGAATAAAAATGAGCTTAAAAAGATGAAAGAGCAAAGGAAGATAAGTGCCATGATTAGTAGAACAGCAAAATCTACCCGAACAAATGATTTCATAATTAAATCTTCTGCACTAAACAGATTCAGAAATCATTGAAATGCTTGCTTAATGATTACTTATGGTGCAATTCAAGTATTTCCCCATAAATCTTAGTCTCACCCTTTTGCTTTTATGTTATTGGGTGGAAGAAAAGGAATTAAGACCTGGGGAGGGGATATCTTCATCTACACTATGTGTCGCTAGCTCATGACTGGCTCAAAGAAGCAAAAGAAGCTGTTGTTGCTAACCAGCAGATAGTTCACCCGTAAGAATACTGACCAATAAGCAAGGTAATAAGAAGCACAACCAGCATTGCTCAATCAGTGGTATTTATTGAGCATTTACAGTGTGCAGGGAACTGTACTGGGCACTGGGGAGAGTACAGTATACCACAAATGATAGATTTGTTTCTTGCCCACACCGAGTTTCCAGTCTAGAGAGGGAGCTTCCAGTTTAGAGGGCATCCTCCTCCATTCATTCATTCAGTCGTATTTATTGAGCGCTTACTGTGCAGAGCACTGCACTAAGCACTCGGAAAGTACAATTCGGCCACGGATAGAGACAATCCCTACCCAACAAAGGGCTCACAGTCCAGAAAGGGGAGATAGACAACAAAACGAAACAAGTAGACAGTATCAATAGCATCAAAATGGATAAATAGAATTATAAATATGTACATCTTTCAGAACAAGACCCACAGGGTCATCCCAAGCGATGGAGGGGAAGAAGGGGGAGATGAGAGAGTGCTGAAGGGAAAGTCAATGGGCAGAGGTTAGAAGTCACGTAGGGGCGGGGGAAGGGAAGAGGTTTGAGGAGAAGAAAGCTGTAAGATCACTGTAACTGCGATCCCTGTGCTGCGGATGGACGTATATTGGCAGATTCATTTGGTCCTCTGGACTGTGAGCTCACTGTGTGCAGTGAATGTGTCTATTTATTGTTATATTGTCCTCTCCCAAGTGTGTAGTACTGTGCTATGCACACAATAAGCCCCTAAATAAATATGACTGACTGAATGAATGAAGCCCAGAGCAAGAAATGGCTTCTGTTGACCCAAGGGAATGAGTCACAAGCCATATCTCAGTTAGTCAAGGCATGGAACATGAAAAGTCATCCCAGTTCACAGAGTCCAGAAGATCACCACCCCCCCTTCTAGCCCCACCCTTTGAGTAAGTCCCCTTATCCCTAGAGTAGGACAGAAAAATACATATTTCCCCCAATTTCCATTAGTAACGGGCCACATTCAGATACTTTATTTAGAGAACAAGGCTGGTACACGGTCCAGGGTATCTGAGTACTGAAGACAGAGAATCCAACCAGTTTTCTACAATGTTATTGATGAAATGAAACACGGTTTTAGGAAGAGAATCTATCATTCAACCAATCATATTTATTGAGCAATTACTTTGTGCAGAGCACTGGACTAAGTGCTTGGGAGAGTACAATACAGCAGAATTAGCAGACACATTCCCTGCCCACAGTGAGTTTACAGTCTAAAGTTAGAGGCAGACATTAATAGAAAGCATTAAATTATGGATATGTATGTCAGTGCTGTGGAGCTGAGAGAAGGATGAAAAAAGGAAATGAATCCAACTCCAAGAGTGATGCAGAAAGGAGTGGGAGAAGAGGAAATGAGGGATTAGTCAGGGAAGGCCTCTTGGAGGAGCTGTGCCTTCAATAAGATTTGGAAGGTGGGTAGAATAATTGTTCTGTTGTATTTGAAACGGGAGGAAGTTCCAGGCCAGTGGCAGGATGTGGGTGCTCAATAAATACTACCGAATGAATGAAAGAGAGGTCAGTGGCGAGGCAGACAAGATGGAGGTGCAGTGGCATTAGAGAAACAAAGTGTATGGACTGGGTTGTAGTAGAACAATAGTGAGGTGAGATAGGAGGGGACAAGATGATTGAGTGCCTTAAAGCATATGTCGAGGAGTTTTTGTTTGATGCGGAGAAAGCTTTTCTTCCTTCTACATGGAACCCCTGTTAGGGGCTACACTTTGGATCCTAAACCTTGGTGAGTCGGGGGAATGGGGAGGTGCCAGTTGATACCTAAGGAGGCAACATCTCCTAGTAGAAAATGCTGGGACCCGGGAGTCAGGACACCGGGGTCCAACCTCAGCTCTCATCATCATCCATAGTGTGAGCACTGTACTAGGCGATTATTGTGAAAGTACAGTTGATTCAGCAGACATGATTCCTGCCCTCAAGGAACTAATATTAATAATAACGTTGGTATTTGTTAAGAGCTTAGTATGTGCCAAGCACTGTTCTAAGCTCTGGGGTGGATACAAGGTAATCAGGTTGTCCCACGCAGGGCTCACAGTCTTCATCCCCATTTTACAGATGAGGTAACTGAGGCACAGAGAAGTTAAGTGACTGGCCCAAGGTCACACAGTTGACAAGTGGCAGAGCCGGGTTAAGAACCCACGACATCTGACTCCCAAGCCCGTGCTCTTCCCACTAAGCCACGCATGTACATTATTATTATTGTCACCATCATTATTATTATTATTTTGGGACAGATGGGTAAAGAAGGAATAAGGGAAGGGCAGAGTGAATACGGGTTAAGAGCAGAGTGTTGACAACGGGATGTGAGGAAATATGAAAAAAAGTTAAATGCATCAGCCAAATTGAAGTCATTGTGCTATTTGGCACCTGGCATATTCTCATCTGGCATAATCTCAAGCATGAGGAGCAGAGAGACAGATTATTCTGGAAAGGAACGAGGGTGGACGTGAGAGTCAAAGGACATTAGAGAAGCAGCATGGCTCAGTGGAAAGAGCCCTGGCTGGGGAGTCAGAGGTCATGGATTCGAATCCCGGCTCTGCGACTTAGCTGTGTGACTGTGGGCAAGTCACTTAACTCCTCTGTGCCTCGGTTCCCTCATCTGTAAAATGGGGATGAAGACTGTGAGCCTCACGTGGGACAACCTGATTTCCCTCTATCTCCCCCAGCGCTTAGAACAGTGCTCTGCATATAGTAAGCACTTAAATACCAACGTTATTACTATTATTATTAAAGGACCAAGAGGCAACACCAAAGAGCTGAAGAGAGGAAGGTGAGAAACTCAAGGCAAAGCTAGAAAGTGTGGGTATTTAACACCATCTGGTATTTGTGATGAAATGGAAAACTGATTCTTTTCTTTCAGCATAGAACAAGGCAGAAAGAGAGGACGAGCTCGAATTTGCAACTTGCACAGGTTTTGGTATCCTCGAAGCAGATCGAGACACTACGACAGAGATCCTAAAAACACTCTCGAGCAAAACTCAGAACTGTCCCTCGCTCTCCACCTCCTACTCCAAACCACTGCTCATGCTTTTCTTTGTCCCCTTTCCCGAAGCAGCCACCCTCGGCCCTCCAACCTCGTCCCTCCCGTCCTTCGGAGACCTGACAGAGTCACCTCCTCCAGAAAATCTTCCCCGATCAGTGCATCTACCTTCCTAGAGGTGCCATTTCCTCAACCAACCCCGCCCGTAGACATTTATCTGTCCCAGTATTGTTTATTCATTCATCTCTACTACTTATACTTACTGTCCCATTATTTTCTCTTGCAGCTTTCGCCTCTTTGTCCCCGAATCCCTTGAAACCCCACAAGAATTTTCCTTGCTGGAAGCAGGGTTGTGGAAGACTGGGGGGAGTCAAGCATATAATAAACTGCAAACAAATGGAAAGGAAACCAGAAAATATTACTTTCTCCTGCTGCTTTCTCCCTGCTTCCCCTCAAATCTCTGCAAAGAATGGTGCTTGTTTTCCTTGCTGGGAGCAATACGGGAGGAGATGGAGGGAGGCGAGGATATAATAAACCGCACAGAAGTGTGAGGGAGAGAAGAAAATAAAATTATTTCCCCTTCTCCTTCACTATGATTTTCTACAAAAATCGCAGGCAAGCCCCTGACTTGCCTGCCTCCTCCCCAAACCCACCCACTCTTGACTAGAAATACCAAAACCAAGGCCAGAGGAAGGGAATATTCACTTTGTAAAGCCATCTCTAAGCCAGTCAACTTTGGGGGAATTTGCCAAAAATGGGGATCTCCGTCCATAAAACCGGATTGTCTTCCCGGTACCGATTGGAAGCTCATCGAAAGCAGGTGCTTAGTCAGTAATGAGTATGGGGAAAGCAACAAGGCATAGCGGATAGAATTCAGGCCTGGGAGTCAGAAGGTCATGGGTTCTGATTCCCTGCTCCACCACTCGTCTGCTGTGTGACCTTGGGCAAGTCGCTACTTAGTGGAAAGATCCCAGGTTTGGGAATCAGAGGTCGCGGGTTCGAATCCCAGCTCTGCCACTTATCAACCCTCTGTGACTTTAGTCATTTCATTTCTCTGTGCCTCAGTTACCTCATCTCTAAATTAGGGACTAAGACTGTGAGCCCCATATGGGACAACCTGATTACCTTGAGAAGCAGCATGGCTCGGTGGAAAGAGCCCGAGCTTGGGAGTCAGAGGTCATGGGTTCGAATCCCGGCTCCGCCGCTTGCCAGCTGTGTGACTTTGGGCAAGTTACTTAACTTCGCTGTGCCTCAGTTACCTCATCTGTAAAACGGGGATTAAAAACTGCGAGCCACACGCGGGACAACCTGATCACCTTGTAACCCCCCAGTGCTTAGAACAGTGCTTTGCACATACTAAGCGACTTAAATACCATATTATTATTATTATTACCCAGTACTTAGAACAGTGCTTGGCACACAGTAAGCGCTTAACCAATACCATTAGTATTACTACCACTCTGTGTCTCAGTTACCTCATCTGTAAAAAGGGGATTGAGACTGTGAGCTCAATGTGGGACAGACACTTCCATCCCAATTTGTTGTATCCACCAAGTGCTTAGCACAGTGCCTGGTATATAGTAAGCACTTAAATACCATAATTATCATTATTATTATTGGACAGGTTGTTACTTTTAATGAATGTCATTCAAAGCTCTTGAATTGTCTTACACCCCAAAAAATAAAAAAGGGTTTGATGGGGTTGTATTGATAACACCAACAGATAGTTCCCCCAAGCTCCATGGTCCCTGAAACCTGATTCCTAGGAGGAGTTGAGGAGAGAACACAGTCCAGTTCCTTCTCATTGGAGCTCTTTGCTCATGTTCATTGTGAACAGGGAATGTTTCTATTACACCGTTATATTGTACTCTCCCAAACTCTTAGTACAGTGCTCCAGTCATTCATTCAATAGTATTTATTGAGCGCTTACTATGTGCAGAGCACTGTACTAAGCGCTTGGAACGAACAAGTCGGCAACAGATAGAGACGGTCCCTGCCCTTTGCCGGGTTTACGGTCTAATCGGGGGAGACGGACGGACAAGAACAATGGCAGTAAATAGAGTCGAGGGGAAGAACACAGTCAGGGCTCAATAAATACGATTGGTTGATTGATGGTGAAGAAGAATCCTGAAGAATCCCTATGTAGTTCAGACTGATTCATTCATTGAGCGCTTACTATGTGCAGAGCACTGTACTAAGCACTTGGAATGTACAATTCGGCAACAGATAGAGACGATCCCTGCCCAAATGACCGGCTCACAGTCTTCCAAGCAGGGCCAGGAATATCCAAAGCGGGGCTTCAGGTTACGGGAGGAACCAGGCGTGGAAGTCAGAAGATCTTGGTTCTGCTGCTAGGTCTGCCAATTGCCTGCTGTTTCACCTTGGATAAGTCACTTACTTTATCTGTGCCCCAGTTTCCTCATCTGCGCTTAATAATAATAGCAATTACGGTATTTGTTGCACACTTACTACGTGCCACGCACTGTACTAAGCACTGGGGTGGATACAAGCATATCTGGTCGGACACAGTCCCTGTCCCACATGAGGGTCACAGTCTCAATCCCCATTTTACAGATGAGGTAAGTGAGGACCAGAGAAGTGAAATGACTTGCCCAAGGTCACACAGCAGACAAGTGGCAGAGCTAGGATTAGAACTCAGGTCCTTCTGACTCCGCGGCCCTATGCTGTAGCCACTACGCCATGCTGCTTCTAAAATGGGGATTTAATGCCTGTTGTCCCTCTTATTCAGACTGTGAACCCCAAAGGGACAAGGACTGGTTAACTTGTTTCTACCCAAACTATTCGAACAATGCTTTGATACATAATAAATGCTAAACAAACACAATAAAATAATCAGAATCAGTTGTGGCCTAGTGGACAGGGTAACGGCCTGAGAGCCTGAAGGACCTGGGTTCTAATCCTGGCTGCACCACTTGTCTGCTGTGGGACCTTGGGCAGTCACTTTGCTTCTCTGTGCCTCAGTTACCTCATCTCTAAAATTGGGGATTAAGACTATGAGCCCCATGCTGGATATATACTGTGTCCAACCCGATTAGCTTGTATCTACCCCAGCACTTAGTAAGGGGCCCGGCACACTGTAAATGCTTAACAATACCATTATGGCAGAAGGACATGCTGGAGAAAATACATCCACAGAGTCGCTATGAATCAGAAACGACTCGACGGCACTTGATATAATAACACCACCACCATTAAAATGATGAGGGTGATAGTAATAATGACAATCACAATAATGAAAATAAAGTAATAATAGCTGCGATGGGCTCAGACCTTAAAGAAGCGATGGTGCCTTGTGAATTTCTTTCCCTGAGACCCTTATTCATTCATTCAATAGTATTTATTGAGCGCTTACTATGTGCAGAGCACTGGACTGAGCGCTTGGAATGTACAAATCGGTAACAGATAGAGACATTCCCTGCCCTTTGACGGGCTTACCGTCTAATCGGGATGGCTAACCAAGGAGGGCATTTGTTTTGACCCATCAGAGGAGGATGTCAGGACTTGCTTGTAGAAAAGATGCTCTTGTCAGTTCTATAAATAAACATTTCCTCCCCCGTCACCATTAATAATGATTTTTTGATCATACAACTTCTCTTCTGAACTAAGCCGCTTCCTTGATGCCAGCCATCAGACACCCATAAATCGAACCAGGATGTTGGAAAGGCCTTTCCAAGACTTTTTGTTCCATCTTCGTTTTCTGCCGCGTCCCGTTTCGGTCTGGGTCACACTTGCTCGTGTTTCTCCAACAGTCTTCCATCTCCCCCTAATCCTCTGTCCTCGTTGGCTTACTTTTGGACCAGTGCCCAGATGATCACAGCCGGCTCTCTCGACTCTAAGAAGAGATTACTCTTGCCCCTGGTTATTTGCTTAAGCACTATCATCAGAGACGGCTTCCTATCATCAAATGCCAAGACAACAGCCTAATGGGGAGAACCAGCCCTCCTGGCTGAAGCCAGATCTATCTACTGTAACTCTGAGAGGGGACGTGATTGAAGTTTCAAAGTCCCGAGGGGTCTGGAGAGGACAAACACGGAATCGCTCCCCAAATCCCACAAAACTAAGATGAGGGTCGCTCACTGAAGTTGCTGGTGGGTTCAACCAATTACAAGGAAACACTCAGGGGGCAGAAAACTGCGCTGATCACCTACCATCCGCAGAGCACTTTATTGAGTGCACATTGTGAAAAGTGTTCTGTGCTTGCAGTATGCAGAGCACTTTATTATTATTCATGATAATAAGCATGAGGAGCAGTGTGGCCTACTGAATGGAACATGATCCTGGGAGTCAAAAGGACCGGTGTTCTAACATAAGCAAAACTGAGCTCCTCATCTTCCCTCCCAAGCCCGGTCCTCTCCCAGACTTCCCTATCACCGTGGATGGCACGACCATCCTTCCCGTCCCTCGGGCCCGCGATCTCGGTGTCATCTTTGACTCGTCTCTCTCGTTCACCCCACACATCCTATCCGTTACCGAGACCTGCCGGTCTCACCTTTACAATATAGCCAAGATCCGCCCTTTCCTCTCCACCCAAATGGCTACCTTACTGCTACGGGCTCTCGTTATATCCCGGCTAGACTACCGTGTCAGCCTTCTCTCCGACCTTCCTTCCTCCTCTCTCGCCCCGCTCCGGTCTATTTTTCACTCCGCTGCCCGGCTCATCTTCCCGCAGAAACGTTCTGGGCATGCCACTCCCTTTCTTAAACACCTCCAGTGGTTGCCTATCGACCTCCGCTCCAAACAAAAACTCCTCACTCTAGGCTTCGAGGCTCTCCGTCACCTCGCCCCCTCCTACCTCTCCTCCCTTCTCTCTTTCCACTGCCCACCCCATACGCTCCGCTCCTCCGCCCTCCACTTCCTCACCGTCTCTCGGTCTCGCCTATCCCGCCGTCGACCCCCGGGCCGCGTCCTCCCGCGGTCCCGGAACGCCCTCCCTCCTCACCTCAGACAATCTAATTCTCTTCCCCTCTTCAAATCCCTACTTAAAACTCACCTCCTCCAAGAGGCCTTCCCAGACTGAGCTCCCCCCTTTTTCCCTCTGCTCCCTCTACCCCTCCTGCACCTCTCCGCAGCCAAACCCTCTTCTCCCCCCTTCCCGCTCCTCCTCCTCCTCTCCCATTCCACCCCCTCAGCACTGTACTCGTCCGCTCGACTGTATATATCGTTACCACCCTATTTATTTTGTTCATTTTGTTTAATGAGACGTACATCACCCTGATTCTATTTAGTTGCCATTGTTTTTACGAGATGTTCTTCCCCTTGACTCTATTTATGGCCATTGTTCTCGTCTGCCCGTCTCCCCCCATTAGACTGTAAGCCCGTCAAACGGCAGGGACTGAATCTATCTGTTGATGACTTGTTCATTCCAAGTGCTTAGTACAGTGCTCTGCACATAGTAAGCACTCAGTAAATACTATTGAATGAATGAATGAATGAACCTGCCCGCTGGGTGACTGGGCAAGCTAAAATATGTCTGTTCATTGTTATATTGTACTCTTCGAAGCACTTAGTACAGTGTTTGGCACACAGTAAGTGCTCAATAAAAGCAACTGACTGACTTCAGTTACCTCATCTTTAAATTGGGGGTTAAGACGGTGAGTCCCATGTGGGTCATGGACTGTCTCCAACATGATTAGCTTGTTGTCCAACCCAGTGCTTAGTACGGTGCTTAGCACATAGTAAGTGCTTAACACATATTTACTATGTGCAAGCAATGTACTATATACCGGGGTAAGCAGAAGTTAATCAGGTTGAACGCTGGCCCCGTCCCACATGGAGTTTAGTCTAAGTAGGAGAGAGAACAGGTATTGAATGAGGTAACTGAAGCACAGAAAAATTAATAATAATAATGTTGGTATTTGTTAAGCGCTTACTATGTGCAGAGCACTGTTCTAAGCGCGGGGGTAGACACAGGGGAATCAGGTCGTCCCACGTGGGGCTCACAGTCTTCATCTCCATTTCACAGATGAGGGAACTGAGGCACAGAGAAGTGAAGTGACTTGCCCACAGTCACACAGCTGACAAGTGGCAGTGCTGGGATTCGAACACATGACCTCTGACTCCAAAGCCCGTGCTCTTTCCACTGAGCCACGCTGCTTCTCCAAAGTAACTTACCTGTGGTCACACAGCAGACATGTGGCAAAGCTTGGATTAGAACCTAGCTTTGTTTACAGTGTGCAGAGCATATATTAAGTACCTTCTGTGTGCAAGGTACTTTACTGGATGCTAACTGTAGGCAGCCCCCTATAGTGAACACTTACTAGTGGAGGGGACTGTGACAAGTATGCAATTCCATAGCAGTCAAAACATGTAGGAAAAAACATATGTTTGGCAACACTGAGCATAAATGCCTAGGTGTCCTGGGGAGTTTGAAGAAATGGCTGGACCAGAAAATTATGGGGATTAATCAGGATTAACATGAGAGTTTGAATGAGGTGGAATCTTCCTTTAGGAAAAAAAAAAGTCCGCAGGGAGGAGTGGATCATAGGGCTAATGGCTTTTTGCAGCACCATACCCACTCCCTAGCTCTCTTCCTGCTAGAGTCAGCAGTTCGTTGAGCGGATGGGCAGAAATGCTGCACCGAACATTTGAGGTGTAATGGATAGAACACAGGCCCTGGAGTTAGAAAGACTCGGGTTCTAATCCGGGCTCCACCACGTGTCTGCTTTGTGACCTTGGGCAAGTTACTTCAGTTCTCTGGGCCTCAGTTACTTTATCTGTAAAATGAGGATTAAGACTAGGAGCCCCATGTGGGATAGGAGATGTGACCAACCTGATGAACGTGAATCTACCCCAGTAGTTAGAACAGTGCTCGACACATAGGACTTCACATTATTCTCGTCAAAATCATCACCCCCTGGCAGCAGACACATACCTGGGTCCAGAGAAGAATCTGAGGGAGGGCAGAGGTGGGGGAGAATCTAACTCCTTCCTTACATCCCTCCCCCCTTCCTTGGCTGGAGAAACAAAGGGAAACAGCAGACTCCGGAGCACTGCATTTAAGCTTAATGGGGTGATGGTTTCTCTACTAATTAAGGATTGGCAGCCTCAGGGTCTCGTTTCGGATAATTACTCTAGTATGCCACTGTCACACAGTAGCAGCCACTCTTTCATTTGGTAATTTTACGGATCAGTGAAGTAGCCGCAAATTCAAATGCAAAGAAGGCACATAGCATCCCAAATTCCTTTCTAGAACTCGGCAGTTCAAAACTCCAGCTCATCTCCACTCCCCTAGACCCCCTCCACCTCCAAGTGCTTTGATTCTTAGTACCAAGGGGGTGGGGGGTTGAAGTGGGACAGGGATGGGGAAGAGGAAAAGCCTTCCACATGCCCAGTTGACATCACTTTACACTAGGGAAGCAGATTTTTGTGTTCAGTGGTGGAGACTTTCCAGGTGGATCTGTTGAGTCTGAGGAACAAGCAGCCAGTAGAAAAGACCCTACATTATTATGAAAATTTACATCTCCCTGTTAGGCATGAGGTGGCTCATTTTATTCACTTCCCACCGAGTATTTAGGAATCAACTGAAGGTCCTTTCTCTGCTTCTGTAATTCTGAAAGTCTTTTGGATTGCCGTAACCTTTCTGAATTAATAAGTAGCATAAATCTCGGGGCTCCAACAGGAAACAGCCGATAGAGGCCTGTTAAAGGAATCGGAGGCTTAAGTGCTTAATTGCTAGAGTCATAACGAGTAGCGGTTGTTGTTTTCCTAATTGGGCATGGCTTTGCCTGGGGCAGAGCAGGTGGGGTTTGCAAGACGAGGCAGGAGACCTGGAGTTTACCTTCCTGCGAGTTTGAAATTGGTGGTCACTAGGTGAGAAGAGGAGCAAACCATACTGATCTAATGCCAGGAAACCAGTCTCGGCCAATTACAGCTAATGAATTAAGGGGAGAGGGAGGAGCCAAGGGGAGGCCGGAAGGTCCAAGCAGCTGCACGAGCAGGAGTGAAATCGATCGATGGCATTTATTTAGTGCTAACTGTATGCTAAGCACTTGAGAGAGCCGAATACAACAGAATGAGCAGCTATGTTCCTGAAATCTGAACAGCTTGCAAATCTGAAGACTCGATCGATGGCATCTATTGATCCTTTACTATTAGCTCCCTCCATCTTCCCCCCTCCCAGCCCCAGAGCACTTATGTACCTATCTGTAGTTTATTTCTATTAATGTCTGTCTCCCCCTCTAGACTGCAAACTCATCGTGGGCAGGGAATGTATCTGTTTATTGATATTTTACTCCCTCAAGCTTTTAGTATGTTGTTCTGCATGTAGTAATTGCTCAATAAATATGACTGAATGAAAGGATGAATACTACAACTAATAATAATTGTGGTATTTGTTAAGTGCTTACAATGTGCCAGGCACTGTACTAAGCACTGGGATACGTATACACAAGAGAATCGAGTTGGATACAGTCCTGTCCCACGTGAGGCTCACGGTCTTAATCCCCATTTTACAGCTGAGGTAACTGAGGCCTAGAGAAGTGAAGAGACTTGCCCGAAGTCACACAGCAGACAAGTGGCAGAGCTGAGATTAAAACCCAGGTCCGTCTGACTCCCAGGCCCGTGCTCTATCTACTAGGCCGTGTTGCTTCTTTTACCGTATGCAGAGCACTATACCGAACATTAAAATTTTTCCTTGTATTCTGGCTGTCAAGAAGAATTTGGCTCAGATCGGAGTCTGACCATCTCCCTCCATATGCCCCAAACACTCTACTGGGTGCTTATCATGTACAGGGTAATGTAGTAAGCACCAACTATGCGCCTAGAAGACACCTATAGCCCGAAAGCACCTTGTGGGCAGGGAAAGTGTCTACCAACTCTGTTACACTGTTACATGTGTTTTTTTAATGGTATTTGTTAAGTGCTTCCTATAGGCCAGGCACTATCCTAAGTGCTGGGGTAGATACAGGCTAATCAGTTTGGGCAGGGTCCCAATCCCCATGTTACAGATGAGGGAACTGAGGCACAAAGAAGTGAGGTGACTTGCCCAGAGCAGACAAGTGGCTGAGCCAGAATCAGAACTCAGGTCTTCCCTGACCCATGCCCTATCGACTTAGACTACCCTGTTCCTAGTTCAGTATTCTGTCTTGGTAAGAAGTCAGTCAGCACTCTCAACTGTGTGCTGCATCTGGTACCTACTTGATGCAGAGTGCTGTACTGGGTGACTGTTTTTGTAGATCATCGTGATAGATACTTTGGATGGTCCAATAAAAATAGAAGAAGCAAGTCCTCAGCCTGAGACTCTTTCAGTCTAACTGGTTATCAGTGAATTAAGCGAAAACCGTCTCTAGGTCTAAGCTTATTAAGACCCAGCTAAGGATGGTCTGTTGGGTAGATTTCCCATTAAAATTAATCCCTTAGCTAATTCACTCAGTCATATTTATCGAGCCCTTATTGAGTGCAGAGCACTGTACTAAGCACTTGGAATGTACAATTTGGCAACAGATAGAGACAATCCCTGCCCAACAAAGGGTTCACAGTCTAAAAGATTCTATGATTCAAATCCTATGATAGGAATGTCTCATTTAAGGATAGAGCATGATTTCCTGCTTCGTTTTTACTCGTTTGGGAGAGTAAAAGATCAATAAACAGATACATTCCCTGCCCACGATGAGTTTACAGTCTAGAGGGGGAGACAGACATTAATAGAAATAAACTACAGATGGGTACATAAGTGCTATGGGGCTGGGAGGGGGGAAGAGTGAAGGGAGCTAATAGTAAGGGATCAATAGATGCCATCGATCGAGTCTTCAGATTTGCAAGCTGTTCAGATTTCAGGAACGTATCTGCTAATTCTGTTATATTAGGCTCTCCCAAGTGCTTAGCACATAGTTAGCACTAAATAAATGCCATCGATAGTATGTAACATTTATTCATCCATTTGCATTTATTGAGCACTTACTGCGTGCAAAGACTTAAGAGAGTACAATATAACCATAGAAAGACACGTTCCCTGCCCACAGTGAGCTTACGGTCTAGAGGGGGATATCTTGGACAACTTTCCCGGGACGCACTAGCGTGTGCTTTCTCACCACCACAAGCTCTGAACTCCAAGCTTCTTTCACCAGGAAATAGATTCCATCTCAAAATCAAATTTGACGACGTACACTTCTGGACTGTCCAGTCCTTCTTCAGTGATACCAATCTCCTTCAAGACCTCAGCACTGTTTTCTTTGTTTTGTTTTGATTTTTTATTTTTTTGTCTGACAAGGTTCATGCATGAGGTGTTAGCCACATGAGGTCACTGTTGTTCATCCATGAATTATAACTAGCTTCTAAATCCGGATGTTTAGCCCTGAGTGGGACTAGGATCTGGGACAAGGATAAATGAAAACGCTATAGATTATTTAGAAATAATTAAAAGCATAATTCAGGGCTGAACATCCCCAGATAGATTTGGGTTAAAACCCAAACCGCTATTCACCGACTCAAAACGAGATCAAGAATGGTAGGGTTTTAATTAAAATCCTTCAAAAGAGTCTTTTCCCGGTCAAAAAGTATTAGGAACATATCCAAGACCTCACTCGGAGGTTGCCTTTGATTCTGCAAAAGAGCTTATGAGTCACAGACACTTGGCTGATGGCTTTCGAAGAGCTCCCTGAGTCTTATAAACTTGTAAGCAGCCGATCGACAGCCGATGCCGAAATAATTTAGCGTCAAGCTGCACGGCTTGATGCGGGACGGCAGAACTGCTGGCTGCAGGGAAGGAGAGCGGGTACCCCTGCTGCTGAGAAAATAGTGGTATTTATTGAGTGCTTACTATGTGCTGAGCATTGTAATAAGAGTTGGGAATGGGATTGGTAGACATTTTCCTGTTCCTTCAAAGAATTTGCAGCCACAGCAGGAGGGAAATTAAGCTGGTGGTTGAGTTCTTGGTGCTTCTGGGAGAAGCAGCGTGGCTCAGTGGAAAGAGTCCGGGCTTTGGAGTCAGAGGTCATGGGTTCGAATCCCGGCTCTGCCACTTGTCAGCTGTGTGACTGTGGGCAAGTCACTTCACTTCTCCGGGCCTCAGTTCCCTCATCTGTAAAATGGGGATGAAGACTGTGAGCCCCACGTGGGACAACCTGATTCCCCTGTGTCTACCCCAGCGCTTAGAACGGTGCTCTGCACATAGTAAGCGTTTAACAAATACCAACATTATAACAAGTTGAAGATAATGGCTTATATTGACTGAGGTTCTCCATCAGTCTTTGGACAGAGAAGCCGAGAAACAGACCCCACCGGCTTCTCCGAGCAATGGAGAACGTCTAAACCAGCGCCGGGGATAATAATAATGACAATGTTGGTATTTGTTAAGCGCTTACTATGTGCAGAGCACCGTTCTAAGCGCTGGGGTAGACACAAGGGAATCAGGTTGTCCCACATGGGGCTCACAGTCTTCATCCCCATTTTACAGATGAGGTAACTGAGGCACAGAGAAGTTGCGTGACTTGCCCACCGTCACACAGCTGACAAGTGGCGGAGCAGGGATTCGAACCCATGACCTCTGACTCCAAAGCCCGTGCTCAGGCTGCTTCTCTAAGATCAGGGGCTTCTCCTTTGGCCATGTTCTTTCCCAGAGAGTGCAAGACAATCGGAATCATTGTCTTTAATCATTAAGCTTCTTATGGGCAGCGAACATGTCTGCTAATTCTGTTGCATTGTGTTCTCCCAAGTCCTTAGTAGAGTGCTCTGCACTTAGTAAACGCTCAATAAATACCATTGATTGATAGGGAAAGACAACAATATGAGGGCTGAATGGGTTGAGAAGTGGAGGTAGGTGGGGTGGGAAAACCAGCCGAGCCCTTCTCCTCTCTAACCATTATTTTCAGCAGTGTCTGGTAACTCACAGCAGAACATTCATTCATTCATTCAATAGTATTTACTGAGCGCTTACTATGTGCAGAGCACTGTACTAAGCTCTTGGAATGTACAAATCGGTAACAGATAGAGACGGTCCCTGCCCTTGGATGGGCCTACGGTCTAATCGGGAGAGACGGACAGACAAGAACAATGGCAATAAATAGAATCAAGGGGAAGAACATCTCATTAAAGCAATAGCAAATAAATAGAATCAGGGTGATTTTCCACTCATTAACAAAATAAATAGGGTAATGAAGGTCACTCCCAGTCCCTGCTTCAAAGCCTTACTGAGGGCACATCTCCTCCAAGGGGTCTTTCCTGACTCAGTCCTCTTTTCCTCTTCTCCCACTCCCTTCTGCATCACCCTGTCTTGCTTCCCTTATTCATCCCCTCCATCCAGCCCCACAGCACTCATGCTTAGTACAGTGCTCTGCATATAGTAAGCGTTCAATAAATACTGTTGAATGAATTCATGAATGAGCATATCTGTAATTTATTTATTTATATCAATGTCTCTCTCCCCCTCTATACTGTAAGCTCATTGTGGGCAGGGAATGTGTCTATTATAATGCTATATTGTACTCTCCCAAGTGCTTAGTGTAGCATTCTGCACCCAGTAAGTGCTTAATAAATACGACTGAATGAGTGAATACTCTCCCAGATGCTTAGTATGAGAACTATAGTAAATGCTCAGTGAATATAATTGATTGACAAAGGGAAAGACAACAATAGAAGGGCTGGATGGGTTGAGAAGGGGAGGAAGAGGGGTGGGAAAACCGGCCAAATCCTTCTCCTCTATGGTCATAATTTTCAGCAGTGTCTGGTAACTCATATACAGCACAGAACCATCTCCATCCAGGTGATTGACAGTGGAACCAATTCTCTTCCCCCTGCCAATATATTCAATCATATTTATTGAGAGCTTACTGTGTGTAGAGCAGTGTACTCTGCATTTGGGAGAGTACATTATAACAATAAACAGTCTCATTTCCTTCCCACAATAAGCTTACAGTCTAGAGAGAGGGAGACAGATATTACTATAAGCAAATAAATGACAGATACGCATATAAGTGTTGTGGGGCTGGCAGGGGGGATGAACATAGGGAGCAGGTCAGGGTGACACAGAAGGGAGTGGGAGAAGAGGAAAAGCCTCTTGGAGATGTGGCTTCGGTAAGTCTTTAAAGTGGGGCAGAGTAACTGTCAGATTTGAGGAGGGAGGGTTACATCTGTGCTTTGGGATCCATGGACAGTTCCGGACCTTAGGACTGGATTTCTCCCCACATCTCATAACTAGTGGCTTCAGTGTGGGAAGAAATGGCTGTAACGGGGACAGAGTCAAAATACGGCTGCAGGGAGTCAGCACTCGCACACCCAGCTTGGATTCCCTAGTTCCATGGGACAGGCTTCAGGTATAGAATATGGTAATCTTCCTCATTTATTCAATCACATTTATTGAGCCCTTACCGTGTGCAGAGCACTGTACTACGCACTTGGGAAAGTACAATAAAACAATGAACACACACATTCCCTCCCCACAACGAGCTTACAGTCTAGAGGAGGGACTGCTGGTTGTCCGACATGGACCTTTGGGGATGGAGATGCTGTTTAATAACTCATCATTGGAGAAAATGTCAGGTGTGGAGTTTTCTTTTTTTTTTCAATTTCACAGTTCATTCCCAGGAAGCCCAGAAACACTGCCACTGGCTCCCATAACAAGGAGATTCTTCGATCCTGTGTTTCCTTTTGTAGGTGGCCGAAGACCCTGAGGACTCTGGAGAGGTTCTATCAGACACCTCCGGTCAGATCTTTCTAAAGCACAAGGGAAGGGCGGTTCTCAAATTGAACATTCTTCATTCAACAAAAAAAGGGACAATTTTAACCTTGTCCGGCACTCGTTTTTTTCCTGAGGGTATAGACCCAGCACTTTACATATGCCACGCACAACGTTGCCTTTCAGATTGGTTTTAACCTGCCAATGATAACCCCGTTGACATCTAATTAAGACATTGTTAATGAGGTTGTATAACTGGGGGTCTCCAAAGACTCGATTACTGACGTGATTGGTTTTTGCTTTGGTTTCATTCGTTTTTAAAACTTGAAATGATCCAGCTTTAAAACCATCCTGGGTTAGATTCTTGGACCATCCTGTGCAGTGTTCTGCCTTGGGCGATGTCCAGGTGCAGGGATGGGGAAGCAGAGGGGTATGGAGGGGTGGGATGGGAAGGTGATGCTGTATACATCAAGATTTCACTTTTTGCACAGAAGTTTTCAAGATCGTATAGTGAACATTGTGAATTTAAAACAGCATACTACTCTAGGTTTCTGTAGGTATGTGAGGAGAAGTTCCTCGTGGTTAATGGATTAATGTTAATGATGTTTTAAAGCTAGTATTACTTTTATTGGAATTATTTAGCTCCTATATTCAACCCCAAAATCTGAAAACTTTCATTGAGTTGCAGTCTTCAAAACTGGGAACTTCCAGGTATTTACAATCTGACAGATTTTTTTTAAAAGAATAGATTGCTGTTACATTTCAGGTGAGATTTTTCTCACTTGAAATTTTTCCGGGGGGGCGGCCGGGAGGGGGAATTTGTTAAATGCATACTATGAGCCAAGAACCACCACTCTAAGCTCCGGAATAGATACTAGATATTCAGTTCAGAATCAGTCCCCGCCCAAAGCTGGGGCAAAATTTAAATCACCATTTTACAGCTGAGAAAACTGAGGCACAGAGAAGTTAAATGACTTGCCCACAGTCACTGCAGGCAAGTGATGGAGCCAGGGTTAGAACTCAGGTCCTCTGACTCCCACACCTGTGCTCTTTCCACTAGGCTACTGCTTCTCTCAAATAACCATTCAGTTCCTCTCATGAGGGCGAGAAAAGATGTTAGCAGTTGAGGTTCTAAGGGGTCTGCCCCGTCTCCACTCCACCATATTCTTTCCCAGGCAGAATACAATTTCTGCCCACTGTATGGTTAGCTCCTTGAGGGTAGAAATTATACCTTCCTACTCTACTCTTTCAAACACTTATTACAGTTCTCTAGCATAGCGTAAGGGATAGACCACGGGCCTGGGAGTCAGAAGGTCATGGGTTCTAATCCCCGCTTCGCTACCTGTCTGCCGTGTGACCTTGGACAAGTCACTTCACTTCTCTGGGCCTCGGTTACCTCACCTGTAAAATGGGGATTGAGACTGTGAGCGCCTTGGGGAACAGGGCCAGCGTCCAACCCGATTTGCTTGTATCCAGAGCTTGGTACTGTGCCTGGCACACTGTGAGCGCTTAACAAATATCTCAATCATTGTTATTGTTCAAAAAATGCCACTGATGTTGATGATGATGAGAAGAAATAGTCCGGCTTCTCCCAGGGTGTGCTAAATGGCTCCTATTTCTCTCCCCCCTTCTCCCACCCCTCCCCCTGGACTGTATCAGGAAGGCATGGACAAAAGTTTCCAGAATGCCCAAGTGGTGGTGCCATCTTGTCTGCACGCATCAGACGTGATCTCATATGGCATCCACTGGAACAAAGGAATGGGCCACATCTGTATGCAGGGAGCAAGAGTAAGTCACTCTACCCTGACTTTCAGGCTGAAAGTCAGGTGGGCATCGGGGTGTACTCAGAGTGCAGGGAACAGGATCCCCCAGAAATCCTAAGCATTAAATTTCCTCCTTTCCTTTATCCAGATTTGAGCTCCATTAGTTGGAAAACTAGATGATATCAGGGATGTTGTCTCTTATATTGACTGTACACTCCCCAGTGCTGAAATACATTGTTCGGAACCCACTACGCATTCAACAAATATGATTGGTTGATTGATCTACTAATAATTTGGCTTTTTCTCTAGGAAATCCTTTGCTGAAATAATCTGTGCAATCGAAAAATCATTTGTATTGTCCTTCATTTTGCACTTGTCTCAAGACCTTTTCAAGCAGAATGGCGTAGCGGGAAGATCACAGGACTCAGTCAGGAGATCTAGGTTCTAATCCCGGCTCTGCCCATTGGCCTGCTGTGTGACCTTGGGCATGCCACTTAACTTCTCTGGATTTTCTATTGGTACAGTGATGTTTAAATACCTATTCTCTCTCTCCCTTAAACTTTGATCCCAATAGAAGACAAGGATCGTGTCCAATCTGATTATGTTGTATCCACCCCGGTTCTGAGAACAGTGCTTGGTACCTAGGAAGCATTTAACAAGTACCATTATTATTATTTAACAGACACACAATTATTATTGTTACTATTCTTACTTCTAGAACGACTCTAATCCAATATATTGAGTTAACAGCCAAAGCACACGCACGGTTTATTTTTCTTCCCACTGTCTAATATTTATTTGTTTTCCTTGAGATCGTATCAGGTTTCAAATTGCTGAACACTCTGTTGTGTGTGCCCTAGCATGTCACTGAAATTCAATAATCATTACATATTATTAGTAAAACAAATGACAGTAATACTAATAAAGACTATTTGATATATACTGTATTCATACTCTGCCGGCAGCTGGTTGGAGAGAAATCACTATTAAATGAAGTGGATTAGCCTTTACTGAGGCCTCCGAAAGAAGTGAATATTTCACAGATGGTGTTTGGGTCAAATAACTTGCAACAGTGAATTGAATCACCACCCAAAGCATGTTCGTTGTCTGGTTTATAAGATTCAGAACATTTCCGTGATGGAGCTCGGGAACAATAGTTTAAGATACCGAAGGATTAACCTCCTACATGCCTTAGGGACCTCTTTGATAGTCTAAGCAATATCTCTAGACTGTGTGTTCCTCCTCTAGAATGTAAGCTCCTTGTGGGCAATGAACACGTCTACAAATTCTTGTACTGACTCCCCTAAGGACTTAGTACACTGCTCTGCACACAGTAAGCATTCAATAAATACCATTGATTGAATTTAGGGTCGTTTGGGTCAATTCACGGTTGAACAGTCCGTGCTGGCCACTGGAGATGATTGTAGGGATAAAGAGAGGAAAGTTAGGCATCTTCGGAACAGTCCATCCTAACTACGAGGGTGATGTCCGAGAGAGCAACCACCAGACCGTTCTTCGAAATGTCCTGCTGCCCAGGTCAGGGACAGATACTGGGCTGGGCGACCACGGGTCTAACCCAAGAATGATATTACCTTCGGTCTTTTCCATTCAATCATATTTATTGAGCACTTATGTGCAAAAACACAGTACTAAGTGCTTGGGAGAGTAATAATAGTAATACTAATGTTGGTATTTGTTGAGCACTTACTACGTGTAGAGCACTGTTCTTAGCACTGGGGTAGATACAGGGGAATCAGGTTGTCCCGCGTGAAGCTCACAGTCTTCATCTCCATTTTACAGATGAGGGAACTGAGGCCCAGAGAAGTGAAGTGACTTGCCGACAGTCACACAGCTGACAAGGGGCAGAATTGGGTAAAAAGACACATTCCCTGCACCCAGGGAGATAACAGTCTTGTTCCTATGTGTATAATTTCTGTTGTCCCATCCAAATCTTCCTGAAGTCTCTAAATAGATTTTGCATTTTAGGTTGGAAGGAGTGGGAGAGTCACAGTAGAAATGAGCAGACTGAACAACTAACTTGGTCAGGGTGGATAATGTCCCATTTTCTGGTATAACCGGTGGAACACATTACCTTTCAACTTAAGATCTTAGGGAGTCGTATTCTGGGATTTGCATTTTTACATTACTATTATAATGAAAGGATTCTAATAAGAAATGAGCACCAAGACAAAAATGTAATGGCTTCATCCATTTCTATTGAAGACTGAATGAAAAGTACGCTCTATTTTATTGAAAAATGATGATTGCTTGTTATGACCGAATTTGATAGTTCTGCATTGCTTACATGGCTTGAATAGGGATTTATTAAAATGTTCATAACAGGAGAAGGGTTTTTTTTGTCTTTGATTCTCCCTTCCTCTAAACGTGAAATACCATATTGCCAATGTAAATACCATTTGAATGCGATATGTAGTTTAGTTAAAACTATTTTGTCTTATTAAAAGTGAACTATTTGATGGGATATCAAAATATTTGCAGCATTTGTAGTCGTCTGTTTACAAATCTTGAAGATCTTAATGTGGGTGATTTTTTTTTTTTTTTATGTGAAGGCTCAGGATATTAATGATCAGTATCTAAGAAAGGAATATTTGATTGACTTTTAATTAAGGAAAACTCAGCTTGATGTAGTAGGACTTCTTGAAATTGAGTTTCTATAACCTAAAATACCCCTTCAGGAAGTGTGAGCTCACTGTATTCAGGAATGTATAGGGGAACATGTTTAGGATCCAGGCAGTCTACCCAGGAAAAGTGAAATGAAAAATTGGCACAATAGTAATAATACTTGTGGTATTTGTTAAGCTCTTACTATGTGCCAAGCACTGTTCTAAGCGCTGGGGTAGATACAGGGTAATCAGGTTGTCCCATGTGGGGCACACAGTCTTAGTCCCCATTTTACAGATGAGGTAGCTGAGGCACAGAGTAGTTAAGTGGCTTGCTTAAGGTCATACAGCAGACAAGTGGCAGAGCCAGGATTGGGACCCACATCCTCTGACTTCCAAGCCCGTGCTCTTTCCACTAAGCCATGCTCCTTCTCAATGATATTATTATTAACAGTGGCATTGATTGAGTGCTTACTGTGTGCAGAGCACTGTACTGAGCACTTGGGAGAGTACAACAGACACTATTACAGACACATTTCTTGCCCACAATGAGTTTATATGCATGATTCAGGTACCCCAGAAGTGCTTCTGGGGGAAAGGAAAGTTCAGTGGGGCTTAAATTTTCCAGTTTAAATTTTTAATTGTCCACTCGTTAGATCCCAAGGCACTTAATACAGTATTCTGCACTTAGCAACTGCTCAATAAATACCATTGATAATGATGATTGCCCAATCTTTCTGGTTCCTTTGTAGCTGCAAAGTTTATGATTGCCCTCTGAAAAAGGGATGGGTGAAACTTCTTGGGGCCAAATTTGAAGAAATCAGTTTCCTTTTACTGAAATTACATTCTATAATTTTAGCTACTTATTCCAACGGTTTTTATTTTAAATTGTTCAATTTTTAATTTGCTCTCTGTTTGTAATTTATTGTTATTTGTTGTTCATCCTTATTGTTCCATGTTTCTGTTCTCCCAAACTTAGAATACGGGCCGCTTGTGGAATCGGAACTGGGTCTGTTTGATTTATGTTGTGATTATCCCAGTGCTCAGCACAGGGCTTGATTCATAGTAAATGGGACAGAATTACAATTATTATGTAGAAAGAGCTGGGCCCGGGGAGTTGAGATGCATGGGTTTTTGTCTCTGCTCTGCCACTGGTCAGCACTATGACCTCAAGTAATCAATCGATCAATCATTGGTATTTACTGAATACTTACTGTGTGCAGGTCACTGTCCTAAACACTTGGGAGAGTATAGTTCCGTACGGTAAGCTATTTCATTTGATTGTATTTATTGAGCGCTTACTGTGTGAAGTTCGCTGTACTAAGAGCTTGGGAAATTACAACATTCATTCATTCATTCATTCAAGCGTATTTATTGAGTGCTTACTATGTGCAGAGCACTCTACTAAGCACTTGGAAAGTGCACTTCAGCAACAAATAGACACAACCCCTGCCTACAATAGGCTCACAGTCTAGAACGGGAGAAACAGGCATCAAAACAACACAACAATAAACAGTGACATTCCCTGCCCATAACGAGCCCACAGTCTAGAGTTGGGGAGACAGACACTAATACAAATAAATAAAATTACAGATATGTACATAAGTGCTTTGGGGCCGGTAGCTGAGAAGAACAAAGGGAGCAAGTCTGAGTGATGCAGAAGAGAGTGGGCGATGAGGAAAAGTGGGCCTCTCTGGATCTCAGTTTCCTCAACCGTAAGATGGGATGAATAATTCTTACTTTCCTTACCTCATATAGATGTTGTGAGGACATCTTCATGGCAGCAATAAAATTCATCCTTTCCTTTCCATCCAAACTGCACCCCACCTTGACCACTGCCTCAGCCTTCTCTCTGATCTCCCTGCCTCCAGCCTCCCCCCAGCCCCCCCCGCCGCAGTCCACGTTTCACTCTGCTGCCCGAGTCATTTTCCTAGTAAAATGTTCTGCACGTGTCTCTCCGCTCCTCAAAAAGTCCAATGGCTGCTCATCCCTCTCTGCATCAGACAAAAACTCCTTACCACTGGTTGTGCGGAATTTGGTCCATTCTCCCCTTCCTTCCTTACCTCTCTCATCTACAGCTACAGCTCAGCCCACGCACTTCACTCCCTTAACACCAATCTACTCACTGTAGCTCTATCTTGACTCTTTCATTGTTGACCTCTTGCTCATTCCTTCCTTGAGTCTGGACCACCACTTTCTTCATCTTGAAAATCCTAATAAAATCACATCTCCACCTAAGAAGCCTTCCCTGACTAGCCTCTCATCTCCCTAACCTATTCGCTGTCTCCTCTGTGAAACCTAGGTGCTTGGGTCCTTCTTCCTTAAGCACTTTGATACTCACCCTACACCCAGCCCCCTAACACTTATGTCTATATCCTTATATTTTGCCTTTCACTTATATGTACTTTATTTTATTGTCGGTCACCCCCACTGGATCAATCAATCGCACTTATTGAGTGTTTAATCTGCGCAGAGCACTGTACAAAGCATCTGGGAGAGTATAATACAGTAGAGTTGATAGAGACATTCCCTACTACAAGAAACTCACAGTCTTAGAGGGAGAGGCAGACATCAAACCAAATGAATAAATCATGTATAAGTACATAAGTGCTGCGGGGCTGAGGGAGGGTTGAAGAAAAGGAGCAAATCAGGGTGAAGTAGGAGGAAGGGGGAAAAGATAAAATAAGGGCTTAGTCAGGGAAGGCCTCTTGGAGGAGATGTGCCTTCAGTAAGACTTTGAAGTTGGGAAGAGTTATTATCTGTTGAATATGAAGAAGAAGGGTGTTCCGGGCCGGAGGCAGGATTTGGGCGAGAGGTCGGTGATGAGATGGACCAGACCGAGGCACAGATTGGAAAGGCTCTGAATCCGGGGTTCTTGTCTACCAGCTCTATCGCGTTGTAGTCTCTGGAGTTCTTAGATCAGCGCTTTGCCCACAGTAAACGTTGAGTATATACCATTAACTGATTCTTTAATATTAACGTCTGTCTCCCCCCCAGCCTGTAAATTCGCTGGGGGCAGAGAATATGTCTATTTACTGTTATACTCCCCCGAGCTCTTAGTACAGTGGTCCGCACATAGTAAGTGCTCAATAAATACAATTAAATGAATGGGGCTGCTCTGCACCTGTGGGAGTTGGGTGCTCATTCTCTTTCAACCCTTCTGGAAGTGGCGAAAGTCTTCCCCCTGTGTAGGATAGGGCATAGGCCTGGGAGTCACAAGGTCATGGATTCTAATCCCACTCCGCCACTTGTCTTCTGTGGGACCTTGGGCAAGTCACTTCATTTCTCTGGGCCTCAGTTCCCTCAGCTATCAAATGGGGATTAAGACCGTGATGCCCATGTTGGGCAGGGATTGGGTCCAATCAGATTTGCTTGCATTCCCTCTAGTGCTTAGTACAGAGCTACTTGCACAGTGTAAGTACTTCATTAAATTAGTTTTATTATTATTATTATGGGGACTAGGCACGCATGAGAGGAGAAAAGGGGGACCTGAACAAACTCCTGGCCTTGTTGTAACAAGTGCATTATTATTATTATTATTACTATTATTACTAATGTCTGTCTCCCCCTCTAGTCTGTAAACTCACTGTGGGCAGGGCACGTGACTGCCATCTTTCATTACATTGTACTCCCCCAAGTGTTTAGGACAGTGTTCTGCACACAGTAAGTGCTCAATAAATACAACTGATTGACCGATCCATGGCATTTTTTAAATGCTTAATCATTTGCAGAGCACTGGACTCTGCTCTCTAATGCCAAAGAAAGTACTCTGCACATAGTGATGAACAACTGGGACTGTCTCTGTTACTGATTTGTACATTCCAAGTGCTTAGTACAGTGCTCTGCACAGAGCAAGCGCTCAATAAATACTATTGAATCAATGAATGAACAATTGGACAAGGGAAATGGACGGTGTTGGCAACCAGCAGAGAGGAAATCCATTCCCATTTGAAAAACTGAAAAAGAACAATTATAATAATAATAGTGATATATTTCAAGAGCCCAGAATTACAATAAGGTCTTGGCTAGATGCAAGGTAATCAGGTCGGACACAATCCCTGTCCCACACTGGGGCTAACAGTCTAAGGGGTAGGGAGAGGAACAAAGAAGTTAAGTGACATGCCCAAGTTCACGCAGCAGACAAGTGGCAGTGCCAGGATTAAAAACCAGGTCCTCTGTCTCCTGGGCCAGGGCTCTGAATTGAAGCATCTTTTTCCCGGTGCAACAAGTACAGTCGTATGTTTGAATAATGCAAGCTAATCGAGCTAAAATGTTTGCACTTTGTAAAATTTGGTCTGTCCTCTGGAATATTTTGAAACGTACACTATGTTTGAGAAGCAGTCAATATTTAATAGCCAACATAAATAAATGTCATTTTGGCCCATTAACAACCCAGTTCATGTGAACCAATCGGTTCCATTTCATTAAGCATGTGCAGACTTCCTATATCACTGTTTGCATCTCCCAACACAAATTCTATTTAGGGAGGAGGTATCACTTTCCTGTCTCAAAAGGAAAAAGAATCTCTCAGATAAACACAATCAGTTGTGCCACTTGGTTAAAAGAAAGTTTTGCTTAAGAAACTTGCACATTTAGGACCTCTTTCGAGGCTCTGAATGCCGTGCATAGCCAATACCACTCCTTAGTTAAAAAGGATTTCAGGCATCAGATTCCTATATGACAGACGATTTTGTCACTATGCAGAATGTGAAACCTGTAATCAACTTGTTATGGCATTTCACAAAAGTCTGTGACAGTAAAATGGGTAAACTGTCATTTGGGCAATCAAGACTTGAAATCCCGAAGAAGAGAAAAAGCACTCAGCACTCAATCTTTGTGGTAAGCGTGAGGTTCAAAAGATAATTTAAGATTACTACAACCTTGCTGGAATGGATTGAGTTCTTAGTAATGTGAAAGTAAGCTTACAATAATTTTTTATTATGTTTTGAATTAATCACATTTACTTTTCCCCACCATTGATTTCTTTCCAGGTAATACATAAGGTCCATTATATTAACAAGTGTATAAGCTAAATCGAAATGACATTGTCGGCCAAGCGCTGATGCCTTATAGATTACCCAAACATTCGTACAGAGGGTGAGAAACAGGATAACTAGTTGATTTACCTACATATCTACCCGAATAAGCGATAATTTCTCATGAGTATCACAGGTGTAGATCTAGACGCTCTAAGGGCGCACAGGTTCACACGCACAAGAACGCAAAAGCTGCGATGTACAGAGGGGGCAATATTTATTTTGTCCTAACAATATACTCTACCACTTTCCCCGGGGAAGGTTGCTCTTATGTCCTTGATGCATTTCTAGTGAAGTATGATAATGCATAGGCAGGGTATTAGTTTGGAAGAGTGCAATGCTTATTTTCTATTCTTGGATTTCTAAATGTTGGATCCATTTCATAAAGTTCAGTTCCAGGTTATGTCAACCAGGTAAATTCACACCGGGAATGTGTTGAAGTGGGGAGACAGGTGACATTCTGCTCTCGCAGATGAAACCCTGTTACTCCAACAAGAAATCACAAGGAACAGAAACTGTCGTCAGTTCAAATGTAACCAACAATTTTGTCCATTCCACTTAGACCTTTCCAACTCCAGCAAAGAGTGTCTGGGTATCTTCATTGCTCAGAATTGCTCTGGGCTTGAATTTTAAACTCCTTTGACCGCAAGGCACCACAGGCCATCCAGTGGGATACTCCAACCAGAGTAGATGACTTTGTTAATTTCCTATCAACGACAAGAAATGTTGCTTTGAGGAGCAGAACAGAGCTTCATGGAGAGAGTTCGGCCAAACATTTTACTGTCTGTGAAGAGGTAAAGTGTTATTTTACAGTGTGCTGTCGGCTGTTTTATGATCAGTCAGCCCGTCCTCTAGACCGTGAGCTCATTTTGGGCAGGGACTGTGTCTACCAGCTCTGTTGCTTTGTTCTCTCCCAAGTGCTTAGTACAGTGCCCTGCACACAATGAGCGCTCAATAAATATGATTGACTCATTGTATTTCTTCCACTGGACCATGGCCATAAACTAGATAGACAGAGCTAGTTTGCCCTTGTTGTTCTTCTTTTCCTCCAGAGGTCCGCTGAACATGTTGGTTTTTGAATTTTAAATGAAACCTATTTCAAATCAGCACAAAACACCCACATCCCAAACATTTCCTTTTGGCTCTCTTTATATTCTATTAAAAAGTATTTATTAGCCTGCTAGAAGCATAAACCAGGAAACCACAATAAATAAGAGAGATGATTCAATGATGACACAATCTAGAAAGATTCTTAAATGCTGTGTAATAAATCTTCATTACACAGAACAAGATATGGAAGAATCCAAGGCAAAGGCTGGCTAAAAGCAGCTTGGAGAAGCAGCGTGGCTCAGTGGAGAAGAAACGCCGGTGAGACACAATGGAACAAAACCTCGAATGATGTAAAATAGCCATGGGAGACAGACCTGCCAGGCATGCGGGCATCAGAAGAAGTGTTAAGAAGATCAGGGACCAAGAGCAGGAAACGAGAGTTTCCTCAACTGTAAAATGGGAACTAAACACCTGTTCTCCCTCTCCATTAAGTGGTGAGTTCTATGTGGGACAAGGAATGCGTCTGTTCAGATTGTGTTGTATCTGCACAATGCTTAGTATAATAACTGTGGTATTTGTTAAGCGCTTACTATGTGCAAAGCACTGTTCTAAGCGCTGGGGGATACAAGGTGACCAGGTTGTCCCACGTGGGGCTCACAGTTTTAATCCCCATTTTACAGATGAGGGAACTGAGGCACAGAGAAGTGAAGTGACTTGCCCAAGGTCACACAGCTGACTAGCGGCGGAGCCGGGATTAGAACCTGTGACCTGTGACTCCCAAGGCCGCGCTCTTTCCACCGAGCCACGCTGTGCTTGACACATAATAAGCTCTAAAAGAGAACTACAGAAAATACACAAAAGAAATGACAATGGTGTAAAGGCATTGTGACTACTCAGGACATTCTTTACATTCTCACAATGCAGAAGAGCTCGCTGAACCAATCAATTGTATTTATTGATTACTTACAGCATGCTGAGTACGAAGGGCTTGGGAGACTACAGTGTCACAGAGTTGTAGAGCAGAAGCAGCATGGCCTAGCGGATAGAGCGTGGGCCTTGGAGTCAGAAGGACTTGGTTCTAATCCCAGCTCTGTCGCTCTTCTCCTGCATGACCTCGGGCGAGTCACTTAACTTCTTTGTGCCTCAGTGACCTCATCGGCAAAATGGGGATAAAGACTGTGAGCCCCGTGTGGGACAGGGACTGTATCCAACTTAATTAGCTTGTATCTACCCCAGCACTCAGAACAGTGTTTGACACACAGTAAGCGCTTAATAAGTCTTGTCTTATGCCCAGTCGTTTCCGACCCATAGCGACATTACGGACCCATCTCTCCCAGAACGTCCCGCTCTCCATCTGCCGTCATTCTGATAGTGTATCCGTGGAGTTTTCTTGGTGAAAATATGGAAGTGGTTTACCACTGTCGCCTTCCACATGGTGAACTCGAGTCTCCACCCTCGACTCTCTCTCATGCCGTTGCTGTTCAGCATGGGTGTGTTTTGACTTGTAGCAGATTGCCTTCCACTTGCTAGCCCACTGGCCAAGCTAGGAATGGAATGGGTAAGTCTCTGCTTGACTCTCCCTCCCACAGCTAAGACTGGTAGAGGACTGGAAACTCTCCACGCGTGACACAGAGAGGGGACTTAACACGTACTATGATAAAAGAGTTGGGAGATATGTTCCCTAAACCCAAGGATCTTACAGTCTAGAGGACCCACAAAACATCATCAGGAACACACACAGAATGAATCTTTCCATCAGCCATGTCATCTTTGAATCCATAGATCAGCAAGTCTTTTCAGGGCAGCTGATTAATGGATAGTTGATCAATGGAGAGTTCCTATTGGTAGTGTTTGAAGTTTGGTCTGGTCTTTGCTCAGAATGATCCAATCAACAAACAGGATTCTTCACTCAACCTTTGTCCTGGTGATGTTCGATTCCCTCTTCGAAAAAGGTGGGTGATCATCGCTTCTAGTTCTCATGATCAAGAGCCCTGTGATGAAACTCTGGTAGTGATAGTGGTTTTTACCATTTATACCCTTAAGCCCATCCAAGGGCAGTCTCTGTCTCTATTGTCAATTTGTACATTCCAAGCGCTTAGTACAGTGCTCTGCACATAGTAAGCGCTCAATAAATACTATTGAATGAATGAATGAATGAATGAATACCCTTACCCTGCCAGCTGATGGGACAGTGAAGGCAACAAACAAGTAGAACTACTACGGCCTAGTGGAAAGGGCACAGGTCTGGTAATCAGAGGACCTGGATTTTAAACCCAGCTCCACCATTCATCAGCTGTGTGACCTTGGGCAAATCACTTCACTTCTCTGTGCCTCAGTTACCTCCTTGGTAAAATGGGGATGAAGACTGTGAGCCCCATATGGTACGTGGACTATGTTCAAACTGATTAGCTTGTATCTACCCCAACATTTAGTGCCGTGCCTGGCACTTAGTAAAAAGTAAGTACCTTAGTATCATTAATGAATTTTAAAAAGTAAAGGGACAAAGGGACAGAAGTATTCACTTCTGGGTGCAGTGACAGCATCATAGGGCTGAGGTTCTTAATAGTAATAATAATAATAATGGTATTTGTTAAGTGCTTACTTGGTGCCAGACACTACAGTAAGCACTGAGGTGGATACAAGCAAATCAGGTTGAACACAGTCCCTGTTCCATGTGGGGCTCACACAGTCTCAATCCCCATTCTACAGGTGCGGTAACTGAGGCATAGAGGAGTGAAGTGCCTTGCCCAAGGCCACACAGAAGAAAAGTGGTGAAGTCGGGGTTAGAACCCGTGACCTTCTGACTCCCAGGCCCACGCTCTATCCAGTATGCCATACTTGGAACCCAATATCCCAGAAGGCAGTTGCCTTGAGAGAAATATGGTCTTGGCTACCCATATTAGCGAGTTGTTCTGGGGAGATTCCTACTGGGTCTGTCCACTTTGAGGAGAGATTCTTCTTGAATGGATTGTACGTGTGCATCGCCTCCACTTCCTCTCCTCTAACACCCTTCTTGACCCTGTACGATCAGATTTCTGCGCTTCTCACTCTGCTGAGACCACTCTCTCCGAGGTCACCAATGACCTCCTTTTTGCCGAATCTAATGGGAGTCACTGTATCCTAATTCCTTAGACCTGCGGGGTGAATTTGGCACCGTGGACGGCTCCCTTCTCCTCGCAACAATATGTAAGCTTGATTGTGGTTCTCGTCTCGACTCTCTGGCTGATTGTTCTCAGTCAATTAATTAATCAATGAATGGTATATATAGGCAGCTTACTGTGTGCAGACCACTGTATACTAAGTTTTTGTACAACAGAGTCGGTAGTCACGATCCCTGCTCACAAGGAGCTTACGGTCCAGAGGGGAAGACGTTCATTTCAATAAATTACAGAATAACCAATCAACTAGTGCTTACTGTGCACAGAGCAGTCATTCAATCGTATTTATTGAGCACTTCAGAGCACTGTACGAAGCACTTTTTTATGGTATGGATTTGGAACTAGTAGCCAAGAAATAATGCCGAAGATTAATGTCCTGACGACTTGCTATAAAGAGCCTGGAAAAAGTCATGAAATGTGCTGAGGTAACAATTGCCGCAAAAATACAAATTGTCAACTCTATACTGTTTCCAGTGACAATGTAGGGACCCAAAAGCCCATTGGAAAAAAAACAGGATAGAAAGAACAACGATTCTTTTGACATGAGGTGTTGAAGAAGGCTTTTGCAAATGCCATGGACTGCCCGAAACATCAACAGATGGATTTTGGAGCAAATTGAAGTGGTCTTTGGGAGGCCAAACGACTCCACTTAGATTTTGGACACATAATCAGGAGGACTAATTCTCTGGAGAAGACACAGACGCTAGGAATAGTCCAGGGAAAACGTGGAAGAGGCAGACCGGCAGCTGGATGGATAGAGACCGTTAACAATGATAACGGTAGAACCCTTAGAAAGATTGCAGATTATGACAGAGGACAGGACATTCTGGAGAAAGTATACCCCTGGAGTCGCTATGAATCAATAAAAGACGCGACAGCACATAATGATAATAATTTTTAAAGTGCTTACTATGTACCAGGCACTATACTAAGCACCGGAGTAGTTACAAGCTAATCAGTTTGATCACAGTCCGTGTCCCACGAGGGGCTCACAGTCTTAATCCCCATTTCACAGATGAGGTAATTGAGGCACAGAGAAGTTAAGTGACTTGGGAGAGAGCAGTCAACAGAGTTAGTAGACACATTCCCTGCCACCATGATCTCACAGTCAATAATGTTTGTATTTGTTAAGCGCTTACTATGTGCAGAGCACTGTTCTAAGCGCTGGGGTAGATACAGGGTCATCAGGTCGTCCCACGTGAGGCTCACAGTTAATCCCCATTTTACAGTCTAGTATCAACTCACGGGGCAAATGGGGTACGGCGTAAAGATATATACGGTAAGTGCTGCGGGGATGAGTGTGGGGTGGATATCAAGGGCTTAAAAGGTACAGATTCAATTGCACAGGTGATGAAGAAGGGAGAATGAGCAGGGAAAATAAGGGCTTAATTGGAGAAGACCTCTTGGAAGAGATCTGATTTTAGGAAGACTCCGGAAATGGGGAAGAGTGATGGTCTTCTGGATATGAAGGGAGAGTTTTAGGCCAGGGAAAATAGACAAGATTGAGGTACATAAACAGGCTGACCATGTTAGAGGAGTGAAGTGTGTGGGTTGGGTCATAGTAGATCAGCGAGGTTAGATGGAAGAGGGAAAGTTGACAAAGTTTTAAAGCCAACAGGAAGGAGTTTCTGTTTGCTGCAGAGGAAGATGGGTAACCACTGGATGTTTTTGAGGAGTGGGGAGATGTAAACTGAACTTTGAGAAAAATGATCTGGGCAGCAGAGTGAAATATGAATTGGAGTGATTAATTGGTGTGGGGAGAGACAAGAGGCTGGAAGGACAGAGGAGATGCTGATGCAGTAGTCAGGGTGGGATAGGATGATTGCTTAGATAAGTGTGGTAGCGACTTGCATGGAGAGGAAGGAATAGATTATTGAGATGTTTTGAAGGTAGAACTGATGGGATTTGATGATAGGCTGAATATCCAGGATGGTGATTCAAAGTGATGGCTAAGGTCCTGGGCTCGAGAGACAGAGAGGAATGGTGGTGTTATCTGTAGTGATAATAGGAGAAACGGGGTCGGCAAGATACTTACCAAGCATAAAACGTCGGCGGTAGCATGGCGTGGCGGATAGAACACGGGCCTGGGAGTCAGAAAGTCATGGGTTCTAATCCTGGTTCTGCCACTTGCCCGCTGTGTGACCTTGGCTAAGTCACTTCACTTCTCTGTGACTCAGTGACCTCATCTGTAAAATGGGGATTAAGACTGTGAGCTCCACTTGGGACAGGGACTGTGTCCAACCCGATTTGCTTGTATCCAACCCCAGCACTTAGTGCAGTGCCTGGCACACAGTAAGTGTTTAACAAATAACACAGTTATTATCATTATCATTATTATTAGTGATGGGATTCTTTCCATCACTCTTTCCAGGGAAAGAATCTCTCTCACCGACTCTTCCGCTGCCTTCCACCCCTAACTGTAGCCGTCCCTTAAGGCTCTGTTTGGAATCTCCTCTCTTCACTCTAGACCTACTCCCTCGGGGAGCTCAATTACTCCCATTATCATTGGTCCCTCCCTCTTTCACCCCTGTATTGTCTGCCATCGAATCCTGTCATATTTTTCTTCCATAACACTTCCACAATCATCCTCTTCAGCCAAGTGATCCCCACTCTGTATTAGATGCCTGTCATATTTCAGCTTGATCACTGCATGCATTCCATACTTCAATCTGCTGCCTCTATCATTTTTCCCAAACTTTGATCTACACGTCTCCCTACTCCAAAAATTAGTTATTCCTTGCAATTCCTTACTACTGGTTTTAAAGCTCTCAAGCAGCTTTTTTCTTCCAACGTATCCACTCTCTCCTTCCACTACACTCTAGCTTGCACTCAACCTGATCTACTCTGTCTCCTTCATTCTCATCCCTTTTACCACAGGCCTCTTACATATGCCGTCTTCCTGGAATATCCACCCGCTTCCTATTCAGCTCCCCCCATTTCCAAATCCTTTTTGTAATCACATCTCCTCTGGGAGGCCTTCCAAGATTAATTTCTAACGTCCCCTGTTAATATTCCCCTAATGCCTGTCTAACAGTCCTGCTCCTCCTAAGCACTCACAGCTTCCTGTAAACTTTGGCACATATCTTACCAACCTTGTTTCTTCAGCACTAACTCATGAACAGGTCCCATAAATCTCCCTTCTTCTTCCTCTCAGAATATTACAGGATCGGTCTCCCCCTCTAGATTGTGAATAGAGATGATTTCTGCTAATTCTATTGTATTCACCCAAGAGCTCTGAACGATGCTCTGCACACAGAGGTGCCTACTAAAGATCGGTGCCTAATAAAGATCATCAGTTGGCTGATCGAAGCCTTTATCGCTGATCGCGTGGCTGCATTAGGCATTTTCTAGACCGTAATGAACGTTTCTACCAACTCTGTATGTAGTATTGTACTTCCTCAAGCTCTTGGTTCAGTGCTCTGTACGTGATAAGTGCTCAATATTTATCATTCATTGATTCTCCTACTAGTAGAGACCTTATCAGAAATCAGATCACCCGATTCAATTCCACGGAGGATTAGCATCATTTTGAACTACCATCCGTTTATCTGGTGAAATCCTTCAAGAGGATCACATACGCTACCATAGTTTGTGGACACCTCGCCTGTTGTCTAAGTGATTTACTCCATGTAAGTCACCGGCCTATGACGCGGAGAGGCTGGGGAAGAGGGAGATGGGGCATCACAGGATGTCCAGCTTCTTTTTCTCTTTATAGTAACAATAATAATGGTACTTGTTAAGTGCTTACTATGTGCCAAGCACTGTTGTAAGTACTGGGGTAGATACAAGTTAAACAGGTTGGACATAGGCCCCGTCCCATATGGAGCTCACAGTCTAATCCCTATTTTCCAAATGAGGTAAATGAGGCCCAGAGAAATGAAATGACTTGCCCAGATCACACGGCAGACACATGGCAGAGCCAGGAGGAAAACCCAGGTCCTTCAGACTCCCAGGGCCGTGCTCCATCCACTAAGCCACACTGCTGTTCCTCTTCCACCAACACCACCCTCTGTGGAATCCCCCCCTTTGCTCACCTCTGTCTCGCAGAGGGCTGGCAGCCCTGGGGGCCAAGAGCTATGGGAGGGAATGTCTCAGGTCGTCATGACCCCTCCTAAGTATTCAGGACAGAGCAACCTTGATATTTCCTCCTCTCCATAGGATGGGGTCAGTGGCCAATCTGGGTCATCCCTAGGATGGTCCCATGATAATGATAATAATAATAATAATGATAGTTTTGATATTTGTTAAGTGCTTACTATGTGCCAAGCACTGTTCTAAGTGCTGGGATAGATGCAAGGTCAACAGGTTGTCCCACGTGAGGCTCACAGTCTTCGTCCCCATTTTACAGATGAGGTAGCTGAGGCACAGAGAAGCTAAATGATTTGCCCAAAGTCACACAGCTGACAAGTGGTGGAGGCAGGATTAGAACCCATGACCTCTGACTCCCAAGCCCGTGCTCTTTCCACTAAGCCATGCTGCTTCTCACTGAACTCACCCCGGATGGAACCCTCTAGA
Organism: Ornithorhynchus anatinus; assembly: GCF_004115215.2. NCBI lineage: Eukaryota > Metazoa > Chordata > Mammalia > Monotremata > Ornithorhynchidae > Ornithorhynchus > Ornithorhynchus anatinus. The sequence continues at coordinate 100,785,894 of NC_041729.1, read as the reverse complement.
TTGTCAGCTTGTTGTGGGCAGGGAATGTGGCTATAGTTTTATTGTACTATCCCAAGTGCATAGTACAGTGCTCTGCACACAGTAAGCACTCAGTAAATACAAGTGAATGAATGAACCCTGGGACTCAGACTGTGGCACGCAGGCCTGACAGAGAGGGGACAGGCGAGACCTGCTTCTGCCTGACTTTGGCTGGTCCTGGCACGAAGGACTGGCCTAGACAGACTGGCCGATCCTTCCTGATCTGGAAGGAGGCGACAGGAGGACCTCTGGCTGGCTACTTGGTGATGGGGGGCTGCCACCCTCCAGGGCTTCATTTCAGCGTTTTAGGGCCCCCGGAGGAGCAGAGTACCCACCTTCCCCAATCCACGGAAAGGCTCCCTCCAACCAGGGCGGTGCCCTGAGGTCATCCATACTCTCCTCATCCCCCAGGATTCTGGGCACATTTCCGGGATCAGGAATAAATCGATGAATAAAATACAATCACAGAAAAAGCTCTGAAACACTCCCCTAGGCAAACCTCGAAGCTCAGGACCTGGCACAACTGTCTGTTTTCTAAAGAATCCCTGAACCCACAACATCCCAGCTCGAGATGGAAAACCTATCCTTTAAATCACTCCTAAGTTAATCGTGGCAATGGGCCAGAACTTTTACCTTAGCCACCGGAAAGAGGTCAAGGATCCACCCACCCCCCCCCCCCATCTGATAAACTGGAGCAGGCAAGCATGTGCTCAACTTGGAAATCACCCTGATCTACCCCCACCATCTGTGTCAGATCATGTCAAGTAGGAGGGGGAGATGTTCCAAACAAATCACAGCCCGTCTACAAGAACCAATCAGAAGAAGTGGCTAATTAGCGGCTGAACCGACCCCTTCAACAGGGTGGAGGATGAGTAGAGGGGCCTATGCGTGCCCTTAAAGCGATCGAATGTAATTTAGACAGATTACACCCGTGTGTACCCTCTGAGTCCACAGAATCAATGGCAAAACTCCGCCTTTGTCGGGTGGTGGGGGAATGTAATTTTCCCAGGACTCATCTGATCAACCGGGAAAGTTTGGCGAGGTTTGTCTTTCACTGGATGTTCCAGGGGAACTGTCCTCACTGTAATAGCAGTAATAATGATAATATTTATTAAGGGTTTACCATGTCATAGTGTTGGTATTTGTTAAGTGCTTACTATGGGCAGAGCACTGTTCTAAGCCCTGGGGGAGATACAGGGTCATCAGGTTGTCCCACATGGGGCTCCCAGTCTTCATCCCCATTTTACAGATGAGGTCAATGAGGCCCAGGGAAGTGAAGTGACTCGCCCACAGTCACACAGCTGACAAGTGGTGGGGCTGGGTTTAGAACCCAGGTCCTCTGACTCCCAGGCCCGTGCTCTACCCACTAAGCTATGATGCTTCACTGTACTGACCAATGGGAAGAATACATGAGTGAGAAGTAATAATGTCGGTTTTTGTTAAGCGCTTACTATGTGCAGAGCACTGTTCTAAGCACTGGGGGGAGATACAGGGTCATCACGTTGCCCCACGCGAGGCTCTCAGTCTTAATCCCCATTTTACAGACGAGGTAACTGAGGCACCGAGAAGACAAGTGACTTGCCCACAGTCACACGGTCGACACGTGGCGGAGCCGAGACTCCCAAGCCCGGGCTCTTTCCACCCTGCTCTTTAAGGGGTTCACAACCTTAGAATGAAGTGGGAAGGGGGCTGATGACAAGGAAAAAGATGAAACAGTAAAAACACAAAGCCAAAATAAAAGATGAAGACCCAGAGAGAGAAAAAATAAAGAGAAAGCTAAAGGGGACGGCGGGGAAGACGACAGGGTTTGAGGCATCTTACAGCTGGGGCTCCAACAGGCTCAGCTATAACGACCGCCACAGCTGCGGCCTCCTTCCCAACGTTCTTTGTTGTGCAGAGGGCCTGCTGCTGCCGCTGCTTCTGTCCTTCCCTGATGCGGGTCCGGGGACGGTAAAATCCTATTAGTTGAGAATGGGTCGGGGTTAGAGGGTGTCGCAGCCACTCAGGTCCGTAGAGGCCTAGGGGGAAGAGATGAGGCTCTCCCGAGCCTTCGGAGGCTGCGAGATTTCGCCGAGCCTGACGGCCTCCATCGGGAGTTTCCTTATATCAGTGGGAGAAGTTTATTCACCTAAAAGTGTGCACAGACCAGGCGGCCCCTCTCCATTCGAGGGCAAGTTCCCGGAGGGTGAGATTCATGTCTTTTCCCTCTCTTGAACTCTCCCTGGTCCTAGGACAGTGCTCGGGGCCAATAATGCCCTTAAAACCGATCGAATGTAATTTAGACAGACTACACCCGTGTGTACCCTCTGACGCCACAGAATCAATGGCAAAACTCCGCCTTTGTCGGGTGGTGGGGGAATGTAATTTTCCCAGGACTCATCTGATCAACCGGGAAAGTTTGGTGAGGTTTGTCTTTCACTGGATGTTCCAGGGGAACTGCCCTCACTGTAATAGCAGTAAGCAGCGTGGCTCAGTGGAAAGAGCCCGGGTTTGGGAGTCTGAGGTCATGGGTTCTAACCCCGGCTCCGCCGCTTGCCAGCTGTGCGACTTTGGGCAAGTCACTTGCCTCCTCTGGGCCTCAGTTACCTCATCTGGAAAATGCGAATGAAGACTGCGAGCCCCACGTGGGACAACCTGATCCCCTTGTATCCCCCCCAGCGCTTAGAACAGTGCTTTGCACATAGTAAGCGTTTAACAGATGCCACCATTATTATTATCACGTGCCCGGCACACAGGAAGCGCTCAAGAAATACTGAAATGATTAAACAGAACCCTCCGTGAGAAGTACTGTAAGCCCGTCAAACGGCAGGGATTGTCTCCATCTGTTGCCGACTTGCTCATTCCAAGCGCTTAGTACAGTGCTCTGCACATAGTAAGCGCTCAATAAATACTACTGGATGAATGAATGAAGTAGTGTGGCGTAGTGGAAAGAACATGAGTAAAGGAATCGATGGACCTGGATTCTAATTCCAGCTCTACCTCTCGTCTGCCGTGTGACCTTGAGCAAGACACTCAACCTACCTGTGACTCAGTTACCTCATCTGTAAAATGGGGATTGAGGCTTAAACCCCATGGGGGACACGGACTCTACCCAACCTGTTTAGCCTGTACCTACCCCACCACTTAGTACAGTGCCTGGCACACAGTGAGCGCTTGACCAAGACCCTTAAAATAAAAAAAATCAAATGGGGATCCTATACCTGTTCTCCTTCCTACTTGAGATGTGGGCACGATGACTGTGTCTGAAATAATTAACCTGTATCTATCCCACCGCTTGGCTCGTAGTAAAAATCTAAGTAACGCCGCAGTTGCCGTTACTTGCATCTCACTGAAAACATCTCTAGCGGCCGCTTTGATGACGGTCGAGCATATCCTCTAGGAATATGTTCCCGCTTCCACCCCTTCTCCTACCCCAGCGGGAGATACAGAAAGGGGGTAGGATCAGGGGAGCAGAATAAGGATCCTCCCGGACCCCAGCAGAGCTCGAGGACCGTCGCGTTAGGTTGGAATGCATTTGGGGGAAGGGAGATCACATTTTAAACCAGCTGGATGGTTTTTTTTTTTTTTTTACCATCTTGGCTTTTTTTCTCTCGGGGTAGACCGTCATAACGAGTCTTGACATATTCCCATGCGAGAACAGATTTCATGCAAGGTGGAAAAAATAATAATAAAAAAAAAGCAATCAGAGGCAGACACCCTTGTCCCGATCCTCCCTCTGAGTCCTCCTGCTGAGCAGGTTGCCCGTATTCGGTGCCATAATCAAATGCGTCTGGGACAAACGCTAAGTTCCCGGACAAATTCGATCGTATTAATTTAGGTGCCAAACCCCTACGGCTCAAGGACGTTCGACTGCAAATGAAAACACGAGCTAGTCGATAACCGAGCTTGGACAACGTGAGGCCACATGCCCGACCCCCCGGTGTCAGATCGTCTCTCTTCATTTGCTGTATTGTACTTTCCAAGCACTTAAGAGACAGTGGTCTGCACACAGTAAGTGCTCAATAAATACAAGTGAACGAAGGAAAGAATGAATGGCGACACACCCCGCTTTTAGCTGCCGGTTGCCATCATTTGCTTATATTTCCTTCCCCTGAAAGCCATCTGTCAGGTTTCCCATGGATGGTAGCTTCTCTGGCCGGCAGCCTCCCATTGAGGAAACTCTCCCGGCGGCTCTTGCTATCGGAAACCCAAGCGGTCCATCACATTCATTCGGTCGTACTTACTGAGCGCTTACCGTGCGCAGGGTACGTGGACCGGATGCCCTCCGTAAGAGAACCTCAGCTCAGATGCGCATGTGGGTATGCGGGTGCGTGAGTAGGAACAGTCTATGGCATCCTACAGCGACAACCCTAGTAATGCCATTTGATTCCCCCGCCAGATCGTCCAGGTCTCCCCTCCTCGCACCCTGCCACAGGTCCAGCGCTCGCTACAGTGCCTGGAACATAGTAAGCGCTTAACGGATGTCATAATAATTATTGATCACGGCGCTTACGTCCAGATGCGTAACTTATTCGTCGATATTAACGTCTGTCTCTCCCTCTAGACCCGCTGAGGGCAGGGAACGCGTTCTACTGTTGCGCGGTACTCGGCCAAACGCTTGGTACCGTGCCCGGCACACGGTAACTGCTCAGTACGATGAAGCGATTCACTCTCTTCCTCCCTCCCTCTTCTTAAATCAGATTCCTCCCGGGACACAGAGCATCTTTAAAACACACACAACGCAGAAAGAGACTGTACAAAGTAAAAAGACAATGAACGGCTGAGCAGGAGAGAGGCTGGTTGACTTTATCTTGCCCCCTAGCTGAGATTTCCTTGGCTCCCTCCCTCGAGCGCGTGTCTCTCCGCCTTTTGTTTCCTTTAGCCTTCACCCCACCACTCCAACTAAGCTTCTCCACCTGTCCCCGGGGCAGGGGATGAGCCTCGAGTAGTGGGGAAGAGCTTCGGCTACGAACTGGCAGACATCCGTCTCCCTCGCAAGCCGTCGACCCAGAAAAGAGCGAGGAAACCTTCAGAAATCCAGCCGCAGCAGACGCTGGACCGCAGGGAAGACGGGTTCTGGATCTTTCCAGGCTGCACCCAAAAAGGTCGGCGGGGCAGCCGTGGTACTAGGCGCCTACGCACCTAACGAGGGGACAGGACTCTGGTACTTTGGGATCTAACGGGGGGGGGGGGGGGCAAGGCGACGCAGCCCAGAGGCAACCAAAGCAGATAGGAGCACGTAGTATTTTCTCTCTAAAGAGAGAGATGCAGTGCGGCCCAAGTGGACAGAACACCGAGGGGGAATCAGAAGGACCGGGGTTCGTTCATTCAATAGTATTCATTGAGCGCTTGCTATGTGCAGAGCGCTGCACTAAGCGCTGGGAACGTACAGTTCGGCAACAGAAGGAGACAATCCCCGCCCGACGACGGGCTCGCGGTTCTAAAGCGTCCTCCGCCGCTTGTCTACATGTGACCGAGGGCAAGTCACTTCACTTCACTGCACCTCGGTCACCTCGTCGGTAAAACGGAGATTAAGACCGTGAGCTCCACGTAGGACAGGGACCGCGTCCAATCCGATTTCCTTGCATCCACCCCACTGCTCGGTCCGGCGCCTGGCAGATAGTAAGCGATTAACAGTTACCGCGGTCATCATTCATGCATTCATTTAATCCTACTTATTGAGCGCTTACTGTGCGCGGAGCACCGTACTAGGCGCTTGAAAAGTACAATTTGGCAACAGAGACGGACCCTACCCGACGGGCTCACAGTCTAGCGGGGGGGGAGGAGACAGGCAACAAAACAAAACTTGAATGGTGGGCTGAACCGGAAGCCACAGCAATCTACAGTCACCTGTAGAGCTGCGATTTGCTCTGTGATCCTCAGGGGAAGAGGGAAAGAAGGGGTGCATTTCTTTGGTCAAGTGAACATTTCCGCTTAGGGGGTTTTCCCAGTAGTTCTGGTTCTGGGGGGCGAATGAGCTGAAAATCACCCCCCGGGGGCAGCTCTATTCCCGCTTCCCGTCCCCGAGTTTCACCACCCTCTGAGGGCGATGAAGACCAGCGCATCGCTTCTAGGGAGGAAGATCTGACCGGTCCCTCGATCGACCCCATTTCTGGAGCACACACTGGGTGCGCAGCACTATACTAAGCGCTTGGGAGAGTAAATATAACGGAGTGGGTAGGCATGCTGCCTGCCTACGGCGAGCTTACGGTCTAGAGGGGGAGACAGACATTATACTATATAAATCGATACATCACAAACATGTACATAAGTGCTTCTGGTAGAGAGGGGGCGGTGAATCAAGGTTGCGAATCCAAAAGCAAGGGTGATGCCAGAGGGAGAGGGGGAAATGAGGGCTTAGTCAGGGAAGGCCTCTCGGAGGAGGAGACGCGCCTTCCTCAGTAAGGTTAAAAATCTACACCCTCGCTAAAAAGTCGGGCTCTCCCTCTAGATCGGAAGCTCCCCGTGGGAAGAAATCGCAGCCACCACCTCCATCGTACGGCACTTTTTCAACCACTTAGGGCCACGCCGTGCCTCCAGCAAATGCTCGGTAAGTACCGCCGATCGGTCGACACGGCCACCATTCATCCGTTCGACCGTATTTATTAAGCGCTTACTGTGTGCAGAGCACTAAGCGAGAAGCAGCGTGGCTCAGTGGTTAGAGCCCGGGCTTGGGAGTCAGGGGTCGCGGGTTCGAATCCCGCCCCTGCCACCCGGCAGCCGCGGGACCGCGGGCAAGTCACTTCACTTCTCTGCGCCTCGGTTCCCTCATCTGTCAAATGGGGATGAAGACCGGGAGCCTCACGCGGGACGACCCGATGACCCCGTATCTCCCCCCAGCGCTTAGAACGGTGCTCTGCACATAGTAAGCGCTTAACGAATGCCAACAGCATCATTATGATTACAGCACGACAATCAACGGTGACAATCTCTGTCCACAACTAGCTCACGGACTAGAGGCGGGAGGGGCGGATTGCATTCCCTCTGGACCGATGGATGATCCGCCTCCACCCACCAGCGCGATGTCTGCTATTCCCGGGTTAAATTATACGCCCCCCCCCCCCTCGCCCCCACCCTAGGGGAGGTTAAGGGGCCCCCGGGTAAAGGGGCTGTCCCAGATAACCGTGGCGTACGGTCCGCGGCTCACCCAGGTCTCGTGGCAGCCCACAGGCCCACCTTCTTCCCAAATAGCTTTACTCCGCCATTTGACGGGCAACCGCATACCCAGGACACGCGGGACGGCGCGGGTGTGATCCCGCAGGGAAAGAACGAGCTCGCCGGCTCAACCGTTCGCCGTTTCCCGGTGGCAACGGCGGAAACATCACAAGGGCCCGTTCGGTTCCGGCCTCTATCTTCAAAAGAGGCACCGGGTCCAGCTGGAGAAATCTGGAGATGGGTGGCTCCGCTTCGACCTGCCTGACTCCTCCTTTAAACGCAGCCATTAAGCCCATCGGCGTCCTCAAACTCCCCCCAGACGGTTAGCTCACTGTGGGCGGGGGACGGGCCCGTCAGCTCTGCCATACCGTAACGATAATCGATAATCACGGTACTCGTTGAGCGCTCTCTTTGGGCCAGACACCGTCCCAAGCCCCGGGGTAGACGCGAGCAAATCGGGTTGGACACCGTCCCCGTCCCCCGTGGGGCTCACGGTCTCAATCCCTCGTCGTACGGAGGAGGGGACCGAGGCCCAGAGAACCGAAGTGACTCGCCCAAGGTCACGCGACAGACACGCGGCAGAGCCGGGATCGGAGCCCAGCTCCTTCCGCCTCCCGAGCCTGGGTCCCATCCACCGAGTCACGCTGCCTCCCCCCAAGCGTTTCCCGCAGCGCTCAACAAATACGATCGGCCGTCTGACGGATCGAACCCGTCCTCTAGCGAACCTGCCCCTAAAGGTCACTCCCCGCAGTCAGTCAACTGTATCAACTGAGCTCTCGCCGGGTGCAGAGCACCGCGCCAAGCGCCTGGGAGACAACGGCGCAACAACAAGCAGACGCATCCCCCGCATCTGCAGCTAGAAACTTCCGCGAACCTGGCCTGGAAAATTTCACCGGCCCTCGCCCTCCACACCCCCCGGGGTCGGCCCCGGCTCTGCGCGCCACCCCCAGCTCTCCGTCTCTGCGTCTCCGTCTCCGTAAGCATCTCTCCGGCAGCGTGCCCGCAGGGGACCAGACCCCTGCAGCCGTGGAAACGCCGCCCCCCGCATCCTCTGGGGTCGGTCCGCTACGTGCTTTGCCCGTAGTAAGCGCTTAACACGTACCAACAGCACTATTATAATCCCCGGGCACCCCCCCGGGCCTCTCTGTCTCCGAGTCTCTGTCTGCGAGCGCATCATCTCTTCAGCGGGGCGCCCACAGGGGGTCAGATCCCCCGCAGCCGCCCTCCGCAGGCCCCGCCCCGCCCCTCCGCATCCCCCCGGGGCGGTCCCCCATCTCTCCGTGTCCCTGCGTCTCCGTGTCCGGAAGCCCCTCTCCGGCGGCGCGCCCGCGGAGGGTCGGACCCCCTTCCGCCACGAGGGCCTCGCCCCCCATCCTCCGGGGTGGGTCCACATCTCTGGGCCCCCCTCATCTCCGCGTCTCTGTCTCTCTATCTCTGTGTGCGCGAGCATCTCTCCAGCGGCGGTCCCGCGGAGGACCTGACCCCCCCGCCACCGCCGAGGCCTCGACCCCGGCATCCTCCGGGTCGGGTCCTCGTCTCCGGACGCCCTCCCATCCCTCCGTCTCCGCGTCTCCGCGCGTGCTGATACCTCTCCAGCGGCGCTCCCGCGGAGGACCAGGACCCCCGCCACCGCCGAGGCCTCGTCCCCGGCATCCTCCGGGGCGGGCCCTCGTGTCTCCCCCCCATCTCTCCGTCCCCACATCTCCGGGCGTGCGAGTATCTCTCCAGCGGCGGTCCCGCGGAGGACCAGACCCCCCGCCACCGCCAAGGCCTCGACCCCGGCATCCTCCGGGGCGGGTCCTCGTCTCTGGACGCCCCCCTCATCTGTCTCTGCACGCCCCCCCCCCCATCTCTCTATCTCTGCATCTCTGCGTGTGCCAGTGTCTCTCCAGCGGCAGTCCCGCGGAGGACCAGAGCCCCCGCCACCACCAAGGCCTCGACCCGGGCATCCTCCGGGGTGGGTCCTCGTCTCTGGACGCCCCCCCCATCTCTCTGTCTCTGCGTGTGCCAGTGTCTCTCCAGCGGCGTTCCCACGGAGGACCAGACCCCCGCCACCGCCAAGGCCTCGCCCCCGGCATCCTCCGGGATGGGTCCTCGTCTCTGGACGCCACCCCCCCCATCTCTCTGTCTCTGCGTGTGCCAGTGTCTCTCCAGCGGCATTCCCGCGGAGGACCAGAACCCCGCCACCGCCAAGGCCTCGACCCGGGCATCCTCCGGGGTGGGTCCTCGTCTCTGGACGCCCCCCCCCCCCATCTCTCTGTCTCTGCGTGTGCCAGTGTCTCTCCAGCGGCGTTCCCACGGAGGACCAGAACCCCGCCACCGCCAAGGCCTCGCCCCCGGCATCCTCCGGGATGGGTCCTCGTCTCTGGAGCCCCCCCCCCATCTCTCTGTCTCTGCACGCCCCCCCCATCTGTCTCTGCATCTCTGCGTGTGCCAGTGTCTCTCCAGCGGCGTTCCCACAGGGGACCAGACCCCCCGCCACCGCCAAGGCCTCGCCCCCGGCATCCTCCGGGGTGGGTCCTCGTCTCTGGACGCCCCCCCCATCTCTCTGTCTCTGCATGTGCTAGTGTCTCTCCAGCGGCGTTCCCACGGAGGACCAGACCCCCCGCCACCGCCAAGGCCTCGCCCCCGGCATCCTCCGGGATGGGTCCTCGTCTCTGGAGCCCCCCCCCCATCTCTCTGTCTCTGCACGCCCCCCCCATCTGTCTCTGCATCTCTGCGTGTGCCAGTGTCTCTCCAGCGGCGTTCCCACAGGGGACCAGACCCCCCGCCACCGCCAAGGCCTCGACCCCGGCATCCTCAGGGGTGGGTCCTCGTCTCTGGACGCCCCCCCCCCCATCTGTCTGTCTCTGCATGTGCTAGTGTCTCTCCAGCGGCATTCCCGCAGAGGACCAGAACCCCGCCACCGCCAAGGCCTCGACCCCGGCATCCTCCGGGGTGGGTCCTCGTCTCTGGACGCCCCCCCATCTCTCTGTCTCTGCATCTCTGCGTGTGCCAGCGTCTCTCCAGCGGCGTTCCCACAGGGGACCAGACCCCCCGCCACCGCCAAGGCCTCGCCCCCGGCATCCTCCGGGGTGGGTCCTCGTCTCTGGACGCCCCCCCATCTCTCTGTCTCTGCATGTGCTAGTGTCTCTCCAGCGGCGTTCCCACGGAGGACCAGACCCCCCGCCACCGCCAAGGCCTCGACCCCGGCATCCTCCGGGATGGGTCCTCGTCTCTGGACGCCCCCCCCCCATCTCTCTGTCTCTGCATGTGCCAGTGTCTCTCCAGCGGCGTTCCCACAGAGGACCAGAACCCCGCCACCGCCAAGGCCTCGACCCCGGCATCCTCCGGGATGGGTCCTCGTCTCTGGAGCCCCCCCCCCATCTCTCTGTCTCTGCACGCCCCCCCATCTGTCTCTGCATCTCTGCGTGTGCCAGTGTCTCTCCAGCGGCGTTCCCACAGAGGACCAGAACCCCGCCACCGCCAAGGCCTCGACCCGGGCATCCTCCGGGGTGGGTCCTCGTCTCTGGACGCCCCCCCATCTCTCTGTCTCTGCATCTCTGCGTGTGCCAGCGTCTCTCCAGCGGCGTTCCCACAGGGGACCAGACCCCCCGCCACCGCCAAGGCCTCGCCCCCGGCACCCCCCGGCGTGGGTCCCCGTCTCTTAATACCTCCCCGCATCTCTCCGTCCCCGCGTCTCCGGGCGTGCGAGTATCTCTCCGGCGGCACCCCCGCGGAGGACCAGACCCCCCCCCCCTCCCCCCGGCCGCTGTCCAGCCCTCGCCCCCGCCATCCCGCGGGGTGGGTCCCCGTCTCTGGACGCCCCCCGCCCGTCTCCCCGTCTCTGCCCCCGCATCTCCGGGCGTGCGAGCATCTATCTCTCCGGCGGGAGGCCCGCGGAGGACCGGGTGCCCCCTCCCGTCCCCCCCAGGGGGTGGGCGCCCATCTCCGGTCCCCCGCTCCCCTCCGTCCCGGGGGCGGCGGGTGTCGCGCGGGCCCGGGTCCGGCGGGGAGGCCGCCCGCAGAGGGCAGCACGGTTCCGGGCGGTGCGGCGCGGTGCGGTGCGGTGCGGCGGCGGGGGCGGCGGCGGAGGCGGAGGCGGAGGGGCCGCCCGCCGGCCTCCGGGCGCGCACGGTCCCCGGCCCGGCCCCCCGCCCCCCGCGGCCCCGGCCCCCGCCGCCCCTCCTCCCGGCCCCGCCCCGCCCCGGGGCCCCTCCACCTCTCCATCCCCGGGCGTCCCGGCCTCGCCGCGCCCCCGGCCGAGCTCGGGGAGCTCGAGGGGCGTCCGGGGGAGCTCGTCCGGGGGGCGCGGGGGGTGCGGGGGGTGCAGGGGGTGCAGGGGGTGCAGGGGGTGCAGGGGGTGCAGGGGGTCCCCTCCCCGCCCCTCCCTCCCCTCCCGGGACCTTACGCACCGAAGCGCCCCCTCCATCCCCTCCCCGCGGTGCCGGGGGAGGCGGGGGTGGGCGCGGGGAGCCCCCCTCCCCCCCAGCCTCCCGGAGGTCGTGGCGGGGGTCCCGGAGACGTCGGCGGGTGGTGGCCGCGGTGGCCCCCCCCCCCCGCCCCCCTCCCCTGGCCACCGGCCCCAGGCGCACGTCCCCCGGTTGCCAGGGTTGATGCGCAGGGGGTGGGGGGGGGGGGAGGAGAGTGAAGGTATGTGCCAGAGCTGACCTGGTCCTCCTCCTCCTCCTCCTCCCCAGCTGGGGACCCAGGAGTCCGGCGGCCCTTCGGCGCCCCTCCCACTGATTGGCTACCGCGGGGGTGGGGGGCCGGGAGGGGGGGGGGGAGGAGGGAAGAGAGAGAGAAAGAGAGAGAGAGAGAGAGAGAGAGAGAGAGAGAGAGAGAGAGAGAGAGAGCTCCCTCCCCTACCGTGGCCGGCCCGGGACGGCCGGAGAGGGGCAGGGGGCTTCGGAAACCATGGGCTATTGCAGCGGCAGGTGCACGCTGGTCGCCGTCTGTGGCATGCAACTGGTAAGTGCCACCCACCCCCCGGGGCGCGCGGGGCAGGGGCGGTGGGCGCAGGCTGGCGGGAGGAGAGGGGGCAGGACACCGGGTGATGGGGGGGCGGGGGAGGGGGAGCCTCGGAATCCCCCGCGGCCCGATTCTGCGGCCCGACTCCGCCCCGAGGGAGCGCTCGCTAGATCCCACCGAACCGGCCCGATTCGGTTCATCCTCCGGGACCGGTTTCCTTGGGAAATCCCCCCCCCCATCGCTTTCTGGCTTTCCCCGGCGGCGCTCTCTGCCCCGGTTCCCGCCCCCTCCCCCTCCGGAAAGCGGGTGGCGAGGAGGCTTGCCGGGGCATTTATTGGGAACGAGTTTGCCAAACGAATGAATTGGGGGACGGCGGTGATGGAGGGGGAGGAGGAGGAGGAGGAGGAGGACCGCCCGGGAAAGGGAGACCGACCCCGGGATGCCGAGGTGGGGAGGGGGGGGGGGGTCCCTTTGGGGTCCCACCTGCCCCAGGCGGGTGGGGGGTGCGGGGGTGGGGGGGAGCCACTCGCCTACCGGTCCCGGGGTGGGTGGGGGGCGACTTGGAAGGGAGGGTCCCCCCCCCCCCCATCCCGCCTCTGGTCCAGCCCCGTGGCTACCCTAGGGTTCGCCCGGGCGTTCGCCTTCTCTCTAAGGTGACGGTCGGCGGTACGGGCGCCGGAAAGGTGGACTTTGGGGGCGGCTCTCGGCTTCCGAGCGGGGGGTCCCTTTCCGTCCTGACCGTGCCACGGACGCGGGCCGGTGGTAGTCCCGCGGGCGTTTCCGATCTACGCGTAACCCCGGCGGGCGACGGAATAGGGGTGAGGATGCCCACCTGCGACCCCCCTCGCCGCCGCCCCCTCCGACATCGCGGTGCACGGTTGGAGGGAATCGGACGGGACCCCCCCCGACTGTTCGGCCAGCCGGCGCAGATGAAGAGGCTGCGTGGAGTTTTCCAAGCGTGCCTGGTGATAGTCCGGGGGAGGGGGAGGAAAAGAATGAGAGATGCCCCCCCCCCCCCCCAAAGAACGGAAGAGCTCAGCCGAGCCCTCCGAGGGAGCCTCGAGGAGGAGCGGAACCTTGCGTTTCACTTAGAGGCTAAATAGGCGCCCGGGCGAGCCCGAAGGAAGAGAGAGAGGAGACCCCCCCCCCCCCCCGCCCCCCTTGACTCCCTTCGGCTTGGAGATGTCGTGTCCTGGACCGCGAGGTCGAGGGGTCTGGGACTTCGGGGGGCCCCGGGAGGGACGCGTCGGGGGGGGGGGACCCTGATGCCCCGGAGGCGAAGGGCCGACGAGGGGAGACGACTCTGTGAGAGGGATGGAGGGAGCGAGGAGGAAGGGAGAAGGAGGTGACGTCCTTGAAGTAGTTCGTCTCGAGTGGGAGAGAGCCGGGGGCTTCGTTATGCCCCTCTCCGCGCTCTCCCCTCGAGGACCAGCTCGCCCTGGAGATCCCCGATTGCTCTCCGGGTTTACCGGAGTCGGTTTTTTCCTCCCCCCCCCTCCTCCAGAAAGCAGGTGCCGAGGAGCGGTCCGAGAGGGAAAGGATTTATCGGTAGAACCGACGCCGGGATAGTTTCCGCCTTCTCCGTCGTGCCTCGATGGTCCTCGAACGCCCCTTTTTTTCTTTCTCGTCGGGTATAAATGCGGCGGGGGACGGGGGGACGGGGGGGGTGTTTCTCTTTTCCTGCTCTGGAAAAGTTATCCGACGATGGGCGTCGGCTTCGGTCCAACGCGTGCCTCGCTCACGGAGGCCGGTTTAAAAAGAAGCCGGCAGAGAAATGGTATGATTGAAATTCGGGGTGGGGGACGGCGGGGCGGGGGATCGTTGGCGACGGTCGGGGATCCGTGTGCGTTTCTCGCAGGAGGGCAGGTTGGTTCAAGTTCCCAAACAGAGCCTTTCGATGAGGAAGGCGAGCGAGACGACCGGGGGGTTTGTTTACGCGGAGGGATGTCTCCGTAGCGGAGACCGAGTTGAACGGGAGTGGCGGAAGATGACAAAACGTTCGGGCGGTCTCGTCTTCGGGATCCGTTGAGAGAAAGCGACACGTTCGCCAACTCGTGTTAGCCGGGTACTGGGAGAGCGGGTGGGGGGTGGGGGGGGGAGCCTTTGGTTTAGTAAGGCCTGTTTTCTTAAAGATGTCACTTGGGAGAGCTCCGAAAGGAGTCAGGTGAATGCAATCCGTTGATAGCGTCCGGCTGTGACTGCCGCCGCCGCCTCCCTTCCCTTCCCCTCTTCCCCCTCCCGTAAAAGAAGAGGAGTCTCAAACTTTTGAAAGCCTATGGATTACACCTGAAAAGCAAAGAAGTGGAAATGAGTACACAGAGCGCATGACAGCTCCGCTAACTGTGTGTGAATGCCCGTGTGTGTGTGTGTGTGTGTGTTGCCCGTTTATGTGTGTAGAGGCCCATGCGGAGATGAAGCGACACGGATTACTCATACCGAAGAAACTCGAAATCACGGCCCCGTTCGGTTGCGAGGAGTGGAAGGCAGAGCGTCTGGTGGCGGGTCGGGCGCCGACGGGCATGTCTTTCCACTTTGAAAGAACCGGGAGTTGCCCGTACAGATTTTATATGCCACCGGCCTAATACGATCGGCAGCCGTGTTAATGCAGATGCGGAGCAGAAACAGAGGACGAAGAAAAGCCAACTGGTTCGATAGGATGAAATGATCATCCATCAAAGGGCCCCTCTCCTCCTCCTTGGTCGTAATTGCTTTTTCGCCGTATGTTGCGCATTTTTATCTTAAAATGGCCATCTTTCATTCCCAACGCGAGTGGCACAACTGGCTCACTGATTTTAGCAATGTCTGCCTTTAAAAAAATGCGACGTTCTATTTTTCCGTCCGTGCTGCTTTGAGCGGAGCGACTCGGATCGCCTCGTGGATACGTCGGGTGTTTCGGGAGGGGGGTTACGCGGGTGTGCGGTTGCTCGGCCCTCGGGTTCGGGCCGCTGCGTTCGTTAACTCCTCGAGTGGCCCGCCGTATTGTTTTAGGGGCTTAGAGTTCTCCAGCCCGACGGCGATATGTAAAAGGACGTCTGTGCCTCGCCTCTAAGCTGAAAGCTGCCCGATTCACATTTCGCCCGACTGGGAGATGGAAAATCTTCAGAAAGCGCAAGACTGCGGATCCCCTTTACCTTCTGTTTATACGTTCACTGAACGGTCACCCCCCAGGTGACCTTTACGGGAGAGTCAGGGTGCTGGCGTTCTTTCGGTTTCGCCTAAAAGCGCGTTACCGTTTCCCAGGGTTTCCTGCATTCAGCGTGTAGACTAAATGAGACAGGTGGGAGGCGGTTCGGTCACCGGAGGAGAGCGGAAAGGAGAAATGACCGGAGTGATTCTGCGCTTTCGCCTTTAACGGTTTCGTGGAGTTGGAGAAATCTTCCAGACAAAAAGTTTAAAGAATCCCCCAGAAAAGACACGATGCACGCTTGAGCCGATGGGAGGTTGGTGAAAACGAGCCGGGAGGAATTCGGGCTCGACAGGTTGAGTTTTTAAGGTGACTCGCTGTTTTTTTAGGCGCTTGATGAAATCCGTCCAGTCGCGTAGTTGGCCCGGGTTAAGGCCGAGAGTGAGTCTTGAGGAACTGGGTGCGACCGTTGCAAACAGGTTCGCTGAATCTCCAGGCCCAAGAGAGTCTAAGCTCGTAATCTCAAGAAGGCGATCTTTTTTTTTTTTTTCTTTCAATCGTATCTTTTCTCATGTTCGGTAGCTGAAAACTACAGATAACTCCACAGATGATCCCTGCGTTTGTTGCCGGGGAGGCCGCCGGGAGAGCCGTGAACGGTTTCTCTTCTCCTACCTGATCTCTCGGTTCCTCCCGCGCGATATCTTGAAAGAGGCTCCCGGTGAAATCATCTCGGTTTGGTCGGAGGCCGGGGGGCACTTACAGCGGCGGAGTGAGGGAGGAGAAGGTAAACTCTCTTCCGGAGAAAAACAGACTTCTGTTCTAGTGCAACCGAATGGGCGTTTTGCTTTCGGGTCAGACCACTCAAAAAGCGTCCCTTTACAGTTTCAAAGTGGGGAATACGTAAAGAGCGATCATGGAGCCATCTGGGCCGTCGGCTATCGAAAGACCGAAAAACTGGATGTGGATGGAGTCGATTAATTAACGTTTGAAAATACCCTTCTCGCCATGTGCACGATGAAATGCTCCTAACTTGGAGCAGGTGCAGCTGACGATTAGCTCGGCGCACGAGTGTGTGCAGCTGTGGGGGGAGGCGCTTTTTGAAGCTTAGTTGAGGATCGTGGGTTGCTTTCCGTCGTCCAGTTACTGGGCCCTTCGAGAGGTGCACATTCTCTGGAAGGGGCGGTCCGACAGCTCTGCGGGCTGGGGGAAAACGGAGCCCCCCAGTCGAGTCGACGCCTGGATTACCCTCGCCGGGCCCGCGTGGGCGATTGACTGGTTTTCGCGACCGGTCGACTGTTTTCGGAAGACAGAAGATCGGTATTCTCGGTGGGCCTGTGTGACCCGATCTCGTTAACACCTGTAATTCATTTCTGTATCTGTAATTGACTTTTTTATATCAATGCCTTTCTAGACTGTAAGCTCACGGTGGGCAGGGAATGTGTTTATCGCGTTGTGCTCTCCCCGGCGCTTAGTACGGCGTTCTGCACACCGCAGGCGCTCAACTGATACAATCGACTGGGACCAAGTGGGTCCGAAAAGCGGAGTGAATTGGCCTTCCGTTCGCAAAGACTCCGTCGGCCTGTTCGATGGCGTTATTGAAGAGTAAGTTATTTCGTTGGCTTGGTGAAAAATGTATTGTTTTCACTGACTGGTAAATGAATCCACGGGCTAATAAGCAACTGGAGTGTCGAGACTGTGAGCCCGTCAGTGGGCAGGGACCGTCTCTATCTGTTGCCGATCTGTCCATTCCGAGCGCTTAGTACGGCGCTCTGCACGTAGTAAGCGCTCAGTAGATACCGTCGAATGAATAAATTTAAGAGAATTACTGATAAACCTGGAGAAATTCTCTGAACCGGACCAGCTGCTTGTCAACCAGTCAGTTGTACTTATGGGGCGCTTACTCTACTGTACTGAGCGCTTGGGAGAGTGCGATTCAACAGAATGAGCGGGCGCTTTCCGGCCCGTAACGAGCTTCTGTGCACGATCTGGGAAGTAACACGGGAGCGTCTGCCTTGGCGGGGAAATGAAAGGCCTGAGATGTGTAAGCCCCCTGCGTAGATTACTTCGAAAGTCTAGCCGGCCTG
Organism: Ornithorhynchus anatinus; assembly: GCF_004115215.2. Classification (NCBI taxonomy): domain Eukaryota; kingdom Metazoa; phylum Chordata; class Mammalia; order Monotremata; family Ornithorhynchidae; genus Ornithorhynchus; species Ornithorhynchus anatinus. The sequence goes on along the minus strand of NC_041729.1, from coordinate 100,768,584 downwards.
GAGATTGTTTTTTCTTTCCAATCTTGACGTTCTGCCTCTCAGACCACATAGGTACACGATACGCAGTAGAAAGCGGGTGAACCAGATGTCAGTCATCAGATCGGATCGATCGATCTCGTAATGGCATTTGGCAAGCACGTACTGTGCAAAGCGCTGTTCTAAGCATTTGGGAGAGCGCAGTACAGTAGAACAGGTAGACATGAGCCCTTCCCACAGAGTTTACCGAGTAGAGTTTGATTGTTTGTCCAAACTTCGGTTGCTTGCCCAAACGTTGATTGGTTGCCCGGACCTGACGGATCGTTACGGTTGAAATGATATTTGGATCACCATACGAGGCAACGTGGCCTAGTGGGTGGAGCATGAGGCTGGGAGGCAGGAGATTCTGCAGTGAATGTAAGCTCATCATGGGCAAGCAAAATGTCTGTTGGTGGTTATAGTGTACTCTTCCAAGAGTTTAGAACAGTGCTCTGCATACAGTAAACACTCAGTAACTAGAATTGAACCAATGAGATTCTAGTTCTAGTCCCAGCCTGGCCACTTGCCATCTGTGTAAACCTTGGGCAAATCATTTAACCTCTCTGAGCCTCAGTTTCCTCATCAGAACAATGGAGATCTTCTCTCCCTACTTCTGTGATGGTGAGCCCCTTGTGGAACAGGGACTGTGTCTGATCTGATTCATTCTGCTTGCTCTAGCATTTGGCCTAGTATTTGACTAGCAGAACTACCTCATAATAATGATTATCATTTACAAAACAGCCCAGAGGTTTTTCTAAAACATGGATTCTGGCTTCCCTTACCTCCTGGTATATTTTGGGGGGTGTGGGGGGGGGGGTGTGTGTGTGTGTGTATAGCGTATGTATTTTCTTCTAAGGCAGCGTGTCGAAATGGAAATACAGTGCAGAACTCAAGGGTGTGATCTTTAATGAGCAGTATTCGGCAGATGGAAAAGAGTGTCTTCAGACCACGTGTATGTGAGAGGCCAGCCCTGTAATGCAGGATGTGTCCCTCCGGAGGATTGGATGGACTAATAAGGGATACTCGTTTTATTTCTTGATTTTTTTCTTCTCATTTCCCACTTCGGGGCTCAGCATGTCATACTTGGTTTTTTCCCATCCCGATTATTCACGTGTGTACTACAGACTGCTGCTTGCTATGGGCAGGGAAGGTATCTGCTAATTCTGTTCTCTTGTACTCTCCCAAGCGCTTAGTACAGTGCTCTGCACACAGTAAGCACTCCATCAATGCCATTGGTTGAATGGCTTGAGGGATTACTCTTCCAGTTCCAGAACCAGCTGATTCTTACTGAAGTTTTTCGGTTTGAGTCCGGCCACTCTTGAGCGACTGGTGTGTGTCAGACATCCCAGCGAACGTGAACTCACCGGATCTCCTCCCCTCCCCTCGTGGACTCCATCCTTCCCTAGTCTCGGAGCCTCGTGGCCTAACGGCTCCGTCACCCTCCAGGACAGTCAGGTCGCCCTCGGCTCGGGGAATCCCTGACCGGAACTTGGGCCGATGGACAGTGGAGCGGTCGGACAGAGTTGAAGCCGCTGTGCTTTCCTCAAACGGAACTTACTTCACACTCAGATCCACGTCCCTTCCCTCTATCTCAGCCCCCGGTGCTCTGCACCGAGTAGGCGTAAAGTTCAGTACTCCGCGCCCCGGTGCTCATACGGCTTCCGTGTCAATGGTCTGTTGAACCTGCATCGGCAGACTCAGTGCCTGAGTTGAGGAGAGTTCGCGACTGATGGACAGTGATCAGTTGAGGCAAGAAGAGGTCTGAACCTTTAACGAGCGGCACCTGTCTCCTTTGTCGTGCCAAAGAAAAATATCAAACTATTTTCCAATGTCCATCTGCATTTGTTAAAATATGAAAATTATTTCGCTGTAATGTTAGCTAAATTTAGCTGCGATTGGCCTAAAATGTCAAGGAATGCATTTCAAGCATGCTGTAATGATAATAATAATAATAATAATAACAATAATTGTGGCAGTTGTTAAGCACTTACTATGTGCTAGGCACTGTAATAAGCGCTGGGGTGGATACAAGCAAATCGGGTTGGACACAGTCCCTGTCCCACATGGGGCTCACAGTCTCAACCCCCATTTTACAGATGAGGGAACTGAGGCACAGAGAAGGGAAGTGACTTGCCCAAGGTCACACAGCAGACAAGTGATGGAGCCGGGGTTAGCACTCATGACCTTCTGGCTCCCAGGCCCGTGTTCTATCCACGACGCTATGTGAGACACTGTCGTGACACCATTTGCAGGTAAACCAAACCTAGCAGGATGCCAAAGCGGTTGAAATACCTTTGGTAGGCTGAAAAACTCTCATGGACCAGTCAATCCTCATGAAATCCGGGAGAAACGTATTGGCGTTTGGAAGCCTACAGGGTAATTTATTCATCTCACCTGCGATCCCTCCTGGGTTCCATTTCTCGGGACGGCTATCTGCGGTATTTTTACGGGTTTCTCTCTAAGCATATATTCAATCATAGGCAGCTGGATGCACAGGCTGTCATTGTACCTTTGACCCGCAAGGAAGAGTGTCCGTAGCTGGTGACCCCTTAAAAATGAATCGGTAAAAATTGCGGGAGGACTGACTGGTGTCATTTCTACAGTGGGGAACTCAACGAGCGTGTTTGAAAGAGTTTGTTCTTGCCAATCACAAGAAGGAGCTGAAGTGCTCTCTTTTAATCATGAAGAGAGTAGATAGTGGCGTATCAATTGTTTCTCTTTCACTGGCTGGAAGATGAGTTGGGTGATATATAGGCCATCCCTGAAATCTGTGAACCATTCTGTCTCCAAAAGGATTTGGAATTTTTCACACTACACTATGGCCATTCGGGTTTTCTTCGGGTTTCTCCCAGGGGGTAGCTTTTTCTGTCTTCTAATCCTCTTGTACACCACCTCCCCCCGCCCCCCAACCCTCTCCCCCCAACCCCCATTAAAAATAAAATACAGACACACACACACACACACAGAGTCAATTAAATACATATATTTAATTTGATCTAAGAAAGATACTCGATCTGAGAACCTGTGAATTTCTGTCTGATTCAGTCCCTGGAATTTGGTATATTCTTCATTTGAAGGAGACCTATGTGTTATCTAGATAATAAAGTGTTAGTACAACAAGCCCAAATGAGTTATCACTTTTACAGCTGCATCTGGATCTCATTTTATTGTTGATTCCTGTGAAAAAATGATAAAGAAAATGCAGGGCTTTGTGTATTGTGTGTCAGATACACACAGGCTTATTATTTATGTTCTTACAGGCTTTTTTTTTAAAAAAAAAAAAACAATGCAAAGTTCTGATATCCGCGAAACTAAACAATTGGAAACATTTGACACTACTGGACACTGAGATGTGATCTTCCCTCCAGGCTGGGAAATTCCCCGTCCTTCTACCCCTCGTCGAGAGGTGCCGGGGAACAGAGAGCGTGATAGAATCGACGTGGCAATTTGCCACCCTGCCCGGAGCCTTACACTGCCTGGCTCAGCTCGGCTCCCTCTTCTCCCCACTCTCCCGTATAGACCCCTTTGCCTCCTGGGGGGACGGTTCGCAATGATTTCAAGGGAAAAAAACTGAGCAGCTTCACTGTTTCTGCAGTCCTATAGTGGCTCTCCCCAGTATATGCAGACTTGGGCATAGGTGCTTTATAAATAAAGGATGTTCCTCGGGAGAGCATCGATAACAATCGCAGTAAACCTCTTCAGTGGGCGGGCAACTGTGCTGGATGCCTCTATATTCATTCAGTCGTATTTATTGAGTGCTTATTGTGTGCAGAGCACCGTACTAAGCCCTTGGGAAAGTATAATACAACAATAAACAGTGACATTCCCTGTCCACAACGAGCTTACAGTCTAGATAATGATGTTGGAATTTGTTAAGCGCTTACTATGTGCAGGGCACTGTTCCAAGCGCTGGGGTAGATACGGGGTCATCAGGTTGTCCTACGTGAGACTCACAGTCTTAATCCTCATTTTACAGACGAGGTAACTGAGGCACAGAGAAGTTAAGAGACTTGCCCGCAGTCGCACAGCTGACAAGTGGCAGAGCCGGGTTTCGAACCCATGACCTCTGACTCCCAAGCCCGGGCTCTTTCCGCTGAGCCACGCTGCTTCTCTAGATACAGAACAGTAAAGTTACAGATAGGTACGTAAGTGTTGTGGGTGTGGGAGGGGGGAAGAGCAAAGGAAGCTAGTCAGGGCAGCGTGGAAGGGAGTGGGAGATGAGGAAAAGCGGAGCTTAGTCTGGGAAGGCCTTTCGGAAGCGATGTGGCTTCAGTGAAGCTCGGAAGAGGGGGAGATTATTTGTCGGGTTTGAGGAGGGAGGGCGTTCCAGGCCAGAGGTGGGATGTGGGCTAGGGGTCAGCAGCGCAACAGGTGACATCAAGCCACAGTGGAGAAAGTTGACACCAGAGGAGAGAAATCTGTGGGCTGGATGGTAGAAGGAGAGAAGCGAGGTGAGGTAGGAGGGGGCAAGGTGACGGAGAGCTTTAAAGCCAATGGTGAGGAGTTTTTTGTTTAATACAGAGGTGGATGGACAACAACTGGAGTTTTTGGAGAAGGCGGGTGACGTGTCCTGAATGATTTTGTGGAAAAATGATCCACGCAGCAGGGTGAAGTATGGACTGGAGTGGAGAGAGACAAGAGGCTGGGATGTTAGCAAGGAGGCTGATGCAGTAATCCAAGAGGGAGTGGATGAGTGACTCTATTAACATGGTGGTAGTTTGGATGGAGAACAGAGAGCCCTGTACTGAGTGACCGCCATGTACAGAACACTAGACTGGGAAACAAGAAGCAGCCTGGCCTAGTGGCTAGAGCACAGGCCTGGGAGCCAGAAGGTCATGGGTTCTAATTCCAGATCCCCCACTTGTCTGCTGTATGACCCTGGGCATGTCACTTCTCTTCTCCATTCCTCGTGTACCTCATCTGGAAGGTGGGGATTGAGACTGTGAGCCCGATGTGAGACAGAGACCTTATCCAGTCTGATTTGCTCGTATCCCCCCCCAAGCACTTAGTACACTGCCTGGCCCATAGTGAGTGCTTAACAAATACCACAATTATCATTACTATCATTGCTCTTATTGCATAAAAATTTCAGCCAAATAGGAAGGTACCTGAAGCTTGGACTAACATCCGAGAGTTTACAGTGTGAAAATCAGTCATATTTGTTGAACGCTTTCTGTGTGCAGAGCGCTATTCTAAGCGCTTGGAAGTGAACAGTATAACAGAGTCAGGAGTCACATTCCCTGCCCTCAAGGAGCATACCAACAAACACGCATGGAAAAATCAATCTATAACAACGAAATGTCCGCAAAAATGTTTTTAGTCATTCTTTCTCCTGCATCCTGTAGCCTGGCAAATAGTCATCAGAGCCTTGAGAGCAGGTGATGTGAAGTAGCTTGTCAGATAGACTTGCCCCAAGTTAGCACTCCCATCTCTCATCCAGGTTCTGGACCCTCGTCATGTAAAATGTCAGTACTGGACATAGCTCTCAAACACCCCGTTTGGGGAAACCAAGTCCATTATTTTTCTGGTGGGGCTGATAAAACAGATTTTAATAGATTGTCATTCTCCTAAAATGTGGACTCACCCCTAAATCTAGAGGACCAAATGGTTCTGTAACACCCCCAATGCTAACAGCTTCTCCCAACACTCTGGTTACTGTTCTCAGATTTCCCAAGGCAGTACAGGCAAACAGGCAAATTTTTTTTTTTTTTCTCCTCCCACCCTGCACCCTCTGGCACCATCTCCTACCCTACCTGGAAAGTTGTTCATAAAAAACAGACCCATACTCACACCTATTTTTGAGATCCACATATCGTTTCTTCTTCAAATAACCTCAAACTAAGAAATAGAGTCAAAGGTCTTGGTGTGGAAAGAAGGATGATTCATTCATTCAGTAGTATTTATTGAGCGCTTACTATGTGCAGAGCACTGCACTAAGCGCTTGGAATGGACAAATCGGTAACACATAGAGACAGTCCCTGCCCTTTGACGGGCTTACAGTCTAATCGGCCTTTTTTAATATCCCCCGGTTTGTCCTTTCACGGATCCCTTAGAATTGTAACTGTAGCTGGCCGTCCACATGGGAAGATAATTTGCCAGCCACGTCCTACCACCTGCTCTTTTTGTGTATGCACAGGGTGGTCGGGACTATGGATCCCATATTGACTTTATCAGCTACCCAACTTACTCTCAGGTGAACCGCGCTGTCTCTGGTATCTTTTTCAGTACGGAGGACAGCAAGTACATTCTCTCTCTCTCAACATTTAGCCCTTCCTCATTCAGTACAAAGGACAGCACACACTTTCTCCCTTTGTCTCAACATTTCTCTGTCTCTCTTGCTCTCTCAATCACATGCTTTGAGTGTTTATTGTGTGTCAAGCACTAAACTAAGGGCTTGGGAGAGTACAATATAACTGAATCGGCAGACACATTCCTCTGTCCCCTCATCCTTCTCTCCCCACATCGCGTGATCTACGGCCAAAGCCGAGCATCTCTAGAGAGTTTGTGGGCTACAGACTTCTGTATCTGCCCCACTGTTTTAGGAAAATGGGCTTTCGACAATGCACACAGAAACCTTCAGGCTATTTTTTCCCCATTAGAAGCATAAATGATAAAACAGTGATGCATTTAGCAAGCAGAACAACGTGGCATTCTTTGCAAACAGATGTGCCTCAGTGACACAGTATTTTCTCACACCCCACGCTGGGTAGAGCAGGGATCTGTGTGTGTGTGTGTGTGTGTGTGTGTTTTCATCAGTTGGGGAGCTGAAAACAGTAGGATATTTCAAATCCACAAAATGGTGCCCATGGGGGATGCTGACAGATATGACGGGTCCGGATATTTACAAAAAAAACCTGGGGGAGGCGTCAAAGCCTGCTCTAATGGCCTAGAGTTCAGCCATTCGATCATATTTAGTAAGCGCTTACTGTGTGCAAAGCACTGTTCTAAGTACTTGGGAAAGTACAATTCAGCAATAAAGAGAGACAGTTGTGAGCCCATCATTGGGCGGAGATTGTCTCTATCTGTTGATGAATTGTACATTCCAAGCGCTTAGTATAGTGCTCTGCACATAGTAAGAGCTCAATAAATACTATTGAATGAATGAATGAATGAACCAGCTCACAGTCTAGAGAGGCTAATATGTCACAGACCTGCTTCTGGCCAACAAGGGAGATGGGATTCTGACTTGCTCCCGGGGGAGTCCAGGGGTGATCCAGCCAAGGAGGATCTGCAGCTGAAGGAGAAGCAGAGTGGCCTACTAGATAGATCCTGGGCCTCGGAGTCAGAAAGACCTGAGTTCTAATCCTGGCTCCGCCACTTGTCTGCCGTGTGAAGTGGAGCAAGTCACTTTCCCTCTCTGTGACTAAAATACCTCATCTGTAAAATGGGGATTAAGACTGTGAGCCCCATGTGGGACAGGGATGGTACTCAACCTGATTACCTTGTGTGTACCCCAGCGACGCAGAGCGGTGCCTGACACATAGGAAGCACTTGACAAATACCATTAAAGAGAAAAAAAGGAGCAAGAGAAGTGGGCTTGCCCCCTGGGCCAAAGGCAAAGAGGTGTGGGAGAACCAGAAGTATTCTGATGTCCTCTCATTGTTCCAAAGTAAGGTATTGCTGCATCTCTGTATTCAGTCCCACAATTGACCTTCCAAAGTGGGCCTGGTTTTAAAGGAACTCTTCCCCTTGGTGTGTTTCTCCAGAAAGCAGCAGCTAGAAAAAACTCTTCACCAGGAAATCTTGGGAGAACTGGGAGATGGATCCCAAGCATTTGAATGTATCATATGGAATGGCTCTATAATGTAGATTTATTGCAAGTCTGCACTGTCTTCAATATATGGTGTATCTCTTTCTTTTTTTTGTTTTTATTGCCTTCAGGCCATGGAACTCTATTGGAGGAGTTTACGGGCCTCTAGGCTATAAACTCATTGTAGGCAGAGAACTTACCTGCCAACTCTATTGTACTATACCTTCCCCAGCACTTAATATAGTGCTCCGCATAAAGTAAGTGCTCAGTAACTAAAAACTGACTGAAAGATTGAGTGTCATTTTGAAAGAAAAATAGAGCGGTGAGTGAAAAACACCTGTCCTTAGCATTTACAAAAGAGGAAAGTGTCCTGGGACTAGCTCTGAAATTTTTGGAATGTATATGGTAATGATAATAATCCTGACGAACACACTCTTCAGGAACTTCAGATGAGTGTCGCTCCTGAGACTCCGGGATCAATTAAAAGGGGGAAGAGGGAGAATTTATTCTAATGTTAGCGGTTTGGGTAGTGTCACTCGTATTTCTTTCATCTCTGCCACTCATGTTCCTGTTGGGGCATGAATGCAACGAATGAGTGAGGGGGCAGGGGTTTTGAACTGCTCATGGGATCTTTTGATCACTTCACAGCTACAGGGAGAATGAGGTTTAATAATGTGGGTATTTGTTAAGCGCTTACTATGTGCCGAGCACCGTTCTAAGCGCTGGGGTAGACATAGGGGAATCAGGTCGTCCCACGTGGGGCTCGCGGTCTCAATCCCCATTTTACAGATGAGGGAACTGAGGCACCGAGAAGCGAAGTGACTCGCCCACAGTCACACAGCCGACAAGTGGCAGAGCTGGGATTCGAACTCATGAGCCCTGACTCCAAAGGCCACGCTCTTTCCACTGAGCCACGCTGCTTCTCCGACCCAAGTCTCCTGATTCCCAGAGCAGTGGTCCTTCCACTGGATAATAACAGGCATTAAGGATAATAAAACTTTGAAATCCTGTAAAGTTGTTGTTTTACCCAACTGTTTTCATTTCAATGATAAACCCATTCCCTGTGAAGTAGGGAGGACATCTGTAGCCTAGATAAGTGAAGTGACCTACCTAGTCCAATAGCAGTAATAGTCATGGTAATAATAACGATTGTGGTACTGAAGTGCTTACTATGTGCCAGGCACTGTACTAAGTGCTAGGGTGAATACAAGCAAATCGGATTGGACACAGTCCTTGTCCCACTTGGGGCTCACAGTCTCATTCCCCATTTTACAGATTGGGGAATAGGGACGTGAAGTGATTAGCCCAAGGTCGCACAGCAGACAAGTGGTAGAGCTGAGATCAGAACTCACGACCTTCTGACTCCCAGGCCTGTGTTCTATTCACTATGCCACGCTGCTTATAGTAACATTGGTAGGAGGAGGAGGAGGAGGAGTGATCACAGTTATTTAGGATTCACTCTGTGCAAAATGCTGTATAAAGCTCTAGGAAAGAAATACACGAGTAAGACAGTGTCCCTGATCTCAAAGGGGCTCCCGATCTTAGAATGAGTGAGAGTGTGTCCTGACAAGAGAAATGTAAGGAAAAGGTGAATGAAAATAACCAAAAGACAAAGGCAAATGAGAAGGGAGCAGCAAGGTTCTTGCTACTCACAGCTCAGATGAACAGTCAGGGAAGCGATGGCAGCATCCACACTGGTGACTTTATAATAATCATAACGTTGGTATTTGTTAAGCGCTTACTATGTGCAGAGCACTGTTCTAAACGCCGGGGGAGATACAGGGTCATCAGGTCGTCCCACGCGGGGCTCACAGTCTTCATCCCCATTTTCCAGATGAGGTCACTGAGGCTCAGAAAAGTGAAGCGACTCACCCACAGTCACACAGCTGACGAGTGGCAGAGCCGACATTCGAACCCACGACCTCTGACTCCCCAGCCCGGGCTCTTTCCACTGAGCCACGCTGCTGGCCTCGCACCTCTGAGAGAAGCAGCATGACCTAGTGGATAGAGCCTGGGCCTGGGAGTCAGAAGGGCATGGGTTCTAATCCCAGATTTGCCACTTATCTGTTGTGTAACTTTGGGCGAGCTACAGAGAAGCAGCATGGCTCACTGGAAAGAGCACGGGCTTTGGAGTCAGAGGTCATGAGTTCGAATCCCGGCTCGGCCACTTGGCAGCTGTGTGACTTTGGGCAAGTCACTTAACTTCTCGGTGCCTCAGTTCCCTCATCTGTAAAATGGGGATGAAGACTGTGAGCCCCACGTGGGACAACCTGATTCCCCTGTGTCTACCCCAGCGCTTAGAACAGTGCTCGGCACATAGTAAGCGCTTAACAAATACCAACATTATTATTATTATTATTATTACTTCACTTTTCGGGACCTCAGTTCTCTCATCTGTAAAATGGGGATTTAGATTGTGAGCCCTTTATGTGTCCAGTTTGATTTGCTTGTATCTTCCCCGGTATTTAGTACAGAACTTGGCCCAAAGTAAGTGCTTAACAGATACCGTTATTATTATTATTATTATTATTATTAAGAATAACTCTCTCCATTGGAGGGCACTGCCTCCCTCCAGCGAGGGCTGTGAACAACCTCCCCATCCCTGCCTCAATTCACCTCTAATTTTCCCTGATCGCTGTTGGCTTCAGGCTTGCATCGAATGTCAAAGAGGCTGGAGGTGAACATGATTCAGGGGTACACAGGTGAGCTCTGCTCTGTTTGGGTGATCATAGTAATAATAATAATAACAGTGACACTTGTAAAGTGCTTACTATGTGCTTACTGTTTGGATGATCAGAGTAATAATGATAATAATAACAGTGACGCTTGTTAAGTGCTTGCTTACTCTGCGCTTATTCTGTTGGGGTAATCATAGTAGTAATAATAATAATAACAGTGACACTTAAGTGCTTACTGTGTGCCAGGGACTGTTCTGAGTGCTAGGGCACATCCAGGTTGAACAGGTTGGACACAGTACCTGTTCCCCAGGGGACTCACACTCTTAATCCCCATTTTACAGATGAGATAACTGAGGCACAGAGAAGTTAGGTGACCTACCCAAGGTCACACAGCAAACATGTAGCAGAGCTGTCTTTAGGACCCAAGTCCTTGCCCGTGGTTTTGGGATATGTCCGCAGGTACCTGGATTACCTGTGGTCCATTTCTGGACCGCTGGTCTCCAGCTGGAATGGATTCTGTCCAAAAATATCCTCTGATAGTCTCTTTTTCTCCTTCTTGTTTCCTTCCTGAGTTCATCTGAGCAGAAGTGGTTTCGAAGAGTCAGAAGGAGGTAAGGATTGGATTTCTGACTAGCTTTTACTCTGCTCTTTTGACTTCTTCCAGCGAAATGGGTGGGAACTTGCAGTCCAGCGCCCTGCCCCACATGCTCTGTCCTGCCGGACTGAGGATCGTCGTCCGGATCTGAGTTCCGTGCCTCGGGCCAGAGGGGATCCCACGGCCTCAGCTCTGAGCATGGGAGATTGGGGGGGGTTTGACCGCTTTCTGTGAGGTGTTGGTGAGGGGCAGGTGATGTTTTGGGAAAGGAAGAAAGGAGGAATGGAAGGGTTTGGAGCTGGGCTCAGGGTTGCCCACAGAAGATGGGGAACCAGCAAGACTCTGATATGTGTTTTCATGATGGTGGGGTCTGGCAAGGAGATTATGGGAATTTTCCCGTCTGTATCCTTCCTTCACTTTTCACTCTTCCCCTGTTCGGGCTCCCGCTGCGAACTGAACTCGGTAGGAGCCAAAGGTGCTGGCAACAAGTTGCACGTGTAGGGGAAACGTTCTTACGTTCCAAAGAGTCACACATTAACTCCCCAGTGGCTTGAGCAATACGATCTAAGCACTCAGTACATATCTCTGAAACAAAAAAAGGAGCAGAAAGGAATGGATTTCTTTTGTGGTAGACCGGACTATCAGTCGCCCAAGGGCAGGGATCGTGTCTATTAGCTCTGTTGTACTCTCCCAAGTTCTGAGTCAGTACTCAGAAAATACTGTTGACTGAAGTCCAATCTTTGTCTTGAAAGAGCAGGTGGGTAAACTTGTATTTTAAGGAACAGAAGTGAACAAGTTCGGATAAATAACGCATAGACTCCTCTGCCTCTTCCCTCCTTCTCAGCCATATAACCTCCAGTAGATTTCCAGTAGGGCCCTGCTTTGTTTGTAAAATAAATTATTGAAAATTCACAACAGTGGGACCTTTCTCCAGTGAAACGTGGGGAGGCCGACCCATGCACGTTTCTCAACGACATACCGTCTTTATTCATTTTTACCCTTGAAGAGATGGGAAAAACTTAGAGGCAGCGTATGAACAGTAATGAAGACGTCGTAGGGCTGTTAGGAGCAGAGAAGCAGAGGGAAGCAGAGGGAGTTAGATGCACAGTCTAGTGGAAAAAGCATGGGCCTGGGAGTCAGAAGGACCTGGGTTGCAATCCCTACTCTGCCCCTTGTCTGCTGTGTGACTTTGGGCAAATCACTTCACTTCTCTGAGCCTCTTAGCTCATCTGTAAAATGGGGATTAAGACTGTGAGCCCTATGTGGGACTGGGATTTTGTCCAAACTGATTATCGTGTGTACACCCTAGCACTTAGAGAAGTGCTTGACAGATAAAGAGCACTTAATAGATGTTAATAATAACTGTTGTTGTTGTTGTTGCCGTTATTGTTGAAGAGTTGAAATGAAGCAAGAATTTACAGTATCCATCAGTAACCCCACAAGACTTGGCTTCGATCGGGTTGGGCCAATCGACTTTAAATTTTAGCAGGATGGACCTGGTGGATAAAGCACGGGCCTGGGAGTCAGAAGGTCATGGGCTCTAATCTCGACACCCGCACTTGCCCTCAGGGTGACCTTGGGCAAATCACTTCACTTCTCTGTGCCTCAGTTTCCTCATCTGTAAAATGGGGATTGAGACTGTGAGTCCCATATAGGACAGGGACTGTGTCCAACCCGATTTGTTTGCATCCACCACAGCGCTTAGTGCAGAGCCTGGCATATAGTAAACGCTTAACAAATACCACCATTGTTTAAGTTTGATATTAGAAAGCCCTTCCTGACAGCAGCACGGGCATGGAGATCCATGAAAACTTACCTCAGGAAGGTTTTGGAGCATCCTCTGACTGGGCATAGCGATCATGATTGCAGGCCTGCCTGGTGCAGGGAGAGTGACCAGATGTGTTTTTGAGGACCAGCCAAAATGCTGTAATCAAAATTTTGATTATTTTAGAAGGAAAGAAAAATAATCAGCAGGGCATGTCTACTTTGCGGAAACTCAAAAACAATCATCATCATTATCATCAGATGGCATTTATTGTGTCTGATTTTCCCCTCTGGGGAGGGGGGAAGATACACACTGTTGAAATCCTATGCCATTGGAGGGGGCGAAGGAAGGACGGTAGAGGAGAGGGAGGAGCTGACACTATTTGTGGAAGGAAAGAACAGGGCCCCTACGCTTGACACCTAGCATGGCTTCGTGGATAGAGCGCAGGCCTGGGAGTTAGAAGGACCTGGGTTCTAATCCCAACTCCACCACATGTCTGCTGTGTGACCTTGGACAAGTCACTGAAATTCTCTGGGCCTCAGTTACCTCGTCTGTAAAATGGGGATTATCACTGTGAGCCCCATGTGGGACGGAGACTGCATCCGGCTGGATTGACTCATATCTGCCCCCGAGCTTAGAACTGTGATCGGTACATATTAAGCACTTAACACATAGCCTAATAATAATAATAATTACTATTATTATCCCCAAGCTGCAACACTGTATGATGGAGGCGTGGCTGGGACATGAGTCTGTGGAGCGGATGGGTGCTGTGCTGGCCACCCAAACGTTTCCTTACCTTTGGAGTAGCCACGCTGTCACCCTCCTGGAAGTGTTCTGCCAGTCGTAACAGCAGACCAGTTGGAGAGAAAACCTCCCACGTGCTCAGTACAGTGCCCTGCACCTAATGAGTGTGCAAAACATCCTACGTATCGATTGGCTTCCGGCCATGGCCTTGGCATCCTTGGTTTATTTAAGCACACACCTGGTTGAACCGGAGAATGCGGAAGGGGAGAGAGGTTCATTTGTGGTTTTTTTATGGTATTTGTTAAACGCTTACCGTGCACCATTCATTCAGTAGTATTTATTGAGCGCTTACTAGGTGCAGAGCGCTGTACTAAGCGCTTGGAATGAACAAGTCGGCAGCAGATAGGGACAGTCCCTGACGTTTGACGGGCTTACGGTCTAATCGGGGGAGACGGGCGGACGAGAACGATGGCAATAAATAGAGTCAAGGGGAAGAACATCTCGTAAAAACATCTCGTAAAAACAATGGCAACTAAATAGAATCGAGGGCAACTAAATAGAATCAAGTACCAGAATGGCGCAGTGGAAAGAACACGGGCTTTGGAGTCAGGGCTCATGAGTTCGAATCCCAGCTCTGCCACTTGTCAGCTGTGTGACTGTGGGCGAGTCACTTCACTTCTCTGTGCCTCAGTTCCCTCATCTGTAAAATGGGGATTAAGACCGTGAGCCCCACGTGGGACAACCTGATTCCCTTGTGTCTACCCCAGAGCTTAGAACGGTGCTCTGCACATAGTAAGCGCTTAACAAATACCAACATTATTATTATTATTATTATTATACAAGCTAATCAGCTTGGACACAGTCCCTGAATCACATGAGGCTCCCAGTCTTAATCTCCATAGTACAGAAGAGGCAACTGATGCACAGAGAAGTTAAGTTACTTTCCAGGTCACACAGCAGACAAGTGGCGGAGCCGGGCTTTTAGAATCAGATCCTTCTGACTCTCAGGCCCGGGCTCTAACCACTTAGATCAAACTACTTTTCAGATTCTTCTCTGAGCTTTTCTCTAGAGGTCTCACTAGGAGAAGCAGCGTGGCTCAGTGGAAAGAGCCCGGGCTTGGGAGTCAGAGGTCATGAGTTCGAATCCTGTCTCTGCCACCTGTCAGCTGTGTGACTGTGGGCAAGTCACTTCACTTCTCTGTGCCTCAGTGACCTCCTCTGTAAAATGGGGATTGACCGTGAGCCTCACGTGGGACAACCGATTACCCTGTATCTACCCCAGCGCTTAGAACAGTGCCCTGCACATAGTAAGCGCTTAACAAATACCAACGTTATTATTATTAGATTGCCTTTTCTGAGAAGCAGAAGGGAGAATTGAGCTCACCGTGTACCCGCATGCTCAAAGCACTGGGTTGAGCACTGTGCAAATAAAAAGCCAGGCTGCCCCACCCCTTGGAAAGTGTAATTTAAACTCTAAGAGAAAGGACAGCTGAACCCCTACCATCTTGGAAATTGAGAACCTGGAGATAGCGGTGGAAGCGACAGAACCTTATCGCTATTAAGAAGTCGGTCTTAAATTACTCTTCAGTTCTTTATTGAAAACGGGACAAAATTCTACCCCTGCCTTGGCTGTGGTTCAGATGATTTATCCTCCTCTGTCTAACCTGTTGATGGAAATCACAGCTCCTCTAGATAAGATCTACGTGGGTGAGAAATGAGAAGAAGAGAAATAAGTGTTGGTGAGAAAAGGGTGGGTAAACATTATAGCTGTTGGTTAGAAATGGGTCATCCCGGTGCATTTCTAATAAAAACCTCATCTCCGTTTGTATTGTGCAAGAAGCCTATCTCGAGATTTTGAATGCAGTTGCCCTCGTGGTACCAAGGCACTCATAAAGGAACATTAGCTCACGATAGAAAGAATTAGATAAATTCCTGGTTTGCTCCTCCATGACCCTGTTTCTCCCTCTGCAGACCCTCCCCTCTCTCTACTCCCTTCCTTTTCTGTAAGCGGTTCGTCTCGACAGGGATTCGGAGCAGATGTTCGGAGTCCACCGTTAATGGCCGATCCATTAGCGCTTCAAAGCTACGCCCCATTTTCACATCTTCGAGCATCTAATTTGGTGTCTACTGGTTTTAGTCCTTCATTCATTCGATCGCATTTATTGAGCGCTTCATTCGGATAGCTTGGCCTGTTGTCCCGGGTGGGTGTTGAAAGTGTGATGCGTAGCATAGATTTTCAGGGTCTGTGCCCTACCACTGCTTTTCTCGGTTGCGGTTAACAGTGGAATTTACTGAGTGCTGCTATATGCCATAGAACGGTGCCTCAGTGCTTAGAACAATACCTGGCACGCGGTAAGCGCTTAACAGATACCATAATGATGTCGTATAATATTAAAAGCTTGGAGAAGTCGAAAGGAAGCCCCAGGCAGGTCCCTTGGAATTCGCAGTCCGATGGTGCATCCGAAGACTCTTCAGCAGCAACCGAGTGAAAGGGGAAATGGGTCCGATCGTACAATGATCATCTGATCTAATCAATGGCATTTATTTAACCGTGATATAAGAGAAGCAGTGTGGCTCAGCGGAGAGAGTCCGGACTTGGGAGTCGGGGGTCATGGGTTCAAATCCCAGCTCAGCCGCTTGTCAGCTGTGTGACTTCGGGCGAGTCACTTCACTTCTCTGGGCCTCAGTTCCCTCAGCTGTAAAATGGAGATTAAAACTGTGAGCCTCACGTGGGACAACCTGATTATCTACCCCAGTGCTTAGAACAGTGCTCTGCACATAGCGCTTACCAAACACCACCATTATTAACCACTATGTGCCAGGCGCTGTTTTAAGCACTGGGGTAGGGTACAAGCTCAGGGAAGCAGCATGGCCTAGTGGATAGAGCACGGGCCTGGGAGTCAGAAGCTTGCTTGCTCTGTGACCTCGGGCGTGTCACTTCATTTTCCTGTGCCTCAGGTTCCCTCATCTGTAAAATGGGGATTAGAGCTGTGAGCCCTACGTGGGATAGGGACTGTGTCCCTGATTTTCTTTTATCCGCCGCAGCGCTTGCATTTTATTGAGCACTTACTATGGGCAGAGCACTGTACTAAATGCTTGCACATGCCAAGAGCAATGATCCGCCCCCCTATCAATGCAGTTCAGTGACCTGGGCCGCCCGCCCAGCACATGGAGCCAGAGTCATTCATTCAATCATAGTTATTGAGCATTTACTGTGTGCAGAACACTTGTACTAAGCACTTGGGAGACTACAGTCCATCAATAAACAGATACGTTCCTTGACCACAAGTTGGTGAAGAATTGAGGAGAAGGTTTGAGGAGAGAGATAAAACAATCACCCTGACTTCATCAGCCCTCCTACTTGGACCGTGAGCCCCACGTGGGACAGGGACTGTGTCCAACCTAATTAACTTATACCTACCACAGCGCTTAGAACAGGGCTTGGCAAGTAGTAAGCACCATAATAATAATAATAATAATAACCAGTACCGGGCTCTGGAGAGCCAAGAATGGGTACAAATTTGATATGTCTGCCATGTGGATGGATTCACTGGGTCAACAGGAAGAGTACAGCCTTCTAGCTACGGGCCATTATTGTGCGCTCTACCATGGCTGAAAGGATCAATATAGTGCTTAGTACAGTGCTCTGCACAAGGTAAGCACCCAATAAAAATGATTGAATTGAATGGATGAACGGACGACCAACACTTCCATACTGTGGGTCTTGCTGAACTGAGAAGTAAGTTTTCCCCGTACTGGCCCTCTCTCTGTTTTAGGGACTGTGAGCAACACCTCTCCCATTTGATGTCCACCGGGGAGAGGAAGGCTGAGCTGTTGTCCCATGGCCATCTCCCCCCAATCCACTGACTTAAGTATTGTTTGTGATTGTGCTGCAGGGTGGTCTAGCGGTTAGAGCACGGGCCTGGTAGTCAGGAAGTCGTGCGTTCTAATCCCGGCTCCACCACTTGTCCGCTGTGTGACCTTGGGTAAGTCACTTCACAACTCTGGGCCTCAGTTACCTCATCTGTAAAATGAGGATTGAAACTGTGTGCCCCTTGTGGGACATGGATCGTGTCCAACTCAATTTGCTTGTATCCACCCCAGCATTTAGTATAGTGCCTGGCACATGGTAAGCACTTAACAAATACTATTATTGTTATCATTATTACCATGTGTCAGGCATGGTTCTAAGCACTGGGGTAGATACAAAATAGTCAGATTTGATATAATCCCTGTCCCACATGGGGCTCACAGTCTCAATCCTCATTTTACAGATGAGGTGACAGAGACCCAGAGAAGTGAAGTGACCTGCCCACGGTCACAGAGCAGATACGTGGCAGAGAAGGGACTGGAACTCAGGTCTTTCTGACTCCCAGGCCCGTGCCGTAGCCACTAGGCCATGCCCCACCCCACCTCACCCCTAGCAGCCTGCCCACTCCACGGTCAGATCCCTTTCAGTTTAGCAGACAGCAGGTGCTTGTGTTCACTCTTCTCTTATATCCCACCCAGAGGAGCTGGGTTGGCCTTTGAGCAGTTTCAATGTCCCGCCACGCTGACTATGCTCCAGAACACCGACGTTGGTCACCTTGGCCTGCCACGTGACGTGGATCGATTAACCCCGTTGAATCGACCTCTCTCGAGTGCTTCGTACAGTGCCCTGAATGAATGCCCCGCTTACAGGAAGCCCTCAGTGAACAGTACCGATTGATTGAAGGTGGACTGGATGTGACTCTGGTGTCACAGCTCAAGACGTCAGAGTTGACACAAGGAAGCAAGACCCAAACAAGATGCCGTAGCCGCAAAAAGCTGGGAGGCGGCAGCAGCAGACCAATCTGGTCTCCAGAGATCATAAAATATGGGGTAACGCTTTTAGAACCGGAGCTCCGAGAAGACGACGACATAAGCGGGGGAGGGGAAAATGGCGCCAGACGCTGCAAGAAGCACATGCCACAGAGCAGTGAGGTGTAGTCTTTTACAAGCTCACGTCAAGGAAGGGATGTTTGGACACACACTGGTCTTACTTTCCGCTCTCGTCCAACTGACGAATTTCTCACCGTCAGTAACTTCATCGTGTAACCTCAAAGGATGGTTCACACTGATTAATATCTCACCATCGGCTACTTCACTCTGAACTCCAGAGGACAGCTAGACATCTATTAAACACATTATCGGATTGCACGTTAGGACAGGAGGAGATGAAGAACACTGTACTGGCCTCTCTTGAGACTTCAGTGCGAATGCCAGATCACGATTACCCACCTCAAAATTCAACCAGAACGTATAGAATTGTGAGCTCCTTGCTAGCCTAATTAAGGGAATGTTGATGCCTTTAACAGAACAAGCTAATTAGAAGAAGCGGACGGGGTTGCTAATATTTGTACCTGTGGGCCGTAAGCATCCAATAATCTGACCTAATTTTTGCAGTGGGGGTCAATTTATTCACTTAAACTTGAGAATCATCTACTCAAAAGTGTTAAGCTGCCAGAAACATTTTCCCTTCATTTAAAGGAAAATTATGTTTTTAAAGAAATGAAGGAAAGAACATAACTGTATTACAGCAATAAATGATTGAAAGGATAGTTGTTCTTGACATGCATTTAATAATGTTCCATACTATCAAGATGATGAATTAGGATTCGGTTTTTAAAAAGAGATATTAAATTGACAGCAGTTAGTCCCAGCATTTTTTTCTAACTAAAGAACACCCACCAAATAAACTGAAATACATTACAAGCCACCAGAGGGTTGAGATTGGAGGTTTTCCTCCCAGTTATTGAGCACTGAGGTTGTTCCAGATGTAACCATAGAAATTTTAAGATAACTTGAGCAGTATGGGAGGAGATTGCAAATGTCGGTCAGATTTTAAACACCTCCTTGACCACTTCACCTTTAACTTCTCTTTCACAAAAGTACAGATGGTAAAATTACTCATTGTGACTTAAATGGCTCATGGTATTGAGAGATTTCATAAGACTCTCAATTAAGGTTTGTTTTTTAAGGGTTTGAATCGATTCGGTGGTCCTGAACCTACAGACCCGCAGAACTGGAGAAAACCTGAGTAGAAGGGTTGTGTGTGTAAGTTCCTTGGAAGCAGGGATAATGCCAGTGTATTCTTTTGCACTCTCCCAAGTTCTTAGCACAGTGTCCTGCCCACAGTGGACACCTGCTAAATATCACTGATTGGAAGAACAATAAATGGGCTTTATGCTCCAAATCGAGAGTGATGGCATAGACAGTTTCTTCTCGTTACATGACTTGTTTGTTTATTTGTTTTTAACGGTCTTTGTTAAGCTCTTACTATGTATCAGGCACTTTTCTGAGCTCTGGGCTCGATACAAGATAATCAGTTTGGACACAGTCCCTGCTCCAAGTGAGGCTTACAATCTTAATCCCAATTTTACAGATGAGGGAACTGAGGTACAGAGAATTGAAGTGCCTTGTCCAAGGCCACCCAGCAGACAAGTGGCAGAGCCAGGATTAGAACCCAGGTTTTACTGACTCTCAGGCCCGTGCTCTATCCACTAGGCCGTGCTGATTCTAATGTGTATGCACTGTGATACTGTACTCTCCCAAACACTCAATACAGTGCTCTGCACCCAGTAAGTGCACAATAAATATGACTGACTGACATTTCATCTGAGCTACGTAGACCCATCTGATATACTCCAGAGTACTGTAATCAATACAGTCAATGGAATTTATTGAGTGCTGACTGTGAGTAGAGCCTTGTACTTAGCTTTTGGGAAAGTACATTACAACAGAGTAAGTAGTTGCTCTTACTGCTTGCGAGGAGCTTCCATTTGTACGAAAGAAAAACTCCTCACTCTTGGCTTCAAAGCTGTCCATCACTTTGCCCCCTCCTACCTCATCTCCCTTCTCTCTTTCTACTGCCCACCCCATACACTCCGCTCCTCTGCCGCTGACGTCCTCAATGTCCCCCGTTCACACCTGTCCCGCCGTCGACCCCTGGCCCATGTCCTACCACTGTCCTGGAATGCCTTCCCTCCTCGCATCTGCCAAACTAACTCTCTTCCCCTCTTCAAAGCCCTACTGAGAGCTCACCTCCTCCAGGAGGCCTTCCCAGACTGAGCCCCCCTTTCCCTCTGCTCCTCCTCCCCTTCACCCCCCAATCCCCAGCACTTTGCTCATTTGCATATATGATTTTTTACGCTACTTATTTTATTAATGAGGTGTATATCTCATTGATTCTATTTATCTTGATGATGTTGCCTTGTCTTGTTTTGTTCTGTTTTCTTTTGCTGTCTCCCCCGTTTAGACTGTGAGTCCATTACTGGGCAGGGATTGTCTCTACTTGTTGTCGAATTGTACATTCCAAGCATTTGGTACAGTGCCCTGCACATAGTAAGCGCTCAATAAATATTATGGAATGAATGAATGAATTTGTAAGATTGGATGGACCAAGGAGCTGACCCAGGCTTGAGGTTGTGAGAGATCTTAGTTTGGCGTTCAATTTCAGGCTTGGCCCAGGCAGGTTCAGCTGAAAATGGAACTTCCACAAATTCAAGAGACCCACACAGACACGGCTTGCTTTATTTTTAATAAGTACTGCTCTGATATTTTTCCCCAATGCAGAGCAAACTCGAAAGAGTACAATCCTTTGTGACTACCAGAGGGCCTGGTGGTGAATCTGTCAAAGCCACTGGAGGGTGAAGAAAAAGACAAACCGTTCTTAACCGCTGTTGAACACGCTGACGAATCTGCTGATGCGTTACCTCAGAACACTACTCAGGGTTCGTTTAGGCCACCATCAACAGTGGTCTGATGGAAAGATCGCGTGTCTGGGAGTCAAGACCTCTGGTTTCTTGTCCCAGCCCTGATGCTGGCCTGCTGTGTGACCTCAGGGCAGTCAGTTGACCTTCCTGTGTGGAGGTTTCCTCATTTGTAAAGCCGAGATGAGAACTCCAGCTTCTAACTTTACAGGGCTCCCTTAAGGACAATTCTTGCTGTGCAATTCAAGGTGGTACAATCATTACTATTGATGCTATTTTTACTAGACCCAGCTGATCATCTGCCTTTAGGTGACTGCTAAAATCAGCGGTAAAGAAGAAAACAAAGAAAAAGGACCAGGGGAGAAAGCCTGCGGTAGAAGGGGCTGCTCCCTCGCTGTAGGGTATTTCAAGCTAGGTGCGACCAATGTTTCAATTAGAAAGCAACTCTTTTGTGAAATCCAGTTTGCCCTAAGCCAGTTGTCTTCTTCTCAATGGCCTGTTGGCTTGTGTGAGGAAAGCAGCTGGTGTCCAGCTAAGTGTTGCCCCAGGTTATATTGATATGGGGCTATGCTTAGATGGATACAGAAAGGGGGATTCATTGCCCGGGACTGCATAGTACTGGCTTTGATTTTTTTAGTCAAACCTGGCAGTTGACTTTGCATTTTAGTTGCACAGGGCAAGCTGTGGTAATGTTCATCTGCAGAGAGCCTCCAGACAAACATGGTATTGTCTTTCACTCCCACCTCCCTCTCTCTCCACTCCCTTAATTTTAATCTTCACCAATCCGGAAAACCTGCCACAATCCTCTGACTGTTTTTTACGGTATTTATTTACTTGTGCCTGGCACTGTTCTAAGTGCTGGGGTACATATAAGATAATCAGTCTGGACACAGTTCACGTCCCACATGGAGATCACATTCTTAATCCCCCTTTATTTATTTATTTACATGTGCCCGGCACTGTTCTAAGTGCGGGGGTATATATAAGATAATCAGTTTGGACACATTTCACGTCCCACATGGGGCTCACATTCTTAATCCCCGCTTTACAACTGAAGACTGAAGTGCCTAGCTCAAGGTCACATAACAGACAAGTGGCGGAGCCGGGATTAGAACTCAGATCCTTCCGACTCCCAGGCCTGTGCTCTATCCACTAGGCCATGCTGTTTCTCCGCATGAATTCTTCCACAGTCTGTAGAAACTGTTCTTTTTGAAGACATATATATATATGGAGCTCAAGAAAATAATACAT
This sequence comes from Ornithorhynchus anatinus, assembly GCF_004115215.2. NCBI lineage: Eukaryota > Metazoa > Chordata > Mammalia > Monotremata > Ornithorhynchidae > Ornithorhynchus > Ornithorhynchus anatinus. The sequence goes on along the minus strand of NC_041729.1, from coordinate 100,746,053 downwards.
ATATATTTTCATCTCTATTTTAGGTCTCTATCAAGATATCGATCTAGATGTATTATAAGAATTGTCTATATTCAAAGTAGACATTCATTCATTCAATTGTATTTATTGAGGGCTTACTATGTGCAAAGCACTGAACTAAGTGCTTGGGAGAGCACAATACAACAGTAAGTTAGTGAAGTTCAACTGTGAGTGTGTGTTTCACCGCAAAGGCCAACGTGGGACTCGCAGTCCTAGACAAACTGTGTTCGAAGACTGTTCTTCCTGCTGTATGTTTGCAGTGCCTGGCACTTATTATTCTTTGGCCTCCTTGTCTTTCCTTAGAAACTATCCTTCATGGAACATTTGCTCAAAAGGAGTCTTTCCTTTCTTGATTACAGTATTCACTGCTGGCCTGTCCTCAGTAACTGACTTCCAGTTTTCAGACTGAATGCAGCCTTGTCTGAGGCATTATTTACTGCGTCCTTAAAACTTTTCCTCTCTCCTCCTTGTTTTTGGTCTCCTCATTTCAACTCTCCATAGAGCAGTGTGGTTTCCTACTGACATTCATTCTCCTCACAGATCCCACCCAGTTTAGTTATGTTGAAGTGAGCATAGCTCCATACCAGGAGAAACACAGCACTGTTTCTCATGCTTAGCAAACATCCAGAGGTTGGATAAAACGAGAACCTTTTCCTCAGGAACTTGTGATATACCTCTGTATACCTGTTTCTAAGTGCTTATTGGATGCCAACTACTGTCCTAATTTCTGGGGTAGATATAAGATAATTAGATTAGTGACAGTCCCTTTCTCAAACAGAGAAGAGATAGGGAAAGCAGGGATTATTCTTCCCAGTCTACAGATGAGGAAACTGAGGCACAGCAGGTTAAGCGATTTGTCCCAGGTCAAACAACAAGCCGGTGACAGAGCTGGGATTAGAATTCACATCTCCTGAGTCCCAGCCCCGAACTCTTTCCATTAGGCCATATTAGGAATTATGTCTCAGTCCTGCCACTTAATGAATCGCAAAGAGAGACAGGACCTCGGGTTTGAGAACTTGTTACAGAGGAGGAAGTGACCTCTCCAATTCCAGAAGATGATGTAATTACAGTTCATTTTTTTTCCCTTGAAGACATGCAAATTGGATCCCAATGAAATCATTTTAGAATCTAATCCAATTTTACGCCCCTGTTTTCTAAGTGTCAGGAAGCTCCAGGGACCAGATTCTCCAAAACTGTATAAAAATTCACAAGGAAGCTACCTTCGTCCTACCATTTGACCCAAACTGTGATTTTGGGTCGATTTAAAGGACTTTGAATAAAATCATCCTTTTTTCAAGAGTCATCATTTTCTGTTGATTTCTGGTAATAATATTGGTAGTTATTACAACATCAGGTGCGATGTATTGTACTCAGGGCTCGGGGAAGTACATCAGAAGCATGAGGCAAGTGCCCCGCCCTCAAAGAACCTCTTTTCTAATGGTAGACTCCTGTCGTTGTGAGCTGGTGAAGGGCAGGGGATGGAGGGGAAGCTATTCTCTGAAAGCAAAATACCCACCTGAGTCTCTTGAAAACCATAGGGACCCCAGCGTTCTAGAAAACTCAGTTGACTCAATCCTGCCTGATTTTTTTTTTTTTTTTAACTCACCCAGTTTCTCTAAGGACAGCCCTTGTGGGTGATCTTTTCATGGTCAGAAATGTGTGGGTGAGAAAAATGGTCTGAGGTGAGGGAACAGGGAGGGAGGAGTAACTCACCAGATTTCTGCATCTGAGGAAAGGGATTGCTTAGAGACCGGAATCTAAGGGGGATGTGGGGGTTGGGACAGCTTCTGTATGAGTAGTCAGAAAAGGTTATGACTCTTTAGTCTAGAAAGATAGAGTCTAAGACAGGTAGGACATGATTACAATTTGAAACCATCCTAAAGGTTGTGGATTGGGCAAATGAGGAATTTTTTTTCACCAAATCCCATCCCCTGAGAAATAGGAACACTAGCTGGAGCTCAAGAATAGTAATCAATCAATCTGTTGTATTTATTGAGTTGCTTACTCTATTCAGAGCACTGTATAACAGAGTTGGGAGACATGTTCCCCGCCTACAATGTACTTGTGATCTAGAGAGGGAGACAGTCATTAATATAAATAAATAAATTATGGATATGTGCCTAAGTGCTGTGGGGCTGTGGGAGGTGTGAATAGAGGGTGCAGATCCAAGTACAAGGTTAACCCAGAAGGGAGTGGGAGAAGAGGAAATGAAGACTTAGTCAGGGAAGGCTTCTTGGAGGAGATGTGTCTTCAGTAAGGCTTTGAAGGGGGGTAGAGTGATCGCCTGTCAGATATGAAGACAAAGGGAGTTCCAGGCTAGAGGCAGCACATGGGCTCTGAGAGGTTGGCAGTGAGATAGATGAGATCCAAGTGCAATGAGTAGGTTGGCACTAGAGGAGCCAGGTTTGTGGGTTGGGTTTTAGTAGGAAATCGGGGAGATATGGTAGGATGAGGGTAGGGTGATTGAATGCTTTAAAACCAATTAAATTAAGGTAAATTCAAAACAATTCAGAGTAAATTCAAAACAATCAGAAACACTCTTCACAAGGTCCTGGATAAGTGTATGGGGTTGTTCCCACAGGAAACTATGTTCCTGAAAAGATCAGCAGGTTCAAGAGGACTTTGGATGGATCCGTACTCAAATGGTCCATTTGGGGCTGGTCAAGGGCATTTGGAGTGTTGGAAAGTCCAGCCTATCCACAAGGATTGACTTCAAGGAAGGCTCTGCACGTCCTACATTTCAGTCAATCATAGTCTTCACCAGGGATATTCTACTACAGGATAACTTCATCTAAGAGAAATGTCCCATTGTGAATAGTCTTAATGACTCACTTGATTGTTTTTTCATCAATTTTTGTCTGCTTGTCTTTTCCATTAGACTATAAGCTCTTCAAGGGTAGGATCCACATCTTATGCTGCTTGTCTGTCATTCAACCAATCAATTCTGATGTAATGCAGCATGGCCTAGTGGAAAGAGCACAAGCCTGGGAGTCTGAGGACCTGGGTCCTAATAATAATAATAATAATGTTGGTATTTGTTAAGCACTTACTATGTGCAGAGCACTGTTCTAAGCGCTGGGGTAGATAGAGGGTAATCAGGTTGTCCCGCGTGAGGCTCACAGTTAATCCCCATTTTACAGATGAGGTAACTGAGGCACAGAGAAGTTAAGTGACTTCCCTAAGGTCACGCAGCTGACAAGTGGCAGAGCCGGGAGTCGAACTCATGACCTCTGACTCCGAAGCCCAGGCTCTTTCCACTGAGCCACGCTGCTTCTCAATCCCAGCACTATCCTTTGGCTATTGTGTGATCTTGTGCAAGTCACTGAATTTCTCTGTGCCTCAGTTTCCTCATCTGCAAAATGAGATTCCATACCTGTTCTCCCTTCTACTTAGATTGGTGAGCCTGTTGAGGACCGGGGACAGTGTCTGACTGATCTGATTATCTTGTCTCTCCCCCAGGACTATATACAGTGCTTGGCACAGAGTAACTGCGTAACACATGCTCCCATTATTATTAATGTGTATTTTCGATAGCCATCAGTGACTAGAATGTGCGACTGTGATGGCTTGATATGTTGCTTTATTGTAGAAAGTGCTCATACCCATGTGAAAGGTGATAGAATGGGTGAATACTACAACATGAATTTTTCTTGAGAGCGTTGGCAAGAACACAATTCTCACATTATAGGAGAACCTGAGTCTACAGTGTTTACCCCAAGTGGAGTTCAGTATAGTGCTCTCTATATAGCAGGCCCCCACTACAGTCCTCTGCAGACTCCAGGCAACCAATATAGCTCTGGACACAGTAGGTGGTAATGGTGATGCTCCTCTTCATTTTCTCTACCTGCTGGCTAAAGGTGTAGATATGCTTGGACCTCATGACCATTACCTTTCATCCTCCCCCTCCCTTTTCCCAATTCCCCAAATAATACTACTAACTACTACTACTAATTGTGGTAGTCATTATGCAGTTGCTATGTGCTAGTTACTTTACTAAGTGCTGGGATAGAGGCAAGATAATCAGGTCCAAAATAGGGCTCCCGGTCTAAGAGGCAGAACAGGTATCGAATCCTCATTTTGCAGAATGAGGTACAGAGAAGTTAAATGACTTGTCCAAGGTCACTCAGCAGATACGTGGTGGAGCCGAAATTAGAACCCAGATCCTCTGACTCCCGGACCGTGCTCTTTCCACTAAGCCATGGTGCTTCCCAATCTAATTCCCAAATCCAGTTCGTGTTCCACCAGCGTGGGCCACCCATCGCTGTGCCCCACAGAGAGTTTCACAGTGGAAACATGGTAATTTAGAAACGGGGATGTGCAAAGTACATCTTCTTGCATCTTCTAGGAACCTCCAGGCCCAGTGTTTGTGTAAAGATTTTTCTCCTTGCTTTAAAAACAATAAGATAAAAAGCCCTCACACAGCCTCCGCAATGACATGTGTTTTCAAACAGCAGCCTTTTCATTTCAAGAGATGGAATAAGTATCATTAAAACGGGAACTCAAATCAGTCAAAGCACTTTCCTGGAAGATTTAGATCAGAAAGTGATTAAGAACTGGTTCGGTGCATGGATGGAATCTATTCTGCATTACCCAATTTTGGCCATTTTCTTACTGAACAATGACGGGGGCCTGGCCTGTAGGGCATTACGAGAACAATTTGGGACTCAGTGAAATTCCAGGATCTGGGGACTGTTCCTATTATGCCTCACATTTAGTCCCAAGCACAAACGAGCCAGAATGGCAGAAATCAAGGTTCCAGCAGGCCTTCTTGCTCAGCATCACTATTAGCAAATCCCACGACGACTACTCTGGGGAAAAGCAAAATTTGTCACTACTCACAGTCAGAAAGATATTTGGCCAACGGGGATTTGGGAAGGAAGGATCTAAACGACTGAGAAGTTCAAAGGAGCTCCAGTTTGGAAGAAATAGGTGTGATTTTGAGTTCTTGCAGAAGTGTAGATCGGCCAGGCTGGGAAAACCTTCGCCAAGGCAGCGATCAGAGTCCCTCCCCGTCTTTGGCTCAGGAGAATCAGTCAGTTAATCAATCAATGGTATTTATCAAGCGCTTATTATGTGCAGAACATTATTCTAAGCACTTGGGAGAGTACAATACACTAGAATTAGCCGACATGTTCCCTGCTTATAGTCTAGAGGGAGAGACAGACACTCAATATGAATAAATGTAAAGAAATGTGCATAAGTTCTGTGGGGTTGGATATCGAATGTCCAAAGGTCACAGATCCAAGTACGTAGAAGATGCAGAAGGGAGAGCGGGCCGGGGATAAGAGAGCTTAATCAGGGAAGGCCTCGTGGAGAAGATGTCACCTTAACTGTGCTTCGTAGGTGGAGAGATCGGTGTTCTGGCGTACACAGAGGAGGAGGGAGTTCCAGGCAAGCGGAGGGGACGCAGGAAGTGGGTCATGGGAAAGTAGGCGACGGAGAGATGGATGAGATCCGAAAAGGCTGGAGTAGCGTTGCAGCTGTTTTGTGAAGCCGTGGGGCTTCTTGCCCACTCCTCCAGGACCCTGTTCTCTCACTCCAAGGCCAGATTCCCTCACAAATGAACAGAGGGTTTAGATGTCTGTACCTGGTGGATGGTTAGATGGTTGACTATGGAAAAGAGAAACAGATGGTCCAGCAGTTCCTCAGTGAACTGCAGCTGAAGTCAGCTTGTGAGGGCAAGTAAGCCAGAAAGTCCCCTCAGGGTACTACCTCTTAAGAGGTGCAGATAAAAATGCATTATTGGAGGGTTGGATGGGAAGCTGAGGAGAAGAGAATGCTGGGAATTGGATGAGAAAAACCTGGAAACGTATAATTCGTGATAGCAGCTTCTGTGTGAACAGAGATCTGGAAGGAGAGCAGTTAACTAGAGAAGCAGTGTAGGCTAGTGGTTAGATCACGGGCCTGGGCGTCAGAGGACTTAGGTTCTAGTCCTGGTTCTGCCACTTTTCTGCTGTGTGATCTTGGCCAAGTCACTTCACCGTTCTGTGCCTCAGTTACTTCATCTGTAAAGTGGGGATTAAGGCTTTGAGCCCCATGGGGGACGTGAACCATGTCCAACCTGATAAGCTTGTAATTTACCCCAGATCTACAGTGCCAGGCACACGGGACTTGACAAATACCATAATCGATCAGTGGCATTTAATGAACTCTTACTGTGTGGAGAACACTGTATTAAGTCCTTGGGAGAATGACTGCAAGGAAAAATAACCTTGAAGCAAGGTGGGTAATCAGATCATTTTTCTGTGTCTCAGGGCAACCTGAAGTCTGAAGCTGGTCCTTACTGCAGCCCTAATGGGTCACCCAGATTTAAAGAACTTCTCTATCTCAGCTAGAACCGGAATGATCTGGATAATTGGTCCAGTTCTCCAGCTTTTCTGGCCTTTGGAGATCCGGGGCTCAGAACCCCAATTGTCTTGATTTCACTGCCAGCAGTGGCCCAGAGGGTGTCCGTCCACAAGCTGGCTAATGATTTGGGCGGAGAAGGGGCAATTCACCATTTGTGAGCTCTTTCTTCCATTCTGATGTAGAAGTGCGTAATCCCCGTGTGAGGCAGGACACTCCGACCCCGAAGTTTAATTCCCCAGGTCATCATTTGGGAGAGACTTTCCCATCACACGACATCTAGATTTGCCCTGAACTGAACTATTATGTTGAAAGCTGCAATCTAGCCTGACAGGGGATGGATATAGAAACCAAAACAATCATCTTTGTTTATCTTGCTTGAAACACTTACTGTTTTTGGAAGGGCAGTGGTCTTTTGAAGGTTGTTCAAATCACCATTTGTATTATCAGCATGACAGATTTTCATTCCTCCTCAGTTTGGATGTTGTGGTCTGGTTCCTAGCTAGGAACCTATTTACCAGTACGTGAGGGTTGATTCAGAGAGCTGGATAGGCACAGCTCAGTATCCTCAGATCGCTTATAATCAAAGGCATTTATTTAGATATAAATGGGGGAAAGGATGCTTGAAAATTGTCTTTGCCTCAACCTTTATTCATATTAATTCAATTATTTCTATTTATTCATATTAATATCTGTCTCCCCCTCTTGATTATAAACTCGCTATGGGCAGGGAATGTTTCTGTTATACTGAACTCTCCCAAGTGCTTGGTACAGTGCTCGGCATACAGTAAGTGCTCAATAAATATAATTGACTGACAGACTTTGGTCAATTATTAGTGGCTTCAAAGAGAATTTGGGAATGGCTTAGGATCCCACCTGGAAGCCCACCTCCTCCAAGAAGCAATCCCAAACTAACCCCCAGGTTATGTCCCCTCAGACACAACCCTTAGCACTTTTTACATATATCGATTTACATATTCTATATGCTGGTGCATTTATTCATTTTTCCACGCTTCTGATCCTTACTCTAGCATTAACTAAGTGATCATTATATGCCAAGCACTGTGCTAAGTAATGCTGGGGTAGATACAACCTCATCAGAAGGCATTTATTTAGGTATTGGTGGGGGAAAGGATCCCTGAGGACTGCCTTTTCCTCAACCTTTGGTCAATCATTAGTAGCTTTGGAGAAAATCTGGGGGATGGTTTAGAAGTCCATCCGAAATCCCACCTCCTCCAGAAAGCACTCCCCAACTAATTCCCCTGACTGTGTCACCCCCAGATGCCACCCTTAGGACTTTTATATATATCTATTTTCATATTCCACATATTGGTGCATTTATTCATTTTACCATGCTTTTGCTCCTTTCTATGACGTTTACTAAGTGGTTATTGCATGCCAAGCACTGTGCTAAGCAGTGCTGGGGTAGATACAAGCTTATCAAAAGGCATTTATTTAGGTTTTAGTTGGGGAAAGGATCCTTGAGAATTGTTTTTGCCTTTGGTCAAACATTAGTGGCTTTGGAGAGAATTTGGAGGATGGTTTAGGAGCCCATCTGAAATAATAGTAATTGTGGTATTTGTTAAGCACTTACTATGTGCTAAGCACTGGAGTAGATACGGGGTAATCAGGTTATCCCACGTGGGGCTCACAGTCTTAATCCCCATTTTATAGATGAGGTAACTGAGGCCCAGAGAAGTTAAGCGACTTGCCCAAAGTCACACAGCTGACAAGTGGCAGAGATGGAATTAGAACCCATGACTTCTGACTCCCAAGCCCACGCACTTGCCACTAAGCCGTGCTGCTTCTGAAAGAAGCCAACCTCCTCCAGAAGGCACCGCCCAACTAATCCCCTGCTTGTGTGCTCTCAGATGCTATGCTTAGCACTTTTACCTATATTAATTTACATATTCCATGTATTGGTGCATTTATTCATTTTTCCATGCTTTTATTTCTTACTATAGCATTTACTAAGTGGTTATTATGCATTGTTAATGTGCCAAGCACTGTGCTAAGTAATATTGGGATAGATACAAGCTCATCAGTTCAGATCCGGTCCCTGTCCCACATAATAACGACGGTATTTGTTAAGTGCTTACTATGTGCCAGGCACTGAACTAAGAGCTGGAGTGGATACGAGCAAATCGAATTGGTCACAGTCCCTGTCCCACGTGGGGCTCCCAGTCTCAATCCCCATTTTATAGATAAGGTAGGACGCAGAGAACGGAAGCAACTTGCTCGAGGTCACACGGTAGACATGTGGTGGAGCTGGGATTAGACTGTAAACTCGTTTTGGGCAGGGAATGTGTCTGCTTATTGTTGTATTGCACTCTCCCACTGCTTGGTACAGTGCTCTGCACACAGTAAGTGTTCAGTAAATATGATTGAATGAATCAATGAACCCATGACCTTCTGAGTCCCAGACCTGTGCTTTATCCACTATGCCTTGCTGCTTCTCTATGGTTTCACAATATCAGAAGTAAGGAGAGTGGGGAGTCATTCATTCATTCAATAGTATTTATTGAGCGCTTACTATGTGCAGAGCACTGTACTAAGCGCTTGGAATGTACAAATCGGCAACAGATAGAGACAGTCCCTGCCCTTTGACGGGCTTATGGTCTAATCGGGGGAGACAGGCAGACGAGAACAATGGCAATAAATAGAGTCAAGGGGAAGAACATCTCATAAAAACAATGGCAACTAAATAGAAACAGGGTGATGTACATCTCATTAAACAAAATAAACAAAATAAATAGGATGATAAAGATATATACAGTTGAGTGGACGAGTACAGTGCTGAGGGGGTGGGATGGGAGAGGGAAATGGGGGAGAAGAGGGTTTAACTGCAGAGAGGTGAAGGGGGGGTAGAGGGAGCAGAGGGAAAAAGGGGGGAGCTCAGTCTGGGCAGGCCTCTTGGAGGAGGTGAACTTTAAGTAGGGATTTGAAGAGAGGAAGAGAATTAGATTGTCGGAGGTGAGGAGGGAGGGCGTTCCAGGACAGCGGGAGGACGCGGCCCGGGGGTCGACGGCGGGATGGGCGAGACCGAGGGACGGTGAGGAGGTGGGCGGCGGAGGAGCGGAGCGTGCGGGGTGGGCGGTGGAAAGAGAGAAGGGAGGAGAGGTAGGAAGGGGCGAGGTGACGGAGAGCCTCGAAGCCTAGAGTGAGAAGTTTTTGTTTGGAGCGGAGGTCGATAGGCAACCACTGGAGGTGTTTAAGAAGGGGAGTGACGTGCCCAGATCGTTTCTGCGGGAAGATGAGCCGGGCAGCGGAGTGAAGAATAGACTGGAGTCTTAAACCCAACCTTTCAATCAAACAGCTACTGTGGGCAAGGGATTGTACTAAATACTAGGGAAAGTTAAGTATAATAAAATGCTACACTCCCTACCTACAAGTTGCTTACCATCTAGGTATTCATTCATTCAACTGTATTTATTGAGCGCTTTCTGGGTGCAAAGCACTGTAGTAAGTGCTTGGGAAGTACACTGCAGCAATAAACTTTCACATTCCCTACTCACAATGGTTTTACAGTGTAGAGTGGTGGAGAGAGACATCAATGTAAATAAATAAAATGACAGCTATGTACATAAGTGCTGCCGGGCTGGCATGGGGGAAGAACAAAGGGAGCAAGTCAGGACAATACAGAAAGGAGTGAGAGGATGAAGGGGAAGGGAGTTGCAGTTCCAAGCCAGTGGGAGGATGTGAGCAAGAGGTTGGAGCTGAGAGAAAAGAGATCAAGGTGCAGTGAGTAGGTTGGCATCAGAAGAGTGAAGTGTGAGGGTTGGGTTGTAGTAGGGGGGTTAAAGGGCAAGGTAGGAGGGGGGTGAGCTGATTGAGAGCCTTAAAGTCGATGATAAGGAGTTTCTGGTTGATATAGGGTTCTTGAGGAGTTGGGGGGATATGGACTGCACTCTTTTTTGGAAAAATGATCTGGGCAGCAGAGTGAAATGTGAACTGGAAAGAGGAGAGGCAGGAGGCAAGGAGGTCAGCGAGGAAGCTGCTGCTGGTGCCACAATTATTAATAGAGTCAAGGCATTTTTTTATGGTTAATAGGAAGACTAACATAAAATAATTAACAAATAGAAGGAAGAATCTGAGATAGTATGGCATGTAAAAAGATACATATGAAAATGAACCAATCGATGGTATTTATCTGTGCTTACTGCGTGCAGAGCACTGTTCAAGCATTTGGGAGGATACAGTACAGTAGAATCGGAAGATACGTTCTCTTCTCTCAAGGAGATTACAATCTTGTGGAAGTGCACACATTAAAGGCAGCAAGAAGTGCAGAAGCAAAAGGTTGGAAGTTGGAAGGGTCAGCCAGTCAATTGTATTTATCGAGCTCTTACCGTGGGTACTGAGCAGTTGGGAGAGTACAACAGAACAATTTAACAGACTCCGTTCGTTCCCTGTCCACAGTGAGTTTACAGTCTAGAGGGGTGTGACCTGCAGAGAAGAAAAAGGAATCAGGGAGAGGCTTCTGAAGGCAGTGGGATTTCAGAAAGGTTTTGAAGATATGGACAGTTGTGGTCTCGCAGATCTGAAGGGTGTGGGAGTTCCAGCCAGGAACAAGACTGTGAGCCAGAGGTCAGAGGCAAGACAGTATTAAAAACACATCTCCTCCAAGAGGTCTTCCCCAGAGTCCTCATTCTCCTCTCCTCCCACTCCCTTCCGCATCACTTTTGCACTAAGATTCGCACCCTTTATTAATCCCCACCTTCAATCCCATAGCACTTGTGTATATAGCCGTAATTTAATTTATTTATTTATGTTAATGCCTATCTCCCCCTCTAGACTGTAAGCTCTCTGTGGGTAGGGACCCTGTCTAAAAACCTCTGTTCTTCTGTACTTCCCAAGTTCTTAGAACAGTGGTCTGCACACAGTAAGTGCTCAATAAATATGATTGATTGATTGATTGAGTCCTCTGTATGGGCTTTCGAGTGTCTAGAAAGGTGGAAGCCTGGCTTTTTTTGAGAGGCAGCATAGTGTCATGAAAAGAGCACGGGATTGGAAATCTTCACATCAAATAAAATTCACAGTGCTTCAGGAAATTACAGATCTTTTCTTTATCATAAAGCCACTTAATTTTCTAACTCTCTTTGCCACCTCAGCAAGTGTACCAGATCAACTGTACACACCAGGTGAAACATGCAGGTACATTCCAGTGACTGGATGTCTACAGAAAGGGTGTTAAAATTTAGGCTGAGCGAGCCAGGACCTAGCTCCACACATATGAAAACTCCTTAATGCTCAAGCAGAATAAACAGGGGCTCAGTCTGAAGGTCAGATTATTGTTTTTCCTCCCATAATAACTCTCTGCCAGTCTCACATGCCCAGTGGAAGAAACGGAGGCAGGGCTAGGGATCATTAATAAGTCTGAATTCTCAGCTTGATGTGGCTACTTATTTATCATGTGCCTCTGGGCAAGTCATTTAATCTCCTGTGCTTTAGCTCTGTTACGTAAAGAACCTTGTAAGTACAGTAGCGCTCACACATTTCACAGGGATATTGGCTGGCTCGTTGAATGATTTTTCATTATAGAACAAATTCATTTCATTATAGAAGTAAATGGGCGGTGGTATTATTATTAATATTAGTAATAATAAAACAATAGCAACAACAATGTCAGTAAAATTAATTCAATCTGAAACTGCATCATACAGAGTAATAGGATTTTTTTTTTTTAATCCATCCATCTGTCCAACATTTTTTTGGAAGCGCTACGAAGTGAGACTTTCTTAGCACAATTTGTATCGTGCATGGTAATCATCATCATTGAGGCTATTGATTAAGCATTACCTATTTGCAGAACACTGTACTAGGTTTTTGGGAGAGTATAACACACTGAAATTGGCAGACTCTCATAGAGGTATGAAAAAAACATGCCTGTAACTACTCCTGTAGCATAGTGTTGTTTCTTTCCTGGGGAAAAATCAATGGAGACTCAGTTGGGAATTTGAAATACTCTGGTACCTGGAATGACTTGCTGGGAATAAAAATATATCTGCTCCAGGCCTACACTGTTGTTGTTTTTTTATGATACGTGTTAAGCATTTACTGTGCGCCAGACACTGTACTAAGGTCTGGGGTAGACAGAGGTTAATCAGTTTGGACGGTCCACATCCCACAGGGGGCTCTCAGTCTTCATCTCCCTTTTACAGAGGGGGTAAATGAGGAACAGGGAAGATAGGCGACTGGCCCAAGGTCACACAAGAAAAGTGGCAGAGCTGGGATTAGAACCCAGGTCCTCCGACTCCCAGGCCCATGCTCTTTCCACCAGGCCACGTTGCTTTGAGGAGGAGGTTAATATGAGACCGTTATCAAAGGGGTGGTGTAGATCTGTGTGTGTGTGTAGCTGGCCAACTCAGTCGAAACTAATAGAGGTAAATTTCCCTTTAATAGACCGAGGGCTCGCTTATCTGCCTAAACATTCTCACTTTCGTCCTACTTCAATTTTTCCCCTGTTACTGATAAAAACTGTGAGTGTGGGCCAGCGCTGCAGGAATCTTCACATTTCTATAATGGTCAAATAAAGAGGAGGAATCGTTATAACCCTAGCCTGATTACCATCACACTATTCATTTGTTCATTCAGTCGTATTTATTAAGCTATTACTCTGTGCAGAGCACAGTACTAAGCCCTTGGGAAAGTTCCATTCGACAATAAAGAGTGACAATCCCTGCCCACGTGAGCTCAGAGTCTAGACAGGGGAGAGAAAAACATTAGCACAAGTAGACATCAATACAAATGAATAAAATGCCAGATTTATATATAAGTACTGTGGGTCTGGGAGAGGGGGAAAGGGCAAAGAGAGAAAGTCAGGGAGACACAGAAGGGAATGGGAGATGAGGAAAAGCAGGGCTTAGTCTGGAAAGGCCTCTTGGAGGAGATGTGCCTTCATTAAGGCTTTGAAGGGGGGAGAGTAATTGTCTGGTGGATTTGAGAAACCGGTGAGACCAAGCCGGGCACTAGAAAGGAGGGAAATGTCTGTGGGTGTCTGGATTGTTTACAGTGGTTTAAGTATAAAGCTTCAGGACCCCACTTTTGGGGAGCTTCTGTTGCAGAGTTAGCCACAGTGATACCTGCTGTTCAGTTAAATCAATTGGGCCTTTATACTCCATGAAACTGGGGTAGGGCAGGTCTTACTCTTGAAGATACGAAGCAGTCGAAGCTTGGAGCAGTTTGAAGGAGTACCTGGGTTCCAATCCCAGTCCTGGCACCTGTCTGCTGTGTGACCTTGGACAAGTCACTGAAGTTTTTGTGCCTCAGTTTCCTCATCTGTAAAATGGGGATTCAGACCGTGAGCCCCATGTGGGACATGGATTGGGTCCAACCCTATTTGTTTGTTTCCACCCAAGCACTAAGAACAGTGCCTGGCACATAGTAAGCACTTAACAAATACCACAGTTATTATTATTATTATTATTATTATTATTACAGTGCTCTGCACACAGTAAGCACTCAATAAATATGATTGAATGAATAAACAACACAGAGGGAGAGAAAGAGTTTGACCAGTTGGAACAATTAGTTTAGTTAGTAATCTACAGTTCCCTAGATTGTAAACTCATTGTGGGCAAAGAATTATTATTATTATTATTATGGTATTTGTAAAGCACTCACTATGTGCCAGGCACTGTATTAAGCACTGGGATGGATACAAATAAATCAGGATGGACACAGACCTTGTCCCGTGTGGGGCTCGGAGTCTCAATCCCCATTTTACAGATGAGGTAACTGAGGCATAGAGAAATGAAGTGACTTGCCTGAGGTCACCCAGCAGACAAGTGGCAGAGCCGGAATTAGAACCCGTGACCATCTGACTCCCAGGCCTGAGCTCTATGTGCCTACCATCTCGTTCATACTTTACTTCCTTCAGCTCTTAGCATAGTGCTGTGCACACAGTAAGTGCTCAGTAAATACCACTGATTGATTAGGAGCCCAGAACAATGTCAGCCATTATTCACTTGGAACTGTGCATTCTGGAGGACTTAGGACACCCCAGTGACCACATCGTGGCTTCTCTCTTCACCCATTTGGCTCAGAATGGAGAAAGAGGAGAGAGACAAACCCCCAGCACTAGCCCAAGCTCGACCTGAATGTTTAGGGCTTTGGTTTGTTTTTGCAGGATTTCGACGGTCTTAATGTTTTCTTTTCCATCCTAATCCTACTCACCCTCTCATGCCTTTGACGCTGTTGACCAACCCCTTCTCCTGGAAACATGATCCAAGTTTGGCTTCGCTGACACTATCCTCTCCTGCTTCTCCTATCTCTCTGGCTGCTCTTTCTCAGTCCCTTTCACAGGCTTCTCCTCTGCCTCCCACCACCTGACTGTGGTAGTCCCTCTAGTTTCCATTTACACCCACTCCCCTGGTCGTTCGCTCCCGTGGCTTCGACTACCATCTCTGTTAATGATTCCCAAATTTACGTCTCCTGCCCTGATCTTCCTCCTCTGCAGTCTCATATTTCCTCCTGCCTTCAAGACATATCTGTTTGAATGGCCCACTGACACCTCAAATTCACATGTCTAAAAGAGAACTCATCTACCCACCCAAACCCTGTCCTCCCCTTCCTTTCCCATCACTGTAGAAAGCACCACCATCCTCCTTCTCCCACAAGCCCATAAACTTGGCATTATCCTCTACTCTTCCCTCTCATTCAACTCACACATTCAGTGGCATCAAGTCCCATCGGTTCAACTTGCACAACATGGCTAAAATCCACCCTCTCCGCAGCAACCAAACTCTTACCATGGTGACCCAAGTACTTATCCTATCCCAACTTGACTACCAAATCAGCCTCCTTGCTGACTTTCCATCTCCTGTCTCTCCCCACTTCAGTTCATATTTCACTCTGCTGCCTGGATCATTTTTTTACAAAGCCACTCAGTTAATGTTTCCCCACTCCTCAAGACTCTGCAAGAGATGCCCATCTGTATCTGCATCAAACAGAAACTCATTTGCTTTACATTACTCTGTCACCTCGCCCCCTCCTACCTTACCTCTCTGATTTCCTACTATGATCCAGCCCGCACATTTCGCTCCTCTAATGCTAATCTACTCTACCTCGATCTCATCTATCTCGCCACCAACCTCTCACCCGTAATCCTGCCTGGCCTACAACTCCCTTCTTATTCATATCTGGCAGACGACCACTCAAAACCTTATGAAAATTGCATATCCTCTAAGATGCTTTCCCCTACTAACCCCTAATTTCCTCTTCTCCCATTCCCTTCTCATCTCCACAGAACCTATGTATATATCCATAATTTAGTGGTTTTTATTAATGTCTGTCTAGACTTTAAACTTCTTGTGGTCAAGGAGTGTGTTTACCAAGTCTGTTATACAGTACTCTCCCAAACTCTTAGTGTATCGTTCTGAACCCCAACAGCGCTCAGTAAATATGATTGAGTGATCATTATTATTAACTCATATGACACTATGGTATAGTCCAGAAAGGGGCAATCATTAGTGTGTTATCCAGTGCCACTTAAACACTGCATTTATCTACCCCATAAGACTACATTTTTTGATAAAATTTTGTAAAATTTTAATAATGTCATAGATTTGGATAAAGCATTTTTATTAATCTAAAGTGCATTTACATCAGTGATCTAATTTTATCCTGACAACATCCCTGTGAAATGGGGAGAGGCAAGGATTTTCCCCATATTACTAATGAGGAAACTGGGGCCCAGAGACACTCAATCACTTGCCCAGGTGATAGAACTGGGAATAGAATTCAGCTCTTCTGATTCACAAGATCCATGATTTTTCCACCAGACCAGGCTACCTCTGCTGAGCTGCTGTCATTAATAATAATGATAATGATGATATTTGTTAAGTGCTTACTATGTTCCAGTTACTGTACTAAGTGCTGGAGTGGGTATAAGCAAATCTTTTGGAATTTAATGACAATGTTGTAATTCAAAATTCCCAGTGCAAGAATACATCTCTTCCTGCCTCCAGGACATCTCCACCTGGATGTCTATCCACCACCTAAAACTCAACTTGTCAAAGACTGAGCTCCTTATCTTCCCTCCCAAACCCTATCCTCTCCTTGACTTTCCCGTACTGTGGACGGCACTACCATCCTTCCAATCTCACAAGTCCGCAACCTTGGCGTCATCCTTGACTCCGCTCTCTCATTCACCCCACACATCCCATCCATCACCAAAACCTGCCGGTCTCACCTTCACGACATCACCCAGATCTGCCCTTTCCTCTCCATCCAAACCGCTACCTTGTTGGTACAATCACTCATCATATCCCAACTGGATTACCACATCAATATCCTTTCTGATCTCCCGTCCTCCTGTCTCTCCCTATTTCAGTCCATACTTTACTTTGCTTCCTGGATTATCTTTCTACAGAAACGCTCTGGGCAGGTCACCCCCACCCCCCTCCCAAATCTCCAGTGGTTGCTTATCAATCTTTGCCTGAAGCAAAAACTCCTCACTATTGGCTTCAAAGCTCTCCATCACCTTGCCCCCTCCTACCTCACCCCCATTATCTCCTTCTACTGCCCAGCCCGCAGACTCCGCTCCTCTGCCCCAACCTCCTCACTGGGCCTTGTTTTTCCTGTCCCGCCGTCGACCCCGGCCCATGTCCTACCTGCGGCCTGGAATGCCCTCCCTCCTCACATCCACCAAACTAGTTCTCTTCCCCCCCTTCAAAGCCCTACTGAGAGCTCACCTCCTCCAGGAGGCCTTCCCAGACTGAGCACCCCCTTTTCCTCTGCTCCTCTTCCCTTCTCCATCGCCCCTACTCCCCACAGCACTTGAGTATATTTGTGCGTAGTTATAATTCTATTTATTTTATTAATGATGGGTATATATCTATAATTATATTTATCTATTTTGATGGTGGTAATGCCTGTCTACTTGTTTTGTTTTTCTGTCCGTCTCCCCATTTTAGACTGTGAGCCCGTTGTTGGGTAGAGATAGTCTCTGTTGCCGAATTGTACTTTTCAAGCACTTAGTAAAGTGCTCTGCACACAGTAAGCGCTCGATAAATATGATTGAATGAGTGCTGAAATGGAGTTGAGGCCTGAATACTTTGAGACAGACTCTTCATTTCTTCATCGAGATGGACTCTTCCTTTTGTCCTCTTGTATCTGCTCAGGATTGGAATTCTCACAGAAAAAACCAAGGAAAAGCCTTCTTTGTGTAAGGTCAGTTTCACAAAGGTTGGCAAGGACATCTGAGATATACAGTTATTGTCCCTCCAGTATTTCATTTCACCTCGGACACCACTTAGTCATGAACCCTGAATTAGGCAGGGTTTAACTGAAGCTCTAGTGTGTGACCAATCGAGATGTAGAATTTTGTGCATCTGTATGTCTGCATTGGTTGATATTCAAGATTTCTGAGAATCGGTCCACAAGATTCCGCAGTTGGGAACACTACCTGATCTGCCCAGGCACTCACTTTTCGTTAATCACCTATCATTCCTTTGGAAGAAATTTTGCTCTAAAAGGAAATTCTTGAAATGTCACACTTTGGGATCTTTTTATTTAAATGTCGAGTAGGAAAATGGGCATTTGGGATGCCTTCCTCGTGTCTCTGCATCAGGGTTTTCTTGGGGCTTAGTTTTCCAAACCAGCCTCGTTTCATGTTGCAGTTACTTTAAAAAGAGAAATACAATATAGAGACATTGAGCAGCTAAAGTTAAGGTCACTGAAAGTACTTGAGAGCTTCATTCCTCTCTTCCTCCCAATTTCAAAATTAGTCATTTTCTTTTCTCAGAGAGATTTTTCACAATTAAATGCAAGCAGGCCCTCAAACCAAATTTTTCTACATTCTGAAATTCCTGACCTTTGGCTAATAATAATTATTAATAGCTGTGGTGTTTGTTTAGCACTTACTAGGTGTCCAGCCTTGTACTAAGCACTGGGGTTGCTGCAAGATAATCAGGTCCCACGTGGCGCTCATAGTCTAAGTAGGAAGGAGAATAGGTATTGACTCCCCACTGTGTAGATAAGGAAACTGAGGCCTCGAGAAGTTAAGTGACTTGTCTAAGGTCACACCGCAGACAAGTGATGGATCTGGGATTAGATCCCAGGTCCTCTGATTCCCAGGCCCCTGCTGTTTCCACGAGGCCACACTGCTTCCCTGCCCATTCCTTTTCACGTATTTTCTCTCCCTTTCCACTTCACCCCAGTTTATACTCCTCCCTTCTCCCAAACAAGCCTAACTCTATCTTAATCTTTTACTCTCCCATCTCTGACCATTTGGACACTATCTTTCTCTTCTTTGGAACTCTCTCCCTTTCACAAAGCTGCTACCCTCTACTACTCTCCTTATTCTAAACTGCCTAAAAACCCACCTCCTCCACGAGGCCTTCCCTGATTGATCCTTACTTCCCCGATCATATCACCCCTATCAGCCCAGCCTGGCATTCATGTGCATATCAATGTATGTAGTACTCAACTCTTCACTGATTAATTCATTTATTCTTATTTTTTGGTTTACTTTTTCTGTTACCAAGTTTACCTACATTTTCCCTCTGGTGCCCATGGCACATATACAATCTGTGCCTACCTGCCTCCCCCAATAGATTGTAAAATCTGAATTGGGAAATTTAATTATAGCCCAAGGATGGTCCTCAAAAGCCTTTTACTAAAAGGTTGTTCTGGCACTTAAGTGATCCCTGTGGCAGAGAATTAGCACTTTCATTCCTTCTAATGTTTTATGATACTGAGCATCTTGCTGTGTCTGAACTGATTATTTGTATCTTCCCTAGCATTTAGAACAGTGCTTGACATATAATAAGTGCTTAGCAAATACTATTATTATTATTATTTCTCTGGGGTTTGGTGAAAATTGGGTTCCGTCTTTCCATCATTCAGAGCGTAAAGGGAGTGGCCGACGGTGGAGAGGAAAAGGACGCATCATATCATGATGTCGTCTCCGTAAACTGGTCAAAACATCAGGTAAATGTCTTCCAGTTGCTGATAAAGGTGGGAGAATCTATCCTTGACTTCCTGGAAAAACAGACTTTCAATATTATTATCATTACTTTAAATTCATTCATTCAATCATGTTTATTGAGCGCTTACAGTGTGCAAAGCACTGTACTAAGCTCTTGGGAGAGTACAACAACAAATAGGCACATTCCCACCCAAAACGAGCTCACAGTCCAGAGGGAGAGGCAGACATTAATTTAAATAAATGACAGATTTATACATATGTGCTGTGGGGATGGGAGGGAGGATGAATGAAGGAACAAGTAAGAGGGGTGCAGAAGGGAGTGGAAGAAGAGAAGAGGCTTAGTCAGGGAAGCCTTCTTGGAGGAGATGTGCCTTCAGTAAGATTTTGAAGTAGGGGAGAGCAATTATCTGTCTGATATGAGAAAAGAGGGCGTTCCAGGACAGAGGTAGGATGTAGGCGAGAGGTCATTGGCGAGACACACGAGATCGAGGTACAGTGAGAAGGTTTGCATTATAATCCTTATTATTGCCAGGAGAGCATGACAGTACGTGTCCCATGCTAAAAGGAATGTCCTTTGATGATGGGGGTGAAGACCTCACAAATCCAACAATCAGTAAGGGCATTAGTGGGGTTCATCTCTTTTCATCCAGACAAGTTTTCCCAGAAAGATCAGATTCCTAAAGAAGAGGTGCCACCCTAGGCTTGGGGCCTGGAAGTTCATGAGAACTTTATTGTGATCACAGAAGCCAGGTGGTCTAGTGGAAAGAGGATGCATGGGGTTCTAATTTTGGCTCTGCCCCTTGCCCGCTGTGTGACCTTGGACAAGTCTCATGAGAACTTTATTGTGATCACAGAAGCCAGGTGGTCCAGTGGAAAGAGCATGCACGGGGTTCTAATTTTGTCTCTGCCCCTCGCCTGCTGTGTGACCTTGGGCAAGTCACTTAACTTCTCTGTACTTCACTTTCCTCATCTAGAAAATGGAGATCGAATAACCTTTTTCCCTCTCCTCTAGGCTGTGAGTTTTTTGTGAGATGGGGACTGTGCCCGATTCTTATCTCGCATCTACCCCAGCACTTAGTACAGTGCTTAGCACATAGCACCTGACAAATACCACAGTTATTACAGTTAAGAAGGCAGCTGCAATTTAAAGTTGTAGGCTAGTGTCAATAAAAAGACAAAGAAAAAAAAAAAACAGCGACTGAAGCCATCCCGCTAAGCCTGGAAGTCCAGCGTCCCTGTTAGAAATATGCGGAAACGGTCGACGGTGTTATTTTCTTTATGAGTCTGGGCTGTTTGCCTTTTATTACCCCATACATTCTCTTCGTGTGGCTCAGCAGTGACCTCCCATAGCTGACCAGGAGACTGAAAACCACTGGATCGGGAAGGATAGCGGCTGTTCTTCCACCAGCAGTTTGTTCTGGAGTAGTAGTTCATTATTGAACATGTCTCCGGCTGGACACCTGGGAGCAACATAAAACCACCAAACACCACTTGATAAGCGATGACCGAGATATTTATTTATTTTCATCCCCAGGCTGAGCCAGGTGACTAAGCCTTCGGCAGAAACAGTCTATCAGTGACATAATAAGCCAACGGGATGGCAACCAGCCAGCTCGCTTTTTTGGAAGCTCTGCACCTCGTTCTAATTCTCCTTATTGGAAACAGCACTTTGTAATGGACGACATGCCACTTAGAAGTACATTGGAAATCAAGCTCCTCTCACAGGAAGGGAGAGGCTTTTAGACACTGCTTCTAGGCAGCAGATCAAGAAAGACGTGATCCAGAACCACGGCTGACTGAACGTCTGCCAGCTTTTGGCCGGTGGTGGAAACCGGTAAATCCGAGGCCCTTTCTCCTCACCGAGAAGGGGACACGAGATAAGAGAAGGGGTTAAACTTGATATAAAGGGAGTGGTGAAGCTCCCGGAATCAGTCGCAAAGGTAAAAGAGACTCAACAGAGAAGTAGTGTGGCCTAGTGGATAGAGCACGGACCTGGGAGTCAGAAGCACCTGGGATCTAATTCCAGCTCCACCACGAGTGCGTTGTGTGACTTCGGCCAAGTCACTTTGCTTCTCTAGGCCTCAGTTCCCTCATCTGTAAAATGGAGATTATGAACAATAATAATGATAATATCTGCTAAGGTGTTTACTATTCAATCAATCGTATTTATTGAGCGCTTACTGTGTACCAAGCACTGTTCTAAGTGCTGGGAGGGAGCGAGATTAAGACTGTGAGCTCATATGGGACAGGGACTATGACTGTGAGCCTTCTGTGGGACAACCCAATTTCCTTGTGTCTACCCCAGCGCTTAGAACAGTGTTTGGCACATAGTAAGCACTTAACAAATACCATCATCATTATTATTATTAGCTTGTGTCTATCAGTGCCTGTCACATAGTAAGAATTTAATAAATACCATACAAAAACAATCATATTCATTGAGTGATTATTGTGTACAGAACACTGTACTAAACACTTGGGAGGGTGCAACACAATATAACAGCCACATTCCCTGCTTACAGATTCCAACAGGGAATTCATTCACTACAGTTTCTCAAAAATTGCTCATCTAAAACTATAAATCCAATCATACTTCCATGATGAAACTGAGCAAGGACCTGCCTTAACAAATACCATAAAAAATACATTAAGTGCCTACTGTGTGCCAAGCACTGTAGTAAGTGTTGAAGTAGATAAAAGCTAATCAGGTTGGACACAGTCCCTGTTCCACAGGGGCTCGTGACCTTGATCCCCATTTTACAGATGAGGTAACAGGCACGGGAAGTTAAGTGACTTGCTCAAGGTCACGCAGCAGACACGTGGCGAGCTGGGAATAGAACCCAGACACTTCTGACTCCTTGGCCCATGCTCTACCCATTAGACCAAACTGCTTTCCTAGGGCACAGCTCTGCTGTGGCAGAGTGAGAAAAATTGGCCGTCGTCTATCAGCTGGGTACTCTGGGAACCTCATGGATGTGAAAAAATGAGACTTCCAAGACAAATACTTCCAACCCAGGCTGGCACCATTCGATTATGGGAAGCAGCATGGTGTAATGGATAGAACACGGGCCTGGGAGTCAGAAGGACAGGGGTTCTAATCCCAGCCCTTCCACTTGTTTGCTGTGTGGTCTTGGGCAAGTCACTTTACTTCTCTGCCCCTAGATTACCTCATCTGTAAAATGGGGATTAAGAATGTGAGCCCTATGCGGGATAGGGACTGCGTCCAACACAATTTGCTTTTAATCACCCCAGCACTTAGTATTGTGCCTGGTACATAGGAAGGACTTAAATATCATAATTACTGTTATTATTATATTTATCTTCCCTTCTCCTGTTCTTGCCCTTTCTGAACTGAGAGCCAGGTCCCTGACATCTGAGTTTGTGCTGGATCCGGTTAGGATTGGAATGGAATCCATGCATGACTTTCAAGAGAAATTGCCGTTTTATCCATCATGCATTCCTACCTCGTGAAGGCTTCTGGGATTCAGAGTCTGGGAAACCCACAGATTGGGTTGACCTCTTCAGATATATGAATATACTGCCCTTCTGCATGAATTTCCCAGCTGACAGGCCATTTGACCTTTCAAATCAGAGCAGAGAAGGAGGGAAGGGAGAACGGAGATTACAGAAGCTCTTGCAGTGTCCAAAACTGGCTTAAAATCAGCCAGTTTCTTGGTGATCCAGAGTACCCCGCATCAGTGACCGGCCAGAATTGGAATCTGGAATTGAAATTCTTCCCCTCTCCTCTCCCCCAACCTCCCTCATTTTATTCAACCTGTCCAAAGCTCCTACCTGGAAGCCTCTGGGATTTCTGCTAGGGATTTTAAGGAGCTCTTACCTGAATCTTGATTGTCCAGGCCATTGCTCTTCAATCAGGCTATACCTTTTCCCTGATTGCAAATGATTTTATGTCTGTTTCCCCTATTAGAATGTAAGCGCTTAGTAGCCAAGGAACACGTTTTATACTTTGTGTCAATCCATCTATCAAACGTATTTATTGAACACTTCCTGTGGACAGAGCTCGACATTAAGCACTTGGGAGAGTACAATACAACAGTATAACAGACGCATTCCCTGCCCAAGGTGAGCTTACAGTCTAGAGAGGGAGACAGATGTTAATATAAACTAATTAACAGATATGTAAGTACATACTGTGGGGCTGAGGGTGGGGTGAAAAAAGGGAGCAAATCCAAGTGCAAGGTAGTACTTTCTTAAACACTTTATACACTGTGCATTTCATTCAGGAGCTCAATCAGTCAGTTAATCGACGGCATATAATGGAGCACTTACTGTGTACAGAACACTCTACTAAACACTTGGACGAGTACAACAGAGATGGTAGACCTATTCCCTGTCCTCAAGGAACTTAGAGTCTAGAGAATAAATGCTATTACACCTCCTCCTCCTCCTCCCCGAAAATCCCTAATCTTCCCAAGGGATTTTGGGAAAGCAGCCAAAGAGAGGATCATCCTCAGGCAGGAAAGTATTAGCGGGTTATCCATCGTTAACGTCCAAGGCCACTCTCTGGTCATCGGTTCTGAAAATAACCACAGCAGGCTTTGCTCATTAGGCATAGTCAAGTCGGCGGCAGAAAACAAAGAGATGGAATTATTCCTCTCTCAGATTTATAAAGGGAGAATTCTGAATGGAGGTAGAAGAATAATGGCTTAGGTTAAAACAATGGAAAGAAAATGCCACAGTTTCAGAGATCCAGAACTATGGAAATGACTCAGGATATAACCTATCCTCTAGACCTTATCCTTGAACAAGAAATTTAAGAATGTTTCTTTAATAGGTCAAAGTTAGAATTTTTAGGGTGTATTTGTTATTAGGGTAATTTAAGACAATCTCAAGTAATTATTTTAAAAGGTGTATTTTGTGCTCTCCCCTTTGCCAAGCTAATGAAATTTTAAAAAGGTTTGTGGGCTGATCATTGTATCTTCTATTGTTATAAAATCCAAGCATCGGAAGGAATTTGATCCAAGGTGAGAATCTCTCCTGCTTTCCAAAGCATGCTCTACTCTACTCTCAGTAACCCAATCCTACCATTAACAACCAGAGCTGCCTAAAAAGTTTGGCTTTTATAATAAAATCTTGTACTGGGAGAGCCCTTCCACATCGATTATCTCATTTATCCTTACAACATCCATCTGAGAAATGAGCAGCAGAGATTGTCATCCCCATTTTACAGAAGACTGACACCCAGGAAGATTAATAGTAGAAATAATCATGGTATTTGTTAAGCACTATGTGCCAAGCACTGTAATAAGAGGTGGGATCGATACAAGCAAATTGGGTTGTAAACCGTCCCTGTCCCATGTAGGGCTCACAGTCTTGACCCCCATTTTACAATGAGATAACTGAGGCAAAGAGAAGTTAAGTGTCTTGCCCAAGGTAGCACAGCAGACAAGTGGCGAATCTTGAATTAGAATCTACAACCTCCTGACTCCCAGGCCCGTGCTCTATTCACTACGCAATCCTGCTTTTCCTATGAAGCACTGTGGTAGATAGTAAATTGGATTGGACAGAGTCCCTGTTCCACAGGGGGCTCACAGTCTAAATCCCCATTTTACAGTTGAGGCAACTGAGCCCGGAGAAGTGAAGTGACTTGCCCAAGGACACACAACAGACGGTGGCTGAGCCAGGTTTAGTACCCAAGCAAGACTCCCAGGCCCAAGCTCTATCCACTTGGCCCTGCCGCCTGAGATTACTCAACAGGCCCGTGGCAGAGCTGGGACTAGAATTCAGGATTTCTAAATCCTAAATCCGAGGCCTACGATTGTGTCCCAAGACTTGTCTTCATCCCATAGTTCCTATGTTAATTCCATTTCTGCCCACCCTAGCCCAGTTGGGCAAGGAGCCCCCTTGCCCAGCTTGTTGAAGATCAGTCCATAGTTTCTCTTTATAATGAAGGTCCCTTTTAAATCTTTTAACCAATCAGTTGATGCTCCAGGGATTCATTTAAGAGTGAATCTTAGTTACGACTAATAACTTCACTCGCTTTGTGCTAGTGAAAAAGTGCATTTTTTTGGAATGGTCTAGACAAACTTTCCAACCTTCAGTAGTTTTAGAAAATACAAAGAATGATTAGAATAACTACTCCTCCCCCGGCAATGAAAACATTGCCTTTCCAAAATCTCCCCAAAGCTTAAGACAAAATTACACGGGTTAGTGAGGCCGTGTTACTGAAAGGATTGCGTTTTCTCTTAAGATTTTCAATTAAAATATTTAGGAATAGATTTTCTTAGACACATTATTTTGCCTAATGTGGCGATCACTTCTGAATATGTTTATTTGTTGTTCTTTTATATTTTCATTCTTAGCAACAACGTGTCCTCTGGGATTCGATGCATACCGTGGGAGTCATAATTGACTAATGTTGGGTGTGTTATGTGTGTTTAATTACCACCATTCTCTAAACGCCACTTAGGCGAATGTTATATTCTTTTTCTACGGTTATATATTGTTCTTAAAATATTTACTTTTCTAAAACTATAAAAGTTACAACTGGAAAAATTTGCATACAAATTATCATTTCCTGCTCAAAATTTGCACAATACACAGGAAAAGGAAAACAAGCTGGTTTTCTAGTCAATCAGAGCTGGCTTTGAAGGTTGGCAAAATTTTGCCCTATTACCCCTAATGCTAAATGCTGAATTCAATGCTGAAATGAGTTTAGTCACTCAATGGTATTTATTGAGTGCTTATTGTGTGCAGGGTACTTTACTAAGTGCTCCTGAGAATACAATAGACTAAGCCGATCTCTGCCCTAGGGAATTTACAATCTGAAAGACTTCTCATTACAACAATGTTTGAAATTCGGCTACCTGATGTCTCTTTTTCAAATTTTTACCTCATTGTTCACACAATTAATATCACTCATTCATCCTTGCCGATTTAATTTTTTATAATCTGGGAAATCACCACATCCCCACTTAGAGACCAATTAGTTTTGTTTTTTCCATGTTGGAGATAGATAAATCTAGTCCGGAGGAGATAAATGGGATGTGAATAGTAATAATAATTGTGGTAATTAAGATTTTGCTAGATGCCAAGCACTGAACTAAGCACTGAGGTAGATACAAGATAATCAGATCAGACACAGTCCCTGTCCCATATGGGGATCACATTCTAAGTTGGAGGGAAAATAGATATCCCTATTTTACTGATGAGGAAACTGAGGCAAGGGGAAGTTAAGTGACTTGTCCAAGGTCACACAGTGGGCAAGGGACAGATCCGGCATTGGAATCCAGGTCCTCCGACTCCTAGGTCCCTGTTTTTTCCACTAAACCATATGCGTTCTCCAAAATAGAGTGAAATGAAGTGAGACCTCTTGTCCAGGTTATGTACAATGGGGTTGGGTGTTTATGGACTGTGAAATCCTCAGGATTTAAACAGAATAGTGGGAAAAGTGGACAATGACTGTCAAAATGTCAGTGTGTACAGCACCCTCCCTCCTTGTATCAGACAGACAATTACTCTCTCCCCCTTTAAAGCCTTATTGAAGGCACATCTCCTCCAAGAGGCCTTCCCTGACTAAGCCTCTTTACCCACTCCCTTAATAATAATAATAATGTTGGTATTTGTTAAGCGCTTACTATGTGCCGAGCACTGTTCTAAGCGCTGGGGTAGACATAGGGGAATCAGGTTGTCCCACGTGGGGCTCACAGTCTTAATCCCCATTTTACAGATGAGGGAACTGAGGCACAGAGAAGTTAAGTGACTTGCCCACAGTCACACAGCTGACAAGTGGCAGAGCTGGGATTCGAACTCATGAGCCCTGACTCCAAAGCCCGTGCTCTTTCCACTGAGCCGCCCTTCTACGTCACCCTGATTTATTCCCTTTTTTCATCCCTACTCCCAGCCCCAAAGATCCTGTCCCCTCCCACAGCACAGCACAGACCAAGATGTCTGTAATTTATATATTTATATCAATAAATAATGAAGAAATAAATTACTTAATAAAAATATATTAATGTCTGTCTTCCCTCTCTAGATTGTAAGCTTGTTGTGGGCAGGGAAAGTTTTTACCAACTCTGCTGTGTTATACTCTCCCAAGGGCCTTGTACAGTCTGTGCACACAGTAAACACTCAGTAAGTATGATTGGTACATTGATTGATTGATCTTCCTAAGCATCTGGTTGGGCAAGGGAAAGCTTACCTCACCCACACGGACCCAGGTTGACTTCTTGGGTAACCTCTTCAGTCCCCATAACAGTGTTCTTTTTCCCATCCTCACAGACCTAGAGCCAGGCCCCATGGAGGATGGGTATAACAGTGGGTGGATCAAGTGAACCACTGCCCAGGAAACTCCCGGTAGGGCAGGCTTTGTCTGGTCAGCCAGGGCAGCTGAAGGCAATTCCCATTTTCTGGGCTGCACGTGGAGATGTCCAGGGCAGGATGGGCAGACCAGTAAATCAGGACATGGCCCCTGTAAATTCAGAAACCCACCCAGAGAGAGTCTCCAAATTGCCGAGTTGGGGAGAAAGTCCTTCCCTGCCTTGCGTGATGTCTTTTTTCCTCCCCAGTCAGGGATTTGGAGATGATCCCTGGAATGGAAACGGCTGGAGGCTGCTGCACTGTGAGACAGGTGGTTCAGGTTGACAAGGAGACCCTGGTTGGGTTTGGCTCCCAAGCAGCACTGCTCAGTGCCTGAGTTCCCAGGTTAGATGGAATCACTCCCAGATGGACCCCGTGACTTCTTTCCCCCAAGAGGACAATCTCTCCCCTTCCTACCACTCTAACCTGCCCAATTCACTGTCTTCACCTCCCTATGGCCCTTCCCCTCCTACTCTGAAATCTTCTCATCCAAAAGCAGGCAGCTTTTCTGCTACTGACTTACCTGGATGGTTCCAGACACCAGGCCAGAGCTTCCAGGGAGGCAGTGGTATTGGATGTGAGGAGTACCCATTGCAGGCAGAAGTATGCTCCATCTGGTCCTGCTTCAGGTTAGTTATGGCATGACGGAGGGGAGTTACACCTCATTCAGATGGGAGTTACGTTATGTGGTGTTCAAGCTCCCTCATCCTGGGGCCTCTCGGTTTCAGCCCCGTAAGCCTCTGCATTACTCTAGTGGACACTGACACCTGTTAGATAATACGGTGAACTCCCAACAGGAATGGGTTATTTTTGTGGTTTTTTTTTTTTTTGGCGGGGGGGGGGAGGTATTTGTTAAGCGCTTGCCAGGCACTGTATTAAGCACTGGGGTAGATACAAGCAAACCATCCATTCATTCATTCAGTTGTATTTATTGAGCACTTACAGAGTGCAGAACACTGTACTGAATGCTTGGGAAAGTATCCGTTGCCAAATTGTACTTTCCAAGCACTTAGTAGAGTGCTCTGCACACAGTAAGTGCTCAATAAATACGATTGAATGAATAAATACAAAACAACAATGAACGGTGACATTTCAAGCTCACAGTTTAGGTTGGGGGAGATAGACATCGATACAAATAAATAAATAATAATGACAGATATGTATATCAGTGCTGTGGGGCTGGGAGGGGGGAAGAGCAAAAGGAGCAAGTCAGGGTGATGCAGAAGGGAGTGGGAGATGAGGAAAAGTAGAGCTTAGTCTGGGAAGGCCTCTTGGAGGAGGTGTGCCTTCAGTAAGGCTTTGAAGGAGAGGAGGGTAATTGTTGGATTAGAGGAGGGAGGGAGCTCCAAGCCAGAGGCAGGACGTGGGCTATGGGTCGGCAGTGAGACGGGAGATCGAGGCACAGTGAGAACGGTTAGCGCTAGAGGAGAGAAGTGTGCTGGACACGGTCCCTTTTCCATATGGGGCTCACAGAGTTAACCACCAATTTACAGATGAGGTATCTGAGGCACAGAGAAGTGAAGTGACTTGTCCAACATCACACAGCATACAAGACAAATGACTGAAGCCTGGCAAGAGAATTGCAGGGAAGGAAAGGACCCCAAATTACAAGAAACAGAGAATAAAGGAGCTGGTTGCCTACATTTATTTTTTTTTTCATTGAAGGAGAACTGAATGGTTCTCTGGGAAGGACTGGGAAGAGTTTAGTTTTCATAAAGAACTATCTCCAAGGAAAAGCCTCTTAATATGTGCTGCTTTTTCCCACATTGGTAATTGTAACAATAGTAATGGTGATAAAATAATTTAATAATAAAAATAGTCTTTCTTTTTAGCTTACTGTGTGCAGAGCGTACTGGGGAAGATACAAGATAAACAAGTCCCACAAGGGGTTCGCAATCTGAGGAAGGACAGGTATCGGATCCCCATTTTGCAGATGACAAAACTGAGGCCCAAAGAAGTTGAGACTTGCCCAAGGTCACAGATTTCTACTAGGCCATACTGCTTCTCTGGTATCTTGAGGTGTGTTGATTTTAGGGTCGCAGCATGGCGTGGTGGTTTGGGGTGTGGATTTGGGAGTCAGAAGGTCATGGATTATAGTCCCCGCTCCACAACTTGTCTGCTGTGTGACCTTGGGCAAGTCACTTAACTTCTCTGCGCCTCAGGTACCTCATCTGTAAAATGGGGATCGAGACAGTGAGCCCCATGTGGGACAGGGACTGTGTCCAACAGCATTTGCTTGTATCCATCCCAGTGCTCAATATAGTGCCTGGCACATAGTAAGCACTTAAATATCATAATTACATTATTATGATTATTATTTTGTCATTGCTGGTAGCTGCTTTTCTATTTTTGCCTGGAACTCTAGCAGAATATTTCTATGTTGTGAGGTATACCGCTATTTAACCTACATGATTGTTAAAGAGGCTAGACTGATCTAATTTACAACTTTTTTAGTTTTAAACCTTTCCATCCTCTTCCCCAAAGGAAGACTATAAAGGAAGAGTGACCAGGCACTTCAGAGGTCTAGTTCCAAAGTTCTGGTATAAAGCTCTTGGAATTTCTTCAATAATCTCTAGGTCGATATGCAGTGGCAAATCTCAGTCTCTGAATCTTTGGCAGTCTTTGCAAGAATATTGATTAAACGGACCTGTGCCATCATTATGCTTGAGAACCTAGTTCAACCAAATAAACTGGGGCTTTTGTAGAGCTAGCATACAGAGTCTGGAAACACTCTATTCCCTTGGATTATACTTAATATAAGAGAGTTTGGCTTTTTTTTCCCCCTAAATCCTGTTGGTGAAAAATCATCCAGGTAGCCACGCCCATCTTACTCCAAAATATGATCTTCTGAGTCTAATAAGAGTATTGAGTAAATTTGGTGGCACAAAGATCCTTCCTGACTTGGTCAGACTATGCTATTACATTAAATGGATAAATATTAGAAACATACTAATTGGTCATATTTGACATAGCCAAACCAATAAACTGTGAGCCTCATGGTGGACAGGGACTTTGTCTAATCTGCTCATATTTTGTCTACCCCATTCTTTAGTTCAGTGCTTGATGCATAGTAAGCACTTAACAAAAACCACAATTATTATTCTTTTTTAATGGTATGTGTTAAGTGTTTACTATGTGTCAGGCATTGTATTAAAAACTGGGGCAGATACAAGCCCCAGATCTCTCCAGATTTGCCCCAGCTCTGCAGTATGTGCAGATTGAAGCAGTGTGGCTTAGTGGAAAGAGCCTGGGCTTGGGAGTCAGAGAACATGGGTTCTAATTCTGGCTTCGCCACTTGTCTGCTGTGTGACCTTGGGCAAGTCACATCACTTCTCTGGGCCTCAGTTACCTCAACTGTAAAATGGGGATTAAAAGTGTGAGCCCCAAATGGGACAACCTGATGACCCTGTATCTACCCCAGCGCTTAGAACAGTGCTCGGCACATAGTAAGCACTTAACTACCATAATTATTACACAAGGTAATCAGGTTAGCTTTATTTTACAGATGAGGTAACTGAGGCTCAGATAAATTAAGTGGCTTGCCCAAGTGGAGGAGCCAGGATTAGAACCCAGGTCCTCTGACTCCCAGGCCCATACTCTTTCCACTAGTCCTTGCTATTAAGCGGGTCAGAGCAGAGGGTTTAGGAGGGAAGATGAAAGAATGGCCTAATGTCAAGAGCACGGTCTTGAGAGTCAGAAGACCTTGGTTTCAATCTTGGCTCTGTCACATGTCTGCTGTGTGACCCTAGACAAGTCACTTAACTTCTCTGAGCCTCAGTTCCCTCATCAGTAAAATGGGGATTCTATACCTATTCTCCCTCCTACTTATACTGTGGTCTCCAAGTGGGATCTGATTACCTCATATCTACCCCAGGGCCAAGCGCAGAGCTTGGCACACAGCAAGTACTTATCCAGTACCACAATTATTATTATTGTTATTACTACTTCTTAATAGATAACAAAGAACTAAAACTGGTCCCAGAAGGCTGCTACCAAGGATATGTGTTATAGGATATACTGATAGACGTGGATTTATAAAAGTTTTTGAAATGAACCAGCACATATGGAAACACGGTATGCTCTGAACATGGATTAAACTCCAGCTCAAATAGTTGGTGTACAAAACAAACGTACTCTCGAAGGCTCCTATAGGTAGATGTTATAGTAGTTCCAGAATGCGTACCAGATCTTTACACCTATGTTCTCTCCCTTACCCCGAAAGAAAAGGCAAATGCTAATAACGAGGTTCGTGAATACCGCCGTTTCACCGATACAGTGACAGTCCACGACTTATAGCATAGCGTGGAGGTGACAACAACCACAAGCAGAGAGTATTGATACACAACTTGAAACGACGTAACCCAGCCTTCTTCTGCGCGAAGAACAGCCACAGCAGATGGGCTGCTTAGGACTGTGATAACGCCTGAACCGGGGAACCTGGAGGGAGAAGAAGAGGAGGAAACGAAGAAGCAGAGCCGGGATCTCTGACAGGTTTCGTAGGTAGTGGCTAATCGAGGCAGGCAATTCAAATATAGAAATTTGCTCACCTACAGCATCAGCTCTTCGGGCCTCAGAAAGGTTGACAGAACGTAGAAAACTCGAGAGCCTGTCACTGCTCCGCGGCATTCAGCAAGAGTTATCGCCAACTTATTATAAATGGAAGAGAAATCTGCCCTCATCTGCAGGCCCATGGCAAATCCCCAGGAGGAGTGGAAGTAGAGGTAGATTACTTAATTGGGTGACAGAGGGCATATTGAACAAAAGAGTTAAAAATTACAAAAGTGTGCAACTCTGCCTTAAGGCATTCACTGGGAAACAACTTTAAATACCAATTGAATAGGAGTCTGGTGGGTATTTCCATTTTTAACCTTTTCCCCTAAAATTTGTTTCGCAGACAAATAGGTTTTGTTGTGGGAATACTCGGATCTGTGATTTACAGCACTCGGAGTAAAATCAATTTCTTTCCTCTTCTACCTCCAGGTTGCTCTTTTCCACAACTACATGTGAATATAAATATCATAAGAGGTAGCAACTTTTTATGGTATAGAGCAATTCATTTATCTGTGAACCCCAGCTATGGATATTTTTTCAAAAAATATACTGAATTCAAATTTAGAGTGTAAAAACATCTGTGACCAAATAAAAGCTTGGTCTCAACATTTTGTAATGAGACATTCAGTTGGCCCCAAACAAAAAAAAATATTCAAGACACGGAAAGTTACCAAGTTTGGTCCTGTGAGATCTTGGTTTTCCTGAAAATCAAATTTCTTAAAAATGTGATTTGTAAGATCCTTTTTTATTTTAATTTTAACATCTGACATCTTATTTTGCTCCATTCCATCCCGTGAGGAGAGTGAATTATCTTGCCCCATTCCATCCCGTGAGGAGAATGAATATGTGGGTAGGGAATCATTCCATATCAAAAGCCCAGTTAAGGTAAATTGTATTGAAAGCATGTGAGTTTTCACTTCGTAAACCCCACAATCTGTTTGATCTTTTCTCTTCTGCCTTTGTCCTTTGATCCGGAATCTCTACTACGGTAGTCTACAGTATCACACTTGGAAGGGGTCCCTCTACAGTACCTCCTGGATTCTTGCTGTGTGCAAAGCACTACTCTGGATGCTTTGAGGATTACCAAAACAGAATAAGAATCAGTAGCTGCCTTCGCGTGGAGAGACATCATCTAGAATACTGTGGGAAACATTTGTAAAATCCAGAGGGCCTGAGGTAGGAAGGAAAGCCTTTGGAGCATTGGTCTGTATTGGGCACTGGATTTTTCTCTTCTGTAAGTGGATTCACTAAATCTTTCCCTCTGTTGAAAAGAGTTGAGTCCTC
This sequence comes from Ornithorhynchus anatinus, assembly GCF_004115215.2. Taxonomy (NCBI): domain Eukaryota; kingdom Metazoa; phylum Chordata; class Mammalia; order Monotremata; family Ornithorhynchidae; genus Ornithorhynchus; species Ornithorhynchus anatinus. The sequence continues at coordinate 100,712,608 of NC_041729.1, read as the reverse complement.
AAACTTTGAACTGTGTCTTTGCTTATCCCTTAGACTACAAGTTCCCTGACTGGATAGAGGCCGTGTCCTCTGCTTCTTCTCTTAACAAATTTCCCATAGAGTAGGCCGTGATTCATAGCAGATAATGGAGGTAGAGGTGATGATGGTGACGTGATGGTGACATTTCGGGTGATACTGACTTGTTCTGGACTTAAACCTAGAAAGCAAATCAGTTCTAGGAGGCAGCCTCTAGCTGGAGACTCTCAAAAACAATTTGTTCCCTCTTCTATTCTTTTCCATTCACTTTTGCGTCCATCGAATATTACTTAAAATGTTGGATTCGGGTTTTGTTGTTGATTGTTATAACCACAATATCCTAAGAAATTATTGAGTTGTTTGATTTTTCCCAGCATAACAGGCTCTTATTAACTGGCCTAGTGAAAAGAGCACAAGCCACGGTCTAATCTCAGCTCCGCCACTTGTCTCCTTTGTGACTCAGGACAAGTTATTTAACTGCTCTGTTCCTGTTACCTCATCTGTAAAATAGGGATTAAACCTGTGAGCCCCATGTGGGACATGGACTGTGTGCGACCTGATTAGCTTGTATCTACCCTAGTGTTTAACTTAATACAGTGCCTGGCATATAGTAAAGGCTAAACAAATACCATTAAAAACAAACAAAAAATGATGTGCTGTTTAAGCTTTGAATAATCTTGGTGTTTTGGTTAGTGTGACATTGTGTGCATCTTGGCATTTGATGTGAGTTTCTCTGGCCCTGCTTTTGGGCTGGTGGAAAGAGCACGATTTTTGGATTTGGGAAATCTTGGCTCTAACCCTCATTCCGCATGTAGGGGGCTGCTTAGTGAGGTGACGGCCTCAATGGTAATTGTTTCAGACCTAACGATGATTTAGTGGATACGCCCAGATAGGATCCAGCCCCACACCACTTATGTCCGTATCCATAATTTATTTATATTAATGTCTGACTCCCCTTCTAGACTGTAAGCTTGTTGTGGGAAAGGAATATGTCTGTTGTGTTATATTGCACTCTCCCAAGCTCGTAGTACAGCGCTCTGCACACAGTAACCACTCAATAAATACAACTGGTTGACTGACTGAAAAATAGCTGCGTCAAAGGAGGGACAGAGAGTGTAATGTTAACCAAAGGAAGAGGCTGCTGGGTTCTGGCTGTCTGCCACAGCATCAGGACTATGCCGTGGTCCCTTCAGCCATAAAAATCCTTCACAAAGCGCCATACCCCTGCCCGGCTCACTGGCGTGTTGCCCGCCTTGATCCGGAGAGAACACAGTGGCGGGGTGAGAGGGTGCGAGAAGCGATGGGCAAGCCATCATCATTATCATCAATTTCTTTGTGTAAATTCTTAATCCTAAATGATCTGAACTGAGTTCACCCATCATTTCTCAATGGGCGATCTCATCATCCTTTGCTCCTCTAGTGCCAGCTACTCGCTGTTACCCCGCTCCTTCTATTACACCGCCAATCCCTTTTCCACATCCTCCCTCTATCCTGGAACTTCTATCCCATCCGTATACATCAGACCACCACTCTCTCCACCTCCCCTTACCTCCTTTTCTTCAACTTCCTCTCCCTCTGTGTCATCTGTGTGCTTGGATCTGTATCCTTTGGGCGCTTGATATTAACCCCACTCTCAGCCCACAAAACTTAGGTATACATCCATAACATTGATATCAATATTTGTCACCCCTTCTAGACTGTAAACTCACTGCGGGCAGGGAATGTGTCTACCAGTACTGTTGTATTGTACTCATCCTAGTGCTTAGTATAGTTTTCTGCATACAGTAAATGCTCAATTAATATCATTGATTGATTGACTGATTGATTGATTCTTGCAGGAAGGAATGACTGAAAAAAGCCTTCATTCAACCATGTGTGCACATAATGATTGCCTAAATTGTATTAATAAGTTTGCCACTTTACATTCTTGTGGTTGGTTTTGGATCTATGTCTTGACTACCCGATCGTCCTGAAGCTTCTGCTCCTGAAAGAAGGGGCCCCATATACTATTTCTAGTCTGTTCTACCAAGTACTTATTACAGCATTCTATAGTCAAATCAGTCAGTCGTATTTAATGAGCACTTATTGTGTGCAGAGCACTGTAATAAGTACTTGGAAGAGAATGATATGAGTCACATGCCATGCTCACAGTGAGCTTACGGTCTAGAATTTTTCACATAGGGGACACTCAATAAAAATGAATGACTGATTCCGCTTGAGAGAGCAGAGTCTCCATATATCAGACATATCTCTGCAACTCTTTGCAACATTATTACACGCTTCCTGCTTGCATATGTATATTTACATTTATGTATTTATATTTATGGTATTTACTGAGTGCTTACTATTTGCCAGGTACTGCATTAATTGCTGGGGTAGGTGCAAGCTAATCGGGTTCATTCATTCAATTGTATTTATTGAGCACTTACTGTGTGCAGAGCATTCATTCAATAGTATTTATTGAGCGCTTACTATGTGCAGAGCACTGTACTAAGTGCTGTATTAAGCGCTTAGAATGTACAATTTGGCAACAGATAGAGACAATCCCTGCCCAACAACGGGCTCACCGTCTAAATGGGGGAGACAGCAAAACAAAACAAGGTTGGATATAGTCCCTGTCCCACAAGGGGTCACAGTCTCAATCCCCATTTTTTGTGCAGATGAGGTAACTGAGCCACAGAGAAGTTAAGTGACTTGCCCAAGGTCACACAGCAGACAAGCGGCAGAGCCGGAATTAGATCCCAGATCCTTCTCACTCCCGGGCCTGGGCTGAATCCACTAGATCACGTTGCTTCTCAACATAATAGCCCATTTCACTAAAATGCCAAACAACTATTTGGAAAAAAAAAAAAGATAGGGCCCATCTAAAGACTGAGATTGGTAGATAGTGAATTTAGGAGATTCTGGATTCCTTTCTTTATAATCATCCTTATCGTCAACACCGTCATAATCAAACAACTATTTGGTTATTCAGTAACCAGATAGCTCAACCCACAATGCCCCAGCCTTTATACCCAACCTCATGAAAAATATGCATTTAATTTACTATTAAGTGACAAACCACAGCAGCAAGTGGTAAACGGCGCTTTCTGATCGCCCCATGCACCAGTCTGTTATAAACTGCTTCGTTTGATCTGGCATAATAGTCTTTTTACAGCAAAAATTCAGTTACAGAAACAACTTCACTGTGAAACCGTTAACTGTCTTGTAACACATTAGTTTTACTCATACATGGATGGATGGATGCCAAGGTTCAGTAGCATTTTACGTCTGTTTTTATATTTAATTCATAAATCAACAGCATTCAGGGCAATAGAAATGCATCAACATTTTCAACCCTCAGGCAAGCTGATGCAGTGGAATAAACATAGGCGAGGTAAGTATCGCTCTACAATTCTTAAAAGAAGGAACTGGGAAGAAGAGAAAACCTGTGGAATATTTAAGAATGATCACAAAAGGAAAACCTTGGGGAGATCATAAGAATTAGGGCTGATGCTATAATAAAATCGCAGTAAAGTGGGCTTCCCACAGGGATGCAGAAACAAAGGATTATAACCGGAGCAATATCCTCCTTTTGAGTTTTCTTTCGTTTTTGAGCGAGGCTTGCGAAAAGATGAGGGACGTGGGAGATTTAGGTGATCTGGACTATTTGGAATAATCATTGCCTCTGATGCCCTGCTACTGAGTAGAGGAGCAGAAGGGAGAAGGAGAAGAAGAACAAAGCGGCATACCCCTGTGATTTCACCGTCCGTCTGTGCTTTACGTTTGGACTGAATTCGTACACACAAAAAAAGAGCATTCTTATTTTTATCTCTTAAAATGGGCTCAGGGCTGAAAGACATGAAGTAAAGAGAATTTCATTTCAAACGTATTTGGGAGCCTTTGGGTTTCCAAGCAAGTCTGGCATGGTTGTCTTCTGCCAAGATTCCGTCATTCAAGGAGACACGGCTTGCGACCAGACGTTGCAGCCCACGAGCAAGAACAGATCAAGTGAATACTCCCCTCATCTGCTCTGTCATTGCCGGTGGCGCCTTGTAGGGTGTCGGGAATATCATTCCGCCAGCATCACCCGTTGCCCCCTCCGGCCCAGGATTCTGTCTCTGACAGCGTTCCCCGGACCCTTAGAGCGATCGTGTGCTGGCCGCCCTCCTGTACACCCACCTGTCAGTCACTCAACTGTATTTATTGAGAGCTTGCTGTGTGCAGAACACTGTACTAAGCTCTTAGGAGTGTAGAGTACAACAATATAACAGGCACATCTCCTCCCACAAAGAGCTTACAATCTGCAGGCCTCATGCTTAGGGATGGATCATCCTAAACCCCTGACTAACTCTCCCTTTAATAGTCCATTGTTGACCCTTTATCTGCTAATTTAACCTTTAATTTCCCTTTAATTGCCTATAGAGAGATTTTATTCATATTAATGTCTGTCTTCCCCTCTAGACTGGCAGGGACCATGTCTATACTTTGCCCCCTTTCAAAGCCTTACTGAAGGCACATCTCCATGAGGCCGTCGCAGACTAAGCCCTTCCTTCCTTTTCTCTTCTCCCACTCTCTTCTGGCTTGCTCACTTTCCTCTTCCCCGCCTCCCAGCCCCACAGCCCTTATGTACACATCTGTAATTTATTTATTTATAGTGATGTCTGTGTCTCCACGTCTAGGCCGTAAGCTCGTTGTGGGCAGAGACTGTGTCTGTTTATTGTTGTAGTGTATTCTCCCAAGCACTTATTACAGTGCTCTGTACACGCTGTGTTCAATAAATACATTTGAATGAATGAATAATTCTGTTGTATTCTCACAAGTAATAAGCACAGTGCTCTGCACATAGTAAGTTCTCAATAAATGCCCTTGATTGATTGATTGATTGAGAAGAATATCAAATCATGAGCAACACCATCCTGGGTCAGACTCTTTTATTCTTCTGGATTTAAGGCCCTTGGGAAAAAAAAATACAGGTAGGAAGAAGGGAGTTAGGAGCAGTATGGCATAGTGGAAAGAGCACAGGCCTGTGAGTCAGAAGGTCATGGGTTCTAATCCCAGCTCTGCCACTTGTCTGCTGTGTGACCTTGGGAAAGTCACTTCACTTCTCTGGGCCTCAGTTACCTCATCTGAAAATGGGGATTGAGACTCTCTGAGGAAGCAGCGTGGCTCAGTGGAAAGAGCACGGGCTTTGGAGTCAGGGCTCATGAGTTCGAATCCCAGCTCTGCCACTTGTCGGCTGTGTGACTGTGGGCGAGTCACTTAACTTCTCTGTGCCTCAGTTCCCTCATCTGTAAAATGTAAAATGGGGATCAAGACTGTGAGCCCCACGTGGGACAACCTGATTCCCCTATGTCTACCCCAGCGCTTAGAACAGTGCTCGGCACATAGTAAGCGCTTAACAAATACCAACATTATTATTATTATTATTACTTGGGACAGGGACTCTGACCCAATTTGTTTGTACCTACCCAAGTGCATAGTACAGTACAGTTTCCCGCACATAGAAAACTCCTAACAGATACCATCATTATTATTATTATTTTTTATCATCTTCCTGCTCATCCTGCAGCATCAACCTTCCACATATTTTTCCTGGATATAGGTATATGTATGTGTGTGTTTGTAGGTGAGTATCACCCACAAGCAGGGTGTCTGCAGTCTTTGCCTGCAAGAGGTAAGTTGGATTTGAACAAGAAGAAGCGTGGCTTAATGGGAAGACCTTGGGTCTTGGAATCAGAGGCTCTGGGTTCTAATGCCAGCTCAACCCCTGGTGTGCTGTGTGGCTTTGGAGAAATCACTTAACTTCTCTGTGACTCAGTTACCTCTTCTGTAAACTGGAGACTAAGACTGTGGGGCTGGGACTGTGTCCAACCTGATTAGGTTGGATCTACTCCAGCACTTAGTACAGTGCCTGGCACATAGTAAGCACTTAACAAATACCATGAGAAAAAAACCCCAAACCAGTGTTTAGTCTCAGGCCATTTCTTCTTAGATTGAGGAAGCTTTGATGAGGAGGGGATGTCTTTGCAGCAAGAAATACCTCTTAAATTAATACAATGTCCTGGAGCTTTTTTTTGTTTTATTTTGTTTTTTATGGTATTGTGATGCACTTGCTTTGTGTAAGTGCTAAGCGCTGGGGTAGATACAAGAAAATCAGGAAGGACAGTCCATGTCCCACATGGGGCTCTCGGTCTTAATCTCCATTTTACCTATGAGGTAACTAAGACACAGAGAAGTTAAGTGACTTATCCAAGGTCCTATAACTGACAAGGGCCAGAGCTGGGATTGGAATCCAGATCCTTCTGACTCCCAGGCTCATACTGTATCCGCTAGGCCACAGTGCTTCTCCTTCAGTTGAGAAGAAAATGGGTGTGTTTCCCAGAATTCTACAGGATGTGTCCTCCCCTTCCCCTCCTGCTGTGAAAAACCTCTTACTATGCACATAAAAATGCAGCGTAGACAACTGCCTCCAGCCCCTTCTAAAGCGCCAGAGCTCTGGGATCCATGCCTCCAGCTTTGTGGCGAGCAACTCCTGATTTTCTAGGTGTTAGAATCCACAGAAGACTTCCGTTCCTGGGGTTCATTGTGGGTTGTGAAGGGTATTTTGGAAGTGCAGTCGATTAGATTGTAAACCCGTCAAAGGGCAGGGACTGTCTCTATCTGTTAGCGATTTGTACATCCCAAGCGCTTAGTCCAGTGCTCTGCACATAGTAAGCGCTCAATAAATACTACTGAATGAAAGTGCGTTCAAAATATTCTCTGGTGCCCCAGTAGGCTGACCATACACACCTAGACCGTGCTGGGGCACCCCTGAATGACCAAACAAATTCTGAAAAATAAACACACCTCTCAGAATTGACCTGTCCTGACTAAACTGGCTGGTCTACCGTGTACTGATGACCAACGTTGGCTTTAAAGCATTTAATCAGCTTGCCCACTCCTACTCTCCTGCTACATCCCAGCCTGCACACATCACTCCTCTAATGATGACCTTCTCACTACCCCTCAATCTCATCGACCTCTGCTTCTGGCCTGGAATGCCTTCCCTCCTCACAACCGACAATCACTCTCCCCTGCTTCGAAGACTTATTGAAGGCCCATCTCCTCCGAGAGGCCTTCCCTGACTAAGCCCCCCTTTCCTCTTCTCCCACTCCCTTCTGCGTCACCTTGACTTACTCCCTTTGTTCATCCCCCCTCCCAGCCCCGCAGCATTTATGTTCACATCTGTAATTTATATTAATGTCTGTCTCCCCCTCTAGACTATAAGCTCGTTGTGGGCGTGGAATATGTCCATTTATTGTTGATTTATATCCTCCCACGGGCTTAGTACGGTGCTCTGCGCATGGTAAGCACTCAGTAAATAAAATCGAATGAATGAACAGCTTCTGCTTCAGTACTTGGACTTTTTTATGGTATTTGTTAGGCACTGTCGATGTGCCAGGCACTGTACTAAGCGCTGGGATAGCTAGAAGCTAATCGGGTTGGACACGGCCTGTGTCCGACATGGGGTTCCCAAGTCTTAATCCCCATTTTACAGATGAGGTGACTGAGGCCTAGAGAAGTTAAGTCACTTGCCCAAGTTCACACAGCAGACAAGTGGCAGGTCCTTCTGACGTATATTAGAACGTACCCAGAAACCCAGGGGACTTTAATCCTACAATCCTCTCTTCCCCCGCTCTTACAGTCACCGAGAGGTAAGGGCGAGGGACATAAGTTGTGGATAATGTCGCACTGTTTCCATTTTCAACAACAAATTGTTAGCCTTAATTACTAGACAGATACAGTTCCTACCAGGCAGATACTTATGCAAGGAAATTGCTTAATTGGTTAATGGGAATTTCTCATATTCCATTAGAACTAAAAGAGTGTCTCTAAAGCCATCTTTGTTTAATATTGCTTCATTTGCTTATTCTAGCCCTGTGCTTTCAAGCATCACTGAGACGTCTTTTTCTTTTTTTTTTGGCTAGGACTTTGTTATTGAGGCACTGGTTCTTCAAGCCTTTTGCTACCTACCCATTATGAGAATAGCTTCCAATCTGTATCCCCTCATCATTCTCCCATTCTCTGGAGGAAATCAAAGGATTAATTTGCCGATTTGGCTCCCACCCTAGGTGTTACAAATTTTGCAACTCATTAAGAAATGTGTCAAATCCAGCGTATTATGGAAATTGAAGGCAGGTTGAGAATACCGTAATGTGCAACGTTTTAATAGTTCTATCTTCCCCGATTTGGTGACTTTAATTTACAGATCATCTATGATATTTACAGTGCTGAAAAAGCTATAGATAGATGGGGAGGCCAATGCATTTCCCTCCAATCTTCCCAAACAATAGATCTCTAGTAATTGCTCAAAAGTGCATTTACACTCCGCAGGATACAAGTAATACCCTCAACTTACTACCGCTCTAAAACGTTACAGTAGTTTTAATGGTTTGACCATAAGTCTAAGCAATGCAATTAATTCTGTGGCATTTATGTGACCAGCATGTCCACCTGAACCCATACCCAAGCAGCTAATATTTATATGTCAGTGACACAAACAGCTCTGTCATTCAGTGGCTGCTTCTTTAATGCAAAAGTACGAATGGACCCATCTAATTTCAATCATCATCAGACATGCCGTGCCACGTACGTAAGATTGAATGGCAGGAACACTATAGCAACCACGGATAATCTATAATGGGTTGACAAGCAAGATGGATGGTAAGAACGTTGGGCCTAACTAATACGTGGATGCAGAACAACAAAAGAATCAACTGCAGGGTAATACTGTTGTTTATACATCACTTCTGGGCAAATTTGCAACACTCTGAGCAAAGTTAAATGACATTCATATCAAAATGCAATTTTACTGGATTCATGGTTTAAATTGGTTTCCGGAACTGGTGCAAAAGGTCCTGTTACCTTGGCAATCTTCTATTTTCTTTTATGTGCCACCCACTTTCTAAATGTCAGTCCTATAACAGGCGTGGATGTTTTCATTTAGGTTTTAGGCAAAACCCTACTTACCGGTTAAACGTCTCTGCCTGCGGGACTATTAGAGAAGAGGAAGTTCAACTTGAAATATAATTTGTCCCAGTGTGATCTCCTCAAACGAAATGGTCGAACCTTAATCCGTTTTTCCTTTGTTTGTTGCAGGTGTTTAGAGGAGTGGTTTAAGGCTAATAAAAAGAAGTGATGTGGTTGCACTGGTTAGTTAAGCGATCGTGATTTGGGGCCAAGTGGACCACCTCCAAGAGTCATCCTCATAGACTGAATAAATTGAACATAAAGGTAAAGGAATGTTCCCTAACACAGAATTCTCAGTTGAAACACAAGAGTGTTCCACTGGACACAGAGGATGAACAGATCAGGGAATTGCCCACAACCTTTAACTTCTCTTTCTCTACGCTATGGACAGAGTTTCCATTTCGCCTGGAAATCCAGACCATTCATGGCCCCTTATTCACAGCAACTAATAATAATCGTGGTATTTGTTAAGGACTTCTATGAACCAAACACTGCAATAAGTACTGGGGTGGATACAAGCAAATCGAGTTGGACACAGTCCCTGTTCCACGCGGGGCTCACAGTCTCAATCCTCATTTTACAGATGAGGTAACTGAGGCACAGATAAGTGAAGTGACTTGTGCCCAGATACGTGACTTGCCCGAGGCCACACGGCAGACAAGTGGCAGAGTAGGGATTGTTTGAGCTTGGCTTTCATCTTCAGGCCAGCAAACTAGAACCAGTGTCCACGCCAACACCTCGTGGGCGCTCAGAAAAATACAGGTTGATGATGATGTTGATTGGCATAAGAGATTGATGGGAAAGCAAGTGATTTTTACATGATTTCTTCAGCATCCGTGTGTGGGTAAGTGGAGGGAGGTAATCATCACGTAGTTACTCTTAAGCAATCTGGTTGCACTTGAAGGAGACAAGAAAGATGGCATGATAGGCCGAGTCCATACCAAGAGTCAGGAAACCTGGTTTCTAATCCCACCTCTGCCACGTGTCTGCTGTGTGACTTTGGACAAGTCACTTAACTTCTCTTTCCCTCTGTTTACTCATCTGTAAAATGGGAATGAAATTACTCTTCTCTCTCCACTTTAGATTGTGAGCCCCAGGTGGGGACAGGGGCCAAGCCTGATCTGATCGTATTTGTCCCAGAACGTAGCACCAAGCAAACACTTACCAAATGCCACGATTAGTATTATTATTGCTACACAAGGTCTTGGACTGAATGGACTCGCATCTGATTTAGTAGTGATCTTACTTGTGGACTTGTTATTTTCATTTTATTTAATAGCGTTTGTTAAGCAATTAGTATGTGCCAGGCACTGTCCTAGGCATTGGGGTAAATATATAGTAAACAGGTGGGACCTATTCATTCATTCAATAGTATTTATTGAGCGCTTACTATGTGCAGAGCACTGTACTAAGCGCTTGGGATGAACAAGTCGGCAACAGATAGAGACAGTCCCTGCCGTTTGACGGGCTTACGGTCTAATCGGGGGAGACGGACAGACGAGAACGATGGCACTAAACAGCGTCAAGGGGAAGAACATCTCGTAAAAACCGATGGCAAATAAATAGAATCGAGGCGATGTACAATTCATTAACAAAATAAATAGGGTAACGAAAATATATACAGTTGAGCGGACGAGTACGGTGCTGTGGGGATGGGAAGGGAGAGGTGGAGGAGCAGAGGGAAAAGGGGAAAATGAGGCTTTAGCTGCGGAGAGGTAAAGGGGGGATGGCAGAGGGAGTAGAGGGGGAAGAGGAGCTCAGTCTGGGAACGCCTCTAGGAGGAGGTGATTTTTAAGTAAGGTTTTGAAGAGGGAAAGAGAATCAGTTTGGCGGAGGTGAGGAGGGAGGGCGTTCCGGGACCGCGGGAGGACGTGACCCGGGGGTCGACGGCGGGACGGGCGAGACCGAGGGACGGCGAGGAGGTGGGCGGCGGAGGAGCGGAGCATGCGGGGTGGGCGGTAGAAAGAGAGAAGGGAGGAGAGGTGGGAAGGGGCAAGGTGACGGAGAGCCTCGAAGCCTAGAGTGAGGAGTTTTTGTTTGGAGCGGAGGTCGATAGGCAACCACTGGAGTTGTTTAAGAAGGGGAGTGACATGCCCAGATCGTTTCTGCGGGAAGATGAGCCGGGCAGCGGAGTGAAGAATAGACCGGAGCGGGGCGAGAGAGGAGGAAGGGAGGTCAGAGAGAAGGCTGACACGGTAGTCTAGCCGGGATATAACGAGACCTATCCCTATATAACGGGATATAACAGGGACCTAGTCCCTGTTCCACATGGAGTTCATAGTCTAAGTAGGGGGGAATAAGATTTAATCCTCATTTTATAGAGAAGGAAACAGAGGCACTGAAAAATGACTTGCCCAAGGTCATTCGACAGACAAGTGGCGGAACTGGAATTAGAATACAGGTCCTCTGGCTCCCGTGACCCTACTCGTTCCACTGAGCCAATCCTGCTTCCCTAATTGTACTGTACTATTTAAACGCTTATTCATTCAGAAAAGCAATATGACGTCGTGGATAATGCACGGGCCTGGGAGTCAAAACTGCCACGCCTTTTTGTCTCTGTCAAATGCAGCCAGACCGCTTAAGAGTAACCATGTGATATGTTGTCTTGTTTCTGTTTTGTTCTGTTTAGCTCTGCCATCTGTCTCCCCCGATTAGGCTGTGAGCCCGTCATTGGGCAGGGATCGTCTCTAACTGTTGCCGAATTGTACATTCCAAGTGCTTAGTACAGTGCTCTGCACATAGTAAGCGCTCAATAAATACTATTGAATGAATGAATGATTGCCTTTACGTACATTCATCCACTTGTCCACACATGGATCCTGAAGAAACCATCTAAAAATCACTTGCTTTCCCATCAGTCCCTTATGCCAATCAACAAAATCATGGGTCCTGATCCCAGGTCCTCCACTTGTCCACTGTGAAGCCTTGGGCAAATCATTTCACTTTTCTGTGCCTCAGTTACCTCACCTTTAAAATGGGGGTTAAGACAGTGAACCCCATGTGGTACGGGGACTGTGTCCAATCTGATTTGCTTTTGTCGATCCCAGAGCTTAGTACAGTGCCTGACACGTTGTAAGAATTCAACAAATACCACAATTATTATTATTATTATTGTTAGCTATCTCTTGCATGGTGTAGTGGATAGAGCATGGGCCTGGGATTCAGAAGGTCATAGGTTCTAATTCCGGCTCCGCCACACGTCTGCTGTGCGACCTTGGGCAAGTCACTTCACTTCTCTGTGCTTCAGTTACCTCATCTACAAAATGGGGATTGAGACCGTGAGCCCCACGTGGGAAGGGGATTGTGTCCAACCTGATTTGCTTGCATTCACCCCACCGCTTAGTACACGTACTTGGCACATAGTAATTGCTTAACAAACACCACCATTATTATTCTATTGGTAATGCATTTTGTGGCTCTCCCCTTTTAGATTACAAGGTCCTTGAGGTCAGAGGTTGTGTGTTTACCTCTGTTGTTCCCTGAAGCAGTTGGTGCTCGGCCTATAATATGGCCTTAATAAATCCTAAGGATGAACTGATCGATAGTGACAGGGCCCCTCCTATTTTGAGCATCCGTGCAAACTCCGCTCTATTATGTCAGCCCCCACTGATCACTGGGGAACAGAGCCTGGTATCAGTGAGTGGTTTCAAATTGGGATGAATGGCACTTGTAACTTTTCTAAATGTGCCTCCTGTTTCGGCTGTCTTGTCTTGTCCTATACCGTCAAGTCATTTCCCGACCCACAGTGACACCATGGACACATCTCTCCCAGAACGCCCCGCTCTTCAACTGCAATCGTTCTGGTAGTGGATCCATAGAGTTTTCCCGGTAAAAATAGGGAAGTTGTTTACCATTTCCTCCTTCCGCGTAAACTTGAGTCTCCAGCCTCGACTGTCTCCCGCGCCGCCGCTGCCCAGCACGGGTGAGTTTTGACTTGTGGCAGATTGCATTTCACTCACTAGACACTGCCCAAGCTAGAAATGGAATGGACAGGCCTCTGCTTGACTCTCCCTCCTGTAGTCGAGTACTGAAAACTCTCCAGGTGTGACCCTGAGAGGGGGTTTCAGCTGTACAACAGTAATCCTAGTCCTTTATGGCCTAAGCTCTGAGGACTTGGTGGCGCCGGGGGAAGGTTCGAAGCAGCCCCCAGGAAATGGGGGAAAGGTGAGGGGCAGAGGTGGCCAGGTGGAAAGAGCACGGACCAGGGAATCAGAGGATGTGGGTTCTTTTCCTGACTCTGCCACATGCCTGGTCTGTGACCTTGGGCAACTCACTTAACTTTTCTGTGTCTCACTAACCTCATCTGTAAAATGGGGATTAAAACCTTGAGCCTCATCTGTGTCCAACCTGATTACTCTGTATCTACCCCAGTGTTTAGACCAGTGCTTGGCACATAGTAAGCACTTAACAAATACCGAAATTATTATTATTATTATTATTATGAAAATCTGGGCAGAAAATGGGGCGAGAAAGTTCAAAGAAGGTAGGTGGGTGGAGCAGGAACAGAATGGGGTGAGGTGGATACCATATCACCAGGCAGCTCTTCAGGGAGAGTCAAGATTTACCTTTTACTTCTGATAAAGTATAAGTTGGCTATCCTACCATCAGACATCTTTGATTTATTATTATTATGCTATCTGTTAAATGCTTACTCTTCTGTCAAGCACAGTTCAAGTACTGGGGTAGATACAAGTTAATCAGGTCAGACACAGTCCCTGTTTCATATAGGGCTCAAAGACTAAATAGGAGGGAAAACAGGCATTGAATCCCCATTTTACAAATGAGGAAACGGGGGCCCTGAGAAGTTAAGTGAACTGCCTAATGCCACACAGCAGCCAACTGACAAAGCCGCTTTAAAACCCGGGTCCTATAACTCTCAGGCCTGTGCTCTTTCCACTAGGTCACACTGCTGCATTAATGTAGCTCTATTGCTCATCTATTCCATACTGAGTACATAATCTTGTTTCAAAGAGATCATCTGGCTTTGATTTGGGAACCAGTCTCCCTACTGTAACATTGTTCCTCTAAGGAAGATGGTTCTGACTAACACTATTTCAATTTAAGACACAGTTTTCAGAAACAAATTGCCTTGTAAGACTGAGGATTTCCTACATAAAAGAGCACTGTACATCACCGATCGAGAAGACGAGGGGCCAACGGGAATACCAACAATTATTTAATCGTCCTCTAATTGTTACTTGGCATTTAGACAGTTTTCATATCTGTGAACTGGATGGTGGTTCTCGTGGCCCAATTGGTCTACTGGGATAATGGGAAAATTCCAGGTGTGCCAATGCCTGAATAGGCCAATTAGGACCATGTCAGCTGTCCTGGGGATGAATTAAAAGAGGGAAAATTCGGCTCCTTTGATAGGTAGCTCAAGACCCTTTAGGTACCGCTGTGCTTATGGCTGATTTCTGCCCGCCTCACCCCTTTTCCTGCCATCTCTCAAGCTTTCAGTTTGGGGATTTCCTGGTTTGTACAGAACTGCAGTGAGAACAAGCTAATTCCTCTGTTACAGCTATAAATTCCACAGCTTTGCATTTGAAGTATTTCTTCACCACACTGGACTGCTTTTTATGAGCGTCTAGTTCAGAGGTGCAAATGATTAGTCCTAAATCTGACTCCACTCCAGCCTTCAATCAATGAGTGGCATTTATTGAGTACTTCCTATGAGCAGAGCACTGTACTTTATATTACCGATAATACCTTTTTATGGTATCTGTTAAATGCTCACTTTGTGCCAAGCATTCTATTCAGCGCTGGGGAAGAGACAATATAAGCAGGTCTGACACAGTCCCTGGCCCACATGGAGCTCACAGTCTAAGAGGGTGGTAGAACAGGTATTTTATCCCCATTTTAAAAATGAAGTTAAGAGAAGTTAAGTGACTTTCCAAGCCACAAAGCAGAAAGTGGCAGAACTGGGGTTAGAACACAGGATCTTGGATTCTTGGGACTGTGTTCTACCCACCAGCCTTCTCTAAGTGCCCGAGAAAGTATAATGGAGTAAGTAGTTCATTCATTCATTTGATCGTATTGGTTGAGTGCTTACTGTGTGCAGAGCACTGTACTAAATGCTTGGAATGTACAGTTCGGCAACAGAGACAATCCCTATCCAACAACGGGCTCACAGTCTAAAAGGGGAAGACAGACAGTAAAACGTGATCTCTGTTCCCAAAACGCTTGCAATCTAGCAGGAATTAGGGGAGGAGACATTCGGAACCGGGAATATGTTGGTATTTGTTAAGCGCTTACTATGTGCCGAGCATTCATTCATTCATTCATTCAATAGTATTTATTGAGCGCTTACTATGTGCAGAGCACTGTACTAAGCGCTTGGGATGAACAAGTCGGCAACAGATAGAGACAGTCCCTGCCGTTTGACGGGCTTACGGTCTGATCGGGGGAGACGGACAGACAAGAACACCGTTCTAAGCGCTGGGTTAGACACAGGGGAATCAGTTTGTCCCACGTGGGGCTCACAGGCTTCATCCCCACTTTACAGATGAGGTAACCGAGGCACAGAGAAGTTAAGTGACTTGCCCAAAGTCACACAGCGGACAAGTGGCGGAGCCGGGATTCGAACCCCTGACGTCTGACTCCCAAACCCGGGCTCTTTCCACTGAGCCACGCTGCTTCTCCACACGCGTTTATCTTCCCTTGAAGTGGTCAGTCTTTTCCATTTTCATTAATACGTGGATGAGTTAAAAACCCAACCACCGTTTATGACTGAGAAAGGTGAGGATTTGCATTCATGCTGCGGTCACCCTCATGGTTTAAACAAGCTTCGGTTAGGCTCAGGGTGTCAAGCATCACTGAGCTAGGTGCTCTGATTTCTCTTATGTTTTCTAAAATAGAGATTCCCCTTATTCAGGGCGCTAGTTGTCTCGGGCAATTTTGAGTTAACCAGTGTCTTGGTCATGCCGATCCCTTGGCCACGTCAGCGGTCTTCGGCTCTGATCTGTTTGTTATTGATTTATATATTCCACCTGGGTTCATACACCCTCCTATTCTATATTATATTCTCATCTATATATATATATATATATATATATATATATATAGATGAGATTATAAGAGAAGCAGCGTGGCTCAGTGGAAAGAGCACGGGCTTGGGAGTCAGAGGGCATGGGTTCAAATCCCGGCTCTGCCATTTGTCAGCTGTGTGACTGTGGGCAAGTCACTTCACTTCTCTGGGCCTCAGTTCTCTCATCTGTAAAACGGGGATGAAGACTGTGAGCCTCACGTGGGACAACCTGATTCCCCTGTATCTACCCCAGCGCTTAGAACAGTGCTCTGCACATAGTAAGCGCTTAACAAATACCAATATTATTATAAACTATTACATAATCATCAAGTTGTGTCTACTAATCTTCCACTCTAAACTATACTGTCCCTGAGATCTATACCTCCTGACCATTGGCTTTAAAATGCTCCATCAGCTCTCGAGCCCTTTGTTTTAATGGCATTTATTGAGTCCTTACTACGTACCAGGCACTGTACTGAGCACTGGGACAAATGCAAGGTAATCAGGTAGGACACAGTCCATGTCCCACATAGGGCTCTCAGTCTTAATCCCCATTTTACAGATGAGATAACTGAGTCGCGGAGAATTGAAGTGACTTGCCCAAGGTCACACAGTAGATAAGTGGAGGAGTTTGAATTAAAACCCAAGTACTCTGCCTCCCAGGCCTGCGCTCTTTTCCCAGTAGGCCATGCTGCTTCTCTTTTAGGTATCTACTCTCTACTCCTAGTATACCCCAGCTCACACTCTTCATTGCTCTTAAACTATCCTATTTACTGAGGTCTCTCTTGTCTCTAAATCCTTTGACTCTTCCCTCCCACTTTTCTTCCTGTCCGGAGCACCCTCCCACTTGATATCAGCCAGACTCCAGTTCTCCCCATCTTCAAAGCTCTTCTGCGATCTCACCTCCTCAAAGTGGTCTTCTGAAATGAATTTCTCTTCTCATCTGGTATCATGCTACCAATTATCACCCTGGCACTTCTGCACCCAGCTACACTACCCAGCGTGGCACAGTGGAAAGAGCCCGGGCTTGGGAGTCAGAGTTCGTGGGTTCGAATCCCGGCTCTGCCGCTTGCCAGCTGCGTGACTTTGGGCAAGTCTCTGTGCCTCCGTTACCTCATCTGTAAAATGGAGATTTGAAGACTGTGAGCCCCACGTGGGACAGCTTGATCTCCTTGTATCCACCAGCGCTGAGAACAGTGCTTTGCACATAGTAAGCGCTTAACAAATACCACCATTTATTTATTTTATTTACTGCTCAAAACAACATGTAACATTTCTGTATGTGTCATCTTTCATACCCTAATACTCAGTGCTGAAAGTTAAAAAATAATTCTAACCAGAATATTGGTAGCCTATGCCATTCTCCATGCAACCCGTCACCTGGAGGTGAGGGGCCTTAAGTGGGAAGGGGGCTTCACTTCTCTGTGCCTCAGTTATCTCATCTATAATATGAGGATTGAAGCTGAGAGTCCTTCGTGAGACAGGGGCTCTGTCCGATCCAATAACCTTGGACCTGACCCCAACGCTTAGTTCAGTGCCTGGCACACAGTAAACGCCTAACAAATACCACAATCGTAATTAATTTTATTATTAAACTCCTGGCACTCTTTCTTCTAATCAGTCAAATCCTGCCCAGTTCTGGCCTAATTCTACTTTTCCTTCTTTCATTCTGTAAATTATTCCACTGTCTGCATCCTCCCACTAGACTATAATCAATCGATCAATCATAGTTAAATTAATGTCTGTATCCCCCTCTACATTGAAAGCTCATTATGGGCAGGGAATTTGTCTACTAATTCTGTTGCACCGTACTCTCCCAAGCACTTAATATAGTGCTCCGCACATAGTAAGCGCTCAATATATTCCATTGAGTGATTTGTTCGGTGCTTACTGTGTGCAGTGCACTGTTCTAAGTGCTTGGGAAAGTAATAATAATAATGTTGGTATTTGTTAAACGCTTACTATGTGCAGAGCACTGTTCTAACTGCTGGGGTAGATACAGGGTCATCAGGTTGTCCCACGTGAGGCTCACAGTCTTCATCCCCATTTTACAGATGAGGTAACTGAGGCACAGAGAAGTTAAGTGACTTGCCCACAGTCACACAGCTGACAAGTGGCAGAGCTGGGATTCGAACCCATGACCTCTGCCTCCCAAGCCCGGGCTCTTTCTACCGAGCCACGCTGCTCCTCTCTCTCTCTCTCTCTCTCTCTCTCTCTCTTTCTCTCTCTATTTATATATATATATTTAGCAATATAAATGAGATTGAAGTGCAATATAACACAGTTGGTAGGCACATTCCCTGCCTACAGTGAGATTATAGTCTAGTGAGGGATACAGACATTAGCGTGAATAAATAAATTACAGCTATATACATCAGCGCTGTGGGACTGAGGGAGGGGTAAATTAAGGGAGTAAATCCAAGTACAAGGATGATGCAGAAGGGAGTGGGAGAAGAGGAAAGGAGGACTTAGGCGGGGAAGGCCTCTTGGAGGATTTGTACCATCAGTAAGGCTTTGAAGGTGGGGAGGGTGAACATAGCGTGGCTCAGTGGAAAGAGCACGGGCTTTGGAGTCAGAGGTCATGGATTCGAATCCCGGCTCTGCCACTTGTCAGCTGGGTGACCGTGGGCAAGTCACTTCACTTCTCTGGGCCTCAGTTCCCTCATCTGTAAATTGGGGATTAAGACTGTGAGCCCCACGTGGGACCACCTGATTCCCCTGTGTCTACCCCAGCGCTTAGAACAGTGCTTGGCGTATAGTAAGCGCTTAACAAATACCAACATGATTATTATTATTATTATTGTTATTATTATGATGAGGAAGGATGTTTCAGCCCAGAGGCAGAAGGAGGGTGAGAGGTCAATGGCAATATAAATGAGATTGAAGTAGAGTAGGTGGGCCGTAGAGGAGCGAAGTATGTGGGGTGGGTTGTAGTATTCATTCACTAGCAGTATTTATTGAGCGCAGAAAATCAGCTAGGTGAGGTAGGAGGGGGCCAGGTGATTGAGTCCTTTCCAGGCTACAGTAAGGAGTTTCCGTTCGATGCAGAGGCAGATGGGCAACCACTGGAGGTTCTTGAAGCGCGGGGAAACGTTGACTGAATGTTTTTGTAGAAAAGTGATCCGGGCGATAAAGTGAAGTATGGACTGGAGTGGAGAGAGACAAGAGACTGGTAGGTCAACAAGGAGGCTGATGCAGTAACGGAGGTGGGATAGGGTAAGTGCTTGGAAGTTCATGGAAGTAACTATAAGCTCTGTGAAGGCAGGGCTTGTCTCTACCAACTCTGTTTTGTCCTAAATTCTTATTACAGCACTCTGAAAATGGTAGGTGTTCAATAGATATAGTTCTCTATGTTTCCTACGAATAGAAGGGACTAGTCTATGAATCGAATAGACGTATACTATTCTTCTCAAAGTAGGTGTGCAGTCCAGTGCTCAGCCCGAAGAAGATCATCAGTTCAATGTTCTGCACACAGCAAGTGCTTAGCAAAGTGCTTCGCGCACAGTACGTGCTCTGACCCGCGTACTGCACTCACCCGGTGCTCGGTACAGTCATCTGAGTCACTCAACTTGTCTGTGCCTCGGTTCACTCATCTGTAAAATGGGGATGAAGACTGTGGGCCTCACGCGGGACAACCTGATCACCCTGTATCTGCCCCAGTGCTTAGGACAGTGCTCAGCACATTGTAAGCGCTTAACAAATACCAACATTATGACTCTTCTTATCTGCACCCAGAAGGAATTCAGTCCATGGCCTAACACACAGTGAAGTGACTGGCTGCAAGAGCTCATTTTTTACCTTTCCAGTCCTTCTGTCCTATCCTGGTGCCATGTCTGGGGTGGTGTCCTTTGCCATCCAGTTGGACAGGAGGCTAGATTTATGTTTCCTTTGGGGGCGTAAGCAGCACCTTCACCCCACCCAGCGCATACATGAGAGCCGAAGGAACTGGAAGCACGTAAAGATGCAATTAAGGAATTTTTAGAATCCTCGGAGTTCTATAGATCACCCCTAATCACTCTGTGTAAACAGGTAATTGTGGGTTTCCTGTTAATAGGTTGTAACTTTCTCAGTAAGCCAAGAGAGCACTGTTTAGGTCTTTTTATTCGTTTGCAGATTCATTCATTCAATCGTATTTATTGAGCCCTTACCGTGGGCAGAGCACTGTACTAAGCGCTGGGAAAATACAATTCGTCAACAGATAGAGACAATCCCTACCCACCAACAGGCTCACAGTCTGGAAGGGGAAGACAGGTGACAAAACAAAACAATGTGGACTTCACCCTGTTTTCGGAAACCAGGAAACTCTTTAAAGTCCATCCAGATTGGAAAAGTCAGTCCTTTAACCGAAACCGCCAAGCGTACTTTTCGGATCGTTTAGGAAGACAGAAAAGGAGTTCATGCGACGAACGGCATCATATCTTTCGGTATAATGTGGCTATTTTGAAGTCACAGTGGTGTGAGGGAAGAAACTTAAATCACCAGGGTCTCTAGAAAACAGCCATCCTTCTTGAGCGGTTGGAGTTCACCGCCCTTCAGAATGGCCGGCGTCTCCGTGCATTCGCTAGCCTTACTGCAGGGCCAGAAGATCAAAGCTCGTGTTTTCATAATTACATTTAAACTCTCCAAAATATAGTCAGTGCACCCATATGTCAGCACAGTCGTATCCGGAGAGTCAAAGTGACACAAATCGTTGCCCTGACAAGGCTAACTGGGTAAACACGGACATATCCAATTTACCTGATGATTGAGCAGAGGTCCTGAATTGGGTTCCTCTCCTACTTGCTGCCGTGTGCATTCAGTAGAGCCAAAGCCAATCCAAAATTAATCTTCTCTAACACGAAGGAACTGACCCTGTTAGAAACTAACGATTCCACAAGCGAACTTCCAGCTGAGGTAGGCCCCGTCTACAGTTTCGGGAAACCGGATCCGGATTCCAAAGTGACCGTGGTAAAGCTGATACATAAATAATAATAATCATCATCATGTTGGTATTTGTTAAGCGCGTACTATGTGCAGAGCACTGTTCTAAGCGCTGGGGTAGACACAGGGTGATCAGGTTGTCCCATGAGGGGCTCATTTTACAGATGAGGTAACTGAGGCACAGAGAACTGAAGTGACTTGCCCACAGTCAGCTGACAAGCGGCAGAGGCGGGATTCGAACCCATGACCTCTGACTCCCGAGCCCGTGCTCTTTCCACTGAGCCACGCTGCTTCTCTCTAGTTGGGGTGTGCAGAGATCATTAAGGACAAGGCCAGTCGTGGCTTTGTGTAGGGATCCTACTGGAGCGCTTAGTACGGTGCTTTACCCACAGTAAGAGCTCAATAAATACAATTGAATGACTATGGAACCGCACGGTAAGTGAGAGTTGATGATGTCCTCCTGTACTTGAAGAAAAATAAGTCAAGACGGAGCAGGATACTAGGATAATAATAACGATAATTGTAGTAATTGTTAAGCATTTACTATGTACCAGGCACTGCACTGAGTGCTGAGGTGGATACAAGCATTCGGGCTGGACACAGTCCCCGTCCCACATGGGGCTCACAGCCTCAATCCCCATTTTACAGATGAGGGAACAGAGGCCCAGAGAAGTGAAGTGACTTGCCCAAGGTCACACAGCAGACAAGTGGCGGAGCCGGGATTAGAACCCATGACCTCATGACTTCCAGTCCCGTGCTCCGTCCACTGTGGCATGATGAATCGATAAGGAAGTTGCCCACGAGGGTGGGGAAGGGAGCTGCTCTCGGTATTCATTCATTCATTCGATAGTATTTACTGAGCGCTTACTATGTGCAGAGCGCTGTACTAAGCGCTTGGAATGGACGATTCGGCAACAGAGACAATCCCCACCCAGTGACGGGCTCACAGTCTAATCGGGGGAGACAGACAAAAGCAGGACGACATAATCACAGTAAATAGAATCAAGGGGATGTGCACTTCATTAACAAAATAAATAGGGAAATAAAAATATATACAAATGATCAAATGAGCACAGTGCTGAGGGGAGGGGGGAAGGAGGTGGGGAGGAGCAGAGGGAAAGGGGGGAAAGGGGACTTACCTGAGGGGAGGTGAAGGGGGGGGGGGCAGAGAGGCAGCAGAGGGAGCGGAGGGAAAGGGGAAGCTCAGTCTGGGAAGGCCTCTCGGAGGAGGTGAGCTCTCAGTACTCGGCATTGGCACTGGTATGAGTTTCCTTGGTAGAGGCTGGTACACAACCTTTGTCTTCTTCAGGCTAATCAGGAATCATAATAAATAATATTACTACTCCAGACTGTAAGCTCCTCCTCTAGACTGTAAACTTCCTGTGGGCAGAAAACACATCTAACACATCTGTTAAACTGTACTCACCCAAGTGCTTATTACAGTGATTGAGTGCTCAATAATTATGACTCATTGATTACTACTACCTATCATCCGTCCATATCTCTGACTTTGACTTAGCATCTCTCTCTATTTAACAGTTTTTTGTGAAGTCTACTGAGAATGGGTATATTTCCAGAGTATGATCATTTTTCTGGAGCAGCTTCCGGTCGTAGATCTAAAGAAATTTTAGGATTCCCGAAGTCCTTCAAGATAATGCTGGGGAGAGAGCCTGATGTAGTGGAAAGACCATGAGACCAGGGGTTAGGAGACAAGTATTCTAATTCCCCGTCTGCTACTGGCTTGGTAGGCGACCTCGGCCTTGGACAGGTTGCTTAACCTCACTGGGCCTCAGTTTCCTCATCTTTATAACGGGGATGATACCTACTCACCCCAGCTCTTTAGAGTCTGAGCCCCAGTGGAGCAGACTGCTCCGACATGCTTGTCTTTTATCTACTCCAGCACTTAACAGAACACTTATCTGAGAAGTGCTTATAAATAAATACCGTGACTAAGTACCATAACTAACCCTTAGAGTTAGCCAAATTTCCTAGAGGACCGAATCCTTATGCTAAAACCGGCATTCAGGTTTCAGAGAATCGGTTGAATGCGACGAGACCAAACAGACATGTTTATACATTTTCATTACCCTATTTATTTTGTTAATGAGATGTACATCACCTTGATTCTATTTATCGCTATTATTTTAATATGTTCATCCCCTCGATTCTATTTCTCGCTATTGTTTTTGTCCGTCTCCCCCGATTAGACTGTAAGCCCGTCAGTGGGCAGGGACTGTCTCTATCTGTTGCCGCTTTGTACATTCCAAGCGCTCAGTACAGTGCTCTGCACATAGTAGGCGCTCAATAAATACTATTGAATGAATGAGACCTAATCATTTCACAACTCTGTACCATTCCACCGATGAACAGGAAAGTACACCTAAAGCACCTCAATTGACTCTGATTTGACTGACCGTTCCAGTCTGGAAGAATCTTAGGATGTTTTGCAACCTTCAAGCTAATCCGTATTTTAGCATTCTATACTTATCAGCTTCTATGAAGGTATCCCGGATTTTTCAGTTAGTAACCCAACCTATCTCCCCCCACACCTTCTCCCTATCTTTATTTTGAACTTCTCTGGAAGCACAGCTCTTCCAGAAAACTCATTCCAGTGATATGGGGTGAAATGATGTTTCCTATTTGCCAGCTGAACTAGAATCCTCTAAAACCCTCATGTTCCTTCTTCTTATTTCTCATAAAGCCAGACCAGAATCACTCACCCCAATGTAAGTGAAAATGTGAAATAATTAAAATAACGAAGAAGTGCACTGAGAAGAGTCATACGTTGTCCATCTCGTTTTGCTAGAAGCTCTTGGTTGTCAGTGACTGTGATTTCTGAAAGTTCTGTTAAGAGGTTCACCGCGGTTGAAGATACACTCAAAGAAAATTCTTTCAGAGGAACGCCGTCAGAATTATTCATACCCCGCCATGAATTTATTATGTACCACAGCGTAACAATGCTTCATTAGTTTACTGATCTGGTGATATATCAGTTGAAGGGGTCATTTGGAAATGCCAGTAATGAAAACATTTTTATCACTTACTTGTAGAAGTTCTAATTTGAAAATACTCTAGTAGAAAAATTTATAAGGTGATTTTCCCCACCAGGTTACATTAGAATAGAAATTAGGCCCCATAAATTCACAGTTATTTCCCCATCTTATGGGACAAATCTGGAGAACTTGCCAAATTTCAAAGTAATAGGCTTTTCAAGTCTCCATCTGTATCGAAAACTCTAGAGTATGAAATGTACTCTCCAAGTTCCCATCCAGATTGCCCACCAGACTGGACTCCGAGAGTTGTTATATTTCAGCCGTAATGGAGGTAGATGAAGAGTCTAATCACATCTGGTTTGTTTTGTGTGTAGTAAATTCTTTCCCCTGCTAATCTGTGGTTATCGCTGCAGCATCCAGTGGAACTCTGACTGCAGGACGGGGAGGGCCGGAGGAATAGATCTGTAGTTGGTCAGGTGTTCCCCAGCTCTGCAGATCCTTGGATACCCAAGCCGATGGTTGTCCGTCAGGCAGGCTCTGGGGTTCCGCTGGCGCCAATAGTCAGCTGGGTGACCGGGGGCAAGTCACTTCACTTCTCTGTGCCTCAGTTCCCTCATCTGCAAAATGGGGATGAAGACTGTGAGCCTCACGTGGGATAACCTGATGACCCTGTATCTACCCCAGCGCTTAGAACAGTGCTCTGCACATTAGTTCGGAGGCAGAGACAAAAGGGGCACTGATTGACTTCCTTCTCCTCTGTTGCAAATCATAATACTAATCGTTATTATGGTACTTGTTAAGCGCTTGCAGTGTCACCTCAACACCGTGGCTGACTTAAGATGGGATTTCTCTGGGATTTCTCCCGCAGATCTTCGTGCGGTCTTTGTCCCCCCAACGCAGCAGTGGTCTCAGGGAGACCGAAGGGCTCTGACCGATGGGCCAGATGGGGGGGGGGGGGGTCTCTGCATCCTAATTGTAGTATTTGTCAAGCGCTTGCTATGTGCTTGAAAGAGCATGGGCTTGGGAGTCAGAGGGCATGGGTTCGAATCCCTGCTCCGCCACTTGTCAGCTGTGTGACTGTGGGCAAGTCACTTCACTTCTCTGTGCCTCAGTTACCTCATCTGTAAAATGGCGATTAAATCTGTGAGTCTCACGTGGGACAACCCGATCACCCTGTACCTACCCCAGCGCTTAGAACAGTGCTCTGCACATAGTAAGCGCTTAACAAATACCAACATTATTATTATTATTATCAGAGGCCTCCAGAGGCAGCTGCTGAGAAGTGGCGTGGCCTAGGATAGAGCACAGCCCTGGGAGTCAGAATGACCTGGGTTCTAATTCCGGCTCTGCTGCTCGTCCGTTGCGTGACCTTGGGCAAGTCACTTCACTTCCTCTGGGCCTCAGTTACTTCATCTGTAAAATGGGGATTAAGACTGTGAGCCCCATATGGGACAGGGACAGTGTCCAACCCGATTCACTTGTATCGACCCCAGGACTTACAACAGCGCTTGGAACATAGTACGTGCTTAACAAATACCACAATCGAGTGCTTAGCAAATACCATCATTATTAGAGGCTTGACCATAATTTCTCATTGGATTTGGTCCTCATTAGATGCAAGTCATGATTCATCTCTAACTTCGCTTAACTTCTCTGGGCCTCAGTGACCTCATCTGTAAAATGGGGATTAAGACTGTGAGCCCCACGTGGGACAACCTGATTCCCCTATGTCTACCCCAGCGCTTAGAACAGTGCTCTGCACGTAGTAAGCGCTTAACAAATACCAACATTATTATTATTATCTCTAGTCCCGGACCCCATTTCTTCAAATCTGCTTCACTGCATACAGAGGAAATTTCAATGAATCGTGTTTCATTTCTGAAGGCCAGTCTCCACTTAGCCACGTCAGGCTATTGCCAGTGATAGCTAAGGGTGCTGTAATATCAGGAGCCCCATCCCAGATCCAGTGAAATCCACTCAAGTTCACATTGCTGGTTTTGTTACCTGCCACAAAGGATGTCAAGCAACTCCTCATTGCAGTGGGGAAAAAGACGTTCACCTCGTCACCCCGGAGGTAATCGGGATTGTCGCTGTCATCCCGCCTCCTCCCTGAAGCAGACTTGGCCCGTGATAGAAACAGCCCTGGGGGGGGGGGAAGCTACAGTGCAGCTCCTGGGATCTGTGGCCCGGAGTCGCTCTCGGGTTACTGCGGCTTGTTATAAATATTATAAGAAGGAGTAAGACCAGTTTGAACTGAATCCCTTCCAGCTGCGTAAACCCTGGGCCAGGAGTCGAGAGAGACGTGGCGGCTTGTGTAACCGGAGAAGTAAACTCAAATGATACCTGTTTCCTTTCAGTCTCTCGCACAGAAAAAAAAAAAAAAAAATAACTTCTCACCTTCTGTAGTCTGAGCTTCCGTGTCGTTGGTAAGTTGGCCTAAAGCCTCTAAACTCTAGTGTGGCACGAGCTTTGTGGTTGCATTTATGAGAGTCACCTTTCAACTGTCATATTATATCCTCCCCGAAGCCAAATGTTCCCTAATCTGAATCCTAGCAACTAAGGCTGAGGCTTCCGTGTGAAATCGGTGCCTGCCCAAGGGAACCGGCGGCAGATGGGGTTTGGGCAGCATGATGTAGTGGTGAGAGCCCAGATCTGGCAGTCAGAGGACTTGGGTCCTAATCTTGGCTGAGCCACTTGGCTGCTGTGTCACCTTGAGCCATGCAAATTTTATACGAATTAACCTTCACTACGGATCTTGGGTTCTTTTTAAGTTTTCTAGTTCTTCTAAACAGGCGATCGTCTCCTCCCCTGAGAAGCAGAGTGGCCAAGTGGAAAGAGCATGAGCCTAGGAGTCAGAGGACCTAGGTTCTAATCCTGCACTGCCAATTGCTTGCTGTCTGACTTGGGCCAGGTCACTTAATAATGTTGGTATTTGTTAAGCGCTTATTATGTGCAGAGCACTGTTCTAAGCGCTGGGGTAGACAGAGGGGAATCAGGTTGTCCCACGTGGAGCTCACAGTCTTAATCCCCATTTTACAGATGAGGTAACTGAGGCACAGAGAGGTAAAGTGACTTGCCCACAGTCACACAGCTGACAAGTGGCAGAACCGTACTGCTCTGTGCTTTAGTTTCCTCAATTGTAAAATGGGGATTAAATCCCTGTTCCCCCTCCTATTTCAGAAACAATGATTAATGATTTAAACAATAATAGTAATAAATGTAAGCCCGTCAATGGGCAGGGATTGTCTCTCTCTGTTGCCGAATTGTACATTCCAAGCGCTTAGTACAGTGCTCTGCACCTAGTAAGAGCTCAATAAATATGATTGAATGAATAAATAATAATACTGGGTTGTTTTATGGGGTTCTCCAAGGACCATGGATTAAGAGTTGTCCTCTATTCAGGAATGACCCTTTGGATGGTCATTATTAACCTTGTATGTCACTGTTACTGATTTGCTTCCTCAGATATTCTGTAAGTTTCCAACTTGTCCTCTGCAGTTGTCACTGTTCCCCTTTGGGGTTTAACATCCATTTTTTACCTAGGGACTTTGGTTAGGAATGATCACTCTTTTTTTTATGGTATTTGTTAATTGCTTACTATGCGCCAAGCACTGTACTAAGTGCTGGGGTGGTGACAAGCAAATCGGGATGAACACGGTCCCTGTCTCATACGGGGCTCACAGTCCTAATCCCCATTTTATAGATGAGGTAACAGGCACAGAGAAGTGAAGTGACTAGACCAAGGTCACACAGCAGACAGGTGGCGGCGGTAGGATTAGAACCCAGGTCCTTCTGACTCCCAGGCCCAGCTCTGCCACTTGTCAGCTGTGTGACTGTGGGCGAGTCAGTTAACTTCTCTGTGCCTCAGTTATCTCATCTGTAAAATGGGGATGAAGACTGTGAGCCCCACGTGGGACAACCAGATTCCCCTGTGTCTACCCCAGCGCTTAGAACAGTGCTCTGCACATAGTACGCACTTAACAAATACCAACATTATTATTATTATTGTGTTCTATTCACTAGGCCAGAATTCTTCTCATTTCTGACTGCTGAAGAGATCAGGGGTTTGTTCATCACTGATTCTTATCAACAATCCTCCCCCATACCCATTATTTGGTACCGTGCTTCACTGTAGCTTTCGATGATTTCGTCTCTACTTAGAGTCAAATCAGTTTAGTTAACCACGCCTGAGCTGATTGGGTATTTTGCTGACATCCATTCTTCTCACACATGAGCTCCTTATGAGCAGGGAATGTCCCCGCCAATTCTACCATATTGTTCTCTCACAAGCTCCTAGTACGGTAGATGGCATACAGTAAGCGCTCAATAAATACCATCGATTTGCTGATTGACATCCTTGTCCTGCAGGGTGTGTTCCAAAGAATAGGATCGCTGTAGTTCTGATAATTGGCCTGTCAGTTGCTGGGAGGTGGAATAACTGAAAACCTTAGGAAGATTGGCAGGATAATTGGGGGATGGAGAAAGGGAGAAGGGCGACCAAATTGTTAAAGGACAATGTTTCTCAGTTTCCTCATCTCTGTAAAACGAGTATTAAATCTTATTCCTTCCCATTTAGACTGCAAGCCCATGTGGGAAAGGGATTGTGTTCAACCTGATTATCCTGTATCTATCCCAGCATTTAGAACATTACCTGGCACATAGTAAGCATTTAACAAACCCCTGTGAGCTCACTGCGGGCAGGAAATGTGTCTATCAACTCTGTTGGATTGTGTTTTCCCAAACGTTTAATACAGTGCTCTACACACAATAAGCCTAATAAATACCACTGATAATGATAAGGAAAAAAAGGAAACACATTTAGAACTGAAAATCCAGTTATCTGTTCTTTGTATTCCAATTAAAACTTCAACTTTCTCTATCCTCTGCCCCCTCATCTCTCCAAATAGAGACATTGTAGGAGGGCTGAAGTCTCCCTCCCCACCATAAACAAAGCAGCTCACTTCTGTGGGGCGCTTTTGTAAAGGTCTCAGTTGTCAGAATCCCCCAAAACAGAGGATTTGGGCTCCATACCCCCTCCATCGTCACTCTCAATCAACGTCAGTCGAATTTATTGAGCACTCATTGTGTGCAGGGCACTATACTAAGCACTTGGGCGAGTATGTTATGACAGTGTTGGGGGACACGTTCCCTGCCCAAGAAGAGCTTACAGTCTGGAGTCGGTCACTCTTTAGAGCACATTGACTTCACAAAGGAATTCAGTCATGAAAACCATGAAAAAGCATGTCCCAACCCTCCATTTTCTAAGAGGAGTGAAGTATTCTTCTGGATTTCTTAATTAGCTACGGGCTCAACCTAATCATTATGAGAAATGAATAATGCCTGCAAAATAAATAAATGCAAATCCTATTGTATCATTTATGAAATAGACTCCTCAGAAATCTTGGTAATCTCTTCCTAATGTTTTCAACTTTTCTAAGCAATGAATATTGCAGAAGTTTGCAGAAAGGCATTAAATGTTTAATAAAATCTATATCTAATACCATGGCAGGGTATGATGTTTTTGAGTACGGGAACCTCTGAAAAGAGCCTTGTATGGAAGGGAGCATTATAAATCCTTTTATCCTAGTAGCTAGCCTACTTTTTCCAGTTTGACTTCTTAATGAACTCTGCAGATAAAACCCAACCTCTTCAGCTATTTCAATACCCCTTTATGTTATAAAACACCATCAATAAAAGAAATAAAGTGATATTTCAAATATCACTTCTATCAATCTGCACTCAAAATTTCCATTAGGAACTCGACTTGTAAATCCATCTGTACTGTGATTCCACCATCAATCTTGAAGCATTGCAGTTTTAGCATGTTATTTTGCATCTTATCGCCATCCTGTTTCTCTCGCTGCCTGCGTACATACACATGTGTGATAACATGCAGCTGAGCGATTAAAAAAAAGTCTCAGGAATCTTATAGGTTAAAACTTCACCCCGTCAAGGTAAATCATGCTTTCCCAAATAAAAGCAGTAAAAAAAAACTACCCTCAGCCATACAATTTCAGGACTTCATATCACAGAGCAGCATATTGGCTAGATAACCTTTCAAGGTCCCTGCAATTCTTTGTCAAGATATTCAAGGAAGTATGATTTCAACCCACAGGAGAAACTTTGGGAGACAAACACTGAAGTGAAATCATTTGTGTTGAAAAACAGGCCAGATACCTGACTAAATTCCAGCAGAAATGAGTCAACGGAACATAGAGATGCCTCTAACAGAGAACTGCCCAGCTCCGTTAGAAATCATCCTTCGTTTCTGAATATCTCGAAAGCTGTTTCATTAGTCCAGGCAGGCTCAAGCTAAGAGCACAGGGCTACCAGCGTATCTCCTCCAAGAAGCCTTTCCCGACTAAGCCCTCTTTTCCTCTTCTCCCACTCCTTTCGACGTCTCCCTGACTCGCTCTATTCATCTCAGTCGTAGCCCCTCAGCACTAACGTACATGTCTGTAATTTATTGATATTAATGTCTGTCTCCCCATCTAGACTGTAAGCTTGTGTGGGCAGGGCCTCTTTATTGAGATGTTGTGATAATAATAATAATAATAATAATAATTGTGGTATTGGTTAAGCGGCAAGCATTGTTCTAAGCCCTGGGGCAGAAACAGGATAACCTAGTTGTCCCACGTGAGGCTCACAGTTTTAATCCCCATTTTACAGCCGAGGTAACTGAGGGATAGAGAAGTTAATTGATTTGCCCAAGGTCAGAGAGCAGACAAGTGGCGGAGCCGGGATTAGAACCCATGTCCTCTGACTCTTGCCACTAAGCCACTCTGCTTCTCCACTTTCCCAGCATTTAGTACAGTGCTCTGCACACAATAAGTGCTCAATAAATATGATCAACTGACTGTCATGATTGATTTCTAGCTGTCAATCAGTCTAGTAGGCGCTATCAACTACAACATTACCTGCAAAGTCAGGTCAAAAAGGCTGAGTGGACATCTGGATAAGGGCTAATGGATATGAAACCAGCCCTTTTTACACCGACTCACATCTGCCTGCTAGATCGAAAGCTCTTTGTGTGCAGCAAGGATTTTCCTCTCTTAGTTCACTACTCTGCATGCAGTAAACACTCAGTAAACAGTCAAGTTGTCCTTTAGTGTGAAGACGATGCTACTGACAGCGAGATTGTATCTGTGAGTGTGACACTGAGAGAGAAAATCTCTTTCACATTTGCACACTTTTTCCCGGAAAATACAGTCACGCTTCTTTTTGCTCCTTGCCATTTGGGCGGGCACCGGTCAGAGACCACTGGTTAAACTGGGACAGTAATGCCTACGCTGGAGTTGTTTCTGGGGTAGTGGTGACGATTTAGCCTGAGCGATTCACATGGTCTTGCTTGGTCTCCCTAGGCCCAGCCTTAAAAGTTGTGAGAGAGCTGGTAAGGAGAAGTTCAAAATGTGGTCACAGAATAGAGCAGCCTCATTAGCCACTGTGACCTCATCTAGTCTGTAAGTCATCTCTTACTGGAAAACTGAGGGTTATTTAGGAAGAACTGAGGTGGGGAGGAGTCTTTTCCATTTTCTTATGGAAACTCTGAAAAAGCAAAAGCAAGAAATGAAGCTTGCTCAATAAATACTATTGAATGAAATGAATGAACGAAGTACTTTTGAGAGAAAACTCCATCTGCTTTCTGCCCATTTTCTTCAAATAGCCAATGAAATTATTATTATTTTTTTCCCCAGGCAGCCTTCCATTTATCAGAGACCTAGACTGGGATCACAATGCATAAGGGAAGCAGTGTGGCCTAATGGATAGAGCACGGGCCTGGGAGCCAGAAGGATCTGGGTTCTGGTCCCGGCTCCACCACTTGTCCGCTGTGTGACCTTGGACAAGTCATTTCACTTCGCTGTGCCTCAGTTACCTCGTCGGTAAAATGGGAGTTAAGACTGTGGGCCCCATGTGGGACTTGGACTGCGTCCAGTCTGATTAGCTTATACCTACCTCAGAGCTTAGAACAGTGCCTGGCACACAGTGAGCACTTAACGAATATCACCAACAAAAAAAAAGTATACAAGGATCAGTAACTGAAATGGCCCTTGCCCCCAAGAAGCTTCCATTCCTAAAGCATTCAACATTGCCACAAATCATCCGGAAATAGTCTGTTTCTGCTTGCAAATATTTCCCCATTCAGTATAAAAAAGGATCTGGGGGAGAGAGAGCTCAGCTATGGCTGGTTGCATACTACAGTGTTACTGATGTGCGGATTACCACCTTTCATGCTGGTAGCAGAAGAGGTAGTCGTTGAGATAATGCGGTCGATCTCGGGCCGCGGAAGTGAGCTACTTTAGTGAACGTCGAAAGAGAGGAGTAAAAATTCGTAAGAGCTGAGCTGAGAAGGGGAAGCCGAAGAAATGTTCACTCACCCAAAAGGCTTTTCTCTTTTCCCCCGCCTATGATGCCCTGTCTCTAAGTGAGATAAGGGTGGGGACTAATGAATTTATTTGACCCAAGTATGAAACCACAAAATCCAACGAGGACAAAAAGGAAGGGAACCAGAGTAGACTTTTGGAGGCCGATTTGTCATTTCCAGTGTCCACTGTGGTTTAAAGTTTGTATACCTTTTAGGTGTTAGATGCTTAGCTATTTCTGATATTTCAGAATTTGACAAAGAAAACACATACCTTAGGGGAAAAATACGCTTTTAGCTGCTTTCTTTGTAGTGAAACTCAGTAGGAGTATTCCATTAAACTGACCCATTCTTCATCTCTAATAGGCCTCAATTGACCTCTATCTGAAAAACATTAGTACGTACCAATCGGAAATACAATCCTCTGCTTTTAGTGAGGTTACGGCCCTGACTGTTAGCCCTTTACTACTGCCTCTCCATGAGGGGGTCGTGAATTTTAATCTCTTGGTCTAAACAAACATCAGCAATGAGGATTGTTTGGGCAGTCTCCTTTCAAGAGGTTTTGAATGGGTTTGAAAGCTAAATCGTTGGCTGTTCTACTGGCATTAGTTCCGAGGTTCAGATTGTTCACAGGAGGAGAAAGGACAGAGTAATACTCCTCCTACCTTTAAAGCCTGGCTTGTTTAAATTACAGAGTTCAGGGACTTCGGGGCACTGGTAAGCCGGTAGAAGGGGACTCAGATGCATTTCTCGACCAAGGACGTGAAATCACATGCATTGTGCGGTGCCAGGTTATTTTGCTGTCAGGACTAGGAAAACGTGCTTTTCTTTTCAGCCACCCCCATCCCCCAAACTTCCCCAACCAGCCTTTTCCCCTCCCTCAGTGGCAATCACTAGCCAGAACAAGTCATTTGCCTAAACCTGAAGCTCATGAAAAGTATTGCTCTGTTGTCTGACGCTAAGGACCGGAAAATATCAAGCCTCTAACTCTGGTACAGTATTCGGTGCTGTTTATTGTTGTGTTATACTCGCAAGTGCTTAGTACAGAGCTCCATACACAGTAAGCGCTCAGTAGATACGATTGAATGAATGAATGAATGCTTCTGTCAGAAGAGATGAGCGCTATGTGGTGAGGGATCATGTCTACCAACTCTGCTGTGTCGTACTCTCCCAGGCGCTCAGTCCAGTGCTCTGCATGCAGTAAGCGCTCAGTACACACCACTGATTGATTCTGTAATCCGGCAGCAGTCACCAACGCAGTCAAAACATTTTCTTTGAATCTGCCTCGTTCCCGATCTGAAAACTTGCAGCTCGTCCGCATAAAAAGTTACCTTTTGATCACATCTTCCGTCACCGTTCCCTTTCACTGCAGAAACCAAGGAAACAAATGAGAGGTAGGGTCAGACATTCTGCCTTGGCTGTAGATGATTCCAAGGAACCCAATTTCAGATCGGTGCCTTCAAGGATTTCATGCAGGTATCCCGAGGGTGCCATCTATAATTAAAATAACTTCCACTCCTGAAATGAGGTGGCTGACGTCCTGGTGCACAGCTACACATCAGGAAAAAATTAAAAAAAGTGAGGATATTCAGAAAACTTTGGGAGATACCAGTTCTCTCCACCTAAGCTCATGTTGGATGCTCCCATTTCATTTCTAGACACTCTTACATTCTACCATATTTCACTGAAGAGAACTTCCCTCTCTCTACATTTTTTTGGCATACATAGAATTTAGGAAAGAGGAAGATAATTGATCAATAGTATTTATTGAGTGTTTACTCTTCGCACAACACTGTACTACGCACTTGGGAAAGTACAGTATGAATGAATACGTATAGCTGACTATGGGTGTGAATTCTCCCTCTCTCCTCAAGCCAGCAGCAGCCAGTCAGAAACATTTTATGTTGAAACTGCCCTCAGTTCTATAAATTATGTGATTTGGATTTTAAAGGAAGCAGACGTTTTGGAAGTAAGGAGGAAAGGAACGTGAAAACTAAAACAATAAAGCTGGCTTAGCTCTGAAGAAAACACTGTTGCTCACAAGCTTATTTTTAAAATGGTATTTGTTAAATGCTTACTATATGCCAAGAACTGTTTCAACTGCTGATTTCTGATTTATGTTCTACATTCTGATTTTAATCATTCACTCATTCCATTATCAATATTTAAAGAAACAGCATGGCCTGGTGGAAAGACCATGGGCCTGAAAGTCAGAAGGACCTGAGTTCTAATCCTGGCTCCATCACGTGTCTACTGTGTGACCTTGGGCAAATCACTTCACTTCCCTGGACTTCAGTGACCTCATCTGTAAAATGGGGACTAAGACAGTGAGCTCCATGTGGGACAGGGACTGTGTCAGATGCGATTAGCTTGTATCTACCCCAGTGCTTAGAACAGTGCTCGACTGGTAGTGCTTAACTAATGCCATCAGCAGCAGTAACAATTGTGTGCAGAAGCACTGTTCTGGCGCTGGGGATTAAATAATAAAATCTCAATAAAGTCCATTGACTGATTGATTCACTGATTGATAATAAAAGTAGAAGACTTGGTGCCTCCCTCTTGAGGAATTTACACTATCATAGAAAAGAATCCAATCTAATGGGTACAAGATAAACTTTTTTTCATGGGATTCTGGACAGTTAGTGAAAATGAGGGGTACTGATGAGAATTTTGAAGGCCTATATATTATTTGGGAATCTCTTTGCAAAGCTCTTGCAGCTTTAATGTAGAATAATTTTATTAGAAGATAATCGTCATTTGAGCAACGGAGAAGAAAGTTTATCGTCCTTTGATTGCCTGGCTGCTGCTTTTCACCATTACACGGCCTCACCCATACAATTATGATATTGGGAAGTTTATTAAGAAATGAGAAAG
Source organism: Ornithorhynchus anatinus (assembly GCF_004115215.2). NCBI lineage: Eukaryota > Metazoa > Chordata > Mammalia > Monotremata > Ornithorhynchidae > Ornithorhynchus > Ornithorhynchus anatinus. Next base: position 100,677,429 of record NC_041729.1, on the reverse strand, counting down.
TAATATCAAATTCAAGTATGTCTTGGGCTTTCTTGGAAAATCATCAGTATGAATTAGCATTTATAGGCTGCTCCTAATACCCCAGTTGTGAAAGAAAGGAAGGCCTGACGTATCCAGTGCTCAAAGTTAAAAAAAAATTCCAGCAAACTCCAGGGTCTAGGATCTCAGGACAGAGTGAGACGAGAGAGGTCAAACCACAGCAGATGGTTTTCATCTTTTTCATGATATTCTTCAAGTGCTTGTTATGTGCCATGTACCGTACTAAGCACCGGTGTAGACACAAGCAACCTGGTTGGACACAGTCCCTGTCCCTCATGGAGCTCACAGTATTAATTCCCATTGTAAGATGAAGTAACTCAGTCACAGAGAAGTAATGTGATTTGCCCCAGGTCGCATACAGCAGGCAAGTGGCGGAGCCAGGAGTAGAACCCAAGTCAGTCAGTCAGTATGTGGTATTTGTGGAGCGCTTACTATGTGCAGCGGACTGCACTAAGCACTTGGGAGAGTACAACATAACAATATAATGGACACACTCCCTGACCACCACAAGCTTACAGTCTAGAGGGGCTTACTGATTCCCAAGTCTGTGCTCTATCCACTAGACCGTGCTGCTTCTGCTTGTATCCCAAAGAAGTCTCTAGACTGTGAGCTCGTTGTGGGCAGGGTTTATCTCTCTTTATTGCAGTATCGTACTTTCCCAAGTGTTTAGTACAGTGTTCTGCATAGAGTAAGCGTTCAATAAATATGATTGAATGAATAAATAAAGCCAGGTGGCTAATGATGCATCTGAGAATCTACCCTCTTGCCCTTCCTATTGATTTCACAGCTTGACTTTCAGTTTTAACATTTCTTGGGCTCAGAGCGTGATACTGGGCTCCTGGATTAAGCACCTACTCTGTGCAGACTCTTTGGAGTCAGGGCTCATGAGTTCGAATCCCAGCTCTGCCGTTTGTCAGCTGTGTGACTGTGGGCAAGTCACTTAACTTCTCTGTGCCTCAGTTCCCTCATCTGTAAAATGGGGATTAAGACCGTGAGCCCCACGTGGGACAACCTGATTCCCCTGTGTCTACCCCAGCGCTTAGAACAGTGCTCTGCACATAGTAAGCGCTTAACAAATACCAACATTATTATTATTGCAGAGCACTGTGCTAGATAGCCACAGTTTAGGTGCAATACTAGATGCTTGGAGAATATGCCAAAGAAGTAAAATATGCCACCCTTGACCTCGAGGAGCTTTCACGTCTCAGGAAAGCTGAAGTATTTTTGAGTGTAGAACTCAGTGGACAATCAGTTGATCTTATTTGTTGAGTTTTTACTATGTACAAGGCACTGTACTAAATGCTTGGGGGAGTATGATATAATATAGTTGGTGGACCCATTCTCTGCCCATAATCCCATAATAAACTTACAGTTTTCATCTATACTTCATCTACTTCATCTATAAATTGGGGATTAAAACTGTGAGCCCCATGTGGGACAGGGACTGTGTCCAACTCAGTTACCTCGTACCTACCCCAGCACTTAGTGCAGGGCCTGGCACAGAGTAAGCACTTAACCAATACCACAATTATTATTATTATTACAGTTTAGAGGGGGAAACAGAAAATAATATAAATGAATAAATTATGGATATCAACCAATCTTTCAATCGTATTTATCGAGTGGTTATTATGTGCAGGGCTCTGTACTAAATGCTTGGGAGAGTACAATATGAGGGAGTTGATAAACACATTCCCTGCTCACAAGGACCCTACAGTCCAGAGAGGGAGAACGAACGTTGGTTTGATGGAGGTGGTTTTGACTCCGGATTTCATTTTTTACAAAAGCATCAAATAATGGAACCATTTTATCAAATCTGCCCAAAGTGGTTTTCTTCCTCCTGACCATAAAATGGGAAACCAAAGGAGGTAGAGAAAAGCATATAGTATTTGAAGAGAAATGAGGCATTTTCTAGCAAAACCTGATGTACTGTAACTAGTGCTGTCATTTGCATGGCTCTGCAGGGAGCCAGCTTGGATCCAACTTTATGAAGAGACATTAGCCATCCTATCGCACAGAAAATCCATTCTCTTTTTCTCTCAAGGACCCCTTTCTGCTGTCTGTTTTGACTCTGAAATGTTTCCATTTTGCGCATTTCCCACATATTTTATTGTAGCAGGAAAAACATTGGCGTATAAAACATGGGATCATATTAAGACGCTTGTCAAGTGACTAATAGGATAGAAATATGGAGCCGATGGCTTATCGTCATGCTTTATTAGTAGCACAAAGATATAAATAGGTGCAATTGGGCCTAATGTTTCAACACTGTGCAAAGGGGACTTCAAGTGGGAAGGCAGAGTCATAAGGAGGGAACCTAATCAGACCATGAGCGTTGAGGCAGCGGTCACCACATCACAACTGGGACAGAGATCCGAGGACGATGGAAAATGGCAGGATACCCCAAACGGAGTGGGAAGAAGATTCATTTTGAAGATGCAGTGAAGCGGCACTGCGGATGATACGACACAGCGGTGGCGGGGAGGGAGGTAGCTGCAGGAGATGAATCGCTGCAGGTGCAGAAATCCGTAATGGGGAGATTGTCTTAGAGCTGTAAGCCCGTCAAACGGCAGGGACCGTCTCTATCTGTTGCCGACTTGTCCATCCCAAGCGCTTAGTACAGTGCTCTGCACATAGTAAGCGCTCAATAAATACTATTGAATGAATTAGAGCAGAGAGTTCAGAAAGATTGTGAATCGGAACTTCTCATCCAAACCCATCCTCCTCTCCGTCGACTCTCCCATCCCTGTAGACATCACCACCGCCCTTGCTGTCGCAACCCCATAACCTTGGAATTGTCCTTGACTCATCTCTCTCTTTCAATCCCCATAGTTAGGTTGTCACTGAGTCCTGTCGGTTCTACCTTCACGTCATCTCTAGAATCCTCCCCTTCGTCTCCATCCAAAAGGCTACTCTGCCGTTCCAAGCACTTATCCCGCTTCCATTACTTCGTCAGCCTCCTCTCCAACCTCCCTGCCTCCAGTCTCTCCTTTCTCCAGTCTTTATTTTATTCTGCTGCCCAGATCATTTTTCTAAAAAATCATTTGGTGCATGCCTCCCCGTTCCTCAAAAACCTTCAGTGGTTGCCCCGTCATTTCTGCATCAAATAGAAACTCCTTACTTCTTTAGTAATAACTAATAATAACGGTGACGTTTCTTAAGCACTTACTCTGTGCAAGCACTGTTCTAAGCGCTGGGGTAGATACGAGGTTGTCAGGTTGTCCCTCGTGGGGCTCACAGTCTTAATCCCCATTTTACAGAAGAGGCAACTGAGGCACAGTGAAGTTAAGTGACTTGCCCAGAGTCACACAGCCGACAAGTGGCGGAGCGGAGATTAGAACTCATGACCTCTGACTCCCAAGCCCGTGCTCTTTCCACTAAGCCGTACTGTCTCATACTCCTGCTCCTCTTATGTCAATCTACTCATCATCCTATGGTGACGTCCTCCCTCCTCCTTCAAATCCAACTGACCACCATTCTCCTCATCTCCAAAGGCCCACCAAAATCATATCTCCTCTAAGAAGCCTTTCCTGACTGATCTATGTGTCTTTCCTATTTCTCCTCCCTTCTGCATTTTCTACGCACGTGGGTCTGTACCTTTCAAGAACTTTTATATTTACCCCACCCCCATAACTCTTAGGTCTTTATCCTTATGCCCTACTGCCTCTCCTATCTGTGATTTATTTTAACACCTGCATCCCTCACTAGATTTGTAAACTCAACAAGGGTAAGAGTCATGCTTACCAACGTTATTGGAATATAATCTCCCGGTGCTCTGCACATGTTAAATGATCAATACAATTGACTGATTGATTAAGAAACAGAAATAGGACCAGGCACTGTGGGTAATTGATGCTCCTGTAGAATTGGTACTTATTTTTATTGGTGACTTCCAGAGTAACCTATTTCCCCTTTTGGGGGGGGGGCTGTAATGCAGCAATTCCCCCTTCTGCAACAGAGAACCAAGGAGTAATCTATACTTTGACGTAGTGTAGGATGGATCGACAGTCATAGATTGGTTTTACCAGTCTCACTTGCTCTTACTTTCATTCATTCATTCAGTAGTATTTATTGAGCGCGTACTATATGCAGAGCACTGTACTAAGCGCTTGGGAGAGCACTGTACTAAGCGCTTGGGATGTACAGATTGGTAACAGATAGAGACAGTCCCTGCCCTTTGACGGGCTTACAGTCTAATCCGGGGAGACGGACAGACAAGAACAATAGCAATAAATAGAGTCAAGAACTTACCATGGCACAATGGAGATAACACAGGCCTGGGAGGCAGAGGACCTAGGTGCTAATCCCAGCTCTGCCACTTCCCAGTGGATGACTTTGGGCAAATCACTCAACTTCTTTGTTCCTCAGTTTCCTCTTCTGTAAAATGGAGGTTCAGTACCTACTTAGATTGCAACCCCCATGTGGGACAGAGACTGAGTCTGATTAACTTGTATATGCCCCAGTGCATACTATAATGCTTGGCACATAGTAAATGCTTAACAGATAATACAATCGTTGTTATTATTATTACTGATATAACCTCGTCAGTAGCTTTATCCTCAAACCTAAAGAATAACTTGGTATACAAAGGGAGCAGCAATGAGAGCAGGATCTTCATTTTTCTCTAAAAGCCTTGAGAAAAATACCTTAAATTTTCAAAATCAACATAACCAGGTGACTACCTCATAATGTTTTTGACCCTTCTATCCCCTTTTGTTTCTACCAGAGTGAACTGAATTCACAGGCTTGTTCTAATGCAAGTTGAACAGCATAATTTCGACAGGGCGGCGTTTTTTTTATCACTGGATAAAGAACACTCATAAAATTAGTCAAGCCCAAAACCACACTAATAATTGCTAATTGCAGATGCACTTTTATGTTGCCTATAATGGCAGTTCAAACCTATAGTGATTGAATGAAAAAGACAAGCATTTCATTTTCCATTGTGCAAAAAAAAGTTTTCATTCTTTTTGTAGAGGCATGTAATGTGTGTGTGCATAAATGCTGAACAAAATTACTCACTTGCTGACATGGTTAGGATAACTATATGCAGATCTGTAATTTATTTATTTATATTTATGTCTGTCTTCTCTAGACCGTAAGCTTGTTGTGGGCAGGGAATGTGTCTGTTGTTATATATGATTATATACATAGAGAGTTGTTGTACTCTCTAAACATATATGTATAGATATATGTTTAGAGAGTTGTACTCTCTAAAGTGCTTAGTACAGGGCTTTGCACACAGGAAGCTCTCAATAAATACTATTGAATAAATGAATGATAAATTCTGCTTTTAATATGCACTATTTTATGGTTGGTATTGCTATCATTTATGAGAAGCAGCGTGGCTCAGTGGAAAGAGCCCAGGCTTGGGAGCCAGAGATCATGAGTTCTAATCCCCTCTCCTCCACTTGTCAGCTGTGTGACTTTGGGCAAGTCACTTAAATTCTCCGTGCCTCAGTGACGTCATCTGTAAAATGGTGATTAAGACTGTGAGCCTCAAGTAGGACAACCTGCTTACCCTTTATCTCCCCCAGTGCTTAGAACAGTGCTCTGCACATAGTAATCGCTTAACAAATACCAACATTATTATTATTTATCTTTTACCTCAATTGTCAAGAGTGTTATAAGAGAGAAACTTAGTTGCAAGTTAAGTGTCCTGGTTTCAGGTTTGAATTCACTTGGTTTTACTTAAGCCACAAACTTACTTTAACTTCAATAACCCATTCTCAGTTACTCTGCCCGCAACTCATTGTGACCATTGTAAACTTAGAATATATTAGTTAGTGAATATTTAGGTGAGAGATTTTGACAGAAAAGATGAATGATTTTTAGAGTGAGATATTCCATCTGCAGTTTGTCAATCAAGTGTATTTATTGAGCTCCTACTGTGTATTGAACACTGTGCTAAATGCTTGGGAGAGAACATTAAATAGACAAAATGCCTACCTCAAGCAATCTAAGAGCCCATACCCAATGATAAATCCAATCCTCCAAACTGTGAGTTCCTTGGAGGCAGGGAAAATGTCTACCACCCTTTTTATATTGTATTCTCCCAAGTGCTTAGTACAGTGCTCTGCACACAATAAGTGCTTAATAAAGACGATTGATTGACAGAAAGCACTTAAATGCCAAAGCAATAATAATTGAATATGTTATCTGTTGGATCTGAAGGGGAAAAATGTTCCAGGCAGGGAAAAGGGTATGAACAAAGAGATTGGCTTTGGGAGAGATGAAAATGAAGTAGAGTTAGTAGGTTAGCATGAGAATAAAGAAGAGTGTGAGCTGGGGTCTAGTGGGAAAAAGTGGATAGGTAGAAAGGAAAGAGTTGATTGTGTGATTTAAAGTAGATGATCGGAGATTTCTTCTTGATTCTGAGAGGAATGGGGTACTGTTGGAGGTTTTTGGGGAGTGGACAGATTTGGACAGAGAGCCATTTTAGAAAAATGATCTAGACAGCAGAGTGAAGCATAGGGTGGAAGAGGTGAGACAGGAGGCAGAGGGATCAGTGAAGAGGTTGATGAGGTACTCAAGTCAGGATGTGACAATGTCTAGACCAGCATGGTGGCCTCTTGGGGAGAGAGGAAGAGGCAGGGCCTATGAAATGGCAGGACATGGTGGCCTTCTTTTCTGGGTTGGGATAGGGTAAAGTGGGGTGACATTTTATTTACTGTTCCTGTGGAGACCATCTCCCTCACAGCAGCCATGGCGGGGCCACTTCCTGGAAGGAAGAGTGGCTTAGCTCTACCCCATTCTGATTTTACATCAGCCTGGGGCTGGAATGTTTGGTTTCACGGCCTCTACATCCCTGTAAGTGGCATCTCCTGGGGAACGTAATGGCACACGCACAGCGGGTGCTGAAATCGCTTCCGTGGAGCCACTGGGGCTGTGCTTGATATCCCTGGAGAATTGAGATCGGTGACAGCTGAGTTTGGTCATTATTTATTGACACTTCCCGGCATGCACTTCCTTCCCCTTTGGGAGGCTACACAGTTGCAACTTCCTCTTCACTGGACAGCCCCATTCAGAAAGTGCGTCCCCCAGAGAGTCGCGGGATTTAGTGCCACTCCATCTAAGGATAAATAGTTCAAACTGGAGTAACAGGATGATGGGGTCTGAGTTACCAGTCGTGACTCTGAGAAGAATCTTTGTCAGCCTTTGCCTCGAACTTGTTGAGGTTTGGGTAAATTCATGGATGAGGAGCCCAGAATGAGCAACCAGTTGGAAGGTGGAAGGAGACATTCAGGGTGTTGGATAACCCATCTCAAATCAGTCAACCTGTCAATTAGTAAAATTATTGAGGGCTGACTATGTGCAGAACATTGGACTAAATGCTTGGGAGAGTGCAATACCGCAGAGTTGATAGATGTGTTCCTTGCCCACAGGGAGCTTACGGTTTAGCGAGGGAGACAGGTTTTAATAGGAATCATTTATAGGTATGTGCAGAAATCCTGAAAGCTGAGGGTGAGGTGAATACCAAATGCCAGTTCTGACGATGAGTGTCCAGGAGAGTAACTATCACATACTAACGTGGCCAAGGGTTAGAACATGAGCCTGGGAGTCAGAGGTCATGGGTTCTAATCCCAGCTCCACCACTTATCTGCTGTGTGACCATGGGCAAGTCACTTAAATTCTCTGCGCTTCAGTTTCCTCATCTGTAAAATGGGGATTAAGACCGTGAGCCCCGTGTGGGACATGGACTCTGTCCAACCTGATTATCATGTAACTATCTCGGCGCTTAGTACAGTGTCTGTCACAGAGTAAGCGCTTAACAAATACCGTTTAAAAAAAGAGCCTTGGTGCTGCTTTCGGAGACAGAGTTCTGGCCTGCGTGAACAATGGCACTGACCCGATAATGGCTTTGTTCATGGTTTTCACCCTTAAATTGATAGCCCAGAATGTCCCGGATGTCAAAATGAGCAGCAAACTGCTAGGCATCATTAGGAAGATATGTAAAGTAATGAAAAAGGCAAAGTTTTGCCGCTTTATAAAACCATGGAAGACTGAAGATCCGAAAGTCTGAATGCAATTCTTTTCATTGCATTGAAAGGTGGGTATAATAGAGCTGGGAAAAAAACTAAGAAAAATCCCAAAATGAATAAGGAAATGAAGCAATCCCAATGGGATAGATCAAAAAGATTAGGATTCTTCAACCTGGAAAATCTAAAACTGAGGGGAAACAGGATTGAAGTTTAGCGTGAAGTGTATGGACAGGTCAAGAAAGGAATTTTTGTTCATCAAATCCCACACTACCTGTACCAGGACACCTACCGAGGAAACAAGGAAACATTTCTTCACTTGATGGTTAGTAAACCTAAGGCATTCATTAGCTCACAGAGGGTATTACACTAGCAGAAAAGACCAATATTTTCAAGAAGAGTTTGGACTGCTAATCGGTGTTCTGATAACGGGTTGTCAGAGGGAGAAGTCAGGAACGTTGGATGGGCGATGGTCGTCAAGGAGGATTGGATGGTCACGGTTCCACTAGTTTTCTGCCAGTCAATCAGTCAGTCACATTTATTGAGCGCTTACTGTGTGCGGAGCACTGGACTAAGCGCTTGGGAGAGTACACTATCACAATATAACAGACACATTCTCTACCCACAGAGTTCTCCCTCCTCCTTAGACTGTGAGCCCCCCGTGGGACCCGATTACCTTGTATCCAGCGCAGTGTTTAGTGTAGTGCATGGCACATAGTAAGCACTTAAAGCATAATCAATGGAATTTCAATCCATGGTATTTATTGAGCGGCTACTCTGTGCATAAGCAGAGGCCTGTTCATTCCGTTCCTAGCGTAGGCAGTGGCTATCAAGTGGAATCCGCTACAAGTCAAAACTCCCCTGTGCTGGGCAGCGGCAGCCTGGGAGAGTCGAGGGCGGAGTCTCAAGTTTACGGCGCTGAAGGAGACAACAGTAAACCACTTCCGTATTTTTACCAAGAAAACTATGGATCCACCACCAGAAGGACTGCAGATGGAGAGCGGGGCGTTCTGGGAGAGATGTGTCCGTCGTGTCGCTATGGGTTGGAGATGACTCAACAGCATAAAACAAGATAAGACTCTGTGCGTAGCAACATACTAAGTGCTTGGGAGAGTAAAATATAACAATACGCATCCGTTGCCTACGACGAGCTTACAGTCTAGAGGCAGAGTGTTGGACTGGGTGGGCAATTGTCTTTACCCAGAATAGGTTTATTCCTGGTGATTTGTTGTTATGGTTCTATGCCTCTGTCTTTGTTGATAACCTTTCTTTCTGTCCCAGGGATAGATTTCCTGCCATCACCTCCCCTTGCCACAATCCTACCCTCAACCCATCCGAGGAGGCTCATGTCCTCTGCTTTTAAGTCATCTCCGACCCATAGCGACTCCATGGCCACGTCTCTCCCGGAACACTCCGCCTCCACCCGCTGCCTTTCTGGTAGCGGAGCCATAGAGTTTTCTCGCTCAAAATACAGAAGCGGTTCACCAATGCCGCCTTCCGCGCGGTAAATTCAAGTCTCCGCCCTCGACTATCTCCCAGGCCACTGCTGCCCAGCACAGGCGAGTTTCGACTTGTAGCGGATTGCCTTTCACTTGCTGGCCACTGCCCAAGATAAAAACGGAATGGGTAGGCCTCTGCTTGACTCTTCCCTCCTGCGGCTGAGTCTGGTAGGGTACTGGAAACTTTCCAGATGTAATCCCGAGGGGTCAAGGAGGCTCAGTAGGGCTGAATTCCTGTACTAAAGCAAACTGTAACAAACAGGCAAGGCCGCATATCTGCAAATTGCAGACACTCTGTGGCTCAGTCCGGTGCTGTGCTCTGACAGATATCTGAACTATCTGTGTCGATTTTCGACTAATGTGTCATGTGTAATTAAAGGTTTGATGACTCTAATGTGTTTTTGCTTATAACCCACATTTGCAATCCATTAGCTGGGATCATTTGTTTAATAATAAGAAGGGCATCCCACCAGCACACCCGGCGAAAGCTAAAATGGAGAGCTGATTTGCCAGTAAAAGGGTCAAAGCGGAAATTCGCAGATGTAATGAGGGCCTTCCCGAACTCTGTGTCTCTGTGCGCTGCCCGCCAGAAATAGCCCTAAAATTAATCAGAAGCTGTGCCGGGGAAAGGCAGGTCCCAGAACTTTGCCCAAGATTTTACTACTCTCCCACAGGGGAAGTCCATTGGGAATAGCTCATCGCAGTTCTCATAGGACTTTAGTGCATTAAGAGTTAGTAGTGTTGCTGGTAGACAGTCAATCTCAGAGGAGTACAGAATCTTTTCCCTTGGAACTCGGTGCTAATCTCAACCTCATCCCCGTTTGGTGGGTTGCAAGGGTTATTTTCCACCTATGCGGATACCTAGAGTTTTACGTAGATTATAAAGAGGCAGCTACGTAACCCAAAAGAAGGAGCTAGCCCCCTGGGGGAACCTTCCCTGAAGGCAAGATCGAGGGACAGTGAGAAGGGTAGCGCCAGAGGAGCAAAGGATGCAGGCTGGCTTGTAGAAGGAGAGTAGCGAGGTGAGATAGGAGAGGGCTGATGATGGAGAGCTTTAAAGCCAATGGTGAGGAGTTTTTGTTTGATACGGAGGTGGATGGGCAACCACTGGAGGTTTTTGAAGAGGGGAGTGACGTCCCGAATGCTTCTTCAGAAAGGTGGTCTGGGCAGCAGAGTGAAGTATGGATTGGAGTGGGGAGAGACAAGAGGTTGGGAGGGCAGCAAGGAGGCTGATGCGGTAATCTAGGCGGGATAGGATGAGTGACTGTATTAACATGGTGATACATCGATGCATCTCAAACAGCCCAAGTCTTACACTGTAGTCGCCTTCCAGAAAATGGAAGGAATTGACATGATTGCCTCTCTCTAGCAGCTAATACTGTAATGAAGGAGCTTGCGATCCAGTGGGACTCTCTGTTGTTTGGGTAGAACAATTGAAATGAATTCTGAAAGATGTATTTGGGACAAATGGAGGCTTTTGGGAATACTGTATTACCCCAAGTCTCCCTTCTCCTGATGGAGATAATGATGATGTAAATAACGATGCGCGTATTTATTTATTTATGTAGATCTATTAATGTCTGTCTCTCCCTCTAGAGTGTGAGCTCAATGAGGGCAGGAAATGTGTCTGTTTGTTGTTGTATTTTACTCTCCCAAGGGCTTAGTACAGTGCTTTGCACACAGCTATGCTCAATAAATACAATTAAATGAATGAATACAAATACATCTTTCAGAATTCATTTCAACTGTTCCACCCAAACAACAGAACATTCATTTGTCCATGTAGGATCGGTCATCATTCATTCATTCAATAGTATTTATTGAGCGCTTACTATGTGCAGAGCACTGTACTACGCGCCTGGAATGTACAAATCGGTAACAGATAGAGACGGTCCCTGCCCTTTGACGGGCTTACGGTCTAATCGGGGGAGACGGACAGACGAGAACAATAGCAATAAATAGAATCGAGGGGATGAACATCTCATTAAAACAATGGCAAATAAATGGAATCAAGGCGATGTTCATTTCATTAACTGGAAATGACTCTTGACTCTCGATGTCATCGAAAGATGGCAAATACGGAGATCGCACTGACGTATATTGTTTATATGAGAAGCAGCGTGCCTTAATGGAAAGAACACGGGCTTGGGAGTCAAAGGACGTGGGTTCTACTCCCAGTTCCTCGACTTGTCTGCTGTGTGACCTTGGGTAAGCTACTTAACTTTTCTGTGCCTCAGTTCCCTCATCTGTAAAATGGGAATTAAGACTGTAAGCCCCACGTGGGACAACCTGATTACTCTGTATCTACCCCAGCTTAAAACAGTGCTTCGTACACAGTAAGCACTTAACAAATACCATTATTATTAGTAGTAGTATTGTTTATATGATTCTGGAATGTCAATCAATCAATAAATCACTAAATTTTTTGAGGACTTACTGTTTTTAATGATATTTGTTAAACGTTTACTACTAATGTTGGTATTTGTTAAGTGCTTACTATGTGCAGAGCACTGTTCTAAGCACTGGGGTAGATACAGGGTCATCAGATTGTCCCATGTGAGACTCACAGTTAATCCCCATTTTACAGATGAGGGAATTGAGGCCCAGAGAAGTGAAGTGACTTGCCCACAGTCACACAGCTGACAAGTGGCAGAGTCGCGATTCGAACCCATGAACTCTGACTCCCAAGCCCGGACTCCTTCCATTGAGCCACGCTGCTTCTCATACTATATGCCAGTCACTGTACTAATCTCTGGGATAATACAAGATAATCACGTTGGACACAGTCTTTGTCCTACGTAGGGCTAAGAGTCTTGATCCCCATTTTACAGCTGCAGTTACTGATGCACAGAGACATTACATGACTAGTCCAAGGTCACACAGCAGACAAGAGGCAGAGCCAGAATTAAAAATGGTAATAATAATAATAATAATAATAGTATTTGTTAAGTGCTTACTATATGCTAAGCACTTTTCCATGTGCTGGGGTAGCTACAAGTTAATCAGGTTGGACATAGTCCACCTGGGGCTCACACTACTAACTCCCATTTTACAGATGAGGTAATTGAGGCCCAGAAAAGTTAAGTGACTTGCCCAACGTGATACAGCAGACATAATAATAATAATAATAATGTTGGTATTTGTTAAGCACTTACTATATGCAGAGCACTGTTCTAAGTGCTGAGGTAGATAGAGGGGAATGAGGTTGTGCCACGTGAGGCTCAGAGTCTTAATCCCCATTTTCCAGATGAGGTAACTGAGGCACAGAGAAGTGAAGTGACTCGCCCACAGTCACACAGCTGCCAAGTGGCAGAGCCGGGATTCGAACACGTGGCGGAGACATTTGGCGGAGCTGGGATTAGAACAAAAAGTCCTTCTGACTCACGGGCCCATGGTCTATTGACTAAACCGTGCTGCTTCTCTGATTCCCAGGCCTGTAATCTTTCCACTAGGCCAGAGTGCAGAGAATTGTACTAAGCACTTGGGGGGAGTACGATAGAATTATCGTACACAATCCCTGTCTTTAAGGATTTTACAATCCAGCAAATGAACACCACCCAAAACTTGAGATTTGTACTTTCTTGAAATGTAGCAAACGGACAGTATGTCAACCCTTGAATGCAGGGCCAAATATTCACGAAGGTGGTCCCGGGGCACTTGAGAGTATGTCTGAGCAGAAGGAAAGATCACGTGAAATGCCCAACCCCCAATTATTGTTCTGGTCACTGCTGTCATGGCAACTATTGGCCAAGTTGGGCTGGAAAACTGAGCCCGTCAGTGGGCAGGGATTGTCTCTATCTGTTGCCGGATTGTACGTTCCAAGCGCTTAGTACAGTGCTGTGCACATAGTAAGGGCTCAATAAATACTACTGAATGAAAACCTGGGCAACTGGTGATGGAATTGAGAATATCAGTCACCGATGCTGCCATTTCTACTTAAAGTTCTCGTGGACACCAAGTTTTACCTCCTATTTGAAATCCATCCTGACCTTATCATTCCCAGGTGGGGAACAACCAATAGTCAACTTGAAGTCACTTGTGCCTGTTAGTGATGGTCTAGAACAGCCATCCTCTTCATTCTTTGAGCCCTCTACTGTGATATCGCTATTGGATTTTCATGCCTGGATTTCTTCATTAATCAACTGATGGTATTTTTTGAGCATTCACTGTGTACAGAGAAGCAGCGTGGCTCAGTGGAAGGAGCCCGGGCTTGGGGGTCAGAGGTCATGGGTTCAAATCCCGACTCTGCCCCTTGTCAGCCGTGTGACTGTGGGCAAGTCACTTCACTTCTCTGTGCCTCAGTTCCCTCATCTGTAAAATGGAGATGAAGACAGTGAGCCTCACGTGGGCCAACCTCATTCCTCTGTTTCCACCCCGGCGCTTAGAACAGTGCTCTGCACGTAGTAAGCGCTTAACAAATACCAACATTATTATTATTATTACAGAGCACTGTCTCAAGTGCATTTGGGAGAGTGTAATATAACGAAATTAGCAGTCTGGTTCCCTGCCCATAAAGAGCTTGCAGTTTAGAGAGAGCTAAGGGAGCTTATTTACAGAACATCTTAGGGAACTCTCTCATTTCAACATAATGCTCTAAAGTTTACTTTGCTTAAAACACCTTCCTTCCTCGACTCCTCAGCCTTTGAATTATTTCTGCTGACTTGAATAGAGTGATTAAATCTCATTTCAAAGGTAGCAGAGATAATGCATGGCCAATCTATTTAGCAAAGATAATGACATACTTTAGTCAGAGATAATGCCTGGCAGATCTACTTAACATAGATAATGACTTTAGTTAGCACAGGTTGCCTTTTCCTGACTAGGATATTTCCTTGTGGTGATATTTCCTCGTGTCTGGCCCAGTGATGGAAATTGGTACGTTTCTTAATTTGTAATCTGGTTAGATCCAGTGCGAAGATATCTGCCCAAGGCTGTTTGGCCATTATGATCAGTGAAACCAATAGTAATAATGTTGGTATTTGTTAAGCGCTTACTATGTGCCGAGCACTGTTCTAAGCGCTGGGGTAGACAGGGGGGAATCGGGTTGTCCCACGTGGGGCTCACAGTCTTAATCCCCATTTTACAGATGAGGGAACTGAGGCCCAGAGAAGTGAAGTGACTCGCCCACAGTCACACAGCCGACAAGCGGCAGAGCTGGGATTCGAACTCATGAGCCCTGACTCCAAAGCCCGTGCTCTTTCCACTGCGCCACGCTGCTTCTCCAAAAGTCAAGTCGGTCAACCAGAAAGTCAAGTGTGTAAAGGTGGACTTTGGAATCCCATCCAAACTCTACAAGGCTCATTCAGGCTCTGAAAATGTGACCCTCTAGGACATCTAGTCCCTTGCCCTAGGAAAGATAGCTCCCCATTTCATATTCCCTACACTTGGTCCAATAATAAATGCCTTAAGGGATACGCTTCAGTGTTTCACGGTTCACTCTATTTTCCTGCGGCTCTTTCTCACTGCTTAATATCATCCCATTATTTCTAGTTACACCCTGTTGTATAATCCTAAACGGTTTTCTCCCCTTTGATGGGTTTAACCTTCAAATGTTAAAACTGTATATCTGTCAATTCCTCCTTTTACTTGCCGTATGACCAGATAAGTGTGTACTTAGTCGGGTGCTTTTCCTCATGAGTCACTCGCTTCTTCACATGATTCATTTTTGATGTTTTCCTTCATATTTACCACAGCATATCAGCACCTTTCTTGGGCAGCATTATCCAGAAATGATACACAAGGTTCTGGGTATGTCCCCATCCAAGCATTGTCTACAGTGTTGGTATTTGTTAAGCGCTTACTATGTGCAGAGCACTGTTCTAAGCGCTGGGGTAGATACAGGGGAATCAGGTTGTCCCACGTGAGGCTCACAGTCTTCATGCCCGTTTTACAGACGAGGGAACTGAGGAGCAGAGAAGTGAAGTGACTCGCCCACAGTCACACAGCTGACAAGGGGCAGATCTGGGATTTGAACCCATGACCTCTGACTCCCAAGCCCGGGCTCTTTCCACTGAGCCTCACTGAGTGTGATACCTCTGTCTTGTCAAGTTTCTTATTCGAACTGTCACAGGATCAGTGACGATGATCCCCGATTGTCACTGAAACCACGGAATGGTTTCATTAGCAGCAGTGTGGATTGAATACCTGTTTTGGACGTGGCACTGAATCCGTCAGTTGATCATTCCGTGATATTTCTTGAGCCTTACCATGTGCAGAGCACTGTACTGTGTGCTTGGGGGAGTACGGTATGATAGAGTTGGTAGACGCTATCTCTGTATCCACTGAACACAGAGGACAATACTGAGCATGATGTAATGGATAGAGCAGGGGCCTGGGAATCAGAAGGTCATGGGTTCTAATCCCGGCTCCGCCACTTCTCTGCTGTGTAACTGTGGGCAGGTCATTTCGTTTCTCTGTGCCTCAGTTCCCTCATCTGTAAAATGGGGATCGAGACTGTGAGCCACATATGGGAGTGGGAATGTGTCCAACTCGATTTGCTTGTATCCACCCCGGTGCTTAGTACAGTGCCTGGTACAGACTGTGAGCCCATGGTTGGGTAGGGATTGTCTCTATTGGTTGCTGAATTGCACTTTCCAAGCGTTCAGTATAGTGCTCTGCATATAGTAAGCACTCAATAAATACAATTGAATGAATATAGTAAAGCACTTAACAATTACCGTTATTATTATTATTGTTAGAGAGAACACTGCAGACAGGTGCTGGAGAGGCACATACAATTACCAAGAAATGGAATCCCTGTTCTCAGGAACCCCTCAGTCTAGTGATAATAATAATAATAATGATGGTATTCGTTAAACGCTTACTGTGTGCCACACACTCTTCTGAACACTGGGGTAGATACAAGGTAATCAGGTTACCCCACATGGGGCTCACAGTCTTAATCCCCATTTTACAGATGAGGTAAATGAGGCACAGAGAAGTGAAGTGGATTGCCCAAGGTCACACGGCAGACAAGTGGCAGAGGGGGGATTACGACCCATATCCTCTGACTCCCAAGACCTGGCTCTTGCCACTTAATCCTGCTGCTTCTCACTAGCGATAATAATAATAATAATGTTGGTATTTGTTAAGCGCTTACTATGTGCAGAGCACTGTTCTAAGCGCTGGGGTAGATACAGGGTCATCGGGTTGTCCCGCGTGAGGCTCACAGTTAATCCCCATTTTACAGAGGAGGTAACTGAGGCCCAGAGAAGTGAAGTGACTCGCCCACAGTCACCCAGCTGACAAGTGGCAGAGCCGGGAGTCGAACCCATGCCCTCTGACTCCGAAGCCCGGGCCCTTTCCGCTGAGCCACGCTGCTTCCCCTATGCAAAGTCCTCACCAGACAACAGTGCATGCTAGGCCATGGGAGAGACAGACATGCGTTATTACAAAATGCTTCCTATTTGTGACAGTGTAGGAGGCATTTGGAAATTATGGAAAAACGTTTCAGAGTGCACGATAGCGGTGTTATCTGATCCCCGTGATTTTACCCTTTAGAAAGTAAGCTCTTGGTGGACAGGTATCATATTCCCTAATCTATTGTATTGTACCTTCCCAATCACTCAGCACACTGCTCTGTAGTCAGTCAGCTTGTCAACTGTAATCACTGAGCACTTACTGGGTGCAGAGCACTGTACTAAGTGTTTGGGAGAGTACAGTGCAACAAGAAACCAACTCATTCCCTGCCCACGATGAGCTTACAGTCTAGAAGGGAACCCAGTAAGTGTTTAGCTAACATATATTGATTGCTTGAGTGATTTTTAAATTTGGCACTTTCTGAGTGGTAATAACGGGAGGGAGACTTTGGAACAGCTAAGATCTGTTCAGTGAAGGCTGCAAAACCTGTCCTGTCTTGTCTTATGCCGTCGAGTCGTTTCCGACCCGTGACGACTCCATGGACGCATCTCTCCCAGAACAACCCGTCTCCATCTGCAATTGTTCCGGTAGTGTATCCGCCGAGTTTTCTCGGAAAAAATATGGAAGTGGTTTACCGTTGCTTTCTTCTGTGCAGTAAACTCGAGTCTCTGCCCTCAACTCTCTCTCAGGCCGCTGCCGCCCGGCGCAGGTGAGTTTTGACATGTAGCAGATTGCCTTCCGGGCACTATCCACTGCCCAAGCTAGGAATGGAAATGCCTCCGTTTGATTCTCCCTCCTGTAGCTGAGTTTGGTAGGGTACTGGAAACTCTCTAAGTATGACCCTGAGAGGGGACAAAAGTTGTACCGCCCTCGTTTTCCACATGATGTTTTATCTCCATGTTTGAGACAGACCACTGTCAGGGAAAATAGTAAACAACTGTATGTCTCTATCCTTATTGAGCTCCACGCCCATTGCCCACACCAGCTGTTTCTCATGTTCAATTCCCTCCCTTAAGCCCCTTGACCTCCCATTCGTCCCATCTCTTGCCCTTAATGATCTTGCCACCTATTTCATCCATAAAATTGCAACTCTGAGGTATGGTCTCCCTAAAATCTCCCTTGCACCTCTTCAATCCCACCCTTTTCCTGCTTCCTCTTCTACTCTCCCATTCTTCCCAGCAGTAACACAAGAGATCTTGTGCCTCCTCTTTAAATCTACCCTCTTCAACTGCACTTCGTACCCTATCCTTCTGCCCCGATTCGTTAACTTTCCCCCTTCCTTTTCCCTCCCCTTTGTCTAATGCCAACCAACTCACAGTACCTCGGTCTCATCTGCCTTGCCTCCAACCCCTTGCCCGTGTCCTCCCTTTTGCCTGGAAATGACAGACCACCACTCTCCCTATCTTAAAGCCCCACTAAAATCCTATCTCCTCCAAAAGGCCTTTCCTAACTAAATCTTCATTTCCTCTATTCACTCGCCCTTCTGTGACGCCTCTACACTTGGCTCTAACCCTGTAAGCATTTCGATTTTCACTCCTCCCTCAGCCTCACGACACTTGTGTATATACTTAGACTCTGCTATTTCCCCTATTCGTATTTTGTTTTCATTTCTGTCTCCCGCTCTTGACTGTAAGTTCTCTGTGGTCAGGGACCGTGTCTACCAACTCTGTTGTACTGTATTCTATCAAACGCTTAGTCCTCTGCACTCGCTAAACACATAATAAATACCATTGATTGATTGATTGATAAGAGAATGTTCTTTCTACACCTTAGTCTGTTTTAATGTGATGCAATACCAGAAAAAACAGTCGAGCACATGAGGCTGACATCGCTCAAGGACTGTGGAAAAACTGAGTTTTCTTTAACCCAAGGTTCATCAAGAACATAATCTCCATATTACATGAGAAGTGACTGTATTTCTCACTGTGGAAGAGCTGAGAAAGAATCATTGGAAAATGACCACCGTGAAACTGCCCTGCCACTCCAGGTGATCATTTTTCTTACAAAAAAAATCCCCAAATTAGAGGCACTAAATTATCTTCCCCATTTCCAAGACCCAACTCGATTTTTCATTCACCTTCTCCCGACGCAGTATTTAAAATTCCAAATCAATCAATATCAAAAGCACTTGGTCGGTCAGGAACAGAAGTTTCCTTAGAGAGAATGCCCTACTCCGAAAGAACACCATGTCGATGAAACTTAATAGTAATACCGAGTAGGAGATCATTAAAAACAATTCTGTCACTTCACCAGGCCTTTGTATTGTAATGCAAATGGTATTGATTGGTTGCAAATTCCTGTCTAAGCCCAGGTATTAAATCTCATAGGATTACATGGTAAGCGGGCCGGTAGTTGGTTTGACTCAGTGATAAACAGGTCGGGTAGGAGAGCCGAAGGTTACGAGACAATTTTTTTCGACTGGGCTCTCACAGTATTTCATGAACTAATTAAACGTTTTCAATTCCATTTCCTTCGTGGACAGTTTTTAGAAGAAAGGACAGTTCTTGTTCTCAGCTTTTAAAGTCTTTTGGGAAGGTATTGTTTTGGTAATAGGTACTATCTAGTGGAAATAAATTATCCATTCACAAGATCTAAATTCAAATCTGACATGATACAGTTCCCCATGGTTACCAAGGCTATAGGAGAATTGCTGTCGACTGCTGTGACTGCAGTGCTGGCTTTATGAATTTTGTCCGGGTATGTTTTCATGACACTTGTATATTTATATTCATCTTTATGTCGCTCCCTCCTCCGTGAAAACAAATCCTGTAGACGGGAGTGGGGAACGCGAAGCTTCATAAAACCGCTAAGGTTGCGGCTAGCGACATCAAATGGGTGATTTCATTACACTGGACTAGACCAAGGTGGCCGTTGGAGATCCCTTCGTAATTTTAATTCCATCCCAAAGTAGCTGCAAGTGAAGTTCAAGAAAGCTTGCTCCAAGAAATGTATCACTATGGTGGTCTGTTTCTAACCACGCCGTGGGCACAGGTACTTGTCGATGCCAGCGGTAAAACAACTTTTCAAGTAAAGGAACCAGCTCTCCAGGTGAAGTACGCATGCTTTTTTCTAGCGGGAATCCTATTAGCCCTCCACTTAAGTGCCTTTGGAATGTTTTATCATTTCTGATATGACTGAAGTTGTTAGTTTTAGCACTATTAAAGACTCAGAAAAGAGAACTGATACTTCACCGTACAACAGCCAAAAGTAACTTAATGGCTAAATTTGATTCCTTTCCCCAAGTTGCACACTCCAGAAATTGGCTTAATAATGCATTATCTGCAAGTCATCAGTTGCAATTAAGGTCACTGTACTTCATGGGCTGAGGAACTTTCTGAGTGTCAGGTCTGAGAGAGATGGGGCTCGGCTTAGGGAAGACAAATGCAAATTGAAAGATCTGGAGTTTGCATTGGATGCGCATGATGTAATTATGTTATTGCAGCCCTATTAACTCTGTATTTTAAATAAAGAAGGAAAAGGCAAAAAAAAAAAATCAAGCTAATGACATAGAAAACTGCAAATACATGACAGGGGTTCCTGAAAGGATGAGCAGAGAAGTAGTGAAAAAGGGAATTCAGGTTCGGAAGTGGAAATTCAGATTTCCTCTGGGGTCTGAAGCCGCTGATGTTGCTCCTTCACGGAAACTGCGTAGACTTTCTGCCGCTGTCCCGGGTCCCTTCTGTGCAAGCGAAGCAGCGTGACCTTAGTAGAAAGAGCACGGACCTGTGAGTCAGAGGACCTGTGTTCTAATCCTGACCCTGCCGCTCATTGTGTGTGACCTTGGGCAAACCCCTTAACTGCTCTGTGCCTCAGTTTCCTCATAGGATAGGGATTTAATACCTGATCTCACTCTAACGTAAATTGTGAGCCCCATGTTGGACAGGGACTGTGTCCGGCCAGATTATCTTGGATCTACCCCGGCACTTAGAAAGGTTCTTGACGCGTGGTAGGATGTAAGCTCATTGTGGGCAGGGAATGTGCCTGTTTATATTGTTGTTTGTCCTCTCCCGAGGGCTTAATCAGTGCCCTGCACATGGTCAATGCTCAATAAATATGATCGATTGATAGTAAGCACTTATGAAATACCATTTTTTTTTTAAAAAAAGGCACAATTCCCTGGGTTTTAGGTTAGTGCTGCTGGATCTGGAAGGACTCTGGTTAGTGAGAAGGAGGCAGGAAGGATTCGTTCAGTCTTCATCCCCTAATGTTCAAGTGAGGTGGTCACGGAGGGCAGGGTCTGTGTCTAACAACTCCATTGTATCGTACTCTCCCAAGCGCTTAGAAGAGTGCTCTGCACACACAAAGCACTCAATAAATTCCACTGATTGATTCTTATCTCATCCCCTAAACTGCAAGATCACTGTGGGCAGGGAACATGTCTACCAACCCTTCGATACTGTACAAACAGCGTGGCTCAGTGGAAGGAGCCCGGGCTTGGGAGTCAGAGGTCATGGGGTCGAATCCCGGCTCCGCCGCTTGTCAGCTGTGTGACTGTGGGCAAGTCACTTAACTTCTCTGTACCTCAGTTACCTCGTCTGTAAAATGGGGATTTAAGAATGTGAGCCTCATGTGGGACAACCTGATTACCCTGTATCTACTCCAGCGCTTAGAACAGTGCTCTGCACACAGGAAGCGCTTAACAAATACCAACATCATCATGATTATTACTCTCCCAAGCATTCAGTACAGTGCTCCGCACACAATATGCACTCAGTAAGTACCAGTAATGAATCGATTGATCCTTATCTTGTCCTCTAGACTGTAAATCCACTGTGGGCAGGGAACACGTCCATCAACTCTGTTACATCGTTCTCTCCGAAGCGTTTAGTACAGTGCTGTGCACGCAGTAAGCCCCCAGTAAATATGATTGATTGTTTCCCAACTCTATTCTATTGTACTCTCCCAAATGCTTTGTCTCTCTTTATTGCTGTACTGTACTTTCCCAAATGCTTAGTACAGCGCTCTGCACATGGTAAGTGCTCAATAAATGCAATAGGATGAATGAATGAATGAACGCATGAATGAATACAGTGCTCTGTGCATAGGAAGTGCTCAGGAAATACCAGTGATTGATTGATAGATGCCAGACAGACGAATGCATATGACCTTACATGTATTATGCCAGATGCACAATGTAAATGATGCCACTTGTCAGCTGGGTGACTGTGGGCAAGTCACTTCACTTCTCTGTGCCTCAGTTACCTCATCTGGAAAACGGGGATGAAGACTGGGAGCCCCACGTGGGACAACCTGATTCCCCACGTCTACCCCAGCGCTCAGAACAGTGCTCTGCACCTAGTAAGCGCTTAACAAATACCAACATCATTATTATCACACCTGTCATTTGGGGGACGTTTCTCCTCCCACTCTCCACATTTGTTCCGGATCAGTCAGACGTATTTATTCAGCGCTTACTGTGTGCAGAGCACTGTCCTACGCGCTTCGGGAAGAACGATATATCGGAGTTGGTAAACACATTCCACGCCCACAGTGAGCTTCCTTACCCAGCTCCCTGGTCGTAGGCACCGCTTCCAAGCCAGGGAACTTGGCGACTGGAGCCGAGGCAGAGGAAGTGAGGGGGCTTAAGATAAAAATACTGGGCATAAGGATGGCCTGGGTTACGTGTCCAAACCAGGCGGGGGACAGGTCACCCGAAAACCCGACCACCTGCTTTGAAGCTGGACAGACGGCCCCCACTGCATTTAAGTCGATATCCGACTCTTGGGAGAAGAACTCCGAGTCTAGGATGCCGCAGAGGGATCAAGAGAGACCATGTAATGGAAAGGGAATGCAAACAAATACACAATAATTCATTGCACTTTGGATGTTGGCTTTGGCTCCGGTTCGGTACCTGCTTCGGTGAACTGAACTGGCTACTTGGAAAGGCACGGAAGTACCTCTTGATTTAATGATTTGAATTGTTGACCGCTCCGTTTACTGAAGGGCTCTCTCCCAGACAGAAGAAGAGGCTCTTCCGTTCCTAACCGGTTGCCCTCAGAGCAGGGTCTGGCAGTTATACGAGAAGCAGCGTGGCGCAGTGGAAAGAGCACGGGCTTTGGAGTCAGGGCTCATGAGTTCAAATCCCAGCTTTGCCACTTGTCAGCTGTGTGACTGTGGGCAAGTCACTTACTTAACTTCTCTGTGCCTCAGTTCCCTCATCTGTAAAATGGGGATGAAGACTGTGAGCCCCACGTGGGACAACCTGATTCCCCTGTGTCTACCCCAGTGCTTAGAACAGTGCTCTGCACATAGTAAGCGCTTAACAAATACCAACATTATTATTATTATTATTACCCTCATCAGCATTCAGAAACCCAAAATAACAACACCAGTTTGGAGCAGCGTGGCTCAGTGGAAAGAGGCCGGGCTTCGGAGTCAGAGGTCATGGGTTCGACTCCCGGCTCTGCCACCCCTCAGCCGTGTGACTGTGGGCGAGTCACTTCACTTCTCGGTGCCTCAGTTACCTCATCTGTAAAATGGGGATTAACTGTGAGCCTCACGTGGGACGACCTGATCCCCCTGTATCTACCCCAGCGCTTAGAACAGTGCTGCGCATAGTAAGCGCTTAACAAATACCGACATTATTATTATTATTATTATTATTAGACTTTCCAGGAATCTGTACATCAATGCGTTTTCTTATTGTTCTGTTAGATTTGCGTATCCCATCCGTTTCACTCAGTAAGGGGACATTTTAGCATCCCTCTAGACCGACTGCAAGTTCACTGTGGCCAGGATTGTGTCTACCAACTCTTTTACATTGTACTCTCCCAAGCGCTTAGTGCAGTGCTCTGCACACTCAATAAATGCTACTGATAATGGTCTTAACATGCTAAGGTTTGTCATGTCAGAGCAGCAGCGCGGCTCAGTGGAAAGAGCCCGGGTTTGGGAGTCAGAGGTCATGGGTTCAAATCCCGACTCTGCCCCTTGTCACCTGTGTGACTGTGGGCAAGTCACTTCACTTCTCTGTGCCTCAGTTACCTCACCTGTAAAATGGGGATTAAATCCTCCTCCTTCTTACTTAGACTGTGAGTATTCCCTCTCCCGGACAGACCGGCCTGGCAAGAAGCCATCAGACAAAGGAGTTGCTCCCTTTTTTAAAAAAAAAAAAAAAATTAATAGTATTTGTTAAACCCTTACTATGAGTCAGACACTGTACTAAGCGTTGGGGTAGATACAAGCTAATCATATTGGACACAGTCCGTGTCCCGCATGGGGTCCCCAGTTTTAACCCTCACTTTAACTGAGTCGTAGAACAGTTAAGCGGCTTGCCCAGGGTTCACACAGCAAACAAGCGCCGGAGCCGGGATTAGAACTCGGGTCCTTCTGACTCCCAGGCCTATGCTCTATCTACTGGACCACACCGCTTCTTCTTGAGCGATAGTTTCCCAGAGATCAGGACATTCAAAAGCAGGCTCGACAAACACGCCACATGGCATAGGGCCATTTTTACCTCCGGGCTGTCCTGTGATGCAACTCTCCTTTTAGTCCCATCTGCGCTCATGGGTAAGATTTCAGGATCAGCCAAGTCATCTTCTACAACTGATAGTCATACATATATCCCTCCCCAAAGAGTTCGCGTGCTACGCTGGCTCTTTCAGCTAAACTGCTCCGACTGTTTATGTTGCAGTCTTCTTCTCCCTGGTAACTGTGACCAAATACAGCTGCACGGTCACCATCATTACAAGTTGAAAATTAGATCACCGGGGGAAGCAGCGTGGCTCAGTGGAAAGAGCCCGGGCTTCGGAGTCAGAGGTCATGGGTTCGACGCCCGGCTCTGCCACTTGTCAGCCGTGGGACTGTGGGCAAGTCACTTCACTTCTCTGGGCCTCAGTTACCTCATCTGGAAAATGGGGATGAAGACCGTGAGCCTCACGTGGGACGACCCGATGACCCTGTATCTACCCCAGAGCTTAGAACAGTGCTCTGCCCAGAGTAAGCGCTTTAACAAACACAAACGTTATTATCACCGATGGAGCCAAAGCACGTCTATCATTCTAAACTAACCACACAGATCATTCACGTATTGTTAAGGAAAGAGCAAAAGCTTTCACGTTAGACCAAACTGTCTCTTTAATAATAATGTCGGTATTTGTGAAGCGCTTACTATGTGCAGAGCACTGTTCTGAGCTCCGGGGTAGATTCCCCCTGATAATCGGAACCGATGTTGATCCTAGTAGCCATTCAGTCGTACCATGTAGCCATATAACCGTTTAGTTCCCCAGTAATTGGAACCAATGTGATCCTTTTATCCATAGTGGGGAGAGCACGGACTTGGGAGTCAGGTCGTGGATTCTAAACCTGGCTCTGCCAATTGTCTGCTGAGTGGCCCTGGGCGAGTCATTTTACTTCTCTGTGCTTCAGTCGCCTCATCTATAAAACGGGGATTGAGACTGCGAGGCCCACATGGGACAGGGACCGGGTCCAACCCGATTTGCTCGTATCCACCCTAGTGCTTAGTACAGTGCCTGGCACGGAGTGAACGCTTAACCTATGTCGCAGTTATCCTCGTAGAGAGATGGAAGCGACAAGCTGCAGAATGGGCAGGAAAATGGCGACTCAATCGAGTCTTCACAGTGAAGGTGGAGGGAGGCCAGGGCACCCCCCACCCTGAGGGAGTTCTCTCAAGGACTCCACACAGAGAAGCGCGCGATGGCAGAAGAGGAGGCGGAGGATTGAGAGTCTTGTACTACAACTTCATCGGCGTGATTTTATTTAGATTAAATGCAAGTCTGGTTTACTGTGCGACCTGCCAGAGCCCAGGAGGATAAAGACCTCGGCAAAATGGTTTAGCTCTCGGTAGTAGTTTTGCTTGTCTTACGGCCTTGAGTTCTAAAAGGGCTGTTTGTGATTTAAAGAATGAAGGACGCAATTCATCAGCTGATAAGACAGGTGCGGAAACCACCTTGTAAAGAGATGACTATATTAAAGAGAGAATTAAGCAGCTTAGTGAATCCACTCCACGTCCCCACTGGGGAAAAGATAAGGGGACAACGACAGAATACACCCTTTGTTGTCACTAATGAATTTTGAGAGGAAAAATAACTAGATCTGCGGAATGCTAACTTCCATATTTATCGTGCATCTGCTCTCGGGAGACTTTTATTACTCGAGATACATAAAGTAAACAAATCTTCCCAACGAGCCCATTATTCTGTTGTTTTTAATAAAAACACATTGCGAGTGTCTGCTTCCGCAAACGTATATGTCTGTAGTCACACATGAATATTTATACGGATTCACTGGTATTTTAAATGGGTAGCTGGCACCGGCACGGCCAATATTGAGACTAAAACGTTTTCATTAATACGGCTATTTATGTTCGTCTAATGAAGCACAAAATGGTAGGTCAGGCGATTTCCAGAGATGTTCGCAGGCGTCTAGTCGGAGGTTTCATTTTAACCCTCTTGGTTTTTGAGGTAACGCGTCTTCTCGACGATCAGTTTATTCAAAGAAGGGTTCATCTGCTTCAAATGCAGTATTCAGTAGGATTCAGGAAACAGCTGTCAGATGAAATAAAAAATACACGATAAACAAAACCAACCCATCTTTCTAATTGATTTTCACCTAGCTGCACCAAGATATGAGAAGCTTGTCACTGAGGGCCGTTGGTGTGAATGCTACGGGCGATTGCCCTGAACTTTAAACAAAGCCATAAAGCGCAATTCCCCCGCCCCCGCTGACGCGTTTCTGAGATCCGAAGCAGGAAGTCAGTGGTGTGGTGCCTCAAATAACTAGACATTAGTCCCTCCACTTTGGAGCACGGGCCTGGAAGTCAGAGGACCTGAATTCTAATCCCGGCTCTGCCACCTGTCTCCTGTGTGACCTCCGGCAAATCACTGAACATCTCTGGGCCTCAATTACCCCAACTGTAAAATAGGGGTTGACTCCTACCCTCTCCTACTTAGATTGAGAGCCTCAGGTGGGACAGGGACGGTGTCCTATCTGAAAAACATCTATCTACCCCAGCTCTTAGAACAGTGCTTGGCACATAGGAAGCGCTTATCAAGTACCACAGTTATTATCTCCCCTTCCAGACAGTGAGCCCATTGTTGGGTCGGGATTGTTTCTGTCTGTTGCCGAATTGTCCATTCCGAGCGCTTAGTACAGTGCTCTGCACACAGTAAGCGCTCAGTAAATACGATTGAATGAATGAATGAGAGACCCAAGACAGGTCTGGATTACAGATTGCATTGGCAATGGATTTGAGACCTTGCTACTTAATACTGTTATTGATGAGTAAGAACTGAGAAATCAGTGCCCCCGATTAACTGATCGATAGTAGGAAACGGTCAAGAGAAGAAGCGTGCCCTGTGTGACCCTGACCAAGTCATTTCTTTTCTCTGTGCCTCAGTTACCTCATCTGTAAAATGGGGACTAATCCCAGGAGCACCATCCCGATTAGACTGTAAGCCCATCATTGGGCAGAGATTGTCAGTTATCTGTTGCCGAATTGTACATTCTAAGCGCTTAGTACAGTGCTCTGCACACAGTAAGAGCTCAATAAATACTATTGAATGAATGAATGAATGAATGAATGTGGGACATGGACTGTGTCCAACCTGGCTGTGTTGTATCTATGCCAGCCCTTAGTACAGTAGCTGGCATATAATTACCCTATTTACTTTGTTAATGAGATGTACATCCCCTTGATTCTATTTATTGCTATTGTTTTTGTCCGTCCGTCTCCCCCGATTAGACTGTGAGCCCGTCAGTGGGCGGAGATTGTCTCTATCTGTTGCCGAATTGTACATTCCAAGCACTTAGTACAGTGCTCTGCACCTAGTAAGCGCTCAGTAAATCCTACTGAATGAATAATCAGTGCTTAAGAAATAGCCTTAGAAAAGTCCGTAGAATACTCAATTTCACTTATTCCCAGACATTGGCCAAAGACAAAAGCTGGGATTTAGAATTAGTCAGTGGGATTTATTGAGCGCCGCATGCAGAACACTCTACTAAGCACTCATGAAAGTACATTATAACAGAACTGGTAGATGTGATTTCCACCAATCCCTCCAATATTTCTGCCCCTGCTCCGCCACCCCAAGGCGTGCTTCTGAGTGACTCTTTTGTTTCTTTCTCTCTTTCATTCGTTCATTCATTCAAAAGTAGTTATTGAGCGCTTACTATGTGCAGAGCACTGTACTACTGAAAACCGAGTGCTAAATGGGAAAGACAATAGAAAGAGTGTTATGGGTCTTTTAAATCGTGGGTCTCCCGTCAAGCCTGTAAGGAGATCAGTCAATCGGCGTCGTTTTCTCAACTGTAAATAGGTAGGTATTCAATACCTGTTCTCCCTCCTTTTTGACTGTAAGCTTCAAGTGAGACAGGGACTGTTTCCGTCCTGATTGGCTTTTATCTGCCCCAGCTCTTAGAAGGATCTTGACACACAGTAGATGCTTAACAAATACCACAAAAAGTGGTTTTTATTGAGTCCCCGCTATTATTTTATGGTATCTGTTAAACACTTACTAAGTGTCAAACACTGTACTCAGTGCTGGGGTAGATAAAAGCCAATCAGGATGGCCTCGGTCCACGTGCCAATGTCCCCACGTGGGGAATCACGGTCCTATTCTCCATTCTACAGATGAGGGAACTGAGGCACAGAGAAGTGAAGTGACTTATCCAAGGCTACACAGCAGAAAAGTGGCAGAGCCCGAAGTAGAACCTGGGGACTTCTGACTTCCAGGCCCGTGACCTATCCACTAGGCCATGCTGTTAATCTGCACAGTGTGTGCCGAGCACTGTACTAAGTACCTGGGAAAGTACAGTGCAATAGAGCTGGTAGGCACGATCCATGCCCATGAGGAGTTTATAATCTATAAGGTGTCAACAGTTGCAAAGACCCAACGTCGGGGATCCGACTTGCACCCGCAGTATGAGCCGGGGTGACCTAGTGGATAGGGCGTGGGCCTGGGAGCCAGAAGAACTTGGGTCCTAATCCTGCCTCCGCCACTTTCCTGCTGTGTGATCTTGGACAAGTCGCTTCACTTCTCTGTGCCCCAGTTACCTCATCTGTAAAATGGGGATTAAGACTGTGAGCCCCACATTCGACAGGGACCGTGTCCAACCTGGTAACCTTACAATAATAATAATAATGTTGGCATTTGTTAAGCTCTTACTATGTGCGGAGCCCTGTTCTCAGCACTGGGGTAGATACAAGGAAATCAGGTCGTCCCACGTGGGGCTCACGGTCTTCATCCCCATTTTACAGATGAGGTAACTGAGGCCCAGAGAAGTGAGGTGACTTGCCCAAAGTCACGCAGCGGACAAGTGGTGGAGCTGGGATTAGAACCCAGGTCCTTCTGACTCCCAAGCCCGAGCTCTGTCCACTGAGCCACACTGCTTATACTTACTACAGCACTTAGAACGATGCTTGACACATGCTAAATGCTTACCAAACGCTATTATTATTATCATCGATATAAATAAATAGACCGGTCACACCCAGCCAATAAGAATGCAAGAACCTTTATTCAGCCACCCGCATTCACAATACAAGAGGAGGAAGAACACGTACAGGAAGAGTAAGATTGCCAACGTCTAATAAAGTGGCTCGTTGAAGCTGCTCGTAGTCACCCTGTTCGCAGGGGAAAAACCAGGTTTCTACGAGCGTGCGCTCCAGCGCCAAGACATAGAACATGGCTTCCAAAGGGGAGAGGACAGAAAGCAAAGCGCATATAACCCATTCCCGAGGGAATCGATCATCGATCAGTGGTATTTGTTGAGCGCTTAATGTGTGCAGAGCGCTGAACTGACCACTCGAGAGAACACAGTGTAACAGTATAACGGACGCGTTCTCCGAGTTTACAGTCTAAATGGAAAGGCAGACGGCGGCGTAAATGAACGTACGGATATGTGCTGTGGGGCTGGGAGGGGGAAGGAATGAAAGGAGCAAATCAGGGTGATGCACAGGGGAGTGGAAGGAAAGGGAGAAGAGGACTTAGGGAAGGTTTCCTGAAGGAGACGTGCCTTCAGTAAGGCTTCGGACCCGGAGGAGAGTAACTGTCTGCTGGATATTGGCTGCGGGAAGGGGAGAGCGTTGCAGGCTAGAGGCAGGATGTGGGCGAGAGGTTAGCGGCAAAATAGACGAGCTCAAGATGCAGTGAGTAGATTGGCATTAGAGGAGCGAACATCAAGTATCAGCTCCTTAAGGGGCACACCTGTACGTCACATGCAGTCCAATCGGTCAATCAATCCTATCTATTGAGAGCTTACTACGTGCAGCCCAAGGAGGACACCTAGCTCTCTTCCAGGTCAACAGCTGGGGTGAGTCACATTCCCGGTTGATTCCTCATAGCGTTCCCAGCACTGGCCATCGCAGAGCAGGCTTTCTGCACCCTGGATAGGGGCCTGTGTTAGACTTGCTAACAGCACTCTCATCCTTCTGAAAAGAGCTATCTCCTTGGCGCAGATTTTATAGAATATGCGGTTCTTTGGATTTTCCACTCGGGATGGGGAGAA
This sequence comes from Ornithorhynchus anatinus, assembly GCF_004115215.2. Taxonomy (NCBI): domain Eukaryota; kingdom Metazoa; phylum Chordata; class Mammalia; order Monotremata; family Ornithorhynchidae; genus Ornithorhynchus; species Ornithorhynchus anatinus. The sequence goes on along the minus strand of NC_041729.1, from coordinate 100,647,089 downwards.
GATGGTGAGTTCCCAGCCAGTCAGGGCAAGCGTGGGCAAATATCACCTTTCTGGGGACTTTCCCCTCGCCCGTCAGCAATACTGCCCGAGGGTCGCTCCGCCGTGTCGGTGAACGAGTGCTCACTCTGAGCTAATGGCCGTTTTGGCAGACAAGATCGAGTCTGTCACAAGACGGTGATGGAGAGAAAACATCATGTTTTTCTGACTGGGAGGTACTGGTTTTTTTTTAAAAAAATGGCCCATTTGAGAAGTGTACATAACTAGCTGTAAGATACTTAGAGAAACCAAACTGGAGACTGGGCAGAGAGCCGTCGGTTTTAAAAACCGCACCAGAGATAGTTTAAACTGTTCACTTTGACCAACTCAGGAAATCTGAAGTTCATTTATGACCAAGAAGATATTCTGCAACCCAACCAATTTTCTATCACCTTCGTCTGACGAAAGGAGAAAGCCTAGATTAAACTTGAGCAAGTTGCTTGACTTCTCTGTGCCTCAGTTTCCTCATCTGTAAATGGATATTCACACCTACTTAGACTATGAACCCCATGTGGTAGAAGGGCCGTATCCAACCCGATTAACTCATATCTACCCCGGCATTTAGAACAGTGCCTGACACAGAATAAGCAATTAACGCATACAAAAATACTTTTTTCTCAGTTTCCTGAAGAAGTAAAAACTCATGGAGAATGGGAAAGCTCCCAAGCCTGATGACATTCCTCCGAAATAATTCCATATCTGCTGTGTGATGTTGGGCCAGTCATTTATCTTCTCTGTGCGTCAGTTACCTCATCTGTAAAATGGGGATAAAGACCGTAAGCCCCAGTTGGGACAGGGACTGTGTCCAACCTGATCATCTTTTATGTACCCCAGAGATAGGTATAGGGCCTGACACACAGTAAGCACTTTGACAAATACCATTTTAAAAAAAAAAAGAGAGGTTCATGGCCAGAGAGAATGTCATGGGCAAAGTCAATCTCTTTTGCCTGAATTCATATTCACTTGGACTTTTCCACTGCTTCCATAACCAATGGAATAGGGTTGCCCTTCATCTGGTTTTAAACCAGAAAATCTGATTTTAAATTGGTCTGTCCTCTATCCAACACTGATATGGCACATGGCATCTCTATAATCGGTATTTTTATTTTATTTGTTGGCCTCCCTCCGCCTAGACTATTCTGGCTGAATTCCGTTACTTAGAAGCTATAGCCGCTTTGAGAATGAGAGTGGATTGAGAGGGGAATTGAAAGGCAGGGGTCACCCGGAAAGATACTCGAGGTTGGGGTGGTTTTGGAGAGACTTTTACCAAGCAGTGCATTTAACATTATTACGATTGTTATTATCGTTGTCGTTATTACATTTGTTATGCACTTACTGTATGCCAAGCATTTAGTTCGTTGTGGGCTGGGAATGTGTCTGTTTATCACTGTTATGAACTTTCCAAAGTACTTATTACAGTGCTTTGCACACAGCAAGCGATCAGTAAGTATAATTGAATAATAATGATGGCATTTATTAAGCGCTTATTGTGTGCCAAGCACTGTTCTAAGTGCTGGAGGAGACACGAGGTAACCAGGTTGTCCCACGTGGGGCTCACGGTCTTAATCCCCATTTTACAGATGAGGGAACTGAGGCACAGAGATGGTAAGTGTCTTTCCCAAAGTCACACAGTAATAATGATGGCATTTGTTAAGCGCTTGCTATGTGCAAAGCACTTTTCTAAGCGCTGGGGGGATACAAGGTGATCAGGCTGTCCCAAGTGGGGCTCCCAGTCTTAATCCCCATTTTACAGATGAGGTACCTGAGGCCCAGAGAAGTGAAGTGACTTGCCCACGGTCACACAGCTGACGAGTGGCGGAGCCGGGATTAGTACCCACGACCTCTGACTCCCAAGCCCGAGCTTTTTTCCCACTAAGCCACACTGCTGCTCCAAAGCGTTACGTTATGTTGCGTGCCCAGCTTAACATTTGGGACCTCAGTGCTTCTCTGAGGGTGGAGTCTTTTCTAAGGGTGACATCATCCTATCCAGAATAGAGAGCCATCAGCATCTGAAACACAAAAAACGGGAAAAAGTGCCAGTAACGGACCCTAAGGAATTAGGTTCCTCTCTGTTGCGGGACAAGTATTGATTAGAGGTTTTTTGGTGGACCTCTAGGTGACTTTGCCGACCATGGAGAGACTCACCACCACCTGGCTTCGAAAAGCCCGCTGGACCTAAGTGTTTGCGAGTGCCAGATGTGGGCAAGGAATGTGTCTGCTAATTCTGCTGTAATATAATAATAACAATAATGTTGGTATTTGTTAAGCGCTTACTATGTGCCGAGCACCGTGCTAAGCGCTGGGGTAGACACGGGGGAATCGGGTTGTCCCACGTGGGGCTCACAGTCTTCATCCCCATTTTCCAGATGAGGGAACTGAGGCACGGAGAAGTGAAGTGACTTGCCCACAGTCACACAGCTGACAGATGGCAGAGCTGGGATTTGAACTCATGACCTCTGACTGCAAAGCCCGGGCCCATTTTCCAGATGAGGTAACTGGGACACAGAGAAATTAAGTGACTTGCCCAAAGTCACACAGCTGACAAGCGGCGGAGCTGGGATTCGAACCCACGACCTCTGCCTCCCAAGCCCGGGCTCTTTCCACCGAGCCAAGCTGCCGTGCCTAGTACGTTACTGTGCACATAGTAAGCACTCAGTAAATGCCGCTGATGGCCAAAGTATCAAATCCCCTACCTTATCCTAGTATGAAAATCGATTCCACCACCAACTCAGCCATGGGCAAGTCGCTCGACCTCTAGGATCCCGGTTACCTCATCTGTAAAATGGGACTTCAGAGAGTGCGGCCTAATGGAAAGAGCAAGGGACGGGAGGCCGGGAGACTTCAGTTGTAGTCCTTGCTGCGGCAGCAGTCTGCTTTGTTACCTTGAGCAACTCATTAATCTCTTTTGCCTCAGTTTCCTCTTCTGTAAAATGGGGGTTATAGACAAGGTGACCTAGTGAAAAAGACCAGGGCCTGGGACTGAAAGTCACGACAAACGGATGCTCGTCTCTGCTCCGTCACTGGCCCGCCGTATAACCCTGGACCGTAAGTGCACCCCTCTAGACGGTAAGTTCCTTGTGGGCAGGAAATGCGTCTACTGATTCTTTTATATTTCACTTTCCTAAGTGCTCACTCCAATGCCTTGCACACAGTAAGCACTCAGTAAATACCACTGATTGACTGATTGATTGACTGTGGGCAGGGAGTATGTCTACCAACTCACTTGTACAGTTCTCTGTAGAGAAGCAGCGTGGCTCAGTGGAAAGAGCAAGGGCTAGGGAGTCAGAGGTCACGGGTTCAGATCCCGGCTCTGCCACTTGTCAGCTGTGTGACTGTGGGCGAGTCACAACTTCTCTGTGCCTCAGTTACCTCGTCTGCAAAATGGGGATTAACTGTGAGCCTCACGTGGGACGACCTGATGACCCTGTATCTTCCCCAGCGCTCAAGAACAGTGCTCTGCACATAGTATGCGCTTAACAGATACCAATATTATCATTGTTGTTATTATTATTATTATTCTCTCTCAAGTGCTTAGAACGGTGCTCTGCACACAGTAAGAGCTCATTAGATACCGTTGATCGATTGAAGTCATTTTTCTCAGTTTCCTCATCTCTAAAACTGGGGAGAAGATACCCGCTCTGTTTTCCTTTAAGGGTGTGAGCATCACGTGGGACTGTATCTGATCTGATTATCGTGTATCTACCCCAGGACTTAGCACAGTGTCTAGCACATATCATAACTAACTGATCAGTGCCGTCGACTGTATCGGTGGCCCTGCCTTTCAATAGCTTCTCACCTTAGGTGGTTGTCCTGTGATACGGACTGAGGTCCCCAAAGCTTTCATCATAATTCTGATAATAATAATTGCGGTGTTTGTTAAGCACTTACTATGTACCAGGTACTAAACTAAGCGCTGGGATGGATATGAGATAATCAGGTTGGAAACAGTCCATGTCTCACATGGGGCTCACAATCTTAATACCCATTTTACAGAGGAGGTAACTGAGGCACAGAGAAGTTAAATGACTGTCCAAGGTCAGACGGCAGACAGATGGCAGAGCCAGGATTAGAACCCAGCTCTCTCTGACTCCCAGGCCCGTGCTCTAGTCCCTAGACCCCGCCGCCTGCCTGCGTGGTTGAGTTACTTGGACTGATGCTGATGGAACGCTATTAAGCAAGATTTGAAATCCCTAATGATTGTTTGTATTTCCCGAAGTGAAGCTCGCTACGATCTTAAATCATTAATTTCGGTACAATTTGCGTGTCCCCGTTATGCGAATGAAACAGAGTGGAGAGGTTAATTAGCTTTACATCGTTCTCGTCTAAAGAACAATGTGGAGACAAGGAATTCATTTCTGAAGCTAGGTTATGATTAGTTCGTATCCCGATACCTAAAGGTCAAGGGCCCTTGTACTTTTTAAACACTTTTAGAAGCTGATTGTCTTGGCTTCTGCCCTGTTAGTTTTGCATGAACGTCACATACGGGGGAATGATTCCGATGAAGACTAGTAGTTTTTCATCCTGGAGAATGACTCCTTCAAATAGCCTAACATCTTCATTCTTTTTTCCAACCGCCGCTTCACATTACACACATTTTCATTTCGCTGTCCATGTCCATGCCTACATATTTCTACAAGGGCTGTAATTCAGAGCCCATTACGATAGGCAAGTCGTTAAAATTGTTCCCTAAGAATGTTTAATAACTTGTCTGTGAGGAATTTCTCTTCCTCTTATGTTGCCAAATTCTTCATGTTGGCTTGGTCTGTGTAAATGTCCTCACAATCCTTCACTAACTCCAGCATATTTTATTTTCAGGAGCTGTTGGCACCCTACTGTTCGGCGCTCCGCGCAGACCATTCATTTGTCTTTGCAGCTAATCCCTGAGACATCCTCAAATTAATCTTTTTTTTCCAAGCTGGGAGTCAGTCAGCCATTCATTTCATCCTGCCTTTATGCCATTAGCAGGCACCATACCAAGGGAGAAGAAACTAAAACAGAAAGCCGCTGTCCCTGGATTGTCTTTCCCAGAAAAACTTTTTCTTAACTGGAAATTCTCTGAGAGTTTTCAACTCGGGACGCCAAGGGGACTGATGCCATGTCTTCAGAAACTCCGCTCCTGCCTCCATTCTCCTTTCTTGTCACAGGATACCTTCAGTCTCCTCCCATCCCACCCCCAAGGCTCTCTCCAGTCCAGCATTCAACGACCCCTCAATTAACCATATTTATTGAACGCTGATGTGCACGGAGCACGGTACGAGGTACTTGGGAGGTTACAATGTCACAGGGTTCGCAGACCCTTTCCCGGCGGGTGAAGACAGACGTCGATATAAATAAATAAATTACAGATACGTACGTGAGGGCCGTGGGGCTGAGGGCGGGATGACTTAAGGATTCAAATCCAAGTGCAAGGGTGAAATAGAAGGGAGTGGGAGAAGAGGAAATGAGGGCTTAGTTGGGGAAGGCCTCGTGTGAGGTAATAGTGATAGCCGTAATTGGGTAATGATAATGATAATGGTATCTGTCAAGCGCTAACTATGTGCCAAGCGCCGTTCTAAGAGCTGGGGTAGATGCAAGGTAATCAGATTGTCCCACGTGGGGCTGGTAGTTCTAATCCCCATTTTACAGATGAGGTAACTGAGACACGGAGAAGTGAAGTGACTTGCCCAAAGGCACACAGCAGACAAGTGGCAGAGCAGCGATTAGAACCCACCACTCTGACTCGCAAGCCTGTGCTCTTTCACTAAGCCACCCTGCTTCCCGTGTATTCATTATGTGCTTATTGTGTGCAGGGCACTGTACTAAGTGTGGGGAAAGGATACACAGGTGGGAATTGGGCATTCATTCATTCATTCATTCATTTCATTCATTCAATCGTATTTACTGAGCGCTTACTGTGTGCGGAACACTGTACTAAGTGCTTGGAAGTACAATTTGGCAACAAACAGAGATAATAGGGAAGCGGCGTGGCTCAGTGGAAAGAGCCTGGGCTTCGGAGTCAGAGGTCATGGGTTCGACAGTCACACACTGTCAGCTGTGTGACTGTGGGCGAGTCCCTTCACTTCTCTGGGCCTCAGTTACCTCATCTGTAAAATGGGGATTAACCATCCCCCACGTGGTACAACCTTATTACCCTGTATCTACCCCAGCGCTTAGAACGGTGCTCTGCACATAGTAAGCGCTTAACAAATACCAACATTATTATTATTATTAATCCTTACCCAACACTGGGCTCCCCGTCTAGAAGGGGGACTCATGGTCCCTGTCCCTCGTGGGGCTGGCAATCCAAGCTTTAAAGTAGGGAGAAGGGATTGGACAGAGAGACAACCGAGAGAAATGGAAGACTGAAGCACAGCACAAAATAAAAACCAAAGGGGCTCAAAGTCTCGGAAGCGATATAGACATCTGAGAGCATGCAGGTGCCCAGTGGAAAGAGCAGGGGATTGGGAAAAAGAGGACTGGGTTCTAATCCTGGCTCCACCACTCATCTCATCTGAGATCTAGGGCAGGTCATTTAATTGCTCTGGGCCTCAGTACCTTGATCTGCAGAATGGGGATTCAATGCCTGTTCTCCCTCCCACTTCAGCCGTCATTCCCACGTGCCACCTGATCGTCTTGTATCTGCTCCAGCACTTCATACACTGCCCGGCACGTAGTAAGCGCTTAACAATTACCACGGTCATTATTATTAAAGCCGGGAGCCGGTCAGCCATTCATTTTATCCTGCCTTCTCTCGGGCTCTGAAACACAGAACTCTGCCGTATTATAGTCTCCCTGTAGCTTGGTGCAGTGCTCTGCACAGAGTAAGCGCTCGGTAATAATGATCGTGGCATCCGTTAAGCGCTTACTACGTGCCAGACACGGTACTAAGCGTTGGGGTGGATACAAGCAAATCTAGTTGGACAGTAGATACTATCGTTTGATTGACTGAGAGAACTATCGCAGATAGCACATCCAGTTTTTCGAGGAGTCGAGGCATCCGATCTCCTGGGAAACACACTCGGTATCATACAGCAAGGCAGCGTGTCCCACAGGAAGGACCCGGAATGCAACCAGTATTGAGCAGCGCGCCTCAGCGGAAAGAGCCCGGGCTTGGGAGTCAGAGGTCATGGGTTCGAATCCCCGCTCTGCCGCCTTCTCAGCTGTGTGACTGTGGGCCAGTCACTTCACTTCTCTGTGCCTCAGTTACTTCATCTGTAAAATGGAGATAAACCGTGAGCCTCACGTGGGGCAACCTGATGACCCCGTATCTCCCCCAGCGCTTAGAACGGTGCTCTGCACATAGGAAGCGCTTAACAGATACCAACATTATCATTACTGAGGTAGCCTTCATCACAACGCACCTTTGGTGAGCAGGATGTGCGAAGAGAATGGATGACAGCAGACTATCCGAACAGCTGCTCCTTTATGATCTGAAACGGGGGGCCGGATAGCAGGGAGAGCAGAATGAATATTGTAGAGGGGCCGTGAAGCTCAGCCCTAAGCAGTACCGTATAGCGGAGGAGTCAGCAGGAGCAGGTGGGCAAACCTTCCTGGTGTGAGGCAGTCAGGGGAGGGTAGCTCTCCCCGAGAAGATAGAAGATCAGGAGGCCAAGAGATAGATTTGAAAGCAACAAAAGGCGCGACCAGGCTTGCCACCTGCTGAGAGTGATTTTTACAAACTGTATGGAAAAAAAAAAGACTGATTTTCAAGCCGTTTTACTGACATCGATTTACATAATGAAAGATTTATATACCGTAATTGGACATCAGTTGTGGAATCTATTGAGAAGCAGAGTAGCCTAGTGGATATAGCACTGACCTGGGAGTCAGAAGGACCGGGTTATAATATTGTTATTACTATTACTGGTATCATCATCTATTAAACCCGTAGATGGACGACCTCAAGGATCCAACAAACAAGAGTCAAGTTCTATGGGACATGGAAACACAAGTGCAGCGGGAAGGAAAGGTGTTGAGGACTATTAGAAGATTGTAAGCTCACTGTGGTCAGGGAATATGTCTGTTATTGTATTGTCCTCTCCCAAGTGCTTAGTACAGTGCTCTGCACATAATAAGTGAACAAAAAATATGACTGATTGAATGAATGATTGAATGAAATTATCTTAAAACCTCAGCTTGCCCCTCCTTTCCAGCAGCCCAACCCATATTTAAATGGAAGTTACCTGCTCAAACAACAACGAGAGCTGAAATCCACCATCGTATACGTTAAAGGCCCTAAATATACTTCGGGTTTTGGTTTATTTTTTGGACGCAAATCTGAAAGCTTTGATCGACCTGATGGAAAGTATATTATGAATTTACATTAAGCTTTAAATGAAGCTTTCTTTTCTGGGAGTTGAAAAAAAGTCCTTAATTTTTCTTGTTGCCGGCTTCTTGTATCCGACAGGCAATCGTATGCCACATTACGGAGCACGTAATTAAAATGTGGTGCATTGATCATTTTAATAATTTACGCGCAGTCCTCACGTTGATCAAAAGGTTTGCCTGTTTGGAACGGGGTTATCTTGATGCATGCGGAGAAAATGCTTTCACCATTAGATAAGATTGAAAGAAAAGAGTGCTGGTTTCATTCCTGTGAATTCCTAATTCTGTTCCTTGGCCTCAACCTTAACCATGACACGTTCATGATAATAATAATGGTATTGGTTAAGAGCTTGTTATGTTATTTGTGAAGCACTGTTCTAAGCACTGGGGGGATAGAAGGTGATCAAGTTGTCCCACGTGGGGCTCAGTCTTAATCCCCCTTTTACAGATGAGGTAACTGAGGCACAGAGAAGTTAAGTGACTTCCCCAAAGTCACACAGCTGACAAGTGGCGGAGCTGGGATCAGAACCCTAGAACCCATGACCTCTCCCTGTCAAGCCCGTGCTCCTTCCTCTAAGCCATGCTAGTTTATGAACAAAAGTTGGAAATGGCAAAAAGAGGAAAAAATGGACGTATTTGAAATGTCTATGGTATACTTTCACTAAGGAGAGGAGTCTGGGATTTGTACGCTATATTCACTCCATGCTCAGCCCCAACAGATATTTAACATCTGTTTCCCCTTCTAGACTGGGCAGGAAACATGTCTACCAACTCTGTTGGATTGTACTCTCTCAACCTCTTAGTACAGTGCTCTGCACACAGTAATACTCTATAAATTTGATTTGTTGATCGATTGATTGATTGATTATGCCTACATTTTATGATGAGTTCCTACATCATTACTCTGTCTTTTTCACTGAAGTACAATCTCATGGTTGCCTTTTTAGATACAAAGTGCACTGAGGAAAGCAGCTGTTTCGTATTTAATTAATCAAATTGTCTTTATTTCTGAATTGTACTTTCCAAGCGCTTAATGTAGTGCTCTGCCCAAAGTAAGCACTCAATAAATATGAATTAATTAATGAATTAATTAACATGCATCTCCTTTGGTACAGGGTTAAGCACCCACAAAGCATTCAGTGTAGACTGTACGCCTCTTGTAGGCTGGTATTGTCCCTACCAACTTGGTTGAATAGTTCTTTCCCGAGGACTCAGTCAAATGATCTGCACGCAGTAAGTGTTCAGTAAATGCCACTGATTTCTTGATTAAATGCTGTTACCTTTTAACTGAGGGGAATTGGTCTAGCTAGGAAAATCCTCTTAGAATAGCCGGAGTAATATGGTCCATTTAAATTGACTACTTCCTGATTTCTGAAAGCGAGTTCTCCTTTGTAGGATTCATTCATTCAATCATATTTATTGATCATTTATTTATTATTATTATTTACTCTCTATTAACAATAAATAGACACATTCGCTGCCCACAGTGAGCTTACAGTCTAGAGGGCAGAGTTAAGATAGAAAAGCCAGTGAAAGGACTTTTCATTCCATTGCACAGAACCCCTGTGAGAATCCAGGAAGCAAGTGTGACTTTGGGCAAGTCACTTAGCTTCTCTCTGCCTCAGTTCCCTCATCTGTTAAATGGGGATTAAGACTGTGAGCCCCACGAGGGCCATCCTGATGAACTTGTTTCTCCCCCCACAGCACTTAGAACAGTGCTTGGCACATAGTAAGTGCTTAAAAAATTCCATCGTTGTTATTATTATTATCAAAATAAGACTGATTCATTCGTTCAGTCGCATTTATTGAGTGATTACTGTGTGCAGAGCACTGTACTAAGCATTTGGGAAATTACCATGAAACAATAAACTCTGACATTCTCTGCCCACCACAAGCTTACAGTCTAAAGGATTCTAATCCCGGCTCTACCACTTGTCTGCTTGTCTGCTGTGTGACCCTGGGCAAGCCACTTAACTTCTCTGTGCCTCAGTGATCCCATCTGTAAAATAGGAATGAAGACTGTGAGCCCCACGTGGGACAACCTGATCACCTTGTATCCTCCCCAGCACTTAGAACAGTGCTATGCACATAGTAAGCGCTTAACAAATGCCATCATTATTGTTATTATTATTACATAGTAAGCGCCTAGCAAATACTCTAATAATTATTATTATTATTAGAGACTGATGTTGAGCCCTCCTTCTGAGCGTGTTGTCTCATTAATATGTATTATTTTTCTAAATTTGTCCCGGACAATTATGACCATTCATTCAATAGCATTTACTGAGAGCTTACTATGTGCAGAGCACTGTACTAAGCGCTTGGAATGTACAAATCGGTAACAGATAGAGACGGTCCCTGCCATCTACCTGGCAAGTCAGTGTAGCCTCCCGGGAGTCAGGTTCGTTTTCAGCTTGATCCTGCAGTTTGTCCAATCATGTTCTATCACCTCATTGTCTTGATTTGACCTCAAATGGGCATGGAACATTTTCAGCGGAGTAAGAAGTCAAGTTCAGGTTTGCCCATCACATCCTCTATCGAATTACTTTAACGAACGGCTCTTAAATACTGTTTTTCAGGTCCTTGGTAGGCAACTGGTTTATTTTCATTGCCCTGCTTGAAATTAGCAGGTACTTTGGATGTGCCTTTCAAGATTAGGCTACCGATTACAACCTCTGACTTCTAGGTGTACTTTCCTTTCCTCTTTATTCTCTGGACTGAGGAGGAAAAAGGTTGTGACTGAAGCCCATCTTTGTTCTTGTTTTCTTCCAAAAGAAAGGCAAGAAAAGATAACTCTAGGGATAAAATTTGAAATCTCCACCAAGGTGAAAGATGGGTGTTAGACCAAAGGCTAAGACAACACTACATCCCAGCTGAAATCTTGAAGTCAGTTGCGGAGGAAAGACCCGAAAGGAGGACTGCCATTGAAAAGGGAGTGGCTCTATTTGAGTAAAAGCTTTCTGTGGAAAGAGAGACAAGGAAGCAAAAAAGAAAACAGCACCTGCCACTTCAAACGTCAAATATAACACAACAAGGGACAATCCTTTTATGTGTCCAATGCGACCTGGGCTATAGATGGCAAATTTCATAATAATAATGTTGGTATTTGTTAAGCGCTTACTATGTGCCGAGCACCGTTCTAAGCGCTGGGGTAGACATAGGGGAATCAGGTTGTCCCACGTGGGGCTCACAGGCTTAATCCCCATTTTACAGACGAGGGAACTGAGGCACGGAGAAGCTAAGTGACTTGCCCACAGTCACACAGCCGACAAGTGGCAGAGCTGGGATTCGAACTCATGAGCCCTGACTCCAAAGCCCGTGCTCTTTCCACTGAGCCACGCTGCTTCTCAACACTCAGACATTCAAAGGTGAACTTCACCATCAGCGATGTCTTCAAATACAAAGTACAATGGTACATGTAGAGGCATTAACACATAGCATTTATTTCAAAGTGAGGCCATACCTTTCCTCCTCTGGGACTAACCTTAAAAGGAATCCCTGTCCACTAGGAAAAATTTGGCTGTAAACAAAACAAAACCAAACTTTTTTTTCAATGATTATATTTATAAAAGTGTGCTAGCCAGAAGATCAAGGAAGAGACAAGTTACAAGAAAATCCCTGGAATATAAAAGGCACATTCATATGTACACCAAAGGAGTCCTTTTGTTTTAAAAATCTCTCCTAAAGGACTGTAACACAATGAACCCTGTCACATGTAATCTATTACAGACAGATAAAAAAGTCTAAGTTGATCTTGGGCTCTAGGTTTGAAAGATGTGGTTCCACAAAGTCTAGGCATTTCAAACCTGAGACAGCAGCAGCATATATCTATTTATAACAGGATGTTGTTTCATTTTTTCAGTAGTTACCATGAGATGGCATGGTTTTTAAGCAGTTGATATTGATAAAGTACGGAAGATCAGACGAAAATGGAAAGCACTCTGTCCAAATTGAATATGGTTTTGCATCTTCAGAGGGTAGAAGAGTATTAACTTTAATTTATAAGGTTGGGGGTTTTTTTGGAACTTGAAAGAGTACATAATATAGGAAATAAAATATCAAGAAAAGTTATGCAAAGTGGTGGTAAACCCTTGTATGAACACTGCCTCCTTAATGTTCAGTTATTGATTTTCTTTGCGTGACTTGACTTTGCTAAGAATGTGATGGAAAAGGAAAATCAATAGGAGATGCAATTTACATAAGATCTGCTCTTCCACTCTCATCTGATAGTGATTTGATAAATTTACAAAGTAGGGAGATTGGTCTTTTAAGTAGAGAAAAGCACAGAGATTCTCATGATGATCACAATTTTGGCTGGAGTCCCTTGCTTTTGTGAAATTTGGAAGTAATAAGAAGTTGTTGCCTTTCTTTTGTAAACTATGCTTTTATAAAAAGTTGAGATTTCTAAAGAGCAGGAGGTTTGGTCCTAGGTCCAGATTGCGCCCACACTCAAGCGTGCCAAAAGAGAGCTCAACTCTTTGTGCTCAAAACTAGCTTCATGCTTTCCATTTTCTTAGGTGCAGTGTAGGATAGGGAGTGAGACTTCCAGATGGGGGTTAAATGGCGGTGGGGTGCGGTGATCTGATATTAGTGGTGAAAAACTCCCCCGATTTAGACTAGACTAGACTAGACTAGACTAGACTAGACTAACTAGACTGTGGGCAGGGATTGTCTCTGTTGCAGAATTGTATTTCTCAAGTGCCTAGGACAGTGCCCTGCACACAGTGAGCGCTCGATAAATGCGATTGAATAAATGAATGAATGAATCCGTGAAAGACAACAGGGAAAGGAAAGGCAGAAAGATGGGGAGAAAGGAAGAGTAAGGCTTGATGGAAAAGAAGAAAGTGAAAGAATGAGGAGGAGAAGAGTGAGAGAAGTGAGGAAGAGAAAGAAAGAGGGAGAAGGATAAAGAATGAGATGGGGGAGAGAGAGTAGAGGGGGGAAAGGAAAGAAAGGGAGAAAGATAAGGAGAAGGAGCGAGAGAGGGAGAGAAGGATAAGCAGGGTAAGTAAGAGACAGAGAAAAGGAAAGAAGTGTGATCTAGGGGAAAGACCCGAGGCTTGGACATCAGAGGACCCAGGTTTTAATCCCAGTTGCGCCACTTGTCTGCTGTACGGTCTTGGGCAAATCTCTTAATTTCTCTGAGCTTCGGTCACTTCCTACGTAAAATGAAGCTAATGACTACGAGTCCCATGTGGGACAGAGACTGTGTCCAACCCGATTAGCTTGCATCTACCCCAGTGCTAAGTACAGTGCCTGCCCCATAAGAAGCGCTTAACAAATACCAGTTAAAAATAGGAGCAGAGAGAGGAGAAAGGGAAAGAGATAAGGGAAAAGGCTAAAAAGAGTAAGAAAGAGGGTGGAGAGAAGGAAACCGAGACAGGAGAGGGAGAAAACATGAATGAGAAGGAATACAATTGATTGAGTGGATTAAAGGGCGAGTTTTGGGGGGTTTCTGGCAGCGGCAGAAAGCAGGAGGGCCTCTCCTAGGGCAAGAACCACCTGAGTGAGATTTTGCTGGGGAAGATAACTTGCTATTCCACTCCCGGTTTACCATCGTCTTGACAGTCGCAGGGAGGAGTGGCCACGGACTAGCACTTCCTGCTGCTCTCCCGACACCTCCGTGTGCTCAGAGGCAACAGCAACTTCTAGGGTCACTGATGCCATGACCCCAGATGGTTCCCCGGAGGTCCTGTTGGAGGTGGAGCCTCGGAGGTTGAGCTGGACTTGGGGAGCCACAGGGAACTGGTGGAAAGGGTTGGGCAACTGGGCCTCCTCTCTTCCTCCTTCTCCTCCTCCTCCTCCCCTTCTTCCTCCTTCTCCTCCTCCTCCTCCCCTTCTTCCTTCCTCTCCCTCCTTTTCCTTTTCCTCCTCCTCTTCTTCCCCCTCTTTCTCCTTCTCCCTCCGGGTCATTCATTCAGTAGTATTTATTGAGCGCTTACTATGTGCAGAGCACTGTACTAAGCACTTGGAATGGACAATTCGGCCACAGATAGAGACGATCTCTGCCCACTGACGGGCCTACACCCCGTCCTCCCCCTCCTGCTATTAGACGTGCAGCCTAGAGCCACCCCTGCTTCTAGTGGGGAATTGGAAAGATAGTTCCACCACTGGACAGCTGAGAAATACCACTAGCGTCTTAGGGCTCATGCCCTCATCTCCTTCTTACCACCCGAGACGGAGCCTTGCTCATAACCCCGCTCTGAGCCGATCTATCGTATTTATGGAGCATTTGCCAAGTGCAGAGCACTGTACAGAGCACTTGGAAGAGTATGTTAATACAGAGTTGGAAGACACTTTCCCTGCCCACAGTGAGCTTAGATTTAGTAAGTGTGAGGGACAAGAGCAGTATCAGCAGCAGCGTAACACAAACCGTTCATTCATTCATTCATTCATTCATTCATTCATTCATTCATTCGTATTTATTGAGCGCTTACTATGTGCAGAGCACTGTACTAAGCGTTTTGAATGAACAAGTCGGCAACAGATAGAGACAGTCCCTGCCGTGTGATGGGCTTACAGTCTAATCGGGGGAGACAAATACTATTACCATTATTAATATTATGAAAACACTTTTGAATTAATTAATGAGGAATGAATGGTTAAAGTAGTCAGTCAATCATAATAATAATGTTGGTATTTGTTACACGCTTACTATGTGCAGAGCACCGTTCTAAGCGCAGGGGTAGACACAGGGGAATCCGGTTGTCCCACGTGGGGCTCACAGTCTCCATCCCCATTTTACAGATGAGGTAACTGAGGCCCAGAGAAGTGAAGTGACTTGCCCACAGTCACATAGCTGACAGGTGGCCGAGCCGGGATTCGAACCCATGACCTCTGACTCCAAAGGCCCGTGCTCTTTCCTCTGAGCCACGCTGCTTCTGATGGTGTGTAAAGAGCACAGCAAGAAGCAGTGTGGCCAAGTGGAATGAGACTGGGTCTAGAGGTCAGAGGACCCGGGTTCTAGTCCCCACTCGGCTAAACCCCCGACTTACCAACTAGACCCCCAACTTACCAGCTCTCTGAGCTACAGTGCCCAGAGGGGGCTTCCCTCCCCCCAGGCCCCCCTTCTGTGCCATCCTGGGACCCTCACACAATCAGGAACGTTTGGAAGACCGTGGCAGCTATCGTGGCTACGGCAGCTATGGTTAGAGAAGCAGCGTGGCTCGGTGGAAAGAGCATGCGCTTGGGAGTCAGAGGTCATGGGTTCGAATCCCGGCTCCACCACCTGTCAGCTGTGTGGCTTTGGGCAAGTCGCTTCACTTCTCTGTGCCTCAGTTACCTCATCTGTAAAATGGGGATGAAGACTGTGAGCCCCAAGTGGGACAACCTGATCACCTTGTATCCCCCCTAGCAGTTTGAACTGCGCTTGGTACATAGTAAGCGCTTAACAAATACTATCATGAGCTATGGCAGCTCTTGTGGCCTACTGGACTCTCCACCGTGATGAGCCTGAAACCCTAGCCTCCGTATCCTCTTCCTCTGGCTTAATGGATAGAGCATGGAGCTGGGAGTCACAGGACATGGGTTCTAATCCTGGCTCTGCCACGATCTCTTCTTAGACTGTGAGCCTCACATGAGACCTGATTAGCTTATATCTACGTTGTGGCACATAGCGAGCATTTAACGATGCTTGGGAGAAGTAGCGTGGCTCAGCGGAAAGAGCGCGGGCTTCGGAGTCAGAGGTCATGGGTTCGAATCCCGGCTCTGCCACCTGTCCGCTGTGTGACTGTGGGGAAGTCACTTCACCTCTCTGTGCCTCAGTTCCCTCATCTGTAAAATGGAGATTAAGACTGTGAGCCCCACGTGGGACAACCTGATTCCCCTCTGTCTAGCCCAGTGCTTAGAACAAGATAGTAAGCATTTAACAAATACCAACATCATTATTACTATTATTTAACAGGTACCATGAAAAAACTCAAAAAACCCAAAAGGAGTCATTAAATCCCCATTTTACAGATTAAGAGATTGAGGCCCAGCGAAGTTGTGACTTGCCTAAGGTCACACGGTAGCCAAGTAGCAGAGTGGGGACTAGAACTTCAGGTCCTCTGACCTCTAGACCCAGTCTCATTCCACTTGGCCACACTGCTTCTTGCTGTGCTCTTTACACACCATCTGTGTACGATTCACTGACTACTTTGACCATTCATTCCTCATCAATTAATTCAAAAGTGTTTTAATAATGATAATGATGATAATAGTATTCGTTAAGCACTTGCTAGGTGCCAAACACTGTTCTAAGCCCTGGGGTAGATGCAAGGTAATCAGATTGTCCCATGTGCAGCTCACAGTCTTAATCCCCATTTTTCAGATGAGGTAACTGAGGCAGAGAAAAGTTATGTGACTTGCCCAAAGTCACACCGCTGACAAGTGGCGGAGCCGGGATTAGAACCCATGACCTCTGGCTCCCAAGTGGGTTCTTTCCACTAGACCACGTTTCAGTGCTACTAGGGGTAGAACAATCAAATAAGCGATCATATTAGTTGAGCACTGTGTACAGAGCACTGTACTGAGCACTTTGGAGAATTCAAGTAAACAGAGTTGGTATAAAAACCCCCTGCCCATGAGGGGCATAAAATCCAGAGTGACACTGTACTAGGTGGTGGGAAAAGTAGTAGAGGTTGTAGTGGCATTTAATGGACTCATTCATTCGATAGGATTTATTGAGCGCTTTCCATGCGCAGAGCACCGTACTAAGCGCTTGGAACGTACAAATCGGTAACAGATAGAGACAGTCCCTGCCCTTCGACGGGCTTACGGTCTAATTAGAGAAGCAGCGTGGCTCAGTGGAAAGAGCCCGGGCTTGGGAATCAGAGGTCATGAGTTGGAATCCCGACTCTGCCGCTTGTCAGCTGTGTGACTGTGGGCGAGTCACTTAATTTCTCTGGGCCTCAGCTCCCTCATCGGTAAAATGGGGATTAACTGCGAGCCTCACGTGGGACAACCCGATTCCCCCGTATCTACCCCAGCGCTTAGAACAGTGCTCGGCACATAGTAAGCGCTTAACGAATACCAACATTATCATTAATCGGGGGAGACGGACAGACAAGAACAGTGGCAATAAATAGAATCAAGGGGATGAACATCTCATTAAAACAATAGCAAATAAATAGAATCAAGGTGACTCCCACTCGGTGCAGCACAATATGCTCAGTGCTTGAGACAATACAACAGAAGCCCGGAACATGCTCCCTCCTCACTCTTCTGTATTTTCCCAAGCGTTTTTTATAGGGCTCTGCCCTCAGATAGATGTTCGATAAATATTACTGACTGATGGATTAACAAGGGACTTACACTCCAATGGGGAAGACAGCCGTAAAATTATTTACAGAGTAAACCACGATTGTCCCAGTGTACGGTTCATTCAGCACCGAGAGGAAGAGGGACCTAGTGGATAAAACACGGGGCTGGGAGTCGGAAGGAATCTGGTTTCTAATTCCAGCTCTGCCACTTGTCTGCGGGGTGACCTTGGGCAAGTCGCTTCATTGCTCTGGACCTCAGTTTCCTCTTCCGTAAAATGGAGATTAAGACCGTGAGTCCCTGTAGGTACAGTGCCTGGCGCGTAGTAAGTGCTTAACAAATACCATTAAAAAACCAAACAAATGAACAAAAAAACAGACTTTCTTCCGACCCTGTGGTTTGTGGCGAGGCGAAGAGGGGAGAGCGTCTAGGCAAGGGGCAGGGTGTCCAAAACGGAAGACTTGAGTGGGAGGTAAGAAGGTAATGTTGGGAGGAGTGGGGAAGGTGAGCTTGGGTATAGAAAGTGAAGGGATGGGGAACTAATGATTTTACCGAAGTAAAAGATGCGATCCGTCTTTGAGAATCTTCATTTCTAACCTACTCACTATGGACCTCTCATCCATGAATCGCTCTCAACCAGTCTTAAAGCCACCCACATTTTCAGTCTGCACAACTTTGAGAGTATTGTTTTCCATATGTTGACCATCTGCTGGTGGAAAAACACTTTCCTCGGGTTTGTTTTGCATCTCTCTTCAACCTTCCGCGGCGCACCCCTTTTTGTGGTGAGATCCGGTGGACCACAGTTCTGCAATCTGCTGTATCCACACCTGTCGTGATTTTGTGAACTTTGACCATTCCCCTCTCAGCCCTTTTGTCTTTCCACCCCGAAAGGTCCTAACCTAATCAGTCTTAGGTAAGCCTCTAGACTGTGAACTCCTTATGGGAAGGGAACGTGTCTACCCACTCTGTCGTACTGGACTTCCCCAAGAAGCGGCTTGGCCTAATGGTTAGACCAAAGACCTAGGAGTCAGAAGACCCGGATTCTAATTCCGGCTCTGCCGTTTGTCTGCTGTGTGATGTCGGACAAGTCACTTGGCTTCTCTGTGCCTCAGTTACATCATCTGCAAAATGGGGCTAAGATTGGGAGCCCATGTGGGAAAAGGGACTATGTCCAACCAAATTAGCTTGTATCTATCCAGTGCTTAGAACCGCACTCGACACAGAGTAAGCGCTTAACAAATATTCATTCAATCTTACTTATTGAGCACTTACTGTGTGCAGAGCACAGTTCTAAGAGATTGGGAGAGTGCAGTTCAATAATAACCAGGCACATTCCCTGCCCACAATGAGCTTTCAGTCTATACCATCAACATCATTATTATTAATAATTACAGCTTTATTATTTAGCGCTTTATTATTACAATGTTCTGCACCCTGAAAATGTTCATTAAATACCACCGACTAGGCGCACATCTGGTAAAGGCTCTAAGTGCGGGTGGAATGAAAATTGTGACACTGACATCGTGCAGGAAACTGGGTTTTGGTTTGGTTTGGCTGGGTTTAAGCTCGTAATCGAAGGTCGAGCTTAGTGATCCAGGCACAGCACACAGGAAAGAAGAAGCAGAGTTCCCTCGGAGGGCATTTTGCCACGTCTTTAATGCAGCTAGGCTCTTCCCTCACCACAACCCATCCAAGTAGGAGCGGGGAGTGGCGCTCACATCTGAAAAGTGATTTCCACTTGGTGGAATCCGAGAAGAAAGCTATTCACACAGCAAGCCGAAACACACTTTTTCAAGCGCGACATTCGGTGCCATTAGCCCGTGATTAATTATTTGACACAATTGAAATAAAGTCGTCGGAGGTCACTCTTTGAAAACCATTTTGTTTTGGTCAGGGCCTCGCTGGCACTGACTCCTGTGTCTTTGGAGGCCATTATCCTTTGACAATTGTTTTAGCTCCATTGTCATTATCTCAGAACTTTGTCCAAGAGGCAGTATATTCGAGTGAAATTAAGAGGCTTCTTCAGAGAACAAAAAAGGTAACATGATCAAGTCGATGCCTGGGCACACGCTTCGAATCCTCGAAGAAACAGATGGGTTTAGAACAGCCTTTCAGAGCTTAGCTTTCTCTTCGCTTTCAGCGTCTGAGGTGGGAGGCGGAAACATGTGTCTCTGCTGGCCGAGGCGTAGGCGTTGGCTTCTCGGAGAGGTGGCTTCCCTGGATCAGTCGGGAGAAGGAATGGGGCTCGGGAAGGAGGAGGTCGATCGGTCGAGGATTGACTCCTAAAAAACACCAGACCGACCACCCGTCTTGGTCACGGGAGGGGTGACGAAGAAGGTGGTTGAATTCCTTTTTTCACGAATCCCATTCCATCGCAGTCATCACTGGGAGAATCCGCTTGGAAATTTCCCTAGGGAAATTGAACAACTTAGTACTAGCTTGCCAGTAATAGGTGACGTTGATTATTCAAAACTGACTGATGAAAGAGATTTAAGTTCAAGGTGAGGTACCCACAGGACTGCTCTGGGTTATAATCCGATATCAAGAACCAGTGTGGCCTCATGCAAACGGGATGGGTACGGGAGTTAGAGGACCTGGATGTAATTCTGGCTCCACCGCTTGTCTCCCGTGTGACCTTGGGCAAGACACTTAACTTCTCCGTGCCTCAGTTACCTCATCCGTAAAATAGAGATCAGATCCTACTCCCTCCCGTTTAGACTGTGATCCCTAGGCGGACAGGGACCGCATACAACCTGATCATCTTCTATCCAGCACTTATGAGAAGCTGCGTGGCTCAGTGGCAAGAGCACGGACTTGGAGTCAGAGGCCTTGGGTTCTAATCCCGGCTCCACCACTTATCTGCTGCGTGACCTCGGGAAAGCCACTTCTCTGTGCCTCAGTTACCTCATCTGTAAAATGGGGAGTAAGACCGTGAGCCCCACATGGGACAACCTGATAAGCTTGTATCCTCAGAACAGTGCTTGGAACATAGCGCTTCACAAATACCGTAATTATTATGAAGCTCATAACAAATACCACGAATAATATTAATAGAACTTGTTAAGCACTTACTATATGCCAAGCACTGTTTTAAGCACTTGGATAGATGCAAGCTATTCAGATTAGACACAGTCCCTGTCCCACATGGGGCTCACACTATTAATCCCCATTTTCAGATGAGGGAACTGAGGCCCAGAAAAGTTAAGCCACTTGTTCAAGGTCACACAGCAGATGTGTGGAGGAGCCAGGATTAGAACCCAGGTCCCTCTGACTCCCAGACCACTATACCAGTAAGAAACCACACTGCCTCAATAAGGTATTAAATATCTCTCTGCGTGAGCCCTGTCATTTAAACAGTTTTCCCCTGAGTGTGGGGATGGAAGTATCTTTGCCTGAGGAATCAGTGCAATCTGGTGCGCGGAAGACCTTGGCGGGAAACTTTAGGACTGCCCTTCATCCCCCAAGCTGCTGTGATTGGTGAGCTCCTTCTCCCGACCAAATGAAAAGATCACGGCTTTCACCATGACATTCAGGAGCATCCCAGATCAGCCCTGTCACAGTGGCAGGAACATCAACCAAGGGGCTGTTTCGTGTTTCATAAGCCAACATGCATGCATGCATTCAGTAGTATTTATTGAGCGCTTACTATGTGCAGAGCACTGTACTAAGCGCTTGGAACGTACAATTCGGCAACAGATAGAGCCAATCCCTGCCCAGTGACGGGCGCACAGTCTAATCGGGGGAGCCCACGCACTTCTGTGTTAGACTGTAAGCCCTCTGTGGGCAGGGAATGTGTCTGTTGTTATACCGCACTCTTCCAAGCGCCTAGTATGGTGTTCTGCACACAGCCAGTGCTCAATAAATACCACTGAATGAGTGAGTGAAGCACTCCATTTTCACCTTGAAGCAAACCGAGTAGCTCTATTTATTGTGACTGTGAGCCCCCATGGGGCGGGTACCGTGTCCGATCTTATCTTCCGTTATCTGCCCCAGCCGTTTGCACGGTGCTTGGCACATGGTAGACCCTGGCTAAAGATCGCAACTAACTAATGGACGGGAGTCCCGTAGATTGCAAAACAACAGCTCCCTAGCAAAGAACACATATTATTGTCCAGAGGCGGATACAGCTGATCATTGCCCACACTGAATAGATTCATTTGATCATCAGATGTCGACTTCACACAAACTGGAAGTGAAATATTAATTACTCCTGTTTTTGCTGTTATTGAGTGAGATGAGGGACAAGATGAAAGCAATAGAAAACCCTAGGAGGAGAAATCCAAGGGAAAACAAAGGTTTCTTCCCCATTGAAAATTCTAAAGGATCATCACAGTAATGAAAAACAGCACAGGAGAAAATGAGACTCGAAGAACGCCGGCAGAAGTGGCAAGGTCAGAATGATATAGTTTGAAAAAGTATAAACGACTGCGCCCGACCTGATTAACGTGTATCTACCCTAGCACTTAGAACGGGGCTTGGGACCTAGTAAATGCTTAACAAATACCACTGAAAAAGAGTTTAAAGCATAGCTAGGCTACGGTGGAGGAAGGTTGCTATCAGGAAACGCAACATCTATTTCAATAGATCATTCAGTTGGATTTATTGAGTGCTTACTGTACGCAGAGCCTTGTACTATGCCCTTGGGAAACTACCATATAATAGAATTTGTAGGCACAGTCTCTGTCCACGAGGAACTTACGCTTTGCAGGCCAAGATGGACATTGAAATAAATTAGATACTGAAAATAATAGAATATTAGTAGAAAGATCATAGGCCTGGGAGTTAGAGGAGCTGGGTTTTCATCCCTGCTCTGCCACTCATCTACTGTGTGACCTTGGGTAGGTCACTTACCTTCCCTGTACCTCAGTTTCCTCAGCTGTAAAATGTGGATGCAATACCTCTTCTCCCTCCTTCCTGGACTGTGAGCCCCATTTGGGACAGGGACTGTGTTGGACCTAATCAACTGTACTTACCCCAGCGTTCAGAATGGTGTTTGACACAGAGTTAGCACTTAAGAGACACCCTTCAAATACTAAGGGACACCGTTGTTCAAAAGCGTTAGAGAGGAGGCAGGTAAAATGTTTCTGACTTTGAGAGTTCTTGATTCAAAAATAAGACGGTTAATGTGAGAGCGTCAACATCCGGTACTTGGGTTTGGGGGATGTCAGCAAGGGGACGATAGGCCTCTGAGCCCAGGGTTTACTACTAGAAGGACAGAGTAGAACCAGGACAGCTTCTTTGGCTAAGCTGAGCCCATTGCCTCTGAGCCAGGGATTTTTCTACTAGAAAAATAATAATAATAATATTAGTAGTAGTAATTGTTAAGTGCTTATTATGTGCCAAGCACTGTTCTAATTACTGGGGTAGGTAAAAGTTAATCAGGTTGGACACAGTCCCTGTCCCACATGGGACCCATACTCTTGATCCCCATTTACAGATGAGGTAACTGAGGCCCAGAGAAGAGAAGGGACTTGCTCCAAGTCACAGAGCAGACATGTGGAGGAGACAGGATTAGAACCCAGGTCATTCATTTATTCATACAATCGTATTTATTGAGCGCTTACCGTGTGCGGAGTGCTGTACTATGCACTTGGGAGAGTACCATAACAATAAACAGACACATTCCCTGCCCACAACCAGCTTACAGTCTAGAGGTCCATCTGATTCCCAGGCCCGTGTTCTACCCACTACGCCACACTGCTTCTCTAGGACAGAGTAGAACCAGGACTGCTTCTTTGGACAAGGTGAGCCCACTGGCTTTCTGAAAATTAAAACCCAGTTCAAATGTGTTTCCGGTGACCGGGCCCGGAAGGCAGAAATGAAAACCAAAGGAAGAGCCTCCTTGACATCCCACCCCTTGGCTTCTCCTTGATTCTGGCCTGGAGAGAGGGAGGATCCTCTGCCCTCCCTCCTTACCTGCCCACCCATTTAATTGAGCGTGCCCGAGATGCGATGCAGTTTGGGAAGTATACATCAAGCAAGTGACAGTTCCCCTAGTAATAATAATAATGTTGGTATTTGTTAAGCGCTTACTATGTGCCGAGCACTGTTCTAAGTGCTGGGGAGACACAGGGGAATCAGGTTGTCCCACGTGGGGCTCACAGTCTTAATCCCCATTTTACAGATGAGGTAACTGAGGCACAGAGAAGTTAAGTGACTTGCCCACAGTCACACAGCTGACAAGTGGCCGAGCCGGGATTCGAACCCATGACCTCTGACTCCAAAGCCCGTGCTCTTTTCACTGAGCCATCAGTCAATCAATCATATTTATTAAGCGCTTAGTGTGTGCAGAGCACTGTACTAAGTACAATATGCCCAATTGGTAGACACTTTCCCTGCCCACAATAAGCTTAAAGTTTAGAGGGATTGTAGCTTACACTCTAAAGGGGGAATGCTTGAAAATATTTAAATATAGAGCAGTCAGCTGAAGTAATAAAAATAATAATAGTAGTTATTAAGCTCTTACTCTGGATCAATCAATCAATTGTAATCACTGAGCACTTATTGTAAGCAACTACTGTGGGGGATTATAATGATAATGATAATAATAACGGCATTTGTTAAGTGCTTACTATGTGCTAAGGACTGTTCTAAGCGCTGGGGGGGATTCAGGGTAATCAGGTTGTCCCGCGGGGGGGGGTCACAGTCTTAATCCCCATTTTACAGATGAGGTAACTGAGGCACAGAGGAAATTAAGTGACTTGCCCAAAGTCACACAGCTGACAAGTAGCAGAACTGGGATTAGAACTCATGACCTCTGACTCCCAAGGCCATGCTCTTTCCGCTGAGCCACGCTGCTTCTCTAAATATATATATAAATATAACAAAGTTGGTAGGCACATTCCCTGCCTACAGCTACTTTAGAATCTCGAGGATCACTTAAATAATGGTATTTGTTGAGCACTTACTGTGTTCAGGGTACTGTACTAAGAACTTGGACAGCTACGTGATAGATTGGGTACAGTCTGTGTCTCACAAGACGCTCACAGTCTATGAGGAAGGTTAAGCAGAACAGGCACTAGATCCCAAACTTCAGATGAGGAAACTGAGGGAAGAAGTTAAATGATTTGCCGAAGGTCACACAGTAGGCCGGGGGCAGAGTTGAGGATAGAACTCAGGTATTTTGGCTCCTAGCCCCATGTTTTTTCCACTATTCAGGCCACACTGGTCTCAGATATTGAATAGCATTTATACTCAGGATGGATATAAAGAAATGCACAAGTGTCGGAGATCGCTAGAGTGTGGGGAAGGCTTCTTGTAGGTGATGGGATTTTAGGAGGAAAGTGAATGAGGGGAGCACCGTGGTCTAGCCAGTTGGCTGAATCTACCTTGCCGCCGACCTCTCGCCCGCACACATCCTGCCTCTTGCCTGGAACGCTATCCCTCTTCATATCTCACGGGCTATTGCTCTCCCCACCTTCATAACCTTATTGAAGGCACATTGCCTCCAAGAGGCCTTCCCTCACTAAGCCCTCATTTCCTCTTCTCCCACTCCCTTCTGCAGCACCCCGATTTGCTCTCTTTATTCACCCCTCCCTCAGCCCCACGACACTGAAGTACATACCCTTCATTTATTGATTTATATTAATATCTCTCTCTTCTACACTGCAAGCTCATTCTGAACTGGGAAGGTAGCATCTGACTCAGTTATACTGTACTCTCCCAAGCACGTAGTACAGTGCTCTGCATAAAGGAAGCGCTCAATAAATGTTTGATCGATGTAGGAAGGTGTTCCCGACGTGGGAAAAGCACGGGCAAGGCGTCGAAGGTGGAAATGGTAAGAGCCAACCAGCCACTAGAGGGGAAGAAAAAGTGTGTGTATACACAATCTGCAAAGAAGAAATTGGGAAAAATCTCACTCGGCAATCCATCTGAGACACTGACGTGGGTAATAACTACCGGTTGTGGATTCCGTTCTAGCTCAATCGGTCTATGTTTTGAAGCTCTTAGTTACATTAATGAGTTGTTTCTGGAATTTCATCCTCTGCATTAGAGTCTTTGATTTTTCACTCTACCACACGGCTAGCTTTCACCCTAGAGCTCAGTATTTTCCCTTTCTGCCATGTGTTAATTTCTTGCATGAATGCCTTATTTACCTTCATTTAGACTATGCTGCAGGTGGAATGAGAACAGTACTTATTGCCAACATTTCCAGTGGCAAAAATTGAAGGACAGTTCAGGGGCTCGACTAGCTCGAGGGTTTCACTAGTGCAGGCGATTTGGAGGTGTGATTTGTCATGAGGACGAAAACCGTTCCCTTAAATACTGCTCCCATAAAGGACTAATTAGAGGAGTAAAGATTTCTCAGTGTCTCTCCATCAACCAGGATTTCCTTGCGGAGAAGCATTTACTTTCTTTACAGTGAGGAGAGTAACCACAGCTGAGCTTGCTACAGCAGGAGCCCATATTTATCTGATAATTGAGCCCGGTTCTATTATTAAACTATTATTGGGTTCCAGCTGCTGTTTTATAAACTACCGTTTTATTTATTTATTTTAAGACATCCTATTTTTTTCCTATTATGCGATCCCATGCGCTTTTCAAAACTTAGTCATAAAATGTACAGAGTGACTTCCTTCCATTTAAACGCATTGACTTTGATACTTGCAATAATTACAGATTTCCATCAGGAGTAGCTGGAAATGAGTATAGGTTGAGACATTATTACGGTAAATTGACAGCAGCTAGGTTTTGTAAGAGAGCCTGTGTTTAACTCTGAACCCTAATCAACAAATGTACTCAATATATCCAGATATTTCTAAGGTGCTCATCATGCCTAATCACCACAGTAGCTAGTTACTCACATTTTAAATAACTCCGTTGAACCCTCGCTAAGATATTTTATGCATTTCCCCCCCCCCCGATGGAGTAATCTTCCAAAACAAACATACCATTCATACACTAGCGTCTCTTCTTAGTCATCCGACTCTGGTTAGTAGCAGCATCTGTTTTGAAAAAAGAAACAAAACAATAGAATAAATTCCCAAATTCTAATTAGTATCTTTTTTAGCCTGTTGCTCATATCAACTTTATCTGATTATGCCAATCGCCATGTTTTCAGATGTGACGTTTAATCGGTATGTACTTTGTTGTCCCAGCCTGGTGGCGGAAATTTTCAAACTCCAACTGGAGGCAGATGAGGTCAAAGTTGCTGAGGTAATCCACCAACCCATCGATTGCATTTATTAAGCTCTTACGGTGGGCAGAGCACGGTACTAAACACTTGGGAGAGAACACTGGAAAAGAGTTGGTAGACACGTTCCCTGCTATCGGCGAGCTTATTGTCTAGAGGACTTAAGAGTCCGGTACAGTTTGTGAGCTGTGAAAAGGGGGACCATTGTCCCCCATGGCAGAGTGGCCAGTGTGTGTCCCCCCCAAAAGGGGATGTGACTTAAGACCCTAAGGAGACCTGCTAGACCCGAATCAGGATGATGATCTCCCTCACCAGATGCTGGCTGAAAGGTGCTAATCCAGGGTTACAGAGAGATACTTGCGACACCTGCTCCCTGGCAACATTTCCCAGAATCCTTTGGACAATGTCAATGCACACACCTGCTGTGTGACAGCTACATTTCCCCGAAATCTCTGGGCAGTGTCGGCTCATGCGGGAAAGCGAGGCCTTATTCTTGGTGCTAAGCTTGGTCCTGCATCTTGATCTGAAGGTCCTTCTTCCAGTGGTGACTTGTAAGTGTAATGGAGTTTTCTATGAATAAATTTATCAGTGGTATTTAGTGAGCTTTTATTATGTGCAGAGCACTGTACTACATGTTTGGGAGAGTATACTACAGAAGAACTATCAGACACATCCCCAGTGAGTAATGTAAATGTGGTCATCTGCGTCAAAGCCTGTAAATTTGGTGGAACATGGCATTTGATGCTGGTTCAACTTTCTTCTTTTTTCTGTCTCTGGGAAGGGAATCAAGTTCTGGTGCTTGAGAAATGTTAGTGGGTTTCATATTTTTCCTTCTAGATCTTCTAGGGTCACCTGTAGTTGACCATTTTCCACTGGATGCAGCATAGATAATGATTGCAGACTTGTGACTTGGATTCCTGAGTGTCTTAAAGGCAACGGAGTCTAATGCTATAATTGCTTGTGTATTCATCAATCAGTCAATCAATGGTGTTTACTGAGCACTTTGTGCAGCGTGCTACAATAATGAATAATTGTGGTATTTTAAGTGCTTACTATGTGCCAGTCAGTGTACTGAGCACTGGGGTGACTATAAACTAATGGAGTTGGATATACTCACTGTTCCATAAGGCTCACAGTTTCAATCGTCATTTTACAGGTGAGGTAATAATGATGGTATTTGTTAAGTGCTTACTATGTTCCGAGCACTGTTCTAAACTCTGGGGTGGATCCAAGGTAATCAGGTTGTCCCACGTGGGGCTCACAGTCTTAAACCCCATTTTCGATAACCTCAGTTATCGTTGAGATAACTGAGGCCCAGAGAAGTGAAGTGACTTACCCAAGGCCACACAACAGACAAGTAGCAGAACTGGGTTTGGAACCTATGACCATCTGCCTCCTAACCCTGTGCTGTTTCCCAAGCACTGTGCTAAATATTTGGGAGAGTACAATGTAATAGAGTTGGTAGATCCATTCCCTGCCCATGACATCATCATCTGGCCTAGTGGATAGAACAGCAGCCTGGGAGTCAGAAGGACCTGCTTTCTAATCCCACCTCTGCCAATGGCATGCTGTGGGACCTTGGGGAAGTCATTTCACTTCTCTGCCTCAGTTATCTCATCTTAAAATGGGGATTAAGACGGTGAGCCCCATGTGGGACAGGTATTGCATCCAACCCAATGCTTGTATCTGCTCCAATGCCTAGAACAGTGCTCGACACATAGTAAACTCTCAGCAAATACCGTTATTATTATTATTATTATTATTATCAGGTTTGAAAATGACAGAGGAAGGAGTGAGAGGAAGGTGTCAGGGGAGATGAGTTGGTCATAACTGTCCTGGAATAATTTTATGAGAGCCGTAACCTGAGCCCAGGAGCGGTGATGGAAGATTGTAGAAATGCCTTCCTTACCGTTATCAGTAAAGTTGACTGAAATTTTATTGTGAGGAACACAATAAGAGGCAACTAGGGATCATTCAGTAGCTAAAAATGGTATCCCTGTCCTCAAAAAATTCACAGCCTCATCGGGAAGGGAAGGAGACTGAAGTAGTTTGGGATATAATTGGTAAATGTAATCTTTAAACAATAAATCAGTAACAAATGAATAAACTCACTGACCCTAAATTTGAAGTAGGGAAGGGGGTGGTGAAGGTGTGGTGTTAATTGAGGAAGGTTTTCTATAGGAAGTGGTTTTTCAGAGGGTGGGGGTGGAGATGTGATCTGGCCACCCCTGATTTGTGTTGGAAACACGTACTGTGGCTCTTGGGAATCCTATGCAAATTAAATGAACTTATTATATGGTAGGGAGAAACGGGGTCTTGTGAAAGGTGGAGGAACTTGGTTAATGCCCTCCCCTCAAATCCAACAATTATCCGCCATCCCCCAAAGCCTTAGTGGAGGCACATCTCTTCCAAGAGGCCTTCCCAAACTAGGCACCCTGTTTCCTCTTCTCACATTCCCTTCAAATCTTCCTGACTTGTTCCCTCTGTTCCTTTTCCCCACCTCCCAGTTCCACAGCCCTTGTGTACGTATCTGTAATTTATTTATTTGTATCAATGTCTGTCTTTCCCCTCTAGACTGTAAGCTCACTGTGAGCAGGGATTGTCAGTTTATTGTTGTTCTTTCCCAAGTGCTTAGTATAGTGCTCTGCACACAATAAGCCCTCTATAAATAAGACTGAATGAATGAAAGCTAAAAGTTATTGTATAATTTGAAAATGCATTCTCTTTACCCAGTGAATGAGAAGGCAGTAAATTGCCCAGCAATAATAATAATAATAATGTCGGTATTTGTTAAGCGCTTACTATGTGCAGAGCACTGTTCTAAGCGCTGGGGTAGATACAGGGTAATCAAGTTGTCCCACGTGAGGCTCACAGTCTTAATCCCCATTTTACAGATGAGGCAACTGAGGCACAGAGAAGTTAAGTGACTTGCCCACAGTCACACAGCTGACAAGTGGCAGAGCCAGGATTCGAACCCATGATCTCCGACTCCCAAGCCCGGGCTCTTTCCACTGAGCCACGATGCTTCTCTGCAGGAGATTAACCACAGGCCTGGGAATCAGACACTTGTTTGCTGTGTGACCTTGGGCAAGTCACTATTCTAATCTGTACATGTTAACTCTAAAATGGGGATTAAGACTGTGAGCCCCATGTGGGACTTGGACTGTGTCCAACTTGATTTGCTCGCATCTACCCCAGCACTCAGCTCAAGGCCTGGCACAGAGTGAGTGTTTAACAAATACTATAAACAAAAAAAAAAGTGAATATAAAATGTTGGCTTTGTATTTCCACAGTAACAACAACCGATAATACCAAAGGCTGCGTGGCATATCACGGAATGACTTATCCACCTATACATCCCTCTCAGGATGGGTACCCTAAATAATTATGGTATTTGTTAAGAGCTTACTATGTGCCAGACACTGTTCTAAGCGGTGGGGTGAGTACAAGCAAAGCGAATTGGACACAGTTCCTGTCCCACGTGGGGCTCCCAGTCTTAATCCCCATCTTACCTATGAGGGAACTGAGGTCCAGAGAAGTGAAGTGACTTGCCCAAGGTCACACAGAAGACAGCGTGGCTTAGTGGAATGAGCACGGGTTAGGGAGTCAGAGGAGACATGGATTCTAATCCTGCTTTGCCACTTGTCCGCTGTGTGATTTTAGGCGAGCTACTTAACTCCTCTGTGCCTGTTACCTCATTTGTAGAATGCGGATCGCGAGCCCCACGTGGGACAATCTGGTTACCTTGTATCTCCCCCAGTGCTTAGAACAGTGCTTGGCACATAGTAAGCACCCAACAGATACCATGCTATTGATGCCTGTCGGTCTCCCCTCTTCTAGACTGTGAGCCCGTTGTTGGATATGGACTGTCTCTATCTGTGGCCAAATTGTACTTTCCGAGCGCTTAGTACAGTGATCTGCACACAGTAAGCGCTCAATAAATGTGATTGAATGAATGAAACGGTAGATCTGGGATTAGAACCCATGACCTTCTGACTCCCAGGCCCAAGCTCTTTGGGGGAGTGCGGTGCCTGGGTCTCCCTCTGCTCTGTCCTTTGGCGGCCTGTGCTAGCTTTCAGACTTCCAAGCACCTTCCCACATGGTAATAGCCCTTCAGAGTTGCAGGCTAAAACAGGAGGAAGAAGTAGATTCACTTCAGATCCAATATGACATTTATTAGTGTTACACTCAAGAGTGTGGTGCGGCTCTAGGAGCAGGTCAGCGCTGGAAGAACAAAAATGAATTCAGCTAAAGGACCTCCTAATGCTTCTATTGTCAAGTGCCTGTGTTTAAAATCAATGTTTTTTCGAAAACAGATGACTCTGACTCAAAATTGGCTGCAGAAGCAGCTCAGCACACTGTACAACAATATTACCAGGATGGAGGAAAATAGTGTTATTGCAAAAATGAGCCCCGTGTGTGGCCTTGACCTCCCTCTTTTTTAAAAAAAAATCTTTTCCTCTCGTGAAGTTGGCAGCGGTGAACGGGGGCTCTGGTTTCTGCTGCCGGGCCTTCCTGCTGGGCGACGACATCCTACGCCAGCAGAACGGGTAAACTGTAATTCAGTTCAATTCAATTGTTATTTAACGGGTGTTTACTGTGTGCAGGGCACTGGACTCAGTGCTTGGGAGAGTACAACAGTAAACAGACACGTTCCCTGCCCACAACGACGTTACAGTCTAGAGTTAAATACCTGAATTTCAATCTGGTGCTTTTTTTTTTTACCAAGATGCTTTACGCTGGCTATTTTTATTTACTCCCCACAACCCACTAGAGTGTAAGCTCGCTGTGGGCGGGAAATGTCTGTTTATTGTTGTACTGTACTCTCCCAAGCTCTTCGTACACAGTAAGCCCTCAATAAATACGATTGAATGAATTGAATGAACACCCCGGCAGGGTAAGGTTCAGGTAATATCCCCCAACCTACAACTGGGGAAACTGAGGCATGGGGAGGTTAAGTGGCTTTTCCAAGACCGCACAGACAAGAGGCAGAGCCAGAACTAGAACCAGGGCCGCAACTCTCCCTACGCCACATAGTAATACTGTCAATAAAAATATTTGGAGTTTCTACAAGACTTGTCACTTCAAGGTGTTCTCGCATCATCTCATTTATCATCATACTAACTATCAGATGATCATTGGTTCTAACCCCGGCTCCAACACTCGTTTGTTATGTGATCTTGGGCAAGTCACATTACTTCTCTGTGTCTGTTCCCTCATCTGTAAAATGGGGATTGAGACTGTGAGCCCCACGCGGGACGGGGACTGCGTCCAACTCGATTCGCTTGTGTCTAACGCAGCGTTAGTACACTGACCGCCACATAGTAAGTGCTTAACAAATACCAGTGTTATTATTATTATATTTGTGGTTGAGGACAAGGAGAATCGTTTCTGTTTGAGAGGTTAAGCTGCTGGCCCGAGGTCACAGAGCAGTGGCAGATAGAGAAATAGGATGTGAACTGGCTGGCTCTTAGCCACTGCTTGCTTTGATCTTGCAGTAGTTTTAGTTCCAGGGCCTGCAGTAGTTGCCGGCTGTAACCATGGTAGACTTGGAACACATATTGAGTCGCTGCAGGGTATATGTTGTGGGACAGGGACTGTGTCTCACTTTATAATGTTATGTCAACCTCAGCACCCACTATAGTTCTTGAGGGCTCACACCTTTATTATCGTCAGTCTTGGTTATCTCTATTATTTTTACGATCATTTGAGCTCAGCCCGAAGAAGTGGATGAATTAGAACCAGAGGGTGTTTGTTTCTGGCCCTTAACTGGCTATTTAAGGAGTCTTCCAAACCAGATCAAGAACTCTTTATGCTATAAACTCATTACGGGCAGGAAATGTGTCTGCTAACTCTGTCGAACTGGTACTTTCCCAAGTGTTTAGTACACTGCTCTGCACACAGTAAGCACTCAATAAATGCCATTGATTGAATTAGCTTCACAGCTACCCACCAATTCTCCACAATTTAATATATCAGCTCCCTTCCCACACCACTCCAAACAGGTCTTTAACTGTACCTGTACCTCATTCTTCATTCTTTCTCCTCCCCTGGAAATCCCTTCTCCTCCAATCAATCATTTATTGAGCGCTTACGGTGGACAGAGCACTATATTAAGCACTTGGGAGACCACAAAGTAACAGCTGGTAGACACTTCTCCTGCCCCAAATGAGCTTCTAGAGGAGAAGACATTAACATAAATTATAGATATGTATATAAGCGCTCTGGGACTGAGTTTGGTGAATAACGGGAGAAAATCAGGGCGACAGAGTGGAGCGGGAGAAAAAGCTAATGAAGCCTAAGTCAGGAAGGCCTCTTTGAGGAAATGTGCCTTCAGTAAGGCTTTGAAGGTTGGAGGGTGTTGGATATGAAGAGGGAGGGTGTTCGAGGCCAGAGGCAGGATGTGGGCGAGAGGTCGGTGGCGAGATGGATGAGATTGAGATATGGTGAGCAAGGTGGTATTAAGAGAGTGAAATGTGTGGACTGGGTTATAATAGGAGAGCAGTGAGGTAAGGTAGGAAGGGGCAAGGTGATTGCGTGCTTTAAAGCAGATGGTAAGGAGATTCTGTTCGATGGGAAAGTGGATGGGCAGCCTCTGGAGGTTCTTGAGGAGTGGGGATACATGGACCGAATGTTTTTATAGAAAAATGACCGGGCAGCAGAGTGAAATAGAGACCGGAGTGAGGAGAAACAAGAGGCAGGGAGGTCGAAAAGACTATGGCGGTAATGAAGGCAGGATGGGATAAGTGCTTGGATTAACATGGTAGCGGTTTGGATGGAGAGGAGAGGGCCGATTTTAGCGATGCTGTGAAGGTTGAACCAGCAGGATTTAGTGACAGAATGAATGTGTGGGTTGAATGACAGAAGTGAGTTAAGGATAACACCAAGGTTAAGGGCATGTGAGACAGGAAGAATGGCGGTGCTATCTAAAGTGATGGGGAGGACAAGGTGTGGGTGGAAAGGAGGAGTTGTTTTGGTCATGTTAAGTTTGAGGTGGCCGGATTCCAGCTCTCGCCATCTTGAAATCCCATCTCCATGAAACCTTCCCTATTAATTCACTCCGAGTCGCTTTATCCTGACAGCTCCCCTTGGCAATTTTTATTTCATCTTCATTTATGAATTTATTCATGTTCAAGTGTATCTTCAATTATTCACCTATTTCACCCTGGTGCATATTTACTTTTATCTGTTATTTCCTTGTTAATCTTTCAGTCCCCACTACCTTGAAATAGTATGCCCTGGTAAAAAAGACACAAGCCCAGGAGTCAGGGGACCTGGGTTCTAATTCTGACTGTCAACTGCCAGCTCTCTGACCTTGGGCAAGCCATTTAACCTCTCTGTCTGTTTCCTCAGCTATAAAATGGGAATTCAATACCTATTTTCCCTCCTAATTAGATTGTGAGCCCCATGTGGTACACCAACTGTGTCCAATTTGATTAATTGGGATTGTCTCTCTATTTCTGAATTGTAATTTCCAAGAGTTTAGTACAATACTCTGCACACAGTAAGGGCTCAATAAATGCGATTGAATGAAATGAAGTAATTGAATGAATTCTACCTCAGATCAGTGGTTTTTTTATGACACTTTTGTGCCAGGCACTGTATTAAGTGGTGGGATGAATACAAGCCAATCAGGTTGAACACAGTCCATATCCCACACGGGGCTCAGTTTTAACACCCATTTTTCCGATGAGGGAACTGATGCCCAAAGAAGTGAAGCAACTTGCCCAAGGTCACACAGACAAGAGGCAGAGCGGGCCTTCTGATTCCCAGGCCCTTAATTTCTCCTCTAGACCACTCTGCTTCTCTTGGTACAGAGGAAGCGCTTAACAAGTGCCATCACAATAGATATCTCCTCCCATTAGAGTATAAAATCCTCCAAGACAGAGAGTTTGTCGTCTTTTTCGTTTCTCCTCCGCTAAGTTCAGCACTTTCCATTCAGTGGGTGCTCAGCAAATACCATTGATTTCATTTATCTCCTGAATTAGGACACAGGTTCTCCTGACCCCGGGAGCCCCTCTGCTCATTCTTGGTTTCCGGTGCTTACCCCTTATCACTGCTGCACCCCTACTGTCAATCGCTGAGCATAAACACTGTTGTTTCCTCACCTGGGCATGGGCTATTAATGTTACCTAAGTCAACAACCGTGTCCTCGTACCTTCAGATGAACTCGTTGCAATCTGCAGGAAAAGAAGTAGGAGGGCCAGCTAGATGCAAATTCCCTGCTGATCTGCTGCAGCATAATTTAGCTTCAGGTGGAGAGGGATCATAAAAGAAGGGGAAATGGTTCACTCCGTACTCTGGGGCAGAGCACGGCGATCGAACTAGGTTAAAGGTAGATTTCTTTGTATTGTTGAGTAGGAAATATACATGAGCGGTGCCCAACAAACTTTACCAAGAAGACAAGAGGTCTTGGATTTGCTGATATTTATGCAAAATGATCTAAAATGTTGTAGGAGGTGGAAGTGGAGAGAAAGCACAAAACAAACGTTTCCTCCATTCTCCTTATTCTCCTTCTTTTTGGTGGCTCTTAGAGAGTACCCTGTGCAGCAATTATGCAGGAACCAAAGGCGCGTGGCCCTGAGCTACTCCTCTAGACTGTGAACTTGTTGTTATAATGTTGGTATTTGTTAAGCGCTTACTATGTGCCGAGCACTGTTCTAAGCGCTGGGGAAGACACAGGGGAATCAGGTTGGGCTCACAGTCTTAATCCCCATTTTACAGATAAGGTAACTGAGGCACCGAGAAGTTAAGTGACTTGCCCACAGTCACACAGCTGACAAGTGGCTGAGCCGGGATTCGAACCCATGACCTCTGAGTCCAAAGCCCGTGCTCTTTCCACTGAGCCACGGGGAACGTGTCTCTTAGATTGTGCCCTCCCAAGCGCTTAGTACAGCGCTTTGCTGTACTACAAGTGCTGAAATATGATTGAATGAATGAAAATTAAGAGAACAAAGACTTTGCAGGTATGAGCCTTTGGGTATGACCCCCTAGAACATGTAATATTTTTGGAAGGGGGTTTTAGAAAGTGAAGCAAGGAAAGCTAGTAGTGTTGGATAGTCCATCTCTAACTAGGTGGGAGAGTGCCAGGAGGGCACTGTAATGCTAACCTTCTCACTGTACCTCTGTCTTATCTATCTCGCCAGTAACCTCTCACCCACATCCCGCCACCGACCTGGAACGTCCTCCATCCTCATATCCAAGAGACAAGGCGATTACTCTCCCCGGCTTCAAAACCTTATCGAAGGCCCATCTCCCAGAGGCCTTCCTTGACTAAGCCCTCCTTTCCACTCTTCCCACTCCCTTCTGCGTCACCCTGACTTGCTCCCTTCATTCATTCAATAGTATTTATTGAGCGCTTACTATGTGCAGAGCACTGTACTAAGCGCTTGGAATGTACAAATCGGCAACAGAGAGACAGTCCCCGCCCTTTGACGGGCTTACGGTCTAATCGTATTCATCCCCCTTCTCAGTCCCGCAGACTTACGTACATATTTGTAATTTATTTATTCATATTAATGCCTGTTTCCCCCTATAGGCTGAAAGCTCATTATAGGCAGAGGCTATCTTATAGTGTTATACTGTACTCTCCCAAGTGCTTAGTACAGTGGTCTGCATAGAGTAAGGGCTCAAAAAATGCGACTGAATGAATAAATGAAGTACCAAGAGCCTCCCAGCACTCTCGTGTGGTCGGAGTCTTGGGCTGGGTTCATTTATTATTATTATTATTATTATTATTATACAATTGAAGGACGTGGTTTACCGCTGAACTCTGATATTACCTCTCTTACTCGTTCAAGACAATTCACTAAGCAAGGAAAATCGAAGAGCTCTTTTCAACTGAACAAAAACCTCTCCTTACCGTGAATGCCACCAATCAAAGGCAGAATCACGGACACCTTGGTACCCCATTTCAAGAGTCTTCTCAGGACGGGAAGGCCGTTCGCTGAGCACCCCTCCGCTGCAATTGTCCAAGAACTGACCCGCCACATCAATGGACATTAACATCGCTCCCGGTTAGCGAGGCCAGATTAATGGAACAGAGGAAAGGCACCCACATATCTCAATCGGTGATATTTATTGATCACTTACTGTGTGCAGAGCATTGTGCTAAGAATATACAACATAGAGTTGGTAGACACTACCCCTTCCTTAAGGAACTTATAGTAAAGATGGTATTTGTTAAGTGCTTATTATGTGCCTAGCACTGTTGTAAGTGCTGGGATAGATACGAGGTAATCAGGTTGTCCCAGATGGAGTTTACAGTCTTAATCCCCATTTTACAGATGAGGTAACTGAGACACAGAAAAGTTAAGTGTCTTGCCCAAAGTCTTACAGCTATGTGGTGAAACTGGGATAAGAACCCACCCAAGCTCTTTCCTCTAAGTCCTGCTGCTTAGTGGAAAGAGCCCGGGCTTGGGAGTCAGAGGTCGTGAGTCCTGATCCCGGCTCTGCCACTTTCCAGCTGTGTGAATTTGAGCAAGTCACTTCACTTCTCTGTGCCTCAGTTACCTCATCTGTAAAATGGGGATTAAGACTGTGAGCCCCACGGAGGATAACCTGATTGGCTCGCATCTGCCCCAGCGCTTAGAACATTGCTTGGCACATAGCGCTAAATAAATCCCATTATTATTATTACACCGTGGTGGGGCTTGTGGGATACGGTCGGTAGTCCAGACCCACACCACTTGAGTTGCCTCAACACCACTTGAGTTGCCTCACCTTATAACTGTTCCATGCTGAAACAGGCATGCCATCTTCTTTTGGAAGTCCACCTTCAACAGACGCCGAGGCGAGAACCAGCGGTAGCTGTGGTGAAATATTTTCCAGCCAACTTAATGGACTCAGCACGACCTAATGGATAGAGCACGGGCATGGGGATCAGAAGGACCTGGGTTCTAATCCTGACTCTGACCCTTATTTTCTGTGTGCCTCTAGGCAAGTGACTTGACTTCTCCGCCTCATATTGCTCATCTTACAGTTACCTCATTTGTAAAATGGGGATTAAGACTGTGAGCCCCATGTGGAAAATGGACTCTGTCCAACCTGCTTATTTTGTATCTACCCCAGCGCTTAGTATAGTGCCTGGAACATAGTAAGAACTTAATAAATAACATTTAAAAATATGGGTTCAGGCTGTGACTAGCTCAAAGTGTGTGTCTTTGTGTATGTATGTGTATGTGTGCCCATGCATTGATTTTTGGCCCTTTAATAATTCTCTACCCTAAAATTGCCACAAACACCCTGAGCAATCGAAAAGGCACGTTGGCAACTGGAAGTGACATTGAAGTCAGAAAAGAAAAAGTAGGGAAAAAAAGTCATATAAATGAATCCATTCCCCTCCAGTGTCCCTTTTTTTTGTAACCAAGGGAAGTAAGTCTTAAAGCTGCACTTAAATCCTTTCCTGTCATACTATTATTCTTGATTCATTAAACACTTTTACTCCTATGATCAAGCTTGTGGAAAAAAAAACCCCAGTTCCCAGGCCGAAGAAATCTATAGAGGAAATATGACAAATCTTAGCACAATTGCTAAGATTTTTGTTGGTGCCTGTCGGTACTGAGCAATTTTTTTGTAGCAGCATAAGTTACCTATTGTATAACAAACACACAGCATGTATATAGGTGTGTAGGGGGAGAAAGTATGTGGTAAGTTTGTAAACACGCCCGTTTACCTGGTTAAACCCTCTCTAATGTTCTTTTTGATGCTCTATAAATATGAGGGATAAGAGCTGTCCTTGATCTTCTGTGTACACTCAGTTCTCTTATAACACTTGTTTTCATTATGCATCTTGGATAGAAAGTCATTAGGTAATTAGGGAATGTTCTTTCAGGCACCTCCTGAATAGAATGGGATGCGACGTCAGGAAAACGGTCGTGCACATAAGACACATCACATTAATAGTGAGCTCACTTTGAATACCACTGATGATGAAGCTCACCCATGATTACCCTGTATCTACCCCAGCGCTTAGAACAGTGCTCGGCACATAGTAAGCGCTTAACAAATACTAACATCATTATTATTATTATGAGGAGCAGCCTGGCCTAGTGGAAAGAGCCCGGGCTTGGGAGTCAGAGGTCGTGGGTTCTAATCCCGGCTCCGCCGCTTGCCAGCTGTGTGACTCTGGGCAGGTTACTTCACTTCTCTGTGCCTCAGTTACCTCATCTGTAAAATGGGGATTAAAACTGTGAGCCCCATGTGGGACAACCTGATCACTTAAGCATTTAGAACAGTGCTTCGCACATAGTAAGCACTCAACGAATACCATCACTTTATGAGTGAGTGGTTGATATTAGGCCAAATCGGGACCCCCCCATCCTGGCTACATCGTGCCCACAACATCACAAATAACACCTCTCGGGTAATAGGAAAACTGAATCTACTGTGTTGTCTAGTATAGCAAGGGGACTGTCTCTTCTATGACCTAGTGGATAGAGCACAGGCCTGGAAGTCAGAAGGTCACGAGTTCTAATTCCAGCTCTGCCATTTGTCTGCTGTATGACCTTGGGCAAATCACTTCACTTTTCTGTGCCTCAGTTACCTCGTCTGTAAAATGGAGATTGAGACTGTGAGCCCCATGAGGGGCAGGGACTTTTACTCATAGAAGTAAAAGTGTTTAATGAATCAGGAATAATAGTATGACAGGAAAGGATTTAAGTGCAGCTTTAAGATTTCCCTTGGTTACAGAAAATGGGGCACTGGAGGGGAGTGAGTTCATTTATGTCACTTTTTCCTCCTTTTATTTATTTTTTTTCCTGACTTCAAAGTCACTTCCAAATGTACAACTGTCAACGTGTCTTTTTGATTGCTCAGAGTGTTCATGGCAATTTTAGGGTAGAGAATTATTAATGGGGCAAAAATCCATGCGCGGGCACAACATACACACACACACATAGTTTGAGCTAGTCACAGCCTGAACCTTTTTTTTTTTTTTAAATGTTATGTCAAACTCGATTTGCTTGTATCTACCCCAGGGCTTAGTACAGTCCCTGCAACATAGTAAGTACTTAACCACATACCACTATATAGCACAAATTCCCTTAATATGAGGGTTGCATTCTTGCGAAACTTTGCGTTAAGGAAAATTCATACAGAGGTACTTAGTCCTTCCAGTCCGGTGTGCATGCCCACAGACAGATTCTCCTCTGAAACGAAGGAGAAGCAGCATGGCTTAGTGGATAAAGCACAGACCTGGGAGGCAGAAGGACGTGGACTTTAATCCCGACTCCACCAGTTGTCTCTTGAGTTACCTTGGGCATGTCACTTCACTTCTCTGTATCTGTTCCCTCATCTGTAAAATGGGGATTAAGATGTTCACTGAGCCCCCATGTGAGGCATGGACTGTGTCCAACCTGATTACCTTGTATATAGGGAAGCAGCGGGGCTCAGTAGAAAGAGCCTGGGCTTCAGAGTCAGAAGTCATGAGTTCGACTCCCGGCTCTGCCACTTGTCGGCTGTGTGACTGTGGGCGAGTCACTTCACTTCTCTGTGCCTCAGTTACCTCATCTGTAAAATGGGGATTAACTGTGAGCCTCACGTGGGACAACCTGATTATCCTGTATCTCCCCCAGCGCTTAGAATAGTGCTCTGCACATAGTAAGTGCTTAACAAATACCAACATTATTATTATTATTATTATTATTATTATTATATATCCTAATGCTTGGTACATTCATTCACTCAGTAGTATTTATTGAGTGCTTACTGTGTGCAGAGCACTGTACTAAGTGCTCGGAGAGTACAATTCGGCAACAGATGAAGACAATCACTGCCCAACAACCGGCTCACAGTCAGCGCCTGGCACAGAGCAAATACCGTACCTTGTTGGAAGAATATTTTCTGATTCCCTATCGGAAGTAGTTGCGATGGTATATGAATGCTTGCAGGGGCGATACACTGTACTAATCACTTGGCATAGTACAATGGAAGCACAGAGTGCATTCCCTGTGCCATAGGGAGAAGGTTACTGCAGAATAAGATGGACTATATAAAATGAAGTTCCACCTGTCTTCCTCCACATACATGCATAGAGCTTCAAAGATAATATCTGTAGTATTTAAGCACTCACTATGTCCCAAGCATTGTTCTAAGCACTGGAGTAAATACAGTTAGGTTGGACACAGTCCAGTACCTCACATAGGGCTCACAGACTCATTCCCCGTTTTACAGATGAGGTAACTGATGCCCAGAGGAGTGACTAGCCCAAGGTCGCATAGACACGCGGCAGAGCTGGGATTAGAACCCAGGTCCTTGTGACTCACAGGCCCGTGCTCTCTCCACTTAGCTATGCCGCTTCCCTTGGTGTCTGCCCTCTGTGTCCTTTTGCAGGAGTTGTGTATAATCCTGAGTTCTTCACCATCAGCGGTGCATTCAAGTGTGTGTGTGTGTGTTACCCTGAGAGAGTGATGATGTCATTTCTCTAGTTGTGTTGCCCCTAGAAGGAGAAGGGGTCGGCACACCTTAAGATAACTGCTGGGAAGGGGGTTAAAGAAGGGAGTCCTGTGTTGGACAGAACAAAAAGATCCCTGTACTTGTTAGCAAAGCTGGCAATCAAATTTCATAGCTCTGAGGCTTCCCTAAGGCATCCGAGCATAGGAGATGCCATAGAGATCGTCTGACCAGGCCATGTATGTTCAAAGATTTGGTGGTTATGGTGAATCACCTCAGTAGATAAATACCCTGAAAGCAGGAACATGAAACTTCAACGTTAGTTTGGAATGGTCCACAGCAAAAACCTTTGAAGTTCTTGTAATGAATTAGACTACATACCCAGAATTGATTAACGATATCTCCGTTTAAGGTCTCAGAATTTGGTGGTGCGCTTGCCGGATGTACAATTCGCAGCTAGTCATTTCCTTTCTAATATTTGAATTTCTATCCTATTAAAAGGATATTTTTTCATAAAGCGATAACTGAAATTTGTTTAAAATGGGTAGGAGGCGTAAACAATTTCAAAAGTAAGATAGAATGTTTCCCAAATTATTAAGTAGACTAAGTTCGCTCAAGAAAAATAGCGCATTATGAAATGTAGTTGACCAGGCTATGTAGTATGAAAATACAAAGCAAAACAAACAAATACAATACAAAGCAAAAGAACATTAAAAAATTCTACTTTCCTGCAAGATGCTTTCATTGGTAACTGTCAACCATGCATAAAAATGGGGATTATAGGCATTTTCTTAAAGAAAAGCCTTAAGGGATATGGAATATTTATTGTACATAGAACCAACCTGTAACACCATTTAATTTCCTTGTAATTAGACGTGTTTTTTTAAGAAAGGAATCATTCAGCTTTTAAAAAATGTAGTGCCCACTACATGTTTAATCCTCAATCAGAGCTATTTTATGCCTAGTAGGAATTCAATAATAAAAATGACATATTTTAAGCAATAATCTTGGACTAGTTTGAAAAGTTGCACCTGTGCTTATAAGGAAAGTGTCTTCTTTTAGACTTCTGCAATACGAAATTAGAATATTGTAATGCAGATATATAATCAGAGATAAAAATGTGACTTTGTAGCTCAATCACTCTAGTGGGAGATGTACAAATCTTTCTAAATTAATACTTCAGCCATGAAATAGTTGGAAAGGCAGGAATGGTAGAGAGATTACTGAAATGAGGGTGATAAGGTCGCAATTCTTATCTCGTCTTTACATGTCCTGAAGGTGTACGGCGTCCTTTCTTTAGCCTCTCGTAAAAGGAAGTAAACCATGCTGTTAATAACAGCTAACCCCGGAGGTGGTGGAGCCCTTACAGCAGACGGAGGTGTAGTATGCAGGGTTTTTTTGTCTGGGATGATATGTAATTTGAGTTCCTATCCTATATATTATGTGGGGTTGGGAAAACACAGATTGATATCCAGTGTAGTAATAGGAACTTCTTTATGGAATGTGTTAAGTGATCACTTTCCACCAGGCGCTGTTCTAAGCACTGGGGTAGACACAAGCTGATCAGGTCGGACACAGCCCCCGGCCCACACGGGGCTTACAGTCTTAATCCCGTTTTTACAGATGAGGTAGATGAGAAAATAAGTGATAGGACAAGTGGAGGAGTCAGGGTTAGAACCCAGGCCCTCTAACACCTGGGTCATGCTCTTTCCACTAGGCCATGCTGCTTCTCTACTAATAATAGTGCACAGGGAATGAAATGCTGACTCTGAAGTCAAGTCGTGGACTTTACCACTTGAGCCCTCACAACCTCAGGATTCAAGTATTATGCACATATCTGTAATTTTATTTATAGTAATGTCTGTCTCCCTGCCTCTAGACTGTAAGCTTGTTGTGGGTAGAGAATGTGGCTGTTTAATAATGTTGGTATTTGTAAAGCGCTTACTATGTGCAGAGCACTGTTCTAAGCGCTGGGGTAGACTCAGTGGAATCAGGTTGTCCCACGTGGGGCTCACAGTCTTAATCCCCATTTTACAGATGAGGTAACTGAGGCACAGAGAAGTGAAGTGACTTGCCCACAGTCACACAGCTGACAAGTGGCAGAGCTGGGATTCGAACTCATGGCCTCTG
This sequence comes from Ornithorhynchus anatinus, assembly GCF_004115215.2. NCBI lineage: Eukaryota > Metazoa > Chordata > Mammalia > Monotremata > Ornithorhynchidae > Ornithorhynchus > Ornithorhynchus anatinus. The sequence continues at coordinate 100,603,855 of NC_041729.1, read as the reverse complement.
ACTCCAAAGCCCGTGCTCTTTCCACTGAGCCACGCTGCTTACTGTAGTATTATACTCTCTCCAGCACTTAGTACAGTGCTGTGTACCCAGTAAGCACTCAGGTACGATTGAATGAATGAATTGAATGATAGGATAGGTGATGAGATTAGTAACAAATGTGCATATCTTTATAATCTGTGTCCCCACCTGAAATTTACTTTTAGTGTCTCTCGGCTAGATTGTAACCCCTTTAAGGGTAGTGATGGTGTAACTCAAATTCAATTCAGTTTTTTGTTTTCCTTTTTTTTTCCTAATGGCATTTAAGCGTTTATGTGCCAGGCAGGGTACTAAGCGTTGAGATAGATACGAGATAATCAGTTCAAGCACAGCCCTTGTACCACACGAAGCTCGCAGTATTAATCATCACCGACTAAAGGGAATACAGTGGGATATCATAAAACTGTCCTCCGGCATGTCGCAGCTGCAAATGCCCCACAATCCCAAGGTTTGTACACGACCCAAATGTCATGTCACTCGGTCACAAATCTTTGAAAAGTTCAAAAAGCAATATCCAGAGTCTTGGGCTCCCCCAGGCTTCATTACTCTCTTAATATCCAAGAGATATTAGATATCTAAGTGGAGGAATGAGAGAGAGTAATGGAGACAGAGCTGATTGACTCTTAGCTAATCAATCAATTATACTGAGCACTTTCTAGGTGTAGAGCCCTTTACGTGCTTGGCAGGGTATAATATAATCAGTCACTCATTGAGCACTTACTGTGTGCAGAGCACTGAGTTCAAGGCTTGGTTGAGTGCAGTACAACAGGTTTGATAGACACATTCCTTCCCCACAAGGAGTGTAGAATCAAGAGAGGGAGAAAGACGATATAAATAAATTACAGATACACAAATAAATGCTGTAAGGGTGAGATGAAAATCAAGTGCCCACAGGCTACAGATACAAGCCACTGGTCAGGCGTCTCTGCTTGATGCTGAGAAGAATGGGCACCCTTCCTTCTCCTCAGCTCTACAGTTAGATCAATTTGAGTGGTAGCCAGTGGAGATCTGACCATTTTCACCCTCACCACGACTGATGACTTCATTTGAAAATCCCCTGTGGTAACATTCCAAACTTGACTCCCGAAATGAGCAGATCTGTACAAGGATAGAGAAGCAGCGTGTCCTAGTGGATAGAACGCAGGCCTGGAAGTCAGAAGGACTTGGGTTCTAATCCCAGTTCCACTACTTCATGGCTCAGTGGAAAGAGCACGGGCTGGCGAGTCAGAGATCATGGGTTCAAATCCGGGCTCTGCCGCTCGTCAGCTGGGTGACTTTGGGCGAGTCACTGAGAGTCACTTCACTTCTCTGTGCCTCAGTTACCTCATCTGTAAAATGGGGATTTACTGTGAGCCTCACGTGGGACAACCTGATTACCCTGTATCTATCCCAGTGCTTAGAACAGTGCTCTGCACATAGTAAGCGCTTAACAAATACCAACATTATTATTACTTGTCTGCTGTGTGATCTTGGACAAGTCACTTCACTTCTCTATGCCTCCGTTGCCTCATTTGTAAAATGGAGATTAAGACTGTGAACCCCATGTGGGATGGGGACTTTGTCCAACCTGATTAGCTTGTAGCTATACCGATTAAAAAAAAAAAGAGGCCAGGGGGTCAGAATGTAAAGCAAACCACCTTGGCCCTCTTTTAGAGTAGGGTTATTGACATCCCAAGTAATCAATCAATCATCGGTATATATTGAGTGCTTTCTGTGTGCAGAGCACTGTACTAAGCACTTGGGAGAGTAGGATAGAACAGCATCGGAAGGCTCGTTCCTTGTAGGTTCCCCCTTCCTCCGCCCCTTTCCTCGTGCAAAGCACTTCCTTCCACCACCCATACTTGCACTTCCAGCTATTACTTAGGGTCTTGATTTGCCTGATAAGCAAACCACAGTATTGGAGAGCAGTCGAGCTTGCTGACAGACCCAGGGGAAGTTGAGGGGTGTGCCCTGACTAGGAATCCCAATTTCTGCCTTCCAGCTTCTCAAAAATGAGTAGGCATCAGGATTCGCCACTAAAATAACCTGAAATCACTTCACTCCACAGAAGCTGCCCTCTCTAATGTCACCAGTGGCTTTTACTATATCCTAATCCTTCTCGACTTCTCAGCTGCCTTCCACACAGGGGACCACCTTCTCCTGGAAACACCGTCCAACCTTGGCTTCAGTGACATGGACCATTCCTGATTCTCCTATCTCTCTGGTCACTCCTTCAAGTCCTCTGCCGGTTCTTCCTCTGACTTCCACCTGCTAAATGGGGAAGACCTTCAAGGTTCAGTTCTGGACCCCTTTCTCTTCTCCATCTACGCCCACTCACTTGAAGTACTCGTTTGATCCCACAGCTTCAACTACCACCGCTACACGGATCTACCTCTATTTCCAAGCCCTCTCCTTCTCTATGTTCTCGCAATTCCTCCTATCTTCGGGACCTCTCTACCTGGATGGCCCACCCGCACCTCAAACTTAACGTGTGCAAAGCAGAATCCCTCTTCTTCCCATCCAATCCTTGTCCTCCCCCCCAAATTTCCCATCGCTGTTGATGTTCCCACCATCCTCCCTGTCTCACATGCCTGCATCTCTCTCATTCAACCCACGTATTCAATCTGTTACCAAATTCTGTCGCTTCTACCTTCAGGACATTTCTGGAATCCACTCCTTCCTCTCCGTCTAAACTATCACGATGATCCAAATTCCTATCATATCCCACTTTGACTACTGTCGGGATTTTTGCTGACCTTCCAGCCTCCCGTCTCTCCCTCACTCCAGTCCATACTTGACTCTACTGTCGGGATCGGTTTCCTAAAGTACTACTCCGTTCACTTCTCTCCACTACTCAGAAGTCCTTGTCAGCTGCCCAACCGCATCAAACTCCTCACCGGCTTTAAGGCATTCAATCAACTACTGCTTTACCTGCTGATCTCCCATTACGATCCAGCCCACGCACTTCTCTCCTGTAATGCCATCCTACTTCCTGCACCTTGATCTTACACTGACCCTTGCCCACATCTTCCCTGTAGCCTGGAGCTCACTCTCCCCTCATATCCGACAACCACCATTATTCCCACCTTCAAAGTCCCACTAAAGTCACACCTCCAAGCCCTCTTCCTTATCTAGGCTCTCATTTCTCTCATTTACCCCACCCTCCCCCTTCTACGTTGCACAGGCACTTGGACCCCTTGAAAATGTGATATTTACCACTCCTCGCCCTCAGCTCCACAGACAGCACTTAAGTCCATATCCCCATAATCTCAAATTTCACTATCAGTAATTTATTTTACTATCTGTCATCTCCTCTAGACTGTACATTCCATATGGTCAGGGAACTTGTCTACTGCCAACTCTATTGACTCGTTTTTTGGGTTTTTTTAAGCAGCATTTATTAAGCGCTTACTCTGTGGCAGGCACTGTACTAAGCACTGAAATAAAGTGGCAACTAGAACCAGCGTGGCCTAATGGAAAGAGCACAGGATTCAGAGGACCTGGGTTCTTATCCTGACTCTGCCAATTGTTTGCTGTATGACCCTGGATATGTCACTTAATTCCTCTGAGCCTCAGTTTCCTCAACTGTAAAATTGGAATTAAATTACTCTTTTCCCTCCTACTTGGACCGTGAGCCCCACGTAGGACAGGGACTGTGTCCAACTTAATCAACTTATACCTACCCCAGTATTTGACACATACCAGGTGCTTAAGTACTATTAACAACAACAAAAAAGGCTAGGACGAGGGTTTGAGTATTTCCTGAGGTATACAGTGGTAAATTTTGCATACAGACTTCCAACAGATAGGCCCAGTTTGGTGAGGCTGAAGCACAGGCAGCAGGTGGAGGAGGAGGCAGCGGGATAGCCCTGCCACTCACTGGCGTGCTTGACACTAATTACTCCTGTTGGAATTCTCGCCAACCTTCTGTTTCTAATGCACTCTCAACATAATGACAGTCTGGCAAGGAAGGGAAAAGAAGTGCAGACAGGTAAGAGTGTGCATTAGAAATGAGAGAGAAAGGGGGAAGGAGTGGGTGGGAAGGGAAAAGTGCGGGGGAAGGGGTGGGTGAGAAGGGGGAAGGGAAAAGGAAGGAAGAATAAGGAGGAGTCAGGGAAAGTTGCAGGAAGAGTAAGGAGAGAGCAGCATCTTGAAGGACAGAGTAAGAAAAAAATAACTGTCACTATCCCCCAGCTTCAGAATCTGAAAAAAATCAAGCCTATTTAGGCATATCAGGAATTGGGGTGAAGCTAAAGTGCTCACATTTAACCAACAACATAGTTGAGGGAGCCCCTGAAATCCTCCATATGGTACTGATGGAGAAAAAAGGAACTGAGCCTTCTCTCGCCCTACTGAACTTTTAACACCTAAGAAAGTTTGGGTGATATCTGTTCTGTGCCGTACTCTTCTTGAGACCACAGAAGAGCTGAAAGTCATTTCCTCATCCCTTTCCTTCCCCACTTGTTCCCTGCCCCACCCAGAGAAACTTGGGTTGTGGTTGTTGAGCTGTTTGATAATCTGCTCTCCTCTCTCTCCCCATCCATAGTATCAGGAAAGGGATTGTGGCAGCATCAGAGAAACTCTAGGAATGGAGGGAGGGAATAAATACAGTTCTGAGATGTGAAGAAAATCACCTCAAGAAAAGGGAAATTGAATAAGGAAATTAACCTGAGGAGACAGGAGAGGAGAAGGCAGGTGATCTCTCTGAAAATGAATAAATACACAGAAAATGAAAACATAATGGGAGTGAAAACACAGGTACTGAGGAATCCTGAGAATAAAGAGCCCGACAGAACAAAGAGGAAAAAGGAAACTGAAGTCCCAAGACATGATGAATTAATTTCTTTTATTGGTTTGTGGGAATATTGTAGACAGTTTATAACAATCTGTGTAATACCAGGGTCTTGGAGTAACTGAAACAGCGATCCAGCACGCCTTTTTGTAAAGGTGAAAAATAAACTATTCTCCACGTTGGACACAGTGGGGGAAAGTTTTGTGGGCCTGCATGAGATTTTTAAAGGTTCCTTTAGAGCTTTGCTAGCACCATTTTACTGTTGTGGGACAGAGTGGTTCCATCTGACTGAAGGCAGAGACGTTATCTGGAGAGAGATATGTTCTTCTTATCAGTTAGGATCAAGGCAAGGCATTTATAGTAGGTGCAGTCTTAAAAATCCTCCACCTTCCTTTTGAAAATCGTAGGAGAAACAGCCTTTATTTTACAAGCCACTCTTAAGATATGTTTCCATCCACTGGGAACTTGATCTTGTCTTTTGGTTGGGAGAGGATCTTATATGCAGGTTACCTTCTAAACTTTGTATAGGTTAAACATTGTTGTTGATCAAGGATGCATTGGTTAAAAATAATAATAATGTTGGTATTTGTTAAGCACTTACTACGTGCAGAGCACTGTTCTAAGCGCTGGGGCAGTTAAGGGCAATCAGGTTGTCCTCCATGAGGCTCACAGTCTTAATCCCCATTTTACAAATGAGGTAGCTGAGGCACAGTGAAGTGAAGTGACTTGGCCACAGTCACAGAGCTGACAAGTGGCAGAGCCGGGATTTGAACCCATGACCCCTGACTCCCAAGCCTGGGCTCTTTCGCCTGAGCCACGAGTGCTTACTTCACGCTGGACACTGTACTACGCCCCAGGGAAAACAGAATAAAAAGAATTCAGATATGATTAGATATATCAATCAGTGGTATTTATTGAGCACTTACAATGTGTGGCAGACATAATCCCTGGCCTGAATCAAACCATCAATGGTATTTATTGAGCACCTGCTGTGTGCAGAATGTTGTACTAAGCACTTGAAAAAGTACAAAACAATAGAGTTGGTAGACACATTCCCTGCCTGCCAGAAGCTTACAGTTTAAATGGAAAAGTGGATACTAATAATAATAATAACTGTGGTATTTGTTAAGCGATTACTCTGTGACAATCACTGGGATTGATACAAGGTAATCAGATTGGGCACAGCCCTTGCCCCACATTTATCGATCAATCATATTTATTGAATAATAATAATTATGGTATTTAAGTGCTTTCCGTGCGCCAAGCAGTGTTCTAAGCACTGGGGTAGATAAAAGGTCATCCCGTCGTCCCATGTGGGGCTCACAATCTTAATCTCCATTTTACAGATGAGGTAACTGAGGCACAGAGAAGTTAAGTGACTTGCCCGAGCTCACACAGCAGTCAAGTGGCGGAGGCCACATCCTCTGACTCCCAAGCCTGTCTTCTAGCCATTAAGCCACGCCGCTGCTCGTGATGGGCAGGAAATGCGTCTGTGATATTGTCATACTCAACTCTCTCAAGTGCTTAATACAGTACACACACTAAACTCTCGGTCAATACGACTGACTTACTGAAGAGCGCTGTACTAAATGCTTGGGAGAATGTAATACCACAGTGTCGGTAGACATGTTCCCTGTCTACAACAGACATGGGGCTCCCAATCTGAGGGATTTGATGTTGAAAGGGCAGTTTGGGAATCCAGTAGAGTTAGCGGAGTTGATTTGTGGGTGTGCTTACTCATCGGAGTTAGCGTGGGTGTGTCAATGGGTTAAGTGTGTTGTGGTTGGTTTCAGTCAGGTCTGTGTCTGTCAGCCTCAAGGAGCCAGCAAACGATCCTTCACTGCAGAACACAATGCTATTGATGGTGAGCTCCTACTCATATATGCAAGTAGGCCGAAAAGGTCAGTGCGGCTGACACTCCATTCTATACTGTTTGCACATAGTCTTATTGTGATAATGGTCTGCCCCAGATAGGCCCTATCTGAATGTACCTCTTAGAATCTCAATCTTTACAAAATCTCTGCTTAGCAGATGCTCTTCTCACCTCACCTCTGCTCTGCTTCTCTCCTTCTACAACCCAGTCTACATACTTTGCTCCTCTAGTGCTGACCTTCACACTGTGTCTCCATCTCGCCTTTCTCCCCGAAGACCCCGGGCCCACGTCCTGCCTCTGGCCTGGAACACCCTCCCTCCTCAAATTTGTCAGACAATTACTCTCTCTTCTTTCCCCCTCCCCCCCACAAAAAAATGCTTCATTAAAGGCCCATCTCCTCCAAGAGGCCTTCCCAGGCTACGTCCCACTTTTGTTCATCTCCCACTCCCTTCTGCATCACCCTAACTTGCTCCCTTTGCTCCCAACCCCCGCCGCCCCCAGCCCCACAGAACTTATGTATGCTCTATCCTAATCCTCCTCTACCTCACAGCTGCCTTTGACACTGTCGCCCATCCCCTTCTTCTCCACACTTTATCTCACCTGGCCTTCACGGACTCCGTCCTCTCCCGGTTCTCTTCATCTCTCTGGCTGTTCATTCTCGATCTCCTTCCGGCCTCCTCCTCCCCCTCCCATCCATTAACTGTAAGGGTTCCTCAAGGGTCAGTTCTTGGCCCTCCCGTGTTCTCCATATATACTCACTCCCTCGGTGAACTCGTTCGCTCGCAGCTTCAACTATCATCTCTACGCAGATGACACCCAAATCTACATCTCCTCCCCTGTTCTCTCCTCCTCCCTCCGGGCTCGTATCTCCTCCTGCCTTCAGCACGTCTCCACCTGGATGTCTGCCCGCCACCTAAAACTCAACATGTCTAAGACAGAGCTCGGTGTCATCCTTGACTCTGATCTCTCATTCACCCCATGCATCGAATCTATCACCAACACCTGCTGGTCTCATTTTCACAGTATCTCCAAGATCTGCCCTTTCCTCTCCATCCTAACTGCTACAGTGCTGGTACAAACTCTCATAATATCCTGACTGGATTACTGGGTTAGCATCCTTTCTGATCACCCTTCCTCCTGTCTCTCCCCTCTCTAGTCTATTCTTCATTCCGCTACCCGGATCATTTTCCTACAGAAATCTTCTGGGCATGTCACCTCCTCCTCGAAAACCTCCAGCGGTTGCCTATCAACCTTTGCATGAAACCAAAACTCCTCACTCTTGGCTTCAAAGCTCTCCATCCCCTTGCCCCGTCCTACCTCACCTCCCTTCTCTCTTTCTACTGCCCATCCCGTACACTCCACTCCTCTGTCGCCCACCTCCTCACTGTCCCCCGTTCACGCCTATCCCGCCGTCGACCTCTGGCCCACGTCCTCCCGCTGTCCTGGAATGCCCTCCCTCTTCACAAACTCTCTTCCCCTCTTCAAAGTCCTACTGAGAGCTCACCTCCTCCAGGAGGCCTTCCCAGACTTAGCCCCCCCCCCACTTTCCCTCTGCTCTCCCTCCCCTCCCCCTTCCCAACTTCTGCTCTTCCCCCTTCCCCTCCCCTCAGCACTGTGCGTATTTGTATATATTATTTATTACTCTTTATTTTGTTAATGATGTGTATATATCTCTGATTCTATTTATCTTGATATATGCGCCAGACTGCTTGTTTTGTTCTGTTCTGCTCTGCTGTCTGTCTCCCCCGTTTAGACTGTGAGCCCTTTATTGGGCAGAGATTATCTCTATCTGTTGCTGAATTGTCCATTCCAAGCACTTAGTACAGTGCTCTGCCCATAGTAAGTGCTCAATAAATACTATTGAATGAATGAATGAATATATATGTCATTTTATTTATTCCTATTGATGTCTGTCTCCCCCGCTCCAGACTGTGAGCTTGTTGTGGGCAGGGAATGTCACTGTTAATTATTGTATTATACTTTCCCAAGCACTTAATATAGTGCTCTACACCCTAAGCGCTTAATAGATAGGATAGAATGAATTGCTGACTGTCAGTCCCATTTGTTCACTGCCACGGTTTCCCTACCACTAGGTCACATTGAGACTGTGCTTCATCCAGTCTTTATTCTGTTTATTCTATAAACTCACTGTGGCAGGGAATGCGTCTGTTTATTGCTATATTGTACTCTCCCAAGTACTAGGTACAGGTCTTTGCATACAGTAAGTCCTAATTAAATAGAAATGAATTGAAAATTCTGCCTCACTGGCTTCCATGTAGCCAAAGAAGCAGCATGGCCTAATGGAAAAAACACGGACTTGGGAGTCAGTGGTCGTGGGTTCTAATCCCGGCTCTGCCACTTTCCAGCTGTGTGAATTTGAGCAAGTCACTTAACTTCTACCCCATCTGTAAAATGGGGATTAAGACTGTGTGAGCCCACATGGGGCAACCTTATTACCTTATATCTACCCCAGTGCTTAGAATAGTGTTTGGCACATAGTAAGCACAAAACAAATACCATCATTATTATTATTCCATGTGCTCTTTATTTCTCCAGATGCTCGGGTATCCCGTTGTCACCCATTTTCCTTGAATAGCCTCTCTGGCAAGGCGATGTTACTGGATGAATTGCCTCAGTGCAGTGTTTTGGATTCTATTACTAATGATCGTCCTTGTTTTGTACTAATAATGGTACTTGATCATTATTATGTACTGGATTCACTGCACTATATTAGGCATGTGGAAGTAAAACAAAGCATGAGACAAGTTCCTTGCCCATGAAGACTTTATGAGTTGGCTGGAGAGAGACATAACATATTTACAAATACTATTCAATGAACTAAATACTCAACTGTACATTTTTTTTATACCTGAACACAGTGTTGAGGATAGGTGCAAATGAATAAAATAAATGCTAGAAGTGACTGTTTCACAGGTTACCCTGAGGTAGATTTAAATGTAATAGCCATGTTAAGAAACACACCTCAAGGCAGCCAAGAAATTCTCTGGATTTTGTCACTCTATTCGATGACAAATTTCACAGAAGCAAATGATAATGGTATTAAGCACTTACTATGTGCCAAGCACTGTTCTAAGCGCTGAAGTAGGACTGTCAGTATGGGGAGGAATAGAGATGCATGTAGAGGAATAAAAAGGAGCTCTCTGTAGTGGTAACCACTTTCACAGTCTTGTTCAGCAGCCCCAAGTCCACTTTTACTGCTTTTTAGCCTAGCAAGAACCAAAGAGAAAACAATTTAGCCAATCAGTGGTAGTTACTCAGTATTTACATTTGTGCAGACCACTGTACTAAGCTCATGGTAGGCATGGGTTATGTCTGTTTATTGTTGTATTGTACTCTCCCAAGCGTTTAGTACAGTGCTCCACACACAGTGCTCAAAAAATACGATTGAATAAATAAGGATTATAGTAAGGGAAAATACAATAGAGTAACATGAGCCCTGTTGTCAAGGACTGGCCTAATGAATAGATCCCGTGTCTGGGGGTCAGAAGGTCATAAATTTCAATCCCAGATCTGCCAATTGTCTGCTTTGTGGCCTTGGGCAACTCACTTAACTTCTCTGTTCCTCAGCTACCTCATCTGTAAAGTGAGGATTAAGACTGTGAGCCCTATATGGGACAGGGACTCTGACCTAATTTGCTTTTATCTGTCCCAGGACTTAGTACAGTGCCTAGCATATAGTTAGTGCTTAATGCTTAACAAATTCCATTATTTTCATTATTATTGTTGTTGTTATGATCTAGTAGACAGCTTCTATGAGGCAATTTCTTCCTCAGCAGGGATCCCCATGCAGCTGGTTCGCCTGACCAGTCTATTTCTGCCTTTGGACACAGACACAGGTGTGTAGAAAGCGACACAAGTCTCCCTTCAGTCCAGTGGCGAAGGAATAAGCCTGTAGCATTGGAAGATAGACCTGGACTTTGAAGAAGGTCAGACCTATTTATTGAGCACTCACTCTGTAGTAAGTGCTTGGGAGAGTACAATTTCACGGTATAATAGACACATCCCCTGCCCACAGAGAGAAACCTGCTTCGTTCTCCTCCCAAGTTGGAGAAATGATTCCTGGCTGTGGCTGCAAGATTTCTACATTGTTCAGCCTGGCCCATGAAACCAGAACCCAAACAATTTTGACCAGTCCACAATTGAGATATATTTTCTCCTCCCCTCCATATTGCTGCTTTTTGCTCCTGCAGTGATCACCACGTCTCAAAATGACAGGGCATGTGAGATGACTAGAGGAGAAGAGGAAACCCTATGAAAGCGCAGCATGGCGTAGTGGACAGATCACGGGCCTGAAAGTCAGAAGGTCACGGGTTCTGATCCCAGCTCCACCACCTGTCTGCTGGGTGACCTTGGGCAAGTCACTTCACTTCTCTGTGCCTCAGTTAACTCATCTGTGAAATTGGAATCGAGACTGTGAGCCCCATATGGGACAGTGGACTGTGTCCAACCTGATTAGCTTGTAACTACCCAGTGCTTAGAACAATGCTTGATATGTAGTAAGTGCTTAAAGCGTGCTCCTCTTCTTCTTTTTCTTTTCTTCTTTTTCTTCTTCTTCCTCTTCCTCCTCCTCCTTCTCCTCTGCAGAGAGTTTGCATTTTGCTCCTCTCATACTTTCCAGTTACCTCTCTTAGGAGCAATATTTTCACTTTAATGTCATAAATTCTGTATTCAACTCTTCCTATTGAGTTTATGTCTCAGTACACCCCAATACAGCACCGGTCCTTCTTATTCTTCTCCTTCCCCAAGGATCTGCATCCTCTGGCCTCTCCTGACTCCTCTCCCTACACTCCTCTCCACACCAAATCCATTCCTGTGCTTGTTGTGGGCAGGTAATGTCTGTTTATTATTATATTGTACTCTCTCAAACATGTAGTACAGTGCTTTGTACACAGTACGCATTCAATAATAATAATAATAATGTTGGCATTTGTTAAGCGCTTACTATGTGCCGAGCACTGTTCTAAGCGCTGGGGTAGATACAGGGGAATCAGGTTGTCCCACGTGGGGCTCACAGTCTTAGATAAATGATTGAATGGAGCAAATCTAATTGTCCCAACACCATCAATGGGATGGACTCTGCTGCTGCCCGAAGCCATGACTGAGCTTAGCTGGTCCCATCCCTGGAACTGTCATATCAGGAGGCCGGGATGCAGGGGTCGGAAGCTGGGATGGGATGGAGGGACGGCCCCTGGCCGAGGAAGTAGCTGAACCCATGGGGAATTGGAAACTCCAGATACAGCAGAGAGGTGGATGGAAATAGCAACATCCATTGAGTTGGAGTTGTACAAAATAGTTCCAAAAATATTTAGAGGGAAGGCAGAAGCTGTGTGGCCCAGTGTATAGAGCATGAGCCTGGGAGTCCGAAATACCTGGGTTCTAATCCTAGCTCTGTCCCTTACCTGCTGAGTAACCTTAGGTAAGTCACTTCTCTGTGCCTCAGTTCCCTCATCAGTAAAATGGGGATTAAGACTGTGAACCCCCTATGGGACAAGGGCAGTGGCCAATCTGATTAACTTATATCTATGCCGGTGCTTAGAAGAGTGCCCAGCACATAGTAAGCACTTAACAAATACCATAAAAAAAGAGACATTGAGACTGGGGAGGTAAGGGTAAATTCAAGGTGCAGAGTGGCCAAGAAATCCATGGGCACAGTTGGGCTAGAAACCAAGTATCCCAGTTTGCTGAGGAGGAGATTTCTTCCGCAATCAATTCAGAAAGAAATGATTTCCATCTTACTAATGAGGAACCTACTCTCCCAAGGTCTTAGTACAGAGCTCTGCGCTAAGTAGGCTCTCAATAAATTGGTACAGTTGATTGGTATCCCGACAGCTGTTCTCTGGTGAGCTAAAATGGGGAAATCACAAAAGATGGCAAGAAATGTTTCAGAGACTTAAGGAGGGGTGACCAGTGGACAGTTGGGAATAATCTAGTTTAGTGAAAAGAGCATGAGGCTGGGAGTCAGAGGACCTGGGTTCTCATCCCCACTCTGCCACTTGCCTGCTGTGACCTTGGGCAAGTCACTTAAATTCTCAATGTTTAAGTTGCCTCGTCCGTGTAAAGGGATTCAATCCTCCTTCCTCCTACCCAGCCTGAGAGCCCCACTGGGGGCAGGGATTGGGTCAACCTAATCAATGCTTAGGACAGTGTTCAACGCATAGTGAGCACGTAACAAATACCATTTTTAAAAAAGCTGTGAAAACAGTTTGGCCTGGCATGTGGCAAATAGGAATGGGTTGACTTGGGAGGTGTTTTGAGAAAATGTGACAAAGGCAGAAACAAAAATAGTCTCAGGTCCTATGGTTATTCAGTGCAACACTGAAAAGGTTTCAAGCTCTCCAGTCTGTGGAAGGAATTCTTCTGCATTGGGCATATCAACCACCCATGGGCCCATGCCATAAATAAAATCATACATTAATGTTACATATCTAATATATGTATATATATATATATATAATGTCTGTTCCCCTCAAGACTGTAAGTTCTCTGTGGGCAGGGAATGTGTCCTTTTCTATTCTCCCAAGTGCTTAGGACAGTGCATGGCACACAGTATTCTGAGAAGCAGCAGTAGCAGCAGCAGAGAAGTAGGATAGCACACAGACCAGGGAGTCAGGAGAACCTGGGTTTTAATCCTGGCTTTGTCCCTTGTCTGCTGGGTGACCTTGGGCAAGTCACTTAACTTCTCTGTTCCTCAGTTACCTCCTATGTAAAAATAGGGTTTGAGGCTGTGAATCCCATGTGGGACATCGACTCTATCCAACCTGATTAGCTTATATTTACCCCACTACTTAGTGCAGATCTTGTCACATGGTAAACGTGTAACAAATACAAAGAAAAAAATAAGCACTCAATAAATGCCACTGATTTATTGATTGATAGATTGGCTACGTCATCTTTGGATCCCTGAAGGACACAACTGCTTTAATAATAATAATAATAATGTTGGCATTTGTTAAGCGCTTACTATGTGCAGAGCACTGTTCTAAGCGCTGGGGTAGATACAGGGTAATCAGGTTGTCCCACGTGGGGCTCACAGTCTTCATGCTCATTTTACAGATGAGGTAACTGAGGCACAGAGAAGTTAAGTGACTTGCCCACAGTCACACAGCTGACAGGAGGCAGAGCTGGGATTCGAACGCATGAGCTCTGACTCCAAAGCCCAGGCTCTTTCCACTGAGCCACACTGCTTTCCAATCAGTAGTGTAGTTACAGAGAATAGCAAACAGACTGAGTCTCTGCATTATCACGAATCCTGGGAAAATTTATCGGGAATGACTTGCCACCTCCCTTGTTTAGATCCTAAAGACAATAGGCTGCAGCTATTTACACTGATCAGTTTAAACAGCGTAAGACCTAGGAGCCAACATACACAGGAACAGGTAAGGACCTAGCAGGGCTCGACCCTGTTTTGTGGGTATTTTGCCCAATAAGGTGATTCATTTTATCACACATAAACCTGCCATGCTGCTAGTATGAGGAGACCCGTCATATCCTGAGCCCGTCTTCTGGACTGTGAGCCCATTGTGGCCAGGGATTGTCTCTCTCTGTTGCTGAATTGTACTTTCCAAGCACTTAGTACAGTGCTCTGCACACAATAAGTGCTTAATAAATACGATTGCATGAATATCGCCATATTTCTAGAGAGGCCTTTTTTTTTTAACCAGATGCTGTCAGTTTTGTCACGTAAAGGAACGTCCTGGATTTTGTGAATAAAGTTCACAAATCTGTAAAATTCTGGAGAGCTCAAGGTTTGAAGGGAAGGGACAAGAGTGATCTCTAAGTCTCTAATGCTTTAGGAAAGAGTGGAATCTTTAGAAAATGGGAGCGATCTACCAGAAAAGAGATTATTTTCCAAATGAGTCCTTTAAAGAATTTAACTCATGAAAGGACAGTCCCATAAGAACAGTATTTTATTATGCTAGAATACAAACTTTCTGTAGCAACTAAGGGTGAGGAGGGAATAAAGCATGTCAATTCTTTCAACCAAATGAGGAAAATGAACCGGTCATTCCTAGTCATTCAGCTAGAGAAAAGGTCATTGACTCAGAACAGGTCCATCCCAGAAGAAGGAAGAAACTGAACACACTGGTTTGAAGGCCCTACCTGATATGTTAATCTAGGCTGGATCTTCTGCGGCTGCCTAAGGTGTACCATTATAACTTCCTTGTCCAGCGAATCCACGATTCCTTAGGAAGATGACATTTTTCCGCTAAAGATGGGAATGATTGGAGGAGTGAGGGGTCCTTGAGGGGAAACTTTGAAGTCAGAACAGCAGCAAAGCAGGCTTCCTTGGTGCCCGCTGTTTCCTTCTGAAGATTAAAAGCATAGTAAAATGTGTTAAAGGGGAACGGAATGCTGAAGCTAAAAATATGCACCGCACAGTTTTCCCTAGCAACCGTTCCCATTTCAGTTGATCCGAGAGAGGCGATAATTTCCAGCCTGGGCTAAGGGTCACCGTCGTCACCCTCGTCATCAGCAGAATTTATTGAATGCCAACTGAGGGCAGAGCACTACACTGGATGCCTACTTATACAGAGTCCTCTTCCCAGTCATTGGTCACATACCAAGAAGAAAAGGACTTGGCCCCAGCCCTTGATGAACCTAATATCTAATGAAATATTGAAGAAGGAAATGTGCCTGATGGACTTCTTATCAAATGAAATATCCTATAAGGAAAAAAGCTTTCCCTGCATCGTTGACATGAGCGCCAGTCGAAATTACCTGCAAAATTCTTACTGGGAAATCTTGACATCATTCTGTGGTATTTACTGAGCGTGGGCTGTGGGCTGAGCATTGTACAAATGCTTGTAAAATGGGGATTAAGACTGTGAGCCTCATGTTGGACAGGAACTGTGTCCAACCTGATTCGCTTGTATCTATCCCAGAGCTTAGAAAAGTGTTTGACAACTTCGAAAGCACATAACAAATAACAGTTACCATCATTACAGAGTAAGCAGATATGGTCCCTGCCTCAGGGTGCTTGCATGAATGCTTGAGAGTAGGGGAAGAGGTTGAGGAACGGAAGCCCTCCAGTGTCCAACAAAAGGACTGATGTGGCTGGTTCCAAGCAAGCAAGAAACCTTTCATAAACAGATAACAATAATAGTGGTATTTAAGGGATTACGATGTGTGAAACCCTGGGATAATCAGGTTAGACTCGGTCCCTAGACCACATGGGATTCACTAAGTAGGAGGGAGACCAGACACTGATTCCCCATTTTACAGCTGAGGAAGCGGAGGCAGAATTAGAACTAGATCCTCTGTCTTCCAGGCCTATTTTCTTTCCAGTGGGATATGCTATTTCTCACCCCGGGAAACTATTCCTGGGATCCTCCCATTATCTCAGAGGACTATTCTGGCTTTACTATGGGCTCACATGTTCAGAAATGAAGGTCCAACCCTAGAGCATGCTTGAACCAACCTGAACTGAGAGATTGTCCCTTGTATTTGCTCACTGCAGAGATGTTGGGGCCAGAGTGCCCCGGTTTTAGTAAAATTGGCTCGTATGGGTATAGAGGTCAAAGAGTTTCACAGGGGAAAAGGCCCTTAATTAAGCAATCTTCAATTTCGTGCCATCTTAGTTGAGACAGCTCAGGAGTAGAATTAGTAACAGAAGAGTGTGATGGTCGAAGTAGAAAAGAATAAGAGGATGATTTCATCCCCTCAGTGTCTGTTTCATGCATTTCCTTGACTTCACTTGGCAAAAGGGAAGAGGTGAGGTAAGATGATTGGCTCTGAGAGATCAGCCATGACTCGGAAAATAGATCTTGGCGGCGGCGGCGTTGACCGCTGCTGCAGAACATTGGTCCGGTGTGCGGCGGTGGTCAAAAAGCCCAACAGAATGCTGATGGCAACGGGAAGGGTATTGAAAACAAGCAGAGGTTTGCCTGATATATCTGCACCTGGAATATTGCATGGCCTCATATTTTAAGGCCTACATAATAGAACTGGAGAAGATAGAGAACAATAATCTAGATGATTAGGGAAATTAAGAAACTTTTCTATGAGGATAAACTGGAAAGATGAGTAAGTCATAGACATAGATTGTGAGCCTGGTGTGGGACAGTTGATAATCCACTCCAGTGGTTAGAACAGTACTTGACACATAGTAAGCTCTTAACAGTACCCTGTAAAAAAGTTAAGGAGATTGAAACTAGCAACAGGTTCAAGGAACCCCAAATGGATTTCTAGAGTGAACATTAGTGATGGTGAGGAGAGAGAGTTTAGGCATCTTAAATGGGGCATCTCTATGAGGTTGGGTGTTCAGATGGACCACAATCAAGCATTTCCTCTAAGCATTCTTTCACCTCTAGCGGAAGCAGAATTCTGGGCTTCATGGACCAGGATTGGTATTAATTCACTCTCATATTTATTGAGCACTTCCTGTGTGCAGAGTCCTGCACTGATTGCTTGGGAGAGTACAATATAACAACTGGCACTACTCACGGCTTTACGTTCTCATTCCTCATTCTCCGAGATAACGGAAAAGTTGTTAGAAAGGAGATGTTTTGGGGAATTGAGGCGTCTCACTTCGCACCACACCACTCCATCCTCTCTGTTTAACGGCGGGGTTACTGAGAGGATGGGCAAATTTTGCAAGAGAGGGCAAAGGATGGGTATAATCCTCTCCAGGTAGCGATAAGCTAGAGAGACACCATCTGTTGCAAGGAAGCAGAAATGGTTATAACTCCTCTTGTTGTTGAGTTCCTCTCTCAGACTTACTAAGCATTTTTGAGAGCTTCGAAGCCACTTTGTTTTTCCGAACATGTGTGACTCCAAAAAGGAAACAAGTGGTATAAACAGGATGTTGTGCAGCCATTAAGGCACATTAAAAGTGAGCAGAAGCTTTCGATTCCACTGCTCTGTTTGTACTTAGTATCCAGCTGCAGAAGCGAAAAGCCATTGAATCTTGCTGTTTCCAGGTGGATGAGAAATTGCATAAGTGAATCATACCGAGAGAAAGAATATTCCGTCCTGCCGGGGCTTAAAGTGATTTTTGCGAGATCTATAACTTCATCATGGAGAGAGAAAACGTTCTCTTCAGAGGGAGGGCTTTTTCAAAGCACTACCTGGTCTCCGGTCTGTCTGCAATTGCGAGTGGCTCATTGTCTTCCCCCAAAGCTGTTTTGGAGGAAAAGCCCTAGATACTGAGCTAGAGGACAGGCAGAAAAACAAAATCAACAAAAGGGCCCTGAGGGAGTTTTTTTAATCAGGTGTGATTTTTTTTTTTTGTCTGCCAACACTTCTAGCAACTTCTCCCATGCCAAGATTTGCAGAATGGATTTAGAAATTTTCTGCTCCCTTTTCTCTTCCAGTGCGACTGTTCTAGGACTGCACTCCAGAATAGTTTTGTTGGAAACTCACAGGTAAATACCAGGCAGCATAGCAAGAGGAACTGGTTTCTAATTTTGGCTCAGCCATTTGCCTGATGTGTGACCGTGGACAAGTCACTTCTCTGAACCTTAGTTTCCTCATCTGTAAAATAGACTGTATTGTGGGCATGGCAAAAGTCAGCACTCATTAAATACTATTGAAAGATAGATTGATTTGGCCAGTGTTCCATCCAGTCCAGCAGTCAAGCTCTGAGAATGGAGTACATTGTGCTTTCTATTTGGAAAATGAAGGATTTTTTTATGTTTTTCTGAATGTGGCATATGCCTCATGAAAACTCCCTTCTATGTTGCCTATGTACCTAGATCTGTACTCCTTAAACACTTAATACCTAGAGAAGCAGCGTGGTCTGGAGGATAGAGCACAGGCCTGGAAGTCAGAAGGACCTGGATTCTAATTCAGTCTCCACCACTTTGCTCTGTGACCTTGGACAAGTCACTTCAATTCGCTGTGCCTCAGTTACCTCATCTGCAAAATGGGGATTAAGACTGTGAGCCCCTTGTAGGGCAGGGACTGTGTCCAACCTGATTACCTTGTATCTACCCCAGCACTTAGTACAGTGCCTGGTACATAGTAAGCACTTAACAAATGCCACAATTACTAAGACCCCCTTCCCTGCCCTTGTATTCATATCCTCAAGTTCTTCCATTTTCCTAACAGTAGTTTCCTCTTATAGACCGTGAGCCCCTTGTGGGCAGAGATCATGTCTACCATGGGTTCTCTCCCAAGCAGCCAGTACAGTGCTAGCTACATAAGTGCTCAATGGACACCGTTGGTTAATGCATTCCTTTTTTCATGGTATTTAAGCACTCACCGTGTGCTAGGCACTGTACTAAGCAGTGGAGTACGTTCAAGTTAATCAGGTTGGACACAATCCATATCCCATGTGAGGCTCATGCTCTTAATCGCCATAGTTGATAACTGAGCTACAGGCAAGTGAGGAAACATATCCTCTGAGGTATTTTTTGGCTAAATGAAGATGGCAGATTAGGGAACATTTTTCAGATTCTGTTCACTTGTCTGGATACAGTTCTTTGCAATGTTCCAAGAAATGGCCCCACACAGAAGCATATATCAGTCGATCATATTTATTGAACACTTAGTATTTGTAAAACACCCTATCTGATTTGGGGTGACTACAGAGCCTCTATGTATAGGAAGGCTTGTATGATTCTCTTCCCCTCAGTTACAACATTGTGGATCCAAGAAGTATCCATAGATTGAATCTGCTTTTATAGGGGGAAAAGTCATTAATAATAATGTTGATATTTGTTAAGCGCTTACTATGTGCCAAGCACTGTTCTAAGCGCTGGGGTAGATACAAGGTAATCAGGTTGTCCCACATAGGGCTCACAGTCTTCATCCCCATCTTACAGATGAGGGAACTGAGGCACAGAGAAGTTAAGTGACTTGCCCAAGATCACACAGCTGACAAGTGGCGGAGCCAGGATTAGAACCCATGACCTCTGACTCCCAAGCCCGGGCTCTTTCCACTGAGCCACGCTTAAGTAATACTTCCATTCAAATTTCAGAAACTGTGAAAAAAGTGCTCCTCTTTTGTATCCTCCACGCTTTCACGTAGGGATCGTTTTATTTTATTTTATTTTATTCATCATTTTACATAATGAAAATAAAGTTCATATGCAAATCAAAAGTAGCTGGTTTTCACGGGATCTGATGTTGAATGCCGGCGTGAAAACCGTAAAGAAGTTTGAAAAGTAAAACTTCACTCAGCGGGGATATATTTTTAATCATTTGATCAGATGTCTTTTGTGTTGTTTCATTGATATAGGTCTCATTGCTGCATGGATAGAGGATTGACGTGGTGAAGATTTTTACATGATGTATTTGTAATTCATGAATTGGATTTAACACGAATCCCAACTGGGTTAGGGACTCCCTGTAATTCTAAGAACTTCTCTTCCCCACAACCATTTCATAATAATAATAATAATGATATTTAAGTGGTTACTATGTGCCAAGCACTGTTCTAAATGCTAGGGTGGATATAAGGTAATCAGGTTGTCCCACATGGGGCTCACAGTCTTTATCCCCATTTTACAGATGAGGTAACAACAGTCACAGAGAAGTGAAATGACTTTCCCAAGGTCACATAGCAGGCAAATGTGGAGTTCGGTTTAGAACCCACATCCTCTGACTCCCAAGCCCGTGCTCTTGCCACTAGGCCATGCTGCTTCCCATTTTTGAATAGCTCAAAATTCCCAAGAAGGTAGGAAAAAGGAATGAAACATGAAGCAGCACGGTGAAGTGGAAAAATCCCGGGCCTGGGAGTCAGGGGACCTGGCTTCTATTCCCAGCTCCACTTGCCTTCTGGGTGACTTCTCTGTGCTTCAATTTCCTCATCTGTAAAATGGAGGTAAAATCTTATTCCCTCCTACTTGCTGTGAGCCCCACGTAGGACAGGAACTGTGACCTATATGTTTATCTTGTGTGTAGTCCTATGCTTAATGCAGTGCTTGACAATAGTAAGCACTTCACAAGTAGGATTAAATAAAAACAAACAAAAAAAGTAAGCTTTTCTGGCATAAAATGTAAGGTACCCTTGGTGCGGGCAGATGAATCTATCACTGGTATTTATTGAGCACTTACTGTGTGCACATCACTGTACTAAGCACCTGGGGGAGTACAGGGCGGATGACTACTTCACCTCTTGAATGGTAACTTGCCTGAATTTATAACAGACTACTTGGTTTTCAGTTCTTTCTCCTTTCATATCAGGAAAGCAATGGAGCGGAGTTCTCCCCTGACAGCACCGGCTGTATAAGCGCTTAGTACAGTGCTCTGCACACAGTAAGCACTCAATAAATGCGATTGAATGAATCTATAGCTTTTCATATGGAAGTGGAGAGAAGACCTCTTTGCTCTCTCTGATGGTCCCTTTCTGATTTCCACCCACCCCTGGCTCGAACTATGAGTAATAATAATGTTGGTATTCGTTAAGCGCTTACTATGTGCAGAGCACTGTTCTAAGCGCTGAGGGAGATAGAGGGTATCGGGTCATCCCACTTGAGGCTCACAGTCTTCATCTCCATTTTACAGATGAGGTAACTGAGGCACAGAGAACTTAAGTGACTTGCCCACAGTCACACGGCTGACAAGTGGCAGAGCTGGGCTGAGTGGGGAATTGCTTCAGCCCTCTCAGTAGTATTTATGGAGCACCTCTTGTATGCAGAGCAGTGTACTAAGCACTTCTGAGAAGATGGCAGAAGCAAAAATCTGGCGCTTGTGGTCCAGTTAAATGGCAAGCACCTTGGGGTCGGGGATCATGTCTATCTTTAGCATCGTACTCCCCAAGTGCTTAGTACATTAAGTACTCAATAAATACCATTGATCGATTGTCTAGAGGGGAACATTAGTGCGACGTATCTCTCCATTCTGAGTTTCATATCCTCTGGGGCGATTTCCGAACACACCTCGAAGACACCTAGATGAATGTGGCCTTTGCGTTTTCTCTCCCGGGTGGAGAAAAAAGAAACACCAAGTTGGTAGATTTCAAGAGAAATAATCACTCTAGAGTTGCCCAGTGAAGCCTTTTTCAAAGTACCGCCTGTAAAGCTCATGAGGAAATTTGGAAGGGACCTTTTGTAAAAGTGACAAGTTGGTTTAATCAGAAAGGTCATGCGAGTCAGATAGCATTATTGTTTTCTGCAGTGGCTTGGCTCTGCCAATGTCTGGGGGAATTAAGATTTTAATGTACATTAGTAAGTGCTAAGACACACGTTTGGGGAGTTGGAGATTTCAGACCTCAGCTTTACTAAAACTTCATCTTTGATTTATTGGCACTAGTGCTAAATACCATCTAAATAGCCGTGGCTGCCTGTCACCCGTGCTTCGGAGTACCGTGAGTACTAAGGTTACGAGATAGAAAGTAACTCAAGAATCAATGGGGTATGGTTACCTTCTAAATCAGGTTTGAATTCCAAGAGCACATTTCTTATCTCTGAGTACACTCTAGAGTAATTAAGACTGGGTCTATTTTATCACTGGGAAAAAAAAAAAAAAAATAGTTCAGGGCAAGTCTCAGAACCGGAGCCAGCCCGATGAACGGTTTGGAGGAAGAATAGTCTCTTCCAATTTTTAACTTTATTTGATTGATAATATTTGCTAAGCTCTTACTATGTGCCAGGCGCTGAACAGACTGCTGAGGTAGATCAGAGATAATCAGGTTGGACACAGCCCCTGACCCATATGGGGCCAACAGTCTTAAACCTTAGTTTACAGATGAGGAAAGTGAGGCATAGGGAAGTTGTGACTTGCCCAGGATCACCCAGTAAACAAGTGATGGGGCAGGGATTAGAACCCAGGTCCTCTGACTTCCAGGCCAATGTTCTTCCCACTAGGCCATGCTGCTTCTCGCTTGAAGGGTTACTAGTTTCTTCCCTAGGTGTTGAGCAGTTTGAGTGTGTGGGGGATGGGGGTCCATCGGTTTCTTTCATCTGCAGAGGGTGACGAGTCAGCTCCAGGTCGTCTCTTGTCTGAACGGCCGACGGTATTTATTGGGCACCTATTTTGCGCAGAGCGTTGTAAGCACTAATCCCCTGGGAGAGTAGGGAAGCAGCGTGACCTAGTGGATAGAGCTCGGGCCTGGGAGTCAATAGGTTTCGAATCCCGGCTCCTCCACTTGTCTACTGTGTGGTCTTGGGCGAGCCACTTCGCTTCTCTGTACCTCAGTTCCCCCATCTGTCAAATGGCAATTAAGACAGTGAGCCCCATGTGCGACATGGGCATGGTCCAACATGATTAGCTTGTATCTACCCTAGAGTTTAGTTCAGCGCCTGGCACGTAATACGTGCTTAACAAATACCTTTAAAAAGTACAATAGTCAAAAATAATGATAATTGTGGCATTAAGTGTTTACTATGTGCCAAGAACTGTTGTAAACACTGAAATTGATATAATATATGCAGATAAACCATAGTCGCTGTCCCAGTCAGGATTCTCAGACTAAGGATGAGTGAAAATAGGCACCTTATTTCCATTTTAAATTTGGGGTAATTGAAGCCCAGAGAAGTTGCCTTACCCACTGTCACGTAGCAAGCAATCAATCATATTTATTGAGCGCTTACTGTGTTCAGAGCACTTCGCTAAGCACTTGGGGGACTAAAATACAACAGAGTTGGTAGCTACATTACCCGACCTCACAAGCTTTCAGCCTAGAGTATGAGTTCATAGCTTAAAGGAGGAGTTTACATTCTAGAATGATGAAGGCAAATGATGAAAACAGGATTAGACCCCAGGACACCCGATTCCCAGGCCAGTGCCACCCCCGCCTTTTTTTTTTAGTTAATAGTATTTGTTATAAGCTTACTATGTGCCAGCCTCTGTACTAAGCTCTGGGTTAGATACAAGCTAGTCAGGTTGGACACAGTCCATGTCCCACGTGGGGCTCTCAGTCTTAATCCCCATTTTTCAGATGAAGCAACTGAGGCATAGGGAAGTGAAGTGAGTTTCCCAAGGTCTCACAGCAGACAGATGGCGGAGCTAGGTTTTAAACTCAGGTTCATCTGACTTCCAGGCCTGTGCACTAACCATTAGGCGATGCTCTTCCAACTAGAGCTCGCTGCTTCGTTAAGCAGAGCGACTTTTTCTCAGGTTCAGGGAGGAATCCTTGGAAATGAGTTTGTACCTGTCCTTGCAACTGCTGAGGTTATTTCCTTCCTTCCATTGTGTGAAGCAAATTTGATTGAAGACATAACCAGTAGTGCATTCCTGATAATTTCCAGGTCAATCAATCATATTTATTGAGCACTTACTCTATGCAGAGCACTGAACTATGCCCTTGGGGGAGTAAAATATAATAGTGTTGGTAGACATATTCCTTTACCATAGCAAACTTAGGGTCCCCACCAAAGTGTGAATAATAATGATAACATTAATAATAATTATAATGGTATTTCTTAAGCACTTACTACATGCCAAACACTGTTCTAACCACTGAAGTAGATATGATGTAAATAGATTGGACACAGTCCCTTTCCCATGTGCTGCTCACATTCTCAATCCCCATTGTATAGATGAGGTAACTGAGGCCCAGTGAAGTGACTTGCCCATGGTCACACAACAGACATGTGGCGGAGGCGGGATTAGAACCCATGACTTTCTGACTCCCAGGCCCGTGCTCTATCCACCACATCATGCTGCTGCTTCTAAAACAGCCAGAGCCACGTGTGTCTGGGGGTGGGTGACTCTTTGCCTCTCCTTTTCAGCTGAGGTCAGGTTTGATGTCATTGCTAGTAATTCCACAAAGAGCTCATGTGGTCATTTTTAGTCTTGTGGAATGGTCTGGCTGATCTGTGGGCACGGCCACTGATTCATGTTCTCCTCTCCTCACCAGGGTGCTCTCCTTCAGTCGGTGGACTTTACGGAGTAAGCAGTATGGCATAATGAATAGAGAATGACCCTGGGAGTCTTAAGATGGTGGGCTCTAATCCCCACCCCGCCACTTGTCTGCTGTGCGACCTCGGGCAAGTCGCTTCACTTTTCTGGGCCTCAGTTACCTCATCTGTCAAATAGGGATTTAGACTGTGAGCCCCACGTGGGACAGGGACTGTGTCCTATGCTTAGGACCGTGCCTGGCACATTTTGACTTGTCTTATGCCGTCGAGTCATTTCCGACCCGTAGCGGGGCCACAGGCTCATCTCTCCCAGAACGCCCCTCTCTCCATCTGTAATCGTTCTAGTAGTGTATCCCTAGTGTTTTCTTGGTAAAAATACAGAAGTGGTTTACCATTGGCCTGGCATATAGTAAGTGCTTAATAAATGACATTATTATTATTATTATTATTACTACTAAGCCCTGGGGTAAGATGCAAGTTAGGTTGGACACAGACCCTGTCTCACCTGGGACTTAAGTCTACCTGTTCTCACTCAGACTTAGACAATGAGACTCAGGCAGGACCTGATTAACTTGTATCCAACCCAGTTATTAGTACAGTGCTTACCGCATAGTGAATGTTCAGCAAGTACCATTATTATTCATGTGTTCATTCCATTCAATCGTATTTATTGAGTGCTTACTGTCTGCAGAGCACTGTATTAAGTGGTTTGAAAGTACAATACGGCAGTAAAGAGACAATCCCTTTCCACAGCAGGCTTATAGTCTAGAGTCTAGTTATTATTATTATCACCATTACTATCGGTATTAACAATAATGTACAGCAAGATGCAGCTCAAATAGAAAGGCTTGGGTAATAAAGGTTGGGGCTGAATTAGAAAAAATAGAGTTTATCATCGTGGCTTAGTGGAAAGAGCACGGGTTTGGGAGTCAGAGGTTGTGGGTTCTCATCCCAACCCTGCCACTTATCAGCTGTATGACTTTGGGGAAGTCACTTAACTTCTCTGTGCTTCAAGTACCTCATCTGTGAATTGGGGATTAAGACTGTGAGCTCCAAGTGGGACAACCCGATTACCTCGTATCTACCCCAGCATTTAGAACAGTGCTTGGCACATAGTAAGTACTTAACGAATACCATTATCATTATTCAGTGTGGAGCTGATGGAAATAAGGCAAAGGTGATGATAGGGAGAGGGAAATTCCTCAGATGTTCTCCTTCAGTGTGATCAGAGGAATGAGAAAAAGCCCATATTGCTTGGAATTGTTGAAAGGAGACTGAAAGTATCTTGTCAGGAGCATATACCTCTCCCTCTCTCCCCTCATAAAGCAGGTGGTAGATGAGATGGATGGGTAAGATTTTCTGACTTCAAATTTCAAGATTCGTCAATTATTACTGCTTTGACTTATTACCCCGAGGCCTGTGTCTGCAAATGGTTTAATGTATTTATTGCAGGACCATGGGAGAAGTCTGTGATTGTAGCATAGTGGATAGAGCCCGGGCCAGGGAGTCAGAAGGTCTTGGGTTCTAGTCCCGGTGCCGCCACTCATCTGGTGAGACCTTGGGCAAGTGACTTCGCTTCTCTGGGCCTCAGTTACCTTATCTGTAAAATGGGGTTTGAGACTGTGAGCCCCTTGTGGGACAGGGACTGTGTCCAACCCGATTTTCTTGTATCCACCCCGGCGCTTAATGCAGTTCTTGGCACCTAATATGGACTTAACAAATTCCACAATTACTGTTGCCACGTGGCAGTCACATTCACAGTGTCCTGATCTGGCACTGTGAAGGTGTCCTGTATTCTCACCTTCACAGTGTCCTGTATTCTCACCTCAGTACCTATGGAGGAATTGACTCCATTTAACGGGGATGTGTGATCCCTCTCCTTAAGCTGGCTTTTGGAATGGAGAAAGGGCAGACACATTTCCTCAAAATGTGAAGGAAAGGATCAATCGCATGGTTCATTATTTGATAAAAAACACTACCAAACAATGTAGCTGGATTAGCATCAAGATCAGGCTCTCTGCCTGCAGGAAGCATTGTTAAAGACAAATAGAGGCAGCAAGGGTTTTTATACACTACATGGTGAGGCTCCTGGATGTTTTCTTTTTTTTTTTTTTTCTTCCATGTCTGGGAGGATCATGTGTATGTGTCTTTTTTTTAACCCATTTTTTCATATTTTTATCTGGCTAATATTTTCTCTCGTTTCTGTTATGTGTGTCCTATCACAAATAGTCTGCAATATGTGGGTGTTGGAATAAAATCAGGAATTTAGAGAATTCAGTGAACACTCTCTTCTCCCTCCCTCAGTATTTTCTTCAAAGCAAGTGATTTATCCCTCATCTGTTCCACCCCTAGATCTGAAAGTGCCCTGAAAGACCTATCCAGCCCCTTATTCCATAGCATTTCATTAGTCCACCCTCAGCCCCACAGAATTTATGTAATAATAATAATTATAATAATAATGGTATTTAAGTGCTTATCATGTGTCAAGCACTGTTTTAAGCACTGGGGTAGATACCAGTTTATCAGGTTGGATCCAGTCCTGTCCCACATGGTTTTTACAATCTTAATCCCCGTTTTACAGATGAGGGAATTGAGTGGCAGATAAGTGACTTGCCCAAGATCACAGAGCAAACGAGTGACGGAGCTGGAATTAGAACCCACATTCTTCTGACTCCCAGGCCCATGCACTCCCCACTAATAATAATAATTAGGCTATGCTGCTTCTGTAATTTACCTGTAAATATCTGTAATTTATTAATGTCAATATCTGTCTCCCCGTCTAGACTGTAAACTCCTTGTGGGCAGGGAACGTGCCTACCAACTTAATTATAGTATACACTCCCAAGTGCTTAATACAATTCTCTGCACTCAGTAAGTGCTCAATAAATTCCAATTGATTGATTTGTCAGTGCAACACAACCTCAAAAGGGCAGCTAGCCTCCACACTTGTCTGAATCGAATTCCTTTCCACTGAGTTCCTCCAGAGATATCGTGCTTCTTGACTAGATATTTTGGCAGCTAGAGAATGGGACTAGGTATGAGCCCGGTTGAGCCTAAAGTAGAACTGGTTTATCATTCTATCAGTGTCTCCATGGTGCCTAATGTGAACAAAGAGGAAATAATGATAATAATGGTATTTAAGTGCCTACTATGTGCTAAACACAGAGTTGATACAGGTAATCAGGTTGAACACAGTCCCTATCCCACATGGGACTCACAATCTTAATCCCAATTTAAGAGATGATGTAACTGAGGCCCAGAGATATGAAGTGACTTGCCCATGGTCACACAGTAGACGTGGCAGAGCCGGGATTAGAACCCATGTCCTCTGACTCCCAGGACCGGGCTCTTTCCACTACGCTACGCTGACCCTGGTTGAGAAGAGTCCTCCTTTGCGACCCATATCCCCTGTCTGGCTTTCATAGAGCAAGTGATCAGGGTTGGTAAATTGACATGAGGAAGAAAAAGGAGAGTTTTTCATGCTTTATGCAGGTGATGGCCCTCTGTACATAGTCACGGCGATGATTGCTATTCATTCAATAGTATTTATTGAGCGCTTACTATGTGCAGAGCACTTACCTAAAACGCTTGGAATATACAATTCGGCAACAGATAAAGACAATCCCTGCCCAGTGATGGGCTCACGGTCTAATCGATGTCAAGAATGTGCTCTTTGGGTTGAAAAATATTTCACTCTTCACTTTCTGTCTTTTTAGAATAGAAGCAGAGAACATCATCAATCCTTCGCGTAGAGAGCTCAACTGGGGATTTTGGAAGGGAACAAGCTACAGAGACTATAAGCTCCTTATGGGCAGGGAGTGTTTCTACCAGCTCTGCTGTATTGTACTCTCCCAAGCACTTGGTACAATACTCAGCACATAATAAGCCCTAAATATAATAATGTGCTGAGCACTGTTCTAAGCGCTGGGGTAGATACAGGGTCATCAGGTTGTCCCACGTGAGGCTCACAGTTAATCCCCATTTTACAGATGAGGTAACTGAGGCACAGAGAAGTTCAGTGACTCGCCCACAGTCACACAGCTGACAAGTGACAGAGCTGGGAGTCGAACCCATGACCTCTGACTCCGAAGCCCAGCCTCTTTCCACTGAGCCATGCTGCTTCCCCGTAAAAACCACTGAACAAACTGAACATAAAATCAGTCTGTATTGCCACTTAGGTATTACAGTCTGCTAGATTCCAGCTCTGTCACTTGTCTGCAGTGTGACTTCGGGCAAGTCACTTCACTTCTCTGGGCCTCAATATCTGTAAAAAGGGGATTGAGACTGTGAACCCCATGTGGGACAGGGACTGTGTCCGACCTCATTTGCTTGTATTCATTCGTTCATTAACTGTCGCATCTACTGAGCGCTTACTGTGTGCAGAGTATTGTACTAAGCGCTTGGAAAGTACAATTCAGGAACAAAGAGAGACAATCGCAGCCCACAAAGGGCTCACACCTCAGTGCTTATTACAGTGCCTGGCGTGTAGTAAGTACTTAACAAATACCCCAATTATTATGATCATTACTGTCTCCTGCATTCCCACGGGCCTGAATTCATATTCCTCTTCAATAAACCCAGATAGCCCCACACATATCTGATGGATAGGCTTCCTCTCAGAGTTTTCCACCCCGAGTCAGTCTTCCCTCACTTCTCCCGCCTGGGTGGCCTCCGTGCAATTTCCACACTGCAGGCATGTTGGCCTGGGGATGGGCGGGAGTGGGCATGAAACAGTGTGTCATATGAGGAAGAATATTGTCTCATTACGTGAGTTTGCAGGGTAATAATAAAACGTTCAAATGAATACGGACTCCCGGGTGATCTGTATTAAAGCTCACAAAATCACTGCCGTAATTTTGCGATTTGTATTTTAAAAGAATAAATAAGGAAATTGGACTTCACTACGGCTTTAAGAAGGAAGTCTTCATTGTCAGAGATTTTAATTTAAATGCAAATACAGCCTCTTCGGCGCTAATGCATCAAGGCATACTTTGCAGAAAATGGTAACAGCAATCAAAAAATGTATTTGGGAGGCATTGTTGTAACCCAGTTCCCTCACGCTTCCCACCCCAAAGCCAAAGTCACGGGTCCTAAAAGGCCATGGAAATGAAAGATGTAAAGGAGTTGGGTTGAAGATGTATTTTCAGGTTCGGTATTGTTCACAGAGGCTTTGACTAAGATATTGGAAGAATACATTTATTAGATTGTATGTATATCTTCCTCTGTTCCACCCTGCATTTTACATTTTGAAAGCTTAAACTGGCTAATGATAGTAAATTCAGTTCTCTAGTTCAAGATGTCTGAAAATGAAGCAATAACCCCTTTGATGCTCTGGAAAGGATTATTCTTCCTGAATCTGTTTACCCATGTGCTGGAGAAGGTATTACTCTTTTCTCAAAAGGGATATTTGAATGACCACTTGTGGAAGAGCATTATAGTCTGTGCAGAGTGGGTGCAGAGCACTTTATTGGGTGCTTGGGAGCATATACTAGGAGTAACAGAAACAGTTGCTCTGGTAGCAATTAACTGGGGAGACAGGCAAACATAATTACCACATAAACATTGGGAGAAAGAGGAATGCTATATATACAACTGGTAATAGCGGGAGAAGAGAAGAGCGAAGTAAATAAGCAAAGAAACATGACCTAGTGGAAAGGTCACAAGTCTGGGGGGTCAGACGACTTGGGTTCTAATTCTGACACTCCCATTTGCCTGCTGTGTGATCTTGGGCAAGTCACTTCATATTCCAGACTGTGACCGACCTGATTTGCTTGTAACCACTGCAGCGCTTTGTATAGTGCCTGGCACATAGTAAGCGCTTAAAAAATACTGCAATTATTATCTCTGTATGTCAGTTTCATTATGTGTAAAATGGGGATTCAATTTCTGTTTTCTCTCTTAATTATGTTATAAGCTTCAGGTGGGACGGGAACTATGTCCAATCTATCATATATCTACTCCTGTGCTTAGGAGAGTAGTTGGTGCTTAACGAATGCAATTAGTATTATTATCATCATCGTTATTGGAAATAACCATCATCATTATGGTATTTAAGCGCTTACTATGTGTTGGGCTCTGTACTAAGCGCTGGGGTGGATACGAGCAATTTGGGTTGGACACAGTTCCTCTTCCACATGGAGATCACAGGTTTTATCTCCATTTTTCAGATGAGGTAACCGAGGCACAGGGAAGTGAAGTGGCTTGCCCAAGGTCATACAAAAAACAAGTGGTGGAGTCTGGATTAGAACCCGTGATCTTGTGATCCACTGTGGCATGCTACTTCTATATAGTTTAGAATATATTTTAGTATTCGGCCTGGCCGTTGTGATGACATGACCGGGAGAGACGGGAATTATTTGGGAACGGACTCATGAAGGAGGCAGATTCCAGGAGGCTTTGAAGATGGGGAAGACTGGGGTCTGTCGGAGTTTTGCAATGGGTTGGCTGGTTCTATTATACAAAATGTTAGCTAGTTGAAATCCTTCGAGAGGAGCCCATTAAGCGGCTCTTTATAAAGTCTCCCTAACACCTCTCTACAAACTTGAAACTATAAAATTGACGGGCCTTCGGAGCAGGGGTTGATGCTGGAGAAGGAGTCGGTGGGGTTTTCCATGAAGTTTGGGAGGAAGGGGACTCGGGCTGACCACAGGGGTGCACTTTCCTCTGAAATTGAAACAGTTACTACCGGTGAATCTGGAGCTGACCCTCACGGTGGAAGGGAGAGGGGGAATCCCATTCTGGGCCGATGCATTCGGGGCCCTCCCAGCTCTTCAGGAGGGTTCGAGCTTCCAGAGGTCCATCTCTCCGAGTGGAAAGTGCCAAGGGAGGGGAGGGAGCCGGAGCTCGTGGAGAACTGCCGACGCATCCACCGCTGCCAGATCGTGCGAGCGACGGGAGAGCCGCGTACCAATCAGGGGCGGGGGATTCTTTTCCTTCCCCTCAATGTATGAAAGCAGAGTGAATCTGTACAAGCTCCTCCAGAGGGTTCCTGCTACTCAGCTCACGCTAGACCCTGGGCAGCACAAACCTTTCCAAGAAGTCAGTATAGAACGCCTTCAGTTTGTACTGCTTTCCTGGTCTGAGGCAAGGGAAAAGGACCCTCCTGGCATGGTGTATGTGTCTTCCTTCGTCCATAGGCTGGGAGCAGCGGAGGTAGCATCAGCAGCCACCGTGGAGCTTGTGTCAGTTGACAGGGAAGCGGAGGGGTTGCCATATTGGACTGTAGTTCAACCCTTTCACCTTGGGATCGGTAGAACTAATAGGACAAGCAGACAAATTCGTAAGCCAACCAAACACCTTTTATAATAATAATATCTGTTAAGCCCTTACTATATGCCAAGCACTGTTCTCAACTCTGGGGTAGATACAAGATAATCCGTTTGTCCCATATGGGGCTCACCGTCTTAATCCCCATTTTACTGAGGAGGTAAGTGAGGCCCAGAGAAGTTAAGTAGCTTGCCCCAAATCACACAGCAGACAAGTGGCGGAGCTGGGGTTAGAGGTCACGTCCTCGGCCTCCCAAACCGGTGCTCTTTCCACTAAGCGACACTGCTTCTCATGCTCTTCATGCTTCTCTTATGTAAATCAACCCCCTGCCCCACCTTTAGGGCAGATCTGAAGTGGGAACGAGTTCCAGGTAAGCAGAGAGGGCATGCTTAATGGGTCAGAGACAAGGGAGTTGAGAGGGAGAGGAGTAAGAAGGTGAGATTGGAGGAGCGAAGAGTGAAAGCTGGGATGGAGGAGGTGAAGAGAGTTATTATGCAAGAAAACTCGTGAGGAGCCCTGAAACCAGGGCTTAGGAGGGTGCGTTCTTTCCTTCCTTCCTCCCTCCTACCCACCTCACCCCTCTGTCGCTTAAGCCAAATATTGAATCCCTCTTCATGAATTTATTACAGCCTATTCTTCTTTTCCTTAAGAGCACAATCAGCTTTTAAACTGTACTTATAAGTTAGGAGGAAAATAACAATTTGGGGCCTCAGAGCCAAATCATTTTCAGGGTCTCCAAGGGACCCTGCTGATGAATCTAACTCATCGGATACCTAAGATTTCAGTTGTATTCTAAGGTTCTAATTGTATTTTCCCAAAGTCATTTCTTTTGATGTTAATGTAGCTGTCCTCAGTTATGCTGATCACTGGGCATTTGGTACCAAGAAACATCCGGAAAGTAATTTTTCTGATACCTTCAAAAGATGAAAGAATTTCACACCTTTTTTGAATGCCGTTAGGCTACAGGTAGAAAAAGAGAGAGAAAATATTATAGCCACTCAGAGAGAGCTAATTGCAGTAAAAAATAATTTGTGTGACCTTCCGTGCCACTAAAGGAGCTAATAAAACTAACTCTGCCCTCATATGTCGGAGACTGTATTTCTCAGGGTCTCCGATTCTGTAGTCATTTTTTATAGGGGTTTACTTTAGCCGTAAAAATCCTAAGAGCGCTATCTCAGTGAAAAGGAGGGGAAAATAAACAAGGTCCTCAATACTGTACCCTACCCCTTGCCATCTTAAAAAAGAAAAAAAAGAAAAAGATTCCTCACTCTTCCGTTTCCCCCTCTGCAGAACTAAATATTTCTAAGGAACAGCATAGGTGGCTCAACTTTCAACTGTGTCGGTAGTTATATTCCTAAAGATAAAATATCAAACTGAGGTTGAATGATTCTTTTTCATTCTCTAGTCTGTAAGCTCCCTGTGGGCAGGGAATGTGTCTCCCAACTCTGATATATTGTTCATTCAATAGTATTTATTGAGCGCTTACTATGTGCAGAGCACTGTACTAAGCGCTTGGGATGAACAAGTCGGCAACAGATAGAGACGGTCCCTGCCGTTTGACGGGCTTACGGTCTAATTGGGGGAGATGGACAGATGAGAACAATGGCAATAAATAGAGTCAAGGGGAAGAACAGTCCTCTCCCAAACGCTTAGTAGGATGCCCTGCACCAAGTAAGTGCTTAAATACCACTGATAGATTGGATTAAAGCTGTTCCCTCCCACTCTGGGACTCTTCCATCCCTGTCGTGAAAAGCACAGTCGTGACTACCTCCTTCCTCTTGACACCAAGGGTCCCTGCTTCCGGTGTACTCCACGTGTGCCAGGCCAGGGATAAAAGCTGCTCCAGTGTGCTCTTGGCCTCTTCTGTTGCTGCCATGGGAAAAAAAAAAAAAGACAGTAACCACCACTTCCCCTCCCGTCGCTGAAGATCCCGGCACCTGACTTGCTCCATGCAAGCCCGGCCGGCGATAGAGACGTGGGTGGATCGTGGGTGCCTTTATCAGTGCCCCGAAAAGCACCTTGGTAGCCTCCACCTTCCCTCCATGTCGCCCGGGACAGAGGTCATAGATGCCTTTATGCTCTCGGACACTTCCGTCGCAGCTGAGAAAAGCCCCATGGTAACTGCCACCTCCCTCTTGCCCCCGAGGGTCCCTGTTCTGTGCATGCTCTGTGCCCGCCCCAGGAGGGCATCAAGTCTAATAAGGTGCTCTAGCGTCTCGCGTTGAGCATTCTAGGGGAAATTTGGAGGGGGGGGGTGGGGGGACTGGACCCATATGCCTTGTTGTTCAGAGTTCTGCGTATCTTCAAAAGAAAAGCCCCCGCTGTTTTACCTTTAGAGCATATTTAGAAAGACCTATTGAAAAATCAGATAACCATTAATAAAGTTACTTAAAATAATAGTGGCAAAGACTGGCAGTCAGGTTTCTAAAGTTAAGCATTCCTTTTTGCCACCAGCCTGTTTAAGTGCGTAGACTTTAAGAGCATAGACTTTATGCTCTTGAACCCTTCTGTCACTGCCAAGAAGAACACCACAGTAACTACTGCCTTCCCTCCCTTCAGTGAAGGTCCCTGCTTCCAGCATGTTTCGAGGGTGCTGTGCTGGGGACAAAAGCTGACCCCATAAACTCCCGGGCCCGCTATGGCCACAGAGAAAAGCACTGTTCATTCAATAGTATTTATTGAGCGCTTACTATGTGCAGAGCACTGTACTAATCGCTTGGAACGAACAAGTCGGCAACAGATAGAGACGGTCCCTGCCCTTTGACGGGCTCACGGTCTAATCGGGGGAGACGGACAGACGAGAACGATGGCGATAAATAGAGTCTAGGGGAAGAACGTCTCGTAAAAACCGATGGCAACTAAATAGAATCGAGGCGATGTGCGTTTCATTAACAAAATAAATAGGGTGATGAAAATATATACAGTTGAGCGGACGAGTACAGTGCTGAGGGGATGGGAAGGGAGAGGGGGAGGAGCAGAGGGAAAGCTGCCTCCCTTCCTGCCCCCACATGGTCCCTGCTCCTAGCATGCTGTGTGGGAAGCTGCCCCTCACGCTCTCGGACCCCTCAGTCGACTGTAAGCTTGTTGCGTGCAGGGAATGTGTCTACCAGCTTTGTTGTATTCTTTCCCAGTGCTTAATATAGCGCTCTGCACACGGTAAACACTCTGGAAATATGATTAGCGTGGCTGAGAAAAGCATCTGTGGCCCTGCTACTTTGCCTCCTTCCACCGAGGGACCCTGATCCCAGCATGTTCTTTGTCCGCCGGGCTAAGGATGAAAGCTGATCGTGGATTCCTCCATCCCCACTGAGACCTTTTGAGCCTGTTCTGGATATTTGTGTTGTGTTTCAGTGTTTCTTCATTCCTGCTGTGTGCACTTAAAGTCTTAGATTGTGAGTCCCGCAATAGGATAGGGACTGTTATTCTCTCCCCGTGCTTAGTACAGTGCTCTGCACACAGTGGGTGCTTAAGAAATGGTATCGCTACTACTATTACTTGTTTGAAGTCCTTTATTCGATTGTATTTATTGAGCACTGTACTAGCAGCGTGGCGCAGTGGAAAGAGCACGGGCTTTGGAGTCAGGGCTCATGAGTTCGAATCCCAGCTCTGCCACTTGTCAGCTGTGTGACTGTGGGCAAGTCACTTAACTTCTCTGTGCCTCAGTGACCTCATCTGTAAAATGGGAATTAAGACTGTGAGCCCCACGTGGGACAATCTGATTCCCCTGTGTCTACCCCAGTGCTTAGAACAGTGCTCGGCACATAATAAGCGCTTAACAAATACCAACATTATTATTATTATTACTAAGCACTTAAACAGGCTGGTGGCAAAAAGGAATGTTTAACTTTGGAAACCTGACTGCCAGTCTTTACCCCTATTATTTTATATAAAGTAACTTTATTAATAGTTACCTGATTTTTCAATAGGTCTTTCTGAATATGCTATAAAGGTAAAACAGTGGGGGCTTTTCTTCTGAAGGTACACAGAACTCTGAACAACAAGGCATATGGGTCTGGTTTCCCCCCCACCAATTTCCCCTAGAATGCCCAATGAGAGATGCTAGAGCATCTTATTAGACACTTCCTGTGTGCAGCACACTGTACTAAGCACTTGGGAGAGTACAATAAAAGTTAGTCCCTAACCTTGAGGAGCTTATTGACAAGGGTGATATTTTTTACACACTATGTGCCTAGCACTGAACTGAGCATTGGAGTGAGTACAAGATAATCAGGTCAAATGCAGATTCTGTCCTACAACAGACTCTCAATCTCAGAAACAGGGAGAACATTGAGTACATTCTTCAGATGAAACTGAGGCACGAAGAAGTTAAGGGACTTGCCCAGGGTCACACAACAGTCAAGTGGTAGAGCTATGATTAGAACCAAGGTCCTCTCATTCCCAGGTCCGTGTTCTTTCCGTTAGGCCACGCTGCTTCACTATGAGGAGGAAATGTTGTCAAGGTACTGTGAAAGCCACCTCTGATTGGAAAGCATTCTCCCAAAACATCCTTCTATTTCCTGGAAGTGAATGACTGGCAAGCTATCATAAAGCCTACACACAACAGGTAGTGAAAATTAGCAGATGGACCGTTCTTAATTTTTATGCCTGATGGCTCGGGGTTCATATAGCTGCCTGAAATCCCTTTAATATTGCCTCAAATGATGGATTGATTGAAATCAAATTCCAAAGAGCCCATCTTGCTAGTTCAACAAAATGAGTTTGGCCTCGGAAGATTAGGAAGCTTGACTTCAAATTCACACATCCACAAATCACAGCCAGGTCTAAGGGTGAAATCCCCAGGCTTTGTTTTTGACCAAGTTTATGACCTAAA
Organism: Ornithorhynchus anatinus; assembly: GCF_004115215.2. Classification (NCBI taxonomy): domain Eukaryota; kingdom Metazoa; phylum Chordata; class Mammalia; order Monotremata; family Ornithorhynchidae; genus Ornithorhynchus; species Ornithorhynchus anatinus. The sequence continues at coordinate 100,567,313 of NC_041729.1, read as the reverse complement.
GCAGTGGCCCATGTTAATTGTATTAGTGCAGCAGCTGCAGTGTCACATTCTGTGACTGTATACATCCTGAGCTGTTCATCTCATTGCCGCGTGGGTTGGGCAGAAAATCCCGACGTCCACTCGTCTGTTAGATTGCCGTCCCTTTGATGGTGGAGATCTCATTCTCCTGTTCTGTACTGTGAAAACACTGCTCTTCTGACTAGAACACGACTGGGGTGTTAGCAAAAGTTCTTCCGCGGATGTGAGCCTTTGGACTTGGTGTGCCATGGGACTAAAGCTGGTTGTCTGCCTGTGCCTGATTGCACGTATGGTGCATCATCTGAATGGGTGAATATTATGCATTTTCAAAAAAAATATGGTATCTGTTAAGCACGTACTATCTGCCAAGCACTGAACCAAGTGCTGGGTTAAATACAAGATCATGGGGTTGGATACAGTCCATGTCCCACAAGGAGCTCACGGTCTTAATCCCCATTTTATAGATGAGGTAACTGAGGCACAGAGAAGTGAAGTGCATGCACAAGGTCACACGGCAAACAAGTGGAGGATCTGGGACCCAGGTCTTCTGACTCCCAGGCCCGTGCTCGTTCTACTAGGCCAGAATTTGCAAGATTACTAGAGAGTAAGGTCACTGGGGCAGAGAATGTGTCTGTTGATTGTTATAATGTACGCTCCCAAATGCTTAGTACAGTTTTCTGCACACGGTAAGCACTCAGAAAATATAAATGAGTACATTAGAGACCTGGTAATAGGCAGTTGAGTCCTCCGTGCATAGGAGGTACTTAATAAGTATTATTGATCGATGCAGATAAATAGTTTTTTATTTTCTCCCAATGCCTTGGGCTTAGTACCACCCAGTTCCACTTAATATTGCTCATCGTCTATAAAACGTCTTCTCCTCTCTACTACCGATAATTAAGTAAAAATATTTTCCAATCAAGAAGATAGTTTCTCTGATTGTTGGGAAGTGAAAGTTGACTGACAAGCTGATATGAGGGGTTTGTTGTTGTTACTGAGATTAAACAACTATGAAAATAGGAAGCTATCATTAAGGACAAATGATGATACATTCTGCAATTCAACCTGAAGGTTTGAATCCCAAAGCCACTCTCCTGTAAGTATTTTCAAATGACTTTAGTCCCATGAAACTAACAGCTAAACCATTCACTGCTCCCAGATGTTCACCCTATTCAGTTCACCTTTAAAAACAGTCAGGGTTTGTGCATCTTCATCAGCATCAACACTTTGTATTGAGAATTTACTGTGGGCAGAGCATCAAACCCGGTTCTCGGGGTAAGACAAAATTTCTGCTCCCAGTGAGCTTGCATTCAAATAGGAGAGAAAGTAGACATAACTGGAAGAAATAACAGAAATTACAAATATTAATAGACATATAAAAAATGGATGTGCCCTTGCACTTGAACTCTTTATTCACCCCTCCCTCAGCCCCATAGCACTTACGTACATGTCCATAATTAGTTATTTACATTAATGTCTGCCTTCCCCTCTAGATTGTAAACTCACTGTGGGCAGGGAACGTATCCACCAGTTCTGTTAAATTGTACTCTCCCAAGTGCTTAGTACAATGCTCAGCACACAGTAAATAAAGCTGATCAATAAGATACATCAGTAGTGAGGTGATGGCACAAGTGGGAAAGTGAGGTTTTAGTCAGAGAATGCCTCTGGGAGGGACTTGCTTCTTTGGAGAATTTTGAAGGAGAGGTAGGACACTATCTTGTGGAGTTGAGACAAGGAGACGCACCTGAAAGACGAGGTATAGGCGGGAAGTAGGAAATTTGAACGTGAGAAACGGAGGGGGTGTTTACTTGGGAGGAATTCAGTGCGTTGTGCTGTCACTGATGGTGAAGTTTACCTTCACAATGAAATATTCGCAATTGTCTTTCCTTTAAGTCCTACTTGTCTTATGCCGTCGAGTCATTTCCGACCCATAGCGACACCACGGACACATCTCTCCCGGAACGACCCGCTCTCCATCTGCAATCGTTCCGGTAGTGGATCCGTAGAGTTTTCTGGGTAAAAATCTGGAAATGGTTTACCATTGTCTCCTTCTGCGCGGTAGACTTGAGTCTCCACCACTGACTCTCTCCCATGCCGCTGCTGGCCAGGATGGGTGAGTTTTGACTTGTAGCAGATTGCTTTCCACTCACTAGCGTGGACCAAGCTAGGAATGGAATGGGATTCTTCTGCTTGACTTTCTCTCCCCATAGCCAAGTCCGGTAGAGTACTGGAAACTCCCCAGGTGAGGGGCTAAGTCCTTCAGTGGTCCTCAAAAGAAATATTTCTCAGCACGTAAATCCTGTCAACACTTTGAAACACTTTTTTTCATCATTCTGGAATGAAACATCCCTTTGAAAAAGACTTGGTTAAAGGCTACTTGGCCCGAAATCCAATTTTGCACCATTAATTGATACTATTTAAGAGAAAAAGCAGAGCTATTTTGAAGAATTATTCAATCAGATTTATTTTTAAATGGGGACTTTCTTTTTCTTTCTTTCAGGTAATTGGTTTAATGAGTTTACAAGGGAAATAGAGGTTTACTATGATCGGGTTAGGTTCCTCGATGAGGTGGCACACCGCTCTAAGACCTATTCAGGAGAAAATCTTTAAAGATGATGTGATGATCTTGTGTTTTTTAGTGGCTGTCGTTTGATCTCAGAGTTTGAATTTCCCTCCCTTCAGAGCAAGAAAACGGTAGAAGCCAAAGTGGAAAAGACCTTCCAGATGGCGTCTGTTCTATTTGAAAATAAGCAAAAAACCAGACCACTGTCAGTGCAGTTCCAGGGAGGGGTGACACCCTTCCCCCAGGCTCCCCCGCCAAACTCCAGACCGGGGAGTGCTGTGGTCACTGTTGGGGTGTGGATGGTTCATAAGGATTTGTGCTGCCCATGATCTGTCTCCCCATGGGATAGGTGGAAGAGATGAAAGGAGAATCTTTATGTTTGTTTTCTTTTTGTTTAAACATAAATAAGAAATGAATCCCTCAGGGCCAACATTGGTCACATGACAGGCAGGGGGAGGCGGTGCCATATTAAATGTAGTTCAACCCCTTCTCTTCAGGATTGGTGGCATAGGCTGCCCAGACAACTTTGTAAGCCAACCGAAAACCTCTTATGCCTATCTCATCTCTGCCCTAAAGTCTTGAGTTATAGATAGTTGGATTGTAGGTATTTGGATTTTCAATCGATTTGTAAGCTCTTTGAGAACAGTGACTTCTCTTTTTAATCGTTTTCTCTCAAACGCTCACTACAGTCTTCTGCCTGCTCAGTAAATATTGTTGAATGAATAGATGTGGCAACTCTCCTTTTATGGAATATGCGGTCAAGTCTTTTGAGTTATTTTTCAGTGGTCGGGCCAAGGCCTGGGCATGGAACATCTTGGAAGTTGCAGAATTGATTTTGATGTAGTTGCCAAAGATGAGGATTGGCAGAGAAAAAAAAATTGCAAAAAATTGAGGAGCAACGTTAATTTTCCCTGTCAGTAAATTGTAAATGAAGTGGAAAGGAGTTTGGTATAATTATTGTTTCCTGTCTCTTTAGCTCTGGCAGATTAGACAAGTAGATTTGTCTCATTGGGCAAGGAAAGGGGGTTAGAAACTGAAGTTTAGTGTGAGCAATAGGCAGCCAATCTCTCAGTGGGGGGCGGCAACATAGTTGCCTAGAACAAAGCTGGCTGAATTGAGTTTCAACTCTTATCTAAATGAGGCTACTCCTAAAGAAGTTTTATTTTACACACTTTGCCTGTGCTGCTGGAGTTCATTCCCCAAATGCATCTGTTTCTGCTACCTGTGTTTCTTTGGTCGAAGTGTCTTATAACCTAGAGGGTTTTTTTTTTTTTTTTAGTTTTTACTGGGGTTTTGCTTTTGACTCAGAAGGCTGAATATCAAAGTTGACACTCCCTCTCTGTAAATGACTCTGAGCTGGAAATCATCAAAGAGCTATTGTTTGTGATTGAAAAGTTGGTTAAGTGGCTTGTTGGAATTAAATAGATCTCTATCTCCCCTATTTCTGAACTCCCCTCAGAGCCTCCCACCCCCACCTTCCCTACACCAAACAAGGAAGTCGGACAGACAGAAGACACTCTACTTTGCCTTTATGGAGGAAGCCCTGGTTCTTTCTTCTCCTTTTCAGTAGAGACAAAGTCTCCTGAGGTCCCTGGAATGTGGGGAAGAAATGTCGAGACTCTATCAGATTAGAAACCCCTAGGTGATAAAAGTTCAGTGCAGTCACAAAAGATCCTTCCTTTAGAATTGCGTCAAGATCTGACCCTGAATATGCTCACTCATCCATATTTATCAACTCTGACCAGATTTAATGAAATAAAGTGGGAATTATTTGAACCGATTTTACCCATTAGCTGGCATATGTTATTCCTAGATTGTGAGCTTGTTGTGAGCAGTCAGTCAATCATCTATTGAGTGTTTATCATGTGCAGGACACTGTAGTAAGTGCTTGGGAATGTACAGTACAATAATAAACAGACACATTCCCTGCCCACAGCATGCTTAGAGGTTAGAAGGGGAGACAGATATTAATATAATAATAATTAATTTAATAGTATTTATCGAGCACTTACTATGTGCAGAGCACTGTACTAAGCGCGTGGAATGTACAAATCGGTAGCAGAAATAATAATAATAATGTTGGTATTTGTTAAGCGCTTACTATGTGCCGAGCACTGTTCTAAGCGCTGGGGTAGACACAGGGGAATCAGGTTGTCCCACGTGGGGCTCACGGTCTTCATCCCCATTTTACAGATGAGGTAACTGAGGCACCGAGAAGTTAAGTGACTTGCCCACAGTCACCCAGCTGACAGGTGGCCCAGCCGGGATTCGAACCCATGACCTCTGACTCCAAAGCCCGTGCTCTTTCCACTGAGCCACGCTGCTTCTCTAAGAGACAGTCCCTGCCCTTTGATGGGCTTACAGTCTAATAATGATGTTGGTATTTGTTAAGCGCTTACTCTGTGCAGAGCACTGTTCTAAGCACTGGGGTAGATACAGGGTGATCAGTTTGTCCCACGTAAGGCTCACAGGTAATCCCCATTTTACAGATGAGGTAACTGAGGCCCAGAGAAGTGAAGTGACTTGCCCACAGGCACACAGCTGACCAGTGGAAGAGCTGGGATTTGAACCCATGACCTCTGACTCCCGAGCCTGGGCTCTTTCCACTGAGCCACGCTGCAATATAAATAAATTACAAATAGGTACATAGGTACTGTGGGGCTGGGAGGGGGTATGAATAAAGGGAGCAGGTCAGGGCGACACAGAAGGGAGTGGTAAAGGAGGGCTTAGTCAGGAACCGCGTCTCCCAACTCTTCTGTACTGTACACTCTCAAGCGTTGAGTACGATGCACGACACACAGTAGATGCTCAGTAAATACTATCGTTGGCTTGATCCCCGTTGTCCGAGTGAGGAAACTAGGGCACGGAGAGGCTAAACTGACTTGTCTGAGGTGATAAACCAGTTCAGGAGCTGAGCTTCAGCCCAAACTCAGCTCTCTTCACACCCAGGCCTATGGATTCTCCATTAGACCGCGCTGCTTTAGTCATCAGGATGGAAAGGAGATAGGGGGCAGATGGAGGTGGCAAGCCTTCTGTACACCTATTGTTCCGTACACCTATCGTAAGCCCTAGACTCTGCAAAACAAAACTTCGGACAGAACAGTAGATGTTCTCTGAAACATTATTAATAATAATAATAACGTTGGTATTTGTTAAGCGGCTTACTCTGTGCAGAGCACTGTTCTAAGCGCTGGAGGAGATAGAGGGTCATCGGGTCGTCCCACGTGAGGCTCGCAGTTAATCCCCATTTTACAGGTGAGGTAACTGAGGCCCAGAGAAGTGAAGTGACTCGCCCACAGTCACGCAGCTGACAAGTGGCAGAGCCGGGAGTCGAACCCACGACCTCTGACTGCGAAGCCCAAGCTCTTTCCGCCGAGCCACGCTGCTCCCCGCTCACTCCGGGTAGTCCACCTGAAGCCTCTCCTATGGAGTAGTTAAATGATGGAGTGGGAAGCGGAGTGGCCTAATGGGAAGAGCACAGGCCTGGGAGTCAGAGGACCTGGGTTCTGTTCCCAGCTCTGCCACTCAGCTGCTGTCTGATCTAGGGCAAGTCACTTAATAATGATGATAATAATAATAATGGTATTTGTTAAGCACTTAGTATGTTCCAAGCGCTGTTCTAAGCACTGGAGTAGATAAAATGTAATCAGCTCGTCCCACGTGGGGCTCACAGTCTTAATCCCCATTACACAGGTGAGGTAACTGAGGCACAGGGAAGTTAACTGATTTGCCCAAAGTCACGTAGCTGACAAGTGGTGGAGACAGGATTAGAACCCATGACCTCTGACTCCCAAGCCCATGCCTTTTCCACTAAGCCACGCTACAACTTCCCTGTGCCTCAGTTCCCTTATTTGCAAAATGAAGATCAATCATCCCTCCTACTTATTCTTTGACTCCCATGTGGAGCCTATTGTCCTGTTTCTATCCCAGCACTGAATACTGTGCTTGGCATATAGTAAGCACTTAAATATAATTGCAACAAAAATAATGATAATTATTTTCATTATCATTTATTATTATTGCTATTATTATGACCCAACATTCCCCAAGGATTTAGCTTAAAACCTTGGACGCTGTGTACTTCCTTTATTCACTCTGTACAAGGTGACAACATTCTCTGTGTTACCACTACGTGTCCTCAGGATTGACGAACCGGCCGGTCATGTCATTTATTCTTCTAAGAGACTCGACATTGCTTAATGTGGGTAGATCACAATAATCACACTTAATAAGTACTTACTATGGCCCGAGCTCTGCACTAAACACTGGGGTGGATACAAGATAGGACGGACCCAGTCCCTTTCCCCATGGTACTAGCAGTCTAAGTAAAAGGGTATGTGATTTAATCCCCATTTTACTGATGGGGAAACAGAGGCCCCGAGAAGTGAAGTCACTTGCCCAAGGTTACACAGTAGACAAATGGTAGAGTTGGGATTAGAACTAAGGTCCTCTGACTTCCAGGCCCAAGATCTATTCATTAAGCAGTCATGTATTGATAATGTCACCCATAGATTAAAATTATCACCTTTCTCTGTGCCATCTTGGACCCTAAAGTGCAGCTACAGCTACCTCAGAGGAGATGAGACCTGAGTGCTAATCCCGCCTTTAATAATAATAATAATGTTGGCATTTGTTAAACGCTTACTATGTGCAGAGCACCGTTCTAAGCGCTGGGGTAGACACAGGGGAATCAGGTTGTCCCACGTGGGGCTCACAGTCTTCATCCCCATTTTACAGACGAGCTGAGGCCCAGAGAAGTGAAGTGACTTGCCCACAGTCACCCAGCTGACGAGTGGCGGAGCCGGGATTCGAACCCCTGACCTGTGACTCCCAAGCCCGGGCTCTTTCTCACGCTGCTTCTCACCACTTACCTGCTGGGTGACCTTGGTCTGGGCCTCTGTCAAAATGGATATAGGATACCCGTCCCCGCTCCCATTTAGTCTGCGTTCTATGGGGGACGGGGCCGGTGTCTGATGTGCTCACATCAGGTGGTTAGTGCTTGAGCTCTGCACCCAGTAAGCACTCGATAAATATCTCATTCCTCAGAACAGCAGTTGTCACACAGCGAGTGCTTAACAAATACCTTTCTTATTTTAATACTCATTGGCTTCCTCATCTTGGATCGTTCCAACGCCGTCAGCTTTTTACACTAAAGTTATAATGTTCTTGAACAACTTGAGGGTATAAGATAAAAATTGTGCACCCCGTGACCAATGCCATATAATAATAATGGTATTTGTTTAGCGCTCACTCTGTGCCAAGCACTGTTCTGAGCACTGCCTCTCTAAAACGATTTCTCACATCTCCGTATCTATTTGTCCCAAAATGAGGATCGTGCTGTCTCCAACCAGATGAGTGCTGTGGGAAGAAAGTTCCAAAATTCTTCAAGAGTGGTGTGAGCAAGGAGTGGAAATGTGTGTTGTGGCAGATTTGACTGTAATTCAGTGACAAATGTAGAAATGTCTGTTATGGCAGAGTTGACTGTATTTTAAGACAAGTGTGGCAATGTGACTTGTGGCTTATTTGACTATTTTAAGAAGACATGTAGAAATGTGTCCTGTGGCAGATTTGACTGTATTTTGGGAAGACAAGGGGAAAAATGTGTGTCGTGGTAGATCCGACTGTTTTTTCAGAAGACAGATATAGAGCCCGTCAGCGAGCCGTAACGATTCACTAACAACACCAGATCTCGGTGCCGGCCCTGCCCATTTTAAAGAGTGAATGAAGCTTTTTCGGGCCAAAGGTAGAACCCACTGGTGGATCTGTGGGTATTTATACTCTCACACACGTTCTTTCAGAACCGAAACGATACGCATGGCTTGCCAGTAAGGGGGAATTGAACGCCATTGATTTTTTTTTTTTTTTCACGCAGGACCTTCTGTTTTCCAGCTTGACATCAGTGATACTACCCCTGTGGCGAGTGTCAGAGTTAGAAGATTTCACCTGCAAATTTCCTCTTTTTACAATATCTTTCCCTCCTCCCTCAGGTACCTTCCCACTCTCAGGAGAGCACAAAGCAATACTCTTGGTCAAATAAAACCACTTCAGACTGCCAAGAAAACTCCTGACAGCTGATGGGCTGGTGAGATAACAGGGTAGAGGAAGTGACACCCATTTGTGGAAGGGTAACGATTTGAATTTGGGTAGCACAATCTTCCTATTTATTTGATTTGAAAAAGCAGCAGTCCCTGGCAGGAATTCCGTGCCTGAGACCTTGAATTTTAATGGATGCAAAAGAGCTGGAAATCTGAGTCAATGCCCGCAGTTCCACGTTAAATTATCTGTAAACTTTATCGTGGAACACACCGGTATTGTTTGCTGGTGTGACAGCCTAGGCTGGAGGCGGGAATGGTTAAGCTCTTTGCTGCCCTTTCACTTCCAGCAAACTTGACTCAATTTCCAAGCTTCAGGATTTGGGGAGGAGAGAAGTGAACCCCCTGAGACCCAATTAAGGGAGTCTTTTAAATAACAGTGACCACCATCCACTGCTAGATTTCCATCATACCCCTGTCTCAAAGTCGGTAACTGAGATCTGTGTGCAATTCCTCAATTTTCCTTGTGGAAAAAATGATAGTAATAATAATAATTATTATTATATAATAAGTGCTTACTATGTGCCAAGCACTTTTCTAAGCCCTAGGGTAGGTACAAGCTAATCAGACCACTGGTCTACAGTATGTGCTTAATTTAGCATTCCTCTACGTTGGTTTTATCATCTGCATATTGGTAGCAGGTGTCCAGGCACGCTGCCGACCTACCCCATCCCCCTCCGCCTTGTGCCTTCATCTTGCTTGGAAGATGAAGACAGTTCCGAGGCTTTCCAGCCTCACGGCAGGATTATCTCGCGATGTGGTCGGGGAGGAGCGGAAAAACTTCAGCAATTTTGATACCAATGATATCAATCAATCAATCAATCAGACATATTTATTGAGCACTTACTGTGGGAAGCAGCGTGGCTCAGTGGAAAGAGCGTGGGCTTGGGAGTCAGAGGTCATGGATTCGAATCCCGGCTCTGCCACTTAGCTGTGTGACTGTGGGCAAGTCACTTAACTTCTCTGGGCCTCAGTTAGCTCATCTGGAAAATGGGGTTGAAGACTGTGAGCCCCACATTCATTCATTCATTCAATAGTATTTATCGAGCGCTTACTATGTGCAGAGCACTGTACTAAGCGCTTGGAACGAACAAGTCGGCAACAGATAGAGACGGTCCCTGCCCTTTGACGGGCTCACGGTCTAATCGGGGGAGACGGACAGACGAGAACGATGGCGATAAATAGAGTCGAGGGGAAGAACGTCTCGTAAAAACCGATGGCAGCTAAATAGAATCGAGGCGATGTACCTTTCATTAACAAAATAAATAGGGTGATGAAAATATATACAGTTGAGCGGACGAGTGCAGTGCTGAGGGGAGGGGAAGGGAGGGGGGAGGAGCAGAGGGAGATGGAGGGAAAAGAGGGTTAAGCTGCAGAGAGGTGAAGGGGGGGTGGTACAGGGAGTAGAGGGAGAAGAGGGGCTCAGTTGGGACAACCTGATTACCCTGTATCTCCCCTAGCACTTAGAACAGTGCTCTGCACATAGTAAGTGCTTAACAAATACCAACATTATTATTACTAATAATTATCATAGTATTAGTATTGATAATATTATTTAAAATAATAATAATGATGGTATTTGTTAAGCACTTACTATGTATCAGACACTGGGGTAGAGACAAGGTAATCAGGTTGGACACGTTTTCTGTCCCACATGGGGCTCACAGTCTTAATCGGAAAGAGCACGGGCTCGGTAGTCAGAGGTCACGGGTTCTAATCCCGACTCCGCCACTCGTCTGCTGTGTGACCTTGGGCAAGTCACTTTACTTCTCTAGGCCTCAGTCACCTCATCTGTAAAAAATGAGGATTTAAAAATGTGACCCCCATGTGGGACAATCGGAGACTATAAGCCCGTCAATGGGCGGGGACTGTCTCTGTTGCCGAAATGTACATTCCAAACTCTGAGTACAGTGCTCTGCACATAGTAAGCGCTCAATAAATACTATTGAATGAATTGCCCTGTATCTACTCCAGCGCTTAGAACAGTGCTCTGCGCATAATAAGAGCTTAACAAATGTCATCATCATCATTATTATTATTATTATTATTATTAATCCCCATTTTACAGATGAGGTAACTGAGGCATGGAGAAGTGAAGTGACTTGCCCAAGGCCACATCGCACAGAAAAGGCAGAGCTGGGATTAGAGCCCAGATCCTTCTCACTCCCAGGCCTGTGTTCTATCCACCCGGCCATGCTGCTTCCCTCACCGAGCACTTGGGAGACCATCTGTTGCCGATCTGTACATTCCAAGCGCTTAGTACAGTGCTCTGCACATAGTAAGCGCTCAATCAATACTATTGAATATATCAGAGTCGGTAGACCCTGCCCACAAGGAGCTTCCAGTGTAGAGGAGGAGCAAGCCAATCTGCATATCGGTCAAGCGTTACGATGTGCCTGGCACTATACTAAATGCTGGGAAGAATGCATGGAGAGTAACTCGGGGGGTTCGTGGCCATGATACGCTCAATTGAAAAAGGAGGGAGAGGGCAGAGACACCCGTGGCATCAACGATTAAAATGAGTCAGGGCAGAGACAGACTCTGCTCTTAGAATTCTTGAACAGTTCTAACGGGACTGAACTGCACGGTCCTTGGGCACTTCATTATTCTAGGGGAAACCTGTCACAATCTCCTCTCCATTCCCACTGTTTTACAAAGGGTTCGCCGGAGAGAGGAAAGTAATGAGGGAGAAGGAGTCAACCCTTATCTACTTCGGGCTCGTGCTGCCAGATTGGAGCTGGGGGGGCAGAATCGGTTGGTGGTAATGTCCCGTCCCCTCTCCCTCCCCGGCCCACCCCCAGTCACCTAGCTTTCCTGCACTCCTCTGTCACTGAATGGTTAGTAGGCTCTTCCCCACAGTGACTGTGGCTAAAAAATAATAATGATAATTATCGTATTAAGTGCTTACTATCTGCCAAGCACTATTCTAAGCACTGGGGTAGATACGAGGTAATCAGGTTATTCATTCAATAGTATTCACTGAGCGCTTACTCTGTGCAGAGCCCTGTACTAAGCGCTTGGAATGTACAAATCGGCAACAGAGACAGTCCCCGCCCTTTGACGGGCGTACAGTCTTAGCCCACGTGGGGCTCACGGTCCCAATTCCCATTTTACAGATGAGGTTACTGAGGCACAGACAAGCTGAGTAGCTTGCCCAAGGTCACACAACAGACAAGTGGTGGACCCGGGATTAGAACCCATGTCCTCTGACTCCTAAGCCCGTGCTCTTTCCACTAAGCTACGCCGCTTCTCACGATGATTCAGGGCAGCTTGGGTAAGACTTTCCTCGAACTTGAGATGGAAGGGATAGCGGGTAATGAATCGGACCCGTTAACTACATTCACAGACTCTGAGAATCTGTCAGGAGTCCCATCTTCAAATCTAAAGGACGGGTAGCCCGTCAAAGGACTGTCTATCTGTTACCGCGCTTAGTACAGTGCTCTGCGCATAGTAAGCGCTCCATAAATACTATTGAATGAATGAATGAAGGTAGAAGGGGATTGTTATATACCAATCTCTCAGTGGTATTTATCAAGTGCCTACCGTGTGCAGGTCACTGTACTAAGTGCTTGAAGGAGTTCAGTGCGGTAGCGTTGGTCGACACCATCCCTGCCCACAGTGGCTCACAGATCTAGTGCTTTTCACCTCCCTTGTTCCAAGACACCCCCAAACTCCATTCCCCTACAATATCTTGAATTCGGTTGCGTATTTTGGAAGCAGTGCACCCGAAGACAAGCTGCGGTGGACAGTCGGATGACGCTTGGAGCTTACTTTTTCTGGGGAAAAACCAAACGAAATAAGAGAATCTGCTAGGGAGGAAGAATCTTGCACATTTTCAGTGAGAAAGTGTCAGCAGACACTGCAGGGTTATCTATGAATTCAGAAACCCAGCAAAGATGAGAAGTTGCCTTCAACGGGATTATAAATAGACTCAGTAGCTTTGAACCGCCGACACCATGCGCTGAGTTTCTGGAAAAGCTCCGCTGAGATGCAACGCCAACTTCAGATCCTCTCCTCTGTGAATTATAAAGACAGAGGGACAAGGGACTTCTTTAGGAGCATTCTGTTACGCAAGCAAAATAAATTCTGAGTTCTTTCCTTCTTTTAACGAGGAAAGAACAAGTGCAAAGCAGTTTTTTTTTCTCATTCCTTTCAGCTCTAAAAGCTTATTTTGCGGGCCCTCATTATTTACCTGAAAGCAGAAAAGGGAAATGATTGTCCTTTATGGAAAATTATAATCACTGTTATACAAATATAGTTTGGTCTAGAGGCAGTAATTGATTTGTCCGACGTCACCTAGCAACATTAGTGAGAACAAAAAGAATAGGATCCAGGAGTCCAGAAGTTCATCTCCGGGCCCTTCTTGATGCTGTGATGAAAATGTTATTTCGAAATACGTGTGTACTGGACACTCCTTAGGCGTGTGCTGAGTGTGCCATCGTCCCTGTCGAGCCGCTTTCACCAATGGGGCGTCCAGATTTTCCCATACAACTTCACGGTGACACTCTGTGAATCTGCTGGGAATCAAAGAGAGGCAACGTGGCCCAGTGGAGAGAGCAGAGGCCTGGGAGTCAGAAGGACCTGGGTTCTAATCCTTATTCTGTCCCTTGGCTGCTGTGTGACCTTAGGCACGTCACTTGACCTCTCTGCGCTTCAGTTACTACACCTGTAAAAATGGGGATTAAGATTGTGAGCCCGACGTGGGACAGGGACTCTGTCCAACCTGATTTGGTTGTATTCCCCCCAGCACTTAGTGCAGTGCCTGGCACATAGTGAGCGCTGAAGCGCCATAATTATTATTATTACTGATTTCAAGGACCTTTGGAATTTGTGAGAGCGGCATGTAGCGAGGTGCCAGCTGAGGCGCACTGTTCTATGCACTTGGGGAAATAAAGAACTACAAAGTGACACGGTCCCTGTCCACAAGGAGTTTACTCTCTAGTGGAGATAAACATATTCACAACTCCAGCGGTCAAAAATAAATGAATACGTGTTTCCTAGTTCCTCTTGCTTGCAGAGTGACTCCTGTCATCCGCTAGTTCCCCAGGTGACTATCTTGGCTCCTTCCCAAGCTCACCTTGCTCTCAACTCCTCAGCTTGTGTTTAATCAATCAGTCAATGCTCTTTGTTGTTGCCTTTTGCTGTCGAGCCGTGTCCGACTCATAGCGACGCCAGGGACACATCTCTCCCAGATGCCCCACCTCCATCTGCAATCATTCTGGATCGTGTACGCACACGGTTTTCTTGGGAAAAATCCGGAAGTGATTTACCACCGCCTCCTTCCGCATGGTAAACAGGAGGCTCTGCCCTCGATTCTCTCCCATGCCAGTGCTGCCCAGCACAGGGGAGTTTTGACTTGTAGCAGTTTGCCTTCCCCTCGCTAGCCAATGCCCAAGCTAGGAATTCATTCTTTCATTCAATAGTATTTACTGAGCGCTTACGATGTGCAGAGCACTGGACTAAGCGCTTGGAAGGTACAATTCGGCAACAGATAGAGACAATCCCTGCCCATTGACGGGCTTACAGTCTAATCGGGGGAGAGAGACGGTCAAAGATAAGACAACTTAATCGCAATAAATAGAATCAAGGGGATGTACACCTCATTAACAAGATAAATAGGGTAATAAAAACATATACGAATGAGCACAGGGCTGAGGGGAGGGGAAGGGAGGGGGGAGGAGCAGAGGGAAAGGGGGGGGAAAGAGGGCTTAGCTGAGGGGAGGTGAAGTGGGGGGCAGAGAGGCAGCAGAGGGAGAAGAGGGAAAAGGGGAAGCTCAGTCTGGGAAGGCCTCTTGGAGGAGGTGAGCTCTCAGTAGGGAGTAGGGAGGAATGGATATGTCTCTGCTTGACTCTCCTTCCCAAAGTAGAGACTGGTAAAGTACTGGTATTTACTGAGCACTTATTGTATGCAGAGAACTGTACTGAGCCCTGAGAATACAGTACAACGGAGTTGGTACGCTTGTTCTTTGTCCACAACAAAGTTAGAGTCCAGAATGAGTTTTTGTTGTTTTATCTTCCCTTATGAAACTATGGCATTTCCTAAGCACTTACTGTGTACTAAACACTGTGCTAAGCAGTAGGGTAGATAAATAATGATCAATGCACTTGTTAAGCACTTAATATATGCCAAGGACTGTTCTAAGCTGATATGAGAGATTGGGGTTGGAAACAGCCCCCGTCCCACATGGGGCTCACATTCTTAACCCCTATTTTACAGATGTGGTAACTGAAAAGTGAAGTGATTTGCTCAAGATTATACAGCAGACAGGTGGCAGAGCCGGGATTAGAACCCAGGTCGTTCTGGGTCCCAGGCCCACGCTGCCGTATACCCTAAGCCATGCTGTTCCCTCAGGATAATCGTCAGACCCAGTTCCTCTCTCACATAGGATTCACAATCTAATTGGGAGGGAGATTAGGTATTGAATCCCATTTTGCAGATGAGGAAAGAGAGGCCCAGGGAAATGAAGTATCCACCCCAGAAGTCACACAGCAGATGATGGACGGAGTTGCGATTAGAACCCAGGTCTCCTGACTTCCCTTCCTTTCCACTAGGCATTGCTGTTTCTCTGTATTTTTATTGTCTTTTTCCTCTCTCACCTATATTCTCAGATTGTGAATCTCTTGGGGTCCAGGAACCTTGCCTTATTCTCAAACTTGTGTTATTTTTCTAGCATTTAATACAGCACTTTGCTGTCTTGCTTACACTATTCTCCCATATGGGAATTATTTCCCCTGATCTCTCTCACCTTTGAAACTCTCAAAAAAATCCCACCTCTTCCCCCAGACTTTCTCCAATTAACTTAGAACACTGTGAGACATGTCAATCCACCAGTCACCATTAAGGATGCATTTTTTTTATTCTAGTCTTCAGCAGATACTTGTGTGCGTGTGTGTATGTGTGTATGTATATTTGCACTCACATTTATTCATTCATTCAAATGTATTTATTGAGCGCTTACTGTGTGCAGAGCACCGTACTACGTGCTTGAAATGTGCAATTCAGCAATAGATTGAGACCATCGCTGCCCAACAACGGGCTCACGGTCTGAAAGGGGGAGATGGACGGAAAAGTATCAAAACCATCAAAATATATAAATGGAATCATAGATATATTCACATCATGAATAAAATAGAGTAATAAATAATATGTACAAATATACACAAGTGCTGTGGGGAGGGGAAGGGCTATATATATAATGGCCTCAGTTTCCCCATCTATAAAATGGGGAGTCCATAGATGTTCTGCCTCCTACTAAATCCATGTGGGATTGGGACTGTGTCTGTCCTGATTAACTTAATCTAATCCAGCACTTAGAAAACTGCTTGCTAGCCTCTTAGTAAGTACATAACGAATACCATAAATAATTCAATAACGTATTCGGATATTTCAGATATTTCATCTGACGCATATTCTCACTACCTCTTCTTACCACTCCTGATACTTATAAATAGTCTTTGTAATAATAACTGTGCTTTGTTAAGCACGGGGGTAGATACAATACAATCAGAGCAGTCACAGTCCCTGTATCACATGGGTGTCTCAGTCTAAATACAGGGCTCACTGTACTGTAAGTTACTTGATGGTAGGGATTTTTTTTTTTTTTTTTACGGAACTTGTTTAGCACTTACTATGCGCCAGGAACTGGAGTAGATACAAGAAAATCAGGTTGGACGCAGTCCCTGTCCCACATGGAGTTCAAAGTCTAAATTGGAAGGAGGATGATTTAATCCCCAATTTACAGATGAGGTAACTGGGGCACAGAGAAGTTGTGGTTTGCCCAGAGTCACCCATTAGGCAAGTGGCAGAACTAGGATTAGAACCCAAATCCTCTGACTCCTAGGCCCGGGTTCGTACCACTAGGCCATGCTGCTTCTCAGTAGGCCATGCGGTTCCTCAACTGCTTTCTTGTTGCTGCTATACTTTCCTAAGTGATTAGTATCCACTCAGACTCTTGAACGAAACCACTGATTTTGGAGACAATTCTTTATTGTGAATAAACAATCTGATGAAACAATGGGCTGCTGGGAGACACAAAGAGCAGCAGCAGACATACTAGCCTACCAGGCAGCGGTCATAAGAGGGGGGTGTTTTCTGAGTGGAGATTCAGAAAAATCCATCAGTCACTGGTATTTATTGAGTGTAACTGTGGGCGGAACACTGTACTAGGCACTTGGGAAAGTACAATACCATGCACTTGGTAGATATGATCCCTGCCCACAAGGAACTTACAACCTCCTGAGAGAGACAAGCTTTAAAATAAATTACAGACAAGGGAAATCTTAGTGTATAACAGTATTTACGTAAGTGCCGCAGGGCTGAGGTATCTAAGTGCTTAAGGGGCATATAGTAAGGTTCATTCAATAGTATTTCATTCAATAGTATTTATTGAGCGCTTACTATGTGCAGAGCACTGTACTAAGCGCTTGGAATGAACAGTCGGCAACAGATAGAGACAGTCCCTGCCGTTTGACGGGCTTACGGTCTCATCGGTGCATACTCAATAATAATTGTGGTATTTGTTAAGCGTTTTCCATGAACCGAATCGAATCGAACAACTTCTATGCATCAAGCATGTACTAAGTGCTGGAGTAGAGACAAGATTACCAGGTCCTGCATGGGGCTCACAGTCTAAACAGGAGGGAGGATGGGTATTGAGTCCCCGTTTTGCAGCTGCTGTAACTGAGACACGGTGAAGTGATTCCCTTGGGCGACGGCAGGTAATGGGCAGAGTCAGGATTGGAACCCAGGTCCTCTGACTCCCCGGCCCATGCTCTTTCCACTAGGCCACACTACTTCTCCAGAGCAGATTCTGGGGAGGGAGGGGAAAGGGGAAATGTGAGCTTAGTCAGGGAAAACCTCTTGGATGAGATGCAATTTTTGGAAGGCTTTGAAGGTGGAGAGAGTGTTGAACTGTGGGATATGGAGGGAGAGGGAGTTCCAGGCCTGAGGGAGGACACGGACAAGGAATCGGTGGCGGGATAGGTGAGATCGAGGTTCAGACAGGAAAACAAGAGGTAGGTATGAACGAGGCCGCGGGTACGGCAAAGAATGGTCCTTGCTGGCACATCGAGTGGAATGACCTTTCCAGATTCCCTAGACTTTCTGTGGGTAGGATTTCATCAGTCGCACCACATCTCTGAGTAGCAACAGTTCTCGAAAGAAACCCCGCCTTGAAATATTTCCCGTGACTTGTATGTACCAGGGTGTCCAGAATGATTTCCTTGATTACCTTTAGTGTGACTGAAATTACTCCTAGATGAGGCATCTTTCTTTGAATAAGTCAATGGAAAATATGCCTTGCTTTTCAAAGGATAAATGGAGTGGGCTAATGAATGAATTTCTGTAATTTAAAATTCCATCACATTACAAGAAAATCCGTATCAGCCTCTTTTTCTGTTACATCACGTTAGTGGTAAACTGGTGGTTCATCAGTAGTTTCTGTCACATGTCTTCTTTTCAACTCCAGCTAAATTAGGATCTGTCCCTTTGGGCATTTGGAAGGTTTTTTTTTTAATGGTATTTAAGTGCTTACTATGTGCCAGGCACTGTTCTAAGCCCTGGGGTAGATCTGAACTAATCAGGTTGGACATAGTCCCTGTACCACCTGAGGCTCACGGTTGTAATCCCCATTTTACAGATAGGGTAACTGAAACGAAGAAAAGTTAAATGATTGCCTAAGGTCACACAGCAGACAAGTGGTGGAGTCAGGATTAGAATCCTGGTCCTCACCCTTATCCCCACAGCACCTATGTATGTATATATATATATATATATTCATTCATTCATTCATTCATTCATTCAATAGTATTTATTGAGCGCATGGCTCAGTGGAAGGAGCCTGGGCTTCCGAGTCAGAGGTCATGGGTTCGACTCCCGGCTCTGCCACTTGTCAGCTGTGTGACTGTGGGCAAGTCACTTCACTTCTCTGGGCCTCAGTGACCTCATCTGTAAAAATGGGGATTAACTGTGAGCCTCAGGTGGGACGACCTGATTCCCCTGTATCTACCCCAGCGCTTAGAACAGTGCTCTGCACATAGTAAGCCCTTAACAAATACCACCATTATTATTATTATTACTATGTGCAGAGCACTGTACTAAGCCCTTGGAATGTACAAATCGGTAACAGATAGAGACAGTCCCTGCCCTTTGACGGGCTTACGGTCTAATCGGGGGAGACGGACGGACAAATTATCCATTTATCGTTTATTTACATTAATAAATAAAACTCCTTCCCCTAGTCTGTAGACTCACTGTGGGCAGGGAGTGTGGCCACCAACTCTGTTGACTAGTACTCGCCCAAGAGCTTTACGCAGTGCTCTGCACAAAGTAAGTGCTCGATAAATATCACTGATAGATTGATTTATTGTGTTCAACCCCCGAAGCACTGCCTGGAGTGTGGTTTTTTAAGAGCCACAGCTGAGATCTCGGAAACCACAGCCCCCCTTACGCTCCAAGTTTATCGTGGATCTGACACATTTCACCCCAGAGATGGCTGCATTTCTGAGCTATCTGGAGAGATTGTTTAAGCATTTTAAGGGCGTGAAATATGCCAAGATCGTTTTGGGACGGAAGTAACGATGTAAATATGAAACAGAGTTGTTCTTGTGATTAAGCAAAGCACTCATTGTGCCAAAGAGCCCTTTGGGCGAAGGCGGGGAGAGGAGAGACTGTGTAAAGCAGTTCCAAACAATCGGAACAAATCCCATTATGAGGCCTCTGAGAAAGCTGACGCTAGCGTCAGTAGTTTGGAAATTAACGAGAACTGCAGCTCCATGGCGGGATACTGTAGCCGATTCCCTGACGCTTAATGGAGATGTTCAATAAGGAGAAAGTGGGTCAAGCTTTTAAATCCTGGTGGGTGGAGAGAAGGGATGAACTGGGAAGTAGAAAGAGTAGGGACCTGGGAATCGGGGGACCAGGCTTCAAATCCCAGCCCCGCCACTTTTTTTACTGCGTGACCTTGAGCAAGTCATTTTAGTTCTCTGTGCCTCAGTTCCCTCATCTCCAAACCGGGGATTCGATACCTGTTCTCCCTACTACTTAGACAGTGAGCCCCATGGGGGACCTGTTTGTCTTGTATCTATCCCAGTTCTTAGAGAAGCAGCGTGGCTCAGTGGAAGGAGCCCGGGCTTGGGAGACAGAGGTCATGGGTTCAAATCCAGGCTCTGCCACTTGTCAACTGTGTGAGTGTGGGCAAGTCACTTCACTTCTCTGTGCCTCAGTGACCTCGTCTGGAAAATGGGGATTAACTGTGAGCCTCACGTGGGACAACCTGATTACCCTGTGTCTACCCCACTGCTTAGAACAGTGCTCTGCACATAGTAAGTGCTTAATGAATACCAACATCATTATTATTATTTCAGTGTTTGGCACACATTAAGCACTCAGCAGTTTGTACAGTGTTTGGCACATACTAAGCGCTTAGATCCTAGAGTTATCACTACTATTACCCTCTTGCAGCTGGGGAAGACCTGATTCTTAGCAGATGTAGGAAATAGCTCGCTAGCTGTGTGACTTTGTGCAAATCACTTAACTCCTCTGTGCCTCAGTTACCTCATCTGGAAAATGGGGATTAAGACTGTGAGCCCCATGTGGGACAATCTGATTACCTTGTATCCTCCCAGCGCTTAGAACAGTGGTTGGCACGTAGTAAGCGTTTAACGAATTCCATCATTATTATTATCATTATTAAATGGACACCAGGCGGGAGTATGATAAATGACATGACCTATAATAGTAGTAATAATAATTATGGTATTTTTTAAGGACTTACTATGTGTCAGGCACCGTCATAAGCGCCGGGGTGGCTACAAGTAAATCAGGTTAGACGCAGTCCCCGACCCACGTGGGGCTCACAGTCTCAATCCCCATTTTACCGATGAGGTAACTGAGGCACAGAGGAGTTAAGTGATTTGCTCAAGGCCCCACACAACAGACAAGTGGAAAGTGGCTCTTCCCTTGCACGGCTGCCCATTTCTCAGGAGAAGATGACAAACCCACCAGAGATTTGGGCCAGCAATAGGAGAGGATTTTCTCTCCAACGTGAAAATGGTTCTTTGAAAAAGAATGAAGTGACAGCGGCCATCCCCGAGGCAGAACGCGGGGCTTTATTTTCTGTTTAAGCCGGACGATTAAGTGGTCTGAACCAGACGATTAAATTGGAGAACAACTCTTGAAGATTGATTGGGTCATTTTATGTGTGTGTTTCTGGTTCTAATGTATGGTGCAGTTGGGGTTTTGTACTTTTGTCCTCTTCTCCCAGACCCAGAAGTATTCATGCATTCCTAGTATGTAAGGGCTGCACTCCAAATACCCCTAAATATTGGTGAACTACATGCCTTCTCTCCTTGGGAAGCCTCCAAAAAGGTCACCCCCTCTGGAAGGCAATCTCTGATTGATCCCTCCTTATTTCCTGGACCCGCTACCCACTGAGCCATTTCAGTACTTGTCATATATGTCTGTTCATTTGTTCCCTAATGTCTAGTGTTTTGCATCTCTCCCTTCACTCTTGAAGTGAAAGCTTCCTGTGGGCAGGAATGGGCCCTTTTTCTCCTTTAACTTGATCAATGTCCCCAGAAGGCCCAGTAGAGTGCCTTCTGCACACCAACCCTTCACAGGCACCCAAATCACCACCCTACATGCATGTGCACACACGCGAGCGCGCACACACACACAAATACACTGCAGACACCCAGCGCAGTGCTCTGCACACACAAACACATTCCACAGGTGCTCAGTGCAGACACATACAAACACACACACACAGACGCCCGATATAGTGCCCTGCACACATGCCCACCCAGTGCGGCTCTTGGCACAAATGAACACCCCACAGGCCCCCAATACAGTTCCCTGCACACACATACATCCCTCAGGGACCTAATACGGCCACAGACACGCATACGCGGGTACCCGGTACAGCACCCTACCCATACACCCAATACATCATCCTCTGTGCAGGTGCCCCCACACACAAACACGTCCCCCACAGGCACCTAGTACAGCACCCTGCGTACTAATTTCCCAACCAATCCTGTTCATATAGTACTGATCACCTCGGATTATCCTGACTCCAGAATACTGAACATAGAACGGGGCAGGGATCACGGAGAGATTGTCTAAACGACACTGAGCGGGCACCAGCCAGCTAGTCCCATCTTGGATCACTTACCCCTCTGGAATATGTCTGTTACACTGTCATAGTGTACTCTCCCAAGCTTTTAGCACAGTGCTGTGCACATAGGAAGCACTCAATAAATAGGATTGACTGACTGACTCTGGTCTCATGTGAAGCGCTGTTCTCCTATCCAGGTTTCATTAGCTTTGTGTTCTCTGTAATGCCAAAAGCTAGGTCCGATCTGGTTGTTTATCACAGACTGGGATGGTGTTGTTTCTGGGCCCGTTCAGATTCTTGATTGATATTGAGGCCCTGGGTTTTGGAGTGGTGCACAGCGGCAATCATAAGAACCGATTAGCTGCATTTGGAAGATGCTTCCCAATCTTTAGTGCTGTAATGTCTCCTCTAATCATCCGCTTAGCATTCCCATCACAAACAGACGGCGTCAGGCAGCAACTTGAGTAGAACCGCCGGGGTAGACAACCTTCCTTTTATGTGGAGGTCAGACAGGTCGGTCACTCGTGTGAAAAATGGTCTCAGTTTACAGCGTTGGAGTTTGCAGGCCATCGTACCCCTGGGAGTGGAGTTTGGCCCTTGGAGGAGACTCGCCATGAGACCGCCATTTCTTTGGATAACCGGAGATGGAATTATTGGGCGTGGATCCAGGGCAGTGGATGGCCAGAAGCAGCTTTGAAATTGATTCTTTGGGGAGTTTCAGATTTTTTTTTTCTATTTTGAAGACTAGCTAGCCACACCTACTCTATAAGCCTTTGATGTGTTTACCACACACTCCTTCGTATTGGCGCTAACTGTGGATATTTCACTGGGTTTACTTAGTGGCCCAAAATCATTCAGGCCGCATTCAGTAGTATTTACTCAGTACATACTCTGTGCAGATCATGGTGCCAGGCACCTTGGGATAGCCTGGTCAAGCTAATCAATAGTATTTATCATCTACTGTGCGTAAATCATTGTATTAAGCACTTAGAGTACGATTAAATTAATTGTCATGATCCTTGTCCTCAAGATCTTACAATCTAAAGGAGGAGACAAGACTCTAAAATAAACTACAGATAGGAGGAAATAATAGAGTAATAATAATAATAATAACAATTATGGTATCTTTTAATTGCAAACTGTGGGCCAGGCACTGTCTTAAGCATGGGCGAATACATGGAAATCGGGTTGGATACAGTCCCTGTCCCACATTGGGGGCTCACAGTCTTAATCCACATTTTACAGATGATGTAGCTGAAGCCCAGAGAAGTGAAGTGACTTGCCCAAGATCACACAGCAAACAAGGCGGCTCCCAGGCCCATGCTCTATCCGCTAGGCAAAACCTCTTCTCATAAGAGTATAAAGAGATGGAAGTAAGTTCGATGAGGGAAGAACAAGAGTGTACCCCCGAGTGCTGAGGTGAAATGTCTCAGACCCTGCTCTTCAGGTGTTTGCAGTCTAATGAGGGAGATGAGCCCCTCTCAGGGTCATATTTGGAGAGTGCTCAGTACTCTCCCAGTCTTGGCTACGCGAGAGAGTCAAGCAGAGGCCTGTCCATTCCATACCTAGCTTGGGCAGTGCTAGCGAGTGGAAGGGAATCTGCTACAAGTCAAAACTCCCCTCTGCTGGGCAGCAGCGGCACGGGAGAGAGTCGAGGGCGGAGACTCAAGTTTACCGTGTGGAAGGAGGCAGTGGTAAACCACTTCTGGATTTCGACCAAGAAAACCGTATGGATACACTACCAGAAAGACTGCAGTTGGAAGTGGGGGGGGGGGGGGGTCTGGGAGAAATGCGCCCATGGTGTCACTATGGGGCAGAGAAGACTCGACGGCATAAGACAAGACAAGAGGGAGATGGGCAGGATAAGGGGAATGATATAGATACAGCTGAGAATAGCATGGCAAAATAAAATGGAAAAATACTGTAAGCTCTTTGAGATCAGGAATTAATAATGTTGGTATTCGTTAAGCGCTTACTATGTGCAGAGCCCTGTTCTAAGCGCTGGGGTAGATAGGAGGAAATCAGGTTGTCCCACATGAGGCTCACAGTCTTAATCCCCATTTTACAGATGACGTAACTGAGGCACAGAGAGGTTAAGTGACTTGCCCAGTCACACAGCTGCCAAGTGGAAGGGCCGGGATCCGAACCCATGACCTCTGACTCCCAAGACCGTGCTCTTTCTGCCGAGCCATGCTGCTGTCTCCCAAGTACTTAAAACAGTGTGCAGAGCACACAGTAAGCACTCGATATATTCCACTGACTGAAATTGGGATATTTTTGTATGTGTAAGCCAGGGCGTTTGGCAGGATGCCTGGTAAGGTTGTTGAGGGTTATTCAGGGAATACCTCCTGGAGGAGGTGGGTTTCCAGGAAGTTTTGAATCTGGGAAATGCAATCTGGTAGATTTGTAGGGAGAAGAGGCTTCAGACAGGGTTCCAGAGATCAGTCGTCAAGAAGTAAAACCATCACATCCCTTTATACTGATCCCTGTCATTGGGTATTCAACCTAATTTGGTAGTAAGGCTCACTTGTGAAGAAAATACACCCTCAAAGCTCTAGGCCACCAGGACTTTCCTTCAGTCATTATTCAAAATGAATTCATTTCATCTTTCTCATTTTTCACGTTGGCTTCAGTCTTCACAAACTGAAATTTATTCCAACTTGTCACTGTGTGCTTTTATGTCGATAGTCTCCCCATCTAGACTGCAAGCTCCTCGAAGGCAGGGATCTCGTTATTTTTCTTCCGGGCGACGAGTACGGCGCTCTGAGCGCAGGGGCTTATGTAATTGCTGCTGATGTGGAAACAGTAGATTTGCAAGGTCACGGAGCAGCCGTAGCCGTATGCCACGTGACCGGGCTGACTTCCTGCCTGGAAGGATTTCTGGGTCATAACGTCCACTGGGAGGAATCTAGCGGAAATAAGTGCTTCTCCATCTTCAAGCAGGAACCGGGGCTGTTGAGATACTTTTCCACAGTTTGTGAAGACAGAGAACTTCAGAGGGAAAGAACGGCCTTTTAAGGATGCTGCAAAGTCCTTGCTTTTGAATGGAACGGATTTGAGTTTTGATTTCGATTCCTGCAGAGCCCGTCCTTGGAACCCCTTTCCTTTAACGTTTCAAGGAAGGAGTATTTCTTTGCTGACAAAGGCGTTTCCCTCTTGGTTCCGAAGAGGCCCTCACCTCTTTCCAGTGGAGAGGTCGGTGCTCTGAAGAGCCGGAGCAATCAAAGGGACTTTGTAACGTGACCCGTCTTTCACCCGGGCACCGATGAAAGCGTCCCCCGAGCTTTTCGCACTGACATCGATCCAGCCTGCTCTCAATACCGGTGGTCAGCTGGCCTCGGGGGAAATTGTGTGATAGTCCTTGGGTGAACATCGACTCCTCCATAATAATAATGCTGGTATTTGTTAAGCGCTTACTCTGTGCAGAGCACTGTTCTAAGCGCTGGGGTAGATACAGGGTCATCAGGTTGTCCCATGTGAGGCTCCCAGTCTTCATCCCCATTTTACAGATGAGGTAACTGAGGCACAGAGAAGTGAAGTGACCCGCCCACAGTCACACAGCTGACAAGTGGCAGAGCCGGGAGTCGAACCCATGACTTCCGACTCCAAAGCCCAGGCTCTTTCCACTGAGCCACGCTGCCCCATGCCCTCCTAGGGGTTGGGTTTCCAGTCACTTCTGTCCTCCCTTTCCCTCATCTGGCACATATCACTAGCACTGTGGCCTAGCAGATAGAGCGCAGACCTGGGAGTCGCAGGGACCTGGGTTCTAATCCCAGCTCCGTGACGTGCCGGCTTTGGCATCTTGGGCAGATCGCTTAACGTCTCTGTTTCTTAATTACCTCATTAGTAAAATGGAGATTAATATTGTGATATCTATGTGGGACATGAACTGTGTCCAACAGGATTAACTTGTATCTACCCCAGTGTCTGGCTCATAGTGAGTTTTTAACCAATGCCATAAAAAAATATGAATAGGGAAAGACTTCCTGTGATTCCCCAAGGTAGCACGCATAATGGTCTGTTTTTCCGGGTTGGAGTTCCTGCTCAACTCTTAGGTGAAAGTTGTGGGCGCTCGAAAAGGCTTCTTCTTTGTAGAGGAGTTTGTTTTTCCAGATCCAGTAGCATCAACAAATTATTTGGAGCAGGGGCGGTGGGGCACTGGGGAAAGGGCTATATGGAACAGGGGAGGACAAGAGGAAGAGAAGGGAACATGGGGAGGAGTGAAGCAGCAGAAGAGAAAATGATAAGGAAGGGGAGGGGGAGGAAAAAAGAGAAAAAGGGGAAGAAAAAACCACTCAATTGTATTCCCTTTTCCTACTCATCCTCCTCTTGTGACATTACTGCTGCCCCTCTTTGGGTCTTGCTTGGGCACTGGGGCAGGATAGGATCCTCCCCCGGCCCCAGTGTCCTGAAAGGAGGAGCTGTCTACCAGTTATTGTTGATCAGGGTCCTTTGCATCAGTTTCCTCATCTTTCAAATGGGATTAAATATCTCCCTCTTAGACTGTGAGCCCCATATGGGACAGGAACTGTGTCCAATCTGATTATCCCTTATCTACCCCAACCCTTAGTAAGGTGTTTGACACATAGAAAGAGCCTAATAAATGCTCATTATCATTATTATTATTATGACTATGATTACTATTTATGTCATCTAGGGAAGGGAGGGAGGTCAGAGGCAATGAATAATAATGGTAATTATAATAATAGTGAAATGTGGTATTTGTTAAGAATTTACTGTGTGCCAGGCACTGTACTAAGCACTGGGGTGGATATAAGCAAATTGAGTTGGACAGAGTCCCTGTCCTGCAGTGTGGCTCAATCCCTATTTGGAAAATGAGGAAACTGAGGCCCAGAGAAGTGAAGTGACTTGCCCAAGGTCACACAGTAGATTAGTGGCGAAGCCAAGTTTAGAACACACAACCGTCTGACTCCCAGGCCTGTGCTTCACTAGACCAAGCCGTAGCAGGCACCCTGCAGGGCTGTCCAGTGTTTGGGTCCCTTTTCAGAATTCCCTGGCAGTGACCATGGTCACTCCCATAATAATAATAATAATAATAATGATAATAATAATAATGTTGGTATTTGTTAAGCGCTTACTATGTGCAGAGCACTGTTCTAAGCGCTGGGGTAGAAACAGGGCAATCAGGTTGTCCCACATGAGGCTCACTGTCTTATTCCCCATTTTACAGATGAGGGAACTGAGGCACAGAGAAGTTAAGTGACTTGTCCACAGTCACCCAGCTGAGCCTGGATTCGAACCCCTGACCTCTGACTCCCAAGCCCAGCCTCTTTCCACTGAGCCACGCTGCTTTTCTATGCTTCCGATGCCATGTGGGGCTGCTGGAGGCTCTCAGCCTCAGTGGCTTCTTGTAGAGCTTCATATTTCCAGGCTGCCTGGGCCAATTGTGTGGCAATAAGGCTGGTGGAAAGTTCCCTTTCTAGGGGCTTTTGGGGAAGTGGGGAGAGGAATCCTTCATACTCAGGTATGCTGCTCCACTGGGGTTGGAAGAACAGTTAGAATGCCACCTTTCTCTTTCTCCTCCTCCTTCTCTTCCTCTTCTCTTTCCTCTTCTTCAGCAGGCTTGGAAGAACAGGATTAAATCCTACTCCCTTCACGGAGTGTGAGCCCCATATGAGGCAGACCGTGTCTGGCTTTGACTATTTGCATCCACCCCAGTGCTTAACACAGTGCTCGGCACATAGTAGGTGCATAATACTAATAACACACGCTCAAAATGTGCTTCCAGGAAAAGGGAGACAAGATGAGGGAGGAGGGGTGGAAGAAGCTATATCAACTTTCTTCGACTCACGTTTCATTTCTCCAAACTGCTGAGTGTCTGAGGTCTTGATTCTATTTATTGCCATCGTTCTCGTCTGTCCGTCTCCCCCGATTAGACCGTAAGCCCGTCGAAGGGCGGGGACTGTCTCTATCTGTTACCGATTTGTACATTCCGAGCGCTTAGTACAATGCTCTGCACATAGTAGGCGCTCAATAAATGCTATCGAATGAATGAATGAATGAGGTCCCCTTCCCCGGGTTTCCCCTCTTGCAGGAGAACTGGTCTCCCCGGCTTCCCCTTGGCCTTTGGGTCTGGATGCCAGTTTTGAACGAAATGATGGACAAATGAGTCACGCTGTGCAATTAGTACAGTGCTGTGCTCACAGTAAGCCCTCCATAAATACAGTTAACTGACTGACTCTATGTCTGAAACTGCTAGAAGTAGTTGATATCCCTTATCTAACATTCCCATCTTATCCTTTCCCTTCTGAGGTAAGTGAAAATAGCTTTCTTGGATTGGCCCATAGGATCCCGAACTGCATAATATTCTAGAACTAGGCCATCCCATAGGGAGGGCGATTTTGAAAAATAAACAGCCCGTTTGTTGCATAGAGATTGTCTCTATCTGTTGCTGAATTCCACGGTCCCGGAACGCCCTCCCTCCTCACCTCCGCCAAACTGATTCTCTTCCCCTCTTCAAAACCCTACTTAAAGCTCACCTCCTCCAACAGGCCTTCCCAGACTGAGCTCCCCCTTTCTCTCTGCTCCCTCTACCCCCCCCCCCCTTCACCTCTCCACAGCTAAACCCTCTTCTCCCCCCTTTCCCTCTGCTCCTCCGCCTCTCCCTTCCCATCCCCTCAGCACTGCGCTCGTCCGCTCAGCTGTATATATCTTCATTACCCTATTTATTTTGTCAATGAGATGTACATCGCCTTGATTCTTTTTATTTGCTATTGCTTTAATGAGATGTTCTTCCCCTCGATACTATTTGTTGCCGTTGTTCTTGTCCGTCTGTCTCCCCCCGTTAGACTGTAAGCCCGTCAAAGGGCAGGGACTGTATCTGTTACTGATTTGTACATTCCAAGCGCTTAGTGCAGTGCTCTGCACATAGTAAGCGCTCAATAAATACTAACGAATCAATGAATGAATTGTACTTTCCAAGCTCTCGGTACAGTGTTTTGCACACAGTAAACGCTCAATAAACTCAATTGAACGATTGAATGAATGAATAATACCTGCCCGTTTGAACGTGAATATGAGTAGTGTGTGTCTTAGTGTTCATGCATTTTAGTTCGTGTGTGATTATATACTAATTGCAGCTATTATTCACCGTGAGTAAATATCCTAATGATCAGTGGGGATTTGAGAAGGAATGGATAGCTTTACATACTCACAGTGCAAAGCGGGGGGCATCACTTCAAGTAGCTTTCCCAAGTAGGTGACCCTTTATTTCAGCCTTGAAAGCAAGCTCACTGTGTCCGTGAGCCCACGCACGGTTTACTACCCCACCACTGCTCCGCTGGGTACACATCCCGGAGAAGTTTTTATTGCGTTCCCCCCTGGGTGTTAGGGGGAGTTCTAAAGAATGGACCCAGCAAGTAGCACCGGATTTAACCAAATCAGGATGCTTTGCTACTCAACTGACATCAGTAGTGTCTTCCCCAGGGTGAACAGGCAGAAAACAGGCGTGCTCTACACAAATAGTGACTTATTTTCTGTTTTGTTCCATTGGAAATTTATTGTCAGCAAAATACCCAGTGAAGAGAATTTGTCTTTCTCTATCAGAGGGGCAGGACTCTCTGCCCCATCATTTAATACCCATCCCTTTTTGGTCATGAACAGCGTGGCAGGATTGCAATCAAGTGGAAGGTGAGGGTGATAAGCCGGCATTTGTCCATAAGCAATGAGTGGTGATAAAGCCGGACTGTGATGAGCAAATCTGTGATAGAGGACACGCTGTGTTATTGAGTTTCAACAACTTCTTTTTAGCATGTGACATGAAGATAGGAGATTGGAAATGCTGTGAAATGGCACACTGGGTGCCATGTTTCCATTCAGGGTGACATGCACACGCGTACAAACACTATGAACAAACTCATACAAATGAGTTTCCTCATTTTCCTCTACCTTGAGTAGCCAGATTTGGCAGTTAAATTCCACAAACCCCTGACTTCAAAGAACTCCATCTCATGCTTTTGTGAGAATAAAGCTGGGCGGCCTATTGGAAAGAGTATGGGCCTGGGAGTCAGAAGATTTAGGTTCGAAGTCCAGCTCTGCTATTTGTCTATGTGATCTTGGGCAAGTCACTTTTCCACGCCTCAGTTACCTCATCTGTAAAATGGGGATTAAGACTGTGAACCCTGTGTGGGACAGGGACTGTGTTGAACCTAATTAATTAAATCATTCAATCAATCGTATTTATTGAGTGCTTACTGTGTGCAGAGTACTGTACTAAGAGTTTGGAAAGTATAATTCACCAACGAACAGAGACGATCCCTGCCCACAACGGGCTCACAGACTAGAAGGGGGAAGACAGACAACAAAACAAAACAAAGCAAGTAGACCGGCATCAACGGCGTCAGTATAAATTAATAGAATTATAGATATGTACACATCACTAATAAAAATGAACAGAATTATCTATGTACATATACGTACATATTATGCGTACGTATAAGTGAGAAGCAACTTGGCCTAATGGCAAGAGCACGGACTTGGGAGTCAGAGGTCGTGGGTTCTAATCCCGCCTCCGCCTCTTATCAGCTATGTGACTTTGGGCAAAGTCGCTTAACTTCTCTTTGCCTCAGTAACGACATCTGTAAAACGGGGATTAAGTCTGTGAGCCCCACGTGGAACAACCTGATTACCCTGTATCTCCCCCAGCACTTAGAACAGTGCTTGGCAGATCGTAAGCACTTAACAAATACCACCATATCAGGCTGTGAGCCCACTGGGCAGGGATTGTCTCTATCTGTTGCTGAAATGTAAATTTCAAGCGCTTAGTACAGTGCTCTGCACAGAGTAAGCACTCAATAAATCAGCGTGGCTCAGTGGAAAGAGCCCGTCTTGGGAGTCAGAGATCATGGCTTCGAATCCCGGCTCTGCCACTTGTCAGCTGTGTGACGGTGGGCAAGTCACTTCACTTCTCTGTGCCTCAGTTACCTCGTCTGTAAAATGGGGATGAAGACTGTGAGCCTCACGTGGGACGACCTGATTACCCGGTATCTACCCCAGCGCTTAGAACAGTGCTCTGTACATAGTAAGCGCTTAACAAATACCAACATTATTATTATTAAATACTATGGAATGAATAAATGAACAAGTGCTGTGGGGCGGAGGGGAGGGAAGAGCAGAGGGAGGGAGTGTGGGTGATGGGTTGGGGGAGGGGGAGCAAAGGAAAAGGGGGTTTAGTCCAGGAAGGCCTCCTGGAGGAGGTGAGCTGTCAGTAGGGCTTTGAAGGAGGGAAGTGTGCTAGTTTGGCAGACGTGAGGAGAGAGGGCATTCCAGGCCAGAGGTGGGACGAGGGCCAGGGCTCAACAGCAGGACAGGTGAGAATGAGGACAGTGAGAAGCTTAGCACCAGAGGAGCAGAATGTGTGGGCTGGGCTGGAGAAGGAGAAAAAGGAGGTGAGGGAGGAGGGGGCAAGGTGATGGACAGCTTTGAAGCCAATGGTGAGGAGCTTTTGCTTGCTTTGGAGGTTGATAGGCAACCACTGGAGGTTTTCGAGGAGGGGGGTGACATGCCCAGAGCGTTTCTGTAGAAAGATAATCCGGGCAGCGGAGTGAAGTATAGACTGCAGTGGGGGGAGACAGGAGGTTGGGAGATCAGAAAGGAGTGTGATGCAATAATCCAGCTGGGATACGATGAGTGATCGTAGTAACAAGGTAGTGGTTTCGATAGAGAGGAATCGGCAGATCTTGGCGGTGTTGTGAAGGTGAGACCTAATTATCTTCATTCAGTAGTATTTGTTGAGTGCTTACTATGTGCAGAGCACTGTAGTAAGTGCTTGGAATGTACAATTTGGCAACAGATAGAGACAATCCCTGCCCGATGACGGGCTCACGTGTATCTACCCCGCTGCTTAATACAGTGCCTGGCAGATAGTAAGTTTTTAACAAATGCCACCAGAAAAAAAATAATGCGGAGAAGGCCAAGAAGTCCTTCGTCACCTGGTGGGAGGGACGGAGGAAACAGGACTCTTGCCCCTCCCACATTCAACGGCTGCATATGCAGTATCAGCGGAAGGATAATTTCCTTCTTACCCCAGAGCAGGATCCCAAACTTAGAGCCTTCCTTCCCTGCATCGGTACCCCTATCCCCTCACCCGCTGCTTCAGTGAACAGGAGAGTCGATCGGGGAGGGACGAGACGTAGGGCCAGCGGTATCCTCTAAGTCAACAATGGGCATGGTCCAGATTCTGAACCAGTAAAACTCAGTTCTCTTGGTCTATTCTTCATGGTCTCCTCTCTGTCCACCCTAGAGGGTTCGAGGTTGCTTCTCTTGCATCAGAGGCAACCCCTGAGGTTCCCACGATAGCAATTCCACCTCTGGTCCGTACCCATCCTCACCCTACTCATCAACAAGAACATCCAAGGATCCCCTGCTGCGCACAGAGCATTGTATTCTCTGCTTGGAATACGTGGTCTCTGTCCTTGAAGGGTTTACACTCTAATAGGGAGGAGGATAATGTGCAAATTTCAAACGTACAGGAGGTAAAAGGGTAAGAGAATAAACGCGAGTGATAAAAAATCAGGTTAACTAATGAATAGAAAGTAAATAAATGAAGTGAGTGTGAGTTTTAGGGTGGATCATTATCATTACTATTACAATAATGATTATTATGGTATTTAAGTGCTTGCTATATAGCAAACACTGTTCTAAGCTCTGGGGTAGATGCAAGTTAATCAGATTGGACACAGGCCCTGTCCCGTGTGGAGCTCACAGTCTAAAGAAGGGAGAACAGATATCGAATCTCCATTTTACAGTTGAGGAATCAGGCCCAAGGAGGCGAAGTGACTTGCCCGAGGTCACGTAACAGACAAGTGGCAGAGGCATGATTAGAACCCAGGCTTGGGCTCCTTCCATTAGGCCATGCTGCTTCTCACTGGATACGGATGGCATGGCAAGGAAGATAAGGATGAGTCAGGGAAGCGCTTTGTAGAAGGAGAGAAGTGTAGCTTGATTGAAGGTTTGAAAGAGCAGAGGTGTGGAGGCATTTCAAAGAGGGAGGAGGGAGAAGCAGGTGGGAGAGTCAAGAATAAGGGACAACTAGTTTGGCCTTTTGGAGGAGATGTGGTTTTTATAAGGCTTTGAAGGTGGAGAGAGTGGTGTTCTGCTGTAAATGAAGGGGGAGGAAATTCCAGGCCAGGGGGAGGATTGGAAAAAGGGGTCTGTGGTGAAATAGATTCATTCATTCATTCAATAATATTTATTGAGTGCTTACTATGTACAGAACACTGTACTAAGCGCTTGGAATGTACGATTCGGCAACAGATAGAGACAATCCCTGTCCAGTGACGGGCTCACAGTCTAATCGGGGGAGACAGACGGACAAAAACAAGACACCATAATCACGATAAATCGAATCGAGGGGATATGCACCTCATTAACAAAATAAACAGGGTAATAAAAATATATATAAATGTATACAAATGAGCACAGTGCTGAGGGGAGGGGAAGGGAGAGGGGGAGGAGCAGAGGGAAAGGGGGCTTAGCTGAGGGGAGGTGAAGGAGGGAGGGGGAGGGAGCAGAGGGAGCAGAAGGAAAAGGGGTAGCTCAGTCTGGGAAGGCCTCTTGGAGGAGGTGAGCTCTCAGCAGGGCTTTGAAGAGGGGAAGAGAGTTAGTTTGGCGGGGGGGGAGGAGGGAGGGCGTTCCGGGACAGCGGGAGGACGAGGGCCAGAGGTCGATGGCGGGAGATTGAGCTACAATGAATATGATGGCATTAGAGGGTTCTAATCCCATCTCTGCCACTTGTCTACTTTCTGACCTTGGGCAAGGCAATTACCTTCTCTGTGTCCCAGCTACCTCATCTGTAAAAGGGGGCTTAAGACTGTGAGCTCCATGTGGGATAGGGACTCTGTCCAACCAGATTTACTTGAATCCTCCCCGGTTCATAGAACAGTGGCTGGCACGTAGTAACTATTTTAAAAATGCCAAAATTATTATTATTAGGAGCAAAGTGTGTGGGCTGGGTTGTAGCGAGTGAATGTTTCAGTAGCAAAATATGCACAAAAGTGTTGTTAATAGTTGTTGGGACATAGGCGAATGATTGGTAGAAATTTTTAGGGTGGTAGCTAAGGGAATAAAACCGGGAGAGAGGAGAAATTGATTGGAAAAGGCCTTCTATAAGAGATGAAATGTCAGAAGGGCTTTGAAGATCGGAAGAGCAGTGGTCCGTTGGATGTGAACAGGAACAGAGTGCCAGGAGAGAGGAAGGATGTGAGCAAAACGTTAGCGGGAAAAGCGACGAGAGTGAGATACAATGAGTAGGTTAGCTTGAAAGCAACAAAGAATGTGAGCTGGAGTGTAATGGTTAGAAGAGTTGAAATAATGGGGTAAGACTAATTGACTGCCTAATAGTCAAGGCTCAGAAGTTTCTGGTTCATGCTGAGAGGAATGGGTAGCTATTGAATGTTTCTGAGGAGTGGAAAGATGTGTGCAGAATGTTTTAGAAAAGCGCTCTGAGCAGTAGAGCGAAGTACCCGCCCACAGCACTTGTGTGCATAGATGTACATATTGATTATTTTATAATTCTATTTTATCAATGATGCGTATTTATCTATAGTTCTATTTATTTATATTGAAGCTATTGATGCCAATCTACTTGTTTTATTTTGTCTTGTTGTCTGTCTCCCCCCTTCTAGCCGGTCGTTGGGTAGGGATTGTCTCTATCTGTTGCCTGTCTCCCCCCTTCTAGACTGTGAGCCCCTCGTTGGGTGTCCCGCAGAAGCGCTCTGGGCCTGTCCCTCCCCTTCTTAAACACCTCCAGTGGTTGCCTATCGACCTCCGCTCCAAACAAAAACTCCTCACTCTAGGCTTCGAGGCACTCCGTCACCTCGCCCCCTCCCACCTCTCCTCCCTTCTCTCTTTCTACCGCCCACCCCGCACGCTCCGCTCCTCCGTCGCCCACCTCCTCGCCGTCGCTCGGTCTCGCCCGTCCCGCCGTCGACCCCCGGGCCGCGTCCTCCCGCGGTCCCGGAACGCCCTCCCTCCTCACCTCAGACAATCTAATTCTCTTCCCCTCTTCAAATCCCTACTTAAAACTCACCTCCTCCAAGAGGCCTTCCCAGACTGAGCTCCCCCCTTTTTCCCTCTGCTCCCTCTACCCCCCCTTCACCTCTCTGCAGCTAAACCCTCTTCTCCCCCCTTTCCCTCTCCTCCTCCCCCTCTCCCTTCCCACCCCCTCAGCACTGTTCTCCTCCACCGGACTGTATATATCTTCACCACCCTATTTATTTTGTTTATTTTGCATAATGAGATGTACATCATCCTGATTCTATTTAGTTGCCCTTGTTTTTACGAGATGTTCTTCCCCTCGGCTCTATTTATCGCCATTGTTCTGGTCTGCCCGTCTCCCCCGATTAGACCGTAAGCCCGTCAAAGGGCAGGGACCGTCTCTATCTGTTGCCCACTTGTACATTCCAAGCGCTTAGTACAGTGCTCCGCACAGAGTAAGCGTTCCATAAATACTATTGAATGATTGAATTGTCTCTATTTGTTGCCGAATTGTACTTTCCAAGCGCTTAGTACAGTACTCCGCCCACAGTTGGCGCTCCATTAATACGACTGGATGAATGAATGGAGAGAGAGAGACTGGAAAAAAGTAGGAGCGTAAGCCAATGGAAAGGACACAAGATTAGGAGGCAGAAGACTTGGAAGAGGATGAGCTCCTCGAGGCGGTGAGCGTTAAATTGGAAGAATGGGGCCCCGAAAGGAATCTTGACGGGTCCCCTAATTTATCCGTCCGGAAGGGAAAGAAGACCCGGTGAAGGACTGCGAAGGAGGGGCACCGAGGTAAAAGACGGAAGAGGGAACTGTGTCGCTAAAACCGTGACGGGATAGGGTTGTCAGGAGAAGGATGCGGTCCACGGCGTCCAAGGCAGCTGGGAGATCGAAGAGGGAGGACCGGGATAGATCCCGATAAATCAGGCAAGGAGGAAGTCCCCGGTGATCTCTGAGAGTGGGCAGACTGGAGTGAAGAGGGTGGAAAACAGATTGTAGACGCTCAAGAGAGTTGGCGGAGAGGAAGTTGAGGCCGCGTGGGTGCGTAAAACCCTTCTGAGAACAGGAAAGGGAGTGGGGAGATGGGGGAGAGATAGCTGGAGGGTAGAGTGGTATGCAGAAAGGGTTTTTTTTTTTTCCAAAATAAATTCCCAAACGAATTTCCACACCATGTGCTCCTCCCCCGTCTTTGCTGTTAGAAAGTTGCAGTCTTGCAGGCACGTTGCCAAGGTTACATTTGGCTCCCCCTCCTGGTCATCCCGGGAAATCCCATCACACTTCTGGGCCTGCCGCCTTTTTATATTCCTTAGCAGCCAAACTCTATTCTGTATAAAATCAGTGTTCAATCGATACATGTGATTCCTCTGATCCCCATAAGGTCATTTTCGACACACTGCAGTGCCAGAAAAACTAACCTTAGACAGCATAAAGAGCGGAGAAAGTGCATTAAACGGTGCCATTAGTAGAGACTCAAATTTTGCTCGCTTACTAGAGTGCTCTGTTTTCTGTTTTGTTGTTTTTTAATCTCTGCTCAATCCCCGAATCTGCTTGGAATTCCCCTGCTCAGCTCAGGCCGCGTTGGGTTTTATTGGTTCATTTCATAGTTCATTAAAAGAATTGCATTTTAAAACAGTTCGATTGAGAATAAATACACCGGGAGGTGGCCGGGAAACGGCTTTGTAAGTCTAGCCTAACTGCCCGGGCTCTCTGGTTAGCCATAAAATCATTAGCTGTGACTGGATCATTAGTAATGATAACATTGTTTCCATATGGATAGATCGGCCCAGAGGATTTCTGTTGCTCTGCTCTCTGCCACGTGTATAATGGCATCAGGTGTCGGGAGGCTAGTAGATCAGATTCCTGAAAAGGTCCCTGCTTCTCTGAAGCGAGCCACCTGGGTGTGCTTTTAATCCTCTCCATATTTGCGGTTGGGGGATGACAGAGAGGGATGGGGGAGAAGCCGCTCTGTCCAGAAAATTCAACTCCACAGCCCTCCCTTTCCTCATCAATAGTTTTTTTTGAGCGGCAGCTGTGGATAGAGCACTGATCCAGGCGTTTAGGAGAGTACAATACAGATAATTATTTTTTTTTTGGTATTTGTTAAGCGCTTACTAGGTGCCAAGCCCCGTTCTAAGTGCT
Organism: Ornithorhynchus anatinus; assembly: GCF_004115215.2. NCBI lineage: Eukaryota > Metazoa > Chordata > Mammalia > Monotremata > Ornithorhynchidae > Ornithorhynchus > Ornithorhynchus anatinus. The sequence goes on along the minus strand of NC_041729.1, from coordinate 100,530,384 downwards.
GGAGAGATACAAAATAGTCAGGTTGCCCCACATGGGGCTCACAGTTTCGATCCCCATTTTCCAGATGAGGTAACTGAGGCAAAGAGAAGTTAAGTGGCTTGCCCAAGGTCACACAGCTGACAGGTGGAGGATCCGGGTTTAGAACCCGCATCCCCCGACTCCCAAGTCCGTTCTCTTCCCACTTAGCCACGCTGCTTCTCTAAGACTTCTCTAAGATAAGTCACACGTCAACCTTCCGAAGATCTTACATAGTGGGGGATTCATTCATTCACAGTCACATTTATTGAGCACTTACTGTATTCAGATCACTGTACTAAGTGCTTGGGAAAGTACAAGATGGCAATAAACTGTCACATTCCCTGCCCACAATGGGCTTACAGTCTAGAGTTGGGGGGACAGACGTCATTACAGATACATAAAATGACAGAAATGAACATAAGTGCTGCGGGGCTGGGAGGGAGGAAGAGCAAAAGGAGCAAGTCAGGGCGACACAGAATGGAGTGGGAGACGAGGAAAAGTGCAGCTTAATTTGGAAAGGCCTCGTGGAGGAGATGTGCCTTCAAAAAGGCTTTGAAGAGGGTGGGGAGAGGTAATTGTCGGACTTGAGGAGGGAGGGCTTTCTAGGATGGGATCATAGGTAGACACAGTCTATACCCAGGGAGCAGGATTAAAAAAAAAAATTGGTGCAACTGGTGAGAACAAGAGTAGGGAATGGTGTAAGAAATGGGCATGTACGTTTTGCATCACAGTTGTTTAAGAAAAATCAATCAGTACTACTAATAATGACATTGTTAAGTGCTTACTATGTGTCAAGCGCTATTCTAAGTATGAGGGTAAATATAAAGTATTCAGGATGGACACAGAGTCCATCCCACATGGGGCTCACAGTCTTAATCCCTATTTCACAGTTGAAGTAATTTAGGCACAAAGAAGGTGAATGATTTGCCCAAGGTCACACAGCAGACAGATGGCGGAGCTGGGATTAGAACCCAGTGCTCTGCATGCAGTAAGCATTAAATGAAATGGACCACTGTACTAAGCGCTTAGGAAAGGACACTCCAACAGAGGTGGTCGACACGATCCCTGTCTACAAACCACTGGAAAATCACGCTCTGTACCTCTCGACTGATAACAGACATACACAACAGTTCCTATCGTGAATCTACTGTGCTGAAATGAATTGCACAGGATCACACAGCAGACAAGTGATGATCTGGGACTAGAACCCAAGACCTTCTGACTCCCAGGCATGTGGTCTATCCACACATCACATCCTAGTACGCCATGACCGACGACAAACACGCACAACTGTTCCTATAATGAATCTACTTGTGCCAGTGAAGATCGTCGTCTGCTCTGAGCACGCGGGCGCTCTGGGTAGAACGTTCCCTAACTCTTTGATCGTTTTCTATCTGCATGGCCTACTGAAAACATGCTGTTTTGTAAAACTCACCGAACATAAATGCTAAAGGGTCAATCTTGCTTTGACATGAGTTGGGCTGGTAGGCGTGTTCCCTGCCCACAGTGTCTAGAGAGAGAGGAGGACAATAATCATGAAAATAATAACAATAATAATTGAGGTCTGTGCTTAGGGCTTACTATGTGTCAATTACTGTACTGTGCTGGGGTGGATACAAGCAAATAATAATAATAACTGTGGTATTTGTTAAGCACTTACTATGTGCCAAGCACTGTACTAAGCGCTGGAGTAGATACAGCATATTAGGTTGGACACAGTCCCTGTCCCACGTGGGGCTCACAGTCTCAATCCCCATTTTACAGATGAAGGAACTGAGGCCCAGAGAAATGAAGTGACTTGCCCAAGGTCACACAGCGGACAAGTGGCAGAGGCGGGATTAGAACTCGTGACATGTGACTCCCAAGCCCGGGCTCTTTCCACTAAGCCATGCTGCAGCAAATCAGGTTGGACACAGGTCCCTTCCCATGTGGGGCTCACGGTCTCAATCCTCATCGTACGTAAGTGGTAACTGAGGTACAGTGACGTGAATTCCATAAGGTCATACGGCAGACAAGTTGTGGAGCCGGAATTAGAACCCATGACCTTCTGATAAATCATTTATAATATACAATTTAAAGATGTGTATAGGTGGTGTGGAGTTGAGGATGGGGTGAACTGAAGCAGCTTGACCTAGTGGCTAGAGTATGGGCCTGGTGTCAGAAGGACCTGGGTTCTAATCCTGACTCCTCCACCTGTCTGCTGTGTGACCTTGGGCAAATCATTTCACTTCTCTGGACCTCAGTCACCTCATCGGCAAAATGAGGATTAAGACTGTGATCCCAGTGTGGGAAAGGGACTGTGTCCAACCCGATTAGCTTGTGTCTGCCCCAGCACTTAGAACAGTGCTTGACACAGAGTAAGGGCTTAACAAATGCCAACATCATCATCATTAAATGCCTGAAGGTAACAGATTCAAGCCTGGAGGAACCGTGGGATTATTGCCCTCTTGAACCCCCATCCCTAACTTTCCTCTACATTCCTTATTATCCCTGTAGCAATCCATTGGTTTCTCCAACTCCCCTTGAACCTGTTGATACAATTCCAGGAACAATTCCACAAGTGGGTGAAAGGATTTTTTTTTCCTTTGGTTTCTTCTACTCCGTCACCCTCGTGCTTTGAAAAGTGACTCATCTCATTTCCTGGGGTGGGGCTAGAGTTAGATGATCCTTGCTTTGTCTGGGAATCATTTTACATTTTAAAATCTGAAAATGTAAATTGAATCTCCTAGACATCACCTGCGAGAGCTTCAAGCAATTGCACTGTCAAAAACTAGGTAACTGTAAAGCAAGGTAATAGCTTGAATTACTGGATTATTAAAAAAAGAAAGACATTCATATGCATTGCTTGATTTACTTTGATTAACATGGCAATTTACTACATGCTTTCCCCAAAAGTGGTGATCAGTTTTTGCTCAAAATAGACTGAACTGCCATACGAATTCCTGCTCCACTGTCCACAAATGTTAATGAGCTCAGAAAATAGAAAGCGTGCCTCCTTGCAGAAATGGAAATAAAAATTTCCTTACCAAGTGTTGCCCCCAAAAGAGATTTCCTAGTTTTATACCACAGTCCCCCTTCAGTTGATCAGTAAGTATTTATGGAGCACGTACTGTGTGCGCAGCCCCGTTCTAAGTATTTAGACGAGTACAATTGAATTAGTCTCCATGATCCCTGCTCTCAAAGAATTTGAAATCTTCCTCCTGTTCTTCACAACTTCCTGGAGCATAGAGTGAGGAGAGTGAGGAGATGCACAGTTCAGGCACAGAGGCTCAGCATTAGATCAGTTCACCTGACTCTTTACAGCTCGTGCTGCTCAAAGAAGCAGCGTGGCCTAGTGGAAAGAGCATGGAACACGAGTTCTAATCTGGGCTGTGCCAAGTGCTCTGTTAATTGCTTGCTGTGTGACCTTGGTCAAGTCATTTAACTCCTCTGTGCCTCAGTTTCCTCAACTCTAAAGTGGGGAATTCAATACGCATTCTCGGTCCTACTTAAGACCGAGAGCCCCATGAGAGACGGGGACTGTGTCCGGCCTAATTGACTTGTACTTATCCCAGTGCTTTGAACAGTGTTTGCCATATGGTAAGTGCTTAACAAATATCATAAAAACAAACAAAATCACTGTTCCAGAACAGTATATGCCAAACTAGAGTCAATCGATTGGTGGCATTTATTGAGCACTTGATGTTTATAGATCCCTGTACTAAATACTTGGGAGTGTAAATACAGCAGAGTGGGTGGACGTGTTCCCTGCACCAAATGAGCTTAAAACTTAAAGGGGAAGACAGACATTAATATAAATAAATAATTTATAGATATGTACATTAAGTGTTGTGGAGCCGAGGGTGAGGTGAATACCGAATGACCTAAGGACGCTAATCCAACTGCATAGATTATGAAGAAGGGAGAAGGAGTCAGAGGAGAGAGAGATTAATCCGGAAAGGCCTCTTGGAGGAAATGTGACCTGAAAAAAGCTCTGAAGGTGGAGGAAGTTGTGGTCTGGCACATATGGACAGGGAGGGAGTTCCAGGTGGGAGGAGGGATGTGGGGAAGGGATCGGCGGCAAGATAGATGAAATCGAGGCACGGTGAGGAAGTCGCTGCTACGGGACCCGTAGGGTGTTTTATTTTTGCATTAAAGAGTAACTATGTTATCAATGGTCCTGGGGGCCACTGGTCACTAGGTGTGTCAGTTGCAAAATAATAGCAGCAAAGTACCTGCCCTGGGCCCGCAGCAGACAAGGGAGGACAATCCAGTCATCCTTAGAACTGCTCAAAGGAGAAGGTTCCCGCCTACTAGCATCTGAACAATGGTCTCTCAAGGAAAGTATTCCTTCATGCTGTCAGCAAAAGGTAGAGGAGTCAGTACCGTCTACATCAACAGAAGAGGAATTTTCATAGAGGATTCTTTGATGGACTGGCAAGTGCATAGAGCACAGGCTTGGGAGTCAGAAGGTCATGGGTTTTCATGGGTTTTTCTCCCGGCTCGGCCACTTGTCTGCTGTGTTACTTTGGGTAAGTCGCTTTACAGATGAGGTAGCTGGGGCAAAGAGAATTAAGTGGGGGGGATTGAGACTGTGAGCCCCATTTGGGATAGGAACCGTGTCCAACCCAAATTGTTTTTATCCACCCCAGCACTTACTAAAGTGCCTGGGACAAAACAAATACCGTTATTATTGGTATTATTATTATTATTATTATTATAACTAAGGGAAGGAATATGGGAAGTCAGAACTTGGATCTGTACCCTTAATTCACCCCAGCCTCAGCCCCACAGCACCTATGTGCAAACCTGTATTTGTTTTAATATCTGTTTCCCCACTAGACTGTAAACTCCTTGTGGGCAGGGAACGTGTCTACCTACTCTGTTATAGTGTACTCTCCCCAGTGCTTAGTACAATGCCCTGCACACTGCAAGTGCTCAGTAAACACTCCACTATGCTCATGGGAAGTTGCTTGACATAGGTGAAAGAGACTGGGCTTGGGAGCCAGGGGACCTGGCTTCTAATCCAGACTCTGCCACTTGCCTACTGGGTGACCTTGGGCAAAGCACTCAACTTCTCTGTGCCTCAGTTTCCTCAACTGTAAAATGGGGAGTCAATCCCTATTCTCCCTCCTACTTAGACTGTAAGCCCCATGTGCAATAGGGACTGTGTCTGACCAGATCGATTTGTATTTATCCCAGCGCTTAGAAGAGTGCGTAACGTTAGTGAGCGCTTAACAAAATACCATAACAAAATGCAATTGATCGAGTATGAAGCATTTGGGCATTTGGATTTCTTTGGCTATGAAAGGCATAAGACTTTGCTGCCAAGGTGTGTCTCTAACGGGTGTGTGAAGTCAGTGGGTCATTTTAATAAAGAGGATCTGGTCATAAGCCATGATTCTGGTGTGCTGTCTTTTTGGTCATGGGAACATGTCTACCAACTCTGTTATATATTGTACTCTCCCAAGATCTTAGGCCAGTGCTATGCACACAGTAAGAACTCAATAAATACAATTGATTGAAGGATTGTTGGTTACCCAGTAGGGCAGTCTAGTTACCTAAGTGGGTCAGTGGCAACAGAATGCTTGGTAAATACTGAAAGATTAGCCAGTAGCCTTCCCTCCCTAGGGGAAGGCAAGGCCCTTGAATTGGTTTTCAACCTCCCGTGGGCCATTCTGAGGATCCTAATGGACGGCCCCTTCTGGATGTGAATGATCAATTTATGAAATGCCCACAGACCTGAATTCTGGATACCAGTCCTCGCACCGTAAGAGGAGATTGGCTTTAGAGGAATCCCCCCCTTCTGTCAGAGCGCAGCAGCAGTTTGTCCATTTGAAAGACATTATTCTCGAATAGGGAGAAATGGAGAGGCAGTGTTGCCTTGTGGGTAGAGCACGGGCCCGGGAGTCAGAAGGACAAGGGTTCTAATCCCGGCTTGGCCACTTGTCTGTGTGTGACCTTGGGCAAGTCAGTTAACTTTTCTGTGCCTCGGTGACCGCGTCCGTAATGGGAAATTAAGACTGTGAGCCCCATGTGGGACATGGACTGTGTCCATCCTTTTATTTTCCTCAGGACTTAGTAAAGTGCCTGACGCATAGTAAGCGCTTAACGAATACCCTAAAAAAAAAGTCTGTGTTTGGATCTGTATGCTAAATAGTCCATATCTGAATATAATTTAATCATGACTATCTCTTATTGCCAAAGATATGCATCTCTTTGATTATTCATTCCTTTCACCTCACTGTTCACCTGGGTCTCTAATCACATCATCTCTATGAATATCCTCTATTTCTCTTTTCATAGTTGTGCGGCATTCACGTGGAAGACCGTGACCAGAATGCCAGCCATTTATCTGTGGCCCCCTGTGAAGCAAAATCTGGGGCTACCGGGCTTCCTCTTATTGCCTTGATTTCCAGATTCCCACGTGAAGATGGATTTGGCCTCCATTCGATAGTGTTCTTTCAGAACGGTACTTTCCAAGGGCCCCCTTTATGATGCTTCTGGCTGCTTTCATTGTCCTTTGAGGGTCTTGATTCAATCCGTGGCACAATAATAATGATAATGACGGTTTTAAGTACTTACTGTGTACCAAGTGCTGGAGTGGACACAAGAAAATCGGGTTGGACACAGTCGCTGTCCCACATGGGGCTCACAGTCTCAATCACCATTTTACTGATGAGGTAACTGAGGCCCAGAGAAATGAAGTGACTTGCCCAAAGTCACACAGCAGACACGTGATGGAGCTGGGATTAGGACCCATGACTTTCTGGCTCCCAGGCTTTTGTTCTATCCACTATGTCAGGCTGCTTCTCAATAAGCATTACCGAGTGCTTAGGGTACGTACAGAACACTGTACTAAGTGTTTGGGAGAGTATAATACAAAAGTTGGTACACATATTCCCTGATCACAGTGATCTTCCAGTCCAGATTTCAATCATGTTTGCAAAAAATAGGAAACCATACTTATGTCCTTTGGCTATGGATATTTCCAGCATATTCCATGTGCTGCTGAGCAGAGGGAATGAAAAATCAGCCTGGCTTTTTCTCGCTTGAATAATTGAGCTCCTCAGAACTTTTGCTAGACTAGGATAAGACACTTAACACCGATCTCAACTTTTCCCCCACTGGATTTCAAGAGCCCTTGATACTGCACCACAAAGAGCTGCGCGAGATCAGAAATAATGGAAGGAGAACAACTGGAAAAAGATTAGATGTGTAGTTAAAATTGGCCATGAGGCACAAAGCAGAGTGTGCCAGAGGAGGAAATAGATAAAACGAGAGAGCAGTAACAAGCAGCATGCTCAAGGATCAGGATGGAGATAATTTTCCTTCTAATAAATCAGCATTACTAGCAGCGTGACCTTTGATGGGACCCTCATTAGAGAGTTCGTAGCTGTGCTTCACTCAGTCCTAGATGTTCTACAGAGTGGGTTATAAGACACGGACCTTGGTCTCAAGGAGCTTGCAGTCCACTTGGCAAAATAACGTGTAGCACACGAACGCTGGTGGTATGGTATTTGTCGGATCATTCGGGTCACTCTTCCAACTTCGAGTGTGGTGAGCATCAATAAAAATCTTAGAGAAAGTCATGCGAGAGTTACCGTTCAGGGACGACTGTGCCTAGAGAGATGCATGAAGGAAGTTGTACATGTGACTTTTGAACTGTTTTGCAAACACTGAAGTGGCAAAAAGCTTGAAGGACGTTGGGGGAAAGTCCCAGAAAATCCTTTCGCTTATGATCAGACTGTGAGCCCGTCGGTGGGCAGGGATTGTCTCTCTCTGTTGCCGAATTGTACATTCCAAGAGCTTAGTCCAGTGCACGTAGTAAGCGCTCAGTAAATACTATTGAATGAATGTAAAGGCTATCACTGACAGCACAGAACTGAATGTTGCCCTGGAATTCTGCTGTCGAGGCAGTACGCTCTCCAAGATGCACTGGCAGACAAGGAAGTAGACATGACTTCTCATACAAAAAGTGTGGCAAGGAAGTAGAGATGACTTCTCATACCAAAAGTGTGGTGACCTCAGGTTTCTCTGAAAGCTGCGGTTCTACAGAACTGTAGTTCTGCCCAATCTTCTAACGGTTCTCTCTCCTACTTAGACGGCGAGCCCCGTGGATGATGAGGATTTTGCCCAAACTGATTATCATTTTTTTCTGCCCCGGTCCTTAGTCCAGCGCTTTCAACCTAGGAGGTGCTTTAACAGATGCGACATTCGTTGTCATCATGTGGTTATGAAATCTGGACTGGCTACAGAGGTCGCATCTCCGAGCCACCAACAGCTTGACCTAGTGGATAGAGCACGGGCCTGGGAGTCAGAATGATCTGGGTTCTAATCCCGGCTCTGCCAATTGTCTGCTGTGTGACCCTGGGTGAGTCACCTAACGTCTCTGTGACTCAGTTCTCTCATCTGTAAAATGGGGATTAAGACTGTGAGCCCGATGTGGGACAGAAACTCTCACCAATCTGATTGGCTTGTATCCATCTCAGCACTTAGTACAGTGCCTGTCACATAGTAAGCGCTTAAATACCGCAATTATTGTTAATCATTACAATCGATTTGTTTCGTTTGCATCTGACATGGTGCTTGTTAAAAGCTTACTATGTGCTAAGCACTGTTTTAAGCTCTGGGGCAGATACAAGATAATCAGCTGGGACTCAGTCCCCGTCCCACATGGGGCTTACGGTCTTAATCCCCATTTTACAGATGAGGGAACAGAGGCACGAATAAGCTAAGTGACTTGCCCAAGGTCACACAGCCGACACGTGGCAGAGCCGGGATCAGAACCCACATCCTCTGACTTCCACGGCCATCCGTCCACGCTCTTTCCGTTAGGCCAAGTTGCTTCTCACCTATCTGCCATAGACTCTTCAACAGGAGTCCCTCAGCGGGGCAGGATGAGGTCTGGAAATTCAATTCATCACAGCTGTTTGTGCGATGTGTACAGGAGGAATGATAGCAGCTCATCCAGGCAGCTAAAATCAGCGTCGGGGGAAGATGACATGCCGTAGCTAGGAGGATGGGGACAAAACAGCAAACAAAACATAGTGGATAGACACTGGGCCTGGAAGTCAGGAGGTCCTGGGTTCTAATCCTGGCTCTACCACTTGTCTGCTGAGTGACCTTGGGCAAGTCACTTCACTTCTCTGGCCCTCAGGGACCTCATCTGTAAAATGGGGCTTGAGGCTGTGAGCCTAGTATGGGACAGGGACCGTGACCAACCCGATTTGCTCGTATCCACCCCGGCACTCAGTATAGTGCCTGGCACCCAATAAGTGCTTAGCAAATACCAGGATTATTATTACCATTATTAGGTGTAATGAACACAATGCAGCATAATAATAATAATATTATTGGTATTTGTTAAGCACTCACTGTGTGCCAAGTACTGTTCTAAGCACTGGGGGGGTGGATACAAGGTGATCAGGTTGTCCCCTGTGGTGCTCACGGTCTTCATCCCCATTTGACAGATGAGGGAACTGAGGAACAGAGAAGTTAAGTGACTTGCCCAAGGTCACACAGCTGACAAGTGGCAGATCCGGAATTAGAACCCACGACCTCTGACTCCCAAGCCCGGGCTCTTTCCACTAAGCCACGGGACTGGGAGGTGACTGGCAGACCAAGTGGGCACGCAGTGAACAGCAGAGGGGTTACACATTAAGCAGAGATGGCAGAGAGTAAGCACCTTGTGGGTAAAGGAACAAGCCTCCTGCTCCGCTTTACTGCCACTTGTCTGTTTCATGGTTTTGGGCAGGACACTTGACTTCTCTGGGCCTCGGTTACCCCATCTGTAAAATGGGAATTGAGACAGTGAGTTTCATGTGGGAGTTTCACGAAGGTCATGGATTGGGCCCAATCTGATTAGCTTGTTTCTATCCCTCTGCTTAGTACAGTGCCTGGAACGTAGTAAGTGCTTAATGAATATAAAAAAAAAAACAAAAAACATGATGGGTGCAGTGGGGAAACAGGTCTTGTACGTGGCTGGTTTGTTATTCCATCATATTTACTGAGCACTTACTGTGTGCAGAGCACTGTACTAAGCGCTTGGAAAGTACGATACAGCAATAGAGACAATCCCTGCCCACAATGGGCTTACAGTCTAGAGGGAATAATGGTATTGAAGTGCTTACTATGTGCCAGGCACTGTTCTAAGCACTGGGGTGGATACAAGTTATTTTAGATGGACACAGTCCCTGTCCTACATAGGCCTCATAGTCAATCATTCATTCAATAGTAATTATTGAGCGCTTACTAGGTACAGAGCACTGTACTAAGCGCTTGGAATCCCATTTTACATGAGGGAACTGAGGCACAGAGAAGTGAAGTGACTTGCCCAAGATCACAGTGCAGACAAGTGGCGGACTCGGGATCAGAATCCGTGACTTCCCGACCCCCAGGCCTGTGCTATCCACTGGGCTACGCTGCTCCTGTCGGTCAGGCCCGTGGTAGATTATAGGCCGACAGATAGCTAAATGCCGCTCAAGAAAAAGGAATAAGTAAATGATGGATCAGTCAATCAATCGATTGTATCTGTTGAGCTCTTACTATGGGCAGAGCACTGTACTAAGCGCTTGAGAGACTACAGCAGAATTAGCAGACCCGTTCCGTGCCTCTTAACAAATTTACGGTCTAGACGGGGAGACAGACATTGATATGAATGAACAAGTCATTGCTAATATATAATTTAAAGATATGTACATAAATGGACGTGTTAAACAGAAATCACTGTGATCTCGTGGAGAGAATCTAGAGTTGTAGTCCCAGCCTTTTGTGTGACCTTGGGCAGATCACCTAATCTTTCCGGTACTTTGTTTCCTCACCTGCACAATGAGAAGACGAATACTTGCATTTTCCCATCTGCTTGTGAGAAGAGCTGGCCCAAACTGCGGGTGGGGAGGGAGGATGGGTCACATCGTTTATGGGATGTGATGGATAATCAAATTTAGGTTCCAATTAGTACTGGCACAACAAAGAAGTCATCGGCAGAAGCGGCGTGGCTCAGTGGAAAGAGCCTGGGCTTGGCAGTCAGAGGTCATGGGTTCGACTCCCCGCTCTGCCACTTGTCAGCTGTGTGACTGTGGGCGAGTCACTTCACTTCTCTGGGCCTCAGTTCCCTCATCTGAAAATGGGGATTAACTGTGAGCCTCACGTGAGACAACCTGATTGCCCAGTATCTTCCCCAGCGCTTAGAACAGTGCTCGGCACGTAGTGAGCGCTTAACGAATACCAACATTATTATTATTACTATCTGCAATGCTGCAGACCTAATTAATAGCCCCGGGAAAGATACCAGTTAATCAGGTGGGGCAAAATCCCTAACTCACCTGGGACTCACAGATGAAGGAGGAAGGAGACCAGATGTTTTATCTCCATTTTACAGATGAGCACAGAGAAGTTAACGACTTGCCCAAAATTACACAGCAGGTGAGTGGAGGTGTTGGAATTTGAATCCGGGTCCCCTTCATTCATTCAATAGTATTTATTGAGCGCTTACTGTGTGCAGAGCACTGTACTAAGTGCTTGGAATGTACAAATCAATAACAGAGACAGTCCCTGCCCTTTGACGGGCTTACATTCTAATCGGGGGAGCCGGACAGACAAGAACAATGGCAATAAATAGAATCAAGATAAACAGAATCCCCTGACACCCAAGCCCATTACCCTTACTATTGGGCCACACTGGGATAGGAATGATTTTTTTTAAATGTGCATGGGGAGTCAGTCAATCGTATTTATAGAGCTCTTACTGTGTGTGTAGAGAAGCAGCGTGGCTCAGTGGAAAGAGCACGGGCTTTGGAGTCAGGGGTCATGGGTTCAAATCCAGGCTCGGCCACTCGTCAGCTGTGTGACTTTGGGCAAGTCACTTAACTTCTCGGTGCCTCAGTTACCTCATCTGTAAAATGGGGCTGAAGACTGTGAGCCCCATGTGGGACACCCTAATTCCCCTGTGTCTACCCCAGCGCTTAGAACGGTGCTCGGCACATAGTAAGCGCTTAACAAATACCAACATCATCATCATCATCATCATCACTGTACTAAGCACGTGGGAGAGTACAGTATAACACTACAACGGACACATTCCCTGCCCACCATGAGCTCACAAAATACCTCGGGTTGGGCTTAATTTTGAGGCTAAAAAGAGGTGGTTACTGTGAAAGTTCTTTGGGAGAAGGAGCGCTAACCCCATTCAACCTATTATAATATTTACTTTAACGACCTTTAACCCTTACAGTGCCCTGTGAGTTTGATAATGCTTTACTGTTACAGAAACCAAGACCTAGAGCTTGATAGTATGTACGGATCAAGCAGCTAGGGGTTTGGGACCAATCTATACGCATTACAGTTTGGAAGAAGAAATAGCTCAACTATCATCATCGCTAACTAACATTTGTCACATCCTCTGCCTCCGCTACGGGTCGTCCCGGACACCTAAAACACGCCCTTCCTGCCCTAAATGACCTTTTCTTTTCTTTTTTTTTCCTTTTTTCATAAAGGCAGGCAAGAGCCTATTTAGAAGAGAGGACTAAGTAAAGTAGTACAGTGCTTCAAATTCACGATTGGGGAATTCGGGGAATCGCAGCATGTCATATTTTATATTTTATTCATTTACATAACCTCCCATCAGGTCAAGTTTATATTTCCTGTCTTTTGAATGGAAAAAGGCCCCCAGTGACAGTAATTCAAACAACTGCATTACTCTCCACCTCAGACAGAATATTGCGGGGATTAATGAGACAGGATACGAGAAGCCACGTATAAGTCCGTCGATGAAATGCGGCCTGAAAATGCCATGCGTCATTATTGCATTCTCTGGAAAGGGTCCTGGCTGTTAGCAGCCATCACGTACTAGATGTTTTACATTTGCAAATGGGGCTTCCGTGTCAATGTCTTTCCTCGGGGGAAAGGGTTGTGGGTGGGAGAGGAGGAACCGGGAAGGTTAGAGAGGTGAATTGTCCGGGTCGGTGGGTAATGAGTTCCGACGTAGCCCCAGTTAGCTTAGGAATCCTGACAGGGGCAAACCTGGAGTAGAGAGTGGTCCACAGAAGCCAGGTTGTGTAGTGGTTATAGCATGAGCCTGGGACTGGGGAGGACCCGGGTTCTAAACCCAGCTCCTCAGCTTGTCTGCTGTGTGACTTGGGGCAAGTCACTTCACTTCTCTGTGCCTCAGTTACTTCGTCTGGAAAATGGAGATTAAGACTGTGATCCCCATGGGGGACCTGGACTGTGTCCTACTGATTAACTTGTATCTACCTCAGTACTTACGCTCTCACAGCTTTGACTACCATCCCTGTGCAGATGACACGCAGATCTACATCTGCGTGTAGAAGATGTACACGCTGGAGAAGCAGCGTGGCTCAGTGGAAAGAGCACGGGCTTTGGAGTCAGAGGTCATGGGTTCGAATCCCGGTTCGGCCACTTGTCAGCTGTGTGACTGTGGGCAAGTCACTTAACTTCTCTGTGCCTCAGTTACCTCATCTGTAAAATGGGGATTAAGACTGTGAGCCCCACGTGGGACAACCTGATTCCCCTGTGTCTACCCCAGCGCTTAGAACAGTGCTCTGCACATAGTAAGCGCTTAACAAATACCAACATTATTATTATTATTACATCTCCGCCCCTGTCCTCTCCCCCTCCCTTCGGGCTCGCATCTCCTCCCGCCTCCAGGATGTCTCCACCTGGATGTCGGCCCGCCACCTGAAACTCAACATGAGCGAGACTGAGCTCCTCATCTTCCCTCCCAGACCCGGTCCTCTCCCAGACTTCCCTATCACCGTGGATGGCACGACCATCCTTCCCGTCTCTCGGGCCCGCGATCTCGGTGTCATCCTTGACTCGTCCCTCTCGTTCACCCCACGCATCCTATCCGTTACCGAGACCTGCCGGTCTCACCTCTACGATATCGCCAAGATCCGCCCTTTCCTCTCCACCCAGACGGCTACCTTACTGCTACGGGCTCTCGTTATATCCCGGCTAGACTACTGTGTCAGCCTTCTCTCTGACCTCCCTTCCTCCTCTCTCGCCCCGCTCCAGTCTATTCTTCACCCCGCTGCCCGGCTCATCTTCCTGCAGAAACAATCTGGGCATGTCACTCCCCTTCTTAAACACCTCCAATGGTTGCCTATCAACCTCCGCTCCAAACAAAAACTCCTCACTCTAGGCTTCAAGGCTCTCGATCACCTCGCCCCTTCCCACCTCTCCTCCCTTCTCTCTTTCTACCGCCCACCCCGCACGCTCCGCTCCTCCGCCGCCCACCTCCTCGCCGTCCCTCGGTCTCGCCCGTCCCGCCGTCGACCCCCGGGCCGCGTCCTCCCTCGGTCCCGGAACGCCCTCCCTCCTCACCTCCGCCAAACTGATTCTCTTCCCCTCTTCAAAACCCTACTTAAAACTCACCTCCTCCAAGAGACCTTCCCACACTGAGCTCCCCTTCTCCCTCTACTCCCTGTACCACCCCCCTTCACCTCTCCGCAGCTTAACCCTCTTTTCCCTCCATCTCCCTCTGCTTCTCCCCCTCTCCCTTCCCATCCCCTCAGCACTGGACTTGTCCGCTCAACTGTATATATTTTCATCACACTATTTATTTTGTTAATGAAATGTACATCGCCTTGATTCTATTTAGTTGCCATCGTTTTTACGATCTTCCCCTTGACTCTATTTATCGCCATTGTTCTCGTCTGTCCGTCTCCCCCGATTAGACCGTAAGCCCGTCGAACGGCAGGGACCGTCTCTATCTGTTGCCGACTTGTTCATTCCAAGCGCTTAGTACAGTTCTCTGCACATAGTAAGCACTCAATAAATACTATTGAATGAATGAATGAATACTTAGTACAGTGCCCGGCACGTGATGCAGTGTGGCTTAGTGGAAAGAGCTCGGACTTGGGAGACGGAGGTCGTGGGTTCTAATCCGGACTCCGTCACTTTATCAGCTGGTGAATTTAGGCAAGTCACTTCACTTCTCTGTGCCTTAGTTCCCTCATCTGTAAAATGGGGATTAAGTCTGTGGGCCCCATGTGGGACAACCTGATTACCTTGTACCTACCCCAGCGCTTATAACAGTGCTTGGCACATAGTAAGCACTTAATGAAGACCATCATTATTATTATTAGTAAGCGCTTTACAGATACCACAAAAAAAAGAAGCAGTCACAGATTTGGCAAGAGTCAACTACATCAGCCAAGGTGAGACCTTTGGTGAGGAAGGCTTAGTCGCTCCTACCATTTTCAGTGCCGATGTCCTACTGAAGCTGATAACCTTAAATGACCAAAAATTTGTCAAATATTATCAATCCAAAACTTGTCAAATATTATCAGTTGCTCAGTGGTATTCATTGTGTGCTTACTATGTGCAGAGCGCTGAATTAAGTGCTTGGGGAAGTATATAACAATAACAGTAATAATAATAATAATAATAATTGCAGTTGGCTTGCAGTGAGAGGCGGACTGATTATCCATTTGCAGATTTAATGTACTCTCCCCAGCACTTAGTACGGTGCTTTGCATACGGTAAGCACTCAATAAATACTATTTAATAAGTGAATGAATTTAACATACCCATATAAGTTCCCTGAGGGAAAGGAGCAGGTCTCTTACTTCTATTCTACCCTCCTAAGCATGTAGTGTGGTGCTTTTGCACCAGCAGACATTCAACACTGTTAGCGATGATGAGAATGGAGTCATTTGAGGGTGAAATTCAGGCCCTAGTGTTTTGAATTATCCAGTAAGAGACCTTCTTTATCCATCTTTCCTTTGGGCTGGACAGACCCTGCATGAGCCTCTTCGATTGTTTTCCCCTGGCGTGACTTCCTCATCCCCATTCTCGGGAGGTCTGAGTTCCAGGATTTTATTTTAGTCAGCTGAACCCTAGGGAAATTTTAGGTTTCAGGACCATATCTCTATGATGGTAGATATAACTGAGATGGGCCTGTTTAGCTGTCTTCTACCTGGCTCTTGTAAGTTAAATCCAGTGTTGGAGATCAGCCAAGGAATCAGGAGGCTCTGAGAACCGCCCAGCGTGCTATTCTACGATGAGAGTTTAGCTGGAACGTAAATTATATCGAGTGAGTGAAAGAGCTCCTCAAAAAAAACCCTTGCCCTCCTGTTTGACACCTTTTTGAAGCAACAACACACGCAATAAATCAAACCTGGGTTATTTCATCGCATTTTTTCTTCTTGCCAAGATTTATTTGAGTGAGTAAAGTGCAGAGTCTGATCATGGAAGACTATTCAAGAGTTCATCATTTTTGTTTGTATTTCTGTGACCTTACTTACGTTAACGTGACTTCACCTGAAATCTCAGCAAATTCTTTGAGCCTCGTCACTTGCTCATCATTCTATCCAGCTCGTTGGCTAAGAAGTCAACCAGGTACAGAACTGTTGTGAACCACCCTTTTGTTAATTAAAGAAAGGCTGAATGACACATCAAATCCGGTCTATTCACAGCAGTCTCGAAAGCAGAATTCATCCACGTAAAGATGAGCAATTTACCAAAAGGATGTAATTGTGCAAAAAAGGATGAACAATTTCAAAGACACAATTAATAAGATCCAAATACAGCTAATTTTTTCATCCTTCTCTCCCACCACCCTCCCACAGACGTCTGATTGTGAGGACATCCCGCTGTTCCTAGGGCGTAGTGGTAGGGAAAGTATTTATTAAGCACTTACTGTGTGTAGGACACTGTACTAAGCACTGGGAGACAATAGACAGGTGGAAATTAGACATGGTCCCTGTCCGATGGAGGCTCACAATCAAAGTGTTAAAGTGTGGAGAAGTGGCTAGAGACAGACACATTAGGAATTCATTCATTCATTCATTCATTCATTCATTCATTCATTCATTTCATCATATTTACTGAGTGCTTACTGTGTGCAGAGCATTGCACTAAGTGCTTGGAAAGTACAATTCAGCAATAAAGAGAGACAATCCCTTCTACAATGAGCTTACAATCTAGAAGAGGGAGACAGACATCAAAACAAGTAAACAGGCATCCGTATAAATAAATAGAATTACAGATATATACACATCAGAAAAAGTGAACAGGCACTGATGTAAATAAATAGAATTATAAATATGTACATATACGCACAAATGCTGTGGGGCGGGGAGGGAAGGGTAAAGCAAAGGGAACGAGTAGGGGCGTTGGGGAGGGGAGGGGGAGCTGAGAAAAAGTGGGGCTTAGTCTGGGAAAATGGGGCTTAGACCAGGGATGTTAAAACAATAAAGCAAAGCATACATCTGGGGTGCGTCCATTCCCCAGATAAATAATGATGTTACTTGTTAAGCGCTTGCAATGTGCCGACCACCGTTCTAAGTGCTGCGGTAGATACAGGTTAATCAGGTTGGATGCAGTCCCTGTCCTTCATGGAGCTCACACTCTCATTTTACAGATGAGGTAACTGAGGCACAGAGAAATTTAGATGACTTGCCCAAAGTCCCACAGCAGACAGTCGGGGGTCCTTCTGACTCTCAGGTCCGTGCTCTATCTAGTAAGCCATGCTGCTACTCGTAATGCAGACTTAATATTTCCTGTGCATTGTGGCCTCGGTGGGGGAAAAAACACCGGGTTCATTCTCCTGACTCCAGAAACACTTGAACCAAAGCAAAAAACAAAAACAAAGCATCCATTCTAGTGAGCTTCCTTTGGCCCAGCGGCTTCTTGGAACTTAATGATAGTTATAACTCTGGCATCTGTTGACTGCTTGGTAGCACTGGAGTAGATACAAGATAACCAGGTCCCACCAGGGGATCACAGTCGAAGTGGGAAGGAGAACAGGTATTGAATCGCCATTTTTCAGACGAGGGACCTGAGGCATAGAGTAGTTAAGTGACTTGCCCAAGGTCACCCAGCAGGTAAATGACGGAGGCGGAATTGGATCCCAGGTCCTCTGACTGTCAGGCTCCTTCCACCAGGCCACGCTGTTTCCCCTTTCTCCTGTTAGTCTTTGCAGCCTTGAGCTCCCTAGGAGTAGTGGTAGTGTTTATTGAGCACCCATTTGGTGCCCAGTATTAGCTCTGTGTGTCTTGGTGGGGGCTGCCTATTTTCCCCTGAGTACTTTCCTCTAACCTATCTCCACTTTTGTTTAAAAACTATGCAAGCAAACCCAAATTGGAAGGTCTCCAATTTCTCTTATGTTTCCTGATATTCCCTTGTCTTATTCTGGCAAGTCGTTTCCAGCCCACAGTGACTTCCCGGACACATCTTTCCCAGAACTCCCCACTCTTCATCAGCAATCCTTCTGGTATCCGGAGAGTTTTCTCGGTAAAAATATGGATGTTGTTTGCCCCTGCCTTCTTCCACACGGTAAACTTGAGTCTCTGCCCTCGACTCTCTCTCATGCCACTGCTGCCCAGCACGGATAAGTTTTGGCTTGTAGCACATCGCCTTCCACTCGTTGGCCACTGCCCAAGGTAGGAATGGAATAAGTAGGCCTTTGCTTGACTCTCCCTCCCATAACCGAGACTGGTAGAGGACTGGAAAGTCTTCCTGAGAGGGACAAATATTCCCTTGGATCTTCTGAGGCATATGATGCCTTCTAGAACGTGTGTGTGTGTAGATGGATATTTTTATCATTTTTATATACAATGAACATAACTTTTTTAAAGGTGAAATTAGGTAATCGATGCCAATGTGCTTTGCCAGAATGAAAAGAAGATTTAAAATATTCGTTCTTAGTACAGTGTTCTGCACATAGTAACCGGTCAATACATATCAATGACGACGGGTTGGGGATGACGCTATTACCCTCCTGGGAGGCTGACATCCATTTTCCTCCCATCTTTCACCCTGTAATTTTAGGACAATCATTTCACTCTAAAATGTTGTTATTGGTGACCCTGAGTTGTCTCATAATGTCGAGTATAGCCTGCCTGCGAGTGACACTAATAGAATCGCTCAAGGATATGGCAGTTATGGTGGATCCATAGCTCACAGCTTTAACCAGATTGGACAGCGCTCCGCCTCTCCACTTCAGTTTAGTAGGAAACAGGCAGTCACATTGCTTCAAAACACCATCTGACAGTTTCCCAAAGGTAAATCCTTTTGCCTCTGTTGCTGACAGAACGGCGATGATTTATTAGCAGTTTTCCAAGCCATATCGAGGAGCACGGCAGAACTTTAAGGATGCCCGTGTCTAATTGTGGATGTGGGGGGTTTCGGTCTTTCTTCCTGGAGTGGTAAGCCGTGGGTCATTCTGACACGCTAAACCTCGTGTTGTTCCAAACAGATACTAATAAGATTCTTTGCCAAGATGGAGATTGAAAAGCTGTAGCAGAGGGCGATCTGAAATGGCTTTGGGTGTTGGGACCACGGATAATAAAGAAAAATGAGCTAGAATGGATTTGGAAAGGAAAACCGCTTCTCCTGGAAGAAAGGCCAAGGCTGATGCAAGTATCTTGTCCCGGACAATAAGTCGTTTCAGCTCAAGAGATCACGGATCCGAGTCGAAGGATGCGTGTGGAACGGAAGCCGTTGCCGTAGATTCCTTTTCTCCCTCAGGTGACTCAAGTGTAAAACAAATTTTCAAGTCAACCCCAGAAACGGGTAGTGTAAATCATTGCAGCGATGGGTGTTCGCTGTTTTAACATCAAGAAAAACTATCGCTTGCAGCTGCTAGATCTTTGGGGTATGTACAGCAAGCATGAAGAGCGTTCAATATTTCCTCAATTTTTAAAGATTGACCTTGATTGTTCCATTTGTTTCAGACAGTAGACACAGTGCTGCGTTAAGTTTGAAGAGACCTTCCACTCGGCACTTCATGTGATGTGTGCTTTGAACTTGATTCTATCAGGTTAGCCCTCAAAACAAATTTGGAACACCAAACATTTTATACAGCTCTAACAGTGGTACTGAAACACTGACTAGGAATTTCAGAAAGCATTCGCTTTCAGGGGTTTCAAGGGAATAAGCACGGAAAGGAAATAAAATAATGTTGGTGTTTGTTAAGCGCTTACTATGTGCAGAGCACTGTTCTGAGCGCTGGAGTAGATACAGGGTAATCAGGTTGTCCCACGTGAGGCTCACAATCTTCATCCCCATTTTACAGATGAGGCAACTGAGGCACAAAGAAGTGAAGTGACTTGCCCTCAGTCACGCTGCTGACAAGTGGCAGAGCTGGGATTCGAACCCATGACCTCTGACTCCCAAGCCCAGGCTCTTACGAAACCACGGTTGCCCCAAAGCAGACTTCCGGCACCGATACCGTGTACACAGGACAAAATTTCACGGGTCTGGGAACCTGGGATAGAGTCCTCCATTAGATTGTAAACTCCTTGCGGGCAGGGATCGTGTCTACTTCCTCTATTGAACTCTCCCAATCACCCCGCACAGTGTCCGCCCACAATAGGCAGTCAGTAATACCACTGACTGATTATCCCACTGTCCATCTCTCCCTTCTTTAGACTGTTTTTGAGCCTCCCTCGGAGGCAAACGTGGCCTGGTGGAAAGAGCATCAGATTGGGATCCAGGAGACCGAGGCTCTAATCTCTGGTCTTGACACTGACCTGCCGTGTGTGATCTTGAACAGAACAGAGAAGTAGCGTGGATTAGTGGGAAGAACCTGGGCTTGGGAATCAGAAGATGTGGGTTCTAATCCCAGACGTGCCACTTGTCGTCTGTGTGACCTTGGGCAAACCACTTGACTTCTCTGTGCCTCACTTACCTCAAATGTAAAATGAGGATTAAGATTGTGAGCCCCACGTGGGACAACCCGATTACCTGGTAACTACCCCAGAGCTTAGAACAGTGCTTGGCACATAGTAAGCACTTAACAAATACCATCATCATTATTATTATTATTTCACCTCTCTACACCTCAATTTACTCTTCTGTAAAATGGGGATGAGATTGCTGCTTTCCCTACTTCTTAGATTGTGACTCCTGTATGGGGTGGTCACTGCTTATCTGTTTATTTTGTGTCTATGTATCTTATATAAACACATGCATTTATTTATTTATGTATATTGATGTCTATCTCCCCCTCTAGCCTGTGAGCTTTTTGTGAGCAGGGAATGTGCCTATTTTTTGTTGAGTTGTAATAATAATAATGATGTTGTTATTTGTTAAGCATTTACTATGTGCCGAGCACTGTTCTAAGTGCTGGGGGAGATACAGGGTAATCAGGTTGTCCCAAGTGAGTCTCACAGTCTTAATCCCCATTTTACAGATGAGGTAACCGAGGCACCGATAAGTTAAGCAATTTACCCAAAGTCACACAGCTGACAGGTGGCGGAGCTGGAATTAGAACCCATGACCCCCGACTCCTAAGCCTGGGCTCTTTCCACTGAGCCATGCTTCTTCTCTGTACTCTTGTTCTCGGTACTCTGTTCTCTTATTCTCTCCTAAATGTCTAGTACAGTGCTTTGCACACAGTAAGCACTCAATAAAAAAGAATGAATGAATATGACAGCAACTAAGATGGCACTTGGCAAATAGTAAACACTTAATTAATACCATAATCCTAGAAGCAGTAATGGTGGAACTGTGCCCAGTGCTTAGAACAGTACTTGCCTGTCTACTTGTTTTGTTTTGCCGTCCGTCTCCCCCCTTTTAGAACGTGAGCCCGTTGTTGGGCAGGGATTGTCTCTACCTGTTGCCAAATTGTCCATTTCAAGCACTTAGTACTCTGAATTCATTCATTCAGTAGTATTTATTGAGCGCTTACTAAGTGCAGAGCACTGTACTAAGGGCTTGGAATGTACAATTCGGCAACAGAGACAATCCCTGCCCAATGACGGCCTTACTCTGAACACAGTAAGCGCTCAATAAATACGATTGAATGAATGAATGAATACTTGGCACATAGTAAGCTCTTAACCAATACCATCATCGTTATTATTATAACTACTAATGAATCAGTCAATCAATCAGTGGTATTTATTGAGCACTTACTGTAGATAGAGCACTGTAATAGGTGCTGAGCATGGTACTAAGGTAGTAGAAATAGCTCTCCTAGGCCTAAAGCTAGACTCACCTCAGCACAGTACTGTCAGATGAGGCACGTGATGAGAATACGCAATGAATGACAGCAGGATAATGTCATTTAATTCTGGTATTTTTGAAGCACTTACTCTATGTCAAACACTTGTCTAAGCACAAAGCGGTAGATGTGAGTTAATCAGGTCAGAGTCCCTGTCTTGCGTGGGGCTCACTGTCTAAGAAGTTTGGATATTCAGCTGCATAGTGAGCTGAAATAGGGAAAATGAAAACGAGGAGGACAGAGCAAAGAATTTAAGGCCACCGTAAACAATGACAGTGCTGCATCCCAGCTGAAAACTGGGAGGCAGTTGCCAAGGAGGGACTAGCGAGGTGGACTGCTTTCAAGAAAGGAGCAGCACTTTTGGAAAATGTGAAAACAGAGTCAAGTCCCGCAATCATCAAACATGACATGTTTTTGTGGGCGTACTGTGGGGCTCAGACTATGAGACTTTCGCTGGCCTTTCCAGTCACACAGAGGGGATTCCCACCGTCAGTGGCGTCGGCGGGCGGCATCTTTAGACACGACAGACCAAGAAGACACCGCTGACAGTAGAATTACAGTGATTTTGTGGGTGCCCGAGGATGCCAATGTAGGATCCACAGTGCCAGTCCCAGTTGGCGCGCAAAAAAGTTGCCCCTCGTGTGGTGTTACGTTTAAAGTTCGTAGAACCTGGTGCTGTTTACTCTTTTTGCCTCTTTGCTTCTCTTTCCATACGGAGGGTTTTGCTCTGAGCCACTCCCTTCTTGCTGACAGAACCCCATGTAGGTCTGTCCTCATTCATCTGATTCCTAGCTTGAATGTACAATTGTCTGAAGCTTTATTTCTTCTGCTCTCCCAAGGATTTAGGGCAGTGCTCTGCACACAGTAAGTGCTCAATAAATACCAATGATGATGATACTCTCCTTTTTGGTTTCACAATTTCAGATCTCCATACAGCACCTGTTGGGGCATAAATGTTTGGTATAGTAGGTGTAATTTGGTATAGGTGTAAGGGTATTAATTGAGTGCTTTCTAGATACACTGTACTGAGTGCTTGGGAAGATACAATATAGACATAAGACAAGTTCCCAGCTCACAGAGCATTTGGATGTCAACTGGGGCGACAGACAGCAGAAGCAGCACGGTGTAGTGGACAGAGCACGGGCCTGGGAGTCAGAAGGTCATGGGTTCTAATCCTGACTCCAACACTTGTCTGCTTTGTGGCCTTGGACAAGTCATTTAGATTGTCATAAATCATATTTATTGGTCACTTACTGTGTGTGTGTGTTATGCACACACAAGGAGCGTGGCTCAGCGGAAAGAGCCCAGGCTTGGGAGTCAGAGGTCATGGGTTCGAAAACCGGCTCTGACACTTGTCAGCTGTGTGACTGTGGGCAAGTCACTTCACTTCTCTGTGCCTCAGTTACCTCATCTGTAAAATGGGGATTAACTGTGAGCCTCACGTGGGACTACCTGATTACCCTGTATCTACCCCAGTGCTTAGAACAGTGCTCTGCACATAGTAAGCACTTAAATACCAACATTATTATTATTATTATTATTATACATACATATATATAGATAGTTATATATGTATTATATATATAAATATATACGTATATATACAGACACTGCATATATGTGTGAATATCTATCCATCTATCCATCTATCTAATCTATCTACCTATATAGGATAGATGGATAGATGGATAGGTATAGATAGATAGATAGAGATATAATATATGTAGATATTCATTTATACCCATTCTTAGCACATGTATTCATAGGTAGAACTGGAGTGAACATCTGATTGATTCTGATTTCACCATTCATAAATATTGCTCTAATAATTGATAACGATGGTGGTATTTGTAAAGTCCTTACGATGTGCTAGACACTATACTGAGCGCTGAGTGGATACCAGAAAATCAGGTTGGACAAAGTCCCTATTCCGCATGGGCTTCACAGTCTTAATCCCCATTTTACCGATGAGGTAACCGAGGCACAGAGAAGCTAAGTGACTTACTCTACTAAGCGCTTGGGAGCGTACTAAAGAACGAGAGTTGGTTGGTCCATTTCCTGCCCACGGTGATCTTTGCGGGGGAGACAGACATTAATATAAATAAATTACAGATATGTACCTAAGCACAGGGGGGCTGAGGGAAGGGTGAGTAAAAGGTGCAAATCCAAGTGTAAGGGTGTGGTATAGAAGGGAATGGGAAGAAGAGGAAATGAGAGTTTAGTCAGTCTTCTCTTGGAGCAGATGTGCTTTCAATAAGCCTTTGAAGGTGGGGAGAGTCAAATATGAAGAGGAAAGGAGTGCCAGGCCAGAGGCAGGATGTTGGCGAGAGGTCGGTGGTGAGATAGAAAAGATCAAGATAGAGTGAGTAGGTTGGCATAGAGGAGGGAATTAGGTGGGCCGGGTTGTAGTAGGAGAACAGCGGGGTGAGGTAGGAGGAGGCGAGGTGATCGATTGCTTTAAAGTCGATGCAAAGGAGTTTCTGTTTGATGCAGAAGTGGATGGACAACCACTGGGGGTTCTTGAGGAGTGAGAAAACATGGGCTGAACAGTTCTGTAGAAAATTGATCCTGGCAACAGAGTAGAGTCGGGAGAGACAAGAGGGAGGGTGGTCAGCAAGGAGGCTGTTGCAGTAAATGACGTGGGAGAGGATAAATTCTTGGATGAACTTGGAGGCAGTTTGGATGCAGAAGAAAGGGCAGATATTAGCGATGTTAGGAAGATTGAACTGACAGGATCTGGTGACTTTGAATGTATGTAAAACGTGTATCTATGTATAAGAAGAAAGCCAGGATTCTTTCTCTCTTTTCCTGTTCATCTCACAATTCGTGGTCTGAAAGGTGAGGTGAGGGCGGAGGCAGGATTGGAGAGAACACTGGTCCCCGATTGTCTAGAGAGAATTTATGCCATTTGACTCTGAGCTTACTTCAATAATAATAATAATGATAATTGTAGTATTTGTTAAGCACTTACTATATGCCAGGCGCTATGTTAAGTGCTGGGGTGGTTATAAGAGAATCGGCTTGGACACGGTCCCTGTTCCATGTGGGGCTCACAGCCTCAATCCCCATTTTACAGATGAGGTGACTGAGTCCCAGAGAAGTGAAGTGACTTGTCCAAGGTCACACAGCAGACAAGTGGCAGAGCTGGGATTAGAACCCATGACTTTCTGAATCTCAGGCCTGTGCTGCATCCACTGTGCCATGCTGTTTCACACCCCCTTAGACAGGGAGACAGAGCCTTGGGAAGGATAGATTGGGGGTTCAGCCGGCCCCCATATGTAGTCTGGAAACTAACCCTGAGGAGCAGCCCTTTCGCTCCTGACCCAATCCATCTCTCGGAGATCAAGGGAACGTTATTTTGTTCCTTCTTAATGGGTCTCAATGCCCTCCTTTTGTTGATAATTACCACAGGTGTAACTTGGAGGGAACCAAGTCCAACAAAATGTCATTGAATCAGACGGTCCCTTTGTTTTCAGTAAGTCTGACATAGTAGCCCCCGAGAACATGACTCCCTCCCTTTCCTACGAAATGTGAATCAGAAGAATAACAAATCGTTGCCCTTTCACTCTGATAGAATCTGGGGGAAGGGGAAAAAGAAAAAGTCCAAAGCGGAAAGTTGAAGAAAGCATTCCAAAAGCATTCAGCGAGGCAGCGTTAACCCAGTTGTATGGCAGCGTAGCACGTTGTCTGGAGCTCAATGAGAAGAAAAGGGCTAAGATCACGGAACTATTATGTGGAGCACAATGGGTTACATTAGGACTTAAAAAAAAAAATAACGCGGGTGCTTCTGTAAGACTGTTTAAGTTTATAAATACAGAAATGACGACCATTAGATGATAACAGTAAAACATATATTTCACCCTTGGGCATCTAGTGACCAAAGTTAAAGGATATTGTTTAAAATAAATTGATCTTAGAGTAGGAAGGAAGGAAAAGAATTAATGATTGCTGCATTTTCAGTAGAAGTTTGTTTAGCCTTCCTAGATATGATTGTTACTATAGAATAGCATTTTCTTTTCCTGTGCACTAGGGCTCCATGCAAAAAAAGGTTTGAAAATTGGTTAATAGAGCAAGGCTGAAATTACATCACACTTGGGCCATTAAAGAAACGAATGAAGCGCTGATTACTGATGGTTCTATCACACCTGAGTGAATACGTTCCGCTGAAAGAAAAAGAGAAAGACTCTGAATTATTAAATGCCTGATCTGTAACTCAGTTGGGAATTTGGTTGGGTCACGAATGCTGGCAGGTTGTCAGGGAAACAGAAATAATGCAACTGAACGCTTAGATTTGTTGTAAAATGGCTCCAGCTTTCATAATTTTGATTTCTAGATCTAGAATTGTAGTCAGTAATACCGGAGGAGAATAGCAAGTCTTGATTGAATCCCGTGTAAGACCGGCTGGGCATTTGAAATAAAATAGTTTATTTTCGATTTTTACCCAGTTTCCAGTAATGGATGTTGAGTCAGAAATTCCCTCCTGAGTGTTGAAATATTTATTAATCTACTGATCAAACTTTATAATTAAGATATCATGTGGTCTAAAAGACAGAATTCCAATTATGTGTGCGTTGAGTCCGGCCGGATAGCGTGAAGACATTTTGGTTGGCATCGCTTAACTTTTTTTTGTTGCTCACAGTCACAGAAGACCAAAATAGCCAATACAGAGATAGAATAAGGCTTATGGGCCAAAGGGGAAGGGAATACAGTGAGAATGAGAGCAATGAAGAACAATTCAGTCTTATCAAAGTGATCTAAAATTGATGGCCTAAAGCAAAGTGGAAAGTTGGGTGGGGGGAGGACAAGGGGACAGAGAGAGTGGTGCCAAATAGTGACAGACAGAAGGAGTAAAAGAAGTCTGGAAAAAAGTAAGAGGAAAGAGGGAAAGGAGAAAAGTGGAATGATAGAGAAGAGAAAGAGGGAGAAAGTAAATAGGAAAAATGAAGTAGGGAAAGTGAAGAGGCAGTCCAATAAGAGTTAAATGGAGAGAGGCTGCAAGAATTGATCTCTAGTTTGAACTTTTCAATCTGAGACAAGTTATTATGACTAAATAAGATAAAGGTTTGAACTTCTGGACGTGGGGAAGCATGGGGAAAGCAAACAAGGGCCTCTGAGAAAATATTCAGAACTTACCATTTCATTATTATCATTTGTAGTAATAATGATAAAAATAACGGTGGTAGTTTTAAGCACATTCTATGTGCTAGGCACTGTGCCCAACACTGAAGTAAGTACAAGGTAATTGGTTTGGGTTTGTCCTGCAGGGACCCCCTCAGTCTAAGCGGGAGTTGGGATGGGTATTTTTATCCCATTTCCCCAACGAGGACATGGAGGACAGGGAGGTGAAGTCACTTATCCATGGTCACAAAGCAGGCTGGCGGCAGAGCTGGGACTGCACCCTGGGCCTCCAGATGCCCATTCCATGCTCTTTCCAAAAGATTAGGTTGCCACTGGCCACGGATCTTTAGCCCCTCATTTTCCATCTTGAAAAATCACCATCAAATGATAGAAACAGAAATAGAACTTTATGATATTTCTTAAACGCTTACTATGTGTCAAACACTGTTCTATTCACTGGAGTAGGTACAAGTTAATTAGGTTGGACACTATTCCTGTCCCACATGGCACTCACAGACTAAGAAGGAGGGAGAATAGGTAGTTAATTCCTATTTTACAGATGGGATAACTGAGACACAGAGAAGTGAAGTGACTTACCTGGGACACACAGCAAGCATTTCTATTTCTATTTGTTTGCATTATTTCCATTAGTGTCTGTCTCCCTGTCTAGTCTGTGAGCTCGTTGTGCGCAGGAATGTGTCCGTTTATTGTTCTATTGTTCCAACTCCCAAGAACTTAGTACAATGCTTTGCACACAGTAAGCACTCAATAAATACGACCGAATGAATGAGTGAATGAAAGAGTGAAAAGTCGCAGAGCAGGATGAGAGCCTAGGTCCTTTGTCTGATTCCCAGGCCCGTGCTCCTTCCACTCAAACCGCTCTGTTGTTTCACTTTTGGAACTTGTGTCGGGATGGTGTAGTTAGGGATTTTAACCTCTCACTTGATTTTCCAGCCACAGAAACCACATGGTATCAGCTACACTCATTCGCCTCAGATGCTTTTGTATTTGAAAAGCTTCAAGGCATAAGCCCAAGGAAGTCCTAAGAGCTGGACCTGAAACAGAAACCATTAGGCGACGCGAACCTACCTACCAGATCTTTGAGTTCCTTGGAGCCTAGGCCTCAGCAGTTGGATTTCTTCAGGCAACTGCGCTCTTCTTGTCTGACAGATCCAGCTGGCAACTGCTGGCTTTGTTGTGTGTTCACGCTTTGGAAAATATAGACTCCCACTGCAACTTCTTCATTGTAAAGTGTAAATAGCGTCCCGGCTGTTTGTTTAAAAGTGAAAACGGTGCCTTCCCACCAAGCGCTAGGGGACATCCTCTGTGGGAGAAACAAGGTTTTCCTTTCCTTTTGTGTGTGTGTGTGTGTGTGAGAGAGAGAGAGAGAGAGAGAGAATTTTATTGGGAAAATTAAATGAGCAGTTCATTGGTTAATTTCCCTCATAGTGTGGATGAGGTTCTTTTACAAGCAGAACCTTTTTACAAGCCTAAGAGCAATAAAAGAAACCCTTGACACTGCCTGTTGATGGAAACCGAGGAGGAACACAGCACCCCATAGCAATCAGTCTCTTCAAATCCATTTCTTTTCTAATTCGGAGAGTGGCTTTTTAACTGCTAATGAAAGCATTACAAAGATTGGCTTTGGAAGAGGGGAGAGAGGCTTTCATCTATCTTCCTTCTGGTGTTCCCCTCTGCCTCCAGCTAAAGTTGAGAAACTTATGAATGTTGCTGTTGGTACAGAAATCGGTTGATGCACTATCAAAGGGCAGGCATACGATCAAAGCTTCATTCTTATCTCGGAGTTCAATATTCCAGGGAGAACATTGGTCAGGCCGGACCTGACAGACATTCTGTGGGCAATTTGAAATGAAAGCTCACTCGTTTGGATCCGGCAAAGAGACTACCTGCAGCTGTTAATTGTCTTCCTTGTTGCTATACGGAGAGATGCCTGGATGGGTCTTTAGCATTCCGTGCCATTCAGATGAGTTACATCCAAATTTAAATAGTTGAAGAGTGGCTTCATCCTTTCGGTAGGATGGCAGGGAGCCACCAAAGAATTACCTGAGGTGGGAGGAAAATATTTTCCTTCAGAAATTCGCACTGTGAGAATTGTTTGTGAGGATCTAGAGCCGTAATTGGGCTCGCAGAATACAAATGAGGTGAAGAAGGCTTTTTGTAATGTTACATTTAATTGTAGAAGTCATGCTCTTTCTGACAGGGAAAGCTTTAGAAATTGGACAAAGTTTCAGGGTTTCCCTCTGGAAATGTCACTATTATTATTATTTTTACATTTACTCTGTATCTCACACTCTGGAGTCATTGGAACTCCCTCTTCAATTTTTTTTTTTTTCCTTCTCAGTGGGAGAACAAGCACTTGAGTTGCTTTTCTAAAGTTGAGTGCACTTGTATAGGACATGCACTTGAGTTGCTTTTCCAACTGGGATGATGGCTGAATGTGTCTGCTTATTGTTGCTTTGTACTCTCCAACGTGTTTAGTACAGTGCTCAGTAAGCACTCAATAACTACAGTTTAATAAGGAATGAATGAAAGGGTTTTGCTGATCCATGCACACTCTTCCAAGATGGTGGCCCAAGGTTGAGGTCTGTGCCCAGGAGACATTCTGTTTAGGTTCTAATCCCAGCTCCTCCAATTGTGTGACCTTGGGTGAGTCATTTAACTTTTCTGGGACTTAGTGTCCTCATCTGTCAATTGGCCCCTTCTTCCCTCTCACTCCTCATGTCGGACAGGGACTGTGTCCAACCCAGTTATTTTGCATCTATCCCAGTGCTTAGAGCAGTGCTGGGCACATAGTAATCGCTTAACAAATACCACAATTATTATTAGACAAAACACCTCTGTTTACCCTCTTCAGTAAACAGTGTGAAGACCTCCTCTGGTTCGTACACATTTGTTGACTTGGTTGTGCAAATCACTGTGGGACTATCATCCTTGGGAAGGTTTGTACCTCCAGGATTTTCCAACAATCAATCAATCAGTGGCATTGATTGAGCACTTACTATATGCAGGGCACTGTTCTAAGCTTGAGAGAGCACAGTACAAGAGAAATTAGCAGCAGACGTGTCCCCTTAACCAAATGATTGCATTTCAGAGACAGATGCTAGCTACAGGTGAATTTGCAAGGAAGGATAGAGAGGATGTCTTCTATGGAGAGGAGGCTTACAGTGCCTCTGGGTTGGTTGGATGAAGAGGACGTACTGTAGATTGACGGATGGGCCGGAGAGTAAAAGAGGAGTGACGTGAAGGGTGGCGAATCCCTTTGGTAAAGGGCTTTGCGACTGAGTTGGGATTTTAGCTGCCTTACCTGCCTGAACTGAGCATTATGCCCAAGTGGAGCCCTCCCGTCCAGGTGTGCAGGAAGGGTGTGTTATGTTGTGTGTATGTGTGAATTGAACTCTGTAATTAGGCAGTTATAGCTGCAGAAGCCAATAATTTCAGGTTTTAGAGCAGTAAAATGTTTACACTTGACGGGTATAACATCATTTTATGGTGACTAATTAGCAAAATGACAATATTTGCTTTATTTTATTTTTATGGCGGGAAGTGGCATTATGAAAAAAGGCTGTTTGTCATGAATTCTTTGTGTTTCTGGTAGCGTGCGTATTTATCACTTTTACAATCCTTCCAAATTATTCGTAGCACATAAGTTATTGTGGCGTAAGCCCTTGTTATGTGATTTGATGTCTCCAAAGTCCTTTTTCTTGCAGTCAGAAGGTTTTCTCCTCTCTAATTCATACATTCCCTGCTCACTGATAAGGCTTTTGAGAGGCATAACTCGTTTCTGTTTGGGTAAGATAATTCATTGGGTTGAAAACTGAGTTTCTCCTCCCTCCCTTCCTTCTTCTCCCACACCCCACCCCGCAAATCTGTCCTCTATCCTCTCCACAATATCTTGCAGTTAATTTCCTCCAATATTTCCTTAGCAGCTACTCTGTGCGGAGTTTTACTCTAGCTATCTATGGTATCTGATTTTTTTTTTCTTTTTTTGGAGGGAGGTGGTATGTCCCCATGAAAAGAGCACGGAACTGGGAGTGAGGAAACCAGCGTTCTAATAATTATTACCGTCATTGTTGTTGTTATTTTTTTTCTGTGTGCAGAGCAGACAGTAAGGGTAATTGTTCTGTGCCAGCAACGTGCTAGATGTCATGTTAGAATAGCATTTCAACTGTGACTATGTATACTGCCATCTTGAAGAGGAGGGAACAGTGAAAAGGCAGGCAAGGTCCCAAGAAGGTCAAGTTCAAATTGGTGCATTTTGACCTGCAGTCATGTCAGGTGACCCAACCAGAGCTGTGCCTCTATCTGGACCCTCCTCCTGTCTGTGAAATGCATCAACCCGCTGCCAAACGACAGAAGCGGCCCGGCCTAGTGGATAGAGCGTGGGCCTGGGAGGCAGAAGGACTTGGGTTCTAATCCCGCATCTGCCACTTGTCTGCTGTGAGATCATGGGCAAGTCACTTCACTTCTCTGGGCCTCAGTTACCTCATCTGGAAAATGGGGAGTATGACTGTGGGCCCCATGTGGGACAAGGACCGTGTCCACCCTGAATGACTTGTACTCACTGCAGCACTTAGAACAGTGCCTGGCACATAGTAATTGCCTAACAAATAGAGTAGACCGTAAGCTAAACGAATACTGTAGACTGTAAGCTCACTGTAGGCAGGGAATGTCATGTAATACTGTACTCTCCCAAACACT
Source organism: Ornithorhynchus anatinus (assembly GCF_004115215.2). Taxonomy (NCBI): domain Eukaryota; kingdom Metazoa; phylum Chordata; class Mammalia; order Monotremata; family Ornithorhynchidae; genus Ornithorhynchus; species Ornithorhynchus anatinus. Next base: position 100,498,577 of record NC_041729.1, on the reverse strand, counting down.
TAATACAGTGCTCTGCAACCAGTACATACTCAGTAGATAAGATTGACATAATTGTATATATTATATGTATATGGCTCAGTGGAAAGAGCATGGGCTTGGGAGCCAGAGGTCATGGGTTCAAATTCCGGCTCTGCCACTTGTCAGCTGTGTGACTGTGGACAAGTCACTTCACTTCTCTGGGCCTCAGTTCCCTCATCTGTAAAATGGGGATGAAGACTGTGAGCCTCACGTGGGACAACCTGATTACCCTGTATCTACCCCAGCGCTTAGAACAGTGCTCTGCACATAGTAAGCGCTTAACAAATGCCAACATTATTATTATTATCTATATAACTGTGGGATTTGTTAAGAGCTGACTATGTGCCAGGCACTGTACTAAATGCTGGGTTAGATACAAGCCAATCAGTTTGGACACAGTCCCTATCCCATATGGAACTCACAGTCTCAATATATTATATATTCAATATATAGAGATATATAGATATCTATATATCTGTATAAATAATATATTAAAGATATTCACAAGTCTTTTGAACCTAAAGCTGCCAAACTCAGATTGGCCAGCATCCATTATCTGCTCTACATAGAGCAGAGAATTGATTTCCATGAATTCCATGAGATTGCTGTGATGGCGTGGAATGATTTTAGTATTGCCACTATTTAACAGTGATTGTGCAAACTGCATCTGGCCCTTCTAGTTACATCAGCCTTGGTTAAAAGCTTTATATTTGGTTGTACGGTGCTCCTCCAAGCATAATAATAATAACTGAGCGCTTACTGTGTGCCAGGCACTGTACTAAGCACTGGGATACAAGCAAATGAGGTAGGACACAGTCCTTGTCCCGCACGGGGCTCCAAATCTTAATCCCCATTTTACAGATGAGGTAACTGAAGCATAGAGAAGCGACGTGACTTTCCCAAGGTCACACACAGGACCAGGATTAGAACCCACGGCCTCTGACTCCCAGGCCCGTGCTTTATCCGCTATGCCATGCTGCTTCTTTGGACTGTAAACTCCTTGTGGGTGGCTACCAACTCTTTTGTCTTGTACTCTCTTAAGCACCTGATTCAGCGTTCTGCACAAAGTAAGCACTCAATCAATGCCACTGAATGGTCTGGGTGCCATCGTCTTCAGCTCTAACGCATTCTTTGTGGTTTTAAGTACTAATTGGTAAACAAGTTCATATAGGATAATCCTTTCTAGGCTGGGTTGTTAGCCTGTTATTTGAGCCTCTATTTAAAAGATTTAAAGCTGCCTTTCTCTGAGACAGCCCCCAAAACCTTAAAACCTAGAGCTTAATGCTCAATAAATTGCATTCAGGGATTGTAGCCTAGTAACCTTTGTCGGGTGTTTGGCTTAAATTTGAAGCTGTGGCGACTCATGAATATGGTGATTATGTGTTTTGTCTTATTACCGTTTATGAATTGTGTTTATTCCATTTCCTATCATTAGCAAATTTAAGTCTAAAAGGTTATTGCTCTGAATCCTTACCCGTCCCCTACTCTTTCAGGATCATCCGGTGTTGAACTTCACAGCTTAATGCTGTTCTGATATTGGCTGGAGGGGACCTAGATCTTTGAATTGTGAACATTTCTGAATTTGCATTTAAGGAGCATCTTGTTTTTGTGGGTGATTCTTACTGCATTCATGCGCATCTAGCCTGACCTTAGCATTCTGAATCCATTGGTCAAGCGGAGTTTTGGTTTTTTTTTTCCCCAAGGAGTCACTGCCACAGAGAGGCAGGATGTTCCATGTTATTAACTAAAGTTTGAGGATTGAAAATTCGGTTTGTTTGGCATTGACGTTTGAGTCTTGAACTGAGGTCTGCTGGCTAAGATCCATCAGAGCCTCATTTTGGGGCAGAAGTGGGGAGAGGCTAGGGAAGAGATGTTCCCCCCAAAAAGCATAAGGGCTAGCAAATTTCTACCAGAGAAGTTAAAGCAACAATTCTTACCTCATTTGGGCTAATTGGCTACCAGTTTCCATGGAAACAGGAGCTGAATCCACCATCTCAAGTCAGCCACAAAACTTTCATCTCTTCTTGCTCTGCATCGCGCTACACGTGAAGTCAGGACCACCAGGAGGGTAATCAAAATAATGACAATAATAATTATGGTACTTGTTAAGTGCTTACTATGTGCCAAACACTATGCTAAGTGCTGGGGTAGATATAAGTTAGATTGGACACAATCCTTGTCTCACATAGGGATAGTGCTCTTAATTCCTATTTTACAGATGAGGTAACTAAGGCCCAGTGAAATGACTTGCCCAAGGTCACACAGCTGACATGCGGCAGAGCTGGGATTAGAACCCATGACCTCTGACTCCCAGGCCTATTCTCTATCCACTAAACCATGCTGCTTCTCTGCATGGCAGTTGCCTGTATTTACAGTCCAGACAATATTTTCACATAATATTTATGGTATTTGTTATACGCTTACTAAGTGCCAAGCACTGTACTAAGAGCCAGGGTAGATACAAGATGATCAGGTTGTCCCATGTGGGGCTCACAGTCTTAATCCCCATTTTACAGATGAGGTAACTGAGGCACAGAGGAGTTAACTGAGTTAGAGTCACTAAGAAGTTAGAGAAGCTGCGTGGCTCAGGGAAAAGAGCATGGACTTGGGAGCCAGAGGTCATGGGTTGGAATCCCAGCTCTGCCACTTGTCAGCTGTGTGACTGTGGGCAAGTCACTTCACTTCTCTGTGCCTCAGTTACCTCACCTGTAAAATGGGGATGAAGACTGTGAGCCTCATATAGGACCACCTGATTACCCTGTATCTACCTCAGCGCTTAGAACAGTGCTCTGCACATAGTAAGCGCTTAACAAATACCAACATTATTATTAAGTGGCTTGCCCAAAATCACACAACAGGCATGCATTATGCACACAACCAATTTTAGAATTCTTCAGGTGGGAAAGCTGAAAGATTAAAAGGGCAGGATTTCAGTTTATGAAATCACAAAGGAATTGCTCACCAAATCCCCCAGTTGCAGGACAAGGGACCCCTTGAAACTTGATGAGAGTAGGTACCAAACAAATAGGAAGCACTTTTTCACCCCAAAGGTGTTAAGCACATGGAATTTGACCTCCCAGCAAATTGTTCAGGCTGAAAATCTTAATTCTCAGGGATTTTAAGGTCATGAATGAGTGGCTAATAATGTCGAAATAGAGGGAAAGTTAGGGATGTTAGATGGTCCACCCCTAATCCACACGATGGATATCCAGGAGGACAAACATTGCACAACTTCTTGGGGTGCTTTGGTGCCCCTGATGGAGAAAGAATTTTGGGTTGGGGAGGCTATAGCTCTAACCCAGTAATTATATTGCTTGTGTGTCTGATGTTCTGAAGCCTTTCCCCCTAGAGAGTTTCTTCTTGTCTCCTAGGGACAATGCTCAATAAATGAAAAACCTGTAATCAGAAGTCCATGAGACAATGCCTTATTGATTCAGAGTCAAGGCAGGAATCCCAAAATATCACTGGCGGAATTCACTTGGCTTAGGATGTGTTGTTTGTAAATATCGTTTTTAAATTTGAGAAAATCATATCTTGAACGATGTTCATTACAGAACCATTCTAAGGCTGTTCAGAAATCTCTATGGAAACTTTGGAGTTGGTTACGCCAATGGTTTTCAAGTTTATTCACACAAACAGAGAAGAAAGGTGTCTCTCATCCTAGCATCCCTAGATAATTCATCATTGTGCAGAGTAGGAACAAAGGAAATGTGGAAAATGAAATACAGCTGTTCACTAACCTATGTAAGATGCTAAATGCCGTGTCCCCTCCCACATATACACATTTTTCTCTGGGATGCGGGCAACAAAAATAAGAGAGAATAGAAAAAAAAAAAAAACCTTCAGCTGGGTTTGAACTCACAGATTGGTACCTGATTTCATTTCTAACCTGGTTTTCCTAAAATCTCCTAAAACATATCCAAAATGGGCTCAGAGACTTGAAACACTCTGCGATTTCATTAGACAAAGCTGTTATGGCCTCTAATTTATAAAGAACAGCCATGCTCAAAAGCAACGTTGTCTTTAGCTCAAACGAGAATAAAATTTTGAACCCTGGATGAAATGATATTTTGGCAATAGCCATCCAATACGAAGAAGCATCAGTTAACTCAGTGAAGAAAGAAATAATGATTTAGCCGTTATATTGCAAGTGAGGGTATGTGTCAGATTAATCTTCCAGGTGTTAAAAAAAGGCTAATGTGTTTCCTAGTAGTTTTGGATCTCTGTGGTCTCTTGTCTAAGAGGGATTAAAAAAAAAGATCGACCTCAACCTTTTGTCTTATTTTTTTGAGTTAATACCAATGTTCTAAATGCCAATTTTCATTCCAGTCTCAAAATATATAAGTTTGGAGATGATTGAATCGGATAGCACATTCCTACTGCAAAATAGAACACATCTGATTAAAATGCCTTAGAAAAACGTGATAGACAGGGACCAGAAATGGACTCTTCAGCCTCAAATCCATTGGCCCCCCAGCCTTAGTGATTGATAACTGTTTAGAACCAACAGTCCTAAACTGGTCCTCTACCTCGTCTTCTAAACTGTGATCTTGTAGTAGGCAGGAATGTGTCTGTTGTTCTATTGTAATCTCCCAAGCGCTTAGTACAGTGCTTCCTTTGCACACAGTAAGCGCTCAATAAATATGAATGAAGGAATGAATAATTGTCAAGTTGGACGTAGTCCCTGTCCCACTTGGGCTCACAGTCTTAATCCCCATTTTACAGATGAGGTAAATGAGGCCCAGAGAAGTGAAGTGACTTGCCCACAGTCACACAGCTGACAAGTGGCAGAGCGGGGATTCAAACCCATGACCTCTGACTCCCAAGCCCAGGCTCTTTCTACTGAGCCACGCTGCTTCTCTATTACTATACTACTACTACTACTATGCACACTACTATATACATATCCACTAGGCCATGCTGGAAAGAACCTGGGCCTGGGAATCAGAGGACCTGGGTTCTAATCCCAGCTCTGCCACTTATCAGTTGTGTTACCTCGGGCAAGTCCCTTCACTTTCTGTACCTCAGTTCCTTCACCTGTAAAATGGGGATTAAGACTGAAAACTCTAGGGTTTCGTGGACTATATCCACCCTGATCAGTTTGTATCTACCCTAGCACTTAGTAATAATAATAGTAATGTTGTTATTTGTTAAGCGCTTACTATGTGCCGAGCACTTTTCTAAGCGCTGGGGTAGACACAGGGGAATCAGGTTGTCCCACGTGGGGCTCACAGTCTAGTACAGTGCTCAGCACATAATCAGTGCTCTACAAATACCATAAAAAAACGGGATTAGGTCTACTAATTCCGTTGTATTTTTCCAAGCACTCGTTCCGGTGCTCTGCACAATAAGTGTACTCAGTAAATATCATGGATTGGTGGGTAGATGTTGATTGCACTGGAGCAGCTTCAGGAACGAGTGCATAGATCAGATGAGAAAGGAAACCGAGGGAATGTCTTCCAATGGGACATGTGTAATTAGAGCCAGGGCACACTCAAGGAGGAGAGTGAGGAAGCTCTGCTCTTCTGTGGCAGTGATGGTTAGTGGATGATACTAAGATAAAAGTAGCTTGTGTGGACAGTGCTGAGAGTTTGCATCTTATCTGGAGCACTTGAACTAACCAAGACCATCTAGGAATGCAGCAGCTCATACACGAGGAGAGAATAAGTTTGTTCTGTCCAAATTGGAGAACGTTGAGAGAGGAAATAAGCGATGTTTATGAAGTCGAGGAGACTGTGTGGCCGGTGAACACAGAACAGTTGCCCACCATCTCACACACCAGGGCAGTGTGGAGCCGCGTGGCCTAGTGGTGAGAGCATGGGCCTGGGAGTCAGAAGGATCTGGGTTCTAATCATGGCTCTGCCAATTTGCTTGATGTGTAACCTTGGGCAAGTCACTTAACTTCTCCGGGCCTCAGTTTCCGCAACTGTAAAACGGGGATACCTGTTCTCCCTCCTACTTAGTGAGGTCCACAGGAGATAGGGGACTGTGTCAGACCTGGTGGAAAGAGTTCAGGACTGGAAGTCAGGAGATCTGGGTTTTCACTTGTCTGCTCTGTGACTTTGAGGAGTCATTTGAATTTTCTGTGCTTCAGTTTCCTCACCTTTAAAATGAGAATTAAATATCAGTTCTCCCTCCCCCTTAGGCTGTGGGGCAGGCACTGTCCTATCTCATTACATTTCATCTTACCCAGTGTTTACTACAGTGCTTGGCCTATAGGACCTACACACTTCATAGTTATTATTTATTATTTTCTGAGTTGGGTCTCCCATGAGGTTCTGGTTCTCCCTTTTGCCCAAAATACAGAGGCAGTAAAAAAAAAAATCCTTAAAATGCTCAATCTTTGTTCCCAATCTCTCAATCGTGGTAAGATTTGAAATATGGACACTGAAGAGTTTGGATCTATTGATGTGGTGATTGAAGACTCTCCAACTCCTCACTCTTGGCTTCAAAGCTCTCCATCTTGCCCCCTCCTACCTCACCTCCCTTCTCTCCTTCTACTGCCTACCCCACACGCTCTGCTCTTCTGCCACTCACCTCCTCACCGTCCCTCGGTCTCGCCCATCCCGCCGTCGACCCCCGGGTCACGTCCTCCCGCTGTCCTGGAACGCCCTCCCTCCTCACCTCCGCCAAACTAACTCTCTTCCCTTCTTCAAAGCCCTACTGAGAGCTCACCTCCTCCAAGAGGCCTTCCCAGACTGAGACCCCCTTTCCCTCTCCTCCTGCTCCCCTCCCCATCCCCCCTTCTCCCGCCCTCTGCTCTTCCCCTTTCCCTGCAGCACTGTGCATATTTGCGAATATTTGTATATGTTATTTATTACTTTATTTTATTAATGCTGTGTATATCTCTACGATTCTATTTATCTTGATGATGTCTGCGCCAGACTACTTGTTTTGTTCTGTTTTGCTTTGTTGTCTTCCCCGTTTAGACTGTGAGCCCGTTATTGGGCAGGGATTGTCTCTATCTGTTACCGAATTGTCCATTCCAAGCGCTTAATACAGTGCTCTGCACATAGTAAGCGCTCAATAAATACTAATGAATGAATGAATTCTTGGGTGATGGAATCCAACTGTGGGATGGGAGCTAACTTTGCCCTAGTTCTTAGGTGTAAGACCACTTCTGGAGGGTATATTAGGGTTCCTCCCTTATTTGGGGCAACTAGTCGGGAGAACCTGCCCTCTAAGCCACTAGGAAATCCCACTTTTGTCTTGAGAATAATTAGAAATATGGCCCAGTGACCTACATCCTCTCATCCCAGGCATGCCTTTCCCTCAACCACTTACGGTAATTATATCTACTCTCAACCCCTTTTAACCATTGTCTCTTTTCGCATGCCTTTCTCTCAACCACTTGTGTTAATTATATCTATTCTCAGCCTCTTTAATCATTGAATCTTTCCAAACTAATATGTGTTTGCCTTCCACGTTAGTGTTCAGCTCTCTGAGGGCAGGGATCACATATTCCACTTCAGTGTACTCCTCAAGCGCCTGGTGCACAGTCATCTCTCAACCGACAGGCTATCCACTGGCTGACTCCCTCTCCTTTTTTGCTCTGTTTTCCCTCTAGACCCCAGCTCATGCTCTTCATTCCTCCTTTAGCAAACTGCTCCTTATTCTTGATTCCCTGAGCTCTCATTCAGTCTCTCCTCCATTTCCTGGAACAGTCTCATAATTGTGAAGCCATGTCCCGTCTCTTTTTTTCATGGTATTTGTTAAATAAATAACGTTGGTATTTGTTAAGCGCTTACTATGTGCAGAGCACTGTTCTAAGTGCTGGGGTAGACAGGGTAATCAGGTTGTCCCACGTGAGGCTCACAGTTAATCCCCATTTTACAGATGAGGTAACTAAGGCCCAGAGAAGTGAAGTGACTTGCCCACAGTCACACAGCTGACAGTGGCAGAGCTGGGATTCGAACCCATGACTTCTGACTGCCAAGCCCGGGCTCTTTCCACTGAGCCACGCTGCTTCTCTATGTTTACTATGTGCCAGGCACTGAACTAAGCAATGGGGTAGATACAAGCTAATCACTGTAAACTCATTACGGGCAGGGAATGTGTCTCCAAATTCTTTTGTTTTGTACTCTCCCAAGCGCTTAGTACATTACTTTGCACATAGTAAGTGCTTGATAAATACGATTGATTGATCAGTCAGCTTAGGCACAGTCCATGTCTCACAGATGAGAGAATTGAGGCACGAAGAAGTAAAATGACTTGCCCAAGGTCACACGGCGGGCAAGGAGAGAAGCCGGTATTAGAACCCACATCCTTCTGACTCCCCTATGCCTGTGCTCTAACTACTAGGCAAGACCATCTTCCTTCAAAGCCCTTCTAAAATGACATCTCCTCCAATAAGTCCTCCCTGATGTTTCCTCTCACCTTTCCACCTATGCACTCTCCCAAGCGCTTGATATAGTGCTCCGAGCACATACTGATTGATTTTCATTTGCACCATTTAAGAATAGCAATGATAATGGTACTTGTGAACCATTTACTATGTGCCAGTTCTAAACACTGAGGCAGATACAAGTTAATCAGACAGCGTGGCTCAGTGGGAAGAGCCCAGGATTGGGAGTCAGAGGTCATGGCTTTTAATTCTGATTCCGCCACTTGTCAGCTGTGTGACTTTTGGCAAGTCGCTTCACTTCTCGGTGCCTCGGTTACCTCATCTGTAAAATGGGGATTAAGACTGTGAGCCCCAGGTGGGATAACCTGATTACCTTGTATTCCCTCCCAACACACGCTTGGGACATAGTAAGCATTTAACAAATACCATTATTATTATTATTATTATTGTTGTTAACTGGTGAAGCTGAGATTAGAACCCAGGTCTTTCTGATTCCCAGGCCCAAGCTCTATCCACTAAGCCACCCTGCTTCTGGCCTTCTAGACTGTAAGCCCAATATGGGCAGGGATTATCTCTCTTCATTTCTGAACTGTACTTTGCAAGCTCTTAGTACAATGCTCTGCACGCATAAATGCTCAATAAATACGATTAAATGAATGAATTTCTCTAGCCATGACAGCCCTCTATTATTTATCACTACAGTAATTTCCTCAGTTTCTCTACTGTCTCCCCGTACTAAGATCCTCAAAGATAGGAATCACATCTTTCTATTTCTGTGTTTTACGTTCCCATGTGCCTAGTACAGTATTCTGCACACAGGGGCTCATAAATGCTGTTAATGAATGAATACTGTTGATGATCATTCATTAGCATTCACTGAGCGCTTACTGTGTGTAGAGCACTGTACTTGGCACTTGGGAGACTCTAAGAAAAGTCAAAGGAAATGGGATCCCTGATGAAGTTGGCCCTCTGTGTCTGTGCTTCTCCGAATCAAGCAATGCAGCTTCACCACATAGAAATATTTAGATTTGACTCTCAGAAAGTGTGCAAGCCCATGAGAGTTAAAAGATAAAAGATAGTTTAAAAGAATCTGAATAATAATGCTCTTCTCTACAAGATTCTAGGAGATTATTTTAGACAATGGAGGCTATCTTCTACATGGAAATTAAGCAAGACTATTTCGCTGAAGCTTTTCAAAAAAGATCCCACACACTTCTTTCAAGGCATTTGAAAAATTCATGTCATTAGTCATGTTCAATTTATTAAGTGTCGCAGCCTTTAATAATCGATAAAATTGAGAACGCAGGCTTAAAGTGATTGACGTATGCACTCAGAAAAATGGATGTAACAGCATTAAGAGGGCTGCCTCGGCTGGAAATGTATGGAATTTGTTACCGCACTAAGTTATGCAGGCGGAAAATATCAATAGGTCTGAGAGAGGTTAAAATAAATTCATGGGCAGTTGGTCCATAATGGATTATTAAAGGGAGAAGTTAGGAATGTGAGATGGCTCAAGAAGGGATTAGATAAATTAATGGACAATAGGTCCATAATGGATTATTAGAGGGAAAGGTTAAGGGTGTTAGATGGCTCATAAAGGGTTTAGTTAGATTCATAGACAATAAGCTCATGGCAGGTTGTTTGAGGGAAACATTAAGGTTTTTAGAAAGAAAGAGTCAAGCCATTAAAAGACTCTGTACTCAAATATGTCAGACCACAGGGTGGGTTCCTGACAACAATTTGGCCTGGCCGCAGCAAGAGAGCAGACGTGTGTGAAACCCACAATCGATCCATGAATCAATGGCATTTACTGAGCACTTTGCATAGAGCAATGTAGTAAGTGCTTGAGAGAGTTCAATTCAGTTGGTAGATATGATCCTTGTCCCCAAGGAGCTTACAAACCCATCTTCCTTTCCTCCCCAACCACCCCTCCTGCCCCTTCCAGATAGGATCAGACCTCAGGTACCTTTAGACCCCATCCTGATGTGGGTGGTGTGCTTGAAATTTTCCCACCCTTTAGTAGTCCCCATCTCTGGGCTTCTGGTTAGTGGGGGGATATTATTATTTTGAACTCTTCCAAGTGCTTAGTAGAGTGCTTTGCACAAGGTAAGCGCTCAAAAAATATGATCGAATGAATGAATGAAATAGAACCAACAATCCACATTTCCATATCATTTGTTCCACGGATGAGACCCCATCTCAAACATCTTATAAACGTCATTTGATGATCTGTGACCACCAGTCATCCAGAGTTTTAGAAGAAACTCTAACGTAAAGAGAATCTGTGGTCATGGACCATGTTGCAAGTCTAACTGGAAACCTCAAACAATCTGGAGAACAGTAGTGTGTTCTCTGTTGTCCCCTTTAGGAGGGAAGGTCGTGAAGGAAATCCATGAAAATTAGCATTCAAAAATCTGCAAAATGCCATGTGGATTCTTCCTTAGCTCTCTATTCACCCCAACCTCCAGAGAGGATCTGCCAAAGATGTAATCAATCACATTTATTGAACCCTTACTGTGTGCAGAGCACCAAACTAGGCACTTGGGAGAGAACAGTATAAGAGAGATGGTAGACATATTCCTTGCCCACAAGAAGTTTATCGTCTAGTCTATCATTTTAGCTTTGTAGGACAAAAGAGATACCAGGCCCGCAATGAATAAGGTTAGAATTTTGGGTAAGTCATAATGTGACCACTTCAACGTAGGTTCAGTTCACAGCACTTACATCCTGCAGATAGGAATATATTTGAAATATCCAGCTGATTCTGAGTTGATTCCCTTGGCTAAGGGCTAATATTGCCTATGTACATCTTATGAGACGTGATTTAAAATTTAGTCTTTGTGAAATTCATAGACAGACCTTCATCTTACTACTCACCCCCATGGAGGCTCTCTGCATGCAAGAAGATTAATTAGATAAACTTTGCAAAGTGCATTGAGTTCCTTAGAGAAAGACACTATCAGAGCACTGATTAAAGTTATTATTATTGACTTCAAAGGCAGCTGCTTGGAGGTGAGAAAAGGATGCTGTGACTGATGGCATTTGGGAGAAATGCCAAGGGAGAAAAGAGAAGCGTGTTCTAATTTCCTAAGGAACCCATCCAGGAGAGTAGTGGCTGGGATCTATGTGGCCTCTGGACTAAGCCCAGACAAAGCTCCCAAGATTCAACTAGGGAGACAAACGCAACAGTGAAGCAAAGGCAATCTTTAGTTGCGCATCTAGGAAGGGATTGTCAGTCACATATTTAACCACACACACATATTGATGTAAACTCTTGGTCCATAACTCACTTTCAAGGGACGAAAGAGGGAGTGGGTTGATATGAGCAGGTAGCTAGGGGCTGAGTTTGCATCAGAAATGTCCTTAGCTTCCGTTCCAAGGGACACGATCTGATGACATCTGACTTGAATTAACAGGGGAGTGTCCAAGGAAGAGTGGGAGACCAACAAATACTCTACTGGTTTCCTGGCCCTGTGATCTATTCCAATCCCCGACCCCCTGCCCTTGCCGCCACCCCCACCAACACACACACATCCACCTTATTATCTATCATCTCGATATTTTTATTTCAATATTTCCATCCCTTTGACTTACAATGGCAGGGTAGGGGTGAATAGTGGAAGAGCATTCATGTGATACATATTATTCAAGTACCATTTGATATTCTTTGCTAATAATAACTGTGCTATTTACTAAGTGCTTACCATGTGCGAGGCTCTGTACTAAGCACTGGAGTGGATATAAGCAGATTGGGTAGGGAACCGTCCCTGTCCCACACAGGGCTCACAGTCTCAATCCTCATTTTACAGATGAGGGAACTGAGGCCCAGAGAAGTGAAGTGACTTGTCCGAGGTCACACAGCAGGCAAGTGGTGGAGGCAGGATTAGAACCCATGAACTTCTGACACGCAGGCCCTGACTCTATTCACTACGCCAAGCTACCTCAGAGAAGGGATGAATGTTGGGAAATCTTCAGCTTTATTTATCTTACATTTTTGGAATTTAGATAATGATCATCATAGTTAATACAGACAGTTTCTTTCTGAGGTGATTGTTTTTAATTCTTGCCTAGAATATTGAAGTAGATTAGGGTGAGACAATGCTAATTTTTACTTGGATATTTGCCGGTATTTGAGAGTTTTCTGCTGCTTTTTCAGTAAGGTTAGCAAATTCATTAGCATTCTTCAGCAGTTCATCATGTCCTTTGTTGTTGTTGGTTTGATTTTTGAACTGTGATAGTTTGCGATTGCCTGAGCCTTAGGTATTCAGAGCTGTTTGTTTTTAAAGACTTTGCTAATGACAGTGAAATCTGCTAGACTGGAAATTTCTTGAGGGGAGGGATTATGTCTACCTACTCCATCATACTCTTTCAAGTTCTCAATACAGTGCTCTGCACACAGTAAGCACTCAATAAATATTCTATATGTAAATATAATATCGATCTGCCAGAAAAGACTCTCTCCTTAGACCGAGTCCCATGTGGGACGGAGACTGTGTCCCACCTGCCTATATTATATCTTTCCCAGCACTTAGTACAGTGCTTGGCATATAGTAGGCACTTAACAAATACCACTATTGTCATTATCTTTTGCTATGCTGATGTTTTTGCCATACTCAGTGCCTTTTCTGTTTTAAAATCTGCTTCTTAATTTGTAAATCTTCCCAAAGCCTTGGATCAAGAAGAGCCTCCCTTTTTTTGAAGGCCACCAACTCAATCAATAAATCTATCAATCATCTGATATTGTTGCCTTCCAGAACTCCACTCCCATACCACTCCATTCGAACCCAGTCTGTTCACTTGGTCTTTAAAATATTTAATGTTCCCAAACCTGTTAATTCATCTTACATGCATGCACATATACACACACTAAAGTTAAAGATGTCAGTGTTTTTTGCTAAATTCTGAATTTTGGCAAATGATTAATTGAAACACTAACGAATTATTTTTATAGCCTTCGAATATGGTTCAAAGGAACAGACTCTACTGGGGTTTAAGAAAGCTAAAATGAAACAGGGTTTTTTAGCCTAGATGGATATAATTTTCTCACTGAGCAACTGGGGACTTAAAAAAAATTGATCTAAAGGTAGGTGCTGCGTGTAATATCGTTTAAATTAAATCTACCCTCTTGACACCAAAGATTTACTAACTAAACATTTGAATATGCCTCTTGTCTAGAACTGTGCAGTGTGCGTAGTTCAAAGCATAATGTGAGAGTGATTTATGTTCTAAAACCTTCGACAGGCTCCTAGCTTCTTGATGGTGCCCCTACTGATATATCACTGTTTATCGTTAAGGCACTCCACATTCTTGTCACTGGATGCCATTCTTCTGTCTACATCGAGCACATTAAATCAGAAAACAGAAAATAAAGCTGCACATTGCTTAGGATTAAAAATATATAGACCTTTTTGTGAACACACTATAACCTAAGGTGTTGTGGTTCAGTCTTTTCAGCCACACCACCGGACTCCATTAAGATTGTAATCAATCAATCATTGATATTTTTTCGGTGCTTGCCAGGTGCAAAGCCACGTACTAAGCACTCGGGAGAGTGCAATACAATAGAGTTGTTAGATATGTTCCCTGCCCATAACAAGCTTCCAGTTTAGAGAGATGTTTCGGACACACAGGAGCATAATCTTTGACGTAAAATACATCTACTTATCTGAGAATAAGACTTGAAAGTGAATTACAGACCATGAGTTTACATCAGAATGTGTGTGTGGTTAAATGATATTCATTCAATAGTATTTATTGAGCGCTTACTATGTGCAGAGCACTGTACTAAGCGCTTGGGATGAACAAGTCGGCAACAGATAGAGACAGTCCCTGCCGTTTGACGGGCTTACGGTCTAATCAGATATGTACTAACAGTTCCACCTTAGTATGTGCAACTAAAGAGTACTCTTTGCTTCACTTTTGCATTTGTCTTCAAAGATGCCCAGAGCTGTTTTTTTTCACCCTTTTGGTGTTCTAAGAGACCCACCCTATTTCTGATTGCCATCTGCCAGCCTGGTATACCCTTTTTTTTCTTTTTATATTCATTCATTCAATAGTATTTATTGAGCGCTTACTATGTGCAGAGCACTGTAGTAAGCGATTGGAATGTACAAGTCGGCAACAGATAGAGACAGTCCCTGCCGTTTGACGGGCTTACAGTCTAATCGGGGGAGACGGGCAGACAAGAACAATGGCAATACAATTTTATAGTATTTAAGTGCTTACTATGTGCCAGTCGCAAAGTACTCAGGTTGGACACAGTCCATGTCCCACATGGGGCTCGCAGTCTTAATCCCCATTTTACAAATGAGGTGACAGAGGCAATGAGAAGCTAAGTGACTTGCCCAAGGTCACACAGAAGACAAGTAGGGGAGCTGGGTTTAGAACCCAGGTCCACCTGAATCCCAGGCCCATGGTCTATCCACTATGCCACGCTGTTCCCACTAAGGTGCTCCATTATTTGAGATTTTGCTTCATTTTACTTTAAAATATTCATTCTGCCCACCTTGGTTAGGATTCCTCTATGTCACTGTCAGGTAGTTGTTTGGGTCTTCTGCATTGTCCATTCTTCTCCCATTTCCCAACCAGAGAAGGTTTGATATGACAATCATTAGGGAAACAACATGGCCTGGTGGAGAAAGCATGGACCTGGAAGACAGAGGACCTGGGTTCTAATGCTGGCTTCACCACTTGTTTGCTATGCAACCTTGGGCAAGCCACTTCACTTATCTGTGCCTCTGTTTCCTCATCTGTAAAATGGGGACTCAATACCTACCCTCACTTCCACTTAGGTTGTGGTGCCCATTTGGGACATAGTGATCTTGTAGCTACCCGTACCCTTAGTACAGTGCTTGGCACATAATAAGCGCTTAAGAAATTCCACAATTATCAATTATCATTATTATTAGATGATCAGGTTCTGGGATTCTTGGTGATTAGGAAAACAAGGAATTGTACTCCTTCAATTAATCTATGGTATTTATTGCTTCCTGTATGCAGAGCGTTTATAAAGAGCTTGAGAGAGAATGGTACAACAGAGATGGTTGACACTTTCCCTGCCCACCAGGAGCTTACGGTCTAAAGGTGGACACCGACATTATAGTAAATATTGGATATATGCATAACTGCTGTGGGGCTGAGTGTGGGCTGAATATCAAGAGTGCTTATAGGGTACAGAAGCAAGTACATAGATAAAGCAGAATGGAGAGGGAGTAGGGGAAGGCTTCTTGCAGGAGATGTGTTTCTAATAAGGCCTTGAAGGTGATCTGACATATGTAGATGGGGAGAGAGTTCCAGGCCAGAGGAAGAACATGGGAAAAGCCTCAACAGAGAGATAGACGGGCTCGAGATGCAGTGAGTAGGTGATATTAGAGGAGTGAAGTGTTTGGGCTGGGTTGTAGTAGGAAAACAGCGGAGTAAGGTAGGAGGAGGTGAGCCGATTGAGCTGATGGTAAGGAGTTTCTGTTTGATTTGGAGATAGTTGGGAAACCATCAGATATTTTTAAGGAGTGGGGAGATGTGAACTTTATTTTTTTTAGAAAAATGATCCAGGCAGCAGAATACAGTAAGGACAGGAGAAGGAAGAGGCAGGGAGGTCATCGAAGAGGCTGATGCAGTAATCAAGGAAAGACCTAAGTGCTTGGATCAGCAAAGACGAAGTTTGGATGGAGAGGAAAGGGCAGATTTTAGCTTATTCAGAGCTACCTATCTTTAATAAGATTGAAAGTCAGAATGGGTTAAGGGAGGTAAGATTGAATTGAGAGCTTAAAGTCACAGGTTCGTTCCTAGGTTTGTGAATGAATTCACCGTTTGGTCTTGGGCCAAATGCTAAGTTCTTTTCTGACTTTTACATTTTCCACTTTCACAATGGGAGTTCTGGACTTGTGTATTTGGGAGTACGAGGAATTTCAGGTTCTATGGCAAAGGTGTTATCATTTTGAGCAAAGCAGCCTGGGTTTAACATGCCATGTCTCCTGTAAATCTCCAAAGCAGAATTTACACACCTTTCACATTAAAGCAGAAGTTGCCTTAGATAATCCCCACCCAGTAGCTCACAACAGTTTTTGATAGATTACTGAGAAAATATCTGCGAACGTTTTCAAAGTGTTTTGGAGGAAGGATAGAATAGTGAAGGTAGACTAATATAGCATTTTGTAACTCTATAATAGCCCAGCTCCATAACACTTATGTACATTTCCCTATACTATACCATTCCTCCTATCTGTAATTTATTTTAGTATCTGCCACTTCCCCCTCCCCTATCCCCAAGACTGTAAGCCACTGGTGGTTAGGAATCATTTCTAACAATCTTTTGTCATATACTCACTCAAGCACAGAGTTCAAAGCTCTGTACACAGTAAAGACTCAATGAATACCATTAATTGATTGCCTACAGAGGGCTAGAATTAAAAAATAATAATAACCAAGATTATTCTTTTTATTTACTGTAATGGTTTGGGGCAGAATTCATTTTAACAAAGAAATCAGGCAAAATTGTGAATATTCACTCCAGATGCAGGAATGGCCCCTTTCTATCCATTTGCAGGTGAGCAGTCTGTGTGACACAGTGATCACAATAATGACATCTCCCGGGGAATTTGTGTTTTATTTTACCCTGCCCGACAATTAGCATTTAACGGCAATAAAGATGTCAATTTTATTTTGCTCCTGCTGTAATTTTCCATTTTTATAATTATCTCGTCTTTCCATTACTCAGCAATGCAGTTCACCCTTGACCGCGGGAAATTATGTTTTTAGAGCGAAGTAATGAGCATTCATTGTTTTCAGAGCGAGGGCTCTGGAACTGGAGACATTTGGGACGGTGAGGAACTGGCCCACTCCTATGTCATCCTTTGTTGAATTCCCAATTATTCAGAGCTTGCATCCCCTGAGGATGGTCTCCCCCCATCGCCCATGATGGCTACCGCCTTCAAACAGCATTCGGAGGTTTGTGTCAGTCCGGTACAGTTGCCCTTGTCTGCTCTGCCCCCGAGTCTTAATCCCCCCTTCGATCGTGTGACCTGTGACTCCAAAAGGCAGTAGTCCCTGGCACTTCAGAAATAAAAGACCCTAGATTTTGTAAGCCCAGTCCCAGTTTTTACGTGTGTTTTCTCTGTCTCCTTTCCGAAGAAGCCCTTGTTCTCCAAACCCCCACGAACAAGCGGGGTTTTCCCTCAAGGAAACTATGTTCCATTCCACATTTTGGGCTTGTGGATCTAGATAGCCGCCTGCTGGTGAAATGAAAGGCAATTATTATTTCTAGGACTATCGAGGGGGAGCATGTTCCTAAATTCTGTGACTTTGGGGGAACTCTCAGCTTTCGGGACTGGTTTAGTGGTACCCGGAAGCAAGCAGCATGAGATCAATGAAATCCCATTAGCAACCTTTTAATGCCGAGATGGTAGTTGATTATCCATTGACAGATGTTTCATTTTTTTCCCCTCCAGTGATTGTTGGGAGTATTTTTGCCCAAAGATGAAAACATAATTCTTCAACTGACCGTCAGTCCATCAGTGGTATTTATTGAGTGGTCATTGGATGCAGAGCACTGTCCTAAACGCTTGGAAGAGTGCAATACAATATAGTGTAGGCACGTTTCCTTCCTCCAGCGATCTCACAGTCAAGAGAAGAGCTTACGGTCTAGACCACGGCACAGATCAGGCGTAGTGGCAGAAGTGGGGAAAGTGTTTTCCTCCAATTATTGGATTGGTGACTCCCCTCCAACACAGCAAACCCTTAGACGAGTCTACATTTGAAACGTTTAACTATATGCGAGGTTGGGGAACCAAGGCCCAAACCTCTCGGGGCTAGCTTTACCTTTTATTTTCTCGCAGAGCCGAATACTGATGATCTAAATATAGATGAATAATAAATTGAGATCATTAATCATTAATGAGGGAGTGGCCAAACCCCATACGAGCGTAATCCTTTTAGACGTTGATGAGAACATACTGCTGTTTTAAATAACGGCGTGAAGCGTGGCCGTACTCTCCTCTATAGATTTACCCTAGTGAATGAGTTTGCGTTACTGTATATATTTCACACTACATCCCCAGTTATCAATAACAGTCCTGGTGCCTCACAAAGGGCAGCACAAGCAGGAAAAGAATAATTGCCATTCTTCTTGGAGCCACTTTATTGATGAGGTGGACAGAAGTAATATTTTTAGCCTGCTGGCTGTCCATCTGTAAGCAGTTTCCTGAAGCTGCCACCTCTCCTTTCTCTGGAAACTGTTATGGCTTTGTCTGCCCAAGGAAAATAATGAGATCCATCTATCAAGCAAAGAATAAACAATAAACTCTATACCTTCCAATTAATTTGTTTTCACCTCTGTTTACCAATGAGTGGGGAGTTAACAATCCATCATATTATATGCATGTAAAGAAGGGCATTTTTCAAAAGGTTGAATCCATTAACCCTTTTGCGAGGAAAATAGATCTGAACCCCCTCCAGCTAAATCAGGGACTTGGGAAAATCAATCCTTGCGGAGAGCTCGTAAAGTCTTATTCTCTCTCATTCTCTCTCTCTCTCTCTCTCTCTACCTATCTATCTAGCTCTCTCTCTCTCTCTCTCTCTCTCTCTCTCTCTCTCTCGCACACACACAAACACACACACAGACACACACACCAGGTTTGATCAATTTGCCACACTAATGCTAACAAACAGGTTATTCCATCCAACCTCCAACACCAGTATTTTGTCTCCTTAAATGACTCTTTGATATGAATGCCACTGACTAGTTCTGCAGTTGGGGTGGATGGGCTACAGCACTGACTTGCAGATGTCTCCTTTCGTCGGGGTTTTTGGGGGAATGCTGGTGGTGTGGTTAAACCATCGAAGGGCAAGATTTCCCCCTCCCCCTCCTTTGCCCACGACAAGGGTCCTGGAGAAGAGACACTTGAATGTTGGTTTCCAGACCCTTTTTGGTTCCTGGATTTTGCCGACATTTCGAAACCGTTCAAGTTCTCCCCTACCTTGTGTTGGTAGGAAGTTGTCCAGCAAAGGTGAACCTGGATGGAAAGAAGGATCTCTTTAACGATAACTATTTATACTTTCCAAGTAGCCATGCTGCAGTCCAACAGACTGTGTTGGTTCTTAATAATAATAATGGTATTTGTTAAGTGCTTACTATATGACAGGCACTGTACTAAGCACTGGGGTGGATACAAGCTAATAGAGTTGGACACAGTTCCTGTCCCTTGTGGGGCTCACAGACTCAGTCCCCATTTTATAGATGAGGTAACTGAGACACAGAGGAAGTGAAGTGACTTGCCCAAGGTCATGCAACAGAGAAGTGGTGGGACCAGGATTAGAACCCATGACCTTGTGACTCCCAGCCTGTGTTCTATCCACTACACCATGCTGCTTCTCCAAATATAACCAAACATAAGGGCCAGGGAGTAGTGTGTCTCATTCCTCTTGGGATCCGGTTACAAAACTTAGGAAATGTCTTTAGATGCTTCATTTTCAAGAGGAATAGTCTCAGAATCTTCTTCAATCTCTTCTCTATGATAATAATGATAGTAATGATATTTGTGAAACACTTCCTATGTGCCAGGCACTGTACTAAGCAATGGAGTGGGTACAAGCAAATGCGGTTGGACATAGTCCCTGTCCCACACTGGGCTCAAATCCTCAATCCCCATTTTACAAATCAGGTAACTGAGGCATAGAGAAGTGACGTGACTTGCCCAAGCCCACAGAACAGATTAAGTGGCGGAGTCAGGATTAGAACCCATGACCTTCTGACTCCCAGGCCCATGCTCTGTCCACTATACCATGTTGCTTCCTATGCTGCTGTAAGAGAGGGAAGCCAGCAGGAGGGGTTGAGGATTTTGGAAACCCAATTCCTATAAAATCATTCTGAACTAAAGAACAGCATGATAAGGGAAATGTTGTGGCTAAGTGGTTAGAACGTGGGCCTGGGAGTCACAGGGACCTGAGTTCTAATCCCTGCTATGCCACTTGCCTGCTGTGTGCTCTTGAGCAAGTCACTTAATTCCATGGTTTCAATGGAATTTGAGAGGAAAGTGATTTTTTCTTTTGACCCTGGGAATACATAAATTCATTTTACAGTATTTCCTTCGGAAAACTATGCTTCTCTGAGCACTTCTTCATTTAAACACTCTGTTCTCAAGGAATCAACTTAGAGGGCTCATTAGGGGGTTCCTGCATTTAGCTGTCAATTTCATTTTTAGCACCAAAAAGCTGATGAATTCAGCTTGGAGTTGACTGTGACCACCAGATCTTTTTCTGCTATACCTGAGCTGCTTTAGTTTTACTCCAGGCTGTATTTATGGAATTCCTTTTCTAAGTCCCAAACATTTTCTTTTTGGTCTTGTTCCTCTTGCATTTGATCCTGTTTTGAGTGGGACCAATCTTCCAATTTGTCCAATTACATTAAATTGTGTTTCTGTCTTCCTTGATCTTAGCTACCTGGCCAAATTAAATATCATCTGAAATTTGGATAAACCTGCTTTCAATTCCTCCATCCATATCATCCATGAAGATCTATCCCAAGAATTGATCTGGAATTGGTCCCAGGAGGCTGCCACTCTTTATTTTCCCTCAGAGGAATGCCAGGCCACTGGCCAGGCCACTGATGGTTACTCTTGAGTCAGCTGGGCATCCACTTAAGCTCAGCCAAGCCTTGTTATGTTGAACTGAAACAAAGGTCTCATTGTAGACTGGGTAAAAATAATTTATCTACTGCTTCCCCTTTGTCAAGATGGTCTGTCACTCTATCACAGGAGAAAATTAAATTTGTCTGGGGTAATTTATTCTTCATAAAGACATGTTGATTGCTTCCTAGGAAGTTGCAAATTGATTGTTTGATGATTATTCTAGTATCTTCCCAGGTATCGATGCTCTGCTGATCAGTTTGTAATTATTAGTGTCACCCTCTTTTAAAAGAGGACACAGCATGCACCCTGTTTCAATTCTCAGATATGTCGCCTGTCAGCTGTGAATTGTCAAACATGATCCTCAAACGCATTTGAGAATCTACCATAGCATCAACCAATATCTTTAGTAATACAGGATTCTTTTCCTCAGGTCCTGCTAATTTACATACAGGCATGTTTCCTTTAGATGCTCTTTAAACATTTACTCTCTGAATCTAGATTGACTCTTCGGTCTTTTCCGTTGGAAAACTGCCCTAATCATGCCCTAATCAATTGCCCACATTTGATCATTTTAGTAAAGATAGGATGGAAACTAATGATCGAAAGACTCTGTCTTTTTTCCAAATGTCTATTTCCTTTTCCTTCCTTTCGGAATGAGTGATTTTTTTGATTGCCCATCCTCTTTTACTTAAACTGATGAAGAATAGTTTAAGCACTTTTTGGGGTGTGAATTGCATCTTCTTTTGAGTTTTAGTTATTTAATCTTATCCAATTGTGTTCCTCTTTCTTGAAGAAGAGCACTATGCTTCTCCTCTCCTCCCTTCCCCTCTTCTCCCTTCTCTTCCTCCTACTCCTCTCTCTCCTCTCTTCCTCTTGCTCCCCCTCTCTTTCTCTTCTTCTTCCTCATCCTCCTCTGTCTCTACCTTCTCCTTTTCCTCTCCTCTTCCTCCTTCTTATATGATTATTATCATTGTCATTATTATCCTTAAGTGATTATTATTTGCCAAGATCTGTACTAGGCACAGGGAAAGATATAATGTATTCAGGACAGTCACAATCCCTGTCCCACAAGGAGGTCACAGTTCAAGTGGAAGGGAGAACTGATATTTAATCCCCATTTTAGAGATGGGAAACTGAAGTACAAAAATGTTAAAGGACTAATCCTCGATCACATAGTAGGCAGATCCTCTTCTCTCCTTGTCTCCTCCTCATCGTCTCCTTATTCTCTTCTCCTCTTAACCTGTACTGTGTGCAGAATATTACATTAGGTGTCTGGGAGATGACAGTAATAGTAAAAGGGACAATCTTTGCCACTAAATAATTTACTATCAATGGGCTGTTTCGGCTGCTCTATAGTATTCTTCAAAACCTCCATGAATTCCCTCTGGGAATGTTGCACTTCCCTCTGTCCCTTACAAGGATCTTGCCTTTGTTGAAGGGAATATTTCACCAGGACATCTTCCATCTTAGTTTTTTTTCCCAGGTCCTTCCAGTGTCCCAGTGGAGTAGAGGAGACTGAGCCGGTTCAGTTTTTTTTTGGTTTTTTTAAATATATTCACCTTCCTTTGTAGATTAAAGAATTTATCTACATAACAGGACATCGAGGGCCGCTTTGGGTGGAGATTTTGGATTGGTAACATTTAAGGTGGAAACCTTCTTGAACCCTTATTGTAGACTATATACCCTTTGTTAAAAGGGAGGCAGACTATAATATGAACAGAGCAGCTGCCAATTTGAGTATTCTTTCCAGTCACTGGATTTTGAACCTTTCACGTTTTAATGAGTCGTTCTAGAGAGGTGCAGAAATCGAGAGATGAATGATCCTCAAGCACTGTCTTCTTGCTGCTATATGATTAATAGGCTTCAAAACCCAGAAGATCAAAGGTGGTGACCGATACGAGGTACACTGTGAATCCTCAAGAGACTGAGGCTTATGAATACTAAAAATAGCTTAGAATGTATCGCTATTTTCCACCAGAAATATTCAGGCCTAATGTAGATAACCAACTGCCTATTAAGAAACGATACAGTAGCCTTTGTGGATCCTCAGCCTCCTCTTTTATTTTAAATTTTTTCCTTAGAATAAACAGATGTGAAACATTGTCATGTTGGAAAGAAAGGAATGTAAGCTGGTGGGAAATAACCAGTGTGTAAACACTGAACAACGACGAATGAATTCTTAGTTGTAAATACGTAAATGCACACTCAGGTCCAAGGGGCGTAGCTTTTACAGTTTAAAGGTCTCTCCTGTCCATTTAAATGGACATTTAGAAACAGATTGCCTGTGGTTCCTCTCTTTTGTGAAAGCAACTAAACTGTGTGTGTGCCTTTGTGTACGAGTGTTTAAACACATCATCAGATTTATAAAGTGTTCAAGATGGCAGAGTTGAGAGTATTTGCACCCCCCACACCCGATTCAAAGGGATATTGGTATTCAAAGGGATATTGATCCCCAGAGTCACAATGGAAGGTCATGCCAATGGATATCTGTGCTGGGGAAAATGTCCTCAAGCCCAAAATATAATGCAAACATTTTAAGTCATCTGCATTGGTGGGGAAGGGCAATAATAATAATGATGATGATATTTGTTAAGTGCTTACTATTTGCCAAGCACTGTTCTAAGAGCTGGGGTAGATACAAGGTAATCATGTTGCCCCATGAGGGGCTCACAGTCTTAATCCCCATTTTACAGGTGAAGGAACTGAGGCACAGAGAATTTAAATGACTCATCCAAGGTCGCAACAAATGACCAATCCTTCAATATACATTAATTAAAGGAAAAAGTCATAAGATCCATGACATCCATCCATGGGCCAACACCTAATGGATGTTGTAGAGCCCTGACATGATGTAGGTAGTAATAATAGTAATAATAGTAACTGTGGTATTTGTTAAGTATTTACTATATGCCAGAAACTGTACTAAGCACTGGGGTAGATACAAAGGCATTTTAATGTCTGTCCTTCTCTCCGGCTTTGATTGACACCTGCAGAAATGCCCCTCTTCCCCAAACTGGATCCCAACCCAGCAGGAATTGATGATTGGCTTACTGGTCATGGCTGTTGAGCCCCTCCCCTCTGCCCCCAAACCTATTTCTCCCACCTTTAACCTTCAGGGTTCCTCCAGCTAATAATTCATTCCTGCTCATGGCTGGTGTGATTTTTTTGTTTTAATGTATGTGTTAAGCACTTACTATATGCCAGGCTCTGTACTAAGCGCTGGGGTAGTTGTACCCCATCAGGTTGAACACAGTCCGTATCTCATATGGGGTTCACAGTCTTAATCCCCATTTTACTGAAGCCCAGAGAAGTGAAGTGACTTGCACACGGTCACAGAGCAGATGAGTGGTGGAACCAGGACTAGAACCCAGGTCCTTCTGACTCCCAGCTCTGTGCTCTAGCCATTAGGCCACACTGCTTCTCTAATGCTAACCGATGGGGCTACTATGGTAGATAACAGTGGGACCTTCCTGGGGCCATGGCCGGTGGAGCACCACCCAGGTCTGTTTCCTCACAGCCGGGCACTTTGCGGGGTAATAATAATAATAATGTTGGTATTTGTTAAGCGCTTACTATGTGCAGAGCACTGTTCTAAGCGCTGGGGTAGATACAGGGTAATCAGGCTGTCCCACGTGAGGCTCACAGTTAATCCCCATTTTACAGATGAGGTAACTGAGGCACAGAAAAGTTAAGTGACTCGCCCACAATCACACAGCTGACAAGTGGCAGAGCTGGGAGTCGAACCCATGACCTCTGACTCCGAAGCCCAGGCTCTTTCCACTGAGCCACGCTGCTTCCCAACGTAGAGGAAGGAGGATAGACGGCAAGTGACAGTGTGATTCTCTGCTTCTCTCCATGTCAGTCTGGGATCCCTTTGCCCTTTCCAAGTTGACGGCGCTGAGGTGGGTTTTGCGGACCTGGGATTTGGATACATCTGGAGGCTTCAATGACCCATGAAGCTCCTACCCTCTGGGCGTGGTGTATCCTACAAACCACATAGAAGCAGCATGGCATAGTAGATAGAGCACGGGCCTGGGAGTCAGATCACGGCTTCTAGTATCGGCTCCGCCATTTGTCTGCTACGTAACCTGGGGAGAGTCACTTCATTCATTCACTCATTCCTTCAATAGTATTTATTGAGCGCTTACTATGTGCAGAGCACTGTACTAAACGCTTGGAATGTACAAACCGGTAACAGAGACAGTTCCTGCCCTTCGACGGGCTTACAGTCTAATCGGGGGAGACAGCCAGACAAAAACAATAGCAATAAATAGAATCGAGGGGATGAACATCTCATTAAAACAATAGCAAATAAATAGAATCAAGGAGATGTACATCTCATTAACAAAATTAATAGGGTAATGAAAATATATACAGTTGAGCGGACGAGTACAGTGCTGAGGGGAGGGGAAGGGAGAGGGGCGGGACAGAGGGAAAGGGGGGGAAAAGAGGGCTTAGCTGAGGGGAGGTGAATGGCGAGGAGAGAGAGCAGAGGGAAAAGGGGGAGCTCAGTCTGGGAAGGCCTCTTGGAGGAGGTGAGCTGTAAGTAGGGTTTTGAAGAGGGGAAGAGAATGAGTTTGGCAGAGGTGCGGAGGGAGGGCATTCCAGGACTGCAGGGGGACGTGGCCCAGGGGTCGACGGGGGGATAGGCGAGAACGGAGGACTTCACTTCTCTTCATTTCACTTCTCTGTGTCTCAGTTGGCTCATCAGTAAAATGGGGATTAAAACTGTGAGCCCCACATGGGACAACCTGATTCCTTATATCTACCCCAGCGCTTAGAACAGTGGTTGGCACATAGTAAGCGCTTCACAAATACCATCATCATCACGTCACTTCTCTGGGCCTCAGTTACCCCATCTGTTAAATGGGGATTTAGACTATGAGACCTACGTGGGACAGGGACTGTTTCCGACCCGATTTACTTGTATCCACCCCAGCGCTTAGTAAAGTGCCTGGCACATAGTAAGCATTTAACAAATACCACAGTTACTATTATTTTCATTATTATTATGGTTAATGGAAACAGTTCCTGGCACCAAGCCCCAGAGCAGCAGGGAAGGGAGGGAGTTTCCCCACAGGAGAGAAAATAAGCAGAGGGAAAGTGTGCTTCTTCCAGCTGTGTTGGGGGTGGCTTTTGACAGGGAGAGGATTAGAAGCAGTGCGGTACAGTTTCATCATGAGACCCGTGGACTTCAGCCCTGCCAGACCCCTGCCTTAATTCAGCCCCTTTTCAGAGGAAGGTATTAGTCACTGATAAATTTCTGACTAATTGTGAATGTTACAGTTTAAAAGGAACCATTCCCAAATTAGGATCTTTTTATTAGCCAGTTTTTCTCGACAGTAGAAATGAACTGATTTTAAAATAAAAATGAAAGGGATGAATCACTTTTTTGTCACTATAAATAAAGCCCCAAAGCCAACAAAGGGTAGCTGTCATTGAGATTTAGCCAAACCAACAATACTAAACTTCAATTTCTTTTGGCATTTTAAAGTAATTGTATGTTTTCTAGAAAGTGATCTAATTTGAGAAGAAAATGAAAACACCTGGTGTCTTGTGCTTAGTTAAATCTAGTTTAATATCTAATGGTTAGTATCATTATCATTATCACCACCACCCCAATTACTTATTAAATCCGTTCTTCATGCAGACTCTGGAAACTACATACCAGTTTGAAAACACGTTCCATGACTACAGTCCACACAGTTATATGCTATGAGCCTGAGACTTCAACTGTATCATCTCATAGAACCTTAGTTTAGGGATATTGTTTCCAATTGCTTTCAATGGTATTTATTGAGCACTTACTATGAGCTGAGCGAATACAATGGAATGGATAGACACCAATCTTGCATTTCCTCCTGCCTTCAGGACAGTGTTGCTTGGTTGTCCCTCCAACTCCTCCAACTCAACATGTTGAAAAATGAACTCCTCATCTTCCTGCTCAAACCTTTCCATCACAGTTGACAAGGCACCACCCTCTGTGCCTCCCAAGCCCGCAACTTCGTCTTTATCCTGGACTTATCTCTTTCTTTAACCCAATAATAATAATAATGTTGGTATTTGTTAAGTGCTTACTACGTGCAGAGCACTGTTCTAAGTGCTGGGGTAGATGCAGGGTAATCAGGTTGTCCCACATGAGGCTCACAGTCTTCATCCCCATTTTACAGACGAGGTAACTGAGGCACAGAGAAGTGAAGTGACTTGCCCACAGTCACATAGCTGACAAGCGGCAGAGCCGGGATTCGAACCCATGACCTCTGTCTCCCAAGCCCGTGCTCTTTCCACCGAGCCATGCTGCTTCTCTACAAATATTCACCCAAATATTCAGTCTGTTTCCATCCTCCCTTTCCTTTCCATCACACTGCTACTGTGTTGGTCCAAGAACTTGTCATATCCCATCTAGATTACTGCATCAGCCCCCTTGCTGAGCGCCCCACCCCCCACACCGCCCCAGCCTTCAACCTCTCTCTTTTCCAGTCCCACTAGATTTTGATTACCCACTAGATTGTAAAGTCCTCGTGGGCAGGGATAGTGTCTACTAGGATATTATTGGGGATCTTCAGCCTTAAGTCTTGGCCAGTTCTGCATGGCTGCGCCATCTTTAGGGAAGCATCGTGGCCTGATGGAAAGAACACGGGCCTGGAAATCAGAGGATGTGGGTTCTAATTCCGGCTCTGCCACAAGTCTGCTCTGTGACCTTGGGCAAGTCACTTCACTTCTCTGTAACTCAGGTACCTCATTTTAGGTCTGTGAGCCACATGTATCCGACCTGATTGCCTGGTATCCCTCGTATTCCCAGCCCTGAGAACAGTGTTTGGCACATTGTAAACACTTAAAATACCACAAATATTATTATGTCTAGGCTGATTCTGGGAAGGAAGCAAATGAATCTTATGCAAGTCCATGGAAAAAATGCCCCCAAGATACAGCCTTTCCCAGTGCATCCTTGTTTTTGAGGAACACATCTAGAGAAGCAGTGGAGTTTAGTGGAAAGAGCCTGGTCTTGGGAGTCAGAGGTCATGAGTTTGAATCTCAGCTCTGCCACTTGTCAGCTGTGTGACTGTGGGCAAGTCACTTAACTTCTTGGTACCTCAGTTCCCTCATCTGTAAAATGGGGATTAAGACTGTGAGCCCCACGTGGGACAACCTGATTACCCTGTACCTACCCCAGCGGTTAGAACAGTGCTCTGCACATCGTAAGCACTTAACAAATACCAACATCATTATTATTATTATTGTTTGTGGGGAGCTGGCTTTTTTCAAAAGGGAGTCACGGAGCCTTCATTTCCAAATCCAGAGCATGGATCTTTTCAAGGCAGTGTCGACGGATTAAGTTGGAACTGGCAATCCCAAGAAAACGTTTTTTTTGATTTAGCAATACCAGACCCACTTTCTGAGTTGCTTTGAGAATTAGGAAAGATGAGGGGCATCTTGGGATTCATGTTGACAGTGAAATATGGGTGCTGGAGCTGGCCAAGCTGAGTGTTGAGTAAATAATGTTCATCCTGCTGAACTGTATGCTACTGGGAGACATTTTATCATCAGACTGGGCTTTCACTAATGTCTTTCCAGGAAAATGAGATTGGAATGGAAGATCCTCTTCCATGTGGAATTGCTTTATATTTTACCTAGAAGTGAAGGGTACAGTGTAAGGAAATAATTGAAAATGAGAAATAAACCAGAATAAGATATATACATGTGTAATTGCCAATTGCTTTTTTCTGAACCAGATTCTGACAAAGTTTTTTGTTTGGCATTGCAGCAGCAGAATTTATTGAGTGTCTCCTATGCGTGGAACACTGTACTCCACATTTTGGTACCCAAAATAGATGAAAAAATACAGTTCCTGCTTTTAAGCGGTTCCTACAGAGGGTGAATGGTTTCTTCGCAGATAAATTGTGGGCAGGAAATGTGTCTACCAACTCTGTTATGTTGTTATATTGTATTCACCGGAGTGCTTAGTACAATGCTCTGCACACAGTAAGCACTCAAAAATATATGATTGATAAAAGCTGCTCACACACACTCAGATCCCTCCATCACTGTGGAGAAAAGCACCATGGCAACGGCCACCTTGCCTCCTGCCACCGAGGGTCCCTGCTCCCAGAAAACTCTGTGCCTGCCGTGCCGGAACTAAAAGTTGCTCCCGAATGCTCTCAGACTCTTCCATCCCTACTGAGACTTTGAGCCTATTTTTTGCATTTGTTTGTATTATGTTTTAATGTTTTATCACTCCTGATGTGTCTTTCTCCAATTCCTTCTGTCCACTTAAGCAATTAGATTGTGAGCCCCCCAAGGAATCAATCAATCATATTTATTAATCACTTACTGTGTGCAGAGCACTGTACTAAGCACATAGGAGAATACAACACAACAATATGAGAGGCACATTCCTTGCCCACAGTGGCGCTTACATTCTAGAGGGGGAACAGAAACCGTGTCTAATTCCCACCTGTGTATTCTCTCCCAGCACTTAGTATGCACACAGTAAGTACTTAATACTATTACAACTACTTCAAATCTGCAGAAATAAGTAAGCACAAACTGCAAACATATGAGTTAAATTAACATAGGTACAAGGGAAAAAATAAAGTTAAAACAATTTTGAATAACTAAACAATTAAACAAGTGAGCATCAAAGTGACTGATTGGATGACATGCTAGGGAGTGGAGATTAATCCAGAATTTCCTCTAGAAGCAAGTAGATTTTTGAGGAGGGTAATGAGAATGGGGAGGAATGTGGTTTGGTGAATTTGTTGTAATTATGCTTCTGAAGTTATGTCCTCTCAAGGAACTGAACACATTCCCTATGTATTCCAGAATCTCTTTGTTCTGCTAGTTGGGGACTCAGATCTGGGGAAGTTTGCTTTGGTCAATCTTGGACAGCCTTATTTAAGAGATCTTGAAAGGATTTGTTAGACTTTTGTGCCACCATCTTTGATCTAGGCAAGGATCTATTCTCCAGTTGGATACCTGGAACAGCACAGTGTTCAATGAGATAAACACTTAGTACAGTGCTTTGCACATAGTGAGAATTCAATAAATATAATAATAATAATGTTGGTATTTGTTAAGCGCTTACTATGTGCAGAGCACTGTTCTAAACGCTGGGGTAGACACAGGGGAATCAAGTTGTCCCACGTGGGGCTCACAGTCTTAATCTCCATTTTACAGATGAGGTAACTGAGGCACAGAGAAGTCAAGTGACTCGCTCACAGTCACACAGCTGACAAGTGGCCGAGCCGGGATTCAAACCCATGACCTCTGACTCCAAAGCCCGTGCTCCTTCCACTGAGTCACGCTGCTTCTCTGCAATATGATTGAATGAGTGAATAAAAATAATTATGGTACTTACTAAGCACTTACTATGTGCCAAGCGCCATTCTGTGTTCTAGGGTAGATACAAGTTAATCGGATGGGACTTAGTCCCTGTCCTACATGGAGCTCTCAGTCTTTATCCCCATTTTACCATTGATGTAACTGAGGCTCAGAGAAGCTGTGACTTGACCAAGGTCACAAAGCAGACAAGTGGCAGAGTTTGGATTAGAACCCAGGTCCCTTTGATTCCCAGGCCTATGCTCTCTCCACTAAGTCACCCTGCTGCATGAGATGCCAGGAGATTCAGAAAAAAACAGCGTGCTTTTCAAAGCATTAACAGATAGATTTGGAAATCAGGGTCTACCAATTGCGGGTAGAGTCTCTCTCAGCAGCTTTATGGTTGAGAGACTTTGAGGCAGCAGGGATGTTGCCTCTGAAATTTTGTTCTCTTTCACCTCTCCCACCTTTATTATTTTTATTTTTAGAATTTTCTATCTGCCCAGGGATGCTACAGGGCAACAATTCATCTGTGGTCTCTGACCATATCGGATTGCGAATGGAGTTGGAGTCAGATACGTAAGGAAAGATTAAAATAATAAAGCTAAACTGATAAAGTAGCAAAACAAGGATAGTAATTTTAAGATTTGAGTTAGGTTGCTGATAGAAGAGCAGCTTCCAGGCTCCTCACACCACTCTGACAGGGTTGTTGCTCGCTAGTCCAAGGAACAACAGCAGTATTCTAGTGCTTTACCTTCTCATGTTGTTTTGTCTTTGTGTATTAAATAGTACAAGCCCCTCTCCAGCCTTTCGATTGTGAACTCCCTGGGGGCTGGGAACAAGCTAGTTTATCTTTTATTGTATTATTCCGCAGTGTCTAGTAATCAATTGTATTTTTTGAGCACTTACTGTGTGCAGAGCACCATACTAAGTACTTGGGACAGTACAATAGACATATTCCCGATTTGTACATTCCAAGCAGTTAGTACAGTGTTCTGCACATAGTAAGCACTCAATAAATACTATTGAATGAATATTCCTTGCTCTCAAGGAGTTTACAACCTAGCGGGGAAAAACAGTCTCTTACATGTTACAGGTAAGTCAGACATACACAGAGTGGGGGGTTGGGGTTAGTATCAACTTGCTTTGTGGATTTGGATTTAATTGTATGGGTGGCAGAGAAGACAGGGAGAATAAGGTGGAGAGATGAGAAATTGGTCAGGAAAGGCTTCTTGGAGAAGATATGATTTGGTAGGACTTTGATAGTGTTGGTCAGCCAGATTTGAAGAGGGAGGGCTTTCAGGCAGGAGTGAGGGAGTGAACAAGAGGTCGACGGACAGGGAGGTGATCCTGAGGCACCGTCAGGAGGTTGGTGTTACTGGAACGAAGTGCATAGGCTGAGTTATAGAGGAAGAGGACTGAGGGAGAGAGAGAGAGAGGTAAGCTGATGGTAAGGAGTTTCTGTTTAATACAGTGATAGATAGTAACAATAATAATAATGATAATGTTGGTATTTGTTAAGCGCTTACTTGGTGCCGCGCTCTGTTCTAAGCACTGGGGTAGATACAGGGTCATCAGTTTGTCCCATGTGAGGCTCACAGTCTTAATCCCCATTTTACAGATGAGGTAACTGAGGCACAGAGAAGTAAAGTGACTTGCCCAAAGTCACACAGCTGGCAGGTGGTGGAGCCGGGATTAGAACCCATGACCTCTGACTCCTAAGCCTGTGCTCTTTCCACTGAGCCACGCTGCTTCTCTAAGAAGCAGATGGCCAACCATCTAAGAAGACAGATGGGCAAGCATTGGATGTTTATGAGGTGTGGAGAAATGCAATGTTATTATTATTATCATTTTTATGGTATTTGTTAAGCACTTACCATTCATTCAATTGTATTTATTGAGCACTTACTCCGTGCAGAAAACTGTACTAAGCATTTGCGAGAGTACGATGCAACAAAGAATAGACACATTCCCTCCAGCACACTGTTCTATGAGCTGGAATATATACAAGCTAATCGGTTTGGACAAAGTTCATGTTCCACCTGGAGCTCACAGTCTTAAGCCCCATTTAACAGTTGAAGAAACTGAGGCACAGAGAAGTTAAGTGTCTGTGTCTTGACCAAGGTCATACAGCATGAAATCGTCAGATTCAGGATTAGAACCCAGGTTTTCTGACTCCCAGGCCCATTCTCTTTTTACTAGGCCGTGCTCCTTCTCAGCAGTTTGCAGACCCATTTTTTTGGAAGAGTGACCCATAGCATTGAGTGAAATATGGACTGAAGAGGGGAGAGAGTGGAGTCAGGGAGATCAGCAAGAAGGCTGATGCAGTAATCGAGGCTAGGTATGACAACTGCTTCGACTAAGTAATAGCTTAGCTGAAGAGGAAAGGGTGAATATTTCTGAGGATGTGAAGATAGAACTGATGGGATTTGGTGACTGTCTGAATATGCCCGTAGAAGTAGAGAGTTGAGTCCAGTACAGCGCTTTGCATACAGTAAGGATTAAATAAATGCCTGTATAGACCTTCCCAGCGTCTATAGAGCAGATGGGAAAGATGTTACCAATGCAGGATATTCGAGCGGCTGTTACGTAGCCCATCAGTCGATCATTCAATCAATGGTATTTATTGAGCACTTACTATGTACAGAGCACTGTACTAAGCACACCCGAGAGAACAATACAGCAAAATTAGTGGACACATTCCCTTTCCATAATGAGCTTACAGTCTAGAGGGAGAGATAGACAATAGTATAAATAAATAATTTACAATATATACATATATATGTATAGGTTGTTTAAAGATAATAATAATGTCGGTATTTGTTAAGTGCTTTCTATGTGCAGAGCACTGTTCTAAGCGCTGGGGTAGATACAGGGTAATCAGGTTGTCCCACGGGAGGCTCACAGTTAATCCCCATTTTCCAGATGAGGTAACTGAGGCACAGAGAAGTTAAGTGACTTGCCCACAGTCACCCAGCTGACAAGTGGCAGAGCTGGGATTCAAACCCATGATTTCTGACTCCCAAGCCCGGGGTCTTTCCACTGGGCCACGCTGCTGTGTCCCTGGCATCGCTATGACTCGACAGCAAAAGGCAACAACAGATAGCATAAAGTGTAGTGAGATGACATAGGGCACCCACAAGAACAGAGGACAGAACAAATGCTTTAAAGACGTGGTGAAATGCAATCTCAGATAATGCAGCATAGTAATAGACTGTTGGAAGATAAGCACAGCAGATAGACCAGCCTGGGATACGGCGGTCAGGAGCGGGATTGTTCTCGAGCAGCATCTTGGGGAAGGTCGGAAGAACAAGAGATGGGCTCAAAAATAGCATTAGATGCCGCAAATAGATCAGCACAGTAAAAGGAGATCTTTACCACCGCCCCCCCGAACCCAGTATGGAATGGACTGTCAGCGCACATTCATTTTTTTCAGTCCACCCACACAAAAGGCTGATTTTGTGCCCAGTGGCTCCACATTGGCCTTTCAACCCCATTCTCTCAGACAGATAATACACCCATCGGACACAATGACTCTGGGCAAGCCCAGCTGCAGAGTCACTGCTGCCAAAACTGAAGGACAGACAGATGAGGTCAGTTATCCACACGTGTCAGAGTTACTCACCCATTGATCTAGGGCGAGGTCTAACTCTGCTGCCTACCCACTCCTTAAGATACCCAGTTTAAATCTGAGTGAGTGTCTGTTGCAAACTCTGTCTTGCTGTGGTCGTAGGTGTAAAGTTATCAATCTGAGCTTCCATTATTCCAAGAAAGCGGGTGGAAGAATTTACATGTGTTGTAAGAAAACTGTCAGATAAAATCAGAACAAATTTGTGTCTGAATTCCCTCCGACAAGCATAGCCCTCTCATGAATATATCGCCCGATATTTGTAGCAGAAATCAAAACTAAGGTTTATTGCCTTCTCAGACTTCAGTGGTGTTTTTTGCCCAGTGTTTTTCCATGGTTTTTTTAATAGATTACAGGTATATTTTTTATCTTGTTGTTTAAAGCTGAAAGACAACCCAACGGTCCTGACAACAAGTGGCATACTATAGAAGCATTCATCTCTCTCTGCCTTCATAACTTCTGGAAAATGCTTCTTTATAGCTACCTTCCTGCTGGCTCTTCAAATAATCACCTTCAGAAAGAGCTCGATAGAGGAGTCTATTGTGTTTGAGTCCTATGTCTTAGAAACTTGTTTCCTGATGACTTTCCTTTCCCACTCTGCAAGTCACTTTTTTATCTTCCAGTTTCCAGAGGCTCCTTTTTTCAAAAATGGCGACACTTGTTCTCCTCCTCCTCTTCCTCCTCCTCCTCACTTGTCTGCTCGTGCTCTCACTGATTGCGCTCACGGGCATGTACAGGGCTTTGGCTAATTAATTGCTTCGGCGGAGCAGTGGAGGGTGCTTTTCTAGATTGCATTTTCTGCAGGAAAATGAGATTTATTAAAAGAAAAAGAGAAGTAGGACTTGATTCTTATCTTTAATATGCATCCTTATATTAGAATGAGAATTGAGTTTTTGTTACGAGAATGTAACTGTCCTATCAGATAACAGCCCAGCAATGGCCCAGAAAAAAGTAGGAGAGCAGGATTTGGGGGAAAAAAATAATGACTTTTGTCAGTGCCATCCTTGTCCAAAAATGCGCCATATTGCTTTGTAAGTATTTTCATTAATAAGAAATCATATGACCCTTCCTTTGAATTGTGTTAGTGCCAAGGCATAATTTTACATTCTCAAGCTACGGCAAAATAGTATTTGAAAAATAAGGTTGAAACTTTCTCTCTGGCTAAAAAAAAACCACACACACAAAAAAAAAAACCTCTCAAAAAAGCAAATCACCCATCTCCTGGCCGAGGGAAATCTTGAATGTGATGGCCCCTTTATCCCATCCACCTTATCTCGCCTTTTTGAAGTGAGAGGGGGACAATCACTCCCTTCAGGTGATGTGTCAGAGTCTGTCAGAGTCACCTGGTAATGGGTTTCTGTGGCGTGTTTCTTACTGTCGTCTCAATCTGTTTCATTGTCTGTTCCTCAATTTCTTTCCGGCCTCAGTTTCTTTCCGGCCTCTTCCACAGCTCCTGCATCTTTTGAAGCCAGAGCAGTAGGACAGGTGGGAGATCAATGCAACAACCACACAATTCCCAGGAACAAAAACAGATGGTGTAAAATAATTTTTGAACACAGAGAAACACACCCTCACACCCCTGTTTTGGGTTCTTCTAAGGGGAAAAACTTTGGAGCTGATAATGTGACATCACTCTTCAGCAGGAAGAACAGTTGTTGGGGATCAGTCCATAATTATTCATTCTTGGCCATATTCCCCAAGCCGTCCTTCCCTTTTTGTTCCAGGAAGGCAGAATCTATTTCTAGTTAAGGAAAGTGAGGCTCGTCAGGCACAACACAAATGTCAGAAATAGGTAAATCCTGATACTGTGATCTGTAAGTATGACATTTCGCATCACATAAAGAAATCCTTGACATGGTATTCATCTGGATTTTTCTTCAACAGAGGAGGGGGGAGGTGATTGGTGAATAGTCAGCATCACTTCCTCCCCCTTAGAAGCTAATGCTATTCACATTAAAGTTCTATTTACTCCTGTCAGTGTGGCCAAAAAGACCCCTTTTTTTGGAAGAAGGATAGATTCCTGCTATACTAATGAGCTTCCCTGATATGGGGCCTCTCCCTGTTTTTGAGCTTTATTTCCAGGCCCACACTTACATGTGTTTTCGGTACATGATTTCAATAGAACGCGATGGGACGATGATGAAATGTTCTTTCAGGCATACAATTCCATCAAGTCACGCGATCCAAAGTTTGGCATGAATAAACTGGAGAGTAGAAAGAGCATGACATGGCATTGGTCAAGGAGAGAATGCCACTTCATTTCCCAGCCTTAGACTCACTGAACTATTCTGGAGAGCGGCTTGTGTTTCTGCCACTTTACAGTTTTAGATACAGTAAAATTACAGTGAATGGCTGAAGCATAAAGCACCGTTCTGCTAGTGGAGGTCTTAAAAACATAATAAGACTTTGAATCGAAAACTATCGGTCATCATACCTTCAAACCATTTACCCCATCACATAATTCCCGTTGGGTCAATGGTTACTCTGTCAAATTTTTCCCTCGGTCAAAATAAATTCTTGAATAAGCCTATATGCATGAGTGCGAAGGAGGGTATATGTAAGTTCATAAGTCCATAGGTTACTGAAGGAATGTATGGTTTAAAATGCTGGGAAATTAATCATGACTTAAAATCATGGGGAATTCTTGGATAACGGGAGATTTTAGAAGAGTTTTACATTTGAGAAGACCTCTAATCTGTCTGATTTCGGGAGGACGATCCAAACTGGAGAAAGAGAGCGAGATAGAGGTAGGAGTTTGGCTTTGGGAAGCCAACAGTGAGATGGGAAATAGTGGGTGAAGATGGCTTATAGATAAGCTAGGGTCTGAGGGAAACTGATTTTAAAGGGGAATTTTTTTGGCTACCTTTGTTTTTATTTACATCAACATAGGGTTTTGAGAAGAGATTGTAAGCTCATTGCAGGCAAGGAATGTGTCTATTGACTCGGTTACACTGTACTCTCTCAAGTGCTTAGGACAGTGCTCTGCACACGGTAAGTACTCAATAAATACCATTGACTGATATGGACTGAGGAAGATGATTTTTGCTGCAATGGGTAATATAGCTTGGGGTGGGGAAGGAGCTTAGAAGACTGGAGCCTGGGAGACCAATGAGGACCCTAATTCATTCATTCATTTGTATTTATTAAGCGATTATTGTGTGCAGAGCACTGAACTAGGTTCTTGGGAGAAAGTACAAACTACAGTAAGCAGTGATATTCCCTTCCCACATTGAGCTCACAGCCTAGAGCTCACGGTCCCGACCCTAATGAAACAGTGGAACTGTGGTAAGATTAGAGAGGCAGAGGTTTTGAGGAAAGGTTTGGATCTGGGAGATATTTTGGAGTAAGAATCAGGAGGATTTGGCAGTAGACTGATGATGAAAGCTCATCGATGATGAAGAGTTAAGGATGACACCAAGGTTGAGGATATATGGGTTGGGTAGGATGGTGGTGTTATTGATTGAGATGGGAAACTTAGGGGAAAAATGAGGAAGGCCTGGAAGTCAGAATCCCCTGGGTTCTAATGCTGGCTCTGCTACTTGTCTGCTGTGAGACCTTGGACAAGTCACTTCACTTCTCTGTGCCTCAGTCACCACATCTGGAAAATGGGGATTAAGACTGTGAGGCCCATGTGGGACACGGTCTGTTTCCAACCCAATTAACTCATATCTACTCCAACATTTCTTACAGTGCCTGAAACGTTCTAAGTACTTAACAAATACCGTTAAAAAAGAAGTTCTGTTTTAGAGGTGCTGAGCTGGAGTTATCAGCAGGACTTCCGAGGGGAGATGTCCTGGAGGCAAGGAAAAATGTGGAATCATAGGTTAGATTCGTTCATTCATTCAATTGTATTTATTGAGCGCTTACTGTGTGCAGCCTACTGTACTGAGCACTTGGGAAAGTATACTACAACAATAAACAGTGACATTCCCTGCCCACAGTGAGCTTCCAGTCCAGACGGTTCATTCAGTTATATTTACGGAGCCCTTACTGTGTGCAGAGCACTCTGCTAAGTGCTTGGAAAAGTACAATATAACAATGAACAGACACATTCCCTGCCCACATTGAACTTACAGTCTAGAGGGGAGTCAGATGAGAGGACAAAGGTAGATAGATGGATTTGGGAATCACCTGCATAAAGGTAGTAGACGAAGCCACTTAGTGCAGTGGTCTGCAGACAGTCAGCGCTCAATAAATATGATTGAATAAATGAACCAGCAAGCTTTTCAAGACAGTGCTTTAAAGGAACGAGAGTAGAGAACCCAGAACAGAATCTTTACCCACACTTAAAAGAATGAGAGGCAGAGGAAGTGCCTGTGGATGACTCTGAGAATGAACTATAAGAGAGATAGGAGAACCAGGTTAATTATCAACAGTACAGTCCTTGAATGTGGGCAGATCACCAGTATTGAAACGACGCTCACTTCAGCACAGCTCCTCTGGGTAGGATGGATTAGAAGAGTGCAAATAGCAAGATGACCAAGCAGTGACTGAAAGCTGACCTGAAAGGGAGCATATGCAACCCTGGAAGGGAGGACAAAAATTTTTATGACCTGGTGGAGAAGTAGCATGGCTTAGTGGATAGAGAATGGGCCCAGAACTCAGAAGGAACTGGGTTCTAATCCTGGCTTCACCACATGTCTGCTGTGTGACTTTGGGCAGGTTGCCTATCTTTTCTCGCCTCGGTTACCTCTACTGTAAAATGGGCATAAGCATGTGAACCCATGAAGGACAGGGACTGTGTCCAACCTGATGAACTTGTATCTACCTCAAACACTTAAAAGAGTGCTTGGCACATAGAGTTTAGCTAGTACCATAATAATTATTATTTTAGTATCATACAGTGGGATGTCACAGAGGTCTGTTTGGAAAGGTGGAAGACAGACCAGCCTGGTGGGCTGAAATAGGTCAAAACATCATTCTCCATGAGCTAAGATTTCACAAAGGAACCAATGAATGAATCAGTGATCTTTACTGGGCACTTACATTGTGAAGAGCACTGTACTAGGTACTTAGGAGAGTACAATACAATAAAGTTGGTTGACAGGTAGTTGTCCCCTGCCCATAATGTGCTTACAGACTAGTGGAGGAAACAAATGTCATAAAGTAAAATTATGGATGTTATTTATTTATGTAATGTATTTATTCATATTAATGTCTCAGTGTAGCTTAGTGAAACGAGCGCGGACTTGCGAGTCAGAGGTCGTGAGTGCTAAACCCGGTTCCACCACTTGTCAGCTGTGTGACTTTGGGCAAGTCACTTAACTTCTCTGTGCCTCAGTAGCCTCATCTATAAAATGGGGATTAAGACTGTGAGCCCCACGTGGGACAACCTGATTACCTTGTAACCATTCCAGAGCTTAGAACAGTACTTGGCACATAGTAAGTACTTAACAAATACCTTATTATTATTATTATTACACTATAAGCTCAATGTACACAGGGAATGTGTCTATTTTTATATTGTACAGTGCTTTGCACAGAGTAAGCACTCAAAAATAGGATTGAATGAATGAATGAAGTGCTGTGGGGCTGAGGGTAGGGGGAAAGTGCCCCGAGGGCTTAGACAAAACCTGAACTAAGAGCCAGGTTCAAAAACGGGGACCAATCATTCCTCCATTCAATCATATTCATTGAGTGCTTACTGTCTGCAGAGCACTGTACTAAGCGCTCGGAAAGTACAACTCAATCAAGTTTCAGTTCTTCGATAGAGGAACACTTCCGTTCCTATGACAATGAGATCTGGATCGACCACAGAATAGAAAATTGACTTGGGTATTTCCATGCTCTCTCCTATCCGTAAACCACACTCAACCTTAGTTGTCAGGGAGGAATCACTTCAAATGAGGTACTGAAATGCAGTCGGCTCCTGAGCTTAGAAGCAATTGTTTGTCCCAATAGTCTATTGCTGTCACATTGTTTGAGACCATGCTTCACCACGTCTTGATAGTCTTTATTCTGCCCTCCTGGCTAATTTGTGTCTCCTTCCCGTTCACTGTGGAAAATGGATGGCAGCAGCCAGAAAAGAGATGATAATATAAGCTCGCTACCTCATGATGGTTCTGTTTACGCCATAGGAGGAACACTCCTGGAGTCTTTAACTTTCTTAAAGATTTTATTGATATTGCTTGTCATATCCCATTGCCTGAAAATGCAGTTGTTATAATTATCATTGATTAGAGTAAAGTTAATTTTGTGAAATTTTAAGGAAGACGTGAAGTGTGCTACTAAAGATCGATTTTTTTTAAACACTCCACTGAGATTTATAAATATATTTCTGGATTTATCGTGTCTCTCTCGGAAGATCGAAAAACTGGGAAGATAAAGGAAAGGAGAGGTTATCCCAGTTCAAAGATGTTGGTGAGATGGAACCAGGTGTAGGGTTATTTGATGAGTAGCTTTCTAAGTGCTTCATAGAGAAAATAATGGAGAGTGCAAATACCCTGAATAGTTGAATGTTAATCACTTTGAGGTGTCTCTTCTCTGATGGATAAATATTGCTTCATTTGGCATTAAATATGATGGATGCGTACCTCCAGAGCGCATTTATTTCAGGCAGTCAGTATTGTCCTTTTTTCAGTTAAAGTTTTAAGACACTGTTCAGTGTTTATTTGAAGTTGTAGCATCTACCTTCAATGTTTATGATCTTGAACTACGTTTCATCTTTCAACCAATGTTTTGGATGGGTATTCTCTTTCCACAGTGATGCTGATATAAGTTTCTTGTGATCTTGGTATTCACCGATTGATGTTTAAACCCATTCTTTATTGGAATTTCCACACAATCTTAGAATGCCTCAATATTCCAAAACCACTTGGACTTTCAATTTAAAACAACACCTCCCACTCCAGTTTCATAGTTCGCAATGGCAAAGTAACGGCATAAAGTCTCTGACAGTGGAAACGGTAAACTTGGAGCAATCACACAGTAGTTGCAACGGTTACAGTCATAATAATAGTGATAAAAATAATTATTGTATAACTTGTTAAGCACTAACCGTGTGCCAAGCACCGGGTAGAGACAAGATAATCATATTAGGCCCAGTCTCTGTCTCACATGGAGCTCACAGCCTAAGGAGAAAGGGCAAAAGGCATTTAATTCCCATTTTACAGATGAGGAAACCTAGGTACAGAGAAGTTAAATGACTTTTAAATGACTTGTCTAAGGTTGCACATGTGGAGTTGAGTTTAGCCCTCCTTCATCCTCATTATTTTTTGTGCTTATGTGAGCAGGGGGCATGTGGGGTATGAAGAGAGAGTTTGAGTTATCCAATGTAGAGAAGCAGCATGACTCAGTGGAAAGAGCCTAGACTTGGAAGTCAGAGGTCATGGGTTCTAATCCCTGCTCCGTCACGTGCCAGCTGTGTGACTTTATTATTATTATTACTTGAAAACAACAGCAATGACAATACAAGTCTGTGTCTGGGTGACTGAAAAAGCCATTGTGTGACTCACGGTCCCAATCTCATAGTGCACACAAAAAGACTGTCCCTTGCTGTGCTGTCATGTTTGTTGTTTGCAACACCGGTTCATCATGGCAAAGAGATAGACCAGCCACACCCACAACTTGCCCCTTACCTGTCCAAATTTCCTGTTAGATCTCTCGTCTATTCTTTGTTCAAACAACTCTTGAAATGAGATTTGAATGGAAGTCATTTTATGATGGTAAAAAGAAAGAAAATATGAAGTGTTCTTCCACTTGGCTGCTATCCAGTATTTAGTAGGACCGAAAGAGTTGAGGGCCTGTATTAGTCCCTCAGAGGAGAGAGGTAAGAGAATTTCAGTATCCCTTTCTGGCACTGACAACAAGATAACCCAAGGAACAGTTCAAATTGTGTCATATCGCATCATATGACTGGCAGGTATCAATCGTATGGTGCCATGTAGGATCGTAATTCAACTCGCAATAGGGATTGGTCGATTTGATAGGGTGCCCATACACATTTGTAATCCAGTCAGTCGCTTCTTCTGCAAATTGCACCCCATCACTTTCTCAGTGTTCGTCTCCTGGGTATCCAGTCACATGGATAAGGATGGGGCATCACATTTTTTTTTAAATGGTATTTCTCAAGCAACTTACTATATAGCAGGCATTGTTCTAGATACTGGGGTGGATACAACCTAATCAGGTTTGACACAGTCTCTGTCCCATATGGGGGACTCAGTCTAAAGCCCCTTTTTACAGATGAGGTAACCGAGGCACAGAGAAGCTAAGAGACTCTCCCAACATCACTATCCTTTCCCTTTACATCCCGAGCTT
This sequence comes from Ornithorhynchus anatinus, assembly GCF_004115215.2. Classification (NCBI taxonomy): domain Eukaryota; kingdom Metazoa; phylum Chordata; class Mammalia; order Monotremata; family Ornithorhynchidae; genus Ornithorhynchus; species Ornithorhynchus anatinus. The sequence continues at coordinate 100,456,387 of NC_041729.1, read as the reverse complement.
TCCTTTTTGTTGTAATCCATTGTGAACCTCAAACCCAGGCAACTGTCCAAGCCCTTCATCAGCTTCCTGGTATTCTCAGCATGCACCACTCCTTGTGACGAATTCCATGTGCGAACCCCAATGCTATGGAGAAGTGATATATTTTATCTGAGTTGGGAAGCGGCATAACGTAGTGGATACAGCAGGGGCCTGGGAGTCAGAAGGTCATGGGTTCTAATCGTGACTCTGCCATTTATCTGCTGTGTGACTTTAGGCAAGTCACTTTACTTCTCTGTACCTTATTTGCATCATCTGTAAAAATGGGGATTGAGAATGTGAACCCCACATGGGACAGGGACTCTGTCCAACCTGATTTGCCTGTATCCACCCCAGTGATTAGTCCAGTGCTTGGCACGTAGTAAATGCGTTATAAATACCACAATTTCTACCTACCACTCTCAACCTCCAGGGGAGGGGACCCTGATCCAGGTGTTCTGGCATTTAGGGACCACTGTGGGCATACTCCCCTTGTCCAATCCCTCCATGGTTTTGTCAACCCCATTCATGCCCCATCTCCCCATAGGGTAGAGACAGAATCAGGCAATCATTTTTATTGAGTGCTTACTGTGTGTACAGCACTGCACTAATTGCTTGGGAGATTACAGTTTAATATAACAGACATATTTTCTGCCCACAGTGAGTTTATAGTCCAGAGGATGAGCTAACAGGTGGCTGCACTTCTGTCTGCAGAGATCTCTAAGTTGTCTATGAACCAGGCTGCAGCCTAGAGCTGCTGGATGTTATGTAGAGGTTGTATAATTATAATAATTTTCTTTTAAGTACTTACTATGTTCCAAGCACTCTGCTAAGTACTTGGTAGATACAAGACAATCAAGTCAGACCCAATCCCTGTCCCACATGGGACACACATTGAAAGGAGGAAGAGAATACCAGGAATTGAATAACCCCACTTTCTCTCTCCTCCTCCCTCCATCAAATCCTAACCCTCCTCCTCCCTCCATCATCCAGACAGCCCAACCTGCTAAACTAAATTGGGGGAGAAATCCACTGGGGAAAATCATTTCCTCTCTCCAGACTAGAGGGTCTTTTGAGGCTCTGATTCTGGGGAAATTGAAAGGTGCTTATGCGATGGTTGGATTCTCTCTCTAATTTCCGTTCAAACATCGAGGAAAGTAAATAGCTGTTATTTGACCAGCCCTGAAGTTCAATCCCTCTTTTCATCTCACTAAGCTTCCCACATGTATCGTTCAAAGGAAAGGTTTTTTTCGATTTCACATTTCTAATGTGCAAATTCAATGCTGTGAGTTTTCTGAAAATCAGCCCCCAACCAAGAATAAGTTTATCCCTCTTGAATTTTACACTATATCACCGAACACCCAAGAAAGGAAGATAAACTGAGGATAATTAACAAGCAGCACTTTAATGGTGCTGCCCTGATTGAATCCAGTTCGGCCGCAAGAAAAGGCCATTGTAGAAAAGCCTTTCATAGCTGTGTCTTTCCCTCTCTTTTCCTATAGTCCTTTATTCCAAATAATGAGAAGGTATGTGACAAGAGGAGAGAGAAAGCCAAAGGCAGCAATTTCAAGACAATCCCACCAGGAAGCTGACCTCCCATGAAGTGTAAGAGAGGAGAAGTGACATTTTCCCTGTCCACATTGGCTTTGAATTTGAATAAAGTATTTCGGGTACCAGGGAATCTATTCAGAGCCCCACCACCCCTCCCACATAGAAAAGGAAGTATTACCCAGCTTTCTCAGACAAACAGATCATTTTTGCCTCATATATCTAGTTTATTCACTCAATCCACAGTGTTTATTAAGTGCTTACTGTGTGCAGAGCACTGTAGCAAGTGCTGGGAGGGTACAGTGTGGTAGAGTTGATAGACATAATCCATGCCTCCAAAGAGTTATTTTAGGAGGCTTAAAGGAAATGGATCATTTCCTCGCTGTTTGAGGACTCTCAAAAGCCAGATCTGGGACATGAAGTGAAGCACATTTAAGACATAAGAACTGAGGAGTTTGAAGAGATAACCTATCGCCACTCCCTGAATTTACTCCCTGAATTTATTGGACACCCACTCTGTGAAAGAGCACTGTTCTAGTCTCTTCAGTTCATATTTTCTATGGAATTCGTTGAGCACTTCACTCTGTTCCAGGCACTGTACAATGTATCGGAGTAGATAAAAGACAATCAGGCTGGACACAATCCCTCTCCCACGTGAGGCTCACAGTCTTAAACCCCAGTTTGCAGATGAGGTAACTGAAGCCCAATGCATGTAAGTGACCTGCCTGACAAGGTCTCATTGCAGAAAAGTGGCAGAGTCAGAATTAGAATCCAGATCCTCTGACTCTCAGGCTTAGGCTCTTTCCACTAGACCACGCTACTACTCTGACAGTCTGGACCCTCAAAGAATTGACAGTCTGAACCATAACAACATAGTTCTTTCCTGACAGTCCATCTGCCATTCCCAAACCCGGCTTCCCTCCTAGGCCTTATCATCTTATTCCTTTATCATCACTTTGTTTTACACTCTTACTGCCCTTTTCACCTCTTTCTATCAGTATTTCACCTTTTGTTATCTCATACTCAGAGGCATGCCAACAAAGCCACCTACTTTTAAGGAAGCAGAGTAAATGCAGAGCATGGGAGAGTCTATGAATCCATCAATAGTGTGTACTGGAAGGCACTCTTTGTAGACTTCGGTACTGTAGCCTTTGGGAAATTACAGTAAGGATGGAAGATATGAATCCTCCATATTCATGACCAGGAGAGAGAAGCAGTGTGGCTTAGTGGAAAGAGCAAGAGCTTGGGAGTCAGATAATGTGAGTTCTAATCCCAGCTCCATCACTTTTCTGCTGTGTGACCTTGGGAAAGCTACTTAATTTCTCTGTGCCTCAGTTACCTCATCTGTAAAATGGGGATTAAGACTGTGAACCCCACGTGGGACAAACTGATTATGTTGTATCTACCCCGGGGCTTAGAACAGCACATATTAAATGCTTAACAAATATCCTTATTATTATTATTTCTAGGAGATGACCATCTAAAGGGGGAGACAGACAAAATAAAAAATAGCATTAGAAAGAAGGGGAAGGGGTGTTCAAATGGAATATGTGTTCAATACATGCAAATGTGGGTGCAAAAATTATGGTAGTGATAGGTGAGTGGACACCATCTGAATATAATCCAAATTTTGGGGAAAGCTTCATAGAGGAGATGGAATTTCAAAAGGACTTTCAGGATGGGGAAAGCAGTTGTTAGGGAGTTTGGAAGAAGGAGGGTGTTCCCAAAAGGATGAATGCTAATAATTATCATAACAATAATAATGATAATAATAAAAACAATGATGACTGGGAAACTGTAAGTTTATTGTGGGCTAGGAACATGAATACCAACTATGTTATACTGTATTCTCCCAAACTCTTAGTAGAGTATATTTAGGGTGTTATAGCAAATACCACAAGAAAGATAGAGAGCCAGTGGTCGGGGTTTTGACTCAGTGTGGGAGAAAATTGACAGCCTCTGGTGTTTTCTGAGGAGTAAAGAGACATGTGTCAATGGATATTTTAGGGAGGTATTCCAGGTAGCAGCATCTAATTTAAAAAGAAGGGGAGAGAGGTTGAGAGCTGGGAGCTCATCAGTGGGGCCGGTAATCTAATGACAAAACAACCAGAGCATGAACCAGGATTGTGGCCTTTTAAGTGAAGCGCAAGATTGAGGGGAAAAAGCGTTCACTTAATATTAAATGACTTTGTATTGAACTTAAAAGATGATCTTCACTAAATGCTTGACCGGCAACTCCTTTCTAATAATTTTGGGGGCTACAAAGAACCTTCTTGAGATTGCATGCAGAATGTAGAAAGATAAAGTAGAAATGATGCACAAGGTTTTGCGATCAAGTATAATTGCTAGTTTGGTAAAATGTCCATGTTTAGTTCACCACATCTTTACATATAATTTGTATTGGTATTTAAATTAAAAATTGGTCTCATTGTAATTGAGTGTTAATATCTGCAGAGCTTCTAAATATAAGTCCTTATTTATAGAAGTTGGTAATTGCTCATGAATTCTATTTTTTTTTTCTGTCACATAAATTTTTGGTGCATGAAAAACATTCAACCAACTTGAGCTAAACTTTTTTAAGGATTCCTATCAACATTCCCAATATTGGGGAGCTCTTTCCCCATCAAATGTTCAGTCTTGTTTTTTTTTTTAATGGCATTTGTTAAGTGCTTACTACATGCCGGGCACTGTAGTAAGCCCTGGAATAGATATAAACAAATCTGATTGGACACAGTCCCTGTCCCACATGAGGCTCACAGTTTTAATCCCCATTTTACAGATGAGGTAACTGAGGCCCAGAGAAGTTCAGAAGTCACACAGCAGACCAGGGGCAGAGCTGGGATTAGAACCCTTGTCCCCTGATTCCCAGGCCCATGCTCTATCCACTAGGCAATGCTCTTTCTCTGCTTCCTTCTGTCGTCATTTTCTTCATTCTTTCTCTTTTTTCTCCAGGTCCTTCAGTCTGATCTGTGACCGAACAGATAATTTTGACTTTGGATCATGAGCAAATACTAACAGTGAATCATTTTTGGATTGTAATTCCTTAATTTGGGGCTTTCAGAGGGGATCTTTGCTCAGGACAGATTTTTTAGAACTGTGAAACAAGTGTTAATCTCCAATGTAGAGGAATATGTTGAGTATTTGCCAAATCTTATTTCCCTTAATTAATGCCACTTCCCTGAGATGTTGATTTAGGATAGAGGTCTATTCCATCTCTCTGCATGCGGATGACTCGGGGTGGTTGGGTGCAGGGTGGAGGAAGAAGATCAAGATCAGAAAAGGTCCAAAGATATATAAATGTCTACAGTACAATGATTTTGCTACGGTATCTGATCTAAGTATCACGTATGCATCCCAGCACTTCATATAATATTCAGGATATACTAACACATACCAAGAATGTCATAGTTATTGTCTGTCCGTCTCCCCCGATTAAACTGTAAGCCCGTCAAATGGCAGGGACTGTCTCTACCTGTTGCCGACTTGTTCATTCCAAGCGCTTAGTACAGTGCTCTGCACATAGTAAGCACTCAATAAATACTATTGAATGAATGAATGAATAGTTATTATTTATATTATTATTCCTTGATCACTTATAGAACTGTTATCCCTTAGCTCTTGCTCTTTTTCTTATGGTCTGTGCTAAGGACTTACTGTGTGCCAGGCACTATATGAAGTAAGATAATCAGGTTGGGCACGGTCCATGCCCCACAAGGGGCTCACAGTCAACCCCATTTTACAGATGAGGTAACTGAGGCACAGAGAAGTTAAGTGACTTACCCAAGGTCACACAGCAGACAAGGAGTAGATCTGGGATTAGAGTCAAGGTCCTTCTGATGTCCAGGTTCTTTTAGGGAGATTAGGGTGAAAAGCAAACCAGAAAATGGAGAAGAGTTAAGCTCTCTCATAGCGATAAGGCTATATTTTCTTCTTCCTCCAGAGTCCACCAAAACGTTGTGGAGGTGACGCCTATGTGGATATGCCACAAGTCACCGGCAGGCCTAAACTCTAAGCAGTGGGTGTCTGGGGAGGGCCTGGATTCAGGCCAGCTTTGCATGTCCTAACCCACTGATCTAATTCTGTCCCAACATTAAGTACAGTGCTTAGCACAGAGTAAGCACTTAATAAATAATAATAATAATGTTGGTATTTGTTAAGTGCTTATTATGTGCCAAGCACTGTTCCAAGTACTGGGGTAGATACAAGGTAATCAGGTTGTCCCACGTAGGGCTCACAGTCTGCATCCCCACTTTAGAGATGAGGTAACTGAGGCACAGAGAAGTGAAGTGACTTGCCCAAAGTCACACAGCTGACAGGCGGCAGAGCCGGGATTCGAACCCATGACTCTTGACTCCCAAACGCAGTCTCTTGCCACTAAGCCACGCTCCTTCTCTACTGTTACTACTAAATTTTATTTTTCTAGGCTCCCTCCTTTGGCAATGAGAATCTGACAACTTTGGGGCATGTTATATCAGTCAATCAATCCTGTTTATTTAGTGCTTACTATATGCAGAACACTGTTTTTAGCTCTTGAGGAGAGCAGTAATAATAATTATGGTATGCGTTAAGTGCTTACTATGTTCCAGACACTGTACTAAGTGCTGGGGTGGATATAGGCAAATTGGGCTGAATACAGTTTCCTGTCCCATGTGGGGCTCACACTGTTGATCCCCATTTTACAGATGAGATAACTGAGCCCCAGAGAAGTGAAGTGACTTTCCCAAGGCCACACAGCAGAGAAGTGGTAGAGTTGGGCATTGGACCCCATGACCTTCTTACTCGCAGGCCCGGACTCTATCCACTACGCCATTCTGCTTCTCATGCACAGTATAACAGAGTTGGAAAATGCATTCCCGACCCACAGTGAGCTTGCAGTATAGAGGGTGTTACGGACATTAATATAATAAATAAATTACAGATAGGTAAAGAAGTTCCATGCAAATCTGGATGCAAGGACAATACAGAAGGAAGCGGGAGAAGAGAAAATGAGGGCTTAGAGAAGTCTTCTTGGAGGAGGTGTACTTTTAATAAGGTTTTGAGGTTAGGGAGAGTTAGGGGCAAGGTGATTGGATGGAGAAGAAAATTTGGATTTTAGCGAGGTTGTAGAAGTTGATGGGGGCAGGTTCTGATAAAAGAATGAATATGTGGGTTGAATGAGAGAGATGAAACAAGGGTAACACCAAGGTTCTGGGCTTGTGAGACAGGAAGGATGGTGGTGCTGTCTATAGTGATGGGAAATTCAGTGAGAGAACAGTTTGGATGGTTAAGTAAGGAGTTCTGTTTAGGACATTTTAGTTTGAGTTGTCTGCGGGTCACCCAAGGTGCGATACCCTTAATGCAGAAGGAAATGCAAGACCACAGAGAAGGAGAAAGGTAAGGGCTGGAGATGTAGATTTGGAAATCATCCACATAGAGATGGTAGTTGAAGCCACGGGAGCAAATGCATATACGTTTTTTATTTTCTACATTTCTAAAATTCATATAAATAGATTTTTCCATTTGAAAGAGCTGAACATTCTGAAGGGAAAGAAATGGTTCTTCATCTTCCCTATTCTCATCCGAAATTGTCCTGAAAGGGTAGAGTGAAGAGAGAAGTTGTAATCTTTTGTTAACTGTGGAGGTAGGTAGGTAGGTATGCATATACGTTTTTTATTTTCTACATTTCTAAAATTCATATAAATAGATTTTTCCATTTGAAAGAGCTGAACATGCTGAAGGGAAAGAAATGGTTCTTCATCTTCCCTATTCTCATCCGAAATTGTCCTGAAAGGGTAGAGTGAAGAGAGAAGTTGTAATCTTTTGTTAACTGTGGAGGTAGGTAGGTAGGTAGATTAGTTGTGAAGATAGGTGATGCTTTAGGTTTCATTTCCATTGTATAAACTACAGAATTATGGGACGGGAATCCCCAAATGAGCAACATTTCCAAGAGGGAAACAGTCTCTTTTGCTTTGTCCTTTTCTCAGCGTGTAGATGATGGCAGGTAGCCCAGCTGTCTTTGTCATGCCATCCTCTAGCCAAAAGGAATTCATCATCCGCGATTACAAGATCTCAGATTTTGGTTCGGTAAGAGTGGGCTTTGTCTGGAAGACTTTCTTTTCCAGGATGGGAACTCTTTGAGGAATCTCTTTCAGAAAGCTGAAATATTTCATCAGGCTTGAGTACTCATCTTGACTAATTTGATGATCTTCACCCAGTTTTAGTCACTTCCCTCGTCTATCTTGCCGCCAGTCTCTCGCCCACGGCATTCATTCATTCATTCAATCAGAGTTATTGAGAGCTTACCGTGTGCAGAACAAGGTACTGAGCACGCGGGAGAGTACAGTGCAGCAATAGACAGACACATTCCCTGCCTACAATGAGCCCCTGGCTCAGGATGCCCCCACCCTCTTCTATTTATTTATTTGTATTGTTTTAATGAGACGTTCATCCCCTCGATTCTATTTATTGCTATTGTTCTTGTCTGTCCGTCTCCCCCGATTAGACTGTGAGCCTGTCAAAGGGCAGGGATTGTCTCTATCTGTTACCGATTTGTACATTCTGCACTCTGCACATAGTAATCGCTCAATAAATACTATGGAATGAATGAATATTGAATGAATATCCGACAGACAATTACTCTCCCCCGCTTCAAAGCCTTATTGAAAGCACATGTCCTCCAAGAGGCCTTCCTTGACTGAGCCCTCATTTCCTCTTCTCCCACTCCCTTCTGCATCACCCTTGCATTAGGATTTGTCCCCTTTATCTTCTCTCTGTCAGCCCCAAAGCACTTATTCATTCAATAGTATCTATTGAGCACTTATTATGTGCAGAGCACTGTACTAAGCGCTTGCAATTTATGTACATAGCTGTAGTTAATTTATGTTTATCGATGCCTCTCCTGGTCTGGTCGTTGTGGGCAGGGAAAGTGTCTACCACCTCTGTTACATTGTAATCTCCCAAGTACTTAGTACAGTGTTCTGCATTCGGTAAGTGATCAATAAACACCACTGATTGATTGATTCCTCTACCTCTCACAGCCTATATGACTCACAGCCAACGACGCCTCTCCATGGAGGGTGAGGCCCTGAGAGTCTTAGGGAAGCAGCGTGGCTCAGTGGAAAGAGCATGGGCTTGGGAGCCAGAGGTCATGGGTTCGAATCCCAGCTCTGCCACTTGTCAGCTGTGTGGCTGTGGGCAAGTCACTTAACTTCTCTGTGCCTCATCTGTAAAATGGGGATGAAGATTGTGAGCCTCATGTGGGACAACCTGATTACCTTGTATACCCCAGTGCTTAGAACAGTGCTCTGCACATAGAAAGCGCTTAACAAATGCCAACATTATTATTATTATTATTATTATTATTAGACTACCCAAAGGCACCGGAACATTCTAGGGAGCACTGGAAAAGTCTCAGGCTTTGGGGTCTAATCATTCAAATGTTTCAAAGGATTTATTAAGTGCCATCAACAAGAGGAGCACCGTACTGGGCACCTATACTATGCAGAGCACTGGACACTACTGAGTGCAAAGCAGAGTACTAGACACCTAATGTGTGTAGAAGCCCTGTACTAAGAACTTGGGAAACTACAAAGAAAATAAGATATGGTCTCTTCCCTTGAGGAGCTTACAAAAGTCATGTTTTTAAGGGTATTTTTAAGCGCTTACTCTGTGCCAGACATTGTACTAAGTGCTGGGGCAGATACAAGCTGATAATAATTATGGTATTTGTTAAGCACTTACTATGTGCCAGGCACTGTCCCTGGGCCGCTTGGGGCTTGCAGATGAGGTAACTGAGGCCCAGAAAAGTGCAATGATTTGCCCAAGGTCACACAGCAGATAAGTAGCAGGGTGGGGATTAGAACACAGTCCTCTAGACTGTGAGCCCACTGTGGGCAGGGATTGTCTCTATTTGTTGCCGAATTGCTCTTTCCAAATGCTTAGTACAGTGCTCTGCACACAGTAAGCGCTCAATACATACAATTGAATGAATTAACCCAGGTCCTCCTGAATCCCAGGCCCGTTCTCTATCCACTAGACAGCGCTGCTGCTTCTTCAGTTCCATCATGGGTCAAATGAGGAGTCTAAACATGGCTCCGGTCCTGTTTGAGGACTTCAGGAATGGAGGTATAGATGGTGCTGCTTCTTTCGGCAACTCCACCGAGACAGAATCCCATAGTGGTCTGTAGTCTCCTTCCCTATAAGTGTCTGAATTGGATTTGAGTTTCTTCAAAAGAAGATCTTACGTACAAGCTAAAATGAAAAGATAGAATCTGTAGACTGTAAACTCCTTGTGGGAGGGGACTGTGTCTCTCTACTGTTATATTGTACTCTTCCAAGTGCTTAGTACAGGGTTCTGCAAACAGTAAGTGCTCAATAAATACGATTGAATGAATGATAACAAAAAAAAGCAAGGAAAATACCTGTTAGGTTGAAGGTCCCTCCACATGATTTTTCAGTCTTACAAATTGGCTTTTTTCACCTGTTTCTGACTAGCTTGAGGGCTTCTTGTCTTGTCTTATGCCGTCAAGTTGTTTCCGACCCATAGAGACACCACGGACACATCTCTCCCAGAATGCCCCCGCTCTCCATCGGTAATCATTCTGGTAGTGTATCCATAGAGCTTTCTTGGTAAAAATACGGAAGTGGCTTCACATTTCCCAAATTCATCTTCTACGTGAAACTTATTCTCTACCCTCTTGCTTCTGATTCCTTCCCCAGCTGGAACCTCATCCCCTTCAAATCCACTAAACCACAGTTCTCTTTATCTCTACAGCTCTCCTAACATTCTTTACCCTCCAGGGAGTCTGCCCCAATTAATTCCCAACCCTGCAAGTCTTGTTGACCCAGCAGCCTCCCTCTACACTTTCATTTATTAACTGCTATACATCCAGTTCTTAGTCATTTCTTCAGGAGGTATTCCAGTACTCCCTGTTTTAACGATCAATGGTATTAGAAAAGTGCTTATTGTGTACAGAAAACTGTACTAAGCTCTTGGGAAAGTACAGTAGAACAAAATTGGTAGAGGAGCTCCCTGCCCTCAAGGAGCTTACAGTCCACACCCTAGCTTTACTCTTGATTCTGCTCTTTCTATTTCATTCATTCAATAGTATTTATTGAGCGCTTACTGTGTGCAGAGCACTGTACTAAGCACTTGGAATGTACAATTTGGCAACAGATAGAGACAATCCCTGCCCAATGTCGGGCTTACAGTCTAATCGGGGGAGACAGATGGATAAAAACAAGACAACTTAATCACGATAAATAGAATCAAGGGGATGTACGCCTCATTAATAAAATAAACAGGGTAATAAAAATATATACAAATGAGCACAGTGCTGAGGGGAGGGGAAGGGAGGGGGGAGGAACAGAGGAAAAGGGGGCTTAGCTGAGAGGAGGTTAAGGGGGGGAGGGGTAGGGAGCAGAGGGAGCAGAGGGAAAAGGGGAAGCTCAAAACTATGGTATTTGTCAAGTTCTTGCTATGTGTCAAGCACTGTTCTAAGCAATGGGATATATACTAGTTAATCGGGTTGGATACAGTCCCTGTCCCACCTGCGGCTCACACTCTTAATCCCCATTTTACAGAGACGCAGTATGGCTTAGCGGAAAGAGCCCGGGCTTGGGAGTCAGAGGACGTGGGTTCTAATCCCAACTCTGCCACTTGTCTACTGTGTGACCTCGGGCAAGTCACTTCACTTCTCTGGGCCTCAGTTACGTCATCTGTAAAATGGGGATTAAAAGTGTGAGCCCCATGTGGGACAACCTGATTACCCCGTATCTACCTCAATTCTTAGAACAGTGCTTGGCACATAGTAAGTGCTTAACATATACCATTATTATTATTACAGATGAGGGAACTGAGGTCCAGTGAAGTGATTTGCCCAAGTTTACACAGCAGCAGTGTGGCAGAGCTGGGATTAGGACCCAGGTCCTTCTGACTCCGAGGCCCATGCTCTATCCACTAAGCCACCCTGCTTCTATTTGCAAATAATTTATGTTGGCCTGTGAAGCAGGGTGGCATAGTGGAAACAGCAAGGGCCTGTGTGTAAGGGTATCTGAGTTGGCATCGCAGCCCCGCTAGTTCTGTTGTGGGACCTTGGATAAGTCATTGAACTTTTTTGTGCCTGAGTTTACTCATCTATAAAATGGGAATTCAGTATCTGTTTTCTCTCCCCCTTGGAGTATGAGCCTCATGTGGGGCAGGGACTGTGTCCAGCCTGATCATCTTGCATCTACTACAGCGCACAATACAGGGCTCGGTACAGAGCAGGCACATAACTATCATTATTATTATCATTCATATTATTGTTATTACATGGCAAGTCCTTGAGGATTAGGGCCGTGTCGCTTGCTGCCAGGGTAGACTCCCAAATTCTTAGTCCAGTGGCCTGCACACAGTAATGTTCAATAAAACTTAAATCTAGAAGAAATTGCCATTAACATTGAAACTACTTCTGGGTGTAGATGCCCAGTCCTCCAGGCTGATGAAGATGTCAATAGGAAACCCCCCGAGATGCAGAATTTGATTCCGCCGAGTAAGTCTCTCTGCTCTATCCAGACCCGAGGAGATTGAATTAATCCACCTTGGATTCAGAAAGGATAAACCTCCAAGGATCTGGCTGCCAAAAGTCATCTAGTTTCTTTTGAAGTCAAGGAAAGAGTCAACTTGTAGAGTTTGCAATAGGATTTAGAAAGATTTCCCCTTGCGCACAGAGGAAAGCATAAGGCGAAAACAGTACCATGCAATAAAACATTTATTAAACTTGCTGGGAGGGTTGAATAGCATTTTCCTGCAAAAAGCCGTGCACAGCAGGTAAATTCTATAATGATATTTGTTCAAACGAATTTCAAAATTTGTTAAAAGAGCAGGCTCGGTCTAGTATCTCACACACCAAATCTCTGCATAGATTTTGAATGCTGGTTTTTGGATGCTCCAAAGAGTGGACTTTCTCAGGGAAGGCTGACACAGCCAAATCTATGCCGATGTGAATAGCCCCTCTAGGAGAGAAAGCAAGGACTTTTATAGATTATGATTTCATTTCACTAAATTATTTTACATTCATCAGTTACCATTCACATTTGTGTTACAGTGGGGAGTTTTTGTCTTTTTTTTATGCAGCCACTGAATTGAAAATCCACGGGATTTATTTCTGAGAGAATTCTGAGAGCTATAATTTGTACCAAAGAGAAAGGAAGTAACCCTGAATTTAATATTAAAAAGGAAGAAAAAAAAAGTTGCGGAATAGCAAATTGAAATGCTCAATGCCAAAAGTCTGGGTACAGTGTGTGTGTGTAAGAGAGAGGGAGAGTGTGTGCACGTGTGTGTATTTTAGGCTGAATCACTATCTCTGGGAAGGCAGGCATAGATGGACTTGCTTATATTAAAGGAAAAGACCAAGACTTCTTTTTCTAGACCCAATTTATACATCTCTAAATGGGATAGCAAATTCCCTGTGCCAAAGGCAAAAAGAGTGAGTCAATTCCTGAGAGGTAGGGAAGCTAATTTCTGGGTGCGTGTACTCCTCTTTCAAGTTGAACTGTTTGCTGGAAGGGAGGAGAAACTAATTTTTTTCAGAGCCATATTTATCACAGTAATAGGTGAAAGTATTAATCTTGAACTTTAAGGGACCCAGGGCCAGTTGAGAATTCTGCTGGGCCCAGCCAGGAGAAACCACAATCCCAAATTTATCTCTTCTCTGCACTGACTGCGGAGAAGTTTTGAAGTGTAGAAGTTTACAAGGGTACACCCTGCTTCCAAGCACACTTGTCCCTTTTTGTACGGCAGGGCAATTATTAGATGGGAATTGCGGCGTAAGAGAGGGTGACTCTTGGGGAAGGTGGAGGAGTAGGGCTGTTGGATCAGTTGCTCTGGACTATTGCCCCCAACGCCCTAGAAGTTTCCCTTAGATGATATTAACAACAACAATAATAATGATAATGATATTTATTAAATTCTTACTATGTACCAGACACTGTATTAAGTGCTACGGTGAGTACAAGCAAATCAGATTGGACACAGTCCCTGTCCCCCTGTCCCACATGGGGCTCACAGTCTCAATCCCCATTTTACAGATAAGGTAACTGAGGTCCAGAGAAGTGAAGTGAAGGGTCACCCAGCAGGCAAGTGGTGGAGACAGGATTAGATCTGTGAGCTCCTGGTAGCTGACCAATTTTTCCAAAGATCAAAGTAGCTCAAGTGGAATTTCCAATAGATCGATCCACCAGTGACTTTTATGTGGAACATGCTGAGTTCGGAGCACTGTACGAAGTGCTTGGAAGAGAACAACAGAAACACAGTATATGTTCCCTGTCCCCAAGGTACATAAAGTCTAATGGGGAAGACACACAGACAGACAAACAAAAATGTTTTTCAAATAGTGGGGACAGGAGGAAATACACTGATATTAGAGATAGTAAGGCAGATGTATTAGGCTAAGCTAACAATGAATATTTGAAAATACATTTATATTCATATAGTATTCAGAGAATACCATAGAAGAGAAGCAGCATGGCTCAGTGGAAAGAGCCCGGGCTTGAGAGTCATGGGTCATGGGTTCGAATCCCAGCTCTGCCACTTATCTGTGTGACTGTGGGCAAATCACTTAACTTCTCTGTGCCTCAGTTACCTCATCTGTAAAATGGGGATTAACTGTGAGCCTCATGTGGGGCAACCTGACTACCCTGTATCTACCCCAGTGCTTAAAACAGTGCTCTGCACATAGTAAGCGCTTAACAAATACCAACATTATTATTCATAAGTGCTAAGGTTACCAATTTTATGTTCATGAGGGAATGTTTTCTGAACCAATCAATCATATTTATTGAGTGCTTACTGTGTGTAGAGCACTGTATTAAGTGCTTGGGAGGGTACAGGATAATGCACTAGAGTTGTTAGACACATTCCCTGTCTGCAGCGAGCTTGTAGTCAAGAGGGGAAGAGGAAGTCTTTGAAATAAGGACAATTCTGGTGGATTTGAAGGTGGGGAGATTTCCAGATTAGGGGAACCATGTGAGTGAGGGATCAGAAGCTGGAGGGGTGAGAAGGTGGTACATTTACAAAGTGGGCTAGAAAGAAGCAAAGATCCCAAGCTCGGGATGGCAGGTGAAGGCAGCCAATAGATGAGGAGCACCATGGCCTAGTGGATAGAGCACGGGCCTGGGAGTCAGAGGACCTGGGTTGTAATCCTGGCTCTGCCACTTGTCTGCTTTGTGACCTTGGGCAAATCACTTATCTGTGCCTCAGTTTCCTCATCTGTAAAATGGGCATTAAATCCCACTCCCCCTACTTAGACTGTGATCCCCATGTGGGACATGGACTTTGTCCCACCTGAATATCTTGTATCTATCTACCCCACTGCTTAGAACAGTGTTTGGCACATGCTAAATGCTTAACAAATGTGACAATTATTAATTACTATTAATCATAGTCATTCATTCAATTGCATTTATTGAGCACTTATTTTATGCAAAGCATTGTAGTAAGCACTTGGGAGAGTACAATACCATAACAGACCCATTCCCTGCCCACAACAAGCTCACAGTCTAGAGGGGGAGACAGATGTTATTCTACTTAAATGAATAAGTACATTTCAGATTTATACAGATATATACGTATATGCTGAGGGGATGGGATGGAGGATGAATGAAGGGAGCAAATCAGGGTGATGCAGAAGGGCATAAGAGGTGAGGAGGGCTTAGGGAAGGCTTCATAGAGGAGATTATGCCTTCAATAAGGCTTTGAAGTGGGGAGAGGGATTATCTGTCTGTTATGAGGAGTGAGGACATTTCAGGCCAGAGAAGGAATGTGGGCTAGAGGTCCGTGGTGAGATAGACGAGATGGAGGTACAGTGAGCAGGTTGGCGTTAGAGGAATGAAATGTGCGGACTGGGTTGTAGTAGGAGAGTAGTGAGGTGTTGTAGGAGGGGGCAAGGTGATTATTATGTTTCAATCCAATGGTGAGGAGCTTTTGTTTGATGTGGAGGTGGATGGACAAACACTGGAGTTTCTTTAAGAGTGGGGAAACACGGTCTGAATGTTTTTGAAGGAAAATTATCTAGGCGGCAGAATGGAGTATGGACTGGAGTGGGAGGAGACCGGAGGTAGGGAAGTCAGCAAGGCGGCCGATACAATAATCAAGGCAGGATAGGATAAGTGCTTACATTAATGTGCTAGTTTGGAGAGAGATGACGGGGCAGAGTTTGGCGATGTTGTGAAGATAAAACTGACAGGATTTAGTGATGGCTTGAATATGAGTGTTGAACAAGAGAGCGGAGTCAAGGATAATGCCGATATGGGCTTGTGAGACAGAAAAGATGGAGGTGCCATAAATGGTGAAGGGAAAGAGAGCAGGAGGACAAGGTTTGGTGGGAAGATAAGAAGTTCAGTTTTAGCCATATTAAGTTAGAGGTGATGGGAGGACAACCCAGTAGAGATGTTTTAAAGACAGGAGGAAATGCAAGACTTCAGAGAGGGAGAGAGATCATGACTGGAGACGTAGATATGGGTGTCATCAGCATAGAGGTGATAGTTGAAGCCATGTGAGTGAATGAGATGGAGAAAAGAAGGGGACTCAGACCTGAACTTGAGGGACGCCCACAGGAGAAGGGGGGCAGAGGAGGAGTCCACAAAAAAGGTTGAGAATGAGTGGCCGGAGACATAGGATGAGAAGCAGAAGAGGACAGTTTCAGTGAAGCCGAGGTTAGATGATGTCAAAAACAGCTGAAAGGTCGAGGACTACTAGAATGGAGTAGAGGCTGTTGGCTATGACAAGAAGGAGAACACTGGTGTTCCTTTGAGAGGGTGGTTTCTGTGGAGACAAGGGGGAGGAAGCCAGATTGGAGGAGGTCAAGGAGAGATTGGAGGAGAGGAATTTGAGGCAGTGGGTGTAGACAGCTCACTCAAGGGTAGGAAAGAGATGGGGAGATAACTAGTGAGAGCCGTGGAGTCAAGGGACAGTTTTTTTAGGACAGTGGAGTTATAGGCATGTTTAAAAACAGTGCAGAAGAAGCCATTGCAGAGTGAACAGTTGAAGATGGCAATTAGGGAGGGAAGAAGTCAGGGGGCAAGTGTTTTGATGAGGTACAAAGGAATGGGATCAGATGCACAGGTGAAGGGGGTGGGTTTTGAGAGAAAGCAGGAGGTTTCTTCTAGAAATAGTTCTGGGAAAGATGGGAGACTTGAAGAAGGGGCAGGAGAGGGGAGGGCCTGAGAAGGGCAGGGGAGATTTTTGGGAGATCATGCCTGATAGTGTAAATTTTGTTGAGGAAGTAGGTGTAGAGGTCAATGGGGCAAGAGATCGGGGCAGGGGACGGGGGCCTGAGGAGAGAGGGCAACAACAGACAAGGGTGATGAACTGTACTTACCAAGCACTTAGTACAGTGCTCTGCACACAGTAAGTACTCAATAAATATGATTGAATGAATGGGCATGGGTATCAATAAGGGTGGAGAAATAGTTTTGCCAGGCAGAGGAGAGGGCAGAGTTAAAGCATATCAGGATAAACTTGAAGTGGACAAAATCAGTCTATCTAGATTTCCGCCAGCAACACTCTGTGGCTGGTGCACAGGAGCAAAGGAGAGGTAATCCAGGGCTGAGGATTAGTGGTATAATGTTGGTATTTGTTAAGCACTTACCATGTGCAGAGCACTGTTCTAAGTGCTGGGGTAGATTTACAGGGTAATCAGGTTGTCCCATGTGAAGCTCACAGTCTTCACCCCAATTTTACAGATGAGGTAACTGAGGCATAGAGAAGTTAAGTGACTTGCCCACAGTCACACAGCTGACAAGTGGCAGAGCCGGGATTCGAACCCATGACCTCTGACTCCCAAGTCCGGGCTCTTTCCACTGAGCCACGCTGCTTCCTAAAGAGGTGTACATCCCCTTGATTCTAATTATCATGATTAGGTCTTGTTTTAGTCCATCTGTCTCCCCCTATTAGACTGTAAGCCTATCATCGGGCAGGGATTGTCTCTATCTGTTGCCGAATTGTACATTCCAAGCGCTTAGTACAGTGCTCTGCACGTAGTAAGCTCTCAATAAATGCTATTGAATGAATGAACGAATCGACGAAGGGATAGGGGAGCGAGTGGGGTGAGTTCAGGAGAGAAGGTGGTGTTAAGAACATCAATTCAGTCATCAAGGGAAGATAGTTTGGGTATGGAGGCTAAACAGGGCATGGTGACTGGAGAAAATTGGATGGGGTCAAAAGTTCAGAGGTCTCTATGGAGGAACGGTAGGGATTTATGAGGAAATGCATGGGAGACAAGGCAGGTGAGGAGGTTGTAGTCGGAGAGAGGGATTTCAGAGTTGGTGAAGGTAGAGATCGTGCAGTGGCTAGAGATGATGAGATCTAGCATATGTCCAAGTTGGTGAGTGGGTAAGGTGGGGTGGAGCAGGAGGTCGGCGAAGTTGAGGAGTGATGGAAGGCAGGCAACAGAACATCTCTGTGGCAATTGAGGTCCCCATGGATCAATATGGGTAATGAGAAAGAGAGGAGGAATGCGAGAAAGGGATCGAAATAGTTAAAGAAGTTGCAGGGGGGACCTAGGGGGTGGTAGATGACCGTTACTAGAGTCTGGAGTGGTAGGTAGAGGTGGATGATATGGGCTTTGAAGGAAGGGAAAGAAAGGGATGGGGGAGGTGGAATGGTGTGTAAGCAGCTCTGGGGCACAAGAAGGAAGATGACACCTCCTCCTTTCCCAGTGAGTCTGGGGGAGTGGGAGAAGATGAGGGTCCCTCTGGAGAGAGCAGCAGGGGAGACCAAGTCACCTGGGGAGTGCCAGATTACAGCGACGGTGAAGAGGAGGAGTGACGGGGACAGGAACAGGTCAATAATGAAGGGAAGTTTCCCCATGATAGAATGGAGATTCCACAGGCCTCATTTGGCTGAGGCTGTGGGATGAAGACAAGGCGAAGGGTAGGAAAGGATTGAATGGGGATGAGCTGGTGGGGACCAGTGCTGGGGGAGGGGGATGAAAGATGGCGCTGGGACAAGATGACAGGCGTGGGGAAGGGCAGGAGGGTGAGGAAGGGTTGGATGGGAGCGCAATGAGGAGGGCCTGTCTGTGGGGTGAGGGAGGAGGAGGGACGCTGGGGGCAGGGGAGGGGAGACTAGAGGGAGGGGAGACTAGAGGGAGGGGAGTGAAGACACAGTGTGGAGCTATGGTGGAAGAGAAGGAAAGTCCTGACCTGCAGCAGCTGATCTGTAGACCCACTGAGCTGTGGCCGATTCCTCTAGAAGGGGGACGACTCGGCTGCTCTTGGATGAGGGGAATCCACAAATTCTGAACTGGGATTAGCGAGGCATTAAAGTGCCTGCAGGAGTGAATGGGAGCCCTCTCTTCTCATATCAGACAGATAATCGCTCTCCCCAGTTCAAAACCTTATTGAAGGAACATTTCGGAAAGAGCCCGGGCTTGGGAGTCAGAGGTCGTGGGTTCAAATCCCGGCTCCGCCGCTTGTCAGCTGTGTGACTTGGAGCAAATCACTTAACTTCTCATCTGTAAAATGGGGATGAAGACTGTGAGCCCCGCGTGGGGCAACCTGATCACTTTGTATCCCCCCAGCACTTAGAACAGTGCTTTGCACATAGTAAGCGCTTAACAAATGCCATGATTATTATTTCCTCCAAGAGGCCTTCCCTGATTAAGCCCTCCTCTCCTCCTCTCCAACTGTCTTCTGCGCTTTGCTTACTTGTTCCTTCATTTATCCTCCCTCCCATCCCCACAGCACATATGTATATATCTGTAATTCATTTATTTATGTATCTCTCTATTTATATTAATGTCTGTTTCCCCTTCAAGACTGTGAGCTGGTTGTGGGTCGGGATGTGTCTGTTTGTTGCTGTACTCTCCCGTGCACTTAGTTCAGTGCTTTGCGCACAGTAAGCGCTCAGTAAATACTAATGAATGAATGAATGAGCAGTTGATGGGCGATAAGCAGTTGATGGGTGACTGTAGACACGTTGTTAACTCTTTAATGAGTCGCTGTCCTGTTTCTTTGATGAGGGGATGAGGGAAGTTCCCAGAGTCTCCAGAAGGTAGCTTATCTGGAAAGATCAATCAATGAATCAATCAATGATATGTACTGAGTGATTGTTTGCAGAGCGCTAGGGAGAGTACAGTACAAGAAGCATCGTGGCTCAGTGGAAAAAGCCTGGGCTTGGGAGTCAGATGTCATGGGTTCAAATTCCGCTCTGCCACTTGTCAGCTGTGTGACTGTGGGCAAATCACTTAACTTCTCTGTGCCTCAGTTACCTCATCTGTAAAATGGGGATTAAGACTGTGAGCCTCATGTGGGACAACCTGATTACCCTGTATCTACCCCAGCGCTTAGAACAGTGCTCTGCACATAGTAAGTGCTTAACAAATACCAACATTATTACAAGATATGATAGATATAATAGATATAGATATAATTCTTCTTCTCGGAGAGCTTATAGTCTAGCTGGGGAGACAGATGTGAAAATAAATTACTGGAAGGGGAAAATACCAAGAATAAGTGCAGCTTGAATGCTTAAGTACTTGAGGGGTACAAACACACGCATAGGTGATGCAACAGGGAAGGAAAATGGGATAGGAGAAATGCGAGATAGTTAGGGAAGGCTTCCTGGTGGAGATATGATTTTAGTAGACCTTTAGAGATGGGGAGAGTGACAGTCTGTCGGATTTGAAGGGGGATGGAATTCCAGGCAGCGGGGAAGACATGAGCAACCATTTGAGGATATGAAACGTGACATGACAGTTTAGACTGTGAGCCCATTCTTGGGCTGGGATTGTTTCTATCTGTTGCCAAATTGTACATTCCAAGCGCTTAGTACAGTGCTCTGCACATAGTAAGCTCTGGATAAATATGATTGAATGAATGAATGAAAGTAGTGCCACTGAAGAAAACTCAAAGGAAATCTGCTCAATTCACATCCAAAGCCTCAGAGTCTTGCTTCAGATAGAAGTAAGGGTAGACGGCGCTTAGTAGAGTGCTCTGCACACAGTAAGCGCTCAATAAATACGATTGAATGAAGTGACAGCTATTAAATGGTGAGATGCCAACTATCACCAAGTAGCAAGACTTTTCTGGTGATGTTCCCTTCCCATTCATTTTTCTACATAGCTGTAGTACAAGGAAGATTTCCCCAGTGGGAATTAATGGGTAGATCAAAATTTTCTCAGGTATCTTAACCAAGTCACCATTCCACACCACTGTAGACAAAGGTATTTTGTATGCTGACATTCTGTGAGGTGTTAGCTTAAGCTGACAACATGTCCACTGAAAATGTTTGCATTTCTTTAAATGCAGAAAAATCTATATAATTGTCATATCCCAGCGGAACCTAAAATGTTATACTTAAAAGCATTGACAATGCTTATCAGAAATTCTCAGAAATATAAGGAACTGGAGAAATCTCAACCTTGTTTTCTGAATTGCTTTAAGAAGCAGCAAAATCCCCGACATTCAAACATTTAACTGTCCCCTGGCAACTTGGGATTGATTAATTTAGCAGTCAGACCAGAGGGAACAAAATTCTGAACAACATGACATGTATCCAGAATAAATGAGTTGTACTGAAGGCTTGCCCTTCTTTATACACGAACCTGTTTTGTCTAGCATTTTAGAATTTTCCACAATTACATAAAACCTTGAGCATTATGATTTACGGGTCAGACTAATAGTTCATCTTAGGGTATTGTTTTTGTAGGCAGGGCATGTGTCTGTTATATTGTCGTGTTCTATTCTACCAACCACTTAGTACAGTGCCCTGCAAACAATAAGCACTCAATAAATTGATTTTTGATTAATTAATTGATTTTCAATAGTTCCAGAAACCTGGAAGGAACCTGGTATTGGTTGTCCTTCTGATATCCCACCCTCTAGTGATCCCTCTTTGTGATCTTTATGGTCCTCTTGACTTTCAGTTTCTTAAGAACATGGCTCTAGCTGGCTAAACTTCAAGTCAGACCTGAGCAAAGTCCAGGAAAATCTGGTTCGTTCCAGTCGACAGGCCTGTAGGTGGGAAAAATAAAAGTGAAGAGGTTGATTTAAGTCATAATCTCTATGGGCATTCAAACCACATCATATCCCAGGTGTACTATGAAAATTCCAAGGCAGTAAATCAGGGAAATGGTTATAGAGGGGTTGCATAAATGCTTAATGAAGTCAGTGAATGGGCAATCTGAGATATAGTGGCAGAACTAAAAATGAAGCACTATTTCCTGGGTTTTTGGATGTTGAGTTTTGTGCAGAAAGGAAGCCCACTCAAATGAGTCTGTTGATAGCCCTTCCCTCTGGTTAGAGACAGAGCTACCCACCATCCCAAACTCCCTTCTATTGGTAGAGTGTTAGGGTCTGAACTGGAGAAAGTTAAGTTTATTGTCCTACACTGTCATCTTCCTGAGTAGAAGCAGAGTTGGGTGGCCAATCAACGATGGTCAATCAATCAGTTATTCAATCACTACTGAGCACTTACTGCGTGCAGCACACTTTACTAAACACTTGGGAGAGTGCACTATAACAGACATGATAGACATGTTAACTGCCCTCAAGGAGGGTAGAGGTCTAGAGGGAGTCTCTCTCTTTGGTAGTTCTTCATTCTTAAGAAGTCAACCTTCATCTGATTTAATGTAGACCAAATGGCAGACATATTAAATGGCCAGTTGACCAAGTAACGTGAACCTTGAGAGATAATTAATATACTAGGGAGGTGGGTAAGTAATCCAGGCTAATGAGCATTTTTGTTTAAATCATGAAAAATCTGATTCCAAGTGTCTTCTCTTAACTTCCTTATAGCCTCAATAGATTGTACTCTCCCAAGCACCTCGGACAGGGCAGAGCACTGTAAGCGCTCAATAAATGCCACTGATTGATTGGTTCATTGCCTGTGTAAAAAGGGGAGAAGAAAAGGCTGATTCAATAATTGGCTTCACACATAAAAGTAGGGATTGATACTTTCCTCATCCACTGAGATCTGAGTAAACTTAAATAGAGAAAAGTTGCCCAAGACATTTAGGTTAGGAGGTGGTGGATAAGCATTTTGAGTCAGGGTAAGTGTGTCCTGCCCAGAGCCAGGGATATGGACTAGGTGACCTTTCTATAACCCTGCCAGTCCTGTGAATTAAAGTGCTTTTCACATGGAACAGAGTAGTTCCTAGATCCTAGGACAAAAGGATATTACTTTGGATCCAGGGGATTTCAAGGGATATAAACTCAGTAACCACATCATTGCATCTGGTTGCTGCCAGGACTCTTATCTAGCTGGATTGAGGATTTGTTCTCTAGTTAATCCCCTTAAATTTGCATCAGTTTATTTTCTTTTCTCACCCTTGAGTGGCTTTTTGTTAGTTCAGATTTTCAAATCTCCCAGTTCCCCCTAATTCTCATCTCCAGTAAACATCCTGCTTGCCCTGAAATCTTCTAAAACCATGTACCAGATTTTAGGTGTTTCTTTCAGGCTTGATTGAAAAAGAATCATTTCATGCAGTTCTTTTATTTTTTTTCTTTAGCATTTAAGGGAGTTGATAAAAACCATCTTACTATTTCTGATTTTCCATGGGACATGTAAGAATGTCATGGAAATGAAGATTCTGAAACCCTTAGAGAGCATTCTTTTTGTCTATACTCCAGCAGAGGTCCCAGAATATGGTACACAGGGCTATATAATAATGTGATTTCTGGCCCAGGTGGTAAGAATCGCTGCCTTTTCTGTGACACAGGGTTTTATTGCTCTCAACTCGCAAAGGCAATGAGAGTTGGGGAGAGAAATGACCTAGTGGAAAGAGAATGGGGTTTGGAAGTCAGAAGACCCAGTTTCTCATCTTTGTCCCACCCACTGATTGCTGCTTACCCTTGGGAATGTCAGTTAACTACTCTGGGACTCAGTTTGCCTATCTGTGAAGTGGGGACAAAATACCAGTTCTTCCTTCCTCTTAGACTGTGAGTCTCAATGTGGTACAGGGATCATGTCTGATCTGATTATTTTATATCGTTCAATCAATCTCTGGTATTTATTGTGTGCTTGCTGTGTGCAGAGCTTCATTAAGTTCTTGAGAGAGTACAAGTTCAGTAGAGTCGTCAGACCTTTTCCCTGCCCATGCTGAAAATCAGTGAGGCCTAGTGAAAGAACATGGGCCTGGGAATCAGAGAAGCTAAATTCTCATCCCTTCTCTGCCATTTCTCTGCTGTGTGCTCTGCTGTGGGGAAGTCAGTTAACTTTTCTATATCTCAGCTACCTCATCTGTAAAATGGGTCTGTGAGACCTGAGACAAGAACTTTGTCTAATCTGATTGGTTTACATTTACGGCAGTGTTTAGTACAATGTTTAGCACATAGTAAGTGCTTAACAGATACCTTACATATATATAAAAAGATGTTTACAGTCTAGGGAAGAGCTGCTCTGCTGCAATATTTAGCACAAGGTGGACATTTGTTGACTATCGTTATTACTAACTCCTGGGGATTTATAGTAATGATGGTCTTGGTTAAGCACTTACTATATGCCAAGCACTGTTCTAAGCACTAGGTTAGTTACAAGGTAATCAGGTTGTCCACGCGGGGCTCACAGTCTTAATCTCCATTTTACAGATGAGGTAACTGAGGCACAGAGAAGTTAAGTGACTGGCCAAAAGTCACACAGCTGATAAAGTGGCGGATCCAGGATTAGAATACACGACCACTGACTCCCAAACCCGGTCTCTTTCCACTAAACCACGCTGCTTCTCTACATTTATAGCGGAGGAAGGGTATTTTCATGACATCATCAAGTTTGGAAAATTATTCTTGAATAAGTAAACAGAGAAGGGACTATTGAACAGTTTCTTTACGGCGATTGAAGAGCCTCTGTAGAAATCCACCCAACATGACATCTCTGATTTTACCAGACAAAACAATGGAAAACCCAGAAGAGAGACCATCTGTCATTGAATAGAAAATGTTGTTCTTGAGGTTTTCCTTGTCTTATAACCCTTGTGATTGCTGCTACACCATCCTAAAAGGAAAGGAAATTAAATCCCCAAATCAATGTCCAGATAATTTTTGAGGTCCTACTGAAACTGATAAGCATGAGAATTGAATTATAGAGCTGGCATATCTGGTTAAATCCACCCTGATCTGCCTAGCTAGGCATTTGCCCGACAAGAGGGCCTTGTGGTCAGAAATAGGCACCAGAACAGTAGCCTGCACGAGGGTGGCAACGATTAGCCGGGTAAATGGGTCCTCTGCCCCTTTTTATTGGGATTAATGGGGCCTGCTGGTTTCACTCTGACAAATGTCTAATTCCAGGGGATCTGCAGCTGGTGGTCACTCTGCTGCATTTGGGTGTCCCTTTCCACTAGTGCCTCTGTCATCTCTAAGAAATCAGTCAGTCATTCAATCGTATTTTTCGAGCCAGTCGTATTTATTGGGAGTCGGAAGGTCCTGGGTTCCAATCCTGGCTCTGCCATTTGTCTGCTGTATGGCCTTGGGCAAGTAACTTAACTTCTCTGTTCCTCAGTAACCTCATCTGTAAAATGGGGATTAAGACTGTGAGCCCCATGTGGAACAGGGACTGTGCCTGACTGAATTTGCTTGTATCCACCCCAGTGCAGTGCCTAGAACAGTGTAAGCGCTGAACAAATACCATTATTATAATAATTATTATTATGAGTGAGCACTCACTGGGTGCAGAGCACTGTCTTAAGTGCTTGGGAGAGTACAATATGACAGTGTAACGGTCGCAAGTCATCTTTTCCCTCAACCACAGCTCAATTAAGTGAGAGCCTGAAGGACTCCTTCTTGCCTTCTCAGATGGCAGAACTAAGGCCTGAAAATTGTGACTTGTGTCCTTTCTTATGTGAGATAGTTGATCACCATTGTCCATGGTGGCTGAGGACCCCATTTCTGTCCAAATATGGAGAGGTCATGAGAGGGCAGTGGGGAGGAAGGAAGGAGAGAGTTGGAATCCATTTGGATCTTAATGTGCAAGGTTCTTCATGGTGCAATAGGACACAAAAAATCTTGACCTGTGTTAGACGGATGCAACCTCTGGTAGTGACACCACCCTCAAGTCGTTTATATTGAGCGCTTACCGTGTGCAGAGCACTGTACTAAGCACTTGGAAGAGTACAGTATCACCATAAACAAATATATTCCCTGCCCATAACAAGCCTACAATCTAGCGTTGCTGAGGGAGCCTGGAAATAGTTACAGGGACTTAGGTTGAGTCTTGGAAGTTCTGAGGAACACGGGGGCCTTAGGACAACTCAGGCATATATAAAGAAAGCTAAATACATTCTTCATCTACTTACATACCTCGGACAAGGAAAGGTAGGTGATCACTCAATCGGTAGTATTTATTGCCCCCTTATTGTGTGAAGAGCTCTGTACCAGGTGCCTATTTTGTGCAAAGCTCTGTGCTGGCTGCCTACTGTGGGACTAGCACTATGCTAGGAGCATATTGCATACAGAGCACTATACTGTTTTTAGTCACGTTAGTTGTACTGTTTATTGAGTGCCTAATTATAACAATGATGATGATAATAGTAATTGTGGCATTTGTTAGGTGCGTACTATGTGTCAAATACTATACTAAGCACTGGAGTAGAAAAAAGATAAGTCCTACATGGAGCTCACAGTGTAAGTAGGAAAGAGAACAATATTAATAACTGCGGTAATTTTTAAGTGCTTACTATGTGCCAGGCATTGTACTAAGCGCTGGGGGCAGGGAGGATACAAGCAAATCGGGTTAGACACCGTCCCTGGACCTGGCCTCACAATCTCCATCCCCATTTTACAGATGAAGTAACTGAGGCATAGGGAAGTGAAGTACCTTGCCCAAGGTCCCACAGCAGATGAGTGGCAGAACCGAGATTAGAACCCAGGTCCTTCTGACGCCCAGGCCCATGCTCTACCCCCTAGGCTACGAATCCCTTTTTGCAGATGAGGGAACTGAAGCCCACAGAAGGCTTCCCCAAGGTCATTCAGAGGACAAGTGGCCGAGCCAAGATAAGAACCCAGGTCGTCTGACTCCCAGGCCCATGCTCTTTCTACTAGGCCACGCTGCTTCTCCAGGTGCAATGTACTCCATCAGGGGCTTGGGAAATGCAGAATAAATAATAACGTTAATAATGTTGGTATTTGTTAAGCGCTTACTATGTGCAGAGCGCTGTTCCAAGCGCTGGGGTAGACACAGGGGAATCAGGTTGTCCCACGTGGGGCTTACAGTCTTCATCCCCATTTTACAGATGAGGGAACTGAGGCACAGAGAAGTGAAGTGACTTGCCCACAGTCACACAGCTGACAAGTGGCAGAGCTGGGACTCGAACTCATGACCTCTGACTCCAAAGCCCATGCTCTTTCCACTGAGCCACGCTGCTTCTCAATGTTAGTATGTCAAGGTTAAAATCAAATGTTAGTATTAACGAATGCTTAGCGTATACTAAGAACTATACTAAGCATTTGGGAGAATACAATAGAGTGGATAGACACAAGCAAAAATGACTTTTCCTTACCCAAAGGGAACTTACACTCTAAAGGAAGGGACAGACATAAAAATATTTACAATCTGAGTAGTGAAAATAAACAATAGAATAAATATAGATTCATAAGTCCTAAGGATGGTTAAAAGTACATTTTTAAATGCCAGAGTTGGTAGGAGGGTTTGTATGGTATTGAGTACTGAGTGGCTTCTGCATGTGAAACTTGCACTGCGGCTGGTGAGCGCTGTTCTTAGCATTGGCAGTGTACCATGCCCTCGAGAAACTTGAAAACAACTGTGGGTGGGTGCATTTTTAATGATCACCTACCAGTTTACGGAATACCATACAACCCAGTTGAAAAACCCAATTATAACAGCTCTCCTTAAGAGTTTGAAAGTTGCACTGCTTAGGCACATAAAGATCAGTAAGGAAAAAAAGTTATTTTCCTCCAGGGTATTGATTTTAAGGTTAATTTTAGAGTCCAAATGTTCCCTCCAAAGCTTGAGAAGGACGCCTTCTGAGTAGAGTTCTACTCAATTTAAGATCGAGTTTGACTTTGCTCTTTCAACACAATTCAGATTTTTCCTTGGGGTGTGTAATGTGTGAGGTTATTCATGTATATTTAATATTCTTTGTAATTCTGATGGAAGCAACAGTGCTTGGATTTTACTGATGCCTTTCCCCACTCCTCGGGAAACACACAATCTGTCTATTTGATAGAGTTTATCAATATACTCTAAATAGCTCTCGGAGGGCCCCCTTTTTATTTTCTGCCTTTGGAATATAATAGGAAGCGATCATATTTTTCAAGAAGATAGTTTGTATTAAACATCGAGCACGGGCGTTCCCTTGGGGGCGGTTAAATATACCGTCGTAACGTCTGGTTTAATAGTTGAAATATCAGTTGCTGAAATTAGTGTCTCCGAATTGGTGTGTGGATGAAATTCCGTGTGAATTTGCATGCGAATTTCAAATCTCAGGGGTTTCTTTGTCACGACTGCTGTTTGGGGAATAGTTTATGAACCTGAAAAGATGAGGTGAGATAACAACTCAAATTCGGCTTCCAACAACTTGGAAAACAGTAAAAGCCTCAAATTGAAACAAGTGCCGATCTAATGAACAGAACACCAGTAGTCACATGAATAAGTGAACTTAGCTTCGGTCTTTCATGGCAGGAAACTGAGGTGATTTATTAATCTTGCAGTATTCCAGTGCCTGCACTATCATGTGACACTCCCCTTAATATCACATCACGAATGTCTGGCATTAGCAAAAGAGTGAAATTAAATTCATGGTAATTTCATTCTTTTCATTTGGTTTCCAGAAATGGCTGGTTTTTAGTGTTACTTAATTGTAAAGATTTATCTCAGAAGGTGATAGGGATCTGGAGACCGGGGCCTTTTATTTCTGAATATTGTGAAACCACTAATGATTAGGAAAATATCTGGGGCACTGTGTCCCGGCTATTTGTATTTGGCTTCTTTCGTCTGATAGGAATTTGAAGAATAAAGAAAACAGAAGTAGTTTCTGTCCTTTTCAGTTCTGTGAGTCCATGCCTAAGTGGAGGTGGCTTAATGAATGAGCATCTCATCTTCTACATGCAAAACTGTACTAAGCACTTAGGAGAGTACGGTAGAATTAGTAAGCGTGATCCCTGCCTTCAAGGAATATAAAATCACATGGTGGAGATGGAAACTAAAATGAATTTTAGAGAGGAGGAAGAAGGAAAAGAGGAAATGTATATTAGTTCAATCAATCATATGCAGTGGGCACTACCTGTGTTCAGACCACTGTACTAAGCACTTGGAGGATACAATATTCATTCAGTTGCATTTGTTGAGCACTTCGTGCGAAGTACTGCACTAAGCACTTGGGAGAGTACACTATAAAAACAAACTAACATATTCCTGCCCACAACGAACTCACAGTCTTGTTTTTGATGTCTTATGCTGTCGAGTAGTGTCCGACCCATAGCGACACCAGAGACGCATCTCTCCCAGAATGCCCCATTTCCATCTGAATTTGTTCTGGTAGTGTATCCATAGACTTTTCTCGGTAAAAATATGGAAGGGGTTTACCATTGCCTCCTTCCACCTGGTAAACAAGTCTCTGCCCTCGTCTCTCTCCCGTACCACCCTGCCCAGCAGAGAGTTTTGACTTATAACAGATTGCCTTCCACTCGCTAGCCACTGGACAAGCTTCCATTCCTAGCTTAGGTCACAGTCTAGAGGGGGAGATAACCTAGTCAGTAGACATGTTCCCAGACTAGAGGGAGGTTACAATCTAGAGGGAGCTTGGTGCTTAAGTACTAGCTTATGTGGGAAATTGCAAGTATTTAAATGCTTAGGAGGTACAGAGTCCTGGAGGGACAGTGGGAGGGATATAAGCTGGGGCGATGAGAAATTAATCAGGAAAGACTTCTGGAGGAGATATGGTTTCAAGAAGGACCTTGAAGGTAGGGAGAGTTATGATCTGTCAAATGTGAATATGGAGGGAGTTCCAGGGAGTAGGGAGGTTGAAAGCATGAGATTTGTGCCACGAAAGATTAGAACAAGATGCAGGGAATAGGTTAGCTTGACAGGACAGAAGAGTATGAAGTGAAGAGTAGTGGGAAAAGGGACTGGGTAAATAGATGGGAGAGAGCTGATTGAGTAGTTATACGACCTCCCCCCACCCAAGCAAGCCTTAATAGAATCACATGAAATAATTATAACAATAAAATAAAAAAAGATAATAATGTTGGTATTTAAGTGCTTACTATGTGCTATGCACTCTACTAAGCATTGGGGTAGGTACAAGATAATCAGGTCACAAATGGGGCTCACAGTCTAAGTAAGAGGGAGAACAGGTGGTGAATCCATATGTTGCAGATGAGGTAACTGATGTACAGAGAAGTTAGGCAATTTGCCCAAGGTCACACAGCTGATAAATGGTGGAGCCGGAATTGGGGATCAGATTCTCCGACTCCCAGGCCTGGTATCTTTCCACTTGGGCACATCACTTCCCTCTCCCCTCCGAGTGGCCTTCCCCAACGAAGCCCACATTTCCCTTACTCCCTCTCCATTCTGTGTACCAAAGGATGCTTGGATTTATGCCCTTTGTTCACCCCACCCTTAGCCGCACAGTATTTATGTGTATATCTGTAATTTATGTTAATGTCTGTCTTCCCCCTAGGCTCCTTGTGGATAGGGAACATCCCTACCAACTCTGTTATAGGGTACTCTCCCAAGAACTTTTTTGCACACAGTAAGCACCTCCGCATCAAACAGAAACTCCTTACTATTGATTTGAAAGCAGTCAGTCACCTTGCCCCTTCCTACTGCACCTCACTGCTCTCCTACTACAACCTAACCCTCATACACCGCTCCGCTAATGCCAACCTACTCCGTGTACCTTGATCTCGCCTATCCCTCTACTGACCTCTCTCCCATGTCCTGCTTCTGTCCTGTGACACCCTTCCTCTTCAAATCTGACAGGCAATTACCCTTCACTGCCTCAAAGCCTTATTGAAGGCACATCTCCTCCAAGAGGCCTTCCCTAAACCCTCATTTCAACTTCTCCCTCTCCCTTCTGTGTTGCCCTTGTACTTGGATTTTCACCCCTTAATCACCCCTCCCTCAACCCCATAGCACCTCTGTACACATCCATAATTTGTATATATTAGACCTGGCTCCTCTTCTAGATTGTAAGCACGTTGTGGGAAGGGAATGCTTCTACCAACTCTGTTATATTGTATTCACCCAAATGCTTAGTACACACAATAAGTGCTCAATAAATATGATCGATCGATTGTGAGGTCCCAACAAGATATCCACGTAGAGCCGTCCTGGAGGCAGGAAGAAATGCCAGATCACAGAGGAGAGAGGTATAGGCAAGCGAGGTAAATTTGCAAGCCATCTGCAGGTAGTCCAGGGCAGCAGATGAGCCCCAAGAGAGTGAGCATCAAGTGATGAGAAGATCCAGAAGAGAACCTTGAAGGACACCCATATTTAAGGGAAGGTTGGCACAACTGTACATTTGGGGCTGCTTTGTTGTGCATATTCTCCCAAGCACTTAGTATAATACTCTGCACTCAGAAAATATGATTGACTGATTGAGTGACTCTTGTGGATTCCTGGGACTTTTATTCTGATATCCTAGGGAAGCCACATAGACTGTAAACTCCTTGTGGGCAGGGAATATGTCCTTTATATTGTACTCTCCCAAGTGAATAGGACAATGCCTTGCACACAGTAAGCGCTCAATAAATGTGATTGAATGAATGAATATATATTAAAATTCCATAGGAATACCGGGCATCCAGATGCTCATAATTTCACCCCAACTATGCATAGCGATAATGATATCATATGTTCCATTTTGCAGAAATCTGAGTCCATCCAAACCAAAACATATCTCTTAAGAGACCCACCTGACTCTCCACTTGCTCCTAATCCTTTGCATTCTCCTTCTAGATCCCTGCTAAAAGGGCACCACTTGTATTCTCCCAAATGCTTAGTTTTGTACTTTGCACACAAGTGCTCAATAAATATGACTGACTGAATGAATGAATGTCAAGAAAGTCAACTTTTAAAAACATATATTCTAGATCCAAAGGCTTTCGATGCCATATTCATATCAGATGGCAAAACCAGGCTGTCTGAATTTCCAATGCGAAGCGACACTTGGTCCTCTTCTAATTTTCTCCAAATTAACTTCCTGTCTTGCCCTAGTTCTCTTCCAGGACCATGTAATTAAGCACCACCCTTCACTCCCATTGCCCCAAATTGGGTGGCTGGCAGTCCTGAAGGGGCTCCTAATTTTGGCCACAAAATGTACCTGGTTTGTCTGTGAGTTGGCTGCATCACACATAATAACAGTACTTGTTAAGCACTTACTATGTGTCAGGCACTACACTGAGTGCTAGAATGGTTACAAGCAAATCGAGTTGGACACAGTCCTGTCCTGGGTGGGGCTCACAGTCTTAATCCCCATTTTGCAGATGAAGTAACTGAGTTCCAGAGGAGTGAAGTAATTTGCCCAAGGTCATACAACAGACAAGTGGCAGAGCTGGGATTAGAACCCATGACCTTCTGACTCCCAGGCCTGTGCTGTATCCACTATTCCATGCATAACATCACACCTCCCACAACAAACTCCTTGCGAGGGAAGATCGAGGTGCTGGCTGAACTACTTGACTGAAAAAATGCCTGAAAAGCTTTATTTTGTTGTGACACAACTTCTATGGAGAATTTCATCACTGACAGTTAAGATTAATTACCTTTACTCCATATTTCTGCTGTTTGTTAGCCTGATCGCTAGGGAGAGATCTTCATAAGCCTCTGATTCCCAAGCCTTCTTGAGTTGTAAAGTACATCTTTTCCATATTAAGAATGAACCTGTTTTTTGTTTTTTTAAAATCCTTGAAGGTTCCCTGCTTCATTTTCTCCCCAGGGAATCATTGTTAGCATCAGTTCTTCTCTAGAAAGGGCGGATAAATTCAGCTCCGGCCGAGTAAGAACATGGGGCAAAAACAGTCCAGCTTCACACAAAGCACTGGTTATTCTCCTTCATGCCACATTGGCCTCAAATATTCCCCTAAACCTCAAGTTATCCACCCTTCAGAAGGGAGCATGAACCAGAATCCTGAAAATACTTCCAGACCCTCGAGGGGAAGCTTGACTGCTTCATTCGGATCAGTGTCGTTCAGTTATCTGTCCTTTGTATGAAATGGAATTGCTGTTGCTGTCTAACCTGCCAGACTGTGAGTGTTTCTGGTGTATTTAGGAGTTTATTTTTTGATAGTATTGGGGATCCTTTCAGCGCTACCATTGTTCTTATTGATTTCTCTGCTGTCTGCTGATGTTCCTATAATTTGTTTTTTAATGGACATGAGCTTGTGGTGTTTTTTTTTTCTTTTTCATAAAAGGTTTAATTGAGGGAATAAAAATGGGATTCATTTGGGGTGTGATTCAGCAGCTGGGATTCAATGCAACCAGCATTGATAAGCCTGCTTTTCTCACTTTCCTCCTCTGGAGCGAGGAGCTGGATTGTAGATGCCATTTCATTTTAAAAAGTAGTTTACAGAGTGTGTTTGGGTATGTATGATTGTGTATGTGTTTTTCCTCAGTTGAGGCTTAGTTCCCAGTGGGAAGACAGTCCTAATCTAAAGGAAGCTCTAGACAGAGTATCTTCCGCCACTCCCCCCACCACACACCCCACCAAAACCAAGGTTTGTTTTCCTCCTTTTTTTCTAAGGATGCGGAATTTCGGATTGCGGATGCACCAACTGAAACTAGCTTTTATGGACCCCAGACTATTTTTCAAGTGTCTGAAGAGGCAGTTTTGGTTTGGATGGAGGCACAGTGACCCGAGGGAGCTCCACTCCCAAGCCCCAAATGCCGAGTGAGGATCCTGGATGATCCCGCTGGCTTTTCACCCGCTTCACTCCATGTATGAAATGTAGCTTCAAAATCCAAATGGGGATGAGCCAGGGAGCATGCTGTTAGGACAGACATAATGGAAGCAGCATGGCATAGTGGGTAGAGCAAGGGTCTGGAAGTCAGAAGGTCATGAGTTTGAATCCCGACTCTGCCACTTATCTGTTATCTGACCTAGGGCAAGTCACTCCACTTCTCTGAGCCTCAGTGACCTCATCTGTAAAATGAGGACTGAGACTGTGAACCTTATGTGGGACAGGGACTGTGTCCAACCCTATTTGCTTGTATCTACCCCAGTACTTACTACAGTGTCTGGCATATAGTAAGTGCTTAACAAATACCATTATTATTATTATCATTATTATTATTATAATCAGTATTATTAGTGATAATAATAATAATAATAATGTCGGTATTTGTTAAGCGCTTACTATGTGCAGAGCATTGTTCTAAGCGCTGGGGTAGACACAGGGGAATCAGGTTGTCCCACGTGGGGCTCACAGTCTTAATCCCCATTTTACAGATGAGGTAACTGAGGCACAGAGAAGTGAAGTGACTTGCCCACAGTCACACAGCTGACAAGTGGCAGAGCCGGGATTCGAACCCATAACCTCTGACTCCAAAGTCCGTGCTTTTTCCACTGAGCCACGCTGCTTCTAGTGGATGACCCCCCTCTGAGCAATGGTATTGGGCTCAGGGATCTAGGGAAGCAGTGTGGCATAGTGGATAGGGCACAGGCCTGGGAGTCTGAAAGACCTGTGTTCTAATCCCGGCTCTGCCACTTGCCTGCTGTGTGACCTTGGTCAAGTCACTTCACTTCTCTGGGCCTCAATTACCTCATTTGTAAAATGGGGATAAGAGTGTGAGCCCCATGTGGGACAGGGACTGTGTCCAATCTGATTAACTTGTATCTACCCCGGTGCTTGGCACAGAGTAAGTGCTAAACAAGTATCACAATTATTATTATTATCTAGCAGATCTGCACAATGGCTAACCTTTCAATATTGCCACTGGAAGTGAGTGTTTAGGTTTTGAAGAGTTGGACTGAAACACTTTCTAGGCAGTATGACCTGTGGGAAGACTAATAAACAAAATAAGCACTGCAAATGCTTAATGAAAATACTACATCAGCATCTTCTGCTAGAGACATGCAGCTACCTTACAGTGTGTTAATAACAAGACAACCCTGGCATTTTAAGCTAATTAGGATATTCAGGACAGTGTTATTAAAGAATTGCTCATGTGTCATGTTAGTGTATCTGGAAAATGTTTGTAGTTATGTTTGTCTTCCAAGAAAATGACAGCACCTTCAATGTGATATCTTATTAAACAACATAATTTCAGTAGAAATCTTATGAATCGTTATGATTGCTATGGAACAAACACACTCCTGGCCTCAGTGAGCTTCTATTTTCAACAAATGGGTGATGTAGAATAATGAATAAGTATAATAATTTAGCAAAGCATTTCCTTTTGTATCCTCCAGTACTCTACCCAATAAGTACACATACCATACCATGACTACCGATGAATCAGTCAGTCAGTCATATTTACTGAGCCCTTACTGTGTACAGAGCACTGTATTAAGTGTTTGGGAGAGTACAGTACAAAAGAGTTGGTAGAAATGTTCCATGCCCACACGAGCTTACAGTCTAGAGGGGGAGACAAACACTAAGATAAGTAAAGAATTTACATTTATGAACATGTGTGTCCAAGAGTGGGGTGAATACCAAGTTCCCAAAGGGTACAGATCCAAGTGCATAAATGATTCAGAAGGGACAGGGGGATGGGGAAAAAAGGGTTTAATCAGGGAAGGGGCTGTGACCCTAATAAGGCTTTGAAGGTGAGGAGAGTAGTGGTCTGGTATATGGAGGGCGAGAGAGTTTCAGGCAGGTGGGAGGACTTGGAAAGGGGGTTGGTGGTGGGATAGATGTGATCAGGGCACAGTGAACCCCGATCTACACTTCTAAATATCTCAATTATCAGCAATTACTGAAATCACACCACCTCCAGGTAGCCTTCCCTGCTAAATCACTCATTCCCATCCTGTACCCTTCCTCCCATCTGCAGCTGGTTTCTCATTTCCAAATGACCTAACCATCTGGGTGCAAATCTCCCCATTTCCATAGCACTCATGGGTTTCAGAAGGGCCACCATTCATTCAATAGCATTTATGGAGCGATTACTATGTGCAGAGCACTGTACTAAGCACTTCTAATACACAATTCGGCAACAGATAGATACAATCCCTGACCAATGACAGGCTTGCAGTCTAATCAATTATTTTGGTATTTGTTAAGCGCTTAATATGTGCCAAGCACTGTTCTAAGCACTGGGTAGATACAAGGTAATTAGGTTGTCCCACGTGGAGCTCACAGTCTTAATCCCCATTTTACCAAGTGAGGTAAATGAGGCACCGAGAAGTGAAGTGACTTGCCCAAAGTCACACAGCTGATAAGTGGCAGAGCTGGGATTAGAACCGACGACCTCTGACTCCCAAGCCCGGGTTCTTTCCAGTGAGCCACGCTTTTTCTCCTCTAGATCATAAGCTCCAGGAGGTCAAGGATTGTGTCTTCCAACTTCATTGTGCTGCCCTCTCCCAAGCAGTTAATACAGTGCTATGCATCAGTCAGCACTCAATAAATAGCATGGATTGATTGTTATATGTATCTTTCTTCCTTGTTGATTCCCCTTGCCTGTCATTTATTTTAGTGTCTGTCTCTCCTACTATATTCTAAGCTCCCAACGGTGTCAGTATAGTTTGAGAAGAGGAGATCCGGAATTGAGCCTTGAGGGACACTTAGAGTTAGGGAATGGGGGGCAGAAGAAGAACTGGTGAAAGATATTAAAAAGGATCAGTCAGAGAGATAGTAAGAGAATGAGGAGAGGGCTGTGACAGAAAAGATGAGGTTATATAGAGTTTCCAGGAGAAGGAGATGGTCCTCAGTTTTCAAAGGCTGTTGAGAGGTAAAGGAAGGTTAGGATAGAGATGTGTGTTAGATATGTAACCTTGTTGTGAGCAGGGAACGAGTCCACCAGCTCTGTTATATTGTACTCACCCAAGAATTTAGCATAATAATGGTAATTGCGGTATTTGGTAAGTGCTTATTATGTGCACTAAGTCCTGGGGTGGATACAAGCAAATCGGGTTAGACACAGTTCCTGTCCCACGGGGGCTCACAGTCTCAATCCCCATTTCACAGATGAGGTAACTGAGGCAGAGAGAAGTAAAGTGACTTGTCCAAGGTCACACAACAGACGTAGTGGAGTCAGGATTAGAACCCATGACCTTTTAACTCCCGGGCACGTGCTCTATCCACTACACCTTGCTGCTTCTCCAAACCCTCATTTTGAGTGACTCAGTTCATAATCAGTGGTATTCACTGAATGAGTACTAAGTGCTTGGGAGAATCCAGCATAATAAAGTTGGTAGATAAGATCCTTGGCTTCAAGGAGTTTATGATCTAGGTGGGAAAAGCACTGGTGGCCCTTCTGAAACAAGTGCTACGGGAGTGGAGAGATTTGCAGCCAGGTGGTTAGGGGATTTGGAAGTGCTAAAACAACTGCAGAGGGGGGAAAAGGCACAGGGTGGGCTTATGAGAGCTTTAGCACCTATTTGGGTGCTGATAGTGGAGATGAATAGATGAGTTGATTGGGCCTCACAGTGCCCTGTTCACATCTATCCCACCACAGGCCCCCTTTCCAACTCTTCCTTCTGGACTGGAACTCGCTTGCCTTCCATATATCCCAGACCACAACTCTCCTCACTTTCAAAGGCTTATTTATGTCTCCTCTAAGCGGTCTTCCATGATTAAACCCTCTTTTCTCCAACCCTCTCTCCCTTCTGCATTATCTATGCACTTGGATTTGTATCCTTTGAGCACCTGATATTGGCCCTATCCCTGGACACACTAATGGACTTCAACATCCACATAGATGTTCCTTCTGACCCTGTGCTGACCACCTTAGATCACTCCTCAACTCCACTGACCTCCTGCTCCACCCCACCTCGCCCACTCAGCAACTTGGACACACACAACCTGGACACGTCTCTAGCCACTGCATAGTCTCTACCTTCACTAACTCTGAAATCCCTGTATGTGACCACAACCTCCTCGCTTGCCTCCCCTCCCACACATTCCCCCTCGTAAATCCCTCACAGAAGCCTCTGAGCTCTTGACCCCATCCAGTTTGATGAATCTTCCTTTCTCTCCCTTCAGGGCAAAGACTGAACCTTTTGTGGGGGAACAGGTTAGCTGGTTTTCTATGCTCCCAGCCCATCCACCGCTCTTTAATTCTCCTCTCTAGAGTGTAAACACGTTGTGGGCAGAGAACGGGCCTACCAACTCCCTTGCATTGCACTATCCCCAGCAGTTAATACAGCACTCTGCACGAGGTAAGAGCCCAATCGGTACCATCAATTGACTGATTCCATAGAGTTCTGGCTCAGTTTTCTCTTTCAGCTGAATGAAGAAACCAAGTAAATATTATAGTCCATCCATCAAACTGTATTCCCGTCTCAGACTGGTTTGAAGGTTCTTGCTCAAAATATCAGGATTAGCACCGACCCAACCTGTCTCACTTTTTAACTAATCTATGGGCCCTGAGGATGTTACAGATAAATGACTGTCTGAAATTCTGCGTCCAAGCGGATTTAATATTGGAGGCATCATCCTACTGTTCTCCCCACTAAAGTTAGGAGCTTGTATTGAAGTGGAGGTCCTGGTCCAGAAATGAGTCCATCAAAGGCTTAAATACATTAGCACCTCCTTGAAAACTCTTTGGAAACTCTATGACTTTCCCATCACTGTAGACAGAACCACCATCTTTCCTGTCTCACAAGTCCATAACCTTAACATTATCCTTGACTCCTCCCTCCTTCAATACACATATTCAATCTATCACTAAATCCTGTCGACTCAGTCCTCACAATACCAGTAAAATCCATCCTTTCCTCTCCCTCCAAACTGCTCTCATGTTAATCCAAGCATTTAACCTATCCTGCCTTGATTATGGGATCAGCCTCCTTCCTGATCTCCCTGGTTCCGGTCTCTCCCCACTCCAGTCCATACTTTACTCTGCTGTCGGGATCATTTTTCTATCAAAACGTTCAGGCCATGTTTCTCCACTCCTCAGGAACCTCCAATGGTTGCCCATCCAACTCTGATTCAAACAGAAACGTCTTACTTTTGGCTTTAAAGCACTTAATCACCTTGCCCCTTCCTACCTCACCTACTAGAACCCCAGCTGCACAGTTCTTCCCTTCTAATGCCAACCTACTCATTGTACCTTGATCTCATCACCAACCTCTTGTCCACATCCTGCCTCTGGCCTGGAACACCCTCCTTTTTCATATCTGACAATTACTTTCCTCACCTTCCATGTCTTTTTGAAGGCACATCTCCTCCAAGAGACCTTCTCCCTCATTTCCTTTATTCCCACTCCCTTCTGCGTCACCCTGACTTGCTTCCTTTTGTCACTATCCCCATTCCAGCCCCACAGAACTTATATGCATATCCATAATTTATTTAATTATAGCAATGTCTGTCTAGATTGTAAACTCGTTGTGGGCAGGGACTGTTATATTGTTGTGTTGTACTCTCCCAAGCACTTAGTACAGTGCCCGGCACACAGCAAGTGCTCAATAAA
This sequence comes from Ornithorhynchus anatinus, assembly GCF_004115215.2. Taxonomy (NCBI): domain Eukaryota; kingdom Metazoa; phylum Chordata; class Mammalia; order Monotremata; family Ornithorhynchidae; genus Ornithorhynchus; species Ornithorhynchus anatinus. The sequence goes on along the minus strand of NC_041729.1, from coordinate 100,417,338 downwards.
CACAATTGATTGATTGATTGATTGATTGAGCTATGGTAACTGCGCACTCTTACTGGTGTACCTAAGTCAGTCAAGGAAATATTAGATATGGCATGGGGAGTGATTCTGGCCACCGGCTGACAAAACAACTGAACACCACAAACAATGGAAATATATTTCTCCGGGAAGTTCTCACCCCATCACTGCTTGTTCCCACTTAATTATTCACTGAATAATTAAAAACTTTCCTCCTTCAGTCACTCATTTAAGTCCCCAGGGTGTGAACTGGGATCTCTAAGGAGTCAGCAGTGAAAACTTATCAAACCCATTTGAATCAAAGAGAGAAATAACACGGTCTTATTCTTTGTAGTGTATTGCTCCGATGTTCTAAAAGGACCTCTGGTCACCCGGCTTGTGGGAGATCTGTAATGACTGATCAGTTATCTTCAGCTTTGGTCACATAAGTTATTTATCTCCTTGTTTCTTCCCTTATCTGCCCTTTATCTCCTGAATGAACATTCCCTTGTAATGGCACTAGTTTATATCGGCTCAGTGATGTGGGAAGACAGTGTGGTAATGTAAATTGCTAAAGTAGTTGATGTGATTAAATATTGGGTATTTTTCATTAACACTTGGTAACTCCTGGAGGAAAAATCCTCTATGTCTGCATGATCATTTTCAAGATACGTGCAGGTGGAATTAGTGGAGGTGAGATCTCTTAATAGTCTTTATCCACTATGCTACAGTGAGATCAGCCTGAAAACGTCCTGATGAAGGAGCGGGAAATCTCTGACACGGTAATAAGATGGAACATCACTCAAGGATAAGATGCTGAAATTTTAATATATACCACTGTCTTGTTTGTTATCCAGTGGCTTTTCCCTAAGGACTGATTACACCTTCATCTGTCAATCCTTGGCATTAGGGATTCTTCAGCAGCCATTTTGAATTTCTTTCTTTATGGAATTAGAGGTCTGAAACAAAAACAAAGTTGTCAATTTACAGTTTTTGCAGGGAATTTTTCCCACACTTCCTCATCCTTCAGAGGTCATGACAATGTGAGTTACTGAGGATTTACTTGCCAGGGTTAAGTCAATTGAGATTGCTTATCAGGGTTTGGAGTCCATAAATGCTATCTTTCAAAGTGAAATGTTTATTTGTCGGGAAAATCACAAGAATCTTCCTGATTTTCCTCTTCATCAATACTAATAATAGTAATCACGTAAGGTCATCTCTAGACTGTAAGCTCTCTGTGGTCAGGGAACGTGTCTGTTTGTTGTTATATTGTACTCTCTGAAGCGTTTAGTACAGTGCTCTACACAAAGTGAACACCCAGAAAGTATGACTGAATGAATGATGTTTGTAAGAGCTTACTATGTGCCAAGCACTGTTCTAAGCACTAGGGTAGACATAAGAAAATCAGGACAGACATCGTCCAGGTCTTCATGGAACTCACAACTCCCTATGGAACTCAAAGACCTCTATCCACAGATTTCCATGTAAGCTCATTATGGGCAGGGAATGTGTCTGATAATTCTGTTGTGCTGAACGCTCCCAAGAGCTTAGTACAGTGCTTTGCACATAATAAGTGCTCAATAAATACGATTGATTGATTATGGGAAAAGCATCAATGGCGAATCGCTTAGACTTGAATTCTCCCATGTAGCTCTTGGAAAGTTTGACATGAAATCTAGAGGAAGACCATGTCTCACCTCTCCGCTCCCAATACCGTCTCACTGAACCATCTTGAGGATTGGCTGGAGCAGGGAATCACTGAGTTGGCATCACCAACCATCACAACCACTGGCAATTCAGCCGCCAGACCATCTCAGAAGAATACACGTTTGGGAGTTTTGATAAGGAGAACAGAGCAGGAGGCAGGTGGCGGAGTTGGGATTAGAACCCCGGTCCTTCTGGGTCCCAAGCCTGACCTCTATCCACTGGGGAGACACCTGGACTTTCAATCAAAGAGCGGTGACATTGAAAGGGTGTAGACACTTGGGGAAGCAGCCTGGCTCAGTGGAACAAGCGTGGGCTTTGGAGTCAGAGGTCATGGGTTCGAATCCCGGCTCGGCCACTTGTCAGCTGTGTGACTTTGGGCAAGTCACTTCACTTCTCGGTGCCTCAGCTACCTCATCTGTAAAATGGGGATTGAGACTGTGAGCCCCACGTGGGACAACCTGATTCCCCTGTGTCTACCCCAGCGCTTAGAACAGTGCTCTGCACATAGTAAGCGCTTAACAAATACCAACATTATTATTATTATTATCCCGGTTCTGCCACTTGTCCGCTATGTGACTGTGGGCGAGTCACTTTACTTCTCGGTGCCTCAGTTCCCTCATCTGTATAATGGGGATTAAGACTGTGAGCCTCGAGTGAGACAACTTGATTACCCTGTAGCTACCCCAGTGCTTAGAGCAGTGCTCTGCATATAGTAAGCGCTTAACAAATACCAACCATTGGGGAGCAGTGAGTAGGACACCACTAAAGCCTGTGTTAGAAGGGTGAGAGAAACGGAGGACTTTAGGATCCAACAGAGGCTGACCAGGGTCTGGATGATTCTAAAGTGGGGATTTTTCTAGCCTGGATCTAGTGCTGAGAATTCCTGGTAACAAGGGGCTCTAGCTAGCTGACTTCTGGAGAAATTTATCTGATGTGGTGGATCCTAATTATCCATGTTTAAATGCCATTTTCCCCTTGTTATACTGATGATATTCCATCCGACTCTCAGTAACCAAATTATGGTTCGAGAACAATTGCGTTGGAAAATATCATGTGTCTTTTTTACCCCATCTGGGATTTACACTGAAGCTTAGTGAGTGGGTTATAAAATGTTGCTGCCCCCGTTGAACCTCGGGTTTATAGAAGGATTGTGTTGAGGAAACCCATCTTTCTTATAAAAGAATAGTCCTTTGGATGACATGCAGTAATTATTAGAGCGAAACGTGTCTGATGCTATTGTAATGTCAATAAATGGGCATCATTTTGCTATACAGAAAGAGTGACCTTTTTAGTAGCATGTAATTGAGAGGGCTTCTATAGGTTGCCCTTTCTCCCCATGGAGCATTAAAAGTAAAAAAAAAACCCTCATATTCCAATAACATGGAAACTTACAGTGGAAACTCACATCCAAGTAAGTTTCAGGTGGTATCTGAACTTGAGAACTTAAGGAAAATAAGCAATGCCTTTGCTGGCTCAAACCATTGGTCTCTCCAGCCCAATATTTTATCTTTCTGTCTCCATCAGTGGTAATGGGACATTTGAAAGAACTTTTTTGTTTTTTGTTTTTTAATGATAATTGTTGAGTATTTACTATGTGCCAGATATTGCAGTAAGCCCTGGAGTAGATACAAGCTAATCAGTTTGGACACAATACAGGTACCACATAGGACTCACAGTCTTAAACCCCTTTTCGCTGATGAGGTAACTGAGATACAGAAGTTAAGTGACTTGTCCAAGGTCACTCAACAGACAGGTGGTGGAGCTGGGATTAGAATCCAGGTCCTCTGACTCTCAGGGCCACGCTCTTTCCACTTGGTCATGTTGCTTCTTATGGTTGGTTACCATTCATTTATTCATTGTCGTATTTACTGAGCGCTTACTGTATGCAATGGTACTAACACGTCTAACTTTTCCCTCTAGTAACCATAATTGGCCTCTCATCAGTGAGTTTATCCCTGTGCTCTGGAACCTGATATTTTGAGCTGTATAACACCCCCAGAGCTTAGTACAGTGCCTGGCACATAATAAGCGCGTAACAAATATGATCATTATTATCATCGTGGAAATGAATTCCCTATATTTCCCCCACTTTGTGCCCAGAAGTCTTTGTATCTAATTATAATGATTGTTGCATTTTCTAAGCACCTACTGTATGCCAGGAACTGTACTAAGCTTTGCGGGTAGATACAAGATAATCAGATTAGATGCAATCCCTTTTCCTCATGGGTCTCCCAGGTTTTTAATCCCCATTTGACAGATGAGGAAACCGGGCCACGGATAACTTTAGTGATTTACCCAAGGTCACCTAGCAGGCAAGTTGTGGAACCGGAATTAGTGTCCAGGTCCTCTGACAGACACACACACACAACACATGCTCACATACACAACTGCCAATGCGTATGTTTGCACTGCACATTTTGGCTAGAATATCATTAGGAAATTATGGGGTGCTCCGTGTAGCCTATTTTAATACTTGGCCCTATGGTTTTGTAAAAAATAAGCTGTGTGCACACATGCATTGACTGAAAGGATGTCTGCTACACAATGAGTGTTTTTTAATACAGATTTTTGCAAGAACACAACTCTTGTATCATAAGATAACTGGGGGCGTGTGCAAATTGCTTCATCCTTAATGATCAATTTGGGGAACTTCTTGAACTTTTCCCAGCTCTGTTAAGCTCTTTGTAAAATATGATAACCAGAACTGCTCCCACTATCATGGTTTCATATTTTGGCAAATATTTTTGTTTTGTTTCCTTCACTAAAGTTTATTACAGTGAGCAACAAGACATCAATCCCCCAGTTACATTTGCCAATAATGGCCCTCACTTTGGTTTAACTGGAAGTCTGTGTTAACCTTGGCTGAGGCGGAGCTGATAAAGTATCTGTACTTCACCTACAAGTGCAGTCTTCGTTTGGGAAATACAGTCTTATATCATTTATAAAACAAACACCAAGTTGGTATCAACAGCGAGCAGACACTGAAGCAAGTATGATGGTCTTTCTATCATATCAGCTCTATCCTTGATGGCATTTGGTTCCTCATTTTAAGGTGACTCTTGGCAGCCGTAAAGTTGTGAACCTTCTGAAAGAATTACAGAGGAATTGCATTTCTATGGATACTTAACCTGTGAACCCCACGTGGGACAGGGACTACATTAAACATGAATATCTTGTATCTCCCGATTGTCTCTATCTGTTGCCGAATTGTACATTCCAAGTGCTTAGTACAGTGCTTTGCACATAGTAAGTGTTCAATAAATACTATTGAATGAATAATGATAATAATGATAGTAATTATGTGCCAAGCAGTGTTCTAAGCACTGGGATAGATACAAGGTAATCAGGTTGGACACAGTCCCTGTCCCACATGGGGCTCACAATCCTCATTTTATAAATGAGGTACCTGAAGCACAGTGAAATGAAGTGACTTGCCCAAGGCCAATCAGCAGACCTGTGGCAGAGCCAGGATTAGAATCCGTGACCTTTTGACTCCCAGGCCAGTTCTCTATTCACTGCACCATGCTGCTTCACTCATACAGTGTTTGGCACATAGTAAGTACTTAACAAAGGCCATTATCATTTTTTTCATTACTAATCACATAATAGCATTATACTGAATCATGATCATGATAATAATGATAAAGAACAGTCGGGCAAGGAAGGAGAAACAGTGATGACTATTTCTTCAGCACTTAAAGGGGGATATTTCAGTTTTTCTTCAGTTTTAGCTTTGAGGTCACTAGGACATGAAATGGCCCTCCTTCAAATTTCATGATCTGTAAATCATTTTTGCCCATCTTCCCTACTACTTTGTATGTTTTTTGAGGGCAAGGAGCAGCATGTTCTTTTCTAGAACCTGCTGGAATCCCTCTAAACTGTAAGTGGGTTGTAGACAGGAAATGTGTCTGTTCATTGTTATATTGCATTCTCCCGAGTGCTTAGAACCTTGTTCTGCACACAGTAATCTCTCAATAAATATGATTGACTATTATCGCACTCTGCCGAGTGCTTAGCATAAGATGAAGCACTTAGTAGATGCTCAACAAATGGCCACCTCCTGAATGAAACCAAGTGGAAAGTATTATGTCTGGCCTAGGAATCATTCATTCATTCATTCATTCATTCATTCATTCAGTAGTATTTATTGAGCGCTTACTATGTGCAGAGCACTGGACTAAGTACTTGGAATGTACAAATCAGCTACAGATAGAGACAGTCCCTGCCCATTGACAGGCTTACAGTCTAATCGGGGGAGACGGACAAACAAAAATAATAGCAATAAATAGAATCAAGGGGATGAACATCTCGTTAAAACGATAGCAATAAATAGAATCAAGGTGATGTACATCTCATTAACCCTCTCTGTATTCTGGTTCAATCCTGGGGGTTGGGGCAGGATTAGAAGAGACCAGGACTAAAGCAGTGTTCATTTTTTTTTCTAAGACCTTCCTGTTTTCACTCATTACTATAGTAGTAATGAGTGGTGGTGGTGTTTTTCATGGTATTTCATGGTTTTTCATGGTATTTAAAGTGCTAAGTGCCAGGCATTGTACTAAGCAATCAATCAAATGTATTTATTGAGCACTTACTGGGTGCAAAGTGCTGTACTGAGTGCTTGGGAGAGTACAATATTATTATTGTTACAATATTATTACAATATTGGGAGAGTTGGTAGACACGTTCCCTGCCCACAACGATCTTACAGTCTAGAGCACTGTAAGCACTGGGGTAGATACAATTTAATCAGATTGGACACGGTCTATAGCCCACATGGGGCTCACATCCTTAATCACCATTTTTCAGATGAGGGAAATGAGCGACAGTGATGTTAAGTGACCTGCCCAAGGTCACACAGCAGACAAGTGTCAGTGCTGGAATTGGAACCCAGAACTTTCTGACTCCCAGGCCTATGTTCTAACCACCATTCATTCATTCAATAGTATTTATTGAGCGCTTACTATGTGCAGAGCACTGTACTAAGGGCTCGGAATGTATAAATCGGTAACAGAGACAGTCCCTGCCCTTTGATGGGCTTATAGTCTAATAGGGGGAGACGGACAGACGAGAACAATAGCAATAAATAGAATCCAGGGGATGAGCATCTTATTAAAACAACAGCAAATAAATAGAATCAAGGTGATGTACACCTCATTAACAAGCCTACACTGCTTCTTGTTGGGGGAAAGAGAAAGAGGATATTTAAATAGCTGTCAGTGGTGGCCATTACTGATGTAAATATGAAGAAGTTTAGCAACCATGGCCTTTAAAGTAACTTTCAGTCTGCTGAAGACCGACAAATCAGTGACACCTCGTTGATATCTGGAATCACAAGATGGATTTCGGTATCTGGCACTTGAGTTTTAAGCCAAATAGAAAGTATTATCTTCCCCTTTAAACTATAGATCACTGTGGGCAGGGAACATGTCTACCAACTCTGTTGTATCGTACTCTCCCAAGTAGTACAGTGCTCGGCTCATAGTGAGCACTCAATAAAATGGATTGAGCAAAATAACCGTTTTAGGGTATTCAATTCTATGTGTTTGTACTTATATGCATTCAGACACACACACAAACCCACAGAAACACACACACACATATGAAAAGAATACACACACACAGAGTATATATATTTTTGGCCGCATTATGCATATGAAAAAGCTGCTTTTCTAATTGTGCTGTTGTATTTAATGTTTATAGTGGCTAGATCTGTTTTTTTTTTTTGTCTCCTTTCATTCCTTACGAATCCTTTCCTCAAAAGGTTCCACTCCTTTTCTTGATGGTGGTGTGTCAGGAAGCTCTCTGCTCAGCAGTTAACTCCCAATTTTTAGTTGTGCTGCAGCATTGTCTAAGAGTTTGCTCTCTTAAAGGCTTCTTCCGCCATCCTTGCTTTGAATTTCCCGATTTCAACCCTCCCTCCAGCAGGTATTACGGTGTCCCGCGGTCTCTCATTTGTTCAGTGTGCAGACTTCGGGAACCTTATGAAACATATTATTGAAAGTAGAAGACATTTTGCATTTTGCAGGGAACAGGATGGAAGGCCCAGGTAGGAGTGGGTTAAATCCCCCCGCCGCTGTAGTCATAACAATCTCGCTGTGGCCTCAGCACACATACATTTATGTGTTTAGAGGAAGCCGTTGTAAATATTTTTATATGTGTTGTAAATATTTGTTTGTCTTCTCTGGTAGAGTGCAAGCTCTTTAAAACTGGGGAATGTGTCACTTCTTTATTTTACGCTTCCCATGTATCTAGTGCAGGGCACGGGACCAAGTGTATTCTCAATAAACGCAACCGTTATTACTGACACTGGAAAGAGCTCAGAGCCGCGTGCTGTTCCTCACTCAGTTTCGGGTCAGAAGTCCTGGCTTAGTGAAGCAGCGTGGCTCAGTGGAAAGAGCCTGGGCTTCGGAGTCAGAGCTCATGGGTTCGAATCCCACCTCTACCACTTGTCAGCTGTGCGACTGTGGGCAAGTCACTTCACTTCTCTGGGCCTCAGTTCCCTCATCTGTAAAATGGGGATTAACTGTGAGCCTTACGTGGGTCAACCTGATTACCCTGTATCTCCCCCAGCGCTTAGAACAGTGCTCTGCACATAGTAAGCGCTTAACAAATACCAACATTATTATTACTATTAGTGGAAAGAGCACGTGCCTCGGAGTCAAAGGACGTGGGTTCTAATCCTGGCTCCGCCACTTGTCTGCTGTGTGACCTTGGGCAAGTCACTTCACTTCTCTGGCCCTCAGTTACCTCATCTGAAAACGGAGATTAACACTGGGAGCTCCATGTGGGACAGGGTCCAACCTGATTAACTTATATCTATCCCAGAGCTTAGAACAGTGCTTGGCACATAGTAAGCACTTGTTGTTGTTGTTGCCTTATGCTGTCGAGTCGTGTCTGACCCAAAGTGATGTCACGGACACATCTCTCCCAGAAAGCCTCACCTCCATCTGCAATTGTTCTGGTAGTGGATCCATAGAGGTTTCTTGGTAAAAATCCAGGAGTGGTTTACCTTCGCCTCCTTCCGCGCAGTAAATTTGAGTCTCCACCCTTGACTAACTCCCATGCCGCTGCTGCCCAGCACAGGTGAGTTTTGACGTGTAGCAGATTGTCTGCCACTCACTAGCCACTGCCCAAGCTAGGAATGGAATGGATGTGCCAGTAAACACTTAGCGAGAACTACAATTATTAATAAATTAATAATAACAATCCCGGGTCCTCCAGTTTCCTGCTGTGTGAACCGGGGGCAAGTCCTTTAACTTCCCTGTGCCTCAGTTTTCTCATCTGTAAAATGGAAATGTCCTCCTTCTTGCTTAGACTGTGAGCCCCCCATGGGACTGGGATTGAGTCCATTCTGATTATTTTATTGAAGCAGGGCAGCTCCAGGCAATAAGCCAGTCCAGACTGAACCAACAATCACCTACCACCAAACCCTGACAGTTTTTATTTAGTTGCCCTCCTATCTTCTTGCTAGCATTGAACGATACTGTCTCCTAGAGATGTGTCCAAGGTGTCGCTATGGGTCGGAGACAACTCAACAGCATAAGACAAGCCTGTAAAATCTTATTGGGCAGGAGCCTATCTGTCAACTCTATCGTACTGTACTTTCCCAAGCACTTTATATGGCCTTCTACACCTAGTAACCATTCAATAAATAACACAGCTCGATCAATCGATTACCACCATTTTGTAAATAGCGGTGAATTTCCACCAACCTGTTTTTTTTCCCCTTCACGGTGTCCCTCTCCAAACCCATTCAGATAACAGATGGAGGCAAACTGTCATCTATCCTGTCTGTCCACTGAGCAGCCCTCATCGAATTTGTAGAGATTGTTATGAATCGAAGGTTTTCCTTGGTCTGAACGATCACCTACAGCTAAGTCGTTCCGCTTTTTACGATAATCACGTTCTGCCTGGTAGATCGTCAGTCTAAGTATTTTTAAACAACCTGGATAGTCTACTAGATACTTTACCCCTGGCAAGAAAATAGAAGTTGCTTCCTCATAATGGGCATCTCAGGCACTGGAGGATTGTCTTTGTTTCATGTTATTGGGCTGGGACCTTAACAGCACATAATTACAGAATCATAAAATGGTTATCTCCGGGGGCTCTGTGAATGAATGTCTTATGCCTGTGAGATTGGAGAGCTTGAAGGACCTGCTTATTTGTTTCCTGTTTATTCATATCTATAAATCCCCAATTACTGTTTAGTGCATGTGTATGAGCCATCAATTTTTATCACTCTTGCCTTTTTGGGTGGCCAATGCATCTGAGTGCAAATGATGTGCCAATCAATAGAGAGAATCCAGAGGGAAGCCCTTGGGAAGCCTGGTGACCTCTGACACCTCCATTTGTAAAGAAGCAACACCCATAAATAATAATAATATTAATGATTATTATATTTGTTAAGCACTTACTGTGTGTCAGGCACTGTACTAAGCACTGAGGTGGATACAAGCAAATTGTGCTGGACACAGTCCCTGCCCCATGTGGGGCTCACGGTCTCAAATCCCAATTTACAGATGAGGCAATTGAGGCATAGAGAAGTAAAATGACTTACCCAAGGTCATACAGTAGACAAGTGGCAGAGCTGGGATTAGAACCCATGACCTTCTGACTCCCAGGCCCGTGCTCTATCCATTATGCCATGCTGCTTCTTAAAGCAGAAGGAAAGCATCAGTTCCTCAGGGAAAATGGTTTAAAATAATTTTTTTTACCACTTTCCCTCAACTCTAGCTCAGTGCACCTTCCCTACTGACTGGTGTGGGCAAATATAAGCCCCCTTTTCCCGAGCTCCCCCTCCCTTCCACATCACCTTGACTTGCTCCCTTTGCTCCCTCCCCACCCCTCTATATGTCTATATGTATCACTGTATTTATTTATATTGATGCCTATTTACTTGTTTTGATGTCTTTCTCCCCACCCCACCAGACTGTAAACCTGATGTGGGCAGGGATTGTCTCTCTTTATTGCTGTACTGTACTTTCCAAGAGCTTAGTACAGTGCTTAGTACAGTAAGTGCTCAATAAATTCAATCAAATGAATGAATAGCCTGGAAAAGTCCCGCACAAATGCAAGGTAGTGGTATTATCTGAAGACAAAATATCAAAGTCAAAACAACTAATAATAAAAATAGAGAGTGTGCTAATAATTAATAATAATAATGGTATTTGTTAAGCATTTACCATGTGCTAGGCACTGTACTAAGCGCTGGAGTGGATACAAGCAAATTGGGTTAGACACAGTCCCTGTCCCATGTGGGACTCAGTCTTAATCCCCATTTGACAGAGGAGGTAACTGACGCACAGACAAGTTAAGTGATTTACCCAAAGACACACAGCTGACAAGTGACGTAGCGGGGATTAGAACCCATGTCCTCTGACTCCCAAGTCCGTGCTCTTTCCACTAGGCCACGCTACTTCAATTAACTAATGGAGTATGCTTTAACAGGGCAAAAGCCATATCAATGAGCTCCACTGTGGAGTGCATTTGTGACCACTTGATCCAATAACAGTGAGCCTGGCCTGCTGGCCGGTATTTGCTAGACTGCTATCATCGCTCAGCCCCAGTACAATGTCCAACAGCTGCTTCCCATTACCTTCGCAGGTTCGACCTCCAGGATGGTGTTAATCCATTTGCTAACCTGCAATTGAAGGCTAAATGGCCTATGTATAGTCTTAACAACCTTATCGTGCTTGTTGTTCCAAATCACGGCGGCTAAGAAAGTCCATCCTCCAACCACACGCTCGATAGCCTTGTTATCCACCCGACATCGTCCGTACTTAACATCGGGCAAGTTTTCCTTCAGGATATACTTGAGATCATCTTTAGTGCCAGTCAATCTGTGTTGCCTCTCAAAGAGCAAATTGTTCATCCTCCCGATTTGGCGGTGCTGGTAAAGGTGGGTGCCGTGCACCGATTTCTCGTCCCCAGACTCTATTTTTGCCATCAGGCTGTCGATTTGCCGCTGGCCCCTGCATTCCATCCCCAAGCTCTAATGGTGTGAGACGGCAATCTGGTTTAATGACCGATTTATACAGGTTGCAATCTGACTTGCTGGAAGTATGGGCCCTCGATTTTGTCATATGGGAGTAATGCATACTGTAAATGTTAATCACTCTTCTTCCACCTCCGTCAGGTAGAGTGATGCTTTCGATTGTTGCTTCTGGCCATTTTGCGGAGAGCTTGGACGTAAACAACCTGATGGTTCGGGGGAACAATAACCGTAATAATAATGGTAATGGTATTTGTTAAGCGTGGCTCAGTGGAAAGAGCCTGGGCTTCAGAGTCAGAGGTCATGGGTTCGACTACTGGCTCTGCCACTTGTCAGCTGTGTGACTTTGGGCAAGTCACTTAACTTCTCTGTGCCTCAGTTACCTCATCTGTAAAATGGGAATTAACTGTGAGCCTCACGTGGGATGACCTGATTACCCTGTATCTCCCCCAGCGCTTAGAACAGTGCTCGGCACATAGTAAGCGCTTAATGAATACCAACATTATTATTATTATTATTATTATTACTATATGTCATGCACCATTCTAAATGCTGGGATAGATACAAGCTAATCAGGTTGGACACAGTTCTTGTCCCACATGGGGCTCACAGTCTTCTTCCCCGTTTATTCATTCATTCATTCATTCATTCATTCATTCATTCATTCGATCATATTTATTGAGTTCTAACTGTGTGCAGAGAACTGTACTAAGTTCTTGGGAGAATACAGTATTGAAATAAAGATACACATTCCCTGCCCACAATGAACTTACAGTCTAGAGGGGGAGACAGACAGTAATATAAATAAATTAATTACAGATAAGTGTGTAACTGCTATGGGGCTGGCAGAGGGAATGAATAAAGGGAGCAAGTCAGTGTGACACAGAAAGAGGTGGGAGAAGAGGAAAGAAGGGCTTAATCCGGGAAGCCCTCTTGGAGGAGATGTGCCTTCAATAGGACTTTGAAACGGGGAGAGCAACTGTCCCCGTTTTACAAATGAGGTAACCGAGGCAGAAGTGAAGTGATTTGCCCAAGGTCACACAGCAGACAAGTGGTGGAGCCAGAATTGGAACCCAGGTCATTTTGACTCCCAGGCCCATGCTGCTTCCCTAGGTCACGCTGGGGAAAACATCTACATATGCATTTTGGAACACCAATTGGATATGTTAGATCTGACGCAGTCAAATGGTTATTGCTTTAGTTCTTCTCTAAGTCAAGATGTGCTTTTTGCATATTCTGCAGAATACCTCGGATGTCTTTTTTGGACTGGAAATCCTTTGAAATGAAGAGAGTCAGGTGCCTGGAGGCAGTCTCTTTTTCTCTCTCTCTCTATGTCTCTCTCTCAGTCTTCCATAGCTGGGTCTTTATTGGCAGTATCTCTCTCACCATAATAAATTGTCTTTGCTGAAATGGATGCCATTAGCTTATCTCTGGTAAGCAATTGTTATTGGTATATACTTGCCTTCACTGCTTTTAAAGTACTGTTATCATTTGGGCCAAGAAACCAGTTTGTAGAGGTCATCAAACTTGTCCTTCTTGTGTGGACATTGCTTTTATGAAATGTCTTGCGATAGCTCTTTGTATTGTCAGGGCTTTCTTGAGTTAAACAAATAGTGGCAAGTCAAGACCAAATGCTTTCCCATCTCAGGCCGAATACCAGGGATCTGGGTTTGGTCAAGTCCGGTATTTTTTTTAAGGTATTTATGTGCATAGTATATACCACGCGCTGTACTAAGCACTGGGGTAGATACAAGCTAATCAGTTTGGACACAGCCCCATAGTGGATAGAGCATGGGCCTGAGAGTCAGAAGGTCATGGGTTCTAATCCTGCTCCGCCACTTGTGTGCTGTGTGACCTTGGGCAAGTCACTTCATTTCTCTGGACCTCAGTTACCTCATCTTCAAAATGGGGATTGAGACTGTGAGCCCATGTGGGACAGGGACTCTGTCCGACGAGATTTGCTTGTAGCCACCCTAGCAATAATTACCGTGTCTGGCACAGAGAAAGCGCTTAACAAATGCCATGGTCATTGTTATTATGTCCCACTTGGGGCTCAGAGTCTTAATCCCAATTTTACAGATGAGACAACTGAGGCACAGAGAAGTGAAATGACTTGCCCAGGGTCACACAGCAGACTAGTGACAGAGTTATGGTGAGATAGACTCTTAATGGAATCTCTGGTGATGGCCATTTTAATGCCATCTATCAAATTTGTTTCCTACTCCTAGAGTCAGGAATCAGAAACAGCCTAAATTGCAGTAGATATGTAGCTACATAATGATAGGCAAGGATTCTTTTTTCCTGCTTCCCAATGTAAAATCAGTGACTCTTTTTTTAGCTTAGTGGGAACAGGGCAGGGAGAGGCGAGCAGATTATTAACAGTAAACATGTGGGAGAGAAAGTAGAAAATATTAGTTTTTCCTGATTCCCTGCCAATCTCCAGAAAAAAAACAACCAGGCAGAACCCTGATCCATAATGCCTTCTCCCTCCTCTCTGACCCTTTTCTGCAAGCAGTTTCTAAACCAAGCTCTTAGTTTGCTTGAGTAGGTGTTTGGATAAACTGTCTCAACTGTAGCCCTTTGAAGAATTTGCCAAATGTGAGGATCACTGTCCATTAAATTGGATTGGCTTCATGGAAACATTAGATTGCAAATCAGTGTGGCTTAGTGGAAAGTGCATGGGCCTGGGAATCAGAAGATCTAGTTCTAATCCTGGCTCCACCACTTGCCTGCTCTTTGGCCGTGGGCAAGTCACTTAATTTCTTTGGGCTTCAGTTCCCTCATGTGCAAAATGGGGATTCAATACTTGCTCTCCCTCCTTCTTAGATTGCGAGCCCCATGTGTGACCTGATTATCTTGTATCTACCCCAGCTTAATACAGTACTTGGCACATGGTAAGCACTTAAAAAATATCACAATTAGATTCCCCTGCCCAGAAAGCAAAAGTGTTTTTTGTATTCTCGCATAAAGTATCCCTGTCTCTTAAAGATAGAGTTGTAAAGGGGTGATGCTCCCGGCTGATTTAATGAATTTAAGACTTAGACTGTCTCCATCATGGGTAGACACCGTGGCTCTGACCTTGGTTGTATCTCGTGTCTGCTATGTGACCTTGGGCAAGTCACTTTACTTCTCTGGACCTGTTACCCCATACGTAAAATGGGGATTAGGACTGTGAGCCCAGTATGAGACAGGGACTGTGTCCAACCCAATTACCTCGTACCTATCCCAGCGCTTAGTACAGTGTATACAGTACCTAGTAAGTACTTAACAGATATCACAATTATTACTATTACTACTAGTTTGTAAACACCCAATAGAATGCTTGGCACACAGCAGACACCCAGTGCAGTGTCCTGCACATATTTAGTGCTCAATCGATGCTACTGAATGAATGAATCCTGTTTGGTTTCTATATAAATTTCATCTGTAATGCCTAAGTATGGGTTTTTCTGGCCAACCACGGTTTTCCCCCTATTCAATTTACCATATACCACCTAGAGAAACAACATGGCCTAGCGGATAGGGCACGGGCCTCGGAGTCAGAAGGACCTGGATTCTAATCCCGACTCTGCCACTTCTCTGCTATGTGACTTTGGGCAAGCCACTTCACTTCTCTGTGCCTCAATTACCTAATCTGTCAAATAGGGATTAAAACTGTGAGCCCCATGTGGGACAGGGACTGGGTCCAACCCGATTTGCTAGTATCGATTCTGGAGCTTAAAAAAGCACCTGGCACATAGTAAACGCTTAACAAATACCACCACATATTCCATGGATAGCCTCTGTCCCCTGTGCTCTTCCTTGCTATCTCAGGCACCAGGATCAAGTTGTGTTTCTGATTTGTAGTTTTTCTTCATGGTGTTAGTAGAGTGCCCGATAAGTACTGCACTAAGTTTTAGAGTAGATACAAACTAATCAGTTGGACAAGGAAATAGAGAATGAAGAAGGAAATATTAGGGTTATTAGGTGGCCTGTCACTATACCTTTTGACGTGTATAAAGGATGGAAACCATTGCAGAATTCCTTCAAGCACCTTATTGTCTTGTATCTACCCCAGCACTTAGAACAGTACCTGGCACTTAGTAAGTGCTTAATAAATACCATAATTATTATTATTGCCACTGTGGAGTCTGAGTCGGACTGGATAGTCTAATTGGCCAGATCATGACATATGTCAGAAATCCAGAAAAATAAACCTTATCTGGCAGCGTTCAGATCGTAAGCATTCCAGCTGTGTCTCCACTGGCCTTGCCCTGGAGTTCAGTCAACTCGTAGTCACTGGTGCCAGGTCCGTTTTCCCTGGGCTTTGTTCATGGATGCCGGTTGTCACTGGGATACAACGGGAGGTGGTAGGAATAGAGCCGTAGGGGGGACGATCGCACACATAGGCAATGCTCCCCGGACACATTGAACATGACACAAAGCAGCCTATCTCAGCCAGCCTTCCTCCCACGGTGGCAGAATCAACCGGAACTCCATGCCAGCCTGCAGTAATCACAGACAAGAGTGACTCCCATTAATGCCTGTTAGCCCTGAGGCTGGATCACCATCCTGCATACATCGGAAAAGAGAATTCCAGGCAGTGTCCGCTATATTTTCATTCAATATGGTTGATGAAAAGGAAAAAAAAAGACATCTGCATCCCGTCAAACAGGACGGGAAATTTTCCCTTTCATGAAGCTCGGTTTGTTGCCGCAGTAAGGAAAGCACACTAATCAGTCATATTTATTGAACAATTTCTGTATGCAGAGGATTGTACTGGGAGCTCAGGAGAGAGCGGTAGAAGTAAAAGATACAGTCCCTGCCCTCAAAGAACTTGGAAGTAGACATGTGCAGGATTTACAGCTAGTAGGAGTAGGGACAGAGAACCCCAGTATTATCAAGAGTTTGAAATGATGGTTGGGTAAACAAACTAGTACTATAGGTCTCAAGAAAGTCATGCAAGAAAAGTTATATACAAATAAAGGCAAACAGTGGCCATTGGGTTGACACAATTTGGGATTATGGGAATTAGCTGGGGAAAGCTTCTTGGAGGAAGTGGGTTTTCAGTAGGACTATTATTTTTTTTATACTATCCGTCAAACACCTTACTATGTGGCAAAATACTGTACTCAGCACTAAGGAACTCAGAAGCCAGCCAAATCAGATAGAGTCCCTTTCTCACTTGGGGCTTATAGACTGAGAAGGAGGGAGAACAGGTTTTGAATCCCCAATTTACAACTGAAGAAACTGAGACACAGAGTATTTAAGTGACTTGCTCAGGGTCACACAGCAGGCAAGTGGCAGAGCCGATGTTAGAACCTGAGTCCTTCTCTTCTCCGTGGCCGGTGGTCTTTCCACTAGGCCTCACTGTTGATAGAACTAAGTGGTGCATAATTGAAGAGGGCATCTGCACACAGTGAAGTAGATTTCAGATTTAGGAAAGTTGAAGAAAGTGAAGAAAATCAGGCCTAGGAGTCAATTCTCAAAGATGGTAGAGCTGAGTCCTCAGTTTGAGAACAAAGAATTAGATCGTCTACCCTGCACTGAGAGCGAATTCCATTTCTCCACAATTGCTTCATTTTGGTCTGCACTCTTTCTTCCTCTGTTACTCCTTTGTTAGTAGTAGTGATAAGCTAGGGCGGAAAATGCATTAGTCTAAGCTGTTTGTGAGACTAATTAAAGCTGTTTTGTTATGTCTCCCTCCCGGGCACTGGTTCTGGGGGGACTTGCTTTTGACTTCTGTACAGGTTGCTGTTTTTCTTGTGAGCCTGCTGTGTGGGGAACTAAACCTTGAAAGACCTGATTTTTGAGGTAATTGTAAGCAAAGGTATGTGTGCTAATGGGTAATCTGGGAGGAAATTAAAAATCACATTGATCATATAATCAACATAATCAGCACGATCTCTCGTTAGAAATGTAAATCTACTGTTTGGAAGAGAATTCCACCAATGTGATCAGAACTATAGGATACAGTCTTTTAGATGGGGAGGTAATTACAAAAAATCTTTCCTGTATAATTCTTTTCTGAAGCAAGAAATTGAATATGGCATGAATCCAAGTTCAACAGTTATATTTTTAAGAGCTGGAAAAGTATGCTGATAAGGGAGATAGAATTAGCATGTGGACCGTTGAAGAGTAGTATGTGGTCTGCTTTGGCACTAGAAGTTTTGAGCCTTTAAGCTTCCTTCAGTTACTTCTCAGTGGCCTGAAAGTGTTTGTGCGAGTTCAGAAATTTCTCAGGAGAGTTACAGTGTTTGTTTGATTTTCCTCTAAAGTCTAAAGCAGGAGAAATGCTCATATTGATGCTCATCGTTCATTTTAAAGCTGAAACTGCGAGACCCAAGGAGACCAGACTCATGATTCTTCATGATCATGGACCGTTCTATAACTCAGCCTTGCAGATAGCCGCTCGCCAAGGCAAGGAACGATTTGAACTCGGCAGTTTGTAAAGCCTGCCTATTTTTTCTCTTTTACTCCTGAAGGGAAGAGATGCTAACAAAGTAGGAACAGACTCTGCTGAACTCATTTATCATACCTGAAGTGCCCAGCTCACATTAAGCACTTAAAAAGCATACAATAAATGCTATCGCTCTGCTGTTGTTGTGTTGTGCTGTCGAGTCGGGTCCGACCCATAGCAAAGCCGTGGACACATCTCTCCCAGAGCGCCCCACCTCTAACTGCAATCGTTCTGGTAGTGGATTCAGAAAGTTTTCGTGTTAAAAATACGCAAGCGGTTTACCATTGCCTCCTTCCTCACAGTAAACCTGAGCCTCTGCCCTCGACTCTCTTCTGTGCTGCTGCTGTCCAACAAAGATGAGTTTTGACTTATAGCAGATTGCCTTCCACTCGTTTGCCACTGCCCAAACTAGGAATGGAGTGGATATGCCTCTGCTTGACTCTCCCTCCCGCAGTCGAGACTGGTAGAGTACTGGAAACTCTCCAGATGCAAGCCTGACAGGGCTATCGCTTTACTGAGCACTTTATCAACAGTTCCTCCACCAGATTCAGAGAAATGCATTGGAAGAATTCTGCATTTCTGACAGATTTCTGAATTGTTCCTTTTTGCATATCAGTCTATCATTGTTGCTAATCTGCTTCTACCTCTTTAACACAATTCCCTATCCATTTTCAGTCTCCGTTCTCCTGTTATGGGCTTTGCTTGGAGCTTGCCCTATTCCTTAGTATTCTTGAAGTTCTCATTAAGGTTAATGGAAATTAAACCAGCACCAGAAGGGGTGAAAAAAACACACCAGGATCTTCCCTTTTCTCCCTGGGATTTCTCCTCTCCTCGTTTCTGGTGTGTTCTTTCACTTGCGGCTATCTGTTTTAATCAGAATGCAAGCCTCTGAGTGCTCTTTGTTGCTTTTTCAGTGCTCTAATTGGGAGAAACCCTCACTGACCTCGAAGAACTGAGACACTTTTCTAAGGCAGGAAAATTACCTACATAGGGCTGAGAAGAAGCCCCTTTTAAATGAATTCTGTAAAAGCCATTTGAAGTGACAATATATTGTGTTAATAAAGTCTCCGTTTGACAATGTGGCATTCTTATGCCACTGTTAATAACTGAGCATTAATTCCATTGTTATTGCCCAGGTACTGCCATACCCAGGCCCTTTATATGTATTTACATGTCACCCTGCTCCCACTTGCTGACAAATAACTGGAGGTGTAGAAATGATTCAACTAAATTGATTAACTTAAAGTAAATTGATTAAGTTAATCCTCTTAAAATCTACCCTTTCCCCTTTCGTCGCCAACCCCATCCCTTAGCACTTTATTGAAAAAATTGCCTCCTCTGTTCGTCTCCCCCTGATTGCCTTCTTTGATCACTCACCAGTGATTTCTTCCCCACTGCTTTCAAATTTGCTCATGAATTTCCTATCCTAAAAAACCCCTCTCTCTTGACTCCACAGCTCTCTCCACTTATCACCCCATATTCTTCCTCTCCAAATTCCTTGAGTGAGTTGCCTATACCGACTGCCTTCATTTCCTCTCTTCTAATTTTTTCCTTAACCCCTTGTAACCTTGTTTCTACCTCCTCCACTTCGTGGAAGCTGTCATCTCTGAAATCTCCAATGACTTCTTCCTTGCCAAATATCATGGCCTCTACTCCATCTTAATCCTCCTCGACCTCTCAGCTGTCTTCAACATTGTCGAGCAGCCCCTTTTCCTGGAAATACCATCTAACCCTGGTTTTACTGACGCTATCCCCTTCTGGTTCTCCTCTTAGCTCTCTGGCCACTCCTTCTCAGTCTCTTTAGCAGGCTCCTCCTGTATCTCCCACCCTCTAAATGTGGGAGTTTCTCATGGCTCAGTTCTGAGTCTCCTTTTATTCTCCATTCACACCCATTCCCTTTGGGAACTAATTCACTCGCATAGATTCAACTACCATCTCTATGCAGATGATTCCCAAATCTCTTCCCCCAGACCCAGCCTCTCTCCTCCTCTGTAGTTTTACATTTCCTCCTGTCTTTAGGACATTAATATTTGGATGACTCAAGAACACCTCAAATTTAACATGTCCAAAAGAGAACACCTCATCTTCCCACCCAGACACTGTCTTCCCCAAGACCTTCCCATCACTGTAGTCAACACCACCCTCCTCTCTGTCTCAGCGGCCCATGGCCTTGGCATTATCCTCAGTTCATCTTTTTCTTTCAACCTGCATATACCGTTGGTCGCTAAATCCTCTCAAAATAACTTAACATCTCAAAAAACCACCCCTTCCTCTCCATCAAAACTATCTTACTGAACCTAGCTCCTATCATATCCTGCCGTGACTACTCCATCAGCTTCCTTGCTGGCCTCCCAGCCTCCTGTCTCTCCCACTCCAGTCCATACTTCTTTCTGCTGCCTTTATTAATGCAACATTTGAATTCACAGACCCTCATCTCCACAGAACTTATATACATATCTTTAAATTAGATATTACAAATTACTTATTCATAGTAATGTCTTTCTCCCACTCTAGATTGTGTTTATTGTAGGCAGGGAACATGTCTGCTAATTATGTTGTATTAGACTCTCCCAAGTGCTCAGTACAGGGCTCGGCACATAGTAAGTGCTCAATAAATATGATTGAATGATTGAACATTTTTCAATCATTGATTGATCACTGATCACTGATCACTTTTCAGTCCACATCTTTCCACTCCACCAAAACCTCCAACGGTTTCCCATCCACCTCAGCATGAAACAGACACTGCTGACCATCAGCTTCAAGGCATCATCATCAGTGGTATTTATTGAGTACTTATTGTGGGCAATCACTCGCTCACTCAAGACACTCAATCACCTATCTTTCTGCTTCCTTACCTTGTTGATCTCCTACTTTAATCCAACCAGCACATTTCACTCATCTTAACACCGTTCTACACTTTCATCTTGTCTATCTTATCACTGAGCCCTCCCCACATTGTCCCTCTGGCCTGGAACACTCTCCTTCATTTCTGTCCAAGTACCATTCTCCCCATCTTCAAGGCCCTAATGAAATCATTTCTACTCCCAGAGTCCTTCCCTGACTAACCCTTAATTTACCCAACCCATTTGCCATCCTATTTCCTTTGCCTATGTTCTTAGGTTTATACCCCTTAAACAGTTTGATTTTTATTCTATCCCCAGCCCCCAGGGAATATGACTGTTTATTGTTATATAATAGTAATTATGGTATTTAAGTGCTTAACTATGTGCCAGACACTGTACTAAGCGCTGAGGTGGATATAAGCAAATCAGGTTGGACATATTGTACTCTCCCAAGTGCTTATTACAGTGCTCTATACACAATAAGTGCTCAATAAATTCCACTGAATGAATAATTGAATCCTTTTGCTGCCTTTTCTGGAACATCTCTTTGTGGGCAGGGATCATATCAACCAACTCTATTGTATTTTACTCTCCCTAACTCCAAACAAAGAGAACAGTGTTCTGTCCATAGGAAACACTCAATGCATATCATAGATTGATCATTGGTTAACTTTACATTGTTCTAGTTAATATCAGGTTTGAAAAGAGAATAAAGACATGAGCTGCTTAGAGAAGCAGCATGTTGTATTTGAGAAGTCATGTGTTCTCGTTCCAGCTCTGTAACTGGCCCGCTGTGCTATCTTGGGCAAGTCACTTCATCTCCCTGGGTCTCAGTTTCCTGTAGAGTGGAGATAATATCACTTTGCCACTCAAAGGTACCTTGAGGACGGAGTGAGATAAGAAACATGAAAGCACTTTGGGAAAGTAAGGGCTCTCTAAATTTAAGGTCTTATTTACCTGAAACAAATTTTAAAGAAAAAGATATATTCTGATCTCTGCTCCCCTGAAGAGTGTGGAAGCTTGAAGCTGCTGACTGACATGGATCTCACCTAGGAATCGCACATCTACATTATCAGAGCAATTCTAGTCTAGTCATTTTCTCCTTAGGGAGTCTTCTACTCTTCACTTGTAGGGAAACAGCTGTTTAGTATCAATAGCTTGGTTGCCAGTTTAATGGTTATTCCTGAATAGGGGATGGCTTTAGCAGACTATCTGAGTCTTCATTTGTTAGAGTTGCCCTTTGTAGTCAAAGGTCACACTACTATCAGTAATAATAATTGTTGTATTTGTTAAGCATATATCTTCATCACCCTATTTATTTTGTTTAATGAGATGTACACCACCCTGACTCTATTTATTTGCTATTGTTTTAATGAGATGTTCTTCCCCTTGATTCTATTTATTGCCATTGTTCTTGTCTGTCTGTCTCCCCCGATTAGACTGTACCCCGTCGAAGGGCAGGGACTGTCTCTATCTGTTACCGATTTGTGCATTCCAAGCGCTTAGTACGGTGCTCTGCACATAGTAAGCACTCTATAAATACTATTGAATGAATGAATGAATGAATGTACTATGTACTATGACCAGTTAGGTGGATCACAGTCTGCCCCACATGGTTCTCATGGTCTAGTGGGGAGGGAGACCAGCTATTGAATGCCCATTTTACAGAGGGGAAACTGAGGCACAAAGAAGTGAAATGACTTGTGCAAGGTCCCACAGCAGACTAGTGGCGGAGCCAAAATTAGAATCCAGGTCTTCTGACTGCCAAGGTGAGAGTCTTTCCTCTAATCCATGTTAACCCTCCACCATGCTGATAATCAGTCGATCAATTAATCAGTTGTATTTATTGAGTGCTTACTGTGGCAGAGCGCTGTATTAAGCACTTGGGAGAATACAATTCAGCAGAGTTGGAAGACATGTTCCCTGCCCACAAGAAGTTCATGGGCATAAATGGGGAGACAGACATTAATATAAAGAAATAACCCTGAAGTTTCTCTGTGGGGGTATAGTAGGTGTAGCTAAAAATGCCAATGAAGATCTACAGACCCAACCACATCATGCACAAAGATGGGCCTTTGTTAATGTTGACGTGTTTTCGGTTTTCTGTCCATGGTTTCTGCTGAGGAAAAGCATGCTCCTTTGTGGATCTCAGTGGGCCTGGCTGTTCCGCCTCCAGCTTTCTCCTATATCTTTTTCCTTTCATCATCATCAGTGGTAGTTATTGAGCACTTACCGCATGCAGAGCACTGAAACTCTTGGGAAAATGCAGTGCATCTGAGTTGGAATATAGAGTCCCTCCCCACAGTGAGATTTCCGGTGATCTTTAAGGATTTTCTTAGGTTAAAGCTAATCTCCAGTGGTTGTCTATCAACCTCCATATCAAGCAAAAACTTCTCACTGTTGGCTTCAAGGTTTTCCATCACCTTGCCCCTTCTTACCTCACCTCCCTTCTCTCCAATACATTCCAGCCCACACACTCTGCTCCTCTGGTGCTTTCTCCCTGTGCCTCGTTCTTTCCTGTCCCGCCGTCGACCCCTGGCCCAAGTCTTACCCCAGGCCTGGAATGCCCTCCCTCCTCAAATATGCTGATAGTACTTCCCCTCCTTCAAAAGTCTCCTGAAGGCTCACCTCCTCCAGAAGGCCTTCCCAGACTAAACTCCCCTTTTCTTCTGATCCCCCTCCCTTCCCCATTGCCCCAACTTGCTCCCTTTGCTCTATCACCCTCCACAGCACTTGTGTATATATGTGAATATTTATAATTCCATTTATTTTTATTAATCATGTGTATATATATCTATATATCTATAATTCT
Source organism: Ornithorhynchus anatinus (assembly GCF_004115215.2). NCBI lineage: Eukaryota > Metazoa > Chordata > Mammalia > Monotremata > Ornithorhynchidae > Ornithorhynchus > Ornithorhynchus anatinus. The sequence goes on along the minus strand of NC_041729.1, from coordinate 100,393,549 downwards.
ATTTACTTAGATTGATGATATTGATGTTTGTTTACTTGTTTTGTTGCCTGTCTCCCCCCTTCTAGACTGTGAGCCTGTTAAGGGCAGGGATTGTTTTTGTTGCTGAATTGTATTTTCCAAGCGCTTAGTACTCTGCACACAGTAAGCGCTCAATAAATAAAATTGAATGAATGAGTGAATTCCTCCCACAAATGAAAGCTTTGTTAATGTCAGGGAACTTTCGGGGAAGTCTTTTGCAATTTCTCCAGTTCCATACTCCTGCCTGAAGGAAAGAACTGTTGGGAACACTCTCACACCTGATCTCATCTGGAGAAGCAGCATGGTATAGTGGATCCAGTACGAGCCTTCGAGTCAGAAGGTCATGGGTTCTAATCGCAGCTCTGCCACTTGTCGGCTGTGTGACCTTGGGCAAGTCACTGCACTTCTCTGTGCCTCAGTTATCTGTAAAATGGGGGTTGAGACTGTAAGCCCCACATGGGACATAGATTGTGTCCACTCATTTGGCTTGTATCTATCCCAGCACTTAGTAGTGCTTAACAAATGCCATCATTATTATAATTATTTATTATTGGTCTATCCATATTGATTGCATCATGGGATCAGCATTTGCACCTGGGACCTAGCCCAGAAGAAGGCAGACAGTGGAGAATAGAGAAGAGAAAGAGAGCAAGCGTGTCAGAGAGAGTGTGACACATTCACACATGCACACACTCCATGTCAAGCATAATTATTGAGCACTTACCAGGTGCAGAGCACTGTACTAAGCACTTGGGAGAGTACAATATCCCTCCTCAAATCCACCAGTTACTCTCCCCACCCTTCAAAGCCTTACTGAAGGCACATCTCCTCCAAGAGGGCTGCCCAGACTAAGCCCTACTTTTCCTCATCTCCTACTCCCTTCTGTGTCACCTGACCTGTTCCCTTTGTTCTTCCCCCACTCCCCGCCCCACAGCATTTATTATAATAAAAATGATGATGATGATATTTGTTAAGCACTTACTATGTGCCAAGTACTGTTCTAAGCACTGGTAGTACAAGTTTATCAAGTTGTCCCACGTGGGGCTCACAGTCTTAATCCCCATTTTACAGGTGAAGTAACTGAGGCACTGAGAAGTTAAGTGACTCGCCCAGAGTCACATAGCTGACAAGTGACAGAACTGGGATTAGAACAAATGACCTCTGACTCCCAAGCCTGTGCTCTTTCCACTAAACTATGCTGTTTATTTATATTGATGTCAGTTTATTTTTATTGATGTCTGCACCTCCCCCCATCTAGAATGTGAGCTCTTGGTGGACAGAGATTGTCAGCCTTTATTGCTGTATTTTACTTTCCCAAGTTCATAGTACAGTGCTCTGCACACAGTAAGCGCTCAATAAATACGATGGAATGAATCAATAGATGGATGACCAATCAACAGACACATTTCTTGCTCACAAGGATCTTACAAACCTGGGTGGGTCGAGTGAGCCACTCTAGATTGTCATGTCTCTAGAAACACTAGTTTAGGGTTCAGTCCAAGGAAGGAAAAGTGGTATTGTGCAAGAGCCTCCCTGTGCCTCAAAAGGCTTCTCAAATTGTAAGTTTTTGCTTAATGTGCAAGTCTCCCATTTGCTTTAGTGGAATGCTTCTTTTTAAAGAATTTCTGCCTAGATTGTGTTCTTGGCAACCTCTTTATGACCACAGTATTGCAAGAGAATCCAGAAAGTCTGTCAATTCAGTAATCTTCCACTTAGAGATGGGCTAGTAAACAAATCCATGCCTGATTCTGGTGCTGGTTTGAGGGAGTTGTTTCTGATGATGGAATATCTTGTAACTTCATCAGGTTATATCGGTTAATATATTTATCGAATACCTACTAAACACCGAGCACTTGACCTTGAGAGAGTACAGTAAAACTAACCAACAGCCCCTGGTATTGAGAAACTTCAAATCTACTGGTGAAGACAGATAGACAAAAATTGTATGAATTAAGATTACCAGTCTGTGGGGGGTCAGGAAACCTGGCTTCTCTTCCCAGCTCTGTCACTGGCCAGCTGTATGAACTTGGGCATGTTATGTAACCTCTCTGTGCTTCACTTCCCTTATCTCCTCGGCCACCCACCTCCTCACCGTCCCCCGTTCTCGCCTATCCCGCTGTCGACCCCCGGGCCACGTCCTCCCGCTGTCCTGGAACGCCCTCCCTCCTCACCTCCGCCAAACTATTTCTTTTCCCCTCTTCAAAACCCTACTTAGAGCTCACCTCCTTCAAGAGGCCTTCCCAGACTGAGCTTCCCCTTTTCCCTCTGCTCCCTCTGCTCCCCGTGTACCCCCCTTTCACCTCTCCTCGGCTAAGCCTTCTTCTCCCCCCTTTCTCTCTGCTCCTCCCCCTCTCCCTTCCCCTCCCCTCAGCACTGTGCTTGTTCGCTCAATTGAATATATTTTCATTACCCTATTTTGTTAATGAGATATTCATCCCCTTGATTCTATTTATTGCTATTGTTTTTGTCTGTCTCTCTCCCCAATAGTCTGTAAGCCCATCAATGGGCAGGGACTGTCTCTAATAACGATTTGTACATTCCAAGCACTTAGTACAGTGCTCTGCACATAGTAGGCGCTCAATAAATACGAATGAATGAATGAATGAATGAATAAAATGTGGATTAATGCCTGTTCATTTAAAGGAAAATAAAGAATACCTCCTGGAGGAGGAAGGTTTTCAGGAATCTCTGAAAATAGGGGCTGATTTGGCCTGCCATTTGAAAGGAGAGGAATTTTCAGGAAGAATCCATCAGAGGGTAGTATTTATTGAGTGCTTCTGATATTCAGAACACTGTGCAGAGCTCTTGGAAGAGTACAGTAGAGTTGGTAGATATGATGCCCGCTCTCACAGAACTTTCACTCTATTGGGTAGAGGTTGTGCAAAACATTTGGAGGCAAGAGTCGAGAATGAGATATGAAGGGTAACAACTCAGGAGGGAAGTTTGACAACTGGTAAATACTGAGTGAAGCAAGCAGATAGGTAAGAGGGAGAGATCGCGGAGAGAGCCTCTGACTGGGAAATACTCCCTTAAAGCAGAAAAGAATCATGGCCTAATGGAAGGAGCACGGGAGTGGGAGTCAGATGATCTGGGTTCTAATCCTGTCCCACTATTTGTCTGCAATGTAACGCTGGACATGTTGCTTAACTTCTCTATGCCTCGGTTACTTCATCTGTAGAATGAGGATTAAAGCTGTGAGCTCCATGTGGGACATGGACTGGGTCCAACCTGATGATCTTGTATCTGCCCCAGTGTTTAGTACAGTGTCTGGCACGTACTAAACACCTAGGAGAAGCAGCATGGCATAGTGGATAGAGCAGGGGCCTGGGAGTCAGAAGGTCATGGGTTCTAATTCTGGCTTGGCCACTTGTCCTCTCTGTGACCTTGGGCAAGTAACTTCACTTCTCTGGGCCTCAGTTCCCTCACCCATAAAATGGGAACTGAGACCGTGCGCCACAAGTGGGACAGGGACTTTGCCCAACTTGATTTGCTTGTATCCAGCCTAGTGCTTAATACAGTGCCTGGCACATAGTAAATGCTTAACAAATACCATCATCATCATTATTATTATTAACAAATACCACAAAAAACAGAAAGGACCCTAAAAAACAAAAAGCAGAAGAAAGGATTGGATGCTGAGCTGCAAAGACTTGGGACGTGTTCGAGATGAGGAAAGCCCCGGAGTGAATTTAAGGTCAGGTTTGACAGACCCAGCAGAACCTGAAATCCTGGAAGTGGGGTGATTCCACTCAGGTTCTATCTGCCTGTCACAGAGAAGGTTAGGAAGGAAAGCAACATGGCATCGATAATAATGGTTACCCAAAGCCAAAACTGAATCCAAATGAATGTTCAGTGGGCCAACAAAGACAGTAGACTGTGAGCCTGGTGAGGGACAGGGACCGTGTCCGACCTGATTACCTTGTATTCACCTCAGCATCTAATACAGTGTCTGATCCACTGAAAGCACTTAACAAATTGCACTCTTTCTATCACCAGCTCTAACCAATGCCATCCCACCAGCTGATGTACTCTTTACTAGTGCTCTATCCCCAATCAAATGAGTTAAACCCATTCGTGCCATTCAGCCAAAGCGTAGAACAGAAAAGACCAGTAATTTCTTCAATTTTGAGGTGAAACTAGAGCTACCAAATAATAATAATATTGATGGTATTTGTTAAGCGCTTACTATATGGCAAGCATGTTCTGAGCCCTAGGGTATATACAAGGTAATCAGGTTGTCTCACGTGGGGCTCACCAGTCTTAATCCCCATTTTGCAGATGAAGTAACTGAGGCACAGAGAAGTTAAGTGACTTTCCCAAAGTCACACAGCCAAGTGGCGGAGCCGGGGTCAGAACCCATGACCTCCGCCTCCCAAGCCCGTTTTCTTTCCACTAAGTCACCCTGCCTCCACATGTCCTGAAATACGGATATGTTGTTGTACCAGCCTCTGAGAGAGAGAGTGCAACCTCTGAATCAGAATAAACAAGGAACAGACCAGCAAAAATTAGTGCTTCACTGTGCTGATCAGCCAATCTGCTGTTCAAGAAGAGGAGGCCATTTTTAGCAACAAAGGCTATTAGACTTGGGTGATTGTTTTCCATTTATAGCAGCAAAGGCTATTAGACTTTGGTAATTGTTTTATTCTTGTTGTACAATTGTTATTGCAACAATTGTACAAGTGTTGGTATTGTACTCTCTCTCAAGTGCTTAGTACGGTGCTCTGTGCATAGTAAGTGTTCAATATATATGTTTGATTGATTAATAATAACTCCTTGTTAGAGCACGGACTGTAAGAGAGACTCCTACGGTATTAAGAAGAAGAAGTATTCTAGAGGGGACATCCTGTCGGTGTAGAAGCAATAAAAGAGCATGTTTTCCTCTAGGCTGTAGGCTTGTAGTGGCCAGGGAATGTGTCTACCAGCTCTGTTATTTTGTACTTTACCAAGTGCTTAGTACAGTGCTCTGCACAGAGTAAGTGCTCAATAAATCTGTTTGATTCTAAAGCAGCTAATCAGCCTCATGGGAAAGCATGCAGTTGGACATGGTTATCACCAATGAAAACAGGAGGGAAGTTAAAAAATCAGGAAAAATAGCTCATTTTACCCACCTGGAAGCCTCCCATTCCCCAAACATTAAAATCACACCGTCTATCCTGTTCAGAATTCACACGCGCACACAAACACTCACATCCAACAACCCAATAGTTCCCAAAAGCTCTTCCCATTTGCAAACCACCGAGAGGATGTGACAATGATTTAGCCAGTAAATACATCGACTTCCCCTTTGGAACAAGAACATATCCCCATCTGAGCTGTGCTGAGCTGAGACCAGAATTCAACATCCATTTTTGCCCGAAATTAAATGTCGATTTGAAGTACGTATGGTGCAGATCTCTCTCTTACCGAGAAGGAGGAAGGGTTATGAATAGAAGAGACAGTTCGCAGCAGAATTTCATCTAGCACAGTCGTATCCCTATTGAACTGTTACTAAGGAGGCATACCATTGTCTTGGCCCTGAAATTCCAAGTTATTGAGTGTGTGTGTGTGTGTGTGTGTGTGTGTGTGTGTGTGTGTGCAGTTATATGAGGGTGTATTTCATAAACATAAACTTCATGTGGGCACAGTCACAAATGACCCAGAAAGGGTTTAGTATTGCTTGTGATAAAAGTTCACGATAAAAAGTTTATGATATGATGAAAACTACCTCACAGGAGTTTCCTCATGAAAAAGGGAGACTCTTTTTCTTTCTTTATAAATGTAAAACTAGGCAACTAAAGCAAAATCCAGAAAAAATGGCATGAAGGTATAAATTATTCACAGAGCACTGCATCATTTCTGCGGGACCTGTCACCTACATGTAAGAGCTTTGGTTCTCTTCCCATTTGTTCAGTAGTAAATACTGTGAATACTTGCTGTGTGCAGAGCACTCTGCTGAGAGTGTAATAATAAACTGAGGTGTTAAATGATTAATAATAATAATCATAGTAATTTTGGTATTTGTGAAGAGCTTACTGTATGCCAAGCACTGTTCTAAGCGCTGGGTAGATACAAGGTAATCAGATTGTCCCACGTGGGGATCACAGTCTTAATCCCCATTTTCCAGATGAGGTAACTGTGGCACAGAGAAGTTAAGTGACTTGCTCAAAGTCACACAGCTGATAAGGGCAGAGCCTGGATTAGAACCCATGACCTCTGACTTCCAGGCCTTGAGTGCAGGGAACCTGTCTCATGCTAAGGTTGTACATTCCCAAGTGCTTAGTACGGTGTATAGCAAGCACCCAGGGGATGCTCGTTCAATTTCATCATGACAGTTGGATGCTTAGTGTGTAGCGAGGACTGTACCAGGCTCCAGTTTCATGTAGAACATTATATTGCCCTACTTTGTGGCAGAGCACACTATAAAAGCACTTGGGTGAGTGTGATAAAAGTTAAAGACTGTGTCTGCCTGCAAAGAGCTTATGATCTAATAGAGGAAGCAGGAAGCTCGATGTGGGTACAGAATATGTCTAGTATTGTATTGTTTTCTCCCCAACGCTTAGTACGGTGCTCTGCACACAGTAAGTGCTCCATAAATACAGTTGCCTGACTGGCTGAGGAAAATATAGCTAATTTTTAGCCCCTAGCATGTGAAAAATTATTAAAAAAAAATCGATATCCATTCTCAAATCCATTTGGAGGCAAAGCCGTCTGTCCGAAGTCTGCATAGGAAAGACTGCATGGGCTCGAGTTGGGAAGAAAAACTCATTTTCCCCCACCAAAGTGTTCTGGAGCAGGAAGCATGGTTTTGAAACAATACCCTTCTGAGGGCTTGGTGATGCTACCTTGTAAAATGAGGGCTCAGGTACAATAATACTCCCTGATTGGTTCCGCCGGTTCCCATAGAACACCAATGGTTTAGTTAGTTACATCAGCTTGCCTGTTTGGTTACGGTGAGAATTCTCTGGGATTTATCTGGAAGTAGGTGGGTGGAAATAGTAGGGTCTCTACCTCCGACTGGTGGGAAATGTTAGTCAGGTCCTGATTAGTGTTTTCACACTCCAGTCCACAGGAAAACCCCTATTCTCCCATCCTGATGTTTATTTATTTTTTCTAAATGCTAGAGAGAAGATAGGAAAATTGTGAGCGAATGGAGTGGATCTATGTGTGAAAAAGTGACCAGGGAAAGGCTATCAGAGATAGAAGAAGAAACGGCTTAGGGATGGCTTCCCCCTCTTCTTCTCGGTCTTGCTCTCTCACCCACAACCTGGCACTGATTTTCACTCCTCCAACCCCCTTTCTCCTTCACCTGGCTCCCAAATGTTCAGCCCCGGCCCTGGGGGGTGAGAGGGGGCAGGAAATACTCAGAGGGCAGACCTACCCCATTCCATACTAAGGAAGTGTCCGGCACCACTTTATTTTTTTTTTCAGTGGTATTTGTTAAGTGTTTACTGTATGCCAGGCACTATATTAAGCCCTGGGGTAGATGCAAGTTACTTAGGTTGGACACAGTCCCTGTCCCACATGGGGCTCAGAGTCTTCATCCTCATTTTACAGATGAGGTAACTGAGGCACAGAGAAGTGAAGTGACTTACCCAAGGTCACACAGCAGACAAGGGGCAGAACCGAGATTAGAACCCAGGTCCTTCTGATTCTCAGGCTTGTTCCCTATCCGCTAGGCGAAGCGGCTCCTCAACCCCGAATTCTGTACTCTAAGAGGAGTGGCAGGGCCACGCAGCCAGTCCCCCATCTGGAATGATTTCAGTTCCATTCTGCTTAGAGGCTGGAGGCTGGATTAGGGGTCCTCTTCATATTCCTTCAAGCTGTGAGACTTTATGAAAAACATGAATCTTGTACCAGGCTGAGGTTTAGAATCAGAATGCAATACCACATACTGCAGGCTACTGAAGGGTGCTTTTCCGTCTTATATTTCTGGATTTTAGGGTTTCAGAGATTTTCATGTTGAAGAATTTAAAAGTCTTTTACCCTTTGGGCTTTTTTTTCCCCTGGATTACTCTTGATAAGAAACATCAGATTTATAACAAATCCTTCCAGGTGTAAGAACGGTTCTCCTGGATGTAAAACTACAAATTCAAGCATCGGTGGTATATGTTTTAAATTCACATTGGTCAGCGAAGCTCTCTTCCTCCCCGTTTCCCTCCCCCATCCCAAACCCATTAAATAATTTCTGGCTGTCAGAAGAGGCTGTCAATCCCTCTGCAGATGCAGCTTTATGAAATATTTATAAACAGGACATCTGCACTACAGAAACCACCGGTCCCCCATGACCTTTCCTAAGTGCAAGAAATTTGGAAGTAAAAATAGGATTCTTGCTTGGCACCATCTTTCCCACTCCTTTGATGGTCTGAAAATGTTTGAACTAATTTTTGAAGAGTCCTCAAAGCTGTGCAGTACCTTTTCCTTCTCATTTTGGGAAGGGAGGTGGTTTTATAGGAAGGACTACGATAGCTAAAAGGAGTTTGTTTTTGTGGAATGGCCCGGAGTAAATTTGTTACTTCTAGATGAAAATAAACAAGGTGTTACAGGACGGAAAGTGTGATTTAAGGGAAAGGGCATGGGGGTAGGAATCAGGAGTCAGAATACCTGGATTCCAGTCTTTAGTCTGTCAACAGCCTGCTTTGTGACTTTGGGCAAATTGAGTAAAGTGTTTATTCCTCAGTTTCCTCATCTGTAAGCTGAGAATACCGGAATCTTGCTGCCTTTCCTTACTTCCCAGGGGTGTTATGAGTCTCAAAGGAGATAAAATAAGCTTGGAAAAGCAAAAATGTTTACAAATGTGCAGCGGTGGTGGTATTGTATGAGGACGGATACCAGGAAGAGAATATGATCACGTCTCCACTTTCTACACATCCCAAGTTTGAGATACATACATATCTAGACAAATATCTATATATCTCAAGAGCTGAGTACAGTGCTCTGCAAACAGTATGCATTCAATAAATGACATTGATATGTGAATATATTTTATATTATATTATCATCATATTAGGCCCACATTCACACAATCAACTAGTACTGATAACTGTTCCTGCTGGCCAAACTCATCCCTCAACAGGCAAAGTGGGTCCCTGGATTTGAAGTGGAACGAGTCATTGAGCTCTCTCTGTGTTTTTATTTTTATTTAATATTCCAGCCTCCGGCCTCAAAAACGCCCATGGGCATCCGAGCAACTTTGGAGATGCTCTCCACATGAGTCCCTTCTTCTAAGGGAATTTGAAAAAATCATATTGCTCTCTCCAGGGAGCAAGGTATTACCGGTGCCTTGATGCTCAGATGACTTGTCATTCCATTTGAATAAAAGGTGAATGGTTTGAGGCAAAATTTAATTATTATCTATTCCTTCTTATCATCTTTGTGCAAATTGGACATTTACATTTTTTAATAATAATGCATAAGATCACATTACATCTTTGTCACTTTGAGTTATCGCCACGTGGATCAGCCATCATTCTCCTCGCAAAGCGACGGGGTGTTTTGGGAATTCATTACCTGAAGTAGGTCACCCGCACACTGACCAAGAAGGGTGTCATCACCATAATCATATCTGAAATGGGGAGATGGGTTTTCTATTGCTGGGCAATGTGGCCGCAGAGGAATTGAAATGCTTCTGAGAGATCTAAGACTTTAAATCACTAACAGCACCAACTTTTGAATTTACCTGAGGGGATGAAGCCATCATTAGAGAAAAAAAAGATCCACAATTTAGAAGAACACTTCCATTTTTGCACAGACATAGCAATCAGTCATATTTATTGAGTGCTCACTGTGTGCAGAGTGCTGTACTAGGTGCTAGGGAAAGTGCAGTATAACAGAATAACAGATACATTCCCTGCCCACAACAGATTCACAGTCTAGAGGATGAGCTTACAATCTACATCAGATGAAACTCAATCACAAGCAACCGAGCGTATTTATTGAGCACTTACTGTGTGCAGGGCATTCTTCTAAGCACTTAGGAGAGTACAATACAATATAGCTGGTAAACACAATCCCTACTCTCAAGGAATTGACTTACAATCTAGTGTAGTGAGTTAGTAGAATTGAATTAAATCCTCCTTGTTAAGATTCCATGTTAGACTGTGTTCTGTGAGGGTGGGAATTTCATCTCCAAAGCAGAACTCATTTTTTCACTCAAACCCTGACCTCCCCCGATCTTTCCCATCACAGTAGACCACACGACAATCCTCCCTTTCTCCCACACTCATAACTTCGGCATTTTCCTCTTATATCTCTCTTTAAACCACTGATTTGCTTGTATCCACCCCAGTGCCTAGTATAGTGCCTGGCACATAGCAAGTACTTAACAAATGCTGTGATTATTATTATTATTACATACATTCTGCTGGTTCTCACTTCATAAGATTGCTAAAATCCATCCAGACTGCTATTACGCAGATCCAAACGTATTCTATCCTGCCTCGATTACTGCATCGGCCTCCTAGCTGACATCTCTGCCTCCTGTCGCTCTCCACTAGAGTTCATACTTCACTCTGCTGTCTTGATCATTTTTCTAAAAACAGTTCTTGTCCGCACTCCTCAAGAATCTCCAGTGTTGGCCCATCCACCTCCACATCGACCAGAAACTACTTAGCATTTACTTGAAGGCACTGGCTTTACTCAATGATCTTGTCCCCTCCTACTTTATCTTGCTGATATCCTACTGCAACTAAACGCACTCAATTCACTCCTCTAATGCCCAACTGCTCACTGTACCTTTATCTCATAGGATTCACTGCCGACCCCTTGTCCATGCCCTCCTTTCCCCCTACATATATGGCAAACCACCACTCTCAGCTTCTTCAAAACCTTATTCAAATCACATCTCTTCCAAGAGGCCTTTTCCAAGGAATAATAATAATAATTGTGGCATTTGTTAAGGGCTTACAATGTGCCAGGCCCTGTACTAAGTGCTGGGGTAGGGGAATATAAGCAAATTGGGGTGGACACGGTCCCACATGGGGCTTGTAGTCTTAATCCCCGTTTTAAAGATGAGATAACTGAGGCTCAGATAAGTGAAGTGACTCGCCTAAGGTCACACAGCAGACAGGTGGCAGAGCTGGGATTAGAACCCATGACCTTGTGACTCCCAGGCCCGTGCTCTGTCCACTAGATCATGCTGCTTCTTTGAAGAGGAGGAGGACTCTACGCCGGATATACCCAACATGCTCTATTGGTGATCTGAGGCAATAGATCTTGGGATCAGGAAAGGCCTATTCCAGTCTTGCAGAGAAACATTTAAAGGAAGAAATGAAGCTCTACCTGACTTCCCTGCTGCCCGAGTGTCTAATTCCATGCGTCTTTTAGAGTCCGGAGAGAGTAGGCAAGAAAAGATACTCTATTCCCTCTCCCTTCTGTGCACTTAAGTACTTGGATCTGTTCCCTTTAAGCAGTTGATAGTCATCCCACCCTCAGCCCCTCAGGATTTATGCACATATCCAGAATATATTGATTTATATTAGCATCAGCATCCTTTCTGATCTCCCAACCTCCTGTCTCTCCCCACTTCAGTCTATACACTTCACTCTGCTGCCTGGATTAGCTTTCTAAAGAAACACCCTGGCCATGTCACCCCCTTCCTCAAAAATCTCCAGTGGTTGCCTATCAACCTCTGTAGGAGGCAAAAACTCCTCACCATTGAAGCAGCGTGGCTCAGTGGAAAGAGCACGGGCTTGGGAGAAGGGGTCGTGGGTTCTAATCCCAGCTCCGCCACTTGTCTGCCGTGTGACTTTGGGCAAGTCACTTCACTTCTCTGTGCCTCAGTTATCTCATCTGTAAAATGGGGATTATGACTGTGAGCCCCACGTGGGACAACCTGATTATCGTATATCTACCCCAGTGTTTAGAACAGTGCTTGGCACATAGTAAACGCTTAACAAATACCATCATTATCATCATTATTATTATTATGATCCAGGAGACCACGTCTCCTTACAGTGTCCTGTACACAATAGGTGCTCAATAAATGCTATGTACTGAATAAATTTTTTCTCTTCTGGAGCAAGGATAATTTAGGGTAACTTCTGAAAACTGAATCATGGATTTTATGGCCTTGTAGATCAAAATCTTTCTCAACTCAAGTGCTTCTAGAAGTTTAAAATTGAGAGGGGGGAAATCAAAGGAGAATCATCTCCCTCTTTAAATTAATATTACTAAACATGGAGTAGTGTGTAGAACACGGGCCTGGGAGTCAGAAGGTCCTGGGTTGTAATCCCGACTCTCCTTACTTGTCTGCAGTTTGGCCTTGGACAAGTCACTCCACCTTTCTGTGCCTCAATTACCTCTTGCAAAATGGGGATTAAGACTGCGAGCCCCGTGTGGAACAGAGACAGTGTCCAACCTGATTACCTTGTATCTACCCCAGCACTTAGTACAGTGCCTGGCACATTGTAAGCGCTAAACAAATATCACAATCGCTATTTTTATTATCATACCTATCCTCCAGAGCTGTCTTCAAGAAAGCCAACAGGTCCCACTGTTCATTGAGCAACTGTTCACTGTTGAGAAGCAGCGTGGCTCAGTGGAAAGAGCCCGGGCTTTGGAGTCAGAGGTCATGAGTTCGACTCCCAGCTCTGCCACTTGTCAGCTGTGTGACTGTGGGCAAGACACTTAACTTCTCTGGGCCTCAGGTACCTCATTTGTAAAATGGGGATTAAGACTGTGAGCCCCCTGTGGGACACCCTGATTCCCCTATGTCTACCCCAGCGCTTAGAACAGTGCTCTGCACGTAATAAGCGCTTAACAAATACCAACATTATCATTAGTATTTGAAACTAAAAGGTTTGAGATAATGTAACACAGAAGGAGAGATTGGACTCAAAGATCGGGGGGGTTGACGGGGTGGGCATGGCCAAGTGTAATTTCAGGGAACGGAATGTTGAGGCATGAACCAAGAGTAAAGAGAGGTTTGAAGGAGGAGAGTGAGGGGAACCTGAAGGTTGGTATGCATCAGACAAACAGTCCTGAACATCGGCTCGCCCCCTCCTACCTCACCTCACTGATCTCCTAAAGCCCAGCCGTTAGACCCTTCACTCCACTAGCTCCAGCTTGCTCACTGTGTCCTGACCTCGCCTACCTCACCACTGACTCCTTCCCCATGTCTTCCCTCTGCCCTGGAACTACCTGCCGCTCCACATACGCCAGGCCACCCTTCTCCACAACTCCCCACCCCACCTTCAAAGCCTTATTAAAGTCACATTGCCTTATTAAAGTCACATTTCCTCCAAGAGGCCTTCCCTGATTAAACCCTCTTTCCCTGACTCCCTCACCCTTCTGCATCTTTTGTGTACTTGGAACTCTACCTTTTGGTCACCTAGTATTCACCCTGCCTACAGCCCCGCAGCACTTAAGCAGCGTGGTTCAGTGGAAAGAGCACGGGCTTGGGAGGCAGAGGTCATGAGTTCGAATCCTGGGTCTGCCACTTGTCAGCTGTGTGACTGTGGGCAAGTCATTTAACTTCTCTGTGCCTCAGTTACCTCATCTGTAAAATGGGGATTAACTGTGAGCCTCACGTGGGACGACCTGATTACCGTGTATCTACCCCAGCGCTTAGAACAAGGCTCGGCACATAGTAAGCGCTTAACAAATACCAACATTATTGCTTATGTATATATCCATGTTAATATTATAATATAATAATATAATATAATAATAATGTTGGTATTTGTTAAGTGCTTACTATGTGCAGAGCACTGTTCTAAGCACTGGGGGAGATACAGGGTAATCAGGTTGTCCCACCTGAGGCTCACAGTCTTAATCCTCATTTTACAGATGAGGGAACTGAGGCACTGAGAAGTGAAGTGACTTGCCTACAGTCACACAGCTGACAAGTGGCAGAGCTGGGATTAGAACCCATGACCTCTATTATAATAATATCCATATTAATGTCTATTTTACTCTCTAGACTGTTGGCTCATCATGGGCAGGGAAAGTGTCTACCAACTCTGTTGTATCATACTCTCCTATGCGCTTGGTAGAGCACTCCATAAATACCATCGGTCACATCATGGCCATGGGTTCAAATCCCCATTCAGCCGATTGTCAGCTGTGTGACTTTGGGCAAGTCACTTAACTTGTCTGTGCTTCAGTTACCTCATCTGCAAAATGGGGATTAAGACTGTGAGCCCCACGTGGAACAACCTGATCACCTTGTATCCTCCCCAGAGCTTAGAACAGTGCTTTGCACATAGTAAGTGTTTAGCAGATGCAATAATTATTAGTATTATCCTCTCCAACAGTTTAAGCCCTCTTTTTCCCACCTCGCTCTCCCTTCTGCATCATCTACGCACTTTGATCTGTGATCACTGGACATTTGATATACTCCCCACCCCCGGCCCCACGGCACTTATGTGTATATCTTTCAATTATGTATTATAAATTATTTATTTATTCATACTGATGTCCGTCTCCTCATCTAGACTGTAACTCATTATGGGGAGGAACTGTGTCTGCTAATTCTGTTGTTGTACTCTCCCGAATGCTTTGTACAGTGCTCTGCACCTAGTAAACACTCAACATATATGGTTGACTGATCAACTGATTGTCTCCACCACTAGACTGTCAGAGGGCAGAGAATTTATCTACTAACTCTATCATAGTCTCCCAAGCACTTAGTACAGCGCTCTGCACACAGTAAGTACCAAAATAACATTGATGGGTTAATTGAGGAAGAGAGGGGTCAGGCTACAGGATAATGGGGAAAGGATCAACTCTGAGAATGAAAGTCACGAGAGAAGAAGTTGGTCAAGAGGAGATGAGAGGAGATAAAGAACGAGAAAAACTACAGGAAGGGAATCCAATAGCTATAGTAGAGAGACCAGGAAACCCACAGGGAGAGACAAAACCGTCACAGCTTCTCTAAATGAAGACATTTAGAAGAGAGGACAGAAAAGTTAAAGAACAGTGAAAATTTCACTTGTAGGGCTACAGGAGCCATTAATAAAATAAAGGGAAAATGTCTTAGAAGGAGAAAGGAGGATGTATTATATGATCTAAGTGAAGACTGGGGGTGAAACTCTTTGAGAGCAACGATCCGGTTTTATTTTTCTGAAAGTTCCCTAAGCACCCAGTATGCCGTTTTGCAAACAGAGGGTTTTCAGTACAGTGCTTCAAACCCAATGGGACCAGGAATAGTGCTCTTCACATAGTAAGCACCCAGTACAATACTCTTAACAAATACTAAAATTGTTATCATCATCATACCCATCCCCCAGATCTGCCAGGCACTGTACTAAGTGCTGGGGTAGATACAAGGTAATCGGGTTGGATACAGTCCCTGTCCCAAATGGGACTCATAGTCTTAATCCCCATTTTCCAGATGAGGAAACTGAGGCACAGAGAAGTGAAATGATTTGCCCAAGATCACACAGCAGACAAGAAGCAGAGACAGATTTAGGACCCAGGTCCTTCTGACCACCAGGCCTGTGCTCTATCCACTGGGCAGCACTGTTTCTTCTGCGCATAAGTACACAGTCCAGCATTCTGCATCGACAAACAGTCAGTGTAGCATTCTGCATTCAGTCAACTCAGTACGGCACTCTACAGACACAGCGTAAATACTTAATTCAATTAATTGAATGATTAAATTCTAAACTAGTACATTTTTCCTGTGCTGAGTCACTGTGTAGTACTTATGTTTGTTAATTTGTAGTTCATGAATGCTTTCTGGTATAACAGAAGTTAACAGCTCGTTGCTTGCTTCTTTACACTACATTGGAAGAGAGAGAGGAATAGTGTCCCCTATACACAGAGATTGCATAATGCATTTATAAAGCACTCTCCCCAAAAGATGCGGTGTTGGTGCTAGTATTGAAATAATGAGGTATTTTGGGTGTTGCGTTTTTACCTGGAGAGGCTTATACCCAGGACTGAAGTCACCTCACTTGAACCAGTTCAAATTGGACTGACTCAAATCGATGCTAAAAATTTATTGCTAAATGATAGCATTTCCACAACACCGAAAGCTCTTATCACCCGAATCAGAGCGTCAGGCCACAGACAGCATTGTCAAGGTAATCGGAGAAGAGTATTATCTTCCTCAGTCCCTTGAAAGGTACATTAAAGGTCTTTTCCATGTAAATTAAACATGATTGGATTGATTCATACCATTTCCAATTCCACCTAGTGATTTAAATGGAATTTTTTACGTATATTAATTTTCATAAATGACTGGGAGGGTTATTTGGCGGAAGACGGTCGTGTGCTCTCTGGAGAATCTCACTGTTCTGAATAACCTAAGCCGGCCTGACCCCCGCAAACCCAGATAATTTAAGAATGGCTAAGTCCCAGGAGCAACCTCTCAGAATCAATTTCCCCAGAGACCTAGGGGGTGTTCACCAGGATCCTTCAAGGAACCTAAAAGCAGGAAACGGGATGACAGAAGACTCTGGGTTCTGAGCTCACTAGGAACTCATTCACACATCCTCGATTTTCTTACGATAATGGATTCTGATGGGAGCGATGGGCCGTCATTTATAGGTGAGAGGCCAATTAGCTTCACCAGCAGGAAACTCGGGGTTCATCTCCCTACAGCGAGTTCATCTCCCTACAGCGAGTTCACTGGCCTCATCATCATCAGTGGTATTTATTGAGAGTTTACAAGCATAGAACACTGAATTTAGTGCTTGTACATTACAACAGAGTTAGCAGACACGTTCCCATCCCACAGTGAGCATACAGTGTAGAGGGCTCCTTCTCCTCCTACAACCCAGGCTACACACTTTGCTCCTCTAACGCCAACCTTCTCACTTTACCTCGATCGAGTCTATCTCGCTGCCGACCTCTCACCCGTATCCTATCCTGGCCTGGAACGCCCTCCCTCTTCATATCCGACAGACAATTACTCCCCCACACTTCAAAACCTTATTGAAGGCACATCTCCTCCAAGAGGCCTTCCCTGACTATGCCCTCTTTCCCTCTTCCACTCTCTCTCCCTAACTTGCTACCTTTATTCATTCCCCTCTCCCAGTCCCACAGAACCTTTGTATATAGCTGTAATTTATTTCTCCCCCTTTAGACTTTAAGCTCTGTTTTATTGTTATTTGTACTCTCCCAAGTGCTTAGTACAATGTTCTGCACCCAGTAAGCGCTCAATAAATACGATTGAATGAACTGAATGAATTTGTCAGTGAGATTATCCTGAGTGCAATAGACTCCCACATCAGTGTGATGGGGCTGGTAGTGCCAGGCAGTAGGTGGTGTCCAGACAAATAAGCCTGGTGCAGCAGAGGAGAGGAGAAAGTCGAGTGTTGATGGCTTTAGAGACGATGAAGGTATCTCTTCCACTGTTATCCTTCTTCACATAACGCATAGTAAAGACTCAATTTCTGGTAGTTAATTTTTAAAGTGGTCACTGCTCTTCTGAAACAAGAAATTTGGAAAGAGAAGAGAATCTACTAGGGCTTACAGATTGATCTGGACAGGATCTGTGACTAATTCCCCAGTAGTGTATTCTTTCCTAGCACTTAGCACAGCACTCTGCACATAGTAAGTGTTTAATAAATACTATTCCCACTGTTTTCTTATTTCTCCAAGTTTTTGGCACCTGCCTAGCTTGGGCACTGGGTGGCAAAATAAGACTCTATTGTTTGCTTATTTCCTTTTCCCAGTGTTATCAAGCACACTAATTTGGAGTGGTAGGAAAGCTAATATATTTATGACCTTTCAAAGTTATGCGCATCTGTAAAATAGTTATTGTATATAACTGTCATTTGTTTTCAGATATGATGCCACTCACAGTGACATTTTATGTAGGCGTGCAAGTATGCCTGAAAAGACTGATGTGTGACCAACATTGAATGAGTGGTGTTTTTTGCACACCTACTGTGTGCAGAATACTGTACTAAGCACATGATCCCTGCCTCTAAGAGCTTCCAATCTAATGAGGCAGACAGACATTAAAATAAATGACAAATAAGGAAAACAATAAAGTATAAGTATATATGTGTGTGTGTGTGTATACTTCTCCTCCTTCTTTAAAGGCAATATGATGTCAGCGTGACTCAATGGAAAGAGCCTGGGCTTCGGAGTCAGAGGTCATGAGTTCGACTTCCGGCTCTGCCACTTGTCAGCTGTGTGACTTTGGGCAAGTCACTTCACTTCTCTGTGCCTCAGTTACTTCATCTGTAAACTGGGAATGAAGACTGTGAGCTTCACGTGGGACAACCTGATTACCCTGTATCTACCCCAGCACTTAGAACAATGCTCTGCACATAGTAAGCACTTAACAAATACCAACATTATTATTATTATTATTATTATTATCATTATTATATGCCAGGCAGTGAACTAGATGTTGAGGAAAATGCATTTAGCAGACATAGTCTCTGCCTTCTCTAATAATAATGATAATTGTGGCATTTAAGCACTTACTATGTGCCAAGCACTGGGGTCAATACAATATAAGTGGATAGGACAAAATCCCCTCCCACCTGAGGCTCCTAGAAGAGAGTGTCATCACCATTTCTCAACTGTAAACTCATCATGGGCAGGGAATGTATCTATCAATAACACTATTGTATTGTACTCTCCTAAGTGCGAGGAACAGTCTCTGCACACTGTAACCGCTCAATAAATACGATCGACTGATGAAGAAACTGAACGGAGACAACAAAGCTAGAAAGTACCCAGGCCTCAGAATGTAATATCTATAACAACCCAGTAACACTGAATAAGGAAATCAAAAATACAGTTTGCTGAACATCACACGTGCTATAAGGCAGTCACCCCGTACGAATAACATTCATATTGAATAAAACATTGCAAACTAGAGATGGGTTGACAGCTTAAAGTTAAATGAGGCAAAAGCCAATTTAGTTAACTTAGTAGTAGATTCTTTGATCCTCTATGATTTTGAAAGACACAACCTTTGTCTCCTTTAGCAAGATAATAATGACTATGGGCGTGAAGTGCTTTTTTCCTGGAAGAGCTCATCATTCCTACTACATTTTATTCCCTAAGTTTCCTCTTTGTTGCAGGTGGAAATATATATTGCTATCTTGGTGCTCTACAGATGGGGAAGGGATAAAGTCACTACTTTCAGGTGAAAAGATGCTGTGGTCTTGGTTTCTAATTATTATACGGTAGAGTCTTTTTTGTTGTCACCCTGCCATCCTTGCTTTTAGTCAGTGACAGTTAATTAAACTTGAAGACGTTAATGGCCTATTCCTCCACCAGGTTACAATCGAGAGTCCTTAAGGAATTGACCCGACTTGAGTGCTTTGACCACCTTTCCTATAGGTTGACCATATATTTGGGCAGCCTAACCCAGTACGTGAGCCATGGGAGAGCAAAGGAAGAGTTTATACCCTGAAGTGCCCTATGGAAAATGTAGTTCTTGGGAGAAAAGCAGGCTGAAAGCAATTTCCAGGGAAAAGATGGCCATAAACCACAGGTTTTTTATGATTGCCTTGGTTAAATCAGTTCATACAATCCACCCTCCCTCAAGCAATGATATTAATCACTTGCATTTATTGGGTGCTTACTGGATCTGGACCACTGTACTATGTGATTGGGAGAGTACAATATTTGGGAGATGTAATCGCTGTCCTTAAGGAGCTTACAATTTCCCCAGAGGAGAATTTGTGACAGCTTCAAAGAGTACCTGCAATTCATTGGGTCAGTTTAAAACACCTGGTAGTTCAAGGCAGCTGAAGCCAAAGGGCACCTAGTCCAGAAGACTTAGTCCGTGTAATAACTTGTTCAGTCTCTCTTCTGCATCGTCGCTGTACTTCCTCCGTGGCATGGGGGACTTGGGCGTCATAAAACTAGGAGTTAAGTAGGTGCCATGGTGAGTCAGTATCATTAGACTCCCCGAGACTGGGGCTCCTTTATAATTAATAATGATAATAACAATAACGATAGTGATGACAATGGCATTTGCTAAGCACTTACTATTGTTCTAAGTTCTGGGGTGGAAATAAGATAATCAGGTTGGACACAGTTCCTGTCCCTGTTATATATATATATATGTATAAGAGGGAGGGAAAACAGGTATTTAATCCCCATTTTGCAGACGAGGAAACTGAGGTACAGAGAAGTTAAGTGACTCACCCAAGGTCATACAGGAGACAAGTGCTGGAGCCGGGATTCAAACCCAATATGGACTAGAACCCAAATCCCCTGACACAGTCGAGCAATCAGTTATTTATGAAGTACTTATTGTGTGCAGAGCACTGTAGTTAGCACTTGGAAGAGTACAGTCTGATTCCTAGATCCAGGCTTTTTCCAGTGGCCACACTGCTTCCTCGGGAGAGCAAAATGCAGGTCCCTGGGATGCATCTCCTACCTTGCTTCATGGGAGAAGGTGGACCATGATACAATACGGAAACAGACCAAAAGGCAAAAATGAAATCTGCAGCAACCATCGCTAGGTAGTAAATACATCTGCCCAGCCGTGGATAATCTTTCCGTACCCACAGGGTGGAATAGTCTCCTCAGCTGCCCAGCTCACAAGCTTTCCCCAGTAGTAAGTACAGTGCTCTGCACAAAGTAAGCACTCAATAAATATGACTGAATGAATGAAATGATGTCACCATCCGCACTGCCATCTTTGAATGCCGAGCGGCTAGATATATGACTCATTATACTTTTTGTTAAATCCAGAAGGGGTCATTTTTTGGTGAAAACCACACAAACCTGGATTACTGAAATCTGGGAGATCAAAATGTAAAATATTTGAAAAGAAAACGTTCCTGCGAAACGAGGAACTTAATCTTTATGGGTTTATGTCAGTATCCGTCCATTTTCTCTCCATACGGTGGTTCTTGGTAATTTATTCATGACCTTTATCTGCTTTTAAGAAATGTAGATTGGGAATTATAGCTGTCCTCATGATGAGAAGTGTCAAACTGTGGATGACTTCGGAAGCTCCTTGGGATTTTATTAACGAGATCCACTTCTCCTGAGAGAATGAAACCACTAAAAATCTGCTGATTCTGCCAGCCTGGGGTGATAGCCTGGCTTGAGGAACAGAATGGGATATAGACTGTGTCTAGAATCACTGTAGGATTTCTTCTTCATGCTAAGGAGGAGAGTCTGAAGGATAAAATGGACCATTTCCCAGAAATCACTGAGTTTATCAAATCTCCATTTGTTTTGCTTCCAGAGTTAACTTTTTTCTTAAAGGTAAGGCAATGGCTGAAATTTCTTTTCAGCCTCACTCTATCAATGAATGCGCGGAACATTCTGCTGTTATTTATAGCCAGCACTCATTAATACTTTGATGAATTTGAAGATATCGCGGGAGATGAGAACGAAAATGTTCCTTGACTCCCGCCTGCTAATAACCCCTTGAAATTATTCCTGGAAGCTGTTTAAATATTTCTTTGCCTGTAGAGTAGAAGTGAGCACTATGTCCTTAAAGTGAAGTGTCATTATTTTATCGGCGTGGAAGGTTGGTATTTGGGAATTGAAGGCTAGTTATGTATGCCCACATTTCTAGAAATGGGCAAAGTGTACAAAGACTTTTGGCTAATCTCCTCTGAGTCCATTTCCTTAAATAATGTCTGCCTCTTTAACTAAGCATAAAATCCACATGTGTCATCCTTTGGCAGTTTCAAAGGATTAAATTTGTACCTGCCCTGCTCAACACAGATATTAATTCAAGGGTGAAGAAGAGTCTCTTGTGCTGTGACTCTCCCTGAAGCCGATTTGGGAGGTAGCCTCGGAGTTCTGTTCTGTAAACTCCGAAGACTGACGCGTAGGATCATTTCCAGGCCCTCATATCCCATCTCAAACCTGGTTAGCTCTTTTAGCGTTTTACATGGTCATTGGTTTCCTCGGGTGTTAAAAAGGATTTGTTTGAATGTGTCCCTTAATGAGGCAGAGGTAAGAACGGTCAGCTCAGATGCAGGTAGGCTGTGTTTGTCCCATTGCATGACTCTCGAGTCAACAGGACGAAGAATGTTGGGCAACATCAGAAAATCAG
The DNA here is from genome assembly GCF_004115215.2 of Ornithorhynchus anatinus. NCBI lineage: Eukaryota > Metazoa > Chordata > Mammalia > Monotremata > Ornithorhynchidae > Ornithorhynchus > Ornithorhynchus anatinus. Next base: position 100,371,612 of record NC_041729.1, on the reverse strand, counting down.
GAAGGGTGGCTGTCTGTTGGAGGAAGAGCTTCAGTTTAACCTCTTTCAACTTGGGTTCTAATCACGGCTGAGCTGCTTATCTGCTGCGTGACCTTAATAATCCTCCTTGACCTCTCTGCTGCCTTTGACACTGTCGACCATCCCCTCCTCCTCCATACCTTATCTCACCTTGGCTTCACGGACTCCGTCCTCTCCCGGTTCTCCTCTCACCTCTCTGGCCGGTCATTCTCGGTCTCCTTCGCCGGCGCCTCCTCCCCCTCCCATCCTTTAACTGTTGGAGTTCCTCGAGGGTCAGTTCTCGGCCCTCTTCTGTTCTCCATCTACACTCACTCCCTCGGTGAACTCATCCGCTCTCACGGCTTTGACTACCATCTCTACGCAGATGACACGCAGATCTACATCTCCGCCCCTGTCCTCTCCCCCTCCCTTCGGGCTTGCATCTCCTCCCGCCTCCGGGACGTCTCCTCCTGGATGTCGGCCCGCCACCTAAAACTCAACATGAGCGAGACTGAGCTCCTCATCTTCCCTCCCAAGCCCGGTCCGCTCCCAGACTTCTCCGTCACCGTGGATGGCACGACCATCCTTCACGTCCCGCAGGCCCGCAATCTCGGTGTCATCCTTGACTCGTCCCTCTCGTTCACCCCACACATCCTATCCATTACCGAGACCTGCCGGTTTCACCTCTACAATATCGCCAAGATCCGCCCTTTCCTCCCCACCCAGACGGCTACCTTACTGTTACGGGCTCTCATTATATCCCAGCTAGACTACCGTGTCGGCCTTCTCTCTGACCTCCCTTCCTCCTCTCTCACCCCGCTCCGGTCTATTCTTCACTCCGCTGCCCGGCTCATCTTCCCGCAGAAACGATCTGGGCCTGTCACTCCCCTTCTTAAACAACTCCAGTGGTTGCCTATCGACCTCCGCTCCAAACAAAAACTCCTCACTCTAGGCTTCGAGGCTCTCCGTCACCTCGCCCCTTCCCACCTCTCCTCCCTTCTCTCTTTCTACCGCCCACCCCGCACACTCCGCTCCTCCGCCGCCCACCTCCTCGCCGTCCCTCGGTCTCGCCCATCCCGCCGTCGACCCCCGGGTCGCGTCCTCCCGCGGTCCCGGAATGCCCTCCCTCCTCACCTCCGCCAAACTGATTCTCTTTCCCTCTTCAAAACCCTACTTAAAACTCACCTCCTCCAAGAGGCGTTCCCAGACTGAGCTCCTCTTCTCCCTCTACTCCCTCTGCCATCCCCCCTTTACCTCTCCGCAGCTTAACCCTCTTTTTCCCCTTTTCCCTCTGCTCCTCCTCCTCTCCCTTCCCATACCCACAGCACTGTACTCGTCCGCTCAACTGTATATATTTTCATTTCCCTATCTATTTTGTTAATGAATTGTGCATCGCCTTGATTCTATTTAGTTGCCATTGTTTTTACGAGATGTTCTTCCCCTTGACTCTATTTATCGCCATCGTTCTCGTCTGTCCGTCTCCCCCGATTAGACCGTAAGCCCGTCAAACGGCAGGGACTGTCTCTATCTGTTGCCGACTTGTTCATCCCAAGCGCTTAGTACAGTGCTCTGCACATAGTAAGGGCTCAATAAATACTATTGAATGAATGAATGAATGAATAATAATAATGTTGGTATTGGTTAAGTGCTTACTATGTGCAAAGCGCTGTTCTAAGTGCTGGGGTAGATACAGAGTAATCAGGTTGTCCCACGTGAGGCTCACAGTCTTAATCCCCATTTTACAGATGAGGTAACTGAGGCACAGAGAAATGAAGTGACTTGCAGACATGTGGTGGAGCCCCTCCTCAAAAAGACACTCAAAGCTGAAGCTCTCCTTAAATCAGATTAATTTTTAAACTACTATTAATGATAATAATAATGATTAAGGTATTTGTTAAGTGCTTATTCTTTACCAAGCACTGATCTAAGCGCTGGGATAGATACAAGGTAATCAGGTTGTCCCAGGTGGGGCTCACAGTTTTATTCACTATTTTACAGATGAGGTAACTGAGGCACAAGGAAGTTAAGCGACTTGCCCACAGTCACACAGCTGACAAGTGGCAGAGCCGGGATTCGAACCCATGATCTCTGACTCCCAAGCCCAGGCTCTTTCCCCTGAGCCACGCTGCTTCCCTTAACTTCTCTGTGCCTCAGTTTCCTCATCTGAAAAATGGGGATTAAGACTGAGAGTCCTTGGTGGGACATGGATTGTGTCCAACCTAATTAACTTGTATCTTCCCCAGCACTTAGTACAGTGCCTGACGCATAGTAAGTGCTTAACAAATGCCATTTCAAAGCTCAAACCCCATACACTGTGGATCTTCCATCCACCTCTAACCTCGAAGCAGCATTCCTAGTGGAAAGATCATGGGGCTGGGAGTCAGAGGACACGGGTTCTAATCCCGACTCTGCCGCATATCTACTGTATGACCTTGGGGAAGCCACTTAACTTCTCTGTGCCTCAGTTACCTCATCTGTAAAATGGGATCAAGACTGGGACCCCCATGTGGAATAGGGATTGTGTCCAACCTAATTGCGTTGTATCTATCCCAGTGCTTAGAACAGTGCTTGACACATAGTAAGCACTTAATAAACGTCACAATTGTTATTATTATCTCCTGAAAAAAGCAGGCAACAAAGTGCCCATAAGACACCAGTAGCAATGGGGGAAAAAGGCACGGGAGTATGGGCAGGAAATAGGCCTCCCAAGTTTTTATATTATGCTCCCCCAAGTGCTTAGTACAGCAATCTGCACACAGTAGGTGTTCAATAAACAGCACTGATTGATTGATTGACTGATTGATTGATTGATGGCAATGAGTGGTAACAGCATGGCTCAGTGGAAAGATCACAGGCTTGGGAGTCAGAGGACGTGGGTTCTAATCCCAGCTCCACCACTTGTCTGCTATGTGGCCTCGGGAAAGCCGCTTAACTTCTCTGGGCCTCAGTTACCTCATCTGTAAAATAGTGATTAAAACTGTGAGCCCCACCTGGGACAACCTGATTACCTTGTATCTATCCCAGCGCTTAGATCAGTGCTTGGTAAAGAATAAGCACTTAACAAATACCTTAATCATTATTATTATCATTAATAGTAGTTTAAAAATTAATCTGATTTAAGGAGAGCTTCAGCTTTGAGTGTCTTTTTGAGGAGGGGCTCCACCACATGTCTGCAAGTCACTTCATTTCTCTGTGCCTCAGTTACCTCATCTGTAAAATGGGGATTACGACTGTGAGCCCTATGTGGGACAAGGACTGTGTGCAATCTGATTAGCTTGCATCTACCCCAGCGCTTTGTACAGTACCTGTAATATAGTAAGAGCTTAACAAGTGCCATAAAAAAGAGTGGGGAAATAATTTCATTTTCATTTTCATAGTAAAATGCCCTTTTACTAGATCCATAATTGAAAGTTTTGAGTTCCTTGAAAGTAAACATGTTATTATATTACTACACCAGCTGGTCTCATTTCCTACTAATCTCACATTTGATTTTAAAGTATTAAATTAGAGTTCTGGCCTTTTTGGGGCACTTGTTAAGCATTTACTATGTGCGGGCACTGTATTAAGCACGAGGATAGATACAAGATAATCAGGTTGGATACAGTCACCATCCCACATGGGGCTAACACTCTGAGTCAGAGGGAGAAGGATTTGTTCATTTGGATGCTTACTTCTATGTTCCAAAACATCCATGGGAATGACTGGACTGTTTTTCAAACCAATCTGAATCCAAATGATTATACCGTTTTTCAAACTACTCTGCATCCTGAGCGACTGAGTAACAATCAGTCAATCAATGAATGGTATTTATTGAGCAATTACTGTGGGAAGAACATCATACTAAGTGCTTGGGAAAGTACAATACAATAATAATAATAATGATTATGGTATTTGTTAAGTGCTTACTAGGTGGCAAGCACTGTTCTATGCGCTGGGGTAGCTACAAGGTAATCAGATTGTCCCACAAAGGGCTCACAGTCTTCATCCCTATTTTACAGATGAGGTAAATGAGTCACAGAGAAGTTAAGTAGCTTGCCCAAAGCCACACAACAGACAAGTGGCGGAGTCGGGATTAGAACTCACGTCCTCTGACTCCCAAGCTCAGGCTCTTTCCATAAAGCCACGCTTTGTCTCATACATCTCTACAACAGAGTTGGTAGACACTTTCCCTGCCCACAAGGAGCTTACAGTGAAGCATTATAAGGGTCAAGAGTGGAAAAAACATCTGGACATTGATTTTGGGTTAACATATCCAAGGGAAGACGTTTAATATTGTAACATCAAAAAGCTTGTTGTCATTTGTCAAAAACTGTGGCGACCACTTCTTTACAGGAAATAGTGTACTCTAAGCCACAGAGAAAATATATCTGGTATGAGCTCTAGGCCATAGCCCTGTCCTGCAGCCTAGGGGTGTGGAGCTTTCTGGGAAAATGCCTACGGGAGTCACTAGGTAAATGTCTTAGACTTGTCGAGTTCTTCAGAAATAGTCTAGGGATGCCAAGGCTGACGACCCCACAACTTTTCTAAGCAAAAGATTGCTTGAACACCCTCTTTATTTGACTGCCCTGCCTAATTCAGCGTGGCTCAGTGGAAAGAGCACAGGTTTAGGAGTCAGAGATCGTGGGTTCTAATCCCGGCCCCACCACTTGTCAGCTATGTGACCTTGGGCAAGTCACTTAACTTCTCGGTGCCTCAGTGACCTCATCTGTAAAATGGGGATTAAGACCGTGAGCCTCACGTGGGACAACCCGATTACCCTGTATCTACCCCAGCGCTTAGAATAGTGCTCAGCACATAGTAAGCGCTTAACAAATACCAAAATCATTATTATTATTAATTCCCTCCCGTGTACTCTTTCCTACTAAGCGCCGGGGTAGATCCAAGGTAATTGGTTTAGACACAGTCCCTGTCCCACACTGGGCTCATACTCTTAATCCTCATTTTACACGAGGTAATCGAGGCACATAGAACTGAAGTGATTTGCCCAAGGTCATACCCAGCGGACAAGTGGCGGAGCAGGGATTAGAGCCCCGGTCTATCTGACTCCCAGGCCCGTCCCCTATCCACTAGGCCGTGCTGCTTCCACCTTCCTTGACTTAACACAGATTTCGTTGATGACACCAGGTTGTGTTAGAATCGCGTAGATATCTCGGGTGCATTTAACAGGGGCTCAGGACCCCAGGGAACTTTGCAAAAACCAGCTCTCTTGGAAACGGCAGAGTATATGCTGACTCATGGCATCCATCCCCCCCCCCCCCCCCCCCCCCCCGTCCCCACCCTGCGAAGGACCCATTTCTGATAATGAACAATGAAATGCTTTTTCGCTTAGAGCCTGTTTCTGGCCTCCTCCACTAATTGCAGCTCTAACAAATCAGTGGAAGGCAATCTGGATGATTATTCAAATAAGCACATTTGCTTTTGTGGGTTATTCTATCAAATATGGAAAGCTACTCCCCCTCCTCAAGCCAACCAAAGAAACTCACTCTCCGTGCCTTTAAATTAGAATGTCATTTAATGGAATACGCAAGGGCACTTAGCGTTTGTCAAAAGAATTAGAAAGACCCTCTTTCATTTTGTTCAGACCGAGCTGATTTAATGGTTCATGTCATACGAGCGGTATTTGAAATGAGGTTAGTGGGTTTCTTTGTGGAACAGTTTCAGGTGTTAATAAACGATAGATATTTTGAATTCGGTCATTCAGTTGTATTCACTGAGTGCTTACCGTGGGCAGAGCACTGTATTGAGCACTTGGGAAAGTACAGTGTAACAATAAACAGACACGTTATCTACCCACAGTGAGCTTATAGTCTAGAGAATGTGAAGACTCTGCTGGCTAGGCAACTGCCATGAAGTCCAGAGACCAAAAGTACGACATTATCAATAAGGTATTTGCAATTTAATAATAATAATTGCGGTATTTGTTAAGTGCTTACTATGTGCTAGGCACTGTACAACATGCTGGGGTGAATTCAAGCTAATTGGGTTGGACACTGTCCCTGTCCCAAATAGGGCTAAGAGTCTTAAACCCCATTTTACAGATCAGGTAACTGAGGCGTGGAGAAGTGAAGTGACATGCCCAAGTTCACACAGCAGACAAGTGGTGGAGCTGGAATTAGAACCCAGGACCTTCTCTCAGGCATATGCTCTCTACACCAGGCCATGCTCCTTCCCTATTATGTGTCAAGCACTGTTCATTCAATAGTATTTATTGAGCGCTTACTATGTGCAGAGCACTGTACTAAGCACTTGGAATGTACAAATCGGTAACAGATAGAGATAATCCCTGCCCTTTGACGGGCTCACAGTCTAATCAGCACTGTTCTGAGTGCTGGGGTAGATGCAGTTATTTAGGTTAGACACAGTACCAGGTCTACTTGGGCCTCACAGTCTACGTAGGAGGGAGGACAGGTATGGTGAAGTACACCTATTGGGTCACAATCACAGCGTCAGTCTGAGAGACTTAATCACTCCATCAGTGGTATTTATTGGGAGCTTACTGTGTTCAGAATATCGTACTAAGCCCTTGGAAAAGGATAATACAACAGAGTTCGGAGATGTGATCCCTGCCCACAGGAAGTTTATAGTCTACAGGAACCAAAGGTCCTTGTTACAGAATTGTTACGAAGCACCTACTTTTTACATGCATAGAATCAGCATGTAAGCAGCGCCAGAAGTTATCTTTGTTAAGCATTTGTTAAGTGCTTACTATGTGCCAGACACTGTTCTAAGCGATGGGGCGGACACCAGTTAAGTGAGACACAGTCCCTGTCCCACAAGGGGCTCCCACTCTAATCCCCATTTTACAGATGAGGTAACTGAGGCCCAGAGAAGTGAAGTGACTCAGGTCTTTCTAACTCCCAGGCCCGTGGTCTACCCAGTAAGCCGAGTTTTGTGATGAAATCTTAATAGACACAATTCTCAGAACAATTCTGGCAACTTCGGTGTTGCAGCAGGTGCATCGGCAATAGAGAGAAGAGAAAATATTTAATTTCTAGCATGTAAAGAAACAGAGGCTAATGGAAATGGAAAGAGAAGGCTTTCTATTTTCAGATTTCTAAAGGGCCATTCCCAGTACTGGAGCTTGAGGAAAAAAAATCTAAAAAGCCTGACATCTGACAAAGTCGTTTTCAACCTAGATTATTTCCATGTTTGCATTAGGACATCTTTCCTGACGAAGCCTGCCGCAATACCCAGGGCTCTGAGGCAGAATAGAGAAATGCACACATTTGCTTTCCAGGTCCCCTCTTGATGACTGAGACATAGTGCAATCTGTTGTAGTGTTAGAATTTGAGCCCCCGCTGTTGGGCAGGGATTGTCTGTTGCCGAATTATACATTCCAAGGGCTTAGTACAGTGCTCTGCACACAGCAAGCGCTCAATAAATGCGATTGAATGAACGAGAAGCGCTCAGTGGAGTGCCTGGCACCTATGTAAGTGCCTAACAAAAATACCATTAAAAGAGTCTGCAGCTCATTTTTGAAAGAATATGCTTCCAGGGAAGAGTAGCGAGGTATGTGTTTTATAAGGGTGTTGTGTGTGTCCCAGCCCACACACTACACTTCTCTGGGGCTAACCTTTTCACTGTGCCTCCATCTCGCCTGCCCCGCCACCGATCCGTGGCCCACATCCTACCTCTGGCCTGGAATGCCCTCCCTCCTCACATCTGCCAAACACTCACTCTTCCCCCCTACAAAGCCCTACTGAAACCTCCTCCAAGAGGCTTCCCTTTTCCTCAGCTCCCTCTCCCTTCCACATCACCTCGATTCACTCCCTTTGCTCTCCCCCCTCCTCCCTGCCCCACAGCACTTACGCATATATCTATAATTCTATTTATTTATATTGATGCCTGTTTACTTGTTTCATTGTCTGTCGTTCCCCTGTAGACTATATGTCTGGAATAGGCAAAGATTGCCTCTCTTCATTGCTGAATTGTACTATCCGAGTGCTTAGTACAGTGCTCTGCACACAATAAGCACTCAACAAAATGATTGAATGCATGAATTAATAAACAGTAGGGCTAGTAGTTATTGACATTGTGATATGGGAACATGCCTACCAACTCTGTTGTAGTCTCCCAAGTGCTTAGTACAGTGCTCTGCACACAGTAAGTGCTCAAAAAGTACCACTGATGATGATGATGAAGAGTGTCCACTTGGTTCAGTGCACTATACTGAGTGCTTGGGAAATATCAAACCACAAAATGGCATACTTTCTGCCCACAAAGAGCTTTGCTGCATTTATGTGCAGAGAAGTAGACTAGAAGAGAAACTTCAATGAAAAAGGATGTCTTTTGTTGCTGAATAATGTTGATTCGGGAACATTTTTATGAAATATGGTAGAAACAAAGTTGTGGAATCCATCCATTTCTCCATTTAATGGCAGAAAAGCAAATAGTGTAAATTCTTCAAGGGCTCAAGGGCATAGAATGACTTTTTTTTTTTTAACCTAGCAAGGTGTTCAGCAATGTTGCCAAAATCTGGAACAAATTCCTGGACTCCCACCATCATCAAGGACACAGGTCTGAGTTAGTCAATAGTATTTATTGATCATTTGCTGTGTGCAGAGGTCTTTTATGTATCAATCAATCAATCATATTTATTGAGCAGTTAAGGTGTGCAGAGCACTGTACTAAATGCTCAGGAGAGTATAATGTAACAGAGGTGGTGGATGCATAAGCTTTCTTACATGAGCAAATCCTCTACTTCAAGGTTAAACTCATCTCAGCCCTTTACATCTTGAAGAAGGATATGTTGATCAAGATAGAATAAAGCCCTTAACACTGTCTAGTGGAAAGAGCATGGGCCTGGGAGTCAGAGGACATGGGTTTTAATTCTGATGCCGCTACTTTCCTGCTGTTGACCTTAGACAAGTTGTTTAATGATTCCATGTCTTAGTTTCTTCATCATTAAAATGGGGATTATGGCCTACACCATCTTTCTTCGGCTGTGATCCCCACGTGGGACAACAGACTATGTCCCGGTCTGATTATTGCGTATCTAAGCCAGCACTTAGAACAGTGCTTGGCACATAGTAAGCACTTAATAAAAACCATAAAAGGAGAAGCAGCGTGGCTCAGTGGAAAGAGCCTGGGCTTCGGAGTCAGAGGTCATGAGTTGGACTCCCAGCTCTTCCACTTGTCAGCTGTGTGACTATGGGCAAGTCACTTCACTTCTCTGTGCCTGTTACCTCATCTGTAAAATGGGGATCAACTGTGAGCCTCACGTGGGACGACCTGATTACCCTGTATCTACCCCAGCGCTTAGAACAGTGCTCTGCACATAGTAAGCGCTTAACAAATACCAACATTATTATTATTATTATAAGAAGACAACTGATGTTGACATGCTAGTTGTTGGGCACAGCAAAAGGCATTACGGGAGGGTGTGTTGGTATGTTTGTGTTTATGACACTGATTCTGTGAATTTCATAGGAACCTCTATAAGAGGAGCCATCTCCTGCTCAACAAACACTACTGATTGATACTGTGATGGCTTTAGCGTATTATATGGTCGTATAAGCTTGTTGTGGGCAGGGAAAGTGTCTTCCAACTCTGTTTTATTATACTCTCCTGAGCACTTAATACAGTGCTCTGCACGCAGTAAATGCTTATTAAATACCTTTGATGGTGACGAAGATGAGCAATCGCCAAATGCCCTCAGGTAAATGTTAGGATAAATACTAATTTAATTTAGTAATTGCTGAATTAACAGCAGTAATAATAACGGTAATGTAACTTGGGATTCAGAGAACCTTCAAACAAAGCACTGGGTAATACGATGAACAGGTGAAAGACGGCAAAAGGCCAGAAACAAGTCATTCCATTCCTTCATTGGTAATTACCGCCCTTATGAATGTTGAGCGTTGATAGAGGGAAGCTTTTCATCATTGTCCTGCTTCGGCAGATTGAGCTGTACCGAGTGTCAAATGCACAAAGAGCCTTCAATTTCTGGACATCTGATTTTGAGCTGTCTGAATTATCTCGCTGAGAATAGCCCTCTCACTAGACGTCGGGGAGAGCAGAGGGCAACGGAGCTAAAAGATGTAGTGGTGCCACCCATATGAACTGGGTGGTCATTTTTCAAGCCTTTCAAAACATGAGTTTGATATCATAGGTGGAAAATGTCACATAAATTAAAGTTGCTTATTCTGATCCAGTTAGGGCCGGGCAGAGATCGAGTCAAGCCTGTAAAAACATTTGTCAAATAGGGGTGAAGAGGCACCGTGTTGTTTTAGGTTGAATTTTGAGGGAAGGAAAATTTATTTCACCAAGAGACGGTGAATGAAGCACTCCCGTTGCTTGCCGCCTGAAACAGTGTTAGCCTGACCCGGCCCCATCGACGCCGGCCCCATCGGCGCGGAATGATAATCCTTACCTAGAGTAGTAAATAATTCAGGGTCGAGCGTCAAGGAGGAAAATATCCATCTTGTAGCATGACAGGGTGATTAAAACTTTAATAGGGAGAATTCCTTTCCCCGTTCTCCCCACAGAGGAGAGCAGATGGAGCTGAGAAACTCTTTCCTATCCTCTGGATGCCTTCTTCCAACAAAACCAAGTAGCTGGAACTCTTGGTCTTGCTTTTTTTTTCTGCCTAAAAATGCTAATAATAATCATGATAGGAAATGTAGTATTTGTTAAGTGCCAAGCACCAGGGTGGATGCAGAATAATCAGGTCCCCCTTGGGGATCATAGTCTAAGTAAGAGGGAAAACAGCCATTGAATCCCCAAGTGCAGATGAGGGAAATGAGGCACAGAGAAGTTAAGTGTTCTGTCCAAGGTCACACAGCGGGCAAGTCGTGGAGCCCCAAGTCCGCCAACTCCCAGACCTGTGCTCTTTCTGCTAGGCCCTGCTGTTCCTCTAGTATAAAATAAATGATTTTTGCAGGCTTTGTGAGTGGTGTGAGCATTTGACACATTTCTTGATCGGTAGTGCTAATTATGGGTAAGTCTGTGGTCATCTTCATTGTGCTGTACTTGATTTGTATTTCAATATGTGAAGACTAGCTGACCAAAACTCATTCCTGTGCAAATATGTGGCTTAGTGGAAAGAGCCCAACTTGGGAGTCAGAGGATGTGGGTTCTAATCCCAGCTCCGCCACTTGTCTGCTGCGTGACCTTGGGCAAGCAGCTTTACTTCTCTGGGCCTCAGTTACCTCATTTGGAAAATGGGGATGAAGTCTCTGAGCCCCACGAGGGACAACCTGATTACCTTATCTCTACCTCAGTGCTTATAGCAGTCCTTGGCACATAGTAATTCCTTAACAAATACCATGTGTCTGCTGTGTGACCTTGGGCAAGCCACTAACGTCTCTGTGCCTCAGTTACTCCATCTGTAAAATGGGGATTAAGACTGTAAGCCCCCGAGGGACAACATGATTACCTTGTATCTACCTCAGGGCTTAGAACAGTGCTTGGCATAAGCACTTAACAAATATCGTAATCATCATCAGTGTGGCCTAGTGTTTTAGTGTCTGTTTCCTCCTTTTAGACTGTGAGCCCATCGCTGGGCAGGGATTGTCTCTATCTGTTGCCCGAAATGTACATTCCAAGGGCTTAGTACAGTGCTCTGCACACAGTTAAGTGCTCGATAAATACGACTGAATGAATGAAGAATGAATAGTGGGAACCACTTGGGCCTTGGAGTCAGAGGACCTGGGTTCTAATCCTGGCTCTACCACTTGACTGCTGTGTGACCTTGGGCAGGTCACTTGGCTTCTCTGTGCCTCAGTTTCCTCAGCTGTAAAATGAGGGCTCTTCCTCCTACTTAGACTGTGAGCCCTATGTGAGACAGGGACTGGGTCTGACATGATTAACTTGTATCTACTCCAGTGTCTTCCATGTCGTAAGTGCTTAACAAATACCATAATAATAAAAATAAGAATAATACCCATCTCAATGCATCCATGAGGTTGTGCTCACTCACTGAATGACTGAATAGAGTGCCGCATCTCTGATTAATCACTCAATCCCTCGTGGTATTTACTGAGTACTTACTGTGTCCAGAGGACTGTACCGAGCACCAGCCTGTAAACTTGTTGTGGGCAGGGAATGAGTCTGCCAGATCTCTGGAATTGAACTCTCTCAAGTTCTTATTACAGTATTCGGCACACAGTAAGCACTCTATAAATCCTATTGCTTACAACCAATCATTCCATCAGTGGTATTTATTGAGCGCTCACCATGTGCAGGGTACTAAGAGCACAGGAAAGTACAGTTTGACAGAGTTGGTAGACACGTTCCTTCCCACAATGAGCTTACAAGTTGTACAGTCTGCAGGGTGAGTACTGCACAGATCTAATAATCCAAAGCTGTATTAATACAGGTTTATTTTCTTTAAAATCTAACTGTACCTGGTTCTGTGGTTCAGTGAGGGCACTTGTGAACACACAGAGAAACCCAAGTAAGATTCTCTAATTTGAATACATAAGGGTGGGTGGTGGGAAGGGGACAGGGTGGTATATTATATTGAAAGAACTTTGCCTTGGAGAACAGACAGCCCACTGGAATCATAAGTTACATTCTCCTTATAAATCGTCTTTTCTTGAATGTTTCTGTAAATAAGGGAGAATCCAGATGACTTCTGCTTCTAGAGATGCAAAAGGTCTTTTCGGATAGCATAATGACCATTCAGTTTCCCAGCTATTTTTATCCCATATTCTAAGGAATCAATCAGTCATATTTATCGATTACTTCATTCATTCATTAATTTAATCATATTTATTGAGCGCTCACAGTGTGCAGAGCACTGTATTAAGCGCTTTAGAAAGGACAATAAAGCAGAGTTGGTAGACCCATTCCCTGCCCACACTGAGCTTAGAACCCAGAGGGGAAGACAGACATTAATATAAATAAAAAAAAATTACAGATATGTACATAGGTGCTGTGGGACTGAGGGAGGGGTGAATAAAGGGTGCAAATCCCGGTGCGAGGGCATTGCAGAGGAGTGAGGGATAAGAGGAAATGAGGGCTTGGTTGGGGAAGTCCTCTTGGAGGAGATGTGCCTTTGATCGGGCTTTGAAAGTGGGAAGAGAGATTTTCTGTCAGATACAAAGTGAGTGAGGGGAAACATTCCAGGCCAGAGGCAGGATATGAGCGAACTGTTGGTGACAAGATAGAGGAGATCGAGGTACAAAAAGTAGGTTGGCATTAGAGGAGCAAACCATGTGGGTTGAGTTGCAGTAAGAAGTCATGAAGGTAAGGAAGGAGGAATAAGGAAAAAAGCAGGATCTAGAATCCACCGCTTATAGCTGACAGGCCGGTGTCTGTTTCCTGTTGTGTCTCGTCTGGGGAGTAGAAGGAAAATTTAGGGAGGAAATGACTGGGGCATGTACTGTGCCCTTCCACCTTCTTAGTGGTCAAAGTATCCTCGATTGCATGGGTTGGCAACTTTTTCTTTTTTAATAGTTTTGGTCAAGAGCTCACTCTGTGCCATTCCCCATCCTAGGTGCTGGGGCAGACACAAGGTAATCAGGTTGGACACAGTCCCTGTCCCACATGGCACTCACAGTATTAATCCCCATTTTACAGATGAGTCAACTGAGGCCCAGAGAAGTGAAGTGACTTGCCCAAGGTTACAGAGACATGTGACAGAGCTGGGATTAGAACATAGGTCCTCTGACTCCCAGGCCTGAGTTCTTTCCACTAGGCCAAGTTACTTCTCACTTTTTTGTGCAGAAGAGCCAAATAATAATAATGTTGGTATCTGTTAAGCACTTACTATGTGCAGAGCACTGTTCTAAGCGCTGGGGTAGATACAGGGTAATCAGATTGTCCCATGTGAGGCTCACAGTTAATCCCCATTTTACAGATGAGGGAACTGAGGCACAGAGAAGTGAAGTGACTTGCCCACAGTCACACAGCTGACAGGTGGCAGAGCGAGAATCGAACCCATGACCTCTGACTCCCAAGCCTGGCTCTTTCCGCTGAGCCACGCTACTTTTGAGCCGCTGGTGTGCAAACAACCATAATGATGATGATAACGCTGCTATTAAGCCCTTTTAGTTGGCTGAGCGTTGTGCTAAGTGTGGGGGTGAATAGGTACAAATGAATCAGGTCAGATACAGTCCCTGTCCCAGATAGGATGGAGGAAAAACTGACATTTTTATCTACATTTTACAGATGAGGAATCAAGCCTAGTGACTTGCCCAAGGTGATACATAAAGCAGGCAAACAGCCGATTCGATTCTAGAACGGAGGGTCTCCTTGACTCTCATGTTATGCTCTTTCTACTAGGCCATGAGCCTGTAGTACCCAAGGAGTACTTTACTTCATTGTGGAACTATAACTGTGAAATCCTAATAATGAAATTTAAAATGGGAAGGGAAGAGGAAGAGAGGGAGAAAGGAAGCGAGAAGGAAAGTGAGAAAAACTTATGCCTTGATCATTTTTTTAATGGAATCTGTCAAGCCCTTATTATATGTCAAGCACTGTTCTAAGTGCTGGGGTAGATACAAGTTTTTCAGGTTGGACACAGTTCCTGTGCCTCATGGGCCTCAAAATCTAAGTTGGAGGGAAGGGAATTTAATCCTCATTTTGCACTCTGAGCATGTCACTCCCCTCCTCAAAAACCTCCAGTGGTTGCCTATCAACCTCCGCACAAAACAAAAACTCCTCACTCTGGGCTTCAAGGGTCTCCATCATCTTGCCCCCTCCTACCTCACCTCCTTCTCTCTTTCTACTGCCCACCCCGTACACTCTGCTCCTCTGCCGCTCACCTCCTCACCGTCCCCCGTTCACACTTATCCCATCGTCAAACCCTGGCCTACGTCCTACCGCTGTCCTGGAATGCCCACCCTCCTCATCTCTGCCAAACTGACTCTCTTCCCCTTTTCAAAGCCCTACTGAGAGCTCACCTCCTCCAAGAGGCCTTCCCAGATTGAGCCCCCCTTTCCCTCTGCTCTCCCTCCCCCCCCCCCGATTCTCCCCTTTCCCCTCCCCTCAGCACTGTATATATTATCTATTACCCTATTTATTTTGTTAATGAGGTGTACATCCCCTTGATTCTATTTATCTTGATGATGTTTGTCTTGTTTAGGTTTTGTTCTGTTTTGCTTTGCTGTCTCCCCCATTTAGACTGTGAGTCCGTCATTGGGCAGAGATTGTCTCTATCTGTTGCCAAATTGTACATTCCAAGTGCTTAGTACAGTGCTCTGCACAGAGTAAGTGCCCAATAAATACGAATGAATGAATGAATGAATGAATGAATGAATGAATGAATGAATGAATGAATGAATGAGAAAGGTGATTGAGTGCTTTAAAGTAGATAGTAAGGCACACCAGATCATATCTGCATTATTTGGGAGAGAAGTGATATGATAATGATCTCTCCCCAGGATGGCTGGATCTTTTCATTCTGATTTGGAGGAAAATGTTTTCAGCTAAGTGTCAAGTTTCCCTTGGACTAATCTCTAATATCTTTGACCTGTTTCCTCCAGATGGGTGGTATAGGTCGGTGCTTTAAAGAAACATGAAAGGTGATTGCTGACTGGCCAAAGTCCAATGTTCTTGGCCTTGTCCCCGTTTCCTCTCTAAATTTGCAATAAGACTCCCTTTCCAAGAGTTGAGGGATGGAGTGTCAACTTAGCGCTTTGATATGTCTCGGTCCAGTTAATGGCTTCAGATTTAGATACCCCTGCCACTCAAGAAGCTCCACCAATATAAAGGAACCTGGAAAAACCTGCACATTGGTATGACCAGGTGGGCAAGTCAAACATATCTCTCTTGTGTCCTTTTTCTCTGTCTCCCTCCATCTCTCTCTCTCACACACACAGACGTAGACACACACATACACCCTCACACATTCCCCCTCTTTGTATCTTCTAATAATAATAATCATGATAACAGTGATTGTGATATTTGCTAAGAACTTACTACTTACTATGTGTTTGGACCATATTAAGATACAGGGTGGATGCAATAATAGCAGATCAGACACATCCCTGTCTCGTGGGGGGCTCACAGTCTAGTGGGAAGAGAAAACAGGTATCTTGTCACCATTTTTGTAGATGAAGAAACTGAGGCACAGAGAAGTTGAATGAATTTCCCAAGGTCATACAGCAGGCGAGTGGCAGAGTCAAGATTAGGACCCAGGTCTCCTGATTCCCAAGCATGTGTTCTTTTGTCCAGGTCATGTTCCTTCAATCTTTATCTCCTTTCTCCACCTTCCTCTCCATCTGCATCTCACTATTAATCAATCAATCAATCATATTTATTGAGTGCTTACTGTATTCAGAGCACTCTACTAAATGCTTGGATAAGTACAATATAATGTAACACATTCCCAGTCCATAATGACCTTACAGTCTAGAATGGCCGAGAGATGTTAATATAAATAAATGAGTTATGGACATGTACATAAGTGCTCTGGGGCTTGAGATGCAGAGGAGGGGGCTGAATAAAGGGAACAAATTAGGGAAAGATAGAAGGGAATGGGAGAAAAGGAAATAGGGCTTAGTCAGAGAAGCCTCTTGGAGGAGATGGGCCTTCAATAAGGTTTTGAAAGTGAGGAGACAAGTTGTCGAATATGAAGAGGGAGGGCGTCCCAGGCCAGAGGCAGGATGTGGGCGAGAGGTCGGAGGTTAGATAGACGAGATAGAGGTACAGTGAGTATGGTGGCATTAGAGGAGCCCAGTGTGTGGACTGGGTTGTAGTAGGAGAGCAGTGATTTCCCATCTCCTTTCTGTGCCTCTTCTTTCTTCAGTGTATCTCTCTCAAAATGCATGAATTTGAATACTTAATAAAATGGGATTCACAAATAAAGTGAAATTGATAAAAATCACCATTAATGATGATGATGGTTATTGAATTAAGTGCTTAGCATGTGTCAAGCACTATACTAATAGCCGGAGTAGGTACAAATTAATCAAGTTCGACACAATCTCTGCCCTACATGGGGTTCATAGTCTCAGGTGGAGGAAGAACAGGTCTTTAGCATCTAGACACAGTAGCATAATGCTACATTTCCCAAAATACAAAAAATCACAACCTAATGGGTCACGTCAGGATGATGGCAGAGAGAGGAACATAATAATGATAATGATACTATTACTAATTATTTTGTCTTATGCTGTCAGGTCGTCCCCGACCCACAGCGACGCCATGGACAGATCTCTCCCAGAATGCCCCATCTCAATCGGCAATTGTTCTGGTAGCATATCCATAAAGTTTTCTTGGAAAAAACCCAGAAGCGGTTTAGCATTGCCGCCTTCTGTGCAGTAAATGTGAGTCTCTGCCCTCGACTCCCTCTTTTGATGCTGCTGCCCAGCACAGGTGAGTTTTGACTTGTTGCAGATTGCCTTCCACTTGCTAGACACTGGCCAAGCTAGGAAAAGAATGGACAGGCCTCTGCTTGACATTCCCTCCCACAGCTGAGACTGGTAGAGGACTGGAAACTCTCCAGGTGTGATCCTGAGAGGGGCTACTACTATTACTGATAGTAATAATAATATACACTAAGTGTTCTCTGTATGCACAGCTTTGTTCTAAGCACTGGGAAAGAATACATAGTTGGGAGTTAGATGTGTTGCCTGTCCTTCCAGAGGCTCACAATCTAAAAATAAAAAGGGGGCGAAGGGACCGACGGCAAACACATCAGAAATGATGAAAACAAAACCCTACGACTACATAAAGACACAGTTTCGGGCTCCTTGAAGCTCAGATTCCACAGTCACAAGAGCAGCTACAACATCTGCTAGAGCAGCAGTGATGACAACGCTCCATAACACTCATCATGGATATGAGACTTTAGTCATCCAATCTGGGAGGCTCATGAGAACCCTCTCAGTAGATTCTAAGCTCTTTGGGCTAGGTTATCTGTCCCTTTAAGGTTGAAAGGGGTTGAACATTGAGATGGCAGTTTAATATGAGAGATGAGCAAACAAACTCACCGTGTCCCCACGAGACATTGTATTTCTGATCCTGATCATTGCTGAATAATAATAATAGTAACATTGGTATTTGTTAAGCACTTACTATGTGCAGAGCACTGTTCTAAGTGCTGGGGTAGATACAGGGTGATCAGGTTGTCCCACGTTAGGCTCACAGTCTTCATCCCCATTTGACAGATGAGGTAACTGAGGCACAGAGAAGTGAAGTGACTTGCCCACAGTCACACAGCTGACAAGTGGCAGAGTCAGGATTTGAACCCATGACCTCTGACTCCCAAGCCCAGGATCTTTCCACTGAGCCATGCTGCTTCTCTAGATGTGTGCTTAAGGGCAAAGCAACATTTTCAATTCAACATTTCCAAGAGGGTATGGTCATATATGACTTTCAGATTGAAGATGAAGTTCATACATTCCTTCATCCATTCAGTCGTATTTATAAAGTGCTTTCTGTGTGCAGAGCACAGTACTAAGTGCTTGGGAAAGTACAGTACAGCAACAAAGAGTGACAATCCCTGCCCACAGTGAGCTCACGGTATGGGGGGAAGGGAAAGGGAGACATAAATACAAATAAACAGATATCAATATAAATAAAGTTATAGATATATACATTAGTGCTGTGGGTGGGGGGAGAGCAAAGGGAGCAAGGTGGGGTGACACAGAAAGGAATGGGAGATAAGGAAAAGTGGAGCTCCATCTGGGAAGGCCTCTTAGAGGAGATGTGCCTTCACTAAGGCTTTAAAAGGGTGAGGGAGAGTAATTGTCTGTCAGATATAAGGAAGCAGTGCATTCCAGCCAGAGGTAGGACTTTGGCCAGGGGTTGGTGACGAGACAAGCTAGATCAAGGCACAGTAAGAAGGTTAGCACCAGATGGGTGAAGTGTGAGGGCTGGGTTGTAGGAGAGAAGTGAGGTGAGAAGGGGGCGAGGTGATGGCGAGCTTTAAAACCAACAGAGAGGAGTTTTTGTTTGATATAAAGGTGGATAGGCAACCTCTGGAGAATTTTGAGGAGGGTGACATGTCCTGAACATTTTGGTAAAAAGTTGATCCGGGCAGTGGAGTGAAGTATGGACTGAAGCGGGGAGAGGCAGGAGGTTGGGAGGTCAGAAAGTAGGCCGATACAGTAATCTAGGCAGGATAGGATGAGTGATTATATTAATGTGGGATCAGTTTGGATGGAGAGGAATGGGCAGATTTTAGCCATGTCATGAAGGTGAGACCGACAGGATTTGGTGATGGATTGAATATGTGGGTTGAATGAGAGAGCGGAGTCAAGGATAACCCCAAGGTTACGGGCCTGTGAGACGGGAAGGATGATGGTGTCGTCTACAGTGATGGGAAAGCGTGGGCGAGGACAGGGTTTGGGTGGGAAGATAAGGAGCTCTGTTTTGGACATGTTAAGTTTGAGGTGATGGGCAGCATCCTCTTTGATTTAGTATTTATCCGGTACTTACTCTGCAGAGCATTGTTGCGAGTGGTGGAGGAGAATGCACTTGCGGGAATTACACAAGGTCCCTGTCCCAGGGGGACTCACAGTCTAAGAGTGCAAGTGTGGAGAAAGGACTGGAGACGTCAGGAATGAAGAAACATTAAAACACAGTACAGGCAAATATGCAAAATGAAAACTAAACGAGTAGTGCACTGTGGCTAAAGGAGAAGAATTTCAGGGTGGTTGGTGTTCAGAGGTCAGGGCACCCCAGAAGCCACAACAACCACTACAGATGCCACCATTCTTCCTGGGGTTTTGTGGAGGCCTCATTCTGTGGATACATTCCAAGCGCTCAGGACAGAGCTCTGCACACAGCAAGTGCTCAATAAATACGATTGAATGAATGGATATGAATTAACATATGATAGGCTATCTCTCTCTCCTTCTCTTCCCCCTCCCCCGCCTTCTCTGAATCATCCCACTGGGTTCTTGAGTTTTTGCATCTACTATCATAAGATCTCCCAATAATCCAGACCGATAAGGCTGGATACCGTCCATGTCTCTCTCATCGCTAAATGCGGTGGAGGAAGAATTTTTTTTCATGAACACAGAACATTCTTGATTTTGTTTAGCTCGGTTGAAGCCTATCGCCCTCTCAGTACCGAGAAAGAAATAATCGAGCTGTTGTGTTGAATAAAAAAGATCCACAGAGTCTCCTTGGTCATGATCAAGGAAGATGATCCAGTGAATGTTTCAGCATTTCCGTAGGAATGACTGTCAAGTGCTTGAGGGCAGAGATCGTGTCTATCAATTTTATTATAAACTTTTTATAATTATCCATATTTCAATCCACTGCCCGGATCATCTTTCTACAGAAACGTTCAGGACGTCACGATCATCCTCAAAGGTCTCTAGTGTTTTCCCAAATCTCCCAAGTGTTTAGTAAAGTGGTCTGCACCTAGTAAGTGCTCAATAAATACCACTGAATGATTGACTGGATAACTTAAATTTCAAGAACACCATGGGGATACGGTAGTGAATCCTTGCGAGAAGGACCCGGGTTAATTTTGTGGCTTCATTTGAAATTCCCAGAGTTAAGAATTGAAGTTCAGGGACACAATAAATTATTGCCTCACCTCCTTTTCTCTCCCCCTTCCTCCCAGTCCAATTAATGAAGAAATGCTTGGAACTTTGTAATCATTACTTCTTTTTCAAAACTTTGGAGTGTGAGATCTTGATTATTGCAGCACAGAATGCTATATTCCAGTTTCCGATGTGCATTGCATATAAATGCCTGGCTGGTGGGATGTGGGGGTAAGAGAGACGGCTCTGCTGCCATCTGCCTGCTAATTAATCCACCTTGAACGTGGCCTGCCAGGGAGCATAGCCATTTCCACTTTTAGCCTTCGATAAAAAGTTCTGAGCCTCTCAACCTGAAGATGGATTCCAGAGACAACGAATAAGAGGCGGGTCCAGCTGGTTTAACGTGATGGAAAAGTGGTAGGATTAGACCCTATTGGCTGATGGTACAGTTCTAGGAGACTTGAAAATAATATTGGTTTAACTAAAGTTCCCTACTTCCATGACCCACACCCTTGTGGAATAAAGGTGTTTTTCAAGTGACCTCAGAAGAGTGTCACCAGTACTGTTTGAACACCTACTGTGTATGTGGAGCACTGAATTGGCAGGGGTAAGAGTTGAGGGGGAGGATGTAAACTAAGTAAATGATGCAATTCTTGTTCTAGAAGAACATACCGTCTAGTGGGAAAAGAGTAGACAAAAATCAACAAATAGAACTGAAAACTAGAGCCAGCCGAATAAATAAACTTGAAGAAAGAATTAAATGCAGGTTTGCTGAGGTGGTTGATGGGATGGCATGACTTGGCATGGAGAGGTAATAGGACAGTGTCTTTTGGAAGAGGTGGCTTTTAAGGAAGACTTTGAAAAATTAGGGAACATGATTTAATGAAGTGAAAGGAAAGGGAGTTTCAGAAAAGACTCTCAGAAATAACTCAAAACGATAATATTTGGGGGAGTCCATTCCATTTGTAGAATATAATTAATTTTCTACTTGACAGCTACCATCTTTCTATTTCCAAAGCTTTTTTTTTCTCTCCACTGTAACACATAAAATATTTTAAGATGTATTTGTTCCCTGAAAGGTCAACCTCTGTGATGACATATATTGCTTTACAGCACTTTATGGTTTAAAAGTTGGTGCAGGAATTTAGGGATCAAATGATAAGTAGGACTAAAAATTAGTTTTCCTTTGTTTACTGTAAAAACTATTTTACATGAGAAATGTATTTCATTTTTTTAAACCACTGATCGTTAAGGTTTTATGTTTTGTTAATATCCTGTTCCCAGAACTGAAATCAATAGTGCAGTGTCAGGCAAAAATTAATGTTAAAAAAAAATCAAAGAAACTAGCATAATTCTAGGTAGAAAGAATAGCAACAGTGAAAGCAGTTAAAAGAAATTAGCTACCTATGGTTGTTATCTGTAATTTAGGAGCATAGTAGCCTTCTGGATCATAACTGCCAGTAAACATGAATGTATGCGCATCTTCAACTTCTACTGCTCGCTGCTAATAATATCTAAATAATTGAAACCTAAATAATACAGCATTTCCCTGGTTATGGCAATATAATTACATTCAAAATTAAAAACTCTGAAGAGTTAGAAGAATAATGTTTTACTCCTGTGGGGATCCATGCGGAAAAGATGTCTTCTAGAATAAGGGTTGTTTTTCATATCTCGGCAGTCAGTTACGGGGAAGAAATGAAAAAGAAAAACAGAGCAGACTGAGCGTGGACTAAACAGATTTAGTCTATGAGCTCTGAAACACCATGGGGGAAATGTACTCAGCCTGAACAGCAGAGTATACTATCTTCCCTATGGTCATCACATGACCTAGTGGCTAAACCATGTGTCTGGGTGTCAGAAGGATCTGAGTTTTAATCCTGGCTCTACCGCTTGTCCAGTGTGTGACCTGGAGCAAGTTACTTAACTTCTCTGTGCCGCAGTTTCCCCATCTGTGAAATGGGAATGAAGATTGTGAGTCCCATCTGGGACAGGGACTGTGTCCAACTTGATTAGCTTGTGTCTATCTCAGCGCTTAGTACAGTTCCTGGCACCTGTTAAGCGCATAACAAATTCCATTTAAAAAACTAATCATTGGAAAGACATCCTTGAGGAGTGCTTGATATTCGGCACTTATGTACTTGTCTTTACACTCTGCCATTTTCCCTCTCCGTAATTTAGCATCACTCCCTGAGGACTGGAAGCTCTATGACGGCAGGTATCATGTCTACCTAGTCCTAGTCTGTAAACTCATTGTGAGCTGGGAATGAGTCTGTTTACTGTTGTAAAGTTGAGTGCAGAGCACTCAATAAATACAATTGAATGAATGAATGAATGATCTCCGAAGTGGTTAGTAGAGCGCTGCCCATATTTTGTGCTCAATAAGTGCCATAGATGGATTATTATATATTCACCCATTTTTCCTTTCCTTCTTCTTAGAGGTTAGCCCTCTTTGAGCTTGAAGAGCCGATTCCATGTTAGATTGCATTTCCTGAAGAATATGCAGTTATCTGTAATACTGAGGGTACCATTTCGATGATTATTTCCCCGTGGCTTCTGACAGTCTGAAGAAACAGTTGATACCAGCTTTTGGGCAGAATGTAATTCCTGGGACATTTCTGGAGCAGTTGGGGTTTGGAGAAATTGTTCTTTTCTCCATCATTAAGTTTCCTTTACCTACCCGATGTACACTATGCTGTAAAAACACATTTCTTATAAACATCTCTTGCATAAAGTTTTAAAGAACCCAAGTTCTGTTTCTCTGTTTCCCTTATGATTCATTCTCTGCATGAAAAAGCTCACAAACAGGGTGATCCCAGCATACAGTCAGCTTTTCAGCTTTGAGACAGTTGTCAAAACAACACAGCTCTGTTAGGCAGGATGTTTGAGGTGAGGGGTGACAGCCAGTCAAGCATATTTATTGAGCGCTTACTGTTTCCAGAGCACTGTACTAAGCACTTGGGAGAGTACAATATAACAATTTATCGGACACATTCTGTGCCCACTACGAGCTATCCAAACAGCTATACAGTGGTGAATTAAAAAGATAACATGCAGTGTGGCCTAGTGGAAAAAGCACGGGCTTGAGAGTCACAAATTCTAATCTGGAGAATGCCACCTGCCTGATGGGCGATCTTGGGCAAATAACCAAACTTCTCTGATCCTCAGTGTGCTCATCTCTAAAATGGAAATTCCTTTTGTCCCTCCCTCTTAGACTGTGATCCCCATGTTGGGCAGGAGCTGCATCTGACCTGATATTCTTGTATCAACCGCAGTACGTAGTACAGTGCTTGGCACAGGGTGACCACTTTACAAATACCCTGATTATTAACAATTATGACATGCAAGCTAAGAAGGCCAAATAAACTATTTGAAGACATGAATAATCCAGTCATGGACAAGTTGTTGGGAGAAGAATGTGATTGCATTGTTAGTATCACAGACAGTGGGCAGTAATTAGAAAGGTTTTGCTCTCTTCAAGCTCCCTGAAAATCAGGATGTGAAGGAGATTTAGTCAACAACAGGATACTTTTCGGGGGCACACAAGGATCGATCTTCAGAAAAGACCTCTATTCCTGGGCAAACAGTTTCATTGCATATTGATCACTTTTCAACAGCACTCGCTCATGTAAATAGGAGCTCATCCTCTGTTTTGTCATATTCAAAAATGAAGGCTATCCAGATGTACGCAGTGGATAGAGCACGGGCCTGGCAGTCAAAAGGTCAAAGGTTCTAATTCCAGCTCCACCACTTGTCTGCTGTGTGACCTTGGGTAAGTCACCTCTCTTCTCTGGGCCTCAGTTCCCTCTTCTGTAAAATGGGGATTGAGACTGTAATCCCTATGGACAGGGACTGTGTCCAACCCGATTTCCTTGTATCCACTCCAGTGCTTAGTACAGTGACTGGCACATAGGAAGCGTTTAACAAATACCACAGTCATTATTGCTATTATATAATACTGCCATGAAAATAAGTACTGAACTACAAACTGAAGGCCTCAAAAGAAGATCTAGATGACCCTAAAGCAAAAATAAGACTTGAGGCCAAATCCTTTTTAAATTTTTGAAAACGATTTGAGAGGCTGCTTAAATGGAAGAAAAATTGATTTAATGAAGATCTTTATTGAAGGAAAGCACATTGAATGAGGCTATTTCTCAAAGAAAAAGACTTTTAATGTTCTAGAGTCAGAGTCATGCTTTGATTGATGTGGTGCTTTTTCTCTTTGGAAGTTCCAAGTGATCTTCATATAGTTAACTTCAAAAACATCCTAAGGGCATAGGAAGGAGTGGGTGTTCCAATTGGATTCTGTGTACCAGGCATAAAGAGAAGTGTTCCCCCAGGTCACCTAAACCTGTATGATGGGTGAATTAGATGCTGACAGCAATGCAACTTATTAAACTCCGGAAGTTTTAACTACTCTGAAGTTTCCCAGAGTCTGGGGAAATCCCACACCTCCAGCACCTTCAGCAGTAATGGAAAATGCTTATGAAACACAGAGCTTCATTTAGGAAGACCCAGAAAGAAATGTAACTTGTAGTGTTTAATCAGGCTGGGTGAGAGGGGAGAGAGAGGAGAAAGAGGAAGGTAAGGGGGGTGCTCAGTTTCTGTTCCACAGCCTACACCTACAGAGCGGATATTACTGACAAAACAACAGAGGAGAGATTGTGTGATTGGGAGTCAGGACACCCAGAGCAAAGCACTGAATCTCTCTAGGTCCCTGCATCCTCATCTGTAAAACGGGGAGAAGATCTTTACTCTCCCTCCCTCTTCGACAGTAAGCACAGGGTCCTGTGTCCAATCTGACTCTCCTGTACCTAACCTGGAACAACTCTTCCTCCTCCATATACGGCAGAGTACCACACTCCCCACTTTCAAAGCCTTTTTAAAATAACAGCTCCTTCAACAGGCCTTCCTTGATGAAGCCATCTTTTCCCCTATTCCTGCTCCCTTCTAATAATAATGTTGGTATTTGTTAAGCGCTTACTACGTGCAGACCACTGTTCTAAGCGCTGGGGAATCAGGTTGTCCCACGTGAGACTCACAGTCTTAATCCCCATTTTACAGATGAGGTAACTGAGGCACAGAGAAGTTAAGTGACTTGCCTACAGTCACACAGCCGACAAGTGGCAGAGACGGGATTCGAACCCATGATGACCTCTGACTCCAAAGCCCGTGCTCTTTCCACTGAGCCACGCTGCTTCTCTAAGTCACCCGTGCACTTGGATCTATACCTTTCAAGCGCTTGAAGCTTCAAACAGAGACGTAGCATGGCCTAATGGCAAGAATATAGGCTTGGGAGACAGAGGGCATGGGATCTGATCCCTGCTTTGCCACTTGGCAGCTGTATGACCTGGGGCAAGTCACTTCACTTCTCTGTGCGTCAGCTCCTCTGTAAAATGGAGACTGAGATTGGGAGCCCCATTTGGAAGATGGACTGGGTCCAAGTTCCTACCCCAGCACTTAGAACAGTGCTTGGCACATAGTAAGCACTTAATAAATGTGATACCTTGACAGTCACCCCACTCTCAGCCCCACAACATTTATGTACAAATCCAGTTTATATTAGTGTCTGTCTCTCCCTCTAGACTATATGCTCCTCGAGGGCAAGAATCGGGCCTACCAAGTCTGTTATAGTGAACTCTTCTAGGGCCTTAGTTCAGAGCTCTGCACACAGTAAACCCTTAATCAATACCATCGATTGATTGATTTGCTCTGTCCTGCCTACTCTACTGTGAGACTCCCTTAGACCATCAGCAACACCAGGGATGGGGACTGTGTCCGACCTGATTATCTTGTATCTACCTCTTGTCTTGTCTTACCCCGTCGAGTCATTTCCGACCCGTAGGGACACCACGGACACATCTCTCCCAGAACGCCCCGCTCTCCATCTGCAATCATTCCGGTAGTGGATCCCTCGAGTTTTCTTGGTAAAAATCCAGAAGTGGTTTACCATCGCCTCCTTCCACACAGTAAACTTTGAGTCTCCGCCCTCGACCCTCTCCCGTGCCGCTGCTGCCCAGCACAGGTGAGTTTGGCTTGAAGCAGATTGCCTTCCGCTCACTAGCCA
This sequence comes from Ornithorhynchus anatinus, assembly GCF_004115215.2. Taxonomy (NCBI): domain Eukaryota; kingdom Metazoa; phylum Chordata; class Mammalia; order Monotremata; family Ornithorhynchidae; genus Ornithorhynchus; species Ornithorhynchus anatinus. Next base: position 100,345,158 of record NC_041729.1, on the reverse strand, counting down.
AGCTAGGATTGGAATGGCCAGGCCTCTGCTTGACTCTCCCTCTCGTAGCCATTGAAGGCACATCTCCTCCAAGTGGCCTTCCCCCACTAAGACTTCATTTCCTCTTCTCCCACTCTCTTCTCCATCACCCTTCAACTTGGATTTGTTCCCTTTATGTACCTCTCCATCAGCCCCCCCCATAGCACTTATGTACATATCAGTAATGTATTTATATACATTAATGTCTTCCTCCCCCTCTAGACCGTAAACGTGCTGTAGGCAGGGAATGTGTCCACCAACTCCGTTACACTGTAATCTCCTGGAGACATACAGAAGGTGATAGGTGTAAATAATTGGCTACCATAGCAATTTATGCCGGCTGAAACTATCATTAGATTCAAGAAGTGCTTGGACAGATCTATGGAGTTCCAAAATTTCTTATCAGAGGGCAAAGGTCAGAATACACAGTGGTTTCTTAGGGGTTTGAGAAGTTGATCAACTCACTGATTATGAATCCAGGAAATGGACTACTTCTGATCTGATTATCTTGTATCTACCCCAGTGCTTGGAATATAGTAAGCACTTAGTAAATGCTACCATTTTATTATCATATCCCTTAGGATTAGGGTTTGAGAAAAAATCCCACACTGAATAGACCTTAATCCAGCCCGGTGTGGTGTTATTGAAAGTTCTTGATCAATCAAAAAATTGTATATATTGAACGATTACTGAACAGAGATCACTCTACTAAGCACTTGGAAGCAGTGTGGTGTAGTAGGTAGAGCATGGTCCTGTGAGTCAGAAGGTCATGGGTTCTGCAGCGTGGCTCAGTGGAAAGAGCCCGGGCTTGGGAGTCAGAGGTCATGGGTTCAAATCCCTGCTCTGCCACTTGTCACCTATGTGACTGTGGGCAAGTCACTTAACTTCTCTGTGCCTCAGTTACTTCATCTGTAAAATGGGGATTAACTGTGAGCCTCACGTAGGACAACCTGATTACCCTGTATCTACCCCATCGCTTAGAACAGTGCTCTGCACAGAGTAAGCGCTTAACAATTGCCAACATTATTAATGCCGACTCTTCCCTGTATCGACAGTGTGACCTTGGGCAAGTCACTTCACTTTTATGTGCCTCAGTTACATCATTTGTAAAATGGGGATTGGGACTGTGAGCCCCAAATGGGACGGGGACTGGGTTCAACTCAATTTACTTGCATCCACCCCAGTGCTTAGTACGGTGCCTGGCACATAGCAAACGCTTAATAAATATCACAGTGATTATTATTACTTTGGAGAGTACAATAGAAAAGGTATGATTCCTGCTCTCAGCTTATGATGCAGTGGGTGAGACAGAAAAAAATATTTTTTAAAAGTGGGGACAAGTGGAAGACTGAGAACACTGTACTCTTCCAAGTAGTTAGTACAGTGATCTGCAGATAGTAAATTCTCAATAAATACAATTGATGGATTGATTCAGCACAATCAAAGTAGTAAAAATGTGTCAGGATGAATTAACTGAAAGAATTGGAGAAGCTGTGTGGCCTAGTGGATAGAGCACGGGCCTGGGAGTCAGAAGGTCATGGGTTCTAATCCTGACTCCGCCACATGTCAGCTGTGTGACTGTGGGCAAGTCGCTTCACTTCTCTGTGCCTCACTTACCTCATCTGTAAAATGGGGATTAACTGTGAGCCTCACGTGGGACAACCTGATCACCCTGTATCTACCCCAGCGCTTAAAACAGTGCTCTGCACAGAGTAAGCGCTTAACAAATACCAACATTATTATTACGTTTGCTGTGTGACTTTGGGCAATTTACCACTTCTCTGGGTCTCAGTTACCACATCTGCAAAATGGGGATTAAGAGTGCGAGCTTTATGTGGGACAGGGACTGTTTCCATTTTGACTAACTTAAATCTACCCAGCGCTTAGAACAGTGCTTGGCACATAGCAAGTGCTTAACAAGTACCACTATTATAATTAAATGAATGTGCAATTGAATATGCATATATATATAAATATGTAAGCACTTAGTAGCACTTAGTACAGTGCTCTGCACACAGTAAGCTCTCAATGAATATGATTGAATTGAAATGAACTTAGGTGCTCAAGATGAGCATAACGCTGTAATTGTTCGAAAGGGCAATTCATATCTGTATTTGCCTCCCGAGGTTAACCTGCCACATGGTTTTATGATGAAAATATAAAATTTGGCAGATCAACATGGAAGAGAATGACACCTGGGTAAAACGTTAGCTCCTCATTCCACAAGTTTGGTCTGCTCTTATTGACAAAAAGCAAGGGGACTTAAATCAATAACTAGCTCTCGGGGAAAATGAGATCAGTTATAAATGGAGGCTTTCCATTTAAGTTATGCTTCCCCTGCAAAAGCTTGGAATTGAATGTGAAATCCTTGAAGGATGGTGAATCAGGGATAGAAGAGTTAGAATTGAAGAAGAATCAATTTTAGGATAAAATATATGTGATTATTACCCAGCAAAAATTTTGGTATCCATTAAAAGAAAAAGTTAAAGTGAATGGATAAAACAAAATCGCAGATATAATCGAGCCTAGTGAATGGAGAGAAAGATGAAGTTTAATTAGAAGAACGCAGTTGGGAATATATGGTAACCGTTGTTTGCTTTTTTTTAAAAGACTTACCTTAACCTTACTCTTTCCTTTTTTTAGCACATAAGAACAAACATGAGCCTACTAGGCAATTATTTTTTAAATTATTTCGATGAATTCAATGGCATTTTGAATAAGATTGCTTTCAATAGTGTACCTTTGCAAAATGATGGATCAAAAGGAAAAGTGAAATAGCAATTGTATGAAATTGGCAGTGCTAATCAACACGAATCCGGAGGCAACCATTTATGGGATTATGGGACCTACTCTTTGGGCCAACGGCCAAAGGATGGTCAATTGGCAGCTTCTTTCAAGCCTGGCACGTCTCTCCCAATGCCTCCACCTCTTTCCCTCCTAGAGCTGCTGTAGAGGAATGAAGAGAATCCATAATCGAATCAAGACTGAAATTCAGGTCTAATTGTCCCCCAAACCTCTACTGCAAGAAGATAGATGTGCCATGGTTCTTGAACAATTCTTCTCCTTGCCTCAGATTCTGCAAGTAACCTTGGCATTAGTGGTCTGGTCCTGTTTTGGAGTGATCCAAGATCATCTAGAGATTGTCCACACTATTTGGATATTTTTCTAACTGCTGATATCCCTAGTGAGATGAAATGAGTCACCTCTGTTTTACAGCCAAGTGATTTTTGAAAAGCATATTTTCTTTTCCTATTTGCAAGAACTAATACCTCTGGCTTTCACCCTAGAAAATTTATTTTTTTTCAATATGCTATATAGGAAATATGCCGGTGTCCTGCAGAGCATAATTTTTAATAGTTTTAACTGCAGTTTCCGGGGGCTGTGTAAATAATCCTCCCTGCCCACCATGATACTCCTTGTCACTTGATTTTTACGCAACCAAATTAAAGATGGGTTTAGTTCAGCACGGTGAACAGGTGGGCCTGAAATAAATACTACTGAATGGTGGTGATGAGTTATTTCAACATTAAAGTATTATTTAACGGGGCCCATTGTGTTTTGTAAATAACATAGCATAATGCAGTACTTGAATGCTTATGGCATGGGAGAGAAGAGGAGAAGAAAGAGAAGCAAAATAAAAGGAAAGCGAAATTACTAATTAGCACTAGGTGCCATGAATAAGAGAAGCAGTGTGGGCTAGTGAATAGGGAATGGGCCTGGGAATCAGAAGTATCTAGATTATAATCCCAGCTCTGCCACTTGCCTGCTGTGTGGGCTTGGGGAAGTCACTTAATTTCTCTGGGCCTCAGTTACCTCAACTGTAAAATGGAGATTAAGACTGTGAGGCCCACGTGGGACATGGACTGTATCCAACCTGATTAGCTTCTATCTACCCCAGAGCTGAGTACAATGCCTGGCATGGAGGAAGAACTAAACAAATACCTTTACAAAACCCCAAAAAACTAATCAGACCCAATAGATGATTCCCAAATCTCCCTCTCCATCCCTGACCTCTTTCCTATTCTGCCATCTAACAATTTCTCCTGCTTTCAAGACGACTCTACTTGCATGTCCAGGGACCACCTCAACCTCAACATGTCCAAATCAAAGCATCTCATCTTTTCACCCAAACCCCGTGTTCCACCACACTTTCCCATCTCTGTAGACAACACCATCATCCTCTCTGTCTCACAAGCCCATGACTTTGCCACTATCCTCAACTCATGAAAGGAGCATGGTCTAACGGAAAGAACCCGGGTGTGGGAGTCTGAGTCCTAATCCCGGCTTTGCCACTTGCTTGCTGTGTGGCCCTGGCCCAGCCTCTTAACTTCTCTCGCCTCAGCATCTTCATCTGAGAAATGGGGACTAAATATGTTACCCCTGGCCCTTTAGACTGTGACTCCATATTGGTCAGTATCATGGCTGACATGATTATCCTACATCTACTGCAGTGCTTGGAGCTCAGTAGAAAGAGCACGGGTTGGATAGTCAGAGGTCATGGGTTCAAATCCCGGCTCCACTGCTTGTCAGCTGTGTGACTTTGGGCATGTCACTTAACTTCTCTGTGCCTCAGTTCCCTCATCTGTAAAATGGAGATAAGATTTTGAGCCTCACGTGGGATAACCTGATAACCTTGTCTCCTCCCCAGTGCTTAGAACAGTGCTTTGCACATAGGACTTAACAAATGCCATTATTATTATTATTAAGCACCTATCAAATATTATTTGTAGGAGTTGATCACAGCTGAAGGTGTCTACCAACTCTATTGTAGTGTACTTTCCCAAGCACTTACTATAGTTCTCTGTGTACAGTAAGTGCTTGAGAAATGCCGCTGATTGATTCCATCTATCAGCAAATCCTACCGATTACACAACATCTCTAAAATCTGCCCTTTTCTCTCCAATGAAACTGCTACCAATCTGATCCAAGCACTTAGCATATTCTGCCTCAATTAGTGGGCCAGCCTCATTGATGACCTCCCTGAGTTCTATCCCTCCCCAGTCTACTCTATAGTTCACTCTGCTGCCCAGATCATTTTCCTAACAAACCATTAAGCCTGTCTCCCCACTCCTTAAAAACCTCCAGTATCTGCCCGTCCATCTCAGCATCAAACGGAAACTCCTTACTATCGGCTTTAAAGCCCTCAATTACCTCACTACGTTCCTACTACAACCCAGCCTGTGTACTTTGCTCCTCGAAACACCAACCAACTCACCATACTTTGGCATCATCTGTTTCTCGGCCGACCTCTTGCCCACATCATTTCTTTAGCCTGGAACTCCCTCTGCTTTCATATGCAACAGCCCACCCACCTCCCCATCTTCAAATTCCTACTAAAATCATACCTCTTTCAAGAAGCCTTCACCGACTAACCCCTCTTTCCCCATGAATTTGCCCTCCCCTCTGTGAGGCCTATGCACGTGGGGGTTTACTCCTTAAGTTATTTTATACTCACCCACCCCCTATCCCCACAGTACTTATATACATATCCTTAATACTGCTATTCCTCCTCTCTGTAATTTATTTAAATGTCTGTTTCCCCCTCCAGATGTAAGCTGCTTTTAGACAAGAATTGTGTCTACCAACTCTATCGTATTATTCTCTCCCAAGCACTGTATTCAGTGTCTGTCCACAGTAGGCATTCAGTAAATACCATCTATTAATTGATTTGGGCCAGTTTCAGAATGATCAGCCTCTTGCCTGAGCTCTCACTTTTCCATCCATGATCGGAGCTAGGAAGAGAAAGAAGATTAAAGATAGAATGGAGGAAGAGTCCATAGTCTTACCAGGAAGAGAGGGGTAGAAGGAAGTCTCCAAAAGGGGGTTACGTATAGAAGGAGGCTTTTCTAATGGACCCAGCACCTCTTGTCTCTGTGACCCCCCAAAACGTCTGGCCAATGCCCTTCCCCAAGTCAGATGGACATCTATCTATACAAATATTTTATTTTTTTCTACCAGGTAGAAAAAAATGTTGATCTAGTCATTGTCTAAGAGAGAGTGAAAATAAAGCATATTTGGATCATTCTCAAAGTTCCCTTTCACTAGTGTAAGGAAAGGGTAGTTCCTCTTTCCTCTAAGCCAGAAGAAATGTTGCATTATTCATACTTTGCATCTTCCCAACCAAATTTCTTAGGTCTCCAAAGGTGCTGGTTCTTTCATGCTTCAGAGTCAGTTTTCAGTTTCTGAATCCCTCTTCAATGTCTGTAAACCTAATGGAAATGTAGTTTGCCCTACTGGCATTTCGATTAAAGAAAGTTCCTCTTCTCAGCCTCCTGGCTGAGTAGCTCCTCATCATGTTATGATGTTCTCCTTGGGCATCTTAAAATCTTGGCATAGTCTATTGATTTGTTTATTTACTTGGGTTTATTTATTACTACTCTCAAACCTATCAAACCACAGTATCATATATTGTCAATTTAGGTTTGTGCTTTCTGAATTATACTTTCCAATAATTTAGTTCAGTGCTCTGCACACAGTAGGCACTCAATAAATAAGATTGAATGAATGAGTGAATGTTTGCTCATCTCCTCCACTAGATCGTAAGCCCCATAAGGGCAGGGGTCATGTCTTTTTTGTACATTCCTCAACCATCTAGTACAAGGAGCTCTCCACTCAATGATGCTGATGCTAGGAACAGGAGTGGGTGGTGAGGATGATTTAGAAAATTTAAACTATGAGGCTGAAAGGTTCTATCCTATTTCCCAGGCTCTCTGCTACCATTCATTTGCATAACATTGAGAAGCAGCGTGGCTCAGTGGAAAGAGCATGGGCTTCGGAGTCAGAGTTCCTGGGTTCGAAGCCCGGCTCTGCCACTTGTCAGTTGTGTGACTGTGGGCAAGTCACTTAACTTCTCTGTGCCTCAGTTACCTCATCTGTAAAATGTGGATTAAGACTGTGAGCCCCACGTGGGACAACCTGATTCCCCTGTGTCTACCCCAGTGCTTAGAACAGTGCTCTGCACGTAGTAAGTGCTTAACAAATACCAACATTATTATTATTAACACAATAGAATTGATCCAAGTCCCCAATTATTTGGTTAACATGTGACTCCATCATTCACCAACTCCTCCTCATGAATCCTGTATTTCCATTTGCTTACCATAAACTATCCAAATTGTGAGTAATTGAACATTCAGATATTCTACCTCAGAAGACATTTCCCATATGGTAGAAGCACATTTCTTTTAGCAGAAGCTCAATTTTCTATATATATTTGTATACCCACTCTTGGGAGTCCTGTAGGATGTTAATATCTTGTATTCCATACTAGGGAATGCAGTTCAACTGGAAGCTATCCAGACTTGTTAATTGAAAGAAAAATGTTACTAATTTTCTCTGTTCTTCTTCCCCCTCCCCACACTTTCAGCCATCTTGGCATTATCAATGAAATTTCCCAATTATCAAGGGATTTGCATCCAAACATGATCTATTGTCATTTATGGGCATGCCATAGAATTTTTTGAAATAAAGATAAACAAAGTGTTTGACATACTTTCATGTTGACTGTACCTTGTTGATAGTGGAATGGGTATTATATGGCCATTTCTAAGTGGATAATAAGACATCTTTCCACTGGATAATGTGCAAATCCCAACCACAAAGACTCCCAGCCACTGATGAAAATGTTTGTCTTGCCAGTGTTTAATAGGCAGCCTTCACACTTAAAAAGATGCATTGAGATTCTCCTTTTGGTGTATGTTTGAGTGAAAAGGCTACTGCATGACTCACAATCCTTACCAGATTGTGCACAGGGAAAGACTCTTTTGTTGTGTTGACTATTGTTGCTTGCAGCACCTGGTATGGTATTCTCTTTTTCTTCTTTGTCTCATGATCCTTATGAGATTTCCACTTTAAAAAACAAAACGAATAAAAAAAACCTCTGCTCCTTTCATGATGGTTTTGCACCATGCTGATCTATCTGTGGTAATTGTCTCCCAGTTTTCAGTGGAGATATAGCATTATCTGAGGCTTTGTTTTACCATATTCTCTGTTCTCCTTGCTTTATTTTCCCAATTTCAGCTCAGCCTACTGCAGCTGTTTGGGCAGAGGCAAGGTTACTCCAGGGATGCATCTGCAAAAGCAGAAACCCAAGGACAAACCCCTTGATGTTAAATCATTTCCTCTGATCTGATGGCTCCTTGAGGGCAAGGATTGTGTGTTCTAACTCTTTTGAACTCTCCTAAGAGTTTAGTTCAGTGCTCTGCACACAGTTTTTGCTCAATAAGTGCCGGTGGTGGATTGAATAATTAATATGGAGTCCTATAGTGTTCAAGGCACTGTTCTGGGTGCCCTCTATGTTCCAAGAATGCTGTCTTGATCACTTATTGGGCCCTGAATTCTATACCAGGGCTTGGAGAACATAAAACAGAAGTGACAATTGCAATTCCTGCTTTTGAGGAGTGAATATAGGTGGCAACAAGACACAAATTCGAGAAGCAGCATGGCCTAAGGAAAAGGGCACAGGCTTGCGAGTCAGAGGACCTGGGTTCTAATTCTGACTCCATCACTTGCCTGCTGTGTGACCTTGTGAAGTGATTTACCTTCTCTATGCTTCAGTTGCCTCATCTGTGGAATGGGGACCAAAGCTGTGTACCAGGGGACATGGACTGTGTCCAATCTGATTATCTTGTATCTGATCCAGCACTTAATACTGTGCTTATCACTTGGCAAATACCGTTTTTAAAACTTGCTATGGATGATTAAAGGTGGGAAGAGTGGATGATGTGAACAGGAGGCAGGGCAGTTCATCAAGGGAGACCTCATGTAGGATGGTATTTATTGAGAACTTTCTGCATGCAGTGGATGGTACTAAGTACCTGGGGGAGTACAATACAAGAGAATTGGTAGACGTTCCCTGCCCGCAGTGAGCTCACAGCCTATTAGACGAGACTTTTTAGAACGTCTTTGAAGAAGGGGAACACCTTGGTATGTCTGGAGGTTCTACATCTCTGGGCATTCCAGTCAGGGTGATATGGTGAGCCATCATTTGATTGGTGAGGTAACTTGGACACACAAAAACAGCTTGCGTTTCAGTCATTTAAGCTTTTAATGAAGCAGCATGGCTTAGTGCCTGTGGGTCAGAGGATCTGTGTTCTAATCCTGGCTCCACCACTTATTGCTGTGTGACCTTGGGTAAGCCATTACTCTGTGCCTCAGTTCCCTCGTCTGTAAATTGAGGAGTCAATATCTGTCTTCTCTCCTGCTTAGACTGTGATGCCCATGTGGGACACGATTATCTTGTTTCTACACCAGCGCCTAGTATAGTGCTTGGCGTAAACGTTGAACAAATACCACAAGTATTAATGAAGGATGGACGCTCTGCAAGCAGATCATCTGTGTGCATGTGTGTGTGAGTTCCCACTGGTACCCCAGTGTACTGCTGGAAATGATGATGATAATTGTATTTGTAAACACTTATTATTTGCCATGCAGATGTTAAGTGCTAGAATAGTTACAAGATAATAGGGTCTGACGCAGTCCCAGTCCCGCATGGGGCTCTAAGGGAGGGAGAACAGGTGCTGAATTCCCATTTTACAGATGAAGAACTGAGGCACAGAGCAACGATTTGCCCAAGATCACACAGCAGGCAATTGACAGAGCCAGGACTAGAACCCAGCTCCCCTGCCTCCGAGGCTCATGCTCTTTCCATGCTGCTTTGTGGTGTCTCTTCTGAGATCTGCTGCTATATAAAATTGAGCACTTTCTTTCTTAGCAGAAATTTGCTTTGGGCAGCACCAAACTAATGATTGACTGGCTAATAAAATTCTTTAGTTCTGGGAAAAAAAACAAAGCTAAGGCAGAGCTCTCAAAAAAGTCAGAGGCAGAAAATTGCAGACATTATTCCATAATCTTCTATTGGTCACCAAGCTCTGATAAATATTTTGTTGCCTCCTGAAAAAGAAAATTCAAACTGGATAGATCTGGACACTTCTTCTAGAGAAGCTCAGCCTAGAAACTGGGAAGTGGCTGTATTTAGTAGCTGCCTTTGAAGGCTATAGCACAGGTACAGGGATAAAAATCATTTGCTTAGTGATGAAGATATGGCATAAATCTCTTCCATTGCCTAGAATGTGCTAATAAAGGCCTGTCCTCTACCTGGAGGAGACGATCGATGAGGCGCTAACAATCACAATCAGGCACACTTGCATCAACTTGGAATGCATTAAAGTTAACACAGTTGTTTTTTTCTTTGAGGAAAGTAACTGGATAGGTAATGTGTAATTCATCCTCTCAAAGTGCACTGCATCATCTCGGCAATCAAATTTAATAAAATTATATTGCAGAAGGAGAAACATTTTAGACTAGGCATTGAAGACTACCATAAATACATAAAAGTGTTCTTTCTGGAGGGCTTTTGATTGAAATGATTGCTGCCTCCCTTCGTCTCTCCTGACTTTCCTAAGATCACCTCTCATTTTCACCCTTTTCTGTTCTTTTATTTGTATTTGTTGGTATTTGTTAAGCGCTTACTATGTGCCGAGCACTGTTCTAAGCGCTGGGGTAGACACAGGGGAATCAGGTTGTCCCACGTGGGGCTCACAGTCTTAATCCCCATTTTACAGATGAGGCAACTGAGGCACCGAGAAGTTAAGTGACTTGCCCAAAGTCACACAGCTGACAAGTGGCCGAGCCGGGATTTGAACCCATGACCTCTGACTCCAAAACCCGTGCTTTTTCCACTGAGCTTCTTTTAAATCTCCCACTTCACCTCTTCCCCATAATAATAATAATGATGATATTTGTTAAGCGCTTACTATGTGCCAAGCACTGTTCTAAGTGCTAGGGGGGATATAAGGTAATCAGGTTGTCCCATGTGGGGCTCACAGTCTTAATCCCCATTTTGCAGATGAGGGAACTGAGGCACAGAGAAGTTAAATGACTCGCCTAAAATCACACAGCTGACAAGTGGCAGAGCTGGGATTGGAGAAACAGCGTGGGTCAGTGGAAAGAGCACGGGCTTTGGAGTCATAGGTCATGGGTTTGAATACCGGCTCTGTCACTTAGCTGTGTGACTGTGGGCAAGTCACTTAACTTCTCTGGGCCTCAGTTACCTCATCTGTAAAATGGGGATTAAGACTGTGAGCCCCACGTGGGACAACCTGATTCCCCTATGTCTACCCCAACGCTTAGAACAGTGCTCTGCACATAGTAAGCGCTTAACAAATACCAACATTATTATTATCATTATTATTATTATTATTATTAGAACCCATGACCTCTGACTCCTAAGCTCATGCTCTTTCCACTGAGCCACGCTGCTTCTCTACACATGCAAGTACAACACACACACACACACATACACACAAACACACACAAACTTGTGCTCCCTATAAATCTCTAAGATTGTGAGTATTTGAAACTGAAGTTCCTCAAACAGTCAGATGTAAATGAAAGCTAGAGGTGGCTGACTTTCAACTTTTCCTACTCAGGAATTGCTGTAAATGAGTTAGTTTTCCTTGGCATTTATTATGGTTCAAACATTATCATTGGTTCATATATGAATCCCGTCCCGTAAATGGCCTCGCAGTATAGGTGGGGGATACATATGTGGTTTAACTATTCACTTAACTTTTAATTACTGTAATTTTACTAATTGTTATACTGTAGTGACTTTAGGGTTGAATAATTACAGATACTTATAAATGAGAACAGCTGGCAACTTTGCTATAAAGGCAGTCATGGGCAGTGTCTTCCATAACAGTGGAGGAGGGGAACATATTTCTCTTCATCTGGGACTTTTTCCCAATGTTCATTCCGTAGGCTTAGCTCTATACAAGTCCCTCTTACTCAATGCAACATGGATTTGTGGAAAAAGAATGGACCTTGGAGTCAGGGGACTCCAGTTCAGCCTCTTGACTGCTGCGTGAATTCAGAGAAGTCACTTACCTGCTCTGTGCCTCGGTTTTCTCATGTGTAATATGGGATTAAATACCTGTTCTCCCTCGGCTTTAGACTGTGAGCTCCTTGTGGGACGGGGACTGTGTTGACTGGTAATAAATACTATTGATTGAAGTCTGGGAGCAGGGGGTGGAAAAACTTCTGTGACATCTATTCCCTTGGATCTGTACCCTATATTATTATTATCAAGTGCCATTTAGTCATTTCCGATTCATAGCGACTCTATGGATATATTTTCTCTAGAACGACCTGTCTTCTGCCATAATCTGTAACCTTGTTAACAGCTCTTCTGTTATCACCGTTATGGTTTCTATCCATCTAGCTGCTGGTCTGCCTCTTCCACGTTTTCTCAGGGCTTTCCCTAGCATTAGTGTTTTCTCCGGAGAATTAGTCCTCCCGATGATGTGCCAAAATATGCTAATCTGTTCCCTTTAGACGCTTGATATTCACCTCTCCCTCATCCTCATGGTACTTACGTACATATCCGCAATTTATTTATATTAATTTATCTCCCCCCCTCTAGACTATAAGCTTCTCTAGGCAGCAAATGTAACTACCAACTAAATTGTAATTTCTTAGATGCTTAGGACGATAATCCTCACACAAGCACTCAATAAATCCCACTGATATGGGATGGATTGAAAAATTTCAGATAGCGGGAGCATCAAGAATTAAAAGATAGTGGGCAAAGATAGATGAGCAATATTGAGATGGAACAATACTGCTGTTCTACAGCTTTTTCCATCCATCTCCTTTAGGACACTAGCTCCAGGTTGCAGGAAGACAGGGATGTATGGGAGTCATGGGTGAAGCTAAAAAGGGCAGAGTGAGAGAGGTTCAAGAGTGAGGGGTTGCTGACTAATAGAAGGGCAGAGTCACAGGGTCGGCGGGGGATGTGTGTGTCAAGAAATGCTTGCATTTCCAATGAACTAAAACTGGACTACCTAGTTGCGAAACATCACTGAGTCAACATTAAGACATTTTTACCGTAGCTATGTTACGTATCTATAACTGACTGAGAACCAAATCTGTATATGTTCTGCAAAAACAAGTATCCCATATTCCTGCTCCCTTTTGTATCACCTTTGCACTTGGATCAAACACTTAGTACAGTGCTCTGCACATGATAAGCGCTCAATAAATACGATTGAATGAATGGATGAGTCTGTACTCTTTAAGCGCTTGAAATTCAGTCAGTCAGCCAATCAACGGTATTTACTGAGCGCTTACTGTTTGCAGAGCACTGTCTTAAGTGCTTGGGAGAGTACAGTATAACGATATGACAGACACATTCCCAGCCCACGATGAGCTCCTACCTTCAGCTCTACAGCATTTATGTAATCAATTGATCATATTGATTGAGTGCTTACTGTGTGCACAGCATTGTACTAAGCACCCGGGAGAGAGTACAACACAGCAATATAACAGACACATTCCCTGCCCACAATGAGCTTACAGTCTAGAGGAGTAGTCAGAGACTAATATAAATAAATGAGTTACAGATGTATAGATAAGTGCTAGAAGACAATTTATTTACTATCTCCCTCTCTTGACCAGGCAGGGAATGTGTCTACCAACTCTGTTGCATAATACTCTCTTAAGTGCTTAGTACAGTGCTCTGTACAAGGCAAGTACTTAATAAATGCTCTGGATTCCGTATTACAGTGATTTGACTTGAGGTGCAGTTTTCAGAAAGTGTTGTACTGCCAATATATGTAATTTTATTTATTTGTATTGATGTCTGCTTTTTCATACTGTTTCCCCCCATCTAGACTGTGAGCCCGTTGTGGGCAGGGGTTGTCGCCCTTTATTGTTGTATCGCACTTTCCCAAACGCTGAGTACAGTGCTCTGCACACAGTAAGTGTTTAATAAATATGATCGGATGAATGAGTGGTCACCCAAATTCAGCCAAACCTTTAATCAGAGCCATCGCTGGATAAAAGGACCCACCAAATGAACTCTTTGCGGGAGGAGAGGTTGTGAGAGGCAGAAGCTAATCTACTTCATTCATTCAACTGTATTTATTGAGTGCTTACTGTGTGCAGATCACTGTACAAAGCTCTTGGAAAGTATAATTCAGCAACAATTAGAGACAATCACTGGCCACAAAAGGCTCACAGTCTAGAAGGGAGAAAACAGGTATCCAAATGAGTAAGGCATCAAAGGCATCAATATGAATAAATATAATTATAGATATATAAACATCATTAATATAAATAATTCTCCACATGGCCCAAACTACCAGCCGTAATCCCAGTGAGCACTCTGTAACGGAGCCCGGCCGGTGCCTTAGGCTGTGGGCAGGTCGAGACCGTCCTTTCAAGTCGTGTCCCTGAAACCTGGGGTAAGCCTGCTCCCAACGAGAGTTTAACACTGCCTTCTCTTCCTCACAGGGTCAGAGTCAGGTTTATTGGCAATATTTTCATTCTATAATATTCCAGGTCAGAGAGTCGATTTTGTCTACCTCCAGAGCACAGGGAGAATGCTTTAAGAGGAAAATATCAGTTTATGCCCTGGAGGGGCACGCAACGGGGGATCTGTCAGAAGACCGATTTCCCAGGCCCCCTGCAGATATGTGAGTGGCCCCTATTACCCTAGAAGCATCCCTGCCTGATTAGGTCTGAGGAGTGATTTCTGTTCAGGCACAACTCACAACTGGAATTATGGAATATTGCAGTTTTGGATGATGGGACTTGGGGAGTGCAGTATGGCAAAGCTCCCTAGCACCTGGCCCTCTCATGTGAGCCAAGGCTTGGCGGGAAGTCTGCGTGGGCATATGCTGGAAAGAAAGATTTCCTGTTCCCAAGGATGGCATGGAAATCTCTCCTTCCCCCACCTAATTTCCATGAACAGTTACTGCGGCCACATCTTGCCATCCGCACAGAAAGTGAGGCGAACGCATTCTTTCATTCATTCAATCATATTTATTGAGCTCTTATTGCGGGCAGGTCGTTTTACTAAGCTCTTGGGAGAGTGCAATACAACATCAGGGTGTCGTCTTCAGAACACTGTGTGTTGGAACGGTGCTTTGATTTTTCTCCGCCAAATTTCACATCAGTTCACATTCCATTTCATCCTCACTTTGTCCTTGAGTAGGTAGAAGCATGCATCATCCTCAGTTTTAAAAAAATATGATCTGAGGCACAGAGAGGGTAAGTGATTTGCCCAAGGTCACCCAGCAGACCAGGGGCAGAGCTGGAACTAGAAGCAGGTCTCCAACTTTCAACTCGATTCCCCTAAAGACCTGATCAGAGTAACGGGACTGGACCCATACATGTGTTTTGTTTTTTTTTTTAATGGTATTTATGAAGTGCTTACTATGTGCCAGGCACTGTTCTAAGCACCGTAGCTGAAATTTCACATCAGCAACTGGCGAGTGTGACCAAAGGAAGAAAGCTTACTCTGCGCCTGAGGCCATGGGAAACCATAAAGACAGCATGCGGGCCAAAGGTTTTACCAGAAATAGATCCAATCAACAGAGGACAGACATGGCATCTCACACGACCCAGGAGACAAGCCCAAATGACATTACTGAATTTCCCAAAATGGCCTCCTTCTCTGAATCTCTGAACTCCTTATTTCACACAGCTTTTTTTTTTTCCTGAGGTGGCTTTGATTTGGAAAGATGTTTGACAGGATGAGGTGGGGAAGCAAGGAAAACATGTGCAAGTTTGTTAAGCATTGGGTATTGTGCCTGACTTCTTCCATTCCCTTCCTCCAGTTTACTATTTTCCCTCACATAAGTGCCATCAGCCTGGATTACTCCAACACCACATCTAAGCCTTGGCCCTATGCGGCATTTTGTTCATTAAGACTAGAGTGCTGGAAGCGCTAGTGTATACAGACCTGATCGCAAAATGATGTGGCCCCTGTCTGGTTTTTACTCTCCAATTCAAATACCCTGGTTTGACTCCACAGTGGGCTTCCCCGGCACAGAAACCAGCACTCCGTAAGCCTTTTCTGCTCCCACTCTCTCTGCTGATCCCCCTCTCCCACTCTGTGACACTCACAGCTGCTACAAATAACAGGAGATGTCTCCATTGAACGTAATGTTTATCGTATTGCCGACTACTGGCTGATCTGTGTGGAGATGCAGTCCGGTCTCTTATCACTAGGCTGGAATGCCCTCTTTCTTCATATCTGACAGACGATCACTTTCCCCACCTTCAAAGTCTTATTAAAGGCACATCTCCTCCAACAGGCCTTCCTGGACTAAGTCCTCATTTCCTCTTCTCCCACTCACTTCTCCATCGCCCTTCTGCTTGAATTTGCACCCATTATTCACCCCCCGCCCCTGAGCACTTAGGTACATATCTAATTTATTAATATTAGCATCTGTCTCCCTGTCTAGAGTTAGGCCTGTTGTGGGCAGAGTGTGTGTCTACCAACTCTGTTATTTTGTACTCGTCCAAGTGCTTAGTACATTGCTCTGTGTGGAGTAAATGCGCAATAAATAGGATTGATTGGTGGTTCCCCAAGGAAAGGAGGAATCTGTGGGGGGAGCATTATCTGTGGGTCTCAGAGTTAAGACGGTGTTATTCTAGGGAGGTTATCAACCTAATCTCTCAAGCTAGGAGCGGTTGCTCATGGGATGCATGGTACAGTGGATAGAGCACAGGCCTGGGAGTCAGAAGGTCATGAGTTCTAATGCTGCCTCCACCAGTTGTCTGCTGTGTGATCTCGGGCAAATCACTTCACTTCTCTAGGCCTCAGGTACATCATCTGTAAAATGGGGATTGAGATTGTGAGCCCCACGTGAGACAGGGACTGTGTTCAACCTGATTTCCTTGTATCCGCCCCAGCACTTAGTAAAGTGTGTGGCACATAGTAAGCGCTTAGCTAGTACCATTAAAAAAAAGGTAAGATGCCAGCCTTTTCATGGCAATCTACAAAATCCCCCTCTTGCAGGTTAGACATCATGTGTCTGTGCTTGAAGATCTGATAGCACCCTACACACAAAATTTGACCAGAACTACAAATCACGGAGGTGCTTAAATCCTTAACTTTTCGGGAAGCAGCATGACACAGTGGAAAGAGCATAGGAGGGAGAGCATAGGAGCATAAGAGCGAGTCAGAGGACGTGGGTTCTAATCCCATATCTGCCACTCATCTGCTATGTTGCCTTGAGCAAATCCCTTAACTTCTCTGTCCCTCAGTTTCCTCAACTGTAGAATTGGGATGAAATACCTATTCTGTTTCAGCTCCCTTTTAGACAGTGAGTCCCATATGGGACAAGATCTGTGTCTGAGCTGATTATCATGTATCTACCCCAGAACTTAATAAAGTGCTTGGTACATAGTAAGCACCTAACAGAACAATTATTATCATTATTTCTCCGGGCATTCTGCTACTCGCAACTCCCATTCTCTCCAGCCACCTCACACAATCTTGCACATACTCTCTCACACACATACACTGAAACACCCCCATAGACACATACACATGCAAATATTTGAACACATACCAGCTGCCCTTCACAGTGGTGATACGGGGACAGGAGAGAAGCTGGAAGCCGAACTTCTTTCTGAAATCTATAGCCCTGGTGTTACGACTAAGCCCTCCTTTCCTCTTCTCCCACTCCCTTCTGCATCACCCTGACTTGCTCCTTTATTCAACCCCTCCCAGCCCCACAGCACTTATGTACGTATCTGTAATTCATTCATTTGTATTAATATCTGTCTATCTGGAAGGTAAGCTCACTGTGGTCAGGGAATGTTTCTGTTTGTTGATGCTTCGTGCTCTCCTAGGCAGTTAGAGCAGTGCTCTGCACGTGGTAATCACTCAATAAATCCTGTTGAGTATTCAGAATGAACGGAGGATTCAAGTTATTATTTCCTTCAGAATTCAACTTCTATGGCTCTTGATTCAAATCCAGCAAGAATTCTCCCTGGGAAGCCAAAAAAGAGTGCGTTTACTCCATCTTTGTTTCAGAAAGATCCTTTTAGTCCTTAGGGCATAAATTGTTGTTTAATATCACAGGGAATTTTATTTTTTCTAGTGATGACCATAAGGTAGAGATTATCCCTGGATATCTTTTTTAATTACAAGCTCCATGCTCAGTTAATCTTATAAAAATAGTGTCTGTCCCCCTATGAGTGGGAATGTTTACTACTGAGTTTAGGTTTTAATGAAAATTTCTGCTAAAAATATTAAAATGTACGGAGAGTTTTTAGAAAAGAATATCTTCTTTAACCTCCAATATGGCATAGAACGAGAGACAAGAATAATAATAATGATGGCATTTGTTAAGAGCTTACTATGTGCCAGACACTGTACTAAATTCTCGGATGGACGCAAGCAAATCGAGTTGGATAGAGTACTTGTCCCATGTGGGGCTCACAGTCTCAATCCCCATTTTGCAGATGAGGGAAATGAGGCCCAGAGAAGTGAAATAGTTTGCCCAAGTCACACAGGCAGAGAAGTGATGGAGCCGGGCTTAGAACCCATGACCTGCTGATTCCCAGGCCCATGCTCCATCAACTATGTCATTCTGCTTCTCTGTAGACCAGATGAAAGCTTAACGTTTGATGCGGTCTTAATAGAGGAAATCAACTTTAATTGGATTTGCTCTAATAAGGATTTACAAATGTGCCATGGTCAGCCTTTAAAAACATAATGATGAAGTCCACAGTTCTGGTCACTTGGAAAATTCAGCCAACATTCTATGCCAGAGTTCCCTTTGGCTCACCGTGTTGGAGGATTGGTTCGCTGTTTTTGGCTCTTTGGGCTTTGGAGCAGAGAGTCTGGAGTTGTATTTTTCTTTGGAAGCAACACAAACAAATATACATGCAGATGGACTCACACACACACACACACACACACACACACACACAGATGTTGTGTGTTCAATGTTGTTCCTGGGAATTCATCTCTAGCCATGTTTAATTTCTGTCTGTGGTCAAAACTGAAGTGGGCAGCTGCTCCCAGCCCCCTCCGTTGTCATGTGGTGAGATTAAGCCTGTGATTTTAACAAAAGATCAAGGTCTAGAGGCTCCCAGAATTTTCCTTTTGGTAGTATGACTATTTTAAGTCTAATCCAAGCAAATATTTTCAAGAGACACTTTGAAATCCTTTCCTGTGAATCCGAACAAGTTTTCCCGATTTTTAATTTGTGCTCTGGGAACACATGAGAAACAACATGGCCTAGTAGAAAGAGCAGGGTCTGAGAATCATAGGACCTGGGTTCTAATCCCAGTTTTCCCAATTGCTTGCTGTGAGACCTTGGGAAATCATTTACTTCCTCTGTAAATCAGTCTCCTCAAAAGTAAAATGAGGATTCAGTACCCATTATTCCTTCTATTTAGACTGTGAGTTCTATGTGAGACGGGGACTGTGTCCAAACTGATCATCTTGAATTCTGAATCTACCCCAGTGCTTAAAACAGTGCTTGGCACATAGTAAGTGCTTAATGAATATAATGATAATAATAATGCTACTAATAATTATAATAATAACTGTGTAGGCAGACTAGCTACCTGTTTCTATTTGCACTCCCTCTTTTTTGCCACTAGATTTTTCTCCCTAGTCTCAATATTTACCTCTTTCCCATTTTCAGAGTCAATATTGCCATAAAGACAAGCCTGAGAAAGCTGCATCGTTTATTTAAGTATAAAAAGCCACTTTTTTGTGTTTGCCAAAGCTTAGCCTTTATTCAATACAATTAGATTATAAGTTCCTGGGTGGCAGGGTCAATATTTTTTACTTTTATTTTGCTTTCCCTAAATGCTGAGTGGAGTGCAAGGCATATAGTAGACATTAAGTCCAGTGCTTTTCCCACAAGCATTCAATACAGTGATGGGCAGTTAATCACTCATTCATTCATTCAGTCGTATTTATTGAGCGCTTACTGTGTGCAGAGCACTGTACTAAGCGCTTGGAAAGTAATCAATCTGTAAGCTTATGCTCTAGTCTGTAAGCTCATTTCGGGCAGGGAATGTATCTGTTTATTGTTGTAGTGCACACTCCCAAGCACTTACTACAGTGCTCTGCATATAGTAAGTACTCAATAAATGAAATTAAATGAAATACGATTGAATGAATCAATCACTCACTCAATGGAATGTGTGGCGTGCTTATTGTGTGCAGAGAACTTTACTAAAATCTCAGGAGAGCACAGTACGACAGAACTGGGAGACAGGAAGAGCTTACAGTCTAGAGAGGTGTTTACTTTTTAGAAAGCACAATGAGTACTTGTTGAGTATAAACTGAGTAAATACTATTGCATAAAGTTACACCTTCTAGAAAAGATCATGCATATAGTTATGGAAGCTTAGCTGTCATCTAGTGTGTCACTAAGCATTTCCATTCCAACTCTATCTATGGCTTAGGGCAACACAAACTGACCAATGCACTTCATATTTGCTCTGAGTTACCCTGGAGGAAATTCAGTTTAAATTACCTAAATACAAAATACTTGCAGAAATGCCATAAAAATAAATAGTGTCCGAGACAGTTTGCTCTTTTTAGCTACTTTTAAAAATACACTGAACCTGGGAGATTTATTCACCTAGCTCTATTTGATAACAATTTTGCGTCTCCCCAGGTGATGTTCGCTGATCTGACCAGACACGATCAATCAAATACAGGTCCCTAGGTGCTAGATTCAGCAAATGAGGGGGGCGCAACTTCAACAGATGGTTCTGACTCGGTGAGGCATATTATCTCGTGAACCAGCTCTTCAGTTTTGGGAAAAGTTACCAGCGCTGTCTGAACACATAGACGTCCGTACACACGAAGGGAGACTCTGAATTTGCCGAGCCTAGATGATGAGGGGGATTCCGGGACTAGCCTTTTCCGGACCATGCCTATCCTTCAATTACCCCAAAGGACTGTGGGTATCTGCAGCAAAGTTGTAGATGGAGTCAAATAATTAGTGTTAAGATGTGCCTTCAATCCCTGTATGCCCGGCATGCACACTTTGCTCCTCTAATGCTAACCTTCTAACTGTGCCTTGATCTCATCTATCTTGCCACCGACCTCTCGCCCACATGCTGCCTCTGGCCTGGAATGCCTTCCCTCCTCATACTGGACAGATAATTACTCTCCCCCTCTTCAAAGCCTTATTGAAGGTACATCTCCTCCTCCTCCTTCAATAAGGCCTTCTCTGACTAGACCCTCGTTTCCTCTTCTCCCTTTCCCTTCTGTGTTGCCCTGACTTGCTCCCTTTATTCGTCACCTTTCTCAACCCCACAGCACTTATGCACATATCTGTAATTTTATTTATTTATATTAATGTCACTATCCCCCTATAAACTGTAAGCTCAGCGAGGGCAGGAAATGTGCCTGTTTATTTTTATATTATACTCTCTCAAGGGCTTGGTAAAGTGCTCTGCAAACAGTAAGTGCTCAATAAATACCACTGAATGAATGCTGATTTACTATCACTGTTGTGGCCTCAGTCAAAGTGCCTAGATCAAGCCGTGGCGGGGACTATACCGTGACATATCCTGAGGCGGTCTTAATATTCCCACTTTCATGCCCAATGGGCTCCTCCTTAGCCTGCCCCCTCCTGCTTTAACCCTGGCCTGCACCATCCTGTCGGGGAGAGCCATGCAGGTTGGAAGGTTGCCTGAGTGCTAGGAGAAGAAACAGGTTGAGGGGAATACATATGACCACCCAGCCTGACCTCTCATAGATGCCTGTCCACCCTCATGACACATGAACACCCATAATAATAATTATTATGGTATTTGTTAAGTGCTTGCTAGGTGCCAATAATATGTGCCAGTAATCAGGTTTTCTCACATGGGGCTCACAATCTTAATGCCCATTATACAGAAGAGGTTACTGAGGCACAGAGAAGTTAAGTGGCTTGCTCAAGGTCACACAGCAGACAAGTGGCGGAGCTGAGATTAGAACCCAAGCCTCTGACTCCCAAGCTCATGATCTTTCCATTAAGCCGTGCTGCTTCATAGCACACTTATGGATCAGACCCAATAAGTGGACTTTCTTTGCCAGTTTGAGGTGGTTATAGGCAGATGGTCTGTGGATGTGGATCAAGTATAGTGGTTCAACATGGTGTCTGTGTCGACACTGGACATGCTCCTTAAATTTTGGTTGCCTCAATTTCCTCAGCTCTAAAAGGAGCATGAAATACCTATTCTCCCTCCTCCTAGATTGTAAGACAGACCCCACTGTTTGACCCATAATGAGCGTTAAATAACTATTAGTCTCATTATCATTTCTATCAATGTTGTTATTATCATCATTAACCAAGCTTCTTTTCCATAATCCTCCCACTTGCTTTCACCCAGTGAGGAAGCAAATATGGAATGAGATCCCAAAGGAATTTGTGTAGGCTGAAAATAACAGCAAGTTCAAAAGAGATACTCAGAAATTTCTAGAAACGAGACCCTTAATGGGTTACGAGAGTAAAGCTAAGGATGTAAAGGGGAAGTTAATCTCTCCTTAATCTTGAGGATGCGGATGCACTGTACTCCCCAAGTGCTGGTTACAGTGCATCTCACCAAGTTGGTTCTCATCAAATGAGAAGCATCACGGCTTAGTGGAAAGAGAAGGACCTGGCAGTCGAAGGAACTGGGTTCCAATCCCGGCTCTTCCAGTTGTCTGCTGTGCAATCTCGGGCAAGTCACTTAACTACTCTGTGCTTTAGTTTTCTCCTCTGCAAAATGGGGATTCAATACTGTTCTCCCTTCTACTTAGACTGTGAGACCCATTTGGGGCAGGGGATCTGTCCATCTTGGTAATCCTGTATCTACTCCAGTGCTTGAAAAATAGTAGGCACTTAACAAATATTGTCTTGTCCATTTGCTAGCCACTGTCCAAGCCAGGAGATGGAATGGCTATGCCTCTGCTTGACTCTACCTCCGATAGTCAAGAGTGGTAGAGTACTGGAAACTCTCCAGGTGTGACCCCGAGAGGGGCAACAAATATCATTATTATTACTGCCATTCCTATTATAATAATTATTATTATGAGCAGTAGTAATAATAATTGTTGAAGACAAAGTTCATTCATCTGTGCTGTGCAGCAGCGGTGCGGGAAAGAGTCAAAGGCGGATGACCAAGTTATCAAAATGTAGATCAAAGACAACGGCAGAGATTTTTTACTGAGCCGAAGGCGGCAATGGGAAACTACTTCTGTAGTTTTTATAAGATAACTCTATGGAAAAACACCCGCTTTTTGAATCGGAAAGGACTCGATGGCATCTAAGAAGAAGAAGAAGTATTGTAATAGTAGTGTAGAGTTCTCCCAAGGTCTCCTGGGGCCCCTTTTAGAAAGAGTGTCCTAGACTTCAGAGTTCATGGTCTGATGCTGGAAAATATTGCTTGTGGCTAATTAACCCAAAAGTATCTTTAAAACCCCAAATGGTTCACTTTATTTACTAGGAATTTGGATAGTTGGGCCTGCTCATGCAAAACCCCGGTAGGGTACAGTAAAATGAATGCATAGGTGAATGAGTTTCCACTTGGTTTTAAATTGAGCTGATATTCATGAGTTCAGGGTTGAGGAGAGTGAATTGACTAATTAGAGTTTTGCATCGCTAAAATGATCATTCAACTTTCAGTGATTTATTATATTTATTTCCCAAATAGGTGTAGTCAGGAGAAGTTTTGCCATACTTGTGTCAACATTTTCCCTTCGGCATCAGAAGTTGTGTCAAGTTGAAATATATCGCTTTGATACCCAATTGAAGTAGGATGATTTGTGTTTGCAGTCTGCACTGGGGCCAATCCCAATCTTTGTGGAAAATTTTTGGACAGTTTTTGAATTCTAAAGATGTGTTGTTTCTTGGAAACCCTTGCCAAGATCCATCAATCCAATGGATCATTCCCAACCCCTGTGGAAAGAATGAAAAATAGCATGATGTTTGGTGTAAAATTTCATACCTTTATTTTATTTTTTCCACAGTCAAGATAAAGGAAACTACTTAAGGGCAGAAAACACAGCTCCTTTTACCTTATATGTTCTAGAATTGCTCAGTACAGTGCTGTGCATGTAGTCAACATTCAGTCCTAACTGGTAATGCTGATAAAGGGGAAGGTGCAGGTGACTATTTCAATCTTTGGCTGACAGCCAGTCTCATAATCCCTGCCTCATATGTGTCTCTATAGTGAGTCACTTATTTGACCCAAAAAGGGTGAGTTTAACAGGGCAAAAATCCATTTCTCCTTTTGAGCTAAGTTTATGGCATAAAAAGAGAATCTGAGCTCTGGAGTTTCATTTTATGAAAACCTGAGCAATAAATCACTGGGGAAATGGTGTAGCAGAAAATCAAATGCAAAACTGAAAGTGACTTTCAAAATTAAAATCCTGCTGGATTGTAATGGTATTTGCAATGACTTATCCCACCAGTTCTAATTACATTCATTATTGTTCTCTAAGCATTATTTAAACAACTTATTAGGGCCACAGCCCCTGATTGATGATATCCCTCAACCAAGCCCTCCAAACTGAGGATTCCTAGAGAATCCAAGCGAGAAGATAATATTGGAGTATCTTCTTGCATAGATTTTTCCAGGAAACCTTAGTACATATGAGTAGTTGTGTAATGGTATTTCTTGAGAACAGATTGAGGAGAATACATTGTACTAAGCATCTGGAAGGAAAGTATAGCAGAAGCAGAACACTCATCCTCTGTCCCCAGGGAGTCAGTCAGTCAGTGGTATTTATCGAGTGCTTACTGGGTGTAGGGCACTGTACTAAGCTCTTGGGAGAGTATAATATAGCTTTAGAACAGGTAAATTCCCCGGCAACAGTGAGCTTACAGCCTAGAGAGTCTAGAGTCTAGGGAGTTTACAGTCTAATGGGAGGAGATGGACAAAAATTGTTTGCAAGTAATGTAAGACAAATGATCAGATTGGGAATGGAATGAATGGGCCAGGATGAAATATTAGGATAAATCAGAATAATGTGTTGAATGTATAGTAATATAGACAAATATAGTAATAATTATGGTATCGTTAAGTGCTTACTATGTGACAAGCGCTGTTCTAAGTGCTGGGGTAGATGTAAGGTAATCAGGTTGTCCCACGTGGGGCTCACAGTCTAATTCCCCATTTTACAGATGAGGTTACTGAGGCAAAGAGAAGTGAAGTGACTTGCCCAGAGTCACACAGCTGACAAGTGGCGGAGCTGGGATTAGAACCCATGACCATATAAATGGTGAGGAAAGGCTTGTAGACTTTCATGCCAGAGTGGGTGTTGAGTGGCTACTACTCAGGGTTTGGGGAATAATTTGGGAAAAGCTGCCTTGAAGAGGTTGTTTTGGACAGGGAACATGACTGTGTCTGTTAATTGTTGTACTGTACTTTCCCAAGTGCTTAGTACAGTACCATGCATACAGTAAGTGCTCAATAACTATGATTGAACAATCGGACATTTATTGGTTGCGGTGCACTGTAATGGGTGAGTGGAAAGTGACAAGTTCCCTGCCCACAAGGGGATTGTTTTCTAATAGAAGAGGCATGTTATTAAAATGGTCAAAATAAATAATTGAGTACCTACATATAACTGAGATCCATGAGAGCTAAGGATGGGTATAAATAATTCATAAGTACTAGAGTTGGCTGAAGGGATGATATGACTCATATCATATGCTGGGAAATCCATCGGGCCAAGCTTTCTGGAGGAGGTGGGATTTTCAAAAGATTTTGAATGTGGAGGGAGAGCTATGGTCTTGTCTGATGTACGGTTGGAGGAAGTTCTGAGCTGCAAGAACTGGCTGAGCAAGGGAATGGAGGTGAAAGAGTCAAGACTGAGATACAATAATAATATTCAAAATAATTAAATAATGATTAATGTGGTACTTATTAAGAACTTATTATGTGTCGAGTACTTGCTTAGATATAGCACGGGCCTGGGAGGAGTCACAAGGATCTGGGTTTTATTCCCGGCTCCTGCACTTGTCCGTTGTGTGACCTGGAGCAAGTCACTTCTCTATGCCTCGGTGGATTTTTTAAAAATTTACTTTTAAATGCATGCATGGCCCTAGGGGATAGTCAGCTCCTGGATATGGAGCAACCGCACATGTCTCCAGTGGAACAGTCCCTCCCCACATGCAACCCATCCTGGATTTACAACTCCTCTGGGCCACACGCCCACATTCATCCTGGGTCCCTTTCTCTTGAAGTTCATGCAAAACCCTGCCTCTGTCTTCCCTGTCACCGCCCTCTAGTCAGAAGTTCTGGTGACCTTGTAATTTAAATTATGAAGACAATCAATCCATCAAACGCTATAAATCGTTCATTCATTGGATCGTCTTGATTTTGCCTGATTAACGGAGTCGTAGTGCAAAATGTGCCAATCTGTCGTGGAACCTCTTGAATTACTAGTAGGAGTAGTTGTATTTATTAAGCACTCAGTGTGTGCAGAGCATGTGGAGTTGGGAGAGAATACACAGTTGGAACTGTCCCTGTCCCTCGGAGGGGCTCACAATCCAAGAGTTTAAATGGGAAGAAGGAGTTGGAGATTGGCACATCAGGAATGATGAAACATTTATACCCAACCTCTCCAAAAAGGGCACAAAATAGGCTTGAAGTCTGTGTCAAAGAGTTTTTATTCGTTGTGGAGGTCAATGCAGTATCCAGAGGAAAAAGCACATGTGCTGGCATCAGAGGCCCTGGGTTCTAATCCCGGCCTGCCACTTGTCTGCTGTGGGACCTTGGGCAAGTCACTTAACTTCTCTGGACCTCAGTTACCTCATCTGTAAAATAAGGATTGAGATTGTGAGCCCCATGTGGGACAGGGACTGCGTCCAGCCCGATTTGTTTCTACCCACCCCAGTGCTTAGTACAGTGCCTAGTGTCTAGTAAGTGCTTAATCATTTCCATAATTATTATTAACTTCTCTAGGCTTCGGTTACCTTCATCTGTAAAATGGGGATTGAGACTGTGAGCCCCATGTGGGACAGGGACTGTGTCCAACCTGATTAGCTTGTATCCACGCCAGTATTTAGTACAGTGCCTGACACATAGTAAGTGCTTAAAAATTGCCATACCAAAAAAAAAAATGGGTTACTATTGAAGGGTTTAAAGGTTTGGAGAGAAGTGTTATGAGTGAGGTTTCAGAATCACGATCCAAGCAACAGCTTACGGTGTACATGTTGAACTGGGGCGAGGCTATAGGCAAGGAGGCCAAGTGTGGAGACTGATGGAGTAGTCGGAATCGATATTTGGTGTGTACTCGCCAATACGTTTCTGGTAGAGTTGGCCCACTGGAAAAGTAACAGTGAACTGAGTTTCCAGAAAAATCGAAACTGCACGTCTTATCAATTAAAACTTTAACTTTGCATTTTGAAACCACTGATCATCAAAAAATGTCTCAAATTAGGCCAAAAAAAATACAGACAGGGAAAAGGCTCAGTGGCTGTTATTTAGAGCCATTTGCCATTTGAAATGTTTTTTAACATTAAGAGAAGCACTGGTCCATAGATTACAAGAGCCCTTGTATTGTTTAAGGTGGTATTTAATTTTCTGGTTGAATATTCTACTGAATATTCATTGGAGTTGAGTGGAACCTACTAGTGAAATCTGGACGTTAGCATAGAAAACTTATTCGGTGGTAAAAAATACTACCTCTAGTTCAAAAGATGGAAGTTGGAGATCGAACTTGGGGTCATTTGGGCTGAAAATGGGTTTTCTACATAACAGTGCTGTGTTTGTTCTACAGTGTGTTGCTCCCATGTTCATCCATCGCTCTGTTGTCACAACCATTGCCCCAGTGGCAAAATGAACGTCAGAGTTGCAGAAAAGTGAGTGGTTCTATGAAAACCACTATCACTATAATCAATTCCTCCATGCAGGTTGTCTAAACTGAGGCTCTGCTTACAGTTGGGAAGGAAATTCTGTCATCTGTCGGACAACCTATCGACAACGATCCACTAGAGTGTAAACTCCCAGGTGATAAGGTTGTATTTTATACTTTTTCAACGTGTTCCCCCAAGTTCCAAATGGTGTGCCCTAAACCAGTAGACCATAAGCCAATACCAGTGATTAATCAAACATTTGCCTTTTTTGAGTTCCCATTGGGTGCCAAGCACTGTATTAAGTGCTTGGGAGAGCCCAAGTGAATTAGTAGCAGAATTCTTATCCTCAAGGATCTTAAAGGGTCTAGCAGTGGAGGTGGACACTAAAATACAAAAGATAAGAGGGATGATGGTGAAGACAGTGGTGATGAAGGAGCATGGCCTAGTGTGGAGGACACAGGCCTGGGAGTCAGAGGACCAGGTTCTAATCCCAACTTCAGCACTTGTCTGATGTGTCACCTTGGGCAAGTCATTCTCAATGCCTCAGTTCCCTCATCTGCAAAATGGGGTTTCAATACCCGTTTTTTTCTCTCCTCCTCAGACTGTGAGCCCCTTGTGAGCTCTTTGTGAGCAGGGAATGTGTCTGTTCATTTTTATTTCGTACTCTCCCCAAGTGTTTGGTACAGTGCTCTGCACACAGTAAGCACTCAGTAGACACTGTTGAATGAATGAATGTGGAACCTTATCTTGTATCTACCCCAGCACTTAGGACAGTACTTGGAAAATAGTAAGCGCTTAACAAGCACCACAGTTATTATTGTTATTATTGTGAATTTTCTTGGAATAAAAAGTTAAATCTGAACATACGACCATAAGGAGCAGCACAGCCTAGTAGAAATAGCAAGGGCCGGGACTCAGGATGCCTGTGTTCTAACCACTCTGCAGCATTTGCCTGCTGTGTTATTTGATTTCTCTTTGCTTCACTTACAGAATCTGTAAAATGGAGACTGCAAACCTGCTCTCCCTCCCACTTAGACTGTGAGCCCCATCTGGAACTTGGGTTGTGACCAAATTGATTATAACTACTCTTGTACTTACTGCATCACAATTAATATTAGCACTTAGGTTGTAATAATCTATCATTGATTTTAAAGGATTCAATCACCTTGCTCCCTCCTACCTCACCTTGTTACTCTCCTACTACAACCCTGCACACACTCTTTGCTCCTCTAATGCCAACATTCTCACCATTCCTTGAACTCCTCTATCTCACTGCTGTTCTCTTGCTCACATCTTATCTCTGGCCTGGAATGCCCTCCCTTTTCATACCTACAGACAATTACTCTCCCTGCCTTCAAAGCCTTATTGAAGGTACATTTCCTCCAAGAGGCCTTTCCCAACTAAACCCTACTTTCCTCTTCTCCCTTCTGCGTCACCCTGACTTGCTTCCTTTATTCCTTCCCCCTGCCCCAGCCCCACAGCACTTACGTACGTATCTGTAATTTTATTTGTTTATATTAATGTCTGTCTCCTCCTCTAGACTTGAAAGCTTCTTTTGGGGAGGGAATGTGTCTGTTATATTGTTATATTGTAAGTGCTTAGTACAGTTCCCTGCACACATTAAGCCCTCAATAAATACTATTGACTGACTGGCTGATCTACCATATTTGCCAGGGTGAGGTAAGGTAAGAGGGGAGAACGCCCACCAACCCTTCTATCAGATATACTTAGATCATTGAGACCCTGTGGTTTATCTTGTGCCTGAATTACTCCGTTAATTTCCATATGGGGAGCAGGTCTGCATTTGATTTCAGTGCAGGAGTTTAAGGTTGAAACAGTCATAGAACACCAGAGTTTAAAGTTGATTTTGTGATGAAAGGGACAAGAACTCCTTGGTCTTATACATTTGACAGGTGGTTTGTTTTTTGTGGGATGTGAAGTCAGATTCTGTTCTCCTCCTCTGAGGGACGTTGGTGAGGTTTTAATCTTGTGAAGTCCTAATATTGCAAGAGGATTGGCAGCGTTTAGCCTGCAGAGAGTTGAAAGTGCTCCTGTTTCTGCCAGGTTGGGTAAACCTTGGCTGAACCCCACAGCACTGAGGAGTCCTCAAAGCCAGTGGCAGCTGGGGATTCTGTGGGGTCGACTTCACTCGGGATATATGCCAGTGCTCAACCAACGTGAGAGGCACTACTTTTTGAACGACTGTTCTAGGAACTAGGTACCCGACAGCTGGATATCTGTGAACCTAGCTAGGTGCCCTCTGGACTGCAAACTCAACTGTGGCCAGGGAAGTGGTCTACCGAATCCCTGCTCCACCACTTGTCTGCTGTTTGACCTTGGTCATGTCACTTCATTTCTTTGGGCCTCAGTTACCTCATCTGTAAGATGGGGGTTGAAACTGTGAGCCCGACGAGTGTCCAACCCAATATTCCGGTAGTCACCCAAGTTCCCAGTACAGTGTCTGGCACATAGTAAGCACTTAACAAATACCATTATTATTATTATTATTTCTACCAACTCAGCTATATTGTACCCTCCCAGCACTTAATAATATTGGTATTTGTTAAGCGCTTACTATGTGCCAAGCACAGTTCTAAGTGCTGGGGTAGATACAAGGTAATCAGGTTGTCCCACGTAGGGCTCACAGTCTTCATTCCCATTTTACAGATGAGGTAACTGAGACACAGAGAAGTTAAGTGACTTGCACAAGGTCACACAGCTGACAGGCGGCAGAGACGGGATTAGAACCCATGACCTCTGACTCCCAAGCCCTTGCTCTTTCCACTAAGCCAAACTGCTTCTCTGCAGTTCTCTGCACACAGTAAAGCCTCAGTAGATATGATTGATTGATAGCTACCCAACTGACAACTAATCAGGTGACTGATTTGTAGTCTCTATTCTAAATATGTTTAAGGAAAAATCAGCCCCTCTGTCTCTTTACATAGAAACTCTTTTCTCAGGTGTTAGAATGACATACGTCGTGGCTCATGGAAAGAGCCCGGGCTTGGGAGTCAGAAGTCATGACTTCTGCCACTTGTCAGCTGTGTGACTGTGGGCAAGTCACTTAACTTCTCTGTGCCTCAGTTACCTCATCTGTAAAATGGAGCTGTGAGATTTGAGCTGTGAGTTGCACGTGGGACAACCTGATTACCCTGTACCTACCCCAGCGCTTAGAACAGTGCTCTGCATATAGTAAGCGCTTAACAAATACCAACGTTAAATGGAATCGTGGGCAGGGAATGTGTTTATTGTTATATTGTTCTCTCCTAAGCGCTTATTATTAAACACTCAATAAATACAATTGAATGAATGAATGGATGGATGGATGACGTAAGGTTTCTCCCTGAGTGGGAAAGAGGAAACCTGTCAGGTGTCATAGTTCTGTCCTTCCCAAATTTTTCCAAAATGTGCTTTGTTTTCTCTCTTGGCAGTAGTGGAGAGAGAGGAGAGGGGCTGGTCGATGCTAAAGGTGGGTAGCAGTGACTGCGTGGCGGATTTTTTTTTTTTTTTAATCTTCAGACATGCTTGAATCCTATAGGCAACAAATTCTGTTGAACGTCAGTTTGGCTCATTGCCCCACAGATGCGATGTATCTGTCATTTAACAACCATCACTTGTAATCTCAATATTGCTCCATTCCTGTAAATAGAGCTGTAAATAAAATATTTTTGTTTTTTTCCAAGGCAACTCTATCCAATTTTGCTTTTCGTAGGGTTATTTCATAGCACAATATTCCCACTTAGATGGTTTAATGACTTTCAAGTCCTACATCTTATCCTAGAGCCTATATACACTCAGTTCTGCCACAGAGTGTATTTTCCATACACATGTTGGCTCGAATGCCATTAAGGAATTAGAGAACATTCATTCACTAAAGCGAGCCTTTTTGATTACAGCGTGTAGCACTGCTGGAAGAAACTGCTTGTGCATATATATGCACTTGGCTTTGCACAATGAAGGCAACCGAGCGAGTTTTCCTTAATGTGAGATTTTTGTGGGAACACAGCCCACGTAATAGAAAAACTGGGTGTATCCGAGGTTCCATATCTTTTGAATTCTAATGTCAGATCTATTTGCAAAGAGTCTGTTGATAATAAGACACTCTAGTGTCAACGCCTTCGGACAAGTTCATAAAATTAATTCAGTGTTCCCATAAAAGCCAGTTAACACTAAATCTTCCTTTCTTGTCCTTCAGAAGTTAGTGCAGAGTTCAAATGAGTTTGGTGACCAACTCAATTTCTAAGGGAAGAAAAGAGTTGTTCTACAGTAAGTAGAAGATAATAAAGAAAATGGAAATGTTAAAGGGAAGAGAGAATTATTGATATATAGAAATTTTCTAAAAATAGTTCATTCAGTAAGTGCATTTCATGAGTTGATGCACAATTATGTTAATGCAGTGAGTGTTGAAGAGTAATTTAAATGTAATTAGGGCTTAAAAGATAAATGGTACAGAACATGGAACTTTGTTTCCCTGGGTGCAGAGTATTGTTTTTATGAAATAAAAAATCTGAAAAGAAGTAATCTGTAAATTAAAGCACATGCTGGATTTTCAATTTGGTTCCAAGTTTAGACTTGCATGGCTGATAAAGATGATGAAACAAATTCATGAGTTTATGCCTAGACAATGTCAGACAAATGACATTTACTTTTCTAGATACTAGACAGAATGAGAATCACTTCTTGGTTCTTAATGGAGCACAGTTTTTCCTAGAGTTTCATTTTCGCGTAATGACTAGAATCCGAGTGAAGAGTTTCTGATCTTATCGAGGAACAAGCGTCCTTGAAAGGAGATAGTGTCTACCAACTCTATTATATTATTCCGCTTCCCCAAGCGCTTAGTACAGTGCTCTTCACTTGGTTAGTGCTTGATAAATGCCATTGATTAACTAAAGCTACATCT
The DNA here is from genome assembly GCF_004115215.2 of Ornithorhynchus anatinus. Lineage (NCBI taxonomy): Eukaryota > Metazoa > Chordata > Mammalia > Monotremata > Ornithorhynchidae > Ornithorhynchus > Ornithorhynchus anatinus. The sequence continues at coordinate 100,312,635 of NC_041729.1, read as the reverse complement.
AACTGTCCTGTGGAACTCAGTAGGGATACTGTCATTTTGGCTATAGTACTGAGTGCAGGTGTGGCTGATAAAACCGGGGCTTCCAATACCTCTGATATTGGGTGCATGAAGATGATTGCCCCTTGCCACACTGTAACACTCACCAACCACACTGCCTGGTGCCATTTTGACTCATCTGTGTCCTGGTCTTCTCAGAGCATTCTTTTGATGAGAGTCACTCCATTTCTGGTTGCTTCACAGAAAACTGCCTTGACTTCTGCAGGATAAGCAGACCAGGAATGGATGAGTTTAAATACCCAACCACGGTTGAGGTAGGCAAAACAATGGTTTGATCAGGATTGGAACAATAGAAGCAACGTCATTCTGGGATTGAACTAATGGCCAATCCCCAACGGTCACAGTGGGACATTTACAGGAACAGTTAGATTGTTGCCCTTCTTGCCATTCAACCTTGATAAGATTATCAAGTTCCCTTACGTATAAGGCTAGCATCAGAGGGCGAGAGGAGCTGGCCAAAGGTGAGGTCACAGATTGGAATAGCAAAATCCACAGGCAAACAAAGCCATGTTCAGTGAAATTCCCCCTGGACAAATTGATTCTACAAGGTGTATGCCTGGTAGAATTGTACATGCTTGATATGCAACCCTAAGCAAATTAGAAAGAAATGAAGAAGCTGAAGAATGACTTGAAGAAGCAGGGTCATGTACCCTTTATTTGCTCAGACAGAATCCATGGCCATTTCTTGCACAAGACCAACTAAAAGGCAGGCTGAAGAAGTTTCACGCAGTCGGTCGGGGGTTTTAATGACTCACACGATTTGATATCTCACACAGTCGCCAGAGAGCAATAGGTGACTTTGCCGCTAGTACTTTGAGGCAATTCAGCCCAACAGGGGATCCGGCAGCTTGCGTTTCCGCTGGAGAAGACAAGGTGTTTATTCCGGGAGGCTGCATTCTCATGATGGCCTTGTGATTGGCCCGGGAGCCTGCCTAATTGAGAGCTGCCATTTCAGAACCCTAGGAGCTGTGTCCTTTACCCTTCACTCCTCCAAAATAAGGCCAGAATTCTTTGGATTGCTCTGTGACAGCCCAGAGTCTCATCGGGGAGAGAGAGGGATGGGGAGGTGGAGAGGCTTCAGAACATTCAGCCCTTCAGGCCGACATCTTGGCATATGGACCTCAAGACAGGCTTGTCACTCTGGCAATCATGTGGTCATGCAGACATTTCCTGTAGAAAACATACCACCATAGGATGTCTCAATTACTTGTGGAGAGAGATGTGTCAATTGGTGTTTCACAGGATCAGTCCCTAACAGGAGGAGGCGCCAGGAAAAGGGAATTTTAAAAGGTTTCTAGGAAGACGGGGAATCTGGTGTAAGCTTCCAGGGAGAGATGGTACCTGCGCCAGTTTTTCTCTTCAACTGGGGAGCTCAACCAAACATATCCGGTTCCACCACCTCTGTCTACCCCATCCCCAGAGTCTTAGTTCCTCCCCATAGGGCCCGGGTGAGAACAAGAGGTGTTTAGGAGCTTGGTCATCGGGCCATCTTGGAGGCATAAGCCTTTCCAGTCAGTCAGCGATGCCTCTTATCCAGTCTTCCAATAGCAATCTTCTCCTTCTAAGATTCCGGATCTCAGTGGCCGATGGAGGCCTCCTTCCCATACGGAAGAGAGTTAATGGATGCCATCATCGTCCTCTTCTTCCTGGGGAAGACTATTATTGGTCTAATGAACTGCTGCCCTGTATTCCAGCTATGATGATGATGATGATATTTATTAAGTTCTTGTTATGGACCAAGCACTGTGTTAACCATGATGATCAGAACAACCATGGTTCCTGTCCCATGTGGATTTCCCAAATTAAGAGGCAGGCAGAGCAGCTTCCTGGTCTCATTTTACAAATGTAGAAACTGAGGCACAGAGAGGTTAAGTGACTTAACCAAAGTGATACAGCAGCCAAGTGTCAGTGTCAGAACTTGAACCCAGGTCTCCTGACTCCCAGCACCATACTCTTTCCATTAGGCCACATGGCCTCCTTACACCTAAAATTCTTGGGCCCTCCTCTTTGCTATAGTAATCACACACACACACACACACACACACACAGTCTTGCCACTGTAATGCCATCTCTGAATTCAGAGGACAATGACCAATTTTATATATGTCTCTCAACATCAAACACCCTGCAAAGAGATTTTTGCTGTACTTGGGGTGAAACAATTATTTTGAATGACAACTCTTTCTCTATGTTGCGGATGCTCTGTGATGATCAAACAAAACATTTCAAAATCCAGTAAAAAGGGGTTGCGGAGTCGGGTTGCGAAGTCTTTCAGGAAAGAACATACAATTAGTCTGCATGGAGACAATTTAGCTGCCTCTCCAAATGCACGTGCTGCGATGAGATCAATCGGAAATTATTATTGATCACATACATTGCAAGCCCAGTGAAAATCTAAAACATTGAGTCTTCCAGGATATGTAGATCCAATAAGCACAAAACAAGGGCTCTTTATCCTTCTGCGATAAGGTAAAAATCTTATGTTCCTAAGGTCCATTGTATTTGAAGACTACATCTTAGAATCAGAAAGCAATTTCCACTCTGGGATGAAATGTCATGGAAAAAAAAAAAACAATACCATATAGTATTGTCCTTGATTTCTGAGGAGGGAAATGTATTATAAAACCTTACTAGAGGTGTTCTATAACCCCTTGATCGATGCATCTATATTAATATTACAGGTGTTGTTTAGTTAACAGAAGCACTTAGGTTGCTTAAGAGCTGGGAGAGAGAACTAGTGTTTGGAAGGAAGCTGGAGGCTGAGTCTCGTTGTAGCTCATCAGCGAGGTTTGGGAAAGGACAGGAAAGCAGAATTCCTCATCGCTGTGGCTCTCTGACTCCTTCCTCTTCTCCCGATATCTCTTTCCAGTCTGTATCCCCTCCATGCTAACACTTCCCGACCATTGTTCCTGAGAAGTAATTTCTCTCCTCTCACCTCTGCTTCTCGGTAGAGAAGCAGTGTTGCCTAGTGGAAAGAGCCCAGGCCTGGAATTTAGAGGACCTCAGTTCTAATTCCGACTCTGCTTCCTGCCTGCTCTGTGACTCTGGGCGAGTCACTTCACTTCTCTCTGCCTCAGTTTCCTCAACTGTAAAATGGGGATTAAATACCTGTTCTCCCTCCAGACTGTGAGTCCCATGTGAGACAGGCATTGCGACTGGGCTGATTATCTCGAATCTACCCCAGTGTTTATTATAGTGCTTGGAACACAGTACTGCTTCACAAACACCACAATTATGGGCCGACAGCCTTGTTCTGTCAGAGATCAAGCTCATCAACAGCTCCAGGAGGAAACCGGACCTCTGTTCAGTTCAACCCATGGCATTGGCACCAAGACATTTGGAAGAATTATGGGATGGTTACCCTTCTAGACCCTCACGAACCCATAGTCCTCTAGAATGTAAGCTCATCCTGGGCAGGGAATGTGTCCACACTTTATTACTCTAATGCTAACCTTCTCACTGTACCTCAATCTCATCTATCTAACCATTGACTTCTTGCCCACATCCTACCTCTGGCCTGGGATGCCCTCCCTCCTCATCAAATAATTGCTCTCCCTCACTTCAAAGCGTTATTGAAGGCACATCTCCTCCAAGAAGTCTTCCCTAACTAAGCCCTCCTCTCCTCTTCTCCCATTCCCCTCTGTGCCGCTCTTATTTGCTCCTTCGTTCATCCTCCCTCCCATCCCCACAGCACATAGGTAAATATCTGTCATTTATCTCTCTCTCTCTCTCTCTCTCTCTCTCTATCATCTCTCTCTCTCTCTCTCTCTCTCTCTCTCTATCTCTATCTATCTATCTATCTATCTATCTATCTATCTATCTATCTATCTATCTATTTATATTTATGCCTGTCTGCCCCTCTGGACTATAAGCTTGTTGTGGGCATGAGATGTGTCTGTTTGTTGTTATACTGTACTCTCCCAAGTGCTTAGTACAGTGCTTTGCACACAGTAAGTACTCGGTAAATACAGTTGAATGAACAAGTTTGGAACAGTGTTCTGCATACAGTAATTACTCAATAAATATGATTGAATGAATGAAAAGCACTTAGTACACTGCTCTGCTCACAGTAAGTGCTCAATGAATATGACTGACTGACTAGTTAGGAACGTACCATTTCTCCATTCATGTTGTACTTCCGTACGTCTGCCATCGACAAACATAGCCTGGTTTCTTTCTTACCGAATGTTGGTGAAAACCTTATGTCTTTCTGTCAGCCCTTTTAGACTAAATTCCTCGAGGTCCCAGACTGTGTTCTCAGTTATTTGTATTCTTACAAGTACAGTGCTCTGCACACAGTAGGTCTTCAATCAGTACTGTTGATTGAAATGATTGATGCTTAACTTTCTACTGTATATCCACTACGTTTTCTTTAGTAACCCAATGTGGGACACTCACAGATCCAACCGAATCCTTCTCAAACCACAAATCAGCATTTTTAAATCTGCCAAATCTTCTATGGTAAGAAATACCATATTTTTACCAAGTGGTGGGTGAATGTGTTGCTACTTATTTTGAAGTTTTGTTTCTAAGTGAGATGCACCATGACCTTGTGTAAAGAACACCAGCTTGGGGGTAAGAGGACCCAGGTTTTAATCCTGGCTCTAATATTATTCTGTTGTGTGACCTTGGGCAATTCATTTAACTTCTCTGTGACTCAGTTGCCTATCTGTAAAATGGGGATTCAATCCTACTCCCTCATACTTGGACCGTAAGCTCCATGTGGGACAGGAACTCTGTCCAACCTGTTAAACTCGGATCTACCTCAGTGCTTAGAACGGAGCTTAGCATATAGTAAGTGCTTATCAAGTGTCATTATTATCATTATTGCTGTTATTACCATTAATTATAAGCTTCCACTGTGTATGGATGACAAAAATACATTTAATTTTCTTCTCCACACCTTTCAATTACTTTGCCATCTCCCATAGACGATAGTGTGAGGAATAGCAATCTCTAATAAGAGTGAAATCTTCCCCCATTAAACTAGCCCATTAAGCTAAACTTGAAATCATCTTTTAAACCAAAGATGGACACCTTTATGGGCAATGAGGAAAAAGTTCCAGGAATCAAGGTGTCAAAAAGAGAGGTAACACATTGCCAATAAGAATACTTCTCAGTGCTACAATGAGCTGTACAGGTTTTTTAAATACCCAACTCTCAGGGTGAGGAGTGGTATGAAAGCAGAATGTCCATTAGTTTAGTACCAAAATTTAATTCTCTCACTGATTCCCATTCTCTGGCTCCATATTTTTCTGTCTCTCCTACTCTGCACATCCCTTTTTCCATTTCTTCTCATCTCTCTGGAATTCTCTTTCCCACCTTATTTTTCTGTCTGAAGCTCTGTTTGTGTATATCTTTCCTTCAGTCTTTTCATTTATTTGCCCTCTCTCTTTCTCTCTTATTTCCATCTAAATCAGTTTCTCTGTCTATTCTCATCTCTCATCTGTCTGTCTCTGAGTTTCTCTCTCTGTCTCCTCCCTTTCTATCTCCTGTGTGTGCGTCATGATGATGAAGACGAATGCTATATAAATGCCAGCTGACAAGGGTAGGATTGAATAGGTTCATGGAGTTAAGTGGGGTGAGTGCATGCTATAGTTTAGACCTGTAGAGTGACATTGTCTTGTTTGCTTTGTAATATCTATGTTGCGCCCACCCCTTATTGTCTAGGAACTGTAAATATAAGACAGGACGGATCCATTACCTTGTTGTTGCCTAAAAATTTGGGATGCTTTGGCAGCATTCCATTGGGCAAATTGAGTCTGCACTGAGACTTTTTTTTGACACCGCAGTGTTATCAGCTTAGAATAAAAACTAGACTTAGTGACTTTCTCTCAGATCGGGAGCATACGTTGTTATCAGACAGGAACACTACCCACTGGGTGATCCATTTAAATACACACACCCACACCCACCCCCCCCCACACACACACAAACACTGTCACACAGAAACCTATGTTTGGTTATTCCAAGAACAGGAACAGGAACAGGAAGGCAAGGACATTCAAGGAGCTAACAGTGAGTTTTGGACTTAATTGAGGGCAAGGCAGTGTGGGAGAGAAGATGGCTGCTAGGTAGCATGGTTTAGTGGATGGAGCACAGGCTTGGGAGTCAGAGGACGTGGGTTCTAATCACAGCTCCATCAGATGTCTGCTGGGTGACCTTAGACAGGGCATTTAGTTTCTCTGTGCCTCAGTTACCTCATCTGTAAAATGGGGATTAAGACTGTGAGCTCCACGTGGGACAACCTGATTACCTTGTATTCATTCATTAAATAGCATTTATTGAGCGCTTACTATGTGCGGAGCACTGTACTAAGCACTTATAATGTACAATTTGGCAACAGATAGAGGCAATCCCTGCCCATTGACAGGCTTACAGTCTAATCGGGGGACACAGACAGACAAAAACAATAGCAATAAATAAAATCAAGGGGATGTACATCTCATTAACAAAATAAATAAGGTCATAAAAATCTATACAAATGAGCAGACAAGCACAGTGCTGAGGGAAGGGGACGGGAGAGGGGGAGGAGCAGAGGGAAAGGGGGGGAAGGGGGCTTAGCTGAGGGGAGATGAAGGGGGGGGCAGAAAGGCAGCAGAGGGAAAAGGGGAAGCTCAGTGTGGGAAGGCCTCTTGGAGAAGGTGAGCTCTCAGTAGGACTTTGAAGAGGGGAAGAGAGTTAGTTTGGCAGAGGTGAGGAGGGAGGGCATTCCAGGAGAGCGGGACGACGTGGGCCAAGGGTCGACGGCGGGATAGGCGAGAACAGGGGACGGTGAGGAGGTGGGTGGCACAGGAGCGGAGAGTGCGGGGTAGGCGGTAGAAAGAGAGATGGGAGGAGAGTTAGGAGGGAGCGAGGTGATGGAGAGCCTTGAAACCCAGAGTGAGAAGTTTTTATTTCGTGCAGAGGTCGATAAGCAACCACTGGATGTTTTTAAGAAGGGGAGTGACATGACCAGAGCGTTTCTGTAAGAAGATGAGCCGGGCAGCGGAGTGAAGAGTAGACTGGAGAGGGGAGAGAGAGGAGGAAGGGAGAGCAGAGAGAAGGCTGACACAATAATCCAGCCAGGATAATATGAGAGCCTGTACCAGTAAGATAGCCATTTGGGTGGAGAGGAAAGGGCGGATCTTGGCGATATTATAAAGGTGAGACCGGCAGGTCTCGGTGATGGATTGGATGTGTGGGGTGAATGAGAGAGCTGAGTCAAGGATCTATTCCAGTGCTTAGAAGAGTGCTTGGCATGCAGTAAGTGCTTAACATATATACAATTATTATTATTATTATTCTCTGGGCCTCAGTGACCTCATCTGTAAAATGGGGATGAAGAGTGAGTCCCATGGGGGCTAGGGACAGTGTCCAACCTATTTAACTTCTATCTACGATGATGCTTAGACCAGTGCTCGGCATATAGTACCATAATTAATTATTATTATTATTACAGCCAATATTGTTTGAGTGTCTTAGTTTGGATAGTTAACTGTAGTAAGCACTGGAACACTTACAAAAGGAGCATCTACAAGAAATCTAAGAAGGGATACTGTCTTTGACCAGCTAAAGGCCTAATGATGATGATAAGGAATATACAATTGATTAAAAGGGTGAGAATATTGTATTTTCCCAAGTGTTCTGCACACAGTAAGTGCTCAGTAAATAAGATTGAATGAATGAATAGAATCTGATAATTTGCTGAAGTGGATGATGACTTGGCATTAGTGGAAAGAAGTTGGGATTGATCAGGGGAGGCTTTCAGGAGAAGGACTTGGGAAGCAATAGAGTATGAAGATACGAAGTTATGTACAGAAATAATATTGTGATGCAAGAGTTGTGTGCACGCATGGACTTAAATGATGTGGAAGCGCTGGAGTGAAGTGACATTTAGGAAGGAATTAGGGTGGGGTGATCAGGGAAGGCCTTCTGCTGGAAATGTGATCACAGAAGGTCTTGGAAGATGGGGAGGACAGATAATAATGATGTTCATGATGGTAGAGGGGGAAATTTTGGTCGGGATTGAATAATAATGCAATCTCAATCAATCCATCATTGGTATTTAATAAGGGTTCACTGCAGGCTGAGTTTTTTATGTACCTTGAAGAAGAGCCCTCCAGTGGAGAGCCTGCCTTTGTGGGCTGGAGTCAGAGAATTCTTTTTCAGACATCAGATTTGGCGGTACTTATACCTAATACATGGCATGTAACCATATGTTGGATACATTATAGTGGTACTTACATGAAAAACATGGAAATTTCGATCACCTGTTCTAGACTTTCTCCACACTTGTCAGCATGCTGCTCTTTCCTAGGAAATTGATTCTAAGAACCCATTCAGGAAAAGCTGTTTTTAAAAACAAATGTTGTAGACCTTGATGGCTGGTATCAAGTCAGAGGTGAAGTGTTTTCTTACATTATGCTTCTGTTCTTTGAAAATACCCAGAGACAGATGGTCAGCTATTAGGTGCTTCGGATTTTTGAGATCATCATTTTTATGGTATTTGTTAAGCAATTACCATATGCCAGACACTGTTCTATACATTGGGATAATTTTTAATTATGGTATTTGTTAAGCACTTACTATGTGCCGAGCACAGTTCTAAGCAATGTCATTGTTGTCACTGTATATCCCCTTCTAGACTCTAAGCTCAGTGTGGACAGGAGACATGTCTACCACCTCTGTTATATTGTACTTTCCCAAGCACTTTTTAGAGTGTTCTGAACACAGTAAGAGCTCAATACATATAATTGATTGACTGTTTGCAGTCAACTAAAACTTAGCCAGGTCCTTTACTTGCAAGGTGATTTTCCCATTATCCTTGGCCAAGTGCATGATGCTCAGATACTTAGTTCCGAAGGTATCCAGGTGCTAATTAGGAATCTTGGAACTAGACAGGTCCCTGAACCGTGAAATCCAAAGCCCTGCATTTGGCAGGAGTCAATCCAAGCAGAAGACATAACTCCTTTCCGACATCACCTCTATTATATTAAGTCAGTACCATGATCATAAACTACCAAAAAGTAAATTTATTCTTGGCTACTTCTGGTAACCAGCTGGACTTTTTGAATAATGTGCAGTTATTGAGTGTTCATTTTTTTCAAAATGAGAATCATATCATTATCATATACCAGAACTTTTTTTATGGTATTGGTTAATTGGTCTTGAGTCTATTTATCTTGATTCTATTTATTGCCATTGTTCTTGTCTGTCTGTCTCCCCCGATTAGAGTGTAAGCCCGTCAAAGGGCAGGGACTGTCTCTATCTGTTATCAATTTGTACATTCCAAGCATTTAGTACAGTGCTCTGCACATAGTAAGGGCTCAATAAATACTATTGAATGAATGAATTAAAGTTAAGTGCTTATTCTGTGTCGCATGCTATTCTTCAATATTTCCCTCTGTCTTTATTAAAAAATATTTATTGTACACCATTTAATAAAGCAATCGATCAGTGGCATTTATCGAGCACTTACTGTGTACAGAGAACTGTACTACTAATAATAATTCTGGTATTTGTCAAGTGCTTACTTTGTGCCGGGCACTCAAGTCACTTAACTTCTCTGTGCCTCAGTTCCCTCATCTGTAAAATGGGGATTAAGACTGTGAGCCCCACGTGGGACAACCTGATTCCCCTGTGTTTACCCCAGCACTTAGAACAGTGCTCTGCACATAGTAAGCGCTTAACAAATACCAACATTATTAAGTACTGGGGTGGATACAAGGAAATCAGTTGGACACAGTCCCTGTTCCACATGGGACTCATGATCTCAATCCCTGCTTTGCGGATGAGGTAACTGAGGTCCGGGGAAGAGAAGTGATTTGCCCAAAGTCACACAGGGAAGAAGTGGTGGAGCCGGGATTAAAACCCATGACCTTCTGACTCCCTGGCCTGTGCTCTCTATTCACTATACCATGCTGCTGCTCTGTGCTTGGGAGAGAATGATACAGCAGAGTCAGTAGACATATTGGGCAGGGATTGTCTCTATCTGTTGCCAAATTGTACATTCCAAGCGCTTAGTATAGTGCTCTGCACATAGTAAGCGCTCGATAAATAGTAAGCTCTCAATATTTACTATTGAATGAATGAATGAATAAATACTGTTGAATGAATATTGAGTACAAAGCATCATGTATATAGTTGCCCTTTGAGGGAGATTGATTAGAATGGACAGTGCAGGTCTCGCAGTCTTGGCCATATTGTACACACAAAAGGATTGCCCTCTGTTGGATTAATGCTGGATGCTTGCAGCTGTTGGCGCAGTTTTATCTTCTGACTCCGTGTCTCTTTCTTTATGAAGCTCTGGCTCAAAAAGATCAGCTTCTTTCTTGATAACTATAGATCTACTCCTCCATTAGTACAATTCTACTTGGAATTTCACCAATACCTCAGACTCAACATGTTCAAAACAGAGCTACTCATCCTCACACCCAAACCCTGTCCTCCCCGACTCTCCTATCATTATAGACAGCACCACCATTCTTCCTGTCACATAAACTCGTAATTTGGCATTATCCTTGACTCATCTCTTTCATCCGCTCCAGATATACGATCTATCACCAAATCCTGTCAGATTTATCTTCACAACTTCACTAAAGTCTGCCCTTTCCTCTCCATTCAAACTGCTACCATGCTATTCCAAGAATTTATCCTATCCCACCTTGACCTCCCTGTCTCCTATGTCTCCCCACTCCAGTCCATACTTCACTCTGCTGCCGAGATCATTTCTCTAAAAATAGTTCGGTCCATGGTTCCCCACTCCTCGAGCACTCCCAGTGGCTGCCCATCCACCTCTGCATCAAAAAGAAACTCCTGGCCATAGACTTTAAAGCACTCAATCACCTTGTCTTTCCTTCTGTCATCTTGCTGAATTCCAACTGCACCCCAGCATGCTTACTTTGCTCCTCTAATGTCAACCTACCCACTTTACCTCGAACTCATCTGTCTCTCTGCCAATCCCTTGCCCATATCCTGTCTCTGGCCTGGAACTCCCTCCTCCTCATATCCTAAAGACCATCACTCTCCCCACCTTCAAAGCCCTATCAAGGTCACACCTCCTCCAAGAGGCTTTCTCCAACTAAGTCTTCATTTTCCCTTCTCCCTCTCCTTTCTGTTTTACCCTTTCACTGAGCTCTGTACCCTCACCTCAGCCCCATAGCACTTACGTACATATCCGACTTAATTTTAATGTCTCTCCCCCTCTAGATTATAAGCTCCTTGGGGGCAGAGAACAAATCTACCAACTCTATTACACTGCACTCTCCCAAGTGCTCCTAAGCACATTAAGTGCTCAATAAATATGATTGATTGATTGGTTGAATTGACTCCCAGTTCTCAGCTGGTATGCAGCATTGTCTGAGGTGCTGATTTACTGTATTCTTGATCATTTCCTCTACCTTCCTCGTCTTTGGTTTCTCAATTTCAGTTCTCCATCCAGCACTTGTTTGGGTATCTTGCTACTTCTCATTCCCCTCGTGTGTCTCACCCAGGATAGCTGTGTTGAGATGAGTAGAGCTTGAAACCTAGCAGTAACTGATCTTTTCACTAAGTACTTGGCGGATATCCAGAAGTTGTAGAAGAGCTTTCCCTCAAGGAGTTTACAATGTAATGGGGAAGACAACCAGATATAAAGTGATGAAAGTACAAGTTAAAAGAGTAAATGCAATTAATACACACAACAGATAAGTCACTTATATGTAAGTAAACAGAAAAATTCGTGAATGCGGAAGTGACTGAGAGGTTGGCATTATCACCAAGAGGAGTGGATGAATCAGGGAGGAACTTCTGGAAAAGGTGAGCTTTTAGAAAGACACTGAAGACGATGGGGTATGGGATCAGAGAAGACAGGGAGTCTTAGGGTGATCTCTAGAGGATGGTAAAATAAGAATGAGCCTAAACTCTGATCTACTTTTTCCTGAAATGTCTTCCATTTCATGATGTGAACTTCATCTTTTTTGCGGATATTGACTTAGAACTTTCCGAATTTCATTCAGAAATTAATTCACTTTATTCAAATCAGAATCTCACCCTCTGTGGTATCTTTTATTCTTAGAGAATTCCCACTGCCACAGTCAGTAAGTTGTTAGATAATAGTTTATGAGGAGGCCTTTGTACACTTTTATACTGCTTTTGAAGAAGGGAAGACTGTTTGCAAATGAAAATAATTTCTATGGGCTGAACCACAATATGTTCACATTCGAGTTTCTTAAGTTATAAATTGAAGGTGTGTAACTGCACACAGACTATTCTTGTCAGTTACTCTTATTGTATGGGACCTTTTGGAAAGAATACTGCATCCGGGTGGCAGTGATAAGAAATCAAAATCATGTTCAAAGGGAATTGAAAAGCGAATGTAACATAGGTTTACAACCACCTCTTAAATCCATGTAAATTCATGTTTATCTCCCTATCCCTATACATATAAGTGCTTGATATACATTATGAACTTGCATATTAAAAATGCAAGAATGCCTAATTAAAAATGATTTGTTTACCATTCTGGTTGAAGCTGTCTTTTCCAGCTGCCCAAGATACCTTTGAGACACAGGGAGAATTTTGTCGCTTCATCCAGGAAATCCTTATCAAAACACAGCTTGGTTCTCTGGTGATACGGGGTGTACAGTTTGATAAGTGAGCCTTATTTTGCTGTCTGCACATCACTCCTTTGTAGCAGAGGGCATTTATTAAGGAAACAGATGGGGAAACATCAGTTATCTTTTGTGCCTTCTGTTTGCTATAAAGGCCAGGGAAACATGGAGAACTCAACCAAAATAATTGAAGGTGTCGTAGAATAAGTCAGGTATGCCAGGAGAGAAGAGATATACTCCAAGTCTGAGAGAGTCAGGATTTCTGACAAAGCAAAACATTATTACTACCTGTATTTTGATATTTTAGTATATGGGCTGCCAGACCAGCTGAACATACGAAGGAGAGTTGTTTGGGGATTTTTTTTAACATGAAGTCACCCTGACGACATTAATTTAAATTGACGTTGGAAATGTTTAAGATGAAACAGGTTAATTGTAGTCAGATTTGCCTGTAAATACCTAAAACAAAATCATCTTAATAATTATGGTATTTATAAAGTGCTCACTCTGTGCCAAGCACTTTGTTAAGCCATGGAGGAGATAGAAGATAAACGGAGTGGACACATGGGGCTCATAATAATAATAATAATATAATGGTATTTCTTAAGTGTTTACTACGTACAAGGCACTGTGTGAAGCTCTGGGGTGGATACAGGTAAATCCTGGTGGACACAGTCCCTATCCCCCATCGGGTTCGCAATCTCAATTCCCATTTTGCAGATGAGGTACCTGAGGCACAGAGAAGTGAAGTGACTTGTCCAAGGTCACACAGCAGACAAATGGAAGAGTGGAGATTAGAACCCATGACTTTCTGACTCCCAGGTCTGTGCTCTAATCACGGTGTCATCACAATCTCTAAATCACTGCTCAGTGATGTTCCAGACAATTTGAAATGATGTCTGTCATTTAAATTCAAAAACAGTTTACAAATAAATGGGTTGAGCATATCCCAGTTCAGATGTCTCAGAAAATTTTGGAAGTAATCACAAATTTTCAGAACTGGGGCTGTCCTAAATCCGCTGATCAGTCTTCCTGAATGGACTCTTGGTGGCTTACATCAACTTTAAATGTTTGACTGTTCTCAACCGTGCCGGAGAATGCTCAGTACGTGCTCCGTTCGATTGCCATGACACTCGGGGCTTGAAGTTCAATCATGCCAGCTTGACGGGAGGACTTTAACTCCTTGAAAATTTGACTCCTTCCTCCCCACACAAAGCCACACTAAGGCAGCAAGTACTCACCGAAGTTCAAAGGGAGAAGTTTTGAGACAAAAAGAACAATTCTTCATCCAGCATAAGGAATTTGCTGTGCATGAAGTTGTCTATGAACTATGAAGTTGTCAGATTTCGAGAAGGTCTGTAATAATTTCAAGAAAGAGAAATCCAGGATGGATTATGAGTAGGATTATAAGAAAGTAGAGGGAAAGTCAAGAATTTTGAATGGTCCATGCTTAAATATGAGGAGAGAGATAATGAAGGTGTTGGAGGGAGAGAGAGAATAGAGTGAAGAAACTTGTATAATCTTGAAATTTGAGACCATGAGAATCCACACATAAGGATTATTTTAGAATAAAGTAAATCAGTCTGCTTTAAAAGTGTCTTCATAGTTCAAAAGACATTTGGAGATGTACTTTGATGTGTATTTTTTTCCCTTAAAATTACCTTATTCCATATGATAAATTTTAGAACTTATGGACTGAGACTTTTTCATACAAGCCTTCTTGCACATTTTCTGGCATTGCAACAATGGATTACAATAGAAATATACTATTCATCATGTGAGTTGCACAGGTGAGGCTGCAGGGACCATGCATACAGTACATTTTTGAGGTCTGGAGGTATTTAAAAGTAATTTTCCATCTGAGCAAGAGTCTGGAAGGTATTTCATATCTACCCCCAAGAGATATATCTATCAAAGGTGGGGTGCACACCATCCCAGAGTTGTCAGACGGCTTTAGGGGCATGTGGAGAGGCCCGGACTTCATGGCCATGTTTGCAAGATGGACACTTCCTTCCTTCTGCCCACAGTCTGCGTTCTCTCAACGTGGCACAAGTTGTCTTCAGAGGAAACATATCTGGTTCTTCTACTGATGAGTGAGGGTATTCTTCTACTTAAACTGGTATTTCTCTGATCCATATTTCTTCATGAAACTTTAAGCATGTGGGTATACAGAGATTTTGCTAGAATTTAACTCTTAAACTATTTTTGATTGTGGAACCCCAAAGGTACTGGAAACCTGAAATACCCTATAAATCTAAGTAGGGGCATTAATATTAATGTTCCACTTGGAACGCTAATATTCTTTTTCCTTTTTTTTTTTACTTCCAAGAAATAATAGCAAATTATGCAGGTTTCAAGATAACAATAGAGATAAAATTTGGCTTTTTCTTTCTTCTGTACTTCCATGCTCACAAGATTTCACCTCCCCCAAACCATCACAGGTTCCAGAGTGGATTAGCACATATTGTGTGATGACACCTTACTCGGGAGCAATCCTTCAAGACGAACCGAGAAACAAGCGGTTTATTTCTGCTTCTGATCAGCTGTTTTCATCGTTAAAATTACGAAGCTTCCTGATCTTGAGAACAGGAGATGGCTCCAGGGAAAGGGGAGGAGGGATTTTTTATGACCCTGCCCCTCCCCCCAGATTCTCCCCCCAACAGAGGTGTTTGTGAGCCGAACTCACACCCTCTTAGGGCCCTGAATGGCTCTGCTCCCTGACCCGCCGCTGAGGTCAGTTCCCAAGGCAGGGCCTCTCCCTGGCCTCTCCCCACTCCCCCCATAATGGGGTTTAGCACCGGAAGAGGATCCTAGTAATAATAATTATGGTACTCGTTAAGTGCTTACTAATCACCAAGCCCTGTTCTAAGCACTTGGGTAGATACAAGTTAATCAGGTTAAATACAGTCCCATTTATCAAAGTCTCAATCCCCATTTTACAGATGAGGTGAATGAGGCCCAGAGAAGTGAAGTGACTTGCCCAAGGTCCAATGGGGATGAAGCCTGTGAGTCCGACATGGGACAACCTGATTATCTTGTATCTACCCCTGTGCTTAGAACAATGCTAGTCACATAGTAAGCGCTTAACAAATACCATTATTCTTATTCTGTGGTGGAGCAGGATTAGAACCCAGGACCTACTTTCTCCCAGGCTTGTCCTCTATCCACTAAGCCACCCTGGCCTCTCTCCCTGGCCCTTACCCTGGGTGTCAACTCCAGAGGAGGACCCTGGATAACCTTTGACCCCCCCCCCTTCCATAAGAGTTTGTTCTGGAGGAAGGAATGTAGTTCCTCCTTTAGGAGGGGTGGGAGCCCACCTCACAAATCTCCAACTATGAGACATCTTCCCTGGCTTCCTTCCTCCAGAGCTGATCCTCATGGCTCATTCTCCCTCTAGTCTGTAAGCTCGTTGTGGGCAGGGAAGGTGTCCGTTTATTGCTAAATTGTACTCTCCCAAGTGCTTAGTACAGTGATCAACACACAGTAAGTGCTCAATAAATACGATTGAAGAAATGAACGGAGCCGGGGGAGAGGCTGCAAGGGAGGCGCTCCAGAGATGGAGTCCTCATTGTCCAGTTTCCTCCACCGTGGACAAGTTTGATTGCGGTGGTGGGTGGCAGACCAGGAGGGAGGGCACCAGGCCAACATCAAAGTGCATCGTATGGCTTGTATTGTACTCTCCCAAGTGCTTAGAACAGTACTCTGCACATTGTAAATGCTCAATAAATATCATCTCTGCTATTTATCAGCTATGTGACTTTGGGCAAGTCACTTAACTTCTCTGTGCCTCAGTTACCTCATCTATAAAATGGGGATTAAGACTGTGAGCCCCATGTGGGGCAACCTGATCACCTTGTATCCTCTCTAGTGCTTAGAGCAGTGCCTTGCACATAGTAAGCGCTTAACAAATGCCATCATCATCATTATTGACAGATGTCAACCATCCATTCATTCAGTCAGATTTATTGAGCACTTACTGGGTGCAAAGCACCGTACTAAGTGCTTGGGAGAGCACAATATAACAGTAAACAGACACATTCCCTGCCCACTGCGAGCAATCATAGGGGAGGGAGCTCCTTGTTGAGTCATGATTCAACCCCTTCTAGAGGAGTTGGTAGATGTGACAAGACACCCAGATACATCCATAATCCGCTCACAAGCCTCTTGCTCACATCAGACCCTCCGTCACATACCAGCCTTGAATTTCTCCCTCTCACATGCCATCGGCCTCTCACAAGGCCCTACCATCCAACATTTACCCTCTACTCAGACACAGAAATGCTCACTAGAACCAAATCTTCCTTCTGGTGGAGCAGAGAGAGAGAGCCTCAGAAGCAGCCAGGGCAAGTGACTCGAGGTCACGAGAGAGCAGGGCCTGTGTGCCTTGAGGCTCGGCCTCTGAGCAAGGACCTCTTATCACCGGCCCCTGAGCTGCTGCGGCTACCTCCGCTTCTTCTTTTGCCAGCGTCCCAGAGTTCTCGTTATCTTCTGCCCCAGTTCTTGCCATAACGACTGTGAGCTAGCCCTGTGAGTTTTCCACATCTGGATGATAAGTCCCATCTTGAGGAATTTTAATTACTGTGTTGAGCGGAGATTGTGAGGAGGGAGGGAGAGGAGTGGGGAAGGAGGGAACTTACATCAGTGTGACCCTCTGGATATGAGAAAAACCTTTTTCTCCTCTTTTTTTTTTTTGGTATTTGTTAAGTGTTTTCTATGTGCCAGGCACGGTACTGAGCCATGGAGTAAACACAAGATACTGGGTTGGACACAATCCCTGTTCCACACAGGACTCACAATCTTAATCCCCATTTTATAGATGAGGGCACAGAGAGATAAAGTGACTTCCCCGAGGCCTCACAGCAGACAAGTGGCAGATCTGGGATTAGAACCCATGAACCTCTGACTCCCACGACTGTGCTCTATCCACTAGACCATGTTGCTTCTCCATATATCAGGTGCCGTTCGTGACAAAGACATAGAGAAGCAGCAGAGCCTCGAGGGAAGCAGCATGGTCTACTGGAAAGAGCACAGAGTTAGGATTCAGAAGGACCTGGGTTCTATTCCCAGCTCTGATATTTGTCTGTTGTGTGATCTTGGGTGAGTCATTTAGCTTCTCTGTGCCTCAGCTATTGATGCCTGTCTACTTGTTTTGTTTTCCGTTTCCCCCTTTTAGACTGTGAGCCTGTTGTTGGATAGAGATTGTCCCTACCTGTTGCCGAATTGTACTTTCCAAGCGCTTAGTACAGTGCTCTGCACACAGTAAGCATTCAATAAATACCATTAAAAGATAGTGATCTCAATCAGTTTTGGGGTTCTCAGAATGAATGGCTTCTGATGGCCAGGGGAATCACTCACCTTCCTATCCAAGAGCAAAGGAGAGAAGCTATCCCACTGACTCCTTATTGCCCCCATCCCAACAGGCATTCAGGACAGGCAGAATAATAATAATGATATTTGCTAAAAGCTTACTTTGTACCAAACACTGTTCTAAGCGCTGGGGTAGATTCAAGGTAATCAGGTTGTCCCACGTGGGGCTCTCAGTCTTAATCCCCATTTTACAGATGAGGTAACTGAGACACAGAGAAGTTGTGGCTTGCCCAAGGTCACACAGCAGACAAGTGGCGGAGCCGGGATTAGTACCCATGACCTCTGACTCCCAAGCCACACCTCTTTCCTCTGACCTCTTTCCGCTTAGCCACACTGCTTCTCTGTTTTGTTTGTTAAGTATTTATTATGTGCCAACACCGTACTACATGTGGGGTATTGTACTCTCCCAAGAATTTAGTACAGTGCCCTGCACACGGTAAGGGCTCAATAAATACGATTGATTAATTGATCGGACACAGTCCCTGCCCCACATGGGGCTCTCACTATAAGATAAAGGGAAAATAACTATTTTCTCCCCATTTCACAGATGAGGTAACTGAAGCAGAGAGAAGATAAGTGACTTGCCCAAGGTCACACAGCATCCATGCAGTGGAGCTGGGGTTAGAGCTGGGGTCAGACCGAGCTCCTTCCCGAGCCTTCCCAAATCAAGGCTAGGATGATGGGACGCCCCTGGGGTGATGGGAAGCCACTAGTTCCATTTGTCCCCTGGAGCCAGAAGTCAAAGGACCAAGCTGTAAGGTTATGTTTTCTTTTGTCTTGTTGAATTTTTCATTTTTAAATCAGCCTTTTGCCTTGCCTTTCTTGTTGACGTCCCTCAGTTCCTTTGTGCTACAGGAACTTAGTATCATTTAATAACCGGGCATTATCCCCAGTGCTTAGTGTAATGCTTGGCTCATTGTAACCTCCCTCACTGTCAGTGTTATCGATTTCACTTTGGACTTTGCGTCTTTACTGAATAGTTGTGTCCTTTGGATGTAAAACTCAGAAAGTAGCCCCGTGATTTGTTTTTTATATGATATTTGTTAAGAGCATACTTTGTGCCAGGCACTGTACTAAGCGCTGGGGTAGATACACATTAATCAGGTTGGACAGAGTCCCTGTCCCCTGTGGGGCTCACAGTCATCATCCTCAATTTACAGATGAGAGAAGTGAAGTGACTTGCCCAAGGTCACTGAGCAGAGAAGTGGCAGATTAGAACCCAACTCCTTCTGACTCCCTGCCCCCTGCTCTATCCACTAGGCCACACTGCTTCTCCAAATCCTCATTTGGAGAATTTGACTCAGCTCATAATTATCACCTCACCGTGACGTTCTGGTGAACATCACCGGTATTTGCTGTGAAACACGAATCGTCAGCGACCCATTATCCTTTGGCCGAGAACACTGACTTCATCTCTCACCACCTGGATACCCAGGTGCGGGAAGTCTGTGGCAATGCTGCCCACCGTGAGTCCCGATGGCAACTGCCAACCTGCCAAGTTCATCGCCACTGAAGCCCGGATCCATCTTCATATTACAGGTCACCAGAACGAATAGCCTCTTCCGCTCCCCGTTCCAGCCAGACGGAGGACAGGAAAATGCACGACTCCCTTCCTTCTGGGGATCCCACCTCACCCTCCGACACTTTTTGCCACCCCGCCTCCTCCACGTGTGGACCTCTCATTCGATCGTCCAGCCTTTTCCTTCTTCCCCCGTGGACTTTTCTGCTCCTCTGCAATAAACCTTTGCTGCTTACGGAGTCCTTGAGGTCTGTGGTTGTCGATGACAATCAATAATCATCCATAGCATCGATTAAACTCTTACAGCGGGCAAGCGTCGTACTTCGCGGAGAGCGGAATACAAGGGCATTCATTCGGACACGGTTCTTCATCTCTTTCTCCCTGCACATAGAGTCCTATGGAGACTTTATCAATTTTCCATAAAACAGTAACTGCTCTCCCATGAGAGTACTTGCTTCACTGCCAGATGAGACTTCTGGCAGGAAGGAGTCGATTATGAGGTCACGGGGAGAGTTCTGGAAGGCTTTGCCTTTCGGGGAAGCACTTGAACTAAAGCTTCTGAGGTTTGCTAATCAACAATTAAAACTCATGAAGCAGGTCCAGTCCAGTTGTCCTCTGGAACACCGACCTGTTGCTCGGGCTTGATGGATGCTCCACGCATCGTTGCTCCAGAGTACAGGCCGTCCTCTTCCGGCTCCAACTTTTCCACCGCACCACCCCGTCAGGTGGAGCTGGAAGGCTAGCTACGTTTCTCACAGAGACAGGTGGTTGATGAAGCCCACGATGGAATTTTCCATCTGTCTCACTCCTCTTTCAGCCCAATTCTTGTAGGGCAGATACCACAGTATTAGTAGCATTTCCTCTTCTTTTTTAACTCCTTAACGTTCCTCTGATGAAATGCTTTTTTCCTTTTTCGTGCTTCACCTCCTCATGCTTCCCTAATTAGCAATACAAATATTTTATACCCCTTCGGCCACCTCAATCAATCAATAGTTTTTATTGAGAGCTTCCAATGTGCAGAGCACTGTACTAAGCACGTGGGAGAGACCAGTACATCGAGTAGGTAGACAAGATCCCTTCCCTTGTTGTGCTAATGTATTAATTTAGACCTTTTTTTTTCTTTTCAATGGTACTTGTTAAGCACTTACTATGTCCCAGGCACTGTAGCAAACTCTCGGGTAATCAGGTCATACACAGTCCTTGTCCCACATGGGGCTCACAGTCTAAGTAGGAGGGAGAATAGACATTTCCTCCCTATTTTACAGTTGAGGAAACAAGCACAAAGAAATTAAGTGACTGGCCCGAGGTCACAGAGCAGACGAGTGGCAGAGCCAGAATTGGAATCCAAGCCTTTTCTCAACCCTTATGTATAGTATATATGTGTAGTTGATTGAACCCTCAGTTTCATTTTTTTTAAGATTCCACTGCTTATGAATATTTATATGTCTGCCTCTCTCATTAGAGTGCAGAATGCTAGTAGACAGGGAATACGTCTTGTTTCTGCTTCTTCCTTTTATGTTTTTATGCCCCAAAAGCTTGTGGGTTCTCACCCCAGCCCCACATTATTTATGTCCATATCCCTACACTTTACTCCATTCCCTATCTGTAATTTATTTTATTGTGTGTCTCTCCTACAGATTGTATAGTCCTGGTAGGGAGGGATGGTGTCCACCACCTCTATTGTATTGTACTTTTGCAAGTGCTAAGTACTGTTCCCAGCATATTGTAAGTGCTCCATAAATACCATCCATTCAATTAAACATTTATTTAGCACTTACTGTGTGCAAAGCACTGTACTAAGTGCTTGGGAGAGCGAAGAAGAACAGAAGTGGTAGACATGCTTCCTGCCCACAATGACCTTACAGTCTAGAGGGGGAGACAGACATAAATCCGAATAAATAAATGAACGGAAGTGTTGGGGGGCTGAGGGAAGGGTAAATAAAGGGTGCAAATCCAAGTACAAGGGTGACACAGAAGACAGTGGGAGAAGAAATAAGGACCTAATTGGGGAAGGCCTCTTGGAGGAGAAGTGACTTTGACTTTGAAGTCGGGAGAACAATCGTCTGTAGGATACTGTTGGAGTTCCTCAAGGGTCAGTTCTCGGCCCTCTTCTGTTCTCCATTTACACTCACTCCCTCGGTGAACTCATTCGCTCTCACGGCTTTGACTACCATCTCTACGCAGATGACACGCAGATCTACATCTCCGCCCCTGTCCTCTCCCCCTCCCTTCAGGCTCGCATCTCCTCCCGGCTCCGGGACGTCTCCACCTGGATGTCGGCCCGCCACCTAAAACTCTACATGAGCGAGACTGAGCTCCTCATCTTCCCTCCCAAACCCGGTCCTCTCCCAGACTTCCCTATCACCGTGGATGGCACGACCATCCTTCCCGTCTCTCGGGCCCGCGATCTGGGTGTCATCCTTGACTCGTCTCTCTCGTTCACCCCACACATCCTATCCGTCACTGAGACCTGCCGGTTTCACCTCTACAATATCGCCAAGATCCGCCCTTTTCTCTCCACCCAGACGGCTACCTTACTGCTACGGGCTCTCGTTATATCCCGGCTAGACTACTGTGTCAGCCTTCTCTCTGACCTCCCTTCCTCCTCTCTCGCCCCGCTCCAGGCTATTCTTCACTCCGCTGCCCGGCTCATCTTCCTGCAGAAACGATCTGGGCATGTCACTCCCCTTCTTAAACACCTCCAATAGTTGCCTATCAACCTCCGCTCCAAACAAAAACTCCTCACTCTAGGCTTCAAGTCTCTACATCACCTTTCCCCTTTCTACCTCTCCTCCCTTCTCTCTTTCTACCGCCCACCCCGCACGCTCCGCTCCTCCGCTGCCCACCTCCTCACCGTCTTTCGGTCTCGCCTATCCCGCCGTCGACCCCCGGGCCACGTCCTCCCGCAGTCCCGGAACGCCCTCCCTCCTCACCTCCGCCAAACTGATTCTCTTCCCCTCTTCGAAACCCTACTTAAAACTCACCTCCTCCAAGAGGCCTTCCCAGACTGAGCTCCCCTTCTCCCTCTACTCCCTCTACCACCCCCCTCCACCTCTCTGCAGCTTAACCCTCTTTTCTCCCCATTTCCCTCTGCTCCTCCCCCTCTCCCTTCCCATCCCCTCAGCACTGTACTCGTCTGCTCAACTGTATATATTTTCATCACCCTATTTATTTTGTTAATGAATTGTACATCGCCTTGATTCTATTTAGTTGCCATTGTTTTTACGAGATGTTCTTCCCCTTGACTCTATTTATCGCCATTGTTCTCGTCTGTCTGTCTCCCCCGATTAGACTGTAAGCCCATCAAACGGCAGGGACTGTCTCTGTCCGTTGCCGACTTGTTCATTCCAAGCGTTTAGTACAGTGCTCTGCACATAGTAAGTGCTCAATAAATACTATTGAATGAATGAATGAATAGGATATGAAGGGGGAGGGCATTCCAGGCCAGAGGCAGGAAGTGGGCAAAAGGTTGGAGGCCAGATAGATGGGATTGAGGTTCAGAGAGCATTAGAAATTAGAATTAGTATTAGAAAAGCAAAGTGTGAAGACCGGGTTGTAGTAGAAAAGCAGCAAGGTGTGATAGAGTGCTTTGAAGTCGTTGGTAAGGAGATTTTGTTTGATGTGGAGGTGGATGAGAAACCCCTGGGGATTTTCTAGGAGTGGGGAAACATGGATTGAACGTTTCTGTAGAAAAATGATCCATCGGTTGATTCTGCTCAACTATCCAAAGGTTGTGACCCCTCAATTAGACAGTGGCTAATTCCCACTGGTTTACTCTTTACCAGCAGAGTACAGAGCTCTGTGCACAAAAAGCACTTAAAACAAATATTACTACTTATGAGTCAATCAAAGGTTTTTAGTACCTCATTTAGTGTTTAGTACAGTACTTCCCAGGTACTTAGTTCCCAAGTGCCTAGCATTGCATTCAATAAGTGCTCAATACATCCCAGCTCTGCCAAGTGTCTGCTCTATGACCTTGGGCAAATGACTTAACTTCTCTGGGCCTCAGTTACTGCATCTGTAAAATGTGGATTAAGACTGTGTCCATTCTGATTAGCTTGTATCTACCCCAGCACTTAGAACAGAGTTAGACACATAGTCGGAGCTTAATGAATACCAGCATTATTATTATCGTCATCATCATTATTAATATTATTAGTGCTACAGTTTGCATTTAGGGACTTCCTTCCTACCTATCACCCCTCTGTTCTGCACCCTTCCTCCCTCTCCCTTTCCTCCCCACCCCAAAGCCCCCAACCCCAAAATGATTCCCCCTGAGTAAATGGGATTTCCTCCTTTCTCCTGGGACATCAGTCATTCCTATAGATCTGTTGAGAATATTGTTTCCACCCTGGCCTGGCTAATGAACCTAAGGAAGAATCATCCACTTTGTGCTCAGGAGTTTTGAGATGAGCTAGACACGGCCCCTCCTATCACTGGTAAAACGTTTTGTAGGATTTTATTTGCCCCAGTAGGTGACGGAAGCTGGATTGTCATATTGATAGAGGAAAGGTTTGATGATAAAGCAGCGTGGCTCAGTGAAAAGAGCATGGGCTTGGGAGCATGGGTTCTAATCAAAGTCAGCTGTGACTTTGGGCAAATCACTTAACTTCTCTGTGCCTCAGTGACCTCATCTGGAAAATGGGGATTAAGACTGAGCCCCAAGTGGGACAACCTGATAACCTTGTATCCCCCGCAGCGCTTAGAACAGTGCTTTTCACATAGTACACACTTAATAAATGCCATTATTATTATTATTATTATTAAATGGGCCCCTGACAGATGGGATTATGGAAGCAAGGGAAGGAATTAAAGAGTTGGGTGAACAATGTTAATAATAATAATGATAATAATAATGAAAACTGTGGTATTTGTTAAGCGCTTACTTTGTGTTAGGCACTGTACTAAGCGCTGGGGTAGATACAAGATAATTGGTTGAATTTGGTCTCTGTCCCACATGGGGCTACCAGTCTTTATCCCCATTTGACAGATGAGGAAACTGGGGTTCAAAAAAGTTCATTCATTCATCCAAATGTATTTAGAGTCCTTACTGTGTGCGAAGCACTGTATTTGGGAGAAAACACTATAACAATAGATATATTTCCTGCCCACAAAGAGCTTACAGTTTAGAGGAAAAGCTTACTGTCTAGAGATGGCTGGCCTAAGGGCCCACGGCAAACAAGTGGCAGAGTCAGGATTAGAACTCAAGTCCTTCTGACACCCAGGCCAGTGCTCTATCCTCTAAGCTTTCGTGTTCTCCCTTCGTGCTAAATAGTGGTGACTTTGTCCTTCAGTTCCTCCACGGTATCAATTTTACAGTATCTGCTCTTGTTCCCTGAAAATGATTGATGAAGAACATAAAAACATAAGCAACATCTTTACTGTGTCAAACCAGTGGTCCATCCAGTCTCCCCTCCATTGACCCCAGAATACTTGGAAGAACTGAGGGATAGCCTCCCTCTATGATGTTAGTTCCAGTGAATATATAATTTTAAATTCCTGAATTTTTCCCCAGTAACCTGTCATTTATTTATTCATTCTTTCCTTCATTCAGTCGTATTTATCGAGTGCTTATTATGTGCAGGGCACTGTACTAAACTCTTGGAAAGTACAATTCAGCAACAAAGAGATGATCCCCGCCCACGACGGGCTCACAATCTAGAAGGGGGGAGACAGACATCAAAACAAGTAATCGGGCATCAATGGCATCAACGTAAATAAATAGAATTATAGATATTCATTCATTCATTCAATAGTATTTATTGAGCGCTTACTATGTGCAGAGCACTGTACTAAGCACTTGGAATGTATATACGCATCAGAACAAGTAAAAAGGTCCGGTGCCCATGAAAGCCATCACACCTTCCCTGGATTCGTAAATACCAGAAGCAGTAATCGTGGTGGTATGGGTTAAACCCTTACTATGTGCCAGTCACTGTACTAAACGCTGTGGTGGGTGCAACGAATCAGGTTAAATTAGCAATGCCATTTTGGTCAGACCTTTGAGCCATGCAATCCCATATTCCAGCTCTGACAGGGGTCAAAGACGCTTGAAGGAACTGCATAAAAATGGCTACTCTGGCCACTCACCCACCCACGGTGTTCGGGATGGACCTTTAAACCCCCCTAACCTTCCCCTCTCCATCTCCAAATCTGCCTTGAGTGACTCATTTTGGACTCCTTGTCCCATCTTCCCTCCAAATCCTTCTCACACCTCTTGGTATTTTCTGCATGCACAGTTTTCTTTGGGAACAAAGTCCATATGGTTGTCACCTGCTACGTGAAGCGTTTCTTTTGGTTGATGTGAACAGGGAGGTGAAAGGGATGCAATTTGCATAACAGGTGTTTGGTTGGATTCAGAAATTGTCTGAGCGTCCTATCGGTCCTACAGTCCCTAATAGAAGGAGTTCAATTACCACCCAACGTGGATTACCTCCCAACATGGCACCATCTACTACTGACATTCATGTAATATAACTATTCCCCCAACTCACAAATGCACCCGCACACCCAGGGGAAGCAGCATGGTGTAGATCACGGACCTGGGAGTCAGAAGGTAATGGGTTCAAAAACCGGCTCCACCACTAGTCTGTTGCATGACCTTGGCCAAGTCACTTCACTTCTCAGGGCCTCAGTGACCTCATCTGTAAAATGGAGATGAGACTGTGAGCCTACATTGGACAGGGACTGTGTCCAGCTTGGTTTACTTGTATCCACCCCACTGCTTAGAACGGTGCTCGTCACAGAGTAAGCCCTTAATAAATGCCATATTATTATTATTATTATTATCATTATTATTTATCTTTGCAGTCATGATGGAAGCATGGAAGTGGCTACAGCATTTTCCAGCCCAAGGGTCAACCCTCCCCAAACCACTGCTGTTCACAGGAGATTTTTTTTTTGTTGTTATTTACTTATTTTTTAAAAAGAAAACAAACTCTTGGCCACTCTTTGGCCAAGTGGACAATCTTTGGCCAAGTGGATAGATCATGGGCCTGGAAGTCAGAAGGTCGTGAGTTCTAATCCCAACTCCTCCACTTATCTGTTGTGTGACCTTGGGCAAGTCACTTCACTTCTCTGGGCCTCAGTTGCTACTTTGTGAAATGGGGATTGAAATGTGAGCCCCACATGGGACAGGGACTGCATCCAACACGATTTGCTTGTATCTACACCAGTGCTTAGAAGAGTGCTTGGCACATAGTAAGCACTTAACAAATACTATAATTATTATTAATTATTAATATTCTCCCTTCCACCAATCCCGAGGCTGAGGCTAGAGGTTCCGGAGTCTGGCAGGGAGACACTTGCTTTGATAATAAGTGATAATAATAATTACGGTATTTGTTAAGAGCTTACTATGTGCCAAGCACAGTGCTAAGCGCTGGGGCAGATACAAGGTAATCAGGTTGTCCATCATAGGGCTCACAGTCTTAATCCCTGAGAGCAGAGGAAGAAAGGGCTTCCCCACTCTAGATTGCTGCTCTGGAGCAGAGTTGAGGAAAACGCTCACATGCACACCTGAGTCCCCAGTAGACATATGGTAGAGAAACAACATGGCTTAGTGGATAAAACATGGGCCTAGGAGTCAGAAGGACCTGGGCTCTGCCACCTGTCTGCTGTGTGATCATGGGCAAGTCACTTCATTTCTCTGAACTCAATTCCCTCATCTGTAAAATGGGAATTAAGAGTGTGAGCCTCTGGTGAGACAGGATTGTGTCCAACCTGATTAACTTGTAACTCCCCCAGCACTTAGAAGAGTGCTAGGTATATAGAAAGCACTTGACAAATACCATAATTAAATACCATTAGACAACTCATGTCCTCCATTCCA
Organism: Ornithorhynchus anatinus; assembly: GCF_004115215.2. NCBI lineage: Eukaryota > Metazoa > Chordata > Mammalia > Monotremata > Ornithorhynchidae > Ornithorhynchus > Ornithorhynchus anatinus. The sequence goes on along the minus strand of NC_041729.1, from coordinate 100,285,289 downwards.
TGCAACCACAGTCAGGTTAGTTCACTTCCTCCCTCTTTCCCAGCATCGTCCCCTGGCCCAATGATGAGGTGACCTTATAATTTAAACATTGGAGACGGGTGATCATGAGCCACTATGTACAGCAATTTAACACCTCATCAGTCAATCAATGTCATATTTGTTGAGGGCTTACTGAGGGCCAAGCACTATACTGTGCACTTGGGAGGTACAGTATACACCTTGAAAGATTTTGTCTGACGTGTTATAGTGCAAAATGCACCAATCCATTGGAAAACCCTTTGCACTACCACCTTCTAGCTAAAATACCCCTTTGTCCTCGTGTTTTGGGACTTGGAGGAAAGTAATTCAGTTTCACTTTGATTTCAAACCTATCCCAGCCCCATAGCATATACATATGTATCTGTATTTTCTTTCTTTCTCTTTCTTTCTTTCTTTCTTTCTTTCTTTCTTTCTTTCTTTCTTTCTTTCTTTCTTTCTTTCTTTCTTTCTTTCTTTCTTTCTTTCTTTCTTTCTTTCTTTCTTTCTTTCTTTCTTTCTCTTTCTTTCTTTCTTTCTTTCTTTCTCTCTCTCTCTCTCTCTCTCTCTCTCTTTCTTTCTTTCTTTCTTTCTTTCTTTCTTTCTTTCTTCTTTCTTTCTTTCTTTCTCTCTCTCTCTCTTCTTTCTTTCTCTCTCTCTCTCTTTCTTTCTTTCTTTCTTTCTTTCTTTCTTTCTTTCTTTCTTTCTTTCTTTCTTTCTCTCTTTCTCTCTCTCTCTCTTTCTCTCTCTCTTTCCCTCTCTCTCTTTCTTTCTCTCTCTCTCTCTTTCACCCTTCCTTCCTTCCTTCCTTCCTTCCTTCCTTCCTTCCTTCCTTCCTTCCTTCCTTCCTTCCTTCCTTCCTTCCTTCCTTCCTTCCTTCCTTCCTTCCTTCCTTCCTTCCTTCCTTCCTTCCTTCCTTCCTTCCTTCCTTCCTTCCTTCCTTCCTTCCTTCCTTCTCACCCCCACTAAACAGTGAGCTCGTTTAGTGCAGGGAAAGTGTCTATTTGTTCTTGTATTGTACTCTCCCAAGTGCTTATATGGTACTTTGCATACAGTAAGTTCTCAATAAATACAATTGAATGAAGGAATGAATCTCAACCTTCTGGTCTCCCTAGATCGGAGAGTTTTTACTTTTTCTGCCGATCCTCAGACAGTGGCCCTACATTCTGTCTGTAGCCTTTATTCAGGCTGCTTCTTGCTGCTTTAACTCCTTTGTCTGAGTAGAAATTGCTTTGGTTCCCAGAAGCTCTGGAGAGGCAACAGATCCTAGTAGTATTTAATTTAAAGTAAGTGATGCATTAGTATTTATTCACTTGTAGCATGCACATTTTATTTAAACTCTGGCTTTTCCCATATGACTCCTAATTAAAACAAGGTCATGGAAGTATTTCTTATTGGTATGGTTTGTTTTTTATAGTGTCTTTTTAAAACTTACTGTGTACGAGGCACTGTATTAAGGCCTGGGGTAGATACAAGATAATCAGGTTGGGTCCATTTTCCACATGGAGTGTACAGTTGTAGTCTTCATTTTACGGATTAGATAACTGAGGCGCAAAGTGAGTGAAATGACTTCGCCAAGGTCATAAAGCAGAGAGGTGGTGGAGCTTGGAGACTGTAAGCCGGTCAAAGGGCAGGGACTGTCTCTATCTGTTACCAATTTGTACAATCCAAGCACTTAGTACAGTGCTCTGCACATAGTAAGTGCTCAGTAAATACTACTGAATGAACCCAGGTCCTTCTGCCTTCCAGGTCTGTGTTCTATCCACTAGGCCATGCTGCTTCTTTTTTCTTGAATAATAATGATGGTATTTGCTAAGCGCTTACTATGTGCCCAGCACTGTTCTTAGTGCTGGAGTAGATACAAGGTTGTCAGGTTGTCCCAGTGGGGCTCACAGTTTTCATCCCCACACAATCTCTGATCAAATTCTTCCTTCTCAGATCATGTATATTCAGCAGCCATTCTTAGAACTTACTCTCTCTTATATTCATTTAACAAATATCACGGTTATTATTATCATTTTTGATGGTATTATTATTTATCTCTTGATCCTGCTTCTACTATTTGTAAATAACTTGCATTTGTCAGTCTCCTTCTCAGAATGTCAGCTCTTTGAGGGGCAGGAACTGAGTCTCTTGCTCTACTGTATTCTTCCCAGTGCTTGCTACAACATTTCACATTCAGTGTGGTGCTCTTATTAGTCAATATTATTGATCATTTTATTGATTGAATAAAGAAGTGCTCCAGATCTTCATGAAGCCACCACTCAGCCCTCTCACAAAAGTATATGGTTAGGCTTCAGTGGAAGGATTAATGGAAGTGAGGGCGTGTGGTGGAAAATTACTGAAAATTAGGAGGAGGTGGACTTGCATCAGAAACCCTTCACTTTTCCATGGTATTTGTAAGAACTCACTATGTGCCAGGCACTGATTTAAGCACTGGGGTGTATTAAAGTTAGACAGAGTCTATGTCCCACATGGGGGCTCACAGCCTTAATCCCCATTTTATAGATGAGGTAACTGAGGCACAGAGATGTGAAGTGACTTGTCCAAGGTCACACAGCAGAGGAGTTGGGATTAGATCCCAAGTCAGTCGATCATAGTTATTGAGTGCTTACCGTGTGTGGAGAACTGTACTAAGCACTTGGGAAAGTACATGGGGAAGCAGCATGGTGTAGAGGATAGAGCACAGGTCTGGGAATCAGAAGGTCATGGGTTCTAATTCCACTCCAACACTTGTCTGCTTTGTGGCCTTGGGCAAGTCACTTCCCTTCTCTTTGCCTCAGTTCCCTCATCAGTAAAATGGAGATTGAGACTGTGAGCCCAGGTGGGACGGGGACTATGTCCAACCCGATTTGCTTGCATCCATCCCAGTGCTTAGTTGAATGCCTGACACACAGTAAGCAGTTAACAAATGCCACAATTATCATGATTATTATCATGACGAATATAACAGTAAACAGACACATTCCCTGCCCACAGCGACTAAAGGTATAGAGGGGGTGACCCACATTAATATGAATAAATAAATTACAAATACGTACATAAGTTCTGAGGGGCTAGTGGGGAGGATGAATAAGGGGAGCAAGTCAGCGCAACACAGAAGGAAATGGGAGAAGAGGAAAGGAGGGCTTAGTCAGGGAAAGCTTCTTGGAGGAGATGTGTCTTTAATAAGGCTTCGAAGTGGGGGAGAGCAATTGTCTGTCGGATATGAAGAGTGAGGCGTTCCAGGCCAGAGGCAGGACATGGGAGAAATGTTGGTCCCCACGTTCTTTCAGTTAGGCCACGCTCCTTCGCTACTTGACCCTTCCTTCTCTTCTTTCCATGGAAAACCTTAAGATGCTTCATACGGGGCTCGGAGATGTGATTCAAGAGCTTTTGAAACAGTGGTGCTGTAGTTTCCTTTAGCACATCCACCCTTCTTTCAGGTTGTTTCCAATCCCAACTTTTACCTCAATTAAACTTCTACATCTGAGACACATTAATTAGGAACAGAGAGACCTGGAGGTACTTTGTGCAAACGTCTCAAATCACTTTTCAGATATTGTCTTTGCTCTCTTTCACCCTAAGGTTTTACCCCTAGCGTTTAGAATGACATTTAATCTATATGGCTTATTCCTCTAACTCTTAGTTCATCACCTTTCAGCATTTCATACTTTGTAAAAAAAAAGCCATCTGATACAGACTGAGTTTCTAAACAGTCTTGTGATTCTTAAGAGCTCGGGTCTGGAAGCGTAAACTTTGCCAAGGAAGAACACTCTTGAAATATCCAAGTTTTTAGCTAATTTGGCTCAGAATTTAGACTGCACGGAGCTTAAATGGGTTCTAAATAGGTCGTAAAGATTTTTTTTCTCCTTTCCTTTCCTAATAATGATCAGTTTAGCCTTCGCAGCTAAAGAAACCTTTCAACAGAGGTGAGGACAGTGGAATTAGAAGGATGAGTGTGTGCTCCAGGGCAGAATTTGTTCAGCCCAAGCAATTAGTGAACTAACTGATTGGTGTTTTATGCCCTCCACTGTGACTTCTCTGGGTGAAATTGCAAGGTACCCTACAGCATTTTTGATGTGTGTGTGTCTGTGTATGTTAGTGTTTGTGTTACATCCCATTTTTAAAATGCTCAGGACTGATGTCAATGAAGGAAAAAGGGGAGACGGCAGATAAAATGTCAACCCAACCCCAGAAACTTCTTCACGTTCCCACTCCACTCCCACATCCTCAATTTCTACTGTGAAAGAACTCACGGAAAGAAAGGAATAGTCTACTCCTGTTTATCAAAAACTCCTTATAGGCTGCAGCAAAGCCTGAATGAGTCATCAGGCCATTTCAAAAGATGGTATAAGACATGTTCCCAGGAATACACATTTCTCTTGAAATTGGGACCCGTAATTGCTGAATGAACCAAGACTAGAGGCCGTCTCTGTTTAGCAGGAGCAAATGCTCATTAGCATGTAGGTGCCATTGTTGTTCTTATAGTTGAGAAGCAGCGTAGCCTCGTGGATAGAGCAGAGGTCTGGGAGTCAGAAGGAACAGGGTTCTAGTACTAGCTCTGCCATTTCTCTGCTGTGTCACCTTGGACAAGCCACTTCACTTCTCTGGGCCTCAGTTATGTCATCTGTAAAATAGGGATTGAAACTGTGAGCCCCACGTGGAAGATGGATTAAGTTCAACCTGATTACCTTGTATCCACCCCAGCATTTTGAACAGTGCCTGGCACATGTAAGGGCTTAACTGTTTTTTTTTTTTCTTTTTGGAGAAGCAGCATAGTGAAGTGGATAGAGCACGGATCTGGGAGTCAGAAGGTCATGGGTTCAAATCCCAGCTCTGCCACTTCTCTGCTGTGTGACCTTGAGCAAGTCACTTCACTTCTCTGTGCCTCAGTTACCTCATCTGTAAAATGGGGATTGAGAGGGTGAGCCCCATGTGGGTCAGATTGTTCCAATCCATTTTGCTTGTATCTATCCCAGTGCTTAGTACAGAGCTTGGTATATAGTAAGCGCTCAACAAATACCACTATTAATATTACTATTCTACTGATTTGCACTGGTACCATTGTAGGTGAACAGACTCAGGTCAGTGCCATTGGATTACATATGCGATGCCACATTCAAGACACTAATGTTCGAGGGTGGAAACTGCGTCACACACATTTGTCCACTATCATTTCACAGACTCTGGTTTTGCTGTTTATCGAGAGGCTCGGTCCCTAATAGAAATTTATATAATCCCTTTAAGTCACCAGAAGACTGTAGCCATTCATTTGGTAACATGCAATTCTTTCCCAGTGAGATGGAGTTGCACTGGCTCACGGTGTTATAGAGACGGCTCTGCCCACGGTCTATCATACATCGTTCGTGGGGCTAGTGATGGAGGTTGAAAGAAGTATCCTGGATACATTTATATAAACAAGCTATTCATGCCAGAGGGTCTGTGGTTTTCTGTCATTTTAGTTTGACTCTATTGATTGCCATTGTTCTTGTCTGTCCGTCTTCCCCGATTTGACTGTAAGCCCGTCAAACGGCAGGGACTGTATCTGTTGCTGACTTGTTCATTCCAAGCGCTTAGTATAGTGCTCTACACATAGTAAGCGCTCAATAAATACTATTGAATGAATGAATAGTTTAATCTCGATTTTCATGACTATGAGTCACCCTGTTCAGAAGAGAAAGGGCCACCCTACAGTTGAGCTTTATTATAGTTCTGGTGTTGGTCTCCACTGACAGGAGGCAGAAGTATTTTTCTTTGCCCTCTGGGTATAAAGTCCTCTCCCAGGAACTGGGTAAAGGCTCAAGAAAGTACAAAAGGATTTGGATAAATCCAGGGATGAACAGTCCACGCTGTGCCACCAAGAAGAACAGTTAGGGATGGAGGGGACTATTAGCTCCTTGTGGGAAGAGTTAATTCATTCATTCATTTATTCAATTGTAATTATTGAGTCCTTACTGTGGGCAAAGCACTGTAGCAAGCTTGGGAGAGTACAGTACTCCAATAATCAGGCATATTCTCTCCCACAACGAGCTTACAGTCTGGAGGATCAATTCCGTTGTTGTTTTTTTAAAAGTGTTTGTTAACCACTTACTACGTTCCAGGTACTATACTAAGTTCTGGGGTAGATGCAGTTCAGGTCCCACATGGGGTTCACAGTGTTAATCCCTATTTCACAGATGAGGTGACTGAGGCATAGAGAAGCTAAGTGACTAACCTAAGGTCACACAGCAGGCAAGTAATGAGTAGTGCTGGGGTTAAAACCCAGGTCTTCTGACTCCTAAGCCCGTGCTCTTTCCATTAGGCCACACTGCTTCTTGTGTTCTCTTCCAAGGGCTTAGTAAAATGCTCCGCAAACAATTAGCATTCAGTAAAGGCCATTGATTTGTTGACTGATTGAGTTAGGAGTGTCAGATAGCCCATCCCTAAGCTTTTTTTTTAACGGTACCTGTTAAGCACTTACTATGTGCCGGGCACTGTATTAAGCATTAGGCTAGATACAAGATAATCAGATGTGACACAGCCCATGTCCTACATGGAACTCACAGTCTTAATCTCCATTTCCTACCTTTGAGACACTTCTACTCTAGTGGAAGAAAGAAGCAAGTACAATTTACCTCACCCTTAAAATAACCAAAAAATCAAGAGTCGCAAGCATACAATCATCATTTACAGGATAACATGCATGTCTTGAGTGGTTACTATTTTCAATATTGCTATTATCGGGGACTGCTATTATTGTCTTAAAATGAACAAAGATCTGTCAGTCCCCAAGGGTCAGGGACCAAGTCCAATTCCAGTCAATGGTGTTTAATGGAGCGCTTACTGTGTGCAGGGCACTTATTAAGCATTTGGGAGAGTACAATATAACAGAGTTGATAGGCACATTCCCTACCGAAAACGAGCTTACAGTCTAATGGAACTGCGTGTCTCTGCAAATGGGAAATGCTTAATAAAACAATACTATGACTGAGTAGCCTGAAGGCCACTTCATGGTTAGTCTCTCTTGGATCCCAAGAGTTCTGGCAGAGATCATAAGAACCTGTCTGTGGGTGTCTCTCTTTCTTTTTCTCTTTCTCTCTCTCTCTATCTCTCCCTCTCTCTCTGTCTCTCTCCTTTCTCCCCCCCTCCACCCTTTACCTCTTCATTTAGGATAAAAAAATTAAGAAATACTACGACATCACATCTTATGTCAGCTCCTCAACAGCACAAGTTGAGACTTATTCATGCGTTCAAACATATTTAGTGAATACTTACTCTGTGCAAAACACTGCACTATGTGCTTTTACTAATGTGTATCTTCATTCATCCATTCAGTCTTATTTATCGAGTGCTTACTGCGTGCAGAGCACTGTACTAAGCACTTGGAAAGTACAATTCAGCAAGAATCCCTGACAAGCAAGGGGCTCGCAGTCTAGAAGGCGGGGAGACAGACATCAAAACAAGTAAACAGGCATCCATAGCATCAATATGAATAAATAGAATAATAGACATGTCCACCTCATTAATAAAAGGAATAGAATAATAAATATGTACATATATAAACAAGTGCTGTGAGAGGGGAGGGGGTAGAGCAGAGGGAGGGAGTCGGGGTGATGGGGAGGGGAGGAGAAGCAGAAGAAAAAGGGGGTTCATTCTGGGAAGGCCTCCTGGAGGAGGTGAACTCTCAGTAGGGCTTTGAAAGGGAGAAGAGAGTTAGTTTGGCGGCAGTGAGGAGGGAGGGCTTCCAAGCCAGAGGTAGGACATGGGGTGGGGCCGACAGTGGGACAGGAGCGAACGAGGCCCAGTGAGGAGGTGAGCGGTGGCAGAGGAATAATAATGTTGGTATTTGTTAAGCGCTTACTATGTGCCGAGCACTGTTCTAAGCACTGGGGTAGACATAGGGGAATCAGGCTGTCCCACGTGGGGCTCACAGTCTTAATCCCCATTTTACAGATGAGGGAACTGAGGCACAGAGAACTTAAGTGACTTGCCCACAGTCACACAGCCGACAAGTGGCAGAGCCGGGATTCGAACTCATGAGCTCTGACTCCAAAGCCCGTGCTCTTTCCACTGAGCCACGCTGCTTCTCAATGGAATGTCTGGGCTGGACTCTAGAAGGAGAGAAGGGATGTGAGGTGGGAGGGGGCAAGTACCATATTCTGCAATCAGTAGGTAATCATTTCAGTCCTCTGCACAGATAATACTCTCTGTATAGTGCTCTGTTCATATTAAACCATTGACTAATGGCACCTACTAGGCAGTTAATATTTATTTAGAAGATGCTTAACTTCCCCTCTAAAATATCTAAATATCTAAAATATTGTTTCAGAGATCCTTCTTTATTCTTTAGGTGAAATACAGACTGTAACCCTACTCACCTACATTCATCATATCGTTCTTTCTATATAGCTGTAATTTATTATGTCTGTCATGAATCATATCTATAATTCATTCATATTAATATGTCTCCCCATCAAGACCGTAAGCTTCTTGTGGGCAGGGAACGCGTCTACCAACTCTGTTACAATGTACTCTCCCAAGCGCTTAGTAGACTGCTTTCCATACAGAAAGCGCTCAGTGAATACGAGTGACCGATTGATCGATTTGTCACAGACATGGTACGATTGCCCCTTGAGCAATGACCTACCTGTAGTTTCAGAGAGTTTTGGATGCGATAGCTGTGATCTTTGTAAAATAGCCCACTATCTATCCCATTTACCCTATAGGACCAAGGCTGCCCTTTGTAGAATTTATTTCCTTCAGTGCCATGCCCAGACCTGTAGGATTTTTACACATTTTGTGATCTCTCTCTCTCTCTCTCGTTTCATTATAGCTGGTGTTTTGGGGTACCCCTGCGGTGTGAACATCTGCCCAAGTGCAGGTTATTTTATTGTATAAAAAGATATTATTTAGGACGTGGTGGGTTGCTAGTGTGAGCTTTTCCTTTTCGATTTTCTTATTGATTCATGCTGCTCTTTACTTCCTCACTGGTGGGCTTTTCCTGCAGTACTGCTGGTTGGAAGCAAGCTTGTTTGGCATTTCCTTGAAATCAGTAAAGCCTCTAAACATAGCCCTAGAGCAACATTGGCAACCAGGAACTTGAGACAGCATAGCCTAGAGGAACGACACAGGCCTAGGAGACAGAGGATCTGGGTTCTAATTCTGGTTCCATCCTTTGTCTGTTGTGTGGCCTTGGGCAAGTCACTTCACATCTCTGTACCTCCATTTCCTCATCTGTAAAATGGGGATCGAAAGCCTGTTCTCCCTCCGACTTAGGATGGGAGCCACATGTGGGACAGGGATGGTGTCCGACCTGATTATCTTATCTACCCCAGTGCTTAGTACAGTGCTTAGTGCTCTAAATGCTTCACAGATACCATAAAAAATATTATTATTATTATTATGAACCTGGAGCAGAACACTCAGTATCAGTGTCAGTACAAACGCTATTAATTGTGGGACTCCTGTGGTACTGTACAAGACATTTTAAAACAGGCAGAGTAATAATAATAACAACAATAATGATATTTGTTAAGCACTTACTCTGTGCCAGGCAATGTTCTAAGTGTTGGTGTAAATACAAGATAATTGGGTTGGGCACAGTCCCTGTCTCACTGAGGACTCCCCATCCTAATCCCCACTTTACAGATAATAATGTTGGTATTTGTTAAGCGCATACTATGTGCCGAGCACTGTTCTAAGTGCTGAGGTAGATACAGGGTAATCAGGTTGTCCCGTGTGAGGCTCACAGTTAATCCCCATTTTACAGATGAGGTAACTGAGGCACAGAGAAGTTAAGTGACTCGCCCACAGTCACACAGCTGCCAAGTGGCAAAGCTGGGATTCGAACTCATGACCTCTGACTCCCAAGCCCGGGCTCTTTCCACTGAGCCACGCTGCTTCAATGAGGGAACTGAGTCACAGAGAAATGGACTGATTGACCAAAGTCACACCTGGACCGGGATTAGAACCCAGCACCTTCTGACTCCCAGGCCTGTGCTCTATCCATTAGGCCACACTGCTTCAATACAAGATGCTGCTTCAGTAAAAGATGCGCCTAAGCAGCGTGGCTCAGTGGAAAGAGCCCGAGTTTGGGAGGCAGAGGTCGTGGGTTCTAATCCTGCCTCTGTCACATGTCAGCTGGGTGACGTTGGGCAAGTCACCTCACTGGGCCTCAGTCACCTCATCTGTAAAATGGGGATTAATGCCGTGAGGCCCACGTGGGACAACATGATGACCTTTAATCTCCTCCAGTGCTTGGCACATAGTAAGCGCTTGACAAATACCATCATTATTATTGAGAAGCACCGTGGTTTAGTGGAAAGAGTCTGGGCTTGGGAGTCAGAGGTCATGGATTCTAATCCCGCCTCTGCCACTTATCAGCTGTGTAATTTTGGGCAAGTTGCTTTACTTATCTGTGCCTCAGTTCCCTCATCTGGAAAATGGGGATTAAGACTGTGAGCCCTGTGTGGGACAGCCTGATTATGTTGTTATCTATCCCAGTGCTTAGAACAGTGCTTGGTACATAATAAGTGCTAAACAAATGCCATCATTATCATTATTATTTCTTGGGAGAAACCGAACACCTACATTAATGAATTGGCCATAGTTAAGAGTAAGATGTGAAAAAAACCCAGTGAATTAGCTGATCATTCAATTTGTAAACATTCAAATGTAGGATTGCTGATGAGAGGCATAAATAAATGGATGGTGGGATTAATCAGGGAAGGGGCTATTGGAGGAGTGACACTTCTGAGGCTTTTGAAGGAAGGGAGGAGGGAAATCAATCAGTGAGCGCTCTTTAGTGTTTGCTGTGTGCAGAACACTGTACTTAGCACTTGGCAGAGGACAATTCATTTGGTAGACATGTTTAGCAAGTAAAGAACATTGGAAATCTATTTTGGCTCATTGGAATGTCTTTGGTTACATGTGCAGAGACTCTGCATTTCATAACGGTTCCCACCACTCACACTTAGAGCTCCACATTCAAAAGATTGAAAGGTTAGTGATTTATTTTTCATCACCCAAAATACTGTGTCCTGAGATATTCCAACTATTTTCCTGAACCATTAATTCTTCCTCATCCTATTTTTAGACAGAACCATCTTTTCAGTTAAGAACTCTTCTCTTGACTTCCACATCAAACTTCATTATGTTGAAAATGAGTCACAGGGTGGCTCTGATTCAGCATGAAACGGGTCAAATTCAATTAGTGGTATTTATTGAGCAGTTACTGTGTATAAAGTACTGTACTAAGTGTTTGAGAAAGAACAATACAAGAAAAGTATTATTAGTAGTAATAAAAATAATAACTGTGGTATTTAAGTGCATACTATGTGTCAAGCACTGTATTAAGCATTGGAGTAGATGCAAGATAATCAGGTCTCACATGAGGCTCACAGTCCAAGTAGGAATAAGAATATGTATTGAGGGAACTGAGGCACAGGGAAGTTAGGCGACTTGACCAAGGTCACACAGCAGGCCGGTGGCAGAGCTAGGATTAGAACCCAGATCCGTTGACTCTCAGGCATGTGCTCTTTTCATTAGGCCACGCTGTCCCCAAGAAGCTTACATTCTTCAGCTTATCTTCTCCCATTTGCTGTGTTTCATTATCCTACCACAGCAAAAATTGCCAAGACTTCAAAGTAGAATGTGCTTCTATAATTTGCAGAAAAGTGCTTTTCAAATGAACAAGTGAGATGTTTTAAGACTGCAATAAAATACAAGCAGGCATCATTGCTGGAATGCAGTCAGCACCAGCTTGGGAAACATCTGTATTTATGATAATGAATGCATGGCTGTATATTTAGTGCAAGGTGAAATATTTACTTATGTTGTTCTAGTCTAGAATTTGTGGACTTTGAGCCTAGCCATATATGCTTTATTCTTAGCAAATATTTTAACTTTTAATTAACCTATGGACCACTGGCCATATCCTTATTGAATTGTCCAAATGGGGTTAAGGAGCCTTTAACAGTACCTCCAAATATTTAGGTGAGTATTTCACCTATTTGATTTTAAACTTTTGTGGTCAGGAACACTGTCTTCTACTTCTATTTTAATAATTATAATAATAATAATGTTGGTATTTGTTAAGCACTTACAATGTGCAGAGCACTGTTCTAACCGCTGGGGTAGATACAGGGTAATCAGGTTGTCCCACGTGAGGCTCACAGTTAATCCTCATTTTACAGATGAGGCCAACTGAGGCACAGAGAAGTGAAGTGACTTGCCCAAAGTCACACAGCTGACAAGTGGCGGAGCAAGGATTCGAACCCATGAACTCTGACTCCAAAGCCCGGGCTCTTTCCACTGAGCCACGCTGCTTTACTATTTAACGCAATGTCCTGCACATAGTAGGGGCCTGATGAATACTACTGATGCAGTATATTAGAAGTAAGAACAGATAGTGGTCCAGATAATGGAATTCTGGAACTCTCAGCAACCTAGGGGAGAGTAATAAGCGAGTGATGTGTGAAATGCCCCAATGTTGTATGCACACAAGAGTTGTGGGCTTTTTTTTTGTTTCTTGCAGCACTTCTCTGTTCTACTAGAAGGTGACTTGTCTCCTACATTTGGTAATCAGTGGTATTTACTGGATGATTACTGTGAGCAGAGTACTTCATGATTACTATGAAGTTGGGAGATTATGATACAACAGAGTTGATAGACAAGATCCTTGCCCTTGAGGATCTTACAGTCTAGCGGAGGAGACATTAAGTGGAGAAGCAGTGTGGCCCAGTGGATAGAGCAAGGACCTGAGATTCAGAAGGACCTGGGTTCTAATCCTGATTCTGCCTCTTGTTCGATTAGACTGTGAGCCCGTCAATGGGCAGGGATTGTCTCTATCCGTTGCTGATTTGTACATTCCAAGCACTTAGTACAGTGCTCTGCACATAGTAAGCACTCAATAAATACTATTGAATGAATGAATGTTTTTTGATCTTGGGCAAGTCACCTCACTTCTGTGTGCCTCAATATGTCTTCTCTAAAAATGTGGATTAAGACTCTGAGCTCCATGTGAGAAAGGAACTATGTCCAACTTGACCAATTTGTATCTACCCCAGTCCTTTAGTACAGTGCCTGGCACATAGTAAGCGCTTAACAAATACCGCAACTATTGCATTAATATAAAGTACAAAATAGGGGAAGCATCAGAGTATAAGGATATGTATATAAGTGCTGTGGGAGTTGGGGTGGAGTAATTATCAAAGAGCTCAAAGGGTACTTTCCCCAGTGCATAGGTGATGTAGAAGAGAGGGAGAATAGAATGTGTAAATAAAAGACTAGTCAGGGATGATTCTTGGGGGCGATGTGATTTTCGGTAGGGCTTTGAAGATGGGGAAACCTGTGGTCAGTTGGATATAGGGGGAGGGAGTTCAGAGAGGGTGTGAGCAAATGGTCTGTCTGCACCAAGAGAGGTGAGATTGAGGCACAGTAAGTAGGTTAGTGTTAGGAAAGCCAAATGGACCCACTGGGTGTTAGTAGGAGAAGAGTGAAGTTACGTAGGAGGGAAAGACCTGATAAAGTGCCTTGAAATTGACTGCGAGGAGTTTCTGCCTCTCTCATTCAACCTGCGTAATCAGTCTGTCGCTAAATCCCATCAGTTTTACCTTCCTGACATCTCTAGAATACACCCCTTTTTCACCATCCAAACTGCTACCATGCCGATCCAAACACTTATTATACTCTGCCTTAACTATTGCATTAGCTTGCTCGCTGACCTTCCTGCCACCTGTCTCTCCCTCTTTCAGTCTTCACTCTGCTGCTCATTTGATTTTTCTAAAAAAAGTTCATCCCACTCCTCCCCACACCTCAGAAACCTCGAGTGATGAACCGTCGATCTCCACCTCAACCAGAAACTCTTTATCATTAGCTTTAATCAACTTGTCGATCAATAGTATTTATTAAAAGCATACTATGGGCAGAGCACTGTATTAAACACTTGGGTGAGTACAATACAGAACAATGACATTTTCCGTGGCCCAAACTAGCTTATGGTCTAGAAGGATAGAAATACATTAATATGAATAAATAAGTAATTATAATATATAATTTAAATGTATGTACATAAGTGTGGTGGAGTGAATATCAACTGTCTAAAAGACACAGATCCAAGTGCACAGGCAAGGTAGAAGGGAAAACAAGCCAGGGAAAACAGGGCTTAATCTGGAAAGACCTATTGGAGATGTGACCTTAACAAGGTTTTGAAGGTGGAGAGAGTGGTTTTCTGGCATATGTGGAGTGGGAGGGAGTTCCAGACTAGGGGGAGGACGTGGGAAAGGGATCAGCCGTAAAACAGATGATATCGAGGCACAGTGAGTAAGCAAGGGCTAGAGGAGTGGAGCGTGTGGGCTGTAGTAGTAGATTAGTGAGGTGAGGTAGGATGGGGTGAGTTGATTGAGTCCTTTAAAACCAACGCTAACGGTAAGGCATTCAATCAACTCTCCCCCTCTCACTTTACCTCACTAATTTCCTACTCTGCCCCAGTCCACGAAGTTTTTTCTTCTAATGTCAAGCTGCAAAACTTATTTTATCGTCAATCTCCCCCACTTGAGTGTGTGCTGTTTTGGGCAGTGACCTGATCTACCAACTCCATTGTATTTTACTGCCCTAAGTGCTTAGTGCAGTGGTCTGCACAGAGTAAAAACTTGGGTAGAGATTGTCTCTATCAGTTGCCGAATTGTACTTCCCCAACGCTTAGTACAGTGCTCTGCACACAGTAAGCGCTCAATAAATATGATTGAATGAATGAATAAATACCTTGATTATTTGATTGATTGATGCAGAGAGGGATGGGTTTTGGAGGACTCGGTAAGGCTTGCACAGAACGATTTTTTTTAGAAAAATAATCCCGATAGTAGAGTGAATTACCGACTGGAGAGGGGAAAAGGAAGAGTTAGAGAGGTCAGCTAGGATTTTGTAGTCGAGACAGAATATGTATATGAATGGAGTATTTGAATTGTCATGAGAGAGAAAGGAAGGTTCCTCTGATGAGAACATGGGCTCAAGGAGGATGTTACAGGATGGAGAGGAAGGGGTATATATATATATATCTAGATCAAGGAGAAACATTCTGATGAGTCTGAAAATCCTGGGTCTATGAAATCCTTTCCAGCTCTGGAAGGATCAGACGCATGTGGAATTCATACCCGTTTCTGAACAAGGCTCATTTGCTTGGTATTTGGGTGTTCCAAGCCCCTGGGAGGTATGTTCAGAGTCAGCCAATCGCACAGCACCAAGCAGGCAGCTTTTATTTTGTCTGACTCATGACTAATCACACAAGAAAAGGAAAGAGCTCCTCACCTCTGAATTCATAATATGACAAATCCACCAGAAAGCAAGATTTAAAATGTTCCCCCAGGCCTACACGCGGGTCTTGGCTGCACCCAGAACCCTCTCTGGGACACTAATTATTTTGGAAGGGATGGTTTGCCATTGTGTAGCCAAATATGCTGCCCTAGCCACAACATGGCAGTATTCTGACATTAAAAAATGCACCTCATCACGATTCCATGCACCATTATATAACTCAACTAATTCCAAAGTAACAGACTGGAGTTGCCTGTGGTATTGCCAGTGTCTTTAGGGAACTTGGTAAGCAGTTAGAAAGTGTTTCTTTTAAATCCTTTTCCTTAATCATGCAGTCTGTTAACCTTCTAAACCATGTGGGGGAGGCAGTGTGGTCTAACAGGAAGAGCATGGGTCAGGGAGATAAGTGATCTGGGAAACAGCGGTAGGGGAATGAACACAGGCCTGGGAGTCAGAAAACCTAGGTTCTAATTCTGGACTCTGCCATTTATCTGCTGTGTAGCCATGGGCTAGACACTTCACTTCTCTGTACCTCAGTTTCCTCAACTGTAAAATGGGGATGAAATACCTTTTCTCCGTCTCTGAGCTCTGTGTGGAACAGAGACTCTGACTAATCTAATTAGTTTGTATCTACCCCAGTGTTTAGAATAGTTCTTGACACATAGTAAGAATTTAACAAATGACATCATTTTCATAGTTATTATTTCTGTTATTATTATTCCATTCCCAGATTTGTCCCATCCTTGCCTTAGACATGACACTTTGAATTCCCTCTGGACCTGAGTTTCCTCAGTTGTAAAATGGGGCTAATCGTAATCCTTGTCTCTCCCTTTCTGACCTGGCTCTTGGGGGATAAAATGAGAAAAGAGATGTGAAAGGACTTTGGCAAGATAAAAACGTGATGCAGATTCCAAGTTCTTTTTTTTATGATTTGAGGAAAGAAAAGTCAAAGTGTCCTTTTCCAAGAAGATCCTCTCCATTTTCTGACTCTACAAGAGAAGCTAGGACATTAACTATCCAACAGGAATTCATGCGGTCGCTTCTCAACAGTGATCTACATGTCAAGGAAGAGACTAAACTTTGGCCACAAGAACCCCTGACATATAAACCCCTGAAAATGGGGAAAAAATATTGCCAGTGGTGGAGCCGGAATTAGAATTCAGATCCACTTACTCCCAGACCCATGCTACCTCTATGCCACACTGCTTTTCAGTCTGAATTGTACCCAAAGGGTTCACTTGGGCTTTAAACCGAAACAGACCACCTGGGTCTAAATCCAGTATTCCAGGATGGAATTGGTGTTTCTAAATATTTCCATTCCCTCCGCTTGATTTCCTGAGAAAAGGAGAGATCAGAGAGAGACCCAGGAGGCTCTGGAAATCCAGGCCCCCAACTTCAGGGGGCTGCTACCAAAATTCAGAGACAGTCTGAGGTAATCTCTCTGGGGAGAGGTTGCCATCCACCTCTCCAGATGGAGAACCCGTGGCTTCTCCTAAGTTTTCCCGGAGATCTATCCGGCAGCTGCAGCGTGCTCACGACTCAGCAGTTTGCAACCGACTAAAGTCAGGAGCCGGAGCTGATGAAGGTTCCCCACCGTGAACCACCTGTGGGGAGATGGAGGGCTTCCAGAAGCTAGTTCTCTTAGAAGAAACCTTTACTTCTCTCCGGGGTTATGCACTTGTGCTCGACCCTCTCACCTAGGGACAGTCATAATGGGGCCCCTAAGGGGGACACGTGCCAGGTGGGCTGGGATGGATGAGTTTGGCCACCCATTGAGGTCTCCTTCTATTCAATTGTATTTCAGTAGATATTTATTGAGCACCCACTGTGTGCAAAACACTGTACTAAGTGCCTATTCCCTTCCCACAGCGGGCTACACGTTAGATTACTCTAACCAGGTGGGGTAAGCTCTCTGTTCAGGTTTATTCATTCAATAGTATTTATTGAGCACTTACTATGTGCAGAGCATTGTACTAAGCGTTTGTAATGTACAAATCGGTAACAGATACAGTCCCTGCCCTTTGATGGGCTTACAGTCTAATTGGGGGAGACAGACAGACAAAAACAATAGCAATAGCAATAGATAGCCAGACGCACTACCTGAGCATCTGCCAAAATGATCCTCCATCAAGTAGAGAGAAGCAGCAAGTAGTAGAAAGATCCCAGACCTAGGAGTTGGAAGATCTGGGTTCTAATCTTAGTTCTGTCACTTGCCTGAGAATAATGATAACTGTGGTATTTGTTAAGCGCTTCCTATGTGTCAGGCACTGTACTTAAGGGCTGGGGGTGGATTCAAGCAAATCAGGTTGGACGCAGTCCCTGTCCCACATGGGGATCACAGTCTCAAGCCCCATTTTAGAAATGAGGTGACTGAGGCACAGAGAAGTGAGGTGACTTGCCCAAGGTCACGCAGTGGACAAGTGGCAGAGCTGGGATTAGAAGCCTTGAGCTTCTGAGTCCCAGGCCAGTGCTCTATCCACTACACCATGCCGCCTCTCATTATTGTTAGTTATAATAGATGTTATTATGGTATTTGTTAAGCCCCCATTATTTGCCAAACACTGTACTAAGCACTGGGGTAGATACAAGATAATCAGGTCTGAACTGGAGCTCACAGTCTAAGTAAGAGGGAGAACAAATGTTGAATCCCCATTTTGCAGATGAGGGAACTGAGGCTCAGGGAAGTGAAGTAACTTCCCCAGGGTCACCCAGCAGACAAATGGCAGTCTACATTAGAATACGGTTCCTCTAGACTGTCAGGCCGGTGTTCTTTCCACCAGACCACGCTGTTTCACCTCCTCCATTCTTCAGTCAGTTTGTAAACTCCTTGGGGGAGGTACTGGTTTTCCTGACACAATACAATATACTCTTTGGCCACCCAATAGTTAGTCGGTGAGGAAGGCTGATGAAGTAGAAATGATCTTCCGCTGGGAGGGATACAAGGTGATCAAGTTGTCCCATGTGGGGCTCACAGTCTTAATCCCCATTTTCAGACGAGGGAACTGAGGCCCCGAGAAGTGAAGTGATCTGCCCAAAGTCACACAGCTGACAGGTGGCGGAGCAGGGATTAGAACCCACGACCTCTGACTCCTTAGCCCATTCTCTTTCCACCGAGCCACGCTGCTTCTCTACTTCTCTACTTCTCTGCTTCTTTTACTTAAGAAACTGCAGTTGGAAGTCCTGGAAAAGTACTGCTGTCAATCCACTGTGAACGTACATTAAAAGACATGTATACATTTCATATTCTTGATGTGTGCCATGGGTGATTTGCCCGATTCAGAGGTACCCACACGCTACATGCCTGCCGTTCACCTTCATCCTAGCCGAAGGGGAAATATATCCATGGACATGGATGTGGTTGAAAAGGCTGTTATGTAATCATTCTTCTTTCCTCCTGCCACAGAGCCCAGTTTGAATTTGTGTTTCCCTATATTTTGAAGACTTTTCTTGTGTCCTTACTTATTTTGTTTATCACATTCAGCTACCATCTCTTCATGGATGATTTCTAAATCTATCTCTCCAGCCCAGACCTCTCTCCTTCTGTACAGTCTCACATCCCCTCCTGCTTACAGGATATCTTTACCTGGATGTCCCTCTGACAAATTTCAAAACAGAACTCCTCACCTTCCCACCTAAACTCTGTCTTCCCCTGTCTTCCCCATCCCTGTAGCCCACAACACTATCCTTCCTATCTCGCAAGTCTGTAAACTTGGCATTATTGAGTTATCTCTTTCATTTAACTTACATATTCACAGTTACCAAATCCTGTCAGTTCTACCTTCAAGAGATGGCTAAAATCCACCCTTTCCACTCCAAATTGCTACGAAAATAATCCAAGTACTTATCCTATCCCTCCTTGACTACTGCATCTGTCTCTTCTCTGACCTCCCTGTCTTCTGTCTCTTCCCTGCTGCCTGGATCATTTTTCTAAGAAAAGTTCAGTTAATATGACCCCACTCATCAAGAACTTCCAGTGTTTCTCATTCTCCTCCGCATCAAACAGAAGCTCCTTATCATCAGCTTTAAAGCAACTTTAAAGCATTCAATCAGCTCTTCCCTTCCTACCTTAACTTTGCCGATCTCCTACTAAAGCCCAGTCACACTTGGTTCCTCTAATGCCAGTTTACTTACCATACCTCAATCATGTCTATTTCACCACTGTCTACTTGCTCACATCCTCTCTCTGGCTTGGAACTCCCTCCCTCTTCATTTACAACAGACCACCCCTCTCCCCACTTTCAAAGCCTTATTAAAAAAACACATCTCCTAATAATAATAACTGTGGTATTTGTTAAGTGCTTATTAAGTGCTAGTCACGGTACTAAGTTCTGGGGTAGATACAAGCAAATTGGGTTGGACCCAATCCCTGTCCCACGTGGAGATCTCAGTCTCAATCTCTATTTTACAGATGAGGCACAGAGGGAAACAAGGGACTTGCCCAAGGTCAAACAGCAGACAAATGGCAGGACCAGGATAAGAACCCATAGCCTTCTGACTCCTAGGCCCAAGCTTCATCCACTATGCCATTCTGCTTCTCCTCCATAATGCCTCCTCTGAGGCCTTCCCTCACTAGCCCTCTTTTTCTCTGTTCCCTGTCCCTTCTGCTTTACCTATGCACTTGGACCTATATCCTTTAAGCACTTGATATTCACCCCACAGCACTTATGTCTGTATCCGTAATTTACTTATTCATACTGATGTCTCTCTCCCCCTCTATACTGTAAGTTCCTTGTGGGCAGAGAACATATCTACCAACTGTGTTGTTCTCTCCCAAGCACTTAGTAAAGTGCTCTGCACACAATAAGCACTCAATAAATAACAGAAGTGACAATTCTCACTGAAATTTGGTATCTAGGTTGCCTAATGAGTCACTAAGAACAGATCAAGCAAAGACGTGGGAGTGCACTGAATGGGCCAAAATGGTCTTCTTTTCCCTTTGAAGCATGCAGGCTGTATTTCATCTGTAGATTGTCCATCTTTTCTCTCTTCACCTTGTGAGATTCACGGTGCCATTACTCAATATTCAACCCACTCCCGCCTCTGGAGCCGATCGGTTTATTCTTTTGACTGAATTTCACTTCATGACTTTAATAGCCTCATCATAGCTCAGATGCCAAGCGATCCTGCGTCCTTGTTGCCTTTCATTCATTGCCTTTCAGGCCACATACCAAACTATGGTTAACGATAAATGCCATTCTCCCAAATTGTGTGTGGATGATTGTCTGCAAATTGTCAGCGTGACCGCAGTTCAATTCTGGTAGCTAGGAGTCATGGGTAGGAGACACCTGGCTACAATCCCTGGAGTGAGAAATGTTAATAGCCCTTCTCCAGACCAGACATTCGAAAAGAACAAAGGAGACGTTCAATCTGGCCAGAATCCTAAAGGGAACTCTGCCTGAGGGAGCACAAAACTGATTTCCCACATCTGCCAATGAGTGATATTGTATATTGGAGATGCAATTAAAGCAATACGAGCAAGTGATTTCCAATAGAAATTTAAAACCGCCAAGTAAGATTTCTACCTGAAAACTGCCAGATAGATCACATAGTACACATTCCCTAATTTAACCTACAGAAAGGTAGCCCTCATTCCCCTGATCTACCTTTCTGTAGGTTAAATTAGGGAATGTGTACATGCCCAGGGAGTCAGAGATAGATGAAGAGCCTTCTCATATAAGGGCTCAATAAATTATATTGAAGGATTGATAGAAAAGAAGAGGGAGGGCCAGAGATCTCTCTTTGCCCCTGCCAAGAAATACAGAGGTATGGCTCCACCCAGAACCGACCCTCACTATGGTGCACAAAAGTCACTAGTCAGCCTCCATTTCTGGGAAATGGAGTTTCTTAATAAGAATAGTGATAATAATTGTGGTAATTAAGCACTTACTATGTGCCAGACACTGTACTAAGTGCTCGTGTGGATACAAGTAAATCGTGTTGGACGCAGTCCACGTTCCACAAGGGCTCACACTTTCAATCCCCATTTTACAGATGTGGTAAATGAGGCCCGGAGAAGTAAAGTGATTTGCCCAAGGTCGAGCAACAGAGAAGTGGCATAGGAGACATCAGAACCCAGGTCCTTCTGACTCCCGGGCCCAAACTCCCTCCTCTAGGGCCACGTCAGTCTCTGCAATTCCCTTTCACAGGACCCTTTGGGTGTTTTGAACACACACAGTTCAAAAGCCCAACTCTAGTACAGCACAGTCTAACAAATATTGTCCCTCGTCATCAGACTCTACTCTTCTTAGGTTGTCTCTTGTGGCGACATTTGAAAGCACAACAACGATTGGGAAATGGTATCGTAACGAGGTGAGTCTTTTCTGAAATGCCTCTCAGCACGGTGGTGACTCACTTCCAGCTTGTGCAAATGAGGTTCTGTGGAACAGTGAGTTGCGCGGTCACTTGGAAGACAAGAAACATACCCTTCGAGGTGTATTTTTAAAAGCTTGTCAGGCACCTGGAGCGACAAGTGCCTTGAAATTGAGCATTTTATTTCCCGTTCAGTCCCTCTTCTAATCTAGTCTATGTTAAATGGGTCAAAACCAGTAGTAAATACCTCTCTTTTTAGAGGCTATCATCGCAGACATGATCACTCCTTTGCCTAATTCCAACAGGTCATCCCATAACAAGTCATAGCTCTCGGAACAGGTCGGCCGCAGCGGCTAGCCTGAAATCGTCAGCTCGTTTTAGAGCAGACGTTCTCAAAGAGGAACACTCCACGGCAATTTAATTTGCTTTTCATAGCCTATCACAAGACCCACGGTGATTTTCTCCAGCAAAACAGTCAGGGAAACAAATTAGTAGATTCTGCTGAATTCGACAGGCTGCGTTCCAGTTCCTACCACGATTCTGCCGGGAGCTCGGAGCCCAGGCCAACATGGTAATTATTGCTGAGTTGCTAGACTTCAGTCAGCCAGCAAGGTGATCGCCCCCTTGCAAGCACTGGGGCTGTGATGCATGGAAGGGTGGAGGGAAAAAGCAGCGGCTGGCAGTTCCCCTTGAGTGATGGCAACCCCTGGCCGCCCTCGGCTGAAGAGAAGTTGGCAGCGGCATCAGACGGTCATTTTCGCCTCTCCCAGAGGGAATCGTGACAGGCACTGAAGCAAAGACACCGAATAGGAGGGAATGGAAATAAAGGGGAGGTTAGACGGCAGATGCGCTGAAGTGTGCCACCATTCTCTGACTGGCACAGTTTTTAATTCACGCCGTGCCTTTTCATTTGCTTCTAGCTAGCTTTCTAGACTATAAGCTAACTGTGGGCAAGGAACGGGTCTACCAACTCTGTTGGACTGTACTCTTCCGAGCGCTTCATACAGTGCTCTGCACACGATGAGCACTCAAACGATCCCACTGATTGACTGGGGATGCAAACTCCTTCAGTATACCACAGGCTACAGAGTTTTGTTTCTCCAGCCAGTCGATATCCTATGGTAGCCCGATGATCCTTCAGAAAGATTCCACTCTAGGCTTCTAGGGACATTTTCTTTGGATTGCACCTCATGGTGAATTGATTTTCCTGAATAACAAACCCAAACTGACAAGCATTTAGGCTGATCCTTCTTGGCCACTGTTTTTTTGAAAGATGCAGCTCTCAAAATGGGGCATAAGGGGTTGGGAGGAAGCAAATGGTATGTCTTTCAACTGTGCATTTCCTGGATCAGTGTAGCCTCCCGTGCACAATATACTTTCAAAAGAACCACAAACTATGGGCTGTTTTCTCTTAGATCATTAAACCCTTGATTGCATAGTGAGGACAGGGAGAGAGAGAGCTAGAGAGTCTTAGAGAGAATGAGGGAAACATAGAAAGAAGCAGAGAACCATGAGAAAGACAGTGTAATGAGCAAAAGACACAGAAAGCGACAAGAGACATGCTGACTTTGTGTTCAAATTTCATTCACCCGACTTTTAAAATGTAATAGAAGTAGATTAGCCATTCTAACTTGCTTAAGGTAGCAGAAGCCATAAATCTTTTTCTCCCATAGCAAAGACATCAATGCAGTCTGTTTATGGGTTTTGCCAAGGATTATGCTTAGTAGATATTTCATATGCCTTGCAGAACTCTAATGCATATCCTAAGAAGCGTATATTAAAAAGAGACTTTTTTTCTACAGTAGTGTGAAGAGAACCTCTGTTTATCTGGATTTCTTAGAGACTGGCTGAATTTAAAGAAGGTTATTCTTGGTATCAGTGGTCTGCGGTGAAGAAAATCTCACACTGATAAGGATGCTAAAGGCCGTTCTGAACAAAGCTCTGATTTGGTTCGAAGGATGATTGGTTGATGCGGGAGGATGCAGATAGGAGTAGGGGTTATTTGTGATCTCCATGACAATGATTTGTGGAAGTTTATTCATATTTCAAGGTGGAATGATCTCTAGGCAATAGGTTTTGGGCCTTTGCCTAGATTCACACTAAACAGTTCCAAAAGGGCGCTTAATTTAGTTGACATTAACAATTTCCTTCGAAAAGGTTTCTGTTGTCCAGCATTTGTAATAAGTTCAGTGAACTTTGCATCTTGCCAGGATTGATCATTCTGAGCCAGAGTGAGTTAGCTACGCTCCGTTGGTTCGGACTACGGAAGACCACCCACACCTGATACAATCAGTGGTGATCTTTCTGGCTTGCCCAAGTTCCATATCTACACTGTTTTTCCCAAAGACTAATCATTAAGTAGCATAAGCATTCTGAAAGTGGCTATGAATGCCACAAACAGCATCACCTAGAAAGCAGCTCTGTTCCTTCAGGGGTTGAATTCAGCAAAATGTGCCTCAACGATCCCAGCAGAATATGCAGGATTCAGCACTGGTCAGTCTGAGCTGTGTTTCTTTCCTTCCCACCTTTCAGCGTTTGTCCCCGCAGGTAGATCATGGGCCTGGGAGTCAGAGTGACCTAGATTCTAATCCTAGTTCCGCCACATGCCTGCCGTATGACCTTAACCAAGTCCCTTCAGTTTGCTGGACCTCAATTACTTCATCTGTAAAATGGGGATTAAGAGTATGAGCCCCATGAGGGACAGTGACTATGTCCAACCTGATGAATTTATATCTTCCCCAGTGGTTAGAACAATTCTTGGCATACAGTCATCACTTAACAAGTACCATTATTATTATTGTCAATAATAAGTGCTTTCGCTCTTTAGAAAACAGGTACCTTGGGTGGGACAGTAGTGGGGCTTGTGACGTCTGACTTCCTTATTCCTGACTTCCTTATTCCTGACTTCCTTATTCCTGACTTCCTGGAAGCAGCTTGGCTCACTGGAAAGAGCACGGGCTTTGGAGTCTGAGGTCATGGGTTCGAACCCCGGCTCTACCACTTGTCAGTTGTGTGACTTTGGGCAAGTCACTTAACTTCTCGGTGCCTCAGTTACCTCATCTGTAAAATGGGGATTAAGACTGTGAGCCCCACGTGGGACACCCTGATTCCCCTGTGTCTACCCCAGCACTTAGAACAGTGCTCGGCACATAGTAAACGCTTAACAAATGCCAACATTTTATTGCTTTGATCCAGCTACCTCACCATGCATCTACAAGGTCAATAGGTGGGCTGGTGGGTGAGGAAGCAGCTTGACCTAGTGGATAGAGCACAGGCCTGGGAGTCAGTAGGACCTGGGTTCTAATGTCGACACCACCACCTGTCTGCTTAAAGACCTTGGACAAGTCACTTCACTTCTCTGTGCCTTAGTTACCTGTAAAATGGGGATTAAGACTGTGAGCTCCATGTGGGACAGGGTCTGTGTCCAACTTGCTTAGCTTGCACCAATGCTTAGAACAGTGCTTGACACATAGTAAGCATTTAACAAATACCATCATTATTATTACTATTTGTATGTGGAGGGGTGGGAATGATGGGGAATGATTGCGTGGGGAGCGGGGAGGGAGAAAGATGTGATCTGAGAAGTAGATGGGAAGGGGTCGGATATGCATTACACTAATTTTGTACCAGGATTTGCCACTGGATAGAAAATGATCTCATGCTATTCAGTTTACTTTTAAATTGCCCCTGCTTTTGTTTAACATCAGGAAACTGATCAGGTGACACTCAAATTGCATTTTCTTAAAAAGCATTAAGTTCAGGAAGCGAGTGATTCGCATAGTGGCCAATTAACATTACTCTCGCCATTTTGGTCTGTATTTTGGGGTCTGTTTCTCTCCTCAGTAACCTCTACTGTATCTCCGGGTCAAGGTGGCTATTTCAGGGCCTGCTTCTGAGTTCCGATAAACTGCCGCCTTTCAGTCTAACCTTCAGTTGACATTTGAAACAGGAGAAGGGCTGTCATTCCAGTGCCCACTTCTATGAAAGTGAATTTGATGAAAACATAAGGTGCGTTTCAGGTGGCAGAAATTTTGAACTCGGGTCTGTCACGCTCTCTAATCTGTGGTGTGGGAAATCCTTTCCGGTTCTATACTTGCTTCTCCTTTTGAAGTCGAAGAGGCACGAGGTTGGCGTGGACTGGGGGCAAGGGAAGAAATTCAAAGAGTGTGTGTCGGAATTCCTTGGCGCAAGCTCCTGTGATATTTGTGTCTGTGCTAGTGAAACCATTAGAGTATGGATGACCAGTGGGGCTGGAAAGGATCATGCCTAATTTTCCTTGTTGGGTTCTCCCTTTGAGCTGAAGTTAAGCAACTAAAACAGGAGGCAGGGTATAGGGAGTGGAGAAGGGGCATAGAAATCACAGACAAGATGGACCCCAGCTGAGAGGAAGGAGATAAATACAGTCGTTGGAACAGTATGATTGACTGCAGGTGTGTGTTTATGGTGTGGTGGGGCAGGGCCGTTAAAAACTTCTTACCTCATGTGGGTTTCTGAGAGGAATTGTGTATATGTTTTGATTGTCAATTACTTTTCATTCAAGGCCATTCAACTAGCCTTATTTCTTTCTGTCAGTTAAAAATTGCTCAACCAGAATGGAACACTTTTTTAATAGTGACAGCTGGGTAGTTAGTTCATAGATCTTCAGTTAGTACGTAGTGAGAATACAAAATGCCTGTAGTTTCAACTGATTTGAAAATCAGCTCTGATAATTTTGTTCTGATTTTTGTCACTTTAAAAGAGTAATTTTTTTGGTAAGAATCAGAATTCAATATAAGAAATTCTTCCATACAAGGAATTAAAAGGAAAGTAATGTTTGCATGAAATTAGAGTTCATTCATTCAATCATATTTATTGAGTGCTTTCTGTGAGCAGAGTGCTGTACTAAGTGCTTGGGAGAGTACAATGCAACAAGAAGCAGACACATTCCCTGCCCACAAACAGTTTATAGTCTAGGTTGCCGGGAGACGGACAGGAATTTGAATAAATAAAATTACAGACATGCAAATAAGTGCGGTGGGGCTGGAAGTGGGGAAGAGCAAAGGGAACATCTACATCACAAGGTGACACAAAAGGGGGTGAGAGATGAGGAAAGGTGGGGCTTAGTCTGAGAAGGCTTCTTGGAGAAGATGTGCCTTCAATAAGGCTTTGAAGGGGGGGAAGTAATTGTCTGTCGGATTTGAGGAGGGAAGGTGCTCCAGGCCGGAGGCAGGTTGTGGGCTAGGGATTGGCAGCAAGAGAGTCGAGATCGAGGCATAGTGAGAAGGTTAACACTAGAGGAGCCAAGTGTGCAGGCTGGGTTGTAGAAGGAGAGAAGTGAGGTGAGGAAGGAGGGGGCAACTGATGAGTTTTTGTTTGATGCAGAGTTGGATGGGCAACCACTAGAGTTTTTTGAAGAGTGGGGTGACACGTCCTGAATGTTTTTGTAGGAAAACAATCCAGGCAGCAATATGAAGTATGGAATGGAGGGGGGAGAGGCAGGAGGCTGTGACGTTAGCAAGGAGGATGATGTAGTAATCCAGGTGGGATAGGATGAGTATCCTATCCTTGTTGCCAAATGGTACATTCCAAGTGTTTAGTACAGTGCTCTGCACACAGTAAGCGCTCAATAAATGGCTCAGTGGAAAGAGCCCGGGCTTGGGAGTCAGAGGCTGTGGGTTCTAATCCTGGCTCTGCCGCTTGCCCGCTGTGTGACTTTGGGCAAGTCACTTAACTTTTCTATGCCTCAGTTACCTCATCTGTAAAATGGGGATTAAAACTGTGAGCTCTATGTGGGATACCCCGATCACCTTGTATCCCCCAGCGCTCAGAACAGTGCTTTGCACATAGTAAGCGCTTAACAAATACCACCATTTTTAAATACGACTGAATGAATGAATGAGTAATTGTTTTACTGTGGTAGCAGTTTGGATGGAGACGAAAGGGCAGATTTTAGCGTTGTCGTGAAGGTGGGATGAATATTCAATGATGGATTGAACATGTGGGTTGAATGAGAGAGAGGAGTCAAGGATAAAGCCAAGGCTACGGACTTGTGAGACAGGAAGGATGGTGGTGCTGTCTACAGTGATGGAAAAGTCCAGGAGAGGACAGGTTTTGGGTGGGAAGTTAAGGAGTTCTGCTTTGGCCATGTTAAGTTTGAGGTGACTTGAGGATGTTACAGAAGCAGCGTGGCTCAGTGGAAAGAACACGGGCTTTGGAGTCAGAGGTCATGGGTTCGAATACCGCCTCGGCCACTTGTCAGCTGTGTGACTTCGGGCAAGTCATTTAACTTCTCGGTGCCTGAGTTACCTCACCTGTAAAATGGGGATTAAGACTGTGAGCCCCACGTGGGACAACCTGATTCCCCTGTGTCTACCCCAGCGTTTAGAACAGTGTTCGGCACATAGTAAGCACTTAACAAATACCAACATTATTATTGTTATTATGTTCAAGTAGAGATGGCTTGAAGGCAGGAGGAGATGCCAGACTGGAGAGAGGGAAAGAGACCAGGGCTGGAGATGTAGATTTGGATGTCATCCACTTAGAAGTGGTAGTTGAAGCTTTCTACGTCTGATTCATTCATTAGGTATCCACTGAATACCTATGATGTGCAGAGCAGAGCATTTTACTAAGCCTATGAAAGAGAATGATAAAAGCAAGAAGATCCAGTCCCTTCCCTTGAAGAATTTGCAATCAAATGCAGGAGTCATACAAACACGGATAGTATTTGTACAATAGGAAAGCAGGGAAAGATGACAGAATGAAATTTGGGTTGGAGAGGTTGGAGCCAGGAAGTCCCAAGAGGGAGTTGGAACAGTAGCCGAACTGGGATATGACAAGCAGACTGGAATGGATTAAGGTGGTAACTTTTGGAATGGACAAGACGGGGCACATTCTGAAAATATTACGGAAGAAAACTGACAGAATTTGACACAGATTAACTATGGGTTTGAACAGAGAGTGAGTGGTCAAAGATGATGCCAAAGTTGCAGACTTCAAAGTTGGGGAGAATGCTGATATTGTCAACTAAGATGTGGATCTTAGATGAGGAGATGATTTGGGAGGGAAGATGAGGAATTCACTTATGGACATATCACTCTTCAGTGCCATAAGTGTAAAAAATGGCTGATGGGCAGTTGTGCTTGTCCCTTTTCTTGTCTGAATTGATCTCATTAACAGAGGAGATGTCCTTAATGTCTTAAATGTCCTTATAAAATTAGTCTCCATGAGATCTCTCTGAGAAATCATGGTGAAGATAATGAACTCTAAAAATCAGTTATTAAAAAGTTACTGGACAAGTAACCCTGGAGCAGATTTAGAATTCATCTCTTTGATCAACAGTCCTGCCATTTTTGTCCAGTATCGGACTGAAGTCTGAAGGGATTTTTTTTTTTCAGTTAGTCTCTAAAAGTAAGGGAATTTTCTTTCAAAATATTCCATCAGGACCCCAAAGCATTTTTGTAGCTGGAGCTTGAACACCAAATTTCAGCAAAGTTTTTCAACAATAACGATAAATGTGGTGTTAAGGCCTAGATATCTGCCAAGCATTTTCATAAGCATTGGAGTAAATTCAATATAAATAGATCAGACAGAGTCCCTGTCTCAAACGGAGCTCCAAGCCTAGATGTGAGAAAGAACAGTTATTTTATCCCCATTTTACAGATGAGGAAAATGAGGCACAGAGACGTTAAGTGACTTCCAAGGTGCTACAGCAGGCAAGTGGCAGAGTTGGGATTAGAACCCAGATCGTCTGATTCCCAGGCCCATGATCTTTCCTCTAGGCTACGCTGCTTATCGTATTTGCTTCTTTCAAGTATCTCACAGATGTACACAGGGCTTTCTTTCCGGGACAAATCCAAGTCTGTACTCCAAAGTATAGGGGAGAATTTCATGTAAAAGTAGGTAATAATAATGATAATAAGGTTGGTATTTGTTAAGCGCTTACTATGTGCCAAGCACTGTTCTAAGCACTGGGGTAGAT
Source organism: Ornithorhynchus anatinus (assembly GCF_004115215.2). Classification (NCBI taxonomy): domain Eukaryota; kingdom Metazoa; phylum Chordata; class Mammalia; order Monotremata; family Ornithorhynchidae; genus Ornithorhynchus; species Ornithorhynchus anatinus. The sequence goes on along the minus strand of NC_041729.1, from coordinate 100,255,735 downwards.
ACAAGGTAATCAGGTTGTCCCACATAGGGCTCACACTCTTCATTCTCAATTTTACAGATGAGATAACTGAGGCATAGAGAAGTTAAATGACTTGCCCAAGGTCACATAGCTGACAAGCGGCAGAGCCAGGATTAGAACCCACAACCTCTGACTCCCAAGCCCGGGCTCTTTCCACTGAGCCACGCTGTGACTTCTTGTTCTTAATGTCCCTTTACTGAGTCACCAATAGAAAGCTCCCCCTCTGTACTTGTGGAAACTTATGTTCACTGTGGGCAGGGAATGTGTTTACCAACTCTGTTTCAGTGTACTCTCCAAATGCTTAGTACAGTGCTCTGCACACAGTAAAAACTCAATAAATACAGTTGACAGATCATAGTAGTAGTAGGAATAGTAGCAATGATATTAATAATGCTGGTATTAAAGTGCTCGCTATGTGTCGAGAACTGTTCTAAAGCGCTGGGGTGGATACAAACTAGTCAGGTTGGGTACAGTCCCTCTCTCACAGGGTGCTCATACCCTAAATCTCCATTTTACAGATGAGGTAATGATAATGTTGGTATTTGTTAAGCGCTTACTATGTGCAGAGTACTGTTCTTAGCACTGGGGTAGACACAGGGTAATCAGGATGCCCCACATGAGGCTCACAGTCTTCATCCCCATTTTACAGATGAGGTAACTGAGGCCCAGAGAAGTGAAGTGACTTGCCCACAGTCACACAGCTGACAGGTGGCAGAGCTGGGATTCAAACCCATGACCTCTGGCTCCCAAGCCCGGAATCTTTCCACTGAGCCACTCTGCTTCTCTAAGTTAAGTGACTTGTCCAAGGCCACACAGCAAACAAGTGGCGGAGCAGGAATTAGAACCCAGGTCCTTTTGCCTCCCAGGCCCATGCTCTATCCACTAGGCAAGGGGGAGGAGGAAGAGGAGGAGGAAGGAGGAGAAGAACAGTGCACTATACTAAGGAGAAGCAGCATAGTGCAGTGGATAGAGCATGGCCAAGGAGTCAGAAAGTCATGGGTTCTAATCCCGGCCCCACCACTTGTCTTCTGTGTGACCTTGGGCAAGTCAATTCATTTCTCTGGGTCTCAGTTACCTTGTCTGTAAAATAGGGATTGAGACTGTAAGTCCCACATCGGTTAGGGACTGTGTCCAGCTCAATTTTCTTGTATCTACTGAGTACTTAATACAGTGCTTGGCACATAATAAGTGCTTAAAAAATACCATCATTGTTATTATTATGCTAAGCACTTAGGAAAGCACAGTAGAAGCACAAATAATAGGACCAAAACACATAATCAATTTCATATTCATACACACCATACAAAATGGGTTTTAGCATTTTATTTTAGGGTTATGTTTGGGGAGATGATATTCCTCAGTATTCCACTGAAATTTATGAAAGGGGCAATTGGGGTTTAGGCTTCATAATATCAGGTATGTTTAAGCAGGCCTTTCCTATACACGGGCCATAGCAGGTCAATAAATCCAGGACAGAGACAGAGTCCAAGATGAAACTCCAACCTGAGTTTCCTTCCTCGAAGGATGCAACGCCCCCAGCCTTGAAATGCTCTTCTTTTAATGTGTACTGCTCCTCCTGGGAAGTGAGTTTTCCATGCACAGAGTTATGATTCCCCTGAGAAAGTGAAACAACAATCCATCTTCCTGGAGGACTTAGCTGGAGATTATTCATGCTTATTTCATAAGTATCCAGGGAAAATGTAAACTTTCTGAAGGAAAGTTTGACTACCAAGGAGAGAAACCACCGCAGAATCAGATTCCAGTGGCTGGGTCAGCATCATACCTTCATAAAGGATTTCAGTTCCACTCACTCCATTGCTCGTACTTTTTAATCTAAGATGTGATTAGAAGGATATAATATGGGATAGTTTAGCTGTTCAGTAAAAAATGAAATAAGCATAATCAAATCTCTCTGAGCCTCAATGCCACCAAATCAGCAAAAGGTATTAAGCACTTAGTAAATGTTAAACACTGGGGTAATTAGAAGGAAAAACAGATTTTGGAATGCTATTGTTCTTCTTTCGCTGTATTTAATGGCCGCAATGGGAAGAAAGCAGTGAAGCAGCGTGGCCTAGTGGAAAGAGCCTGGGCCTGGAGGTCAGAGAGCATGGCTTCTAATCCCAGCTCTGCCACAAGTCTATGTGACCTTGGGCAAGTCACTTGACCTCTCTGTCCCTCAGTTCCTTCATCTGTAAAATTGGAATTAAGGTTCTGAGCCCCAAGTGACCTGATTAGCTTGTACCTACCCCAGTGCTTAGAACAGTGTTAGGAACATAGTAAGTGCTAAATAAATACCATTATTATTATTATGAAAAAGAATAAAAATTCCTGAAATACCCGTGGCTAGGCTGAAGGAAGCACGAAATGTAAACTTTGTGGAAATGTGAAAAGCATCAAGAAAATGAGTTGTAGCTGGGATTGTGAGATCCTAGAACACTCAAGCTATGGAAATAATATCTGCTTTACCTTTGGCTGGTATGTAGATGCTGCAGAAGAGGATTCATCATACGGTTTTGTAGACCTTCAGCTGAGCAAACATGCCCTCTAGATTTTATCCATTGCCCCAGGCAACTTGCAGGTCACAAAGAATGAACAGAATTGAGACATATCGAAGCCTGCTAAAAGGCCTCATCAATAAGTCATTGTCCAAATGACAGAAGTCCCTAATGGCCCTAACCATGGAATCAGAATTAGTAGAGACATGGACAGCCTTTATCTTTCACACTAAAGAGATCAGTTGTCAGGAAAATTGATAGTATTCAAGTTATGTGTCCTCTAGACTAACCCCTTCTGACTTTGGTCACTCCAACAAGCCCTCTGATAAATATCTGCCCAGCAGGAATTGGAATGCTTGTCCCTGGAATGCAGGGTATAATTTTGCTCCCCATATCTTACAGAGGATTGATCTGAGTTGAGCAAAGTCCATGGAAGGGAAACCAAGATAACCAGAATGAAAGAAGCGAAACTTAAAGGCTGGCTCTAGTCTGGAAATACTGAGGTTGAGAAGAGAAGTGCTGTAAGTCTACAAAATGATGAAAGGTATAGACAGACCAAATCCCTGAATCCTCCATCAGTCCCTGGGTAGGAGGAGGGGGCACTCATAGAAGCTAGAAGCTCGTAGGTTCAAAATAATTTATAAGATATTCTTCTTTAATCAGCAAGAGGTAAGCACATGAATTTCATTCACACTGCAAGTAATGTAGAGTAATACTAGTAAGTTCAAGAAGGGCTAGCGTAAATGCATGAGAGATCCTGAATGGATTTTTAAGAAGAAAAGTTAGGAATGTTAGAAATATCAACTAGGGTTTAACCATTATCAATCAACCAGTGGTATTTATTGAGCACTTACTATATGCAGAGTATTGTACTAAGCACTTGGTAGAGTACGATAGTAGACACGTTCCCTGTCCATAACGAGCTTACAGTCTAGAGTGGGAGAGAGACATTAATATGAATTAGTAAATAACATAATATTTTATTTAAAGATATGTATATACATGCTGTGGGGTTGGGGGTGAGGTGAATATGAATGTTCAGACGTCACAGATGCAACTGCATAGACAACGCAGAAGGAAGAGGAAGCCAGGGTAAAGAGGGTTTAATCGGGGAAGGCCTCTTGGAGGAAATGTTACTTTATATAATGCTTTGAAGGTAGAGGGAGTGGTGGTCTGGCGTATATGGAGAGGGAGGGAATTCCAGGCTAAGGAGGATGATGTGGGAAAGCAGCCTGTGGTAAAATAGACAAGATCGGGGCACAATGTGTGCTGGTGCTAGAGGAGTGGCTTGAGGAGGCTGGGCTGTAGCAGGAGATTAGTGAGGTGAGGTAGGGTGGGGCGAGATGATTGACTGCTTTAAAGCAAAGAGAAGCCCTGGATGGATTATCAGAAGGAAAGTTAGGGGTGTTCGATGGGGCATTGTTAATCTGAGAATTAATGTACTGGAAGGCAACTGTTACACTGTTCATTCAATCATATTTATCGAGCACTCACTGTGGGCAGAGCACCGTACTAACAGCTTAGGAGAGTGCAACTAAGCAGACACATTCCTCACAGAAACTTCTATCTTTCCCTGGGATAGTGTCCTGTGCAGCATGTGCAATTGATTTTAGCCAAAAGGTCATTGGTTCTGGTCTGAGGCAGGGATTGGCTAAGAAAGGGATACTGTGGAGAACTTGTCTGGAATTTACTGGCTTTCTCTAATTCACTCAAACCTAAAAGAACAATTCCAATTTCTGGCCCAAATTAGAGGAGGGATTGCAAACAGGACAGAATGGAAGAATCTTTGATAGCCAATAGGAAGTCTAAATAATTCTGAAGTTCACCATATTACAGCCCTTGGATTTTCCTTTCATCTGGCACTTTTCTATCCATGGGAAGGTTCAAAGGGCCAAATTTTTTTGATTTGAAATTGACACCAAAATGAAGTTGAGATATAACTGTACATTTGTTATACTATTTCCTTCTCCATAAACTATATGTGCAAATATTTTATGTGCCATTGAAATGCCAAGTCATCAGTCACCGAATTATATGTCCTGCAATTTAAGTACTAACTTATATCCATTTTCGCTTCTCCTCCCCCACTCCTGTAAATGAGGTCATCATCTATCTCCCCAGCTTCTACACTCCTTTAGGACAGGGAGCATGATTACTATCTCTATTGTACTTCCCCAAGGACTTAGTATGATGCTCTGCATACAATTGGCACTTAATAATAATAATAATAATGATAATAATAATAATGATGTTTTTTGCTAAGCGCTTACTACATGCCAAGCACTGTTCTAAGTGCTGGGGGCCGGGGGGGATACAAGGCAATCAGGTTGTCCCACGTGGGGTTCACAGTCTTAATCTCCATTTTACAGGTGAGGTAACTGAGGCACAGAGAAGTTAAGTGACCTGACAAATTAAGAGGCGGAGCCGGGATTAGAAACCACAAACTCTCACTCCCAAACCGATGCTCTTTCCACTAAGCTACACTGCTTCTCTATGAATAATAATAATTATTCATTCATTCGATAGTATTTATTGAGCGCTTACTATGTGCAGAGCACTGTACTAAGCGCTTGGGATGAACAAGTCGGCAACAGATAGAGACAGTCCCTGCCGTTAGACGGGCTTACGGTCTAATCGGGGGAGACGGACAGACAAGAACAATGGCAATAAACAGCGTCAAGGGGAAGAACATCTCGTAAAAACTGATGACAACTAAATAGAATCGAGGCGATGTACAATTCATTAACAAAATAAATAGGGTAACGAAAATATATACAGTTGAGCGGATGAGTAAGGTGCTGTGGGAATGGGAAGGGAGAGGTGGAGGAGCAGAGGGAAAGGGGAAAATGAGGCTTTAGCTGCGGAGAGGTAAAGGGGGGATGGCAGAGGGAGTAGAGGGGGAAGAGGAGCTCAGTCTGGGAACGCCTCTTGGAGGAGGTGATTTTTAAGTAGGGTTTTGAAGAGGGAAAGAGAATCAGTTTGGCGGAGGTGAGGAGGGAGGGCGTTCCAGGACCGCGGGAGGACGTGACCCGGGGGTCGACGGCGGGATGGGCGAGACCGAGGGACGGTGAGGAGGTGGGCGGCGGAGGAGCAGAGCGTGCGGGGTGGGCAGTGGAAAGAGAGAAGGGAGGAGAGGTAGGAAGGGGCAAGGTGATGGAGAGCCTCGAAGCCTAGAGTGAGGAGTTTTTGTTTGGAGCGGAGGTCGATAGGCAACCACTGGAGTTGTTTAAGAAGGGGAGTGACATGCCCAGATCGTTTCTGCGGGAAGATGAGCCGGGCAGCGGAGTGAAGAATAGACCGGAGAGGGGTGAGAGAGGAGGAAGGGAGGTCAGAGAGAAGGCTGACACGGTAGTCTAGTCGGGATATAATGAGAGACCGTAATAGTAAGGTAGCCGTTTGGTTGGAGAGGAAAGGGCGGATCTTGACGATATTGTAGAGGTGAAACCGGCAGGTCTCGGTAACGGATAGTATGTGTGGGGTGAACGAGAGGGACGAGTCAAGGATGACACCGAGATTGCGGGCCCGAGAGACGGGAAGGATGGTTGTGCCATCCACGGTGATAGAGAAGTCTGGGAGAGGACCGGGTTTGGGAGGGAAGATGAGGAGCTCAGTCTCGCTCATGTTGAGTTTCAGGTGGCGGGCCGACATCCAGGTGGAGACGTCCCGGAGGCAGGAGGAGATGTGAGCCCGAAGGGAGGGGGAGAGGACAGGGGCGGAGATGTAGATCTGCGTGTCATCTGCGTAGAGATGGTAGTCAAAGCCGTGAGAGCGAATGAGTTCACCGAGGGAGTGAGTGTAAATGGAGAACAGAAGAGGGCCAAGAACTGACCCTTGATGAACTCCAACAGTTAAAGGATGGGAGGGGGAGGAGGCTCCGGCGAAGGAGACCGAGAATGATCGGCCAGAGAGGTAAGAGGAGAACCAGGAGAGGACAGAGTCCGTGAAGCCAAGGTGAGATAAGGTATGGAGGAGGAGGGGATGGTCGACAGTGTCAAAGGCAGCAGAGAGGTCAAGGAGGATCAGAATGGAGTAGGAGCCATTGGATTTGGCAAGAAGGAGGTCATGGGTGACCTTAGAGAGAGCAATCTCGGTAGAGTGGACCCATGCCCCATCCCAGTCCTCTTGTCCCACCGCCACCCCTCATCCCCCTCTCCTCGTCCAGGGCCCCGCCACCTCCTTCCCATCCAAACCCTCCCCTCCCCCCGCCCTTCCCCCCTCCCCCCCTTGCACCCACAGCTACTTTCAAGTGTGGCCTCTGGAACCCCCGCTCTATTACAGGCAAACTGCCTTTCATCCATGACCTTTTCCTCTCCCGCTCTCTCCTCCTCCTCGCCCTTTCGGAAACGTGGCTCTCTCCCGAAGACATGGTCTCCGCCGCCGCTCTCTCCGGCGGAGGCCTCTCCTTCTCCCACTCCCCCAGACTCACCGGTAAGGGAGGAGGCGTCGGCTTCCTCCTCTCGCCCCGTTGCCGCTTCCGCACTATCCCTCCTCCCCCCCCCCCCTTCCTCTCCTTCGAAGCCCATATCATTCGCCTCTACCACCCACTCCAGTTACTTGTCGCCGTCATCTACCGCCCTCCCGGTCCCACCTCCGACTTCTTCAACCACCTTGACCCCTTTCTCACCTTCCTTCTCTCCTTCTCTCTGCCCACTCTGATCCTCGGAGACTTCAACATCCATACGGATGTACCCGACGACTCCTCTGCCGCCCGCCTGCTATCCCTCCTCGACTCTGCCGACCTCCTCCTCCACCATACCGCGCCCACTCACCGACTCGGTCACACCCTCGATCTCGTCATCTCCTACCGCTGCACTATCTCCTCCCTCACCGACTCTGAAATCCCTCTCTCTGACCATAACATTCTCACCTGCCTCATCTCTCACACTCCCTCCCCCTGCAAATCTTCGCTACTGCCCCACAGAGACCTCCGCTCTCTCGATCCCATCCGTCTTTCCAATAGCATCTCTCCTCACCTCGCTGCCCTGTCCTCTCTTCCCACTCTCGACGATCGGGTCTCCGCTCTCAACTCCACCCTCTCTACTCATCTCGACTCTCTCGCCCCCCTTTCCCTCCGCCGCTCTCGCTCCACTAACCCACAGCCCCGGATCACCTCCTCCGTCCGCCTCCTACGCTCCTATGCTCGAGCTGCCGAGCGCTGCTGGCTAAAGTCCAAGCACCGAGCCGACCTCACACACTTCAAATTTATCCTTTCCTGCCTTAACTCTGCCCTCTCCACCGCCAGGCAAAGCTTCTTCTCCTCCCTCATCGACACCCATGCCCGTCACCCCCGCCGATTGTTCCGGACCTTTAACTCTCTCCTTAGGCCCCCTGTTCCTCCCCCTCCCCCATCTCTCACCCCCAGTGATCTAGCCACCTATTTCCTCACGAAAATCAACACGATCAGGTCTGAGCTCCCCAAAGTCACCCCTCCGCCTCTCCCCTCCCCCCCAGCAACCCCCTCCCCTACTTTCCCATCCTTCCCTGCAGTATCCTCAGAGGAGATCTCCTCCCTCCTCGCAAGTGCCACCCCCTCCACCTGCGCCTCGGACCCCATTCCCTCTCACCTTCTTAAAACCATCGCCCCTGCCCTCCTCCCTTCCTTAACGTCTATTTTTAACCACTCAATCTCCAAGGGCTCCTTCCCCTCTGCCTTCAAACACGCCCACGTCTCCCCCATCCTAAAAAAACCCGCTCTTGACCCCACTTCCCCCTCCAGTTATCGTCCTATCTCCCTACTACCCTTCCTTTCCAAAATCCTAGAACGAGTCCTCTACAATCGATGCCTAGAATTCCTTAACTCCCATTCTCTCCTAGACCCCCTCCAATCTGGCTTCCGTCCCCTCCACTCTACCGAGACTGCTCTTTCTAAGGTCACCCATGACCTAATAATAATAATAATAACAGCACTTGTTAAATGCTCAGTATGTGCCAAGCACTGTTCTAAGCACTGGGTAGATACAAGTTAATCAGGTTGAACACAGTCTCTGTCCCACATGGGGCTCAAAGTCTTAATCCCCAATTTACAGTTGAGGTAAACGAGGCCCAGAGAAGTTAAATGACTTGCCCAAGGTCACACAGCAGAGAAGTGGCAGATTCAGACTCCCAGGCCCGTGCTCTAGCCATTAAGCCACGCCACTTCTATTGACTGATTGATGAATAAATTGAGATGTCAGAAAAAAGGGAATGTGTCTGTTGTATTGTTATATCACACTCTCCAAAGCAGTTAGTACTGTGCTCTGCACACAGTAAGCACTCGGTAAGTACTGCTGACTGACAATACACAGAGATTCAGTGTAATGCTAAGAATCCTAAATTCATAATCTAGCTTGAAATCATTGGGGGAATACAACCCTGTGCTTTCTGGTATATAGGTGGCCTCTGACCTGCTATGAATATTGTTAGGAAATGGCTACTACCTGCTTTGTTATTTAATAATAATAATAATAATGGTGGTATTTGTTAAGCGCTTACTATTTGCAAAGCACTGTTCTAAGTGCTGGGGGGATACAAGGTGATCAGGTTATCCCATGGGGGGCTCACAGTTTTTAATCCCCATTTTACAGATAGGGTCACTGAGGCACCGAGAAGTGAAGTGACTTGCCCACAGTCACCCAGCTGACAAGTGGCGGAGCCGGAATTCGAATCCATGATCTCGGAGTCCCAAGCCCGGGCTTCTGCTTCTGTAATAATAAATCAGCCTCCTGGATACCCAGTGCTGAAGCTTAAACTAAAGAAGAGGGGTGAAACCAAAGCTCGTTTGGGAGCTGTCAGACCAATATAAAATTCTGTAATGAGGAGTAAAGGTGGCTCTTTCTATGCTGAGGTGCTCAGGGAGCAGAGTCAGAAGTCATCCTGAAGACATCCAGGGCAAATTGAGAAAAGAGTCAACCAATAACAGTGGGAACATCTAAGTTGCCTCCCTGAAGTCGTGAATTTAATGTTATTTGTGCCAAAGCCTAGGCAGAGCACATACCTGGGGAGAAGAGAGCAATGGAAGAGAGAGAGAGACAGTGAGAAGTAAAACATGCATTTATTCAGTAGCTTCAATTGAGAAAATATTGTACTGAGCCCTTTACTGAGTGGCTACAGAATGCAGAGGTGAGTGTCTGCTAATTGCAGAGTACTGTACTTAGTTATTATATGTGGAGTACTGCATTTGGCTTCTACTTGTGGGCACAGCACTATACTAGGCCCTTGGGAGCCTACATAAAAGTAAAAGATGTGGCCTTTGTCCTCGAGAAATTTACAGCCTAAGAGGAATAACAGGGAGACACAAATTGTATTCGTGCAGTGGAACAAGAGGGAAATGTTTAGAGGGAGCTGATAATGCACACTTTGATACCACAAAGTGTTCTGGATCAATTAATAATATGAAGTGTAGAACACTGCTTGGGAAAGTACAATATCATTTGTTGACATTCCTCCTGGAATGTCTGGATCCTCTTTTATATCCAGGAAAGGGAGCAGAGGGTAGGAAATGCACATAGTATGGAGAATCAGAAGGAGCCCGACGGTTAATGCAAAAACCTTGCTACTGTGTGGAATTAAGCTCTTCACGGTATCCCTACGGTTAATGCAAAAACCTTGCTACTGTGTGGAATTAAGCTCTTCACGGTATTTGATTTTAGGGCTATCCTTTTGCTCACGCTGTCAACAGAGAAATGTTTATAATGCAATCAGGGCTTTACATTGAATTTATGTACGTATCTTTAAATTATATTATAAATTCCTCATGCATATTAATGTTTACCTCCCCCTCTGAACTGTAAGCTTGTTGTAGGCAAGGAATGTGTCTGCTAACTCTGTTGTGTTAAACTCTTTTAAGTGCTTAGAACAGTGCTCTGCGCACACAGGAATTGCTCAGTAAATACCATTGACTGATTAAGGTATCACAGGGAGAAGGCTGGGAAGTATTTGTGGCCTAGTGGAAAGAGCACAGGACACGGCAAAGCCCTGTGTTCTAATCCCGGATTTGCCTCTTACTGTTCTATGATCCTGGGCAAGTCACAACTTCTCTGTACATCATTTACCTCATCTACAAGATGGGTTTAAGACTGTTAGCACCACGTGGGACAAGGATTGGGTCTGATCTGATTAGCCTGTAACTACCCTAGTGCTTAGTACAGCGCCTGGCGTGTAGTAAAAAAAAAATACCGGTTTATTACTTTTATTTCTATTCCCTGTGCATTGACATAGGAATATATGACTGTAGATTTTAGTCTCTAGACTGTAAGCTCACTGTAGACAGGGAGTGATTCTTCCAACTACGTCGTATTGCACTGTCCCAAGTGCTTAGTTCAGTGCTCTGCACGGAGTAGGCATTCAATAAATATGATTGAACAAAGAGCCTCACAGAAAAAGATCCACTCTGCCTGGCAATTCCCAGTTTAGAGCCTTGCAGTTCAACCATGGAATTGAAGCCTCACTCTTCTCTGGACTTCCCCGAATGTCATACCACAGGTTTTCTAACCCTCTTGCTTGAAAAATGGTGATTTTCTAGGATTACATGGAGAGACGGCAATGTTTTAACATGACTGTTGGAAGGTGATAGGGTGGAGAGGGGAGAAGCCCAGCAGGGAATTTATGCAGAGTGTCAGCCTCATTCCCTCATCATATTAGTGCGACAGATTAAATTTCTAAGGAGTTGGATCAAGTAGGGTAAAGTGAATCAGGGTGAGCTCCAGCCTAATCATGTTCAGCCAGAAACACTTGTCATTTTGTCGCTGACACCGTCACTGATAAGGAAGAAAAACTCGAGGAGTTTTGATAGATGGAAACAGGAGGAGGGAGACAGATTAAGAAGGTTCTTGGTAGCTCAATTGTCTGGGACAGCTGATGACTGACCAGATGAGAATGGGATTTTAATTGGATTGGAACTTAATGAATCTCTTTTTTTTTTTCCTCACAGCTGCTCCTTTAAAAAATAAATAAATCCATGTGCAGAGTTGAAAACATTGTCCAGCGTGGCACAGTGGAAAGAGCCCGGGCTTGGGAGTCGGAGGTCATGGGTTCGAATCCCAGCTCTGCCACTTGGCAGCTGTGTGACTGTGGGCAAGTCACTTAACTTCTCTGTGCCTCAGTTACCTCATCTGTAAAATGGGGTTGAAGACTGTGAGCCTCACGTGGGACAAGCTGATTACCCTGTATCTATCCCAGCGCTTAGAACAATGCTCTGCACATACTAAGTGCTTAACAAATACCAACATTATTATAGTTTGGGCTGGTGCTGAGTTGGTGCTTCTATTGAGAAAGAGAGGCCTAGTAGGTAGATCACAGACCTGGGAGTCAGAAGGCCTGGGTTCTAATTCTGGCTCAGGCACTTCTCTGGTGTGTCGCCCTGGGAAAGTCACTGAATTTATCTGTTTTAGCTTCCTCATATTTAAAATGGGAATTAAATACTTGTTCTACTTCCCCCTCAGACTGAAAGTCCCATGTGGGTCAAGGATTGAACCAAATCTGATTACTCTGTACCTACCTCATTGCTTACCAAGAGCTTGGCATATAGCAAGCTCCTAAAAAAGACCTCACTTATTACTGACATTTATTCATATTAATGTCCATAATAATGTTGGTATTTGTTAAGCGCTTACCATGTGCTGAGCACTGTTCTAAGCACTGGGGTAGATACAGGGTAATCAGGTTGTCCCACGTGAGGCTCACAGTTAATCCCCATTTTACAGATGAGGTAGCTGAGGCACAGAGAAGTTAAGTGACTTGCCCACAGTCACACAGCTGACAAGTGGCAGAGCTGGGATTCGAACTCATGACTTCTGACTCCCAAGCCCATGCTCTTTCCACTGAGCCACGCTGCTTCTCAATCTCCCCCTCTAAACTGTAAACTCCTTATGGGCAGGGAATGTGTCTGCTAACTCTGTTGTACTCTCCCAAGGGCTTAGTACAATAGCTTCACTGTGGGTCAAAAATATCTTGGCAGCGTAAGACAAGACAAAAAAACACACGTTCCTCAACCCGGTGTTTGGAAGGGAAAAACCGAACTGAAATTAACAAAGTGAGATTATGAGCCTGCAGAAAACTCTAAGTTCCTTGAGAGGAGGAACTCGTTGGCTTTTTCTTTTTACATGCCTCATTGCTTAGTATTCTGTATTCCTTGTGTGCTGAGGAATTCTGTCCTCAGTAGGAAACCCAGTGCAGGGTTTTGCACACAGTAGTTCAAAAGATATTATTATACAAATGAATGGGCAAATAATAATAATAGTGATGGTATTTGTTAAGCACTTACTATGTGAAAAAGCAGTGTTCTAAGCATTCAGGGAGGTAAAAGGTAATCAGGTTGTCCCACGTGGGGCTCTGTCTTAATCCCCATTTTACAGATGAGGTAACTGAGGCCCAGAGAAGTAAAGGGACTTGCCAAAGTCACACAGGTGACAAGTGACGGAGCTGGGATTAGAACCCACTACCTCTGACTCCCCAGCTGTGCTCTTTCCACTGAGCCACCCTGCTTCCCCGATGAACTGAACTACTTATCTATTCTGAACTCTGCTCCCGATATAGTGTTCTGCATACTGTAGGTGTTCAGTAAATGCTACTGAATGGAAATCATTTAGCGGACTAATATACAGGCCTTCAATAGAGAAAATGGAGACCTTAAGTTGGCCAGAGAGCAGGTTAATGTTTTTTCAGCCTGGTCTCTGGATCACACACTTCTGAGCTCCACATAGCCTCAGGGGACAATGGAGGTATTCATTTGATAGTGCAGATGCTTGAAGAATTCAGTAGCTGTACAGCAAAATGTCAAGTGATTGAAGTGAAGTTAAACAGTTTAAAAATATATTTCCTTACATTGTTGTAGCAAAGTCCTTCCTTCCATAAGGAGCCCTCTCCTTCTTCATTCATCTATTCAAAGTGAGATCTTTGGAAGAGAAAGCAAATTCACTCAAAAATACTTAATACGAGGTTTTTAGTTTTTAGTTAAAGTACTCTGTGAGAAACAACTCTAAAATGCAGGTTTTTTTCCATAGAGGAATTCACAAAAGCAATTTTCATGTTTTTGTCGGTGCATAAATGGTTGCATAGCTAAGGAAACTTAATGATGCTTATTACAATATTTAGGGGTTTTCTTGTGTGACTCTACCTGAGAGAAGGGAGAACAGCTAATTGGTGCTGAATGAGACGAAGTTGTTGTTTTTACTTTATTCTGACAACAGGTTGCTGAATCAGTTTTGAAACTTTTCTATGCTGAAGGCCTTTTCTTGATTCATGAGGTATTTCCATTGGTAGAATATCTTAAATGGAGAGATGCTTTTGTCTCTCTTCATTGTTAATATTCCAGCAGAGGAGAAGGGAATACACTCACTATGAACCATCTGGAATCTAGATCTAGCTGGGGTGCAAGTGAAACCAGAGTTTGTTCTTGGGCATTTGTTGGGTGTGTTTAGTGTGAACATTGGGAATTAGTGATAATAATGATAATTATAATGATCAGTGAAATGTATTAAGCGCAGAGCACCATACTAAATATTTGGTAGAGTACAATGCAACAGAGTTGGGAGACATTCTTTTATCACAAGGAGCTTACAGTCTGGGGTGGCTAATGAAAAATATAATTTTTATTATATTTTTAGATATTATCATTATCTTAGATGTCTCCCCTTCTAGACTGTAAGCATCTTGAGGACAGGGAACATGCCTACCAACTCCACTGTATTGTATTCTCCCATACGCTCTTTACGGTTCTCTGAAAATGGCAAATGGTCAGTAAATGCCACTGATCGACTGATTGATTGACCGAATCTTCCAGCTCTGCTGTCCCTGAGGTTTACCCATCCTTCATGGAGAATCTAGGTTGGAAACACCAAAATCCCCCAAGTAATCCTTTAGCAGTGACCTCTTAAAGATTTTGTCAGGACTCAGACTCAACCCCTTATATCTGTGGCAAGGAAGGTGGAACTGGCTTTCTGATAGCAAGTCCTATAATGGAAGATATGGAACTCTGTGGCTTTCTCTTGTAGGCCCCCAGGTTTTCTATCAGTCAAATTTATTGAGTGCTTGCTGTATGTAGAGAACTATACTGAATGCTTGGGAGAATATAACATGTGAGTTGGTAGACGTCCTTGCTCACAAGATTCTGTGTTTATTATATTAAGTGTATTAATTCCCTAGGAATTCACCAGGGTCATTACTACTAATTAATTATGGTACTGATTAAGTGATTGCTATATGCTACGCACTCTTCTAAATGCTGGAGTAGATAAAATATAATTGGGTTGAACACAGTCCTTGCCCCACAAAGAGATCACAGTCGTAATCCCCGTTTTAAAGATGAGGGAACTGAGGACCAGAGAAGTTAAGTTACTTGCCCAGGGTCACACAGGAGACAAGGGGAGGAGATGGGATTAGAACCCCTGACTTTCTGACTCCAGGCCCATGCTCTAGCCATTAGGCAACACTGCTTCTGCTCTTGCAGCTAAATGGAAGACAGTCAGCATCAGGGACCATAAATGGGAAACATCTGGGTAAGTTTAAGAATTTTTCAGCCCGGTCCCTCCGGGCTCCCACTTTGGAGCCCCACTCCCCACCATGGACTAGAACAATGATCCAAGTTTCTTCACCATCACCAGCAGTCTGGACCTGGGGTTAGTCAGAGGTGTTTTTATCTTAGGTATCCTCCCCAGTGAATTTAGAATTTGGGAGAAAATCAGAAACAATCCAAAATAAATGATCCTTGTGGCATAACGTCAGCTAATAATTGGTAACAAACTGAAAAAAAAAGACCTTGGTCACCATTAGTAAAGGTGTGTGTGTATTTGTGTGTGAAGAAGTGTGACTTAATGGAAAGAGCACAGACCTGGAGTTAGGGGTCATGGATTTGAATCCCTGCTCTTCTACTTGTCAGCTGTGTGACTTTGGGCAAGTCACTTAACTTCTTTGGGCCTCAGTTACCTCACCTGTAAAATGGGGATTAAAACTGTCAACCCCATGTGGGACAACCTGATTACCTTGTATCTACCCCAGTGTTTGGAATAGTGCTTGGCACCTAGTAAAGTGCCTAACAAATACCATATTTATTATTATTATATGAATCTACTCTATTTTATTATTGATATTAATGAGAGTGTAATATGTATCATGGTAGTTGTGTTTCTAAGGATATAGGAAAACCTAAGGCAGTAACTTCAATCATTTATTGAGCACTTACTGTGTGCAGAGCACTGTACCAATTGCTTGGACAGTACATTTTGGTAACAGATGGACACAGTCCCTATCCAACAATGGGCTCAATATCTAAAAGGGGAAGACAGAGAGCAAAACAAAACAAGTAGACAAGCATCAATAGCATCGAAATAGATAAACAGAATTATAGATATGCTATTTGCCCAAAAGAGTCAAATGTTGTGACTTGGCCATTTTGTGTTATGCTCGGTGAGGAATGTTTGGTGACACTGTTCCACAGAGACACATCTGCCTTGTAGCAGCAGCAATGGAGGGAGCTAGCCTCGAGAGAGGGGACCAGAGCAGAAGGAAGTGATGCGGGGAGGTGGGGAATGAAGCAAGACACCCAGGGTAGCAGGTGAGAGATGGGTGCCTTCTTCAGAGCTGTGGGGAAACAGCCCCCTTTGTTGTGCACCCGACGGGCAGAGATTGGGGGCGGTAAGGGGCAAAAAGGTACACGGGTGAGGACCGTGGCGTGGCTTGGCTATCGGAGCACTTTACCGGCTGTTTCCAGAACAGAGGCAAGAAAAGCAGGCACCGTTGACAAGCGGGAGCTGGAGACCTGAAGCAGCCTTCCTGTCCGTAGGCCTGCTGGCCCACTGACCCACGAAGCAGCCTGGCATGGTGGATAGAGCACAGGTTTGAGAGTCAGAAGGTCAGGGGTTCTAATTCCAGCTCCGCCACTTGTCTGCTGTGTGACCTCGAGCAAGTCACTTAACTTTTCCACGCCTCAGTTACCTCTTCCTTAAAATGAGGATTGAGACTGTGAACCCCACATGAGACAGCGACTGTGTCCAACCCGATTTATTCATATCCCCCCATCGCTTAGTACAGTGCCTGGCACATAGTAAGCGCTTAACAAATACCATAGTTAATTCCTGGGCTTTAGCCTCTCCTATCTGGAGGCAGCTTCTTTCTCAGAGTGGGACTGATGCTCACCGAGCCACATTGGGCTCCGAGAGCCATACCTTACCAGTTTCTACATTAGAAATAGAAGGCAGAGAGCCTAGTGGAAAGACAATAGGCCCGGGAGTTCAGAAAACAGGTTCTAATCCGGGTTTCACTGCTTGCCTGCTGTTGTAACCTTGGGCAAGTCATTTCATTCAATCGTATTTACTGAGCGCTTACTACGTACATAGCACGACTAAGTACTTGGTCTATAACAATATAACATAACAATAAACAGAAACATTCCCTGCCCACAGTGAGCTCACATTTCACTTCTTGAGCTCACATTTCACTTCTCTGTGCCTCACTTCCCTCCACTGTAAAATAGGTATTCAATACCTTTCCTCCTTCCTATTTAGGCTTTGAGCCCTATGTGGGATAGGAACTCTATCCTACCTGATTAATATGTATTTACCCCATCACTCAGAACAGTGCTTGACACACAGTGAGTGCTTAACAAATACCTTAAAAAAAACTCACTCTGGCATCTTTTCAACCAATTCCTCTATTATCGTTACTCAAGTCAATCATATTCATTGAGCACTTACTGTGCACAAGGCATTGGACTAAACACTTGGGAGAGGACAATATAATGGGTAGTTGCCCTGACCACAACAAGCTTTACAGTCTAGAGGGAGCACACATTCTAAAGGGGGTCTGTAGTTTTATATAAAAACACTCACTAAGCATTGTTCTACTGCATTAAATGCTCCCCTGTAGAGGCACCAAAACACAAATGATGGTGCCTTATAGCAAGGTTGGGGACATTCTGAAACCTGGGGCAGTTCTGTGAGGCAGAAGAAGAAAGGTTGAGACAGATTCCTCCTCAGATGCCTTACGATTTTCTCTTGTTGTTAAAAATCAGTTGTTGAGATAAGACCTAGAGCCAATCTCAGCCGAGATTCCAGTGACACGTGCCTTCTGGGACCGCCATCACAGGGATGGTTGAAAATATGAAAGCATTCTTACTGTAGAGCAAGTGAGGGCGGGCAGGGGACCACCTCCAGAGTCATGAACTTGATTCCGTGGTTTCGACTGGACTGCTTGATGGTGCTACACATTATAAGAAGCATCAGTAATTTTTTTTTTCCTGCCTCAGGGTAGCCAAAAAGTTTGAAGTTGTCTCTGGTAACAGATAATAAAAATGATAATAGTGATGATGATGGTATTTAAGCACTTATTCAGTCAATAGTATTTATTGAGCACTTACTATGTGCAGAGCACTGTACTAAGCGCTTGGAATGTACAAATCGGAATGTACTTACTATGTCGAGCACTGTTTTAAGTGTTGGGGTAGATACAAAGTGATAAAGTTGGATACCGTCCTTGTCCCACATGGGCTCACAGTTTAATCCCCAAATTACAGATGAGGGTATTGAGGCCCAGAGACTTGAAGTGAGTTGCCCAAGGTTACACGGCAGCTAAGTGGAGGAGCTGGGATTAGATCTCAGATCCTTCAGACTCCCAGGTCAGTGCTTTTATCCACTGAGCCATGCTGCTTCTCAACAGGTGGCAATCTACCTTGTTTTTGATGGTGAAAAGCAGCATGGCCTAGTGAAAAGAGCTCGGGCCTGTGAATCAGAGGACCTGGGTTCTAAACCCGGCTCCACTACTTGTCTGCTGTGTGATTTTGGGCAGGTCACTTCAATTTTCTGTGTCTCAGTTCCTTCATCTATAAAATGGGGATTAAGAATGTGAGCCCCAGGTGGGATGACAGGGACAGTGTTCACCTAATTGACTTGTACCTAGACCAACACTTGGCTTACGTTTTTTTACAAATACCATTTTTTCCTCTAGTCTGTAAACTCTCTATGGGCAGGGAACATGTTCACTAATTGTGTTGTACTGTACTCTCCCAAGTACTCAGTACAGAAGCAGCGTGGCTCAGTGGAAAGAGCCCGGGCTTGGGAGTCAGAGGTCAGGGGTTCGAATCCGCCACTTGTCAGCTGTGTGACTGTGGGCAAATCACTTAACTTCTCTGTGCCTCAGTTTCCTCATCTGTAAAATGGGGATTAACTGTGAGCCTATATCTACTCCAGCACTTACAACAGTGCTCTGCACATAGTAAACAATTAACAAATACCAACATTATTATTATTATTACAGTGTTCTGTACATCGTGAGACTCAATAAATACCACTGATTGTTTTCTACCCGAAGGAACTTTAATGTGGAGTAATGGCTAGAGCCTGGGCCTGGCAGTCAGAAGTTCTTGCATTCTAATCCCTGCTCCAACACTTGTCTGCTGTCTGACCTTGGGCAAGTCACAACTTCTCCATGCCTCAGTTACCTCATCTGCTAAAAAAAAAATTGGGTATTAAGATTGTGAGCCCAGTGTGGGACAGGGACAGTGTCCAATTTGATTAACTCGCATCTACCCCAGCACTTAGAAAAATGCTTAACACATAGTAAATGCTTAACAAGTACCATTATTATTATTATTTAATAGCCCATTATAGAAGACAGGGATGGATGGGAGGAGGCAGCAATGGAGAAAAGCCTGTCCATCATGGACAAACCAAATTTTGCACTGGTTTTATTTTTGGGTGGCAAAATTTCAGGGGTAGAGGGTAAAAGCTCTGCACTATTGTTTGTCCCTAAGTGCCAGGCTCCCTTAAGATCTCTGACTCCCTTCAGCCTCACCCCCTGCTAAAAGCTCTTTACACTGTGGCTTCTGAACCGTTCCCTATTCATTCATTGATTCAATCGTACTTATTGGGTGCTTACTGTGTGCCAAACAAAGTAAAAAGCACAATGTAAAAAGCACTTAGCACTGTACTAAGTGTAAAGTGTAATCTCCACAGGCTCAATCCCTCCCCACCCTATGTATAAGAATGTACAGCCACACTGAACCGAGGATTTTCGGGTCCTCACTCTTTCCTCACCCAGTCTCTCCCCCACCCCATGGGGCCTGAGATTCCCTCCCCCCAGCCAAGCTTGAAGAACAGGCAGACCCTGTGGCCAACACCCCTTTCTCTCCAGATGAGTTCCTCAGCCCTTTGGGTAACCAGGAGCAGAACAATTCAGAGTCCATTCATTCATGTTATAGATGTGATACCAGTTAAAAGACGATCATTTTAAGACATCTGTGTGTAAAGTGCAAAAAGTCTCACTCATCCCATCCCGACTGCATTGCTGCATCATCATCCTTTCTGATCTCCCAACCTCCTGTCTCTCCCCACTTCAGTCTTTACTTCATTATGTTGCCCAGATTATCTTTCTATAGAATTGTTCTGGGCCTGTCGTTTTCCTCCTCAAAAATCTCCAGTGGTTGCCTATCAACCTTCGTATCAAGCAAAAACTCCTCACTATTGGCTTCAAAGCTGTCCATCCCCTTGCCCCCTCCTACCTCACCTCCCCCTTCTCTCCTTCTCCAGCCCAGCCCTCACACTCTGCTCCTCTGGTGCCGTTAGCCTCCTCTCGGAGCCTCGTTCTCTCCTGTTCCATCACTGTCCCCTGGCCCACATCCTACCTCTGTCCTGGAATGCCCTCCCTCCTCAAATCCACCAAACAATCACAATTCCCCGCACTCCCTTCAAAGCCCTTCTGAAGTCTCTCCTTCTCCAAGAGGCCTTCCCAGACTAAGCCCCCCTTATGCTCAGCTCCTCTTCCCCTCCACATCGCCCCAACTCGCTCCCTTTGCTCTACCCCCTTCTCCCCACCCCACAGCACTTTCGTGTATATGGACGTATCAATAATTTTATTTATTTATATTGATACCTGTTTACTTGCTTTGATGTCTGTCTCCCCACCTTCTTGACTGTAAGCCCGCTGTGGGATTGTCTCTCTTTATTGCTGAATTGTACTTTCCAAGAGCTTAGTATAGTGCTCTGTACACAGTTCGCCCTTAAATATGACCTAATGAGTGAAAAGTGGAACTTGAATGACCGATTCAGCTTGTTTCCAACACTAGCCTCCTTCCTCCTCTTCGCACCCACAAAACTTGCCTTCTCTCCAATCCAATTTACATTGTAGGAAGAACAGTCCTTTAATAGAGTCCTTTCCAAATTGTGCAGTGTAGAACTGGATGTGTTCTTTCTGTTGCCAACTGAGTCTGTTTTTTCCCTTGCTCTCACTGTATGTACACAGTTAATGTAGTCTGACTCAACCATTATATTGAAAACTCCATGAGAGCAGAAATCATTTCCTTTCATTTAGTTGTGATCTCCCAAGCTTCTAGTTCAGTATTTTGCACACAGAAGGTTTTCAGAACAAGAGCTCTGCACCCACTAGGCAGTGTCATCTAATGGAAAGAGCATGGAACTGGAAGTCAGAGAACTTGGACTCTAATTATTAATAATAATGATGGTATTTGTTAAGCCCTTATTATGTGCAAAACACTGTTCTAAGCGCTGGGAGGGGATGCAAGGTGATCAGATTGTCCCACGAGGGGCTCACAGTCTTAATCCCCATTTTCCAGAAAAGATAACTGAGGCCCAGAGAAGTGAAGTGACTTGCCCAAAGTCACACAGCTGACAAGTGGCAGAGCTGGGATTAGAACCCATAACCTCTGACTCCCAAGCCTGCGGTCATTCCACCGAGCCACGCTGCTTCTCTAATTCTGACTCTGGCACATGCCTGCAGTGCTCTGCACATAATAAATATTCAGAAAATACAATCAGTTGTTGGGTCACCTTGGCCAAACCAATTCTCTGTGCATCAGTTTCTCATCAGTGAAATGGGGATTAAATACCTGTTCTCCTTCCTACCTGAACTGGGAGCCCTATGTGAGACAGGGACTGTCGGCCTGATGATCTTGTATCTACCCCAGCGTTTAGTACAGGGCTTGGCACATGGTGAGTCCTTAACACATACCACCAGTATCATTATTACAATTATTATTCAGTCATTACAAATTAATTGATCTGATAATGGGGAGTAATGATATTGAATCTGATCCCCTTTGCTCTGGGGATGAGCCTTGTACTCGCGTGTTCTTTTTTTTTCCCTCTCTCTCTCTTTATAATGGTATTTAAGTGCTCACTATGTGCCAGGCATTATACTAAATGCTGGGTAGTTACAAGGTAACCCAGCTGGATATAGTCCCTGTCCCATTTTACAGATGGGGTGACTGAGGCACAGAAAAGAGAAGTGATTTGTCCAAGTTCACAAAGAAGACAAGTGAGGGAGCCGGGATTAGAAACAAGGCCCTTTTTTGATTCCAGCCACTAGACAGGCGGTCCTCTTCATTCACAAATCCTAACACTTTCTGAGGTATGAAGAATAGTGATAATGCAGGTAAGGAAAGATGGCAGGGCCCAGCAGAAAAAAAAAGGAAATAGACATATTTTTAAGTGAAGATTAACATATCCACTTATTCAGTCTATGGTGCCTTGTAAGTAATGTTTGATAGAACTATTCTGTCACTGAAAAAATCGTTGATATATGTTGATGTAATTTCTTTTTAGCCTTGCAGACTTAGTGGAGATATTATACTCTCTCTATTTTTTTTCATAATTAACTCCAGTACTGCTATTTTCTTCTATAATTGGTGCATTTATCTGTGTGATTTCCCACTGTTTGAATGATGCATCTCATCCTCTCTGTTTTCCCCGCTGAGTCTGCACCATTGCCCGAACCGAAGTTTGAATAGTGGGGTCTGTTAGCTCCGATGCTGCTTGGCCTTTTTTATTTACCATTTATTCAGTCCAGGAGAGGAAGAGAGTTCTGTGTCACAAGGAGTTTAGGCAATTTTTAGGTAATAATGCTTTGTGGATACCCTTAATTAATTTTACTCAGACATCCATACACTGCCTAACATCACATGTGGGCCTCATTTATGCAGCGCCGACTGCCTCGGTGATAGCTGAAGAAGCCGATTGTAATCAGGCTATTAGAGGTTTGAGGCTGAACTTGTCTGGATGTTCTGAGAAGTTGTCCTGTATCACTGAAGCAGCATGGCCTAATGGATAGCACAAAGGCCTGGGTTCCAATCCTGATTCCACCACTTGTCTGCTGTGTGGCCTTGGGCAAGTCACTTCTCTGTGCCTCAGTGACCTCATCTGTACAATGGGGATTGAGATTGTGAGCTCCACGTGGGGCAGGGACTGTGTCCAACCCGATTTGCTTGTATCCATCCCAGTGCATAGTACAGTGCCTAGCCCGTAGTAAGCGCTTAACAAGTACCACAATTATTATTATTGTTATAATTCTCAATCAACAAGCCAAAACCCAGCTTTAGGCTGGTGTGATGCACACAGAAACACAGATATACAAACCCAGATTTGGTAGGCAAGATCCACTCCCTCAAGCAGCTTACATTCTAGTGGAGATGTCCCAGGAAAGCCATGGAAAGGGATGCCTGTGATGGTGGCTGTGGATGAAGCATAGCAACTGTTCAGTAAATAAATGAAGGAATGTTAAAGGCAGAGAATGAGGATATGAAAAAACATGGGCGGGGGGGAGACATGTGAGGGGGGACCGGAGACACTGGGAAATGGGTTCAGGATGCTGGGAGGGTGAGGCAAGAAAGCCACGGGCTGGGACTCAAGGTGTGATCTTTCTGGGCAGAAGTGGATATAGAAAGGGAAACGGGGGGCACACAGAGGCACGGGTGGAAGGGTGGTCCAGAGGTGAGGGTGACGAGTGGGTGAAGTGGGGTGTGGAGGATAAAAAGAGGAAGAAAGATGGGGAAAAGGATGGAACACTTCTCCGCTCCCGCCCAAGAAATGCCATGTCTGAAAATAGGGAAGCCCACATGTCCAGTCAGGCGTGAAACCAGCCCAGGGCCTGAACTGTACTCCTAAGGGACTGGTGGGGATGGGGTGAGGCGGGCATTCCCAGAGTCATCTCTACTCCTGCCTTTTTCCTCTGTTTGACAGGGACATAGTAATAATAATTATGGTATTTGTTAAGTGCTTACTATGTGCCAGGCACTATAGGAGAAGCAGCATGGTCTAGTGGATAGAACACGGGCTTGGAAGTCAAAAAAGATCTGGGTTCTAATCCCAGCTCTGCCATTTGTTTGCTGTGTGACTTTGGGCAAGTCACTTTAACTTCTCTGAGCCTCAGTTACCCCATCTGTAAAATGGGGATGAAGACTGTGAGCCCTCTGAAGGACAGGGACTGTGTCTAACCCAATTACCTTGTATCTATCCCAATGCTTACTTAATACAGTGCCTGGCACATCGTAAGTGTTAAACAAATATCACAGTTGTTGTTGTTATTACTATTAGGTGGAAGAAGGACACAGTGTTGTGGGGACACAGCGGGTGTGACTTGCTCATGCCCCTGCCTCTACTCTCAGCAAATCACTGCCTGGGACTTCTCCACAAACCAATCACTAGGCTCACCAATCACATTCAAACTCTGTTCCATGTATTGGTAACAGTGTTGACTTTGACATTTTGGGGATTCCATATGGCAAGGTCATTTCTGGGTCTTGCTGCTTCAAACGATCAATCAAACAAACGTCAGGTACCTGGGTTCTATTCCTGGCTCCATCACTCGTCTGCCGGGTGACCTCGGGCAAGTCACTTAACTTCGTTGTGCCAGTCCACTGATCTGTAAAATGGGGATTAAGATTGGGAGGCCCATGGGGGACAAGGACTGTGTCCAACATGATTTGTTTGTGACTAATTTGTGTCTACCCCAGGACTTATTACACTGTTTGGCACATAGTGAGTGCTTAAAAAATACCATAAAAAATCAATCTGGTATAAAAAATCAATCTGGTATTTACTGAACACTTACTGTGTGGATAGAAGTGTACTAAACACTTGGGTGAGTACAGTATAGTTGGTTAACACGATTCCTGTCCTCAAGGAGCTTTCACTGTAGTGGGGGAGATAGACTTAAATTACAGATAGGGAAATTGGCAGAATTTAAGATTAAGGGTGGGGTGGATGTCAAAAAGTGAGGGATGACCTCTTGGAGGGGATATGATTTTAGAAGCACTTTGAAGATGGGAAGAGTGGTGTTCCAGGCCAGGGGAAGGTTGTAGAGAAGGGGTCGGCAGCCAGGCTAATGAGATAGAGGTTTAATGAGTAGTTTGCTCTTAGAGGAGCACTGTGTGCAGGCTGGGGTGTTGTAGTAGACCAGCGAGGTAAGATAGGAGGGAGAAAGCTGATTGAGTGCTTAAAATCTCATGGTTAGGAACACCTGTTAAATGTAGAGGTGGATGGGTATCCATTGGAATTTTTGAGGAGTGAGGAAACCTGGACTAGATTTCAAAAAATTGATTATTATCATTATTATTTTAGAAAAATGATCCAGGGAGCAGAGTGAAATACGGACTAGGGAAGGGAGAGACAGGAGGCAGGGAGGTCAGCCAAGAGGCTGATTCAGTAGTCAAGGTAGGGTACAAGTGTTTAGATCAGAGTGGCAGTTTTTTGGATGGAGAGGAAAGAACAGATTCTAGACATGTTTTAGAGGTAGAACTGACAGGTTTTGGTGACAAACTGAATATGTGGGTTGAATGAGAGAGACAAGTCAAAGATAATGCCAAAGTTACAGGCTTGTGAGGCAGGGAGGACAGCGATGGTGTCTCCAGTTATAGGAAAGTCTTGAAGAGGCCAGGGTTTTGGTGGGAAGACAAGGAGTGCTGTTTTTCAGTCATGTTAAGTTTGAGGCATTGGCAGAACAACCAGGAACAGATGTCCTCAAGGCAAGAGGAAATCTGATTGAAGTGGAGCAGAGAGGTCAGGGCTGGAGAGGTAAATTTGGGAATCATCTGTGAGGAGATAGTAGTAGAAGCAGTAGGACTAAACAAATGAGCTCTTCAAGGAAATGAGTGTAAATGGAGACTAGAAAGGGAACCAGAAGTAAGCCTTGAAAGATGCTCATATTTGTGAACCTGAAGACTAAAAGTGCTTCTAGATCTTTTTGGTCCAGGCATGAATTGCTGAGAGGGAGAATAACCCAGATGGGGCTGTCACTCTAAGTGAAAGCTTAGAAGTCCTAATGGACT
This sequence comes from Ornithorhynchus anatinus, assembly GCF_004115215.2. Classification (NCBI taxonomy): domain Eukaryota; kingdom Metazoa; phylum Chordata; class Mammalia; order Monotremata; family Ornithorhynchidae; genus Ornithorhynchus; species Ornithorhynchus anatinus. The sequence continues at coordinate 100,230,196 of NC_041729.1, read as the reverse complement.
TCAGGATATTGAGGTCTCATGTAGGCCTTAACACCTTATTAACATTTCCTTCTAATGCCTCTGCGGGGAAATGCTCGTCTACAGGGTGAATTCACGGAGGAGCAGGCAATTATTTAGGGCACATTTTCTCTGAAGTGTTTGCTTTCAAATTAAGTCAAGAGGGAAGGGCATACTTTTAAGTGTTTATATGGTAATTAGAAATGTCATAAGTATGTGGCATGTCTTAAATCACAGATTCCTCTTAAATTATTGGATAGGCGTACCGTGATTTCACCTTGGGAGTGGGTGTTCTAAAACTATTTCCACAGAGTTGAAATTCTTAGGAATTTCACTTTGGGGGAAAAATCCCCCAAAGAGACCTTTTATAAAAACAAACAAACAAAAAAACCGGTGGTGCCACCCTATCTCTCCCCTCTTCCTGCCTCCAGATCTCTCCCTGCCAAGTTTATCTGGGCCTGAAGCGACATAGTGAGTGCCCAGTCACCTCTCCTCAGACAGCTAATTGTCCCAGAGACAGTTAAATTTGCAGGAAAGAGGTTGGAACTCCTGTATGATAGGTTTGTGGATTATCGGCATGTGTGTGTGTTGGGCTTGAGGGGAGGTAAAGGGGAGAAGGGGTCATTTGTACCTTCCCCCATTCTCCATTTCTAGGCTAAAATGGTCTTTGGCTGAAAAGTGGCAGGTCTATAAGCAGAGGTGGAGAGCTGAAGATAAACAAAAAAGGAGCCCTTAGGATGTTCATGTTGAAAGCACCCATTTTAACATATGTCATTTCTTTACAGCACCTCTCATTCACTCAACAAGTGTGGATTTCTGGCCCTTCAGTTGATTTATTGATTATGCTTACTGTGTGCAGAGCACTTTACTAAGCACTTGGGAGAGTATGATAAAACAGAGGTGGCAGTCACATTCCCCAACCACAAGGAATTTACAGTCTGGAGAGGCTCTTCCTTGCATCCCCCTGGCAAAGCCCCTCCTAGTGCTTTTAATAGCATATAGTATATTCCTGATGATCAGTCTTCATAGAGATCTGGTTTTCCCTGCCATGGCATGATGGGAAGTATTTGATAGTGTAGGTGACAATGTAATTTTTCCTGCTTCTGCACATGTGACATCCTTGAAAATACTGCTTGAGATCTGAGCAAAATCACCCTTGAAACAGTCTGGGCTGGCCAACTCATACCTGGCTACTCTGTTTTTCCCCTGAGTGATAAATTCTGTTTGCATGAATACAATAGGTTGTACAACTTCAACTCCAAACCTTCCTCCCCCAATTCTAAAGCAGTGTATTTTTGCAAGAGATAATTATCCTAGTTTCCTCCTGCTTTCTTGAAAGGAAAAGCACTCTGACCCTTTTTCTTTCCCCTCCTCTCTTTCCTTTCTCTGCTCCTAGGTTTGTGTACTGGAGAGACAGATATTCGACTTCCTTGGTTATCAGTGGGCACCAATCCTGGCCAATTTTGTGCATATCATCATCGTCATCCTAGGACTCTTTGGAGCCATTCAGTATAGACCTCGCTACATAACGGGAGTAAGTACTTTGCAAGTCGTGCTGCCCTGTGACCCTCTGTGTTGGGGGGAACAGAGTGAGAGAGCCCAATTAACCATTTTCTCTAAGAACTGAATTGATAGGCTACTCTTAAAATCATTTTGCACCTTTTAGAGTACCCCTGAAGTAATTGGAAAAGCTGAAGCACCTGGCTGTGAATGAAATCTCGAAGATGGCACTTCCTGTAAATAATGTAATACAAAGTGGTTTACATCCTGAGACGTATCGCCATGTCGGTAGATTATAAAACCTGATGCGGTGTAGGCCGTTGGCACACTTTTGAAGAGGATTTTAGCTTTTATACTTTGAAAAATAAGACCAAAAGAGATGCTCAGGGTAATTACATAAAAGCAGGTGGCTGTTGGTGAGGTAAAGTGATCCTTGCTGCATTAGGGTTAATATTTGCTGTACGGAGAGATCTGAAAATTCAGAGCCATTGTCTTGGTGTTCTCCTTCACTTGGTTCCTCTGTATTCCACAATCCTACCTCCGTTGTACTTATTTAACATAAAAGTGAAATCTGGCAGTAACAGTTGCTATGGGAACCATAACTTAGAATTTTTGTTCCCTTGTATGTGGGAGACCTCAGCCATAGTATTTTATTAACGTGGAGTTTTGCCTCTCATCTGTTCCAGTGCAAAGAAAGAATGTAGGCCCATTTCAAGTCTCAACCTGGTGACTGGAAAAGCAAATCTGAATGTTCAGTCATATGATTATGAAGGGAAATTGAATTAGTTGCTCAGGGGCAAGTCTTAGGTGTCAGGCTCCTCAGGGCTTGAGATGCTTAGTGAGATGAGATATAGGTTAACTCCTAGGCATACCACCCAAGAAAGTGACAATCAAAAAGTCGTTTATCTCCATTCCTTTCAAAATAGCATCAAAAAGTCATAATCCAGGCCCAATCAAAAATTACATCTAGTCTTTGGTAAGCAATGCATTCTTGGAAGTATCGCTCATCCAAAGCTGGTCTGTTCAAGTGAGGCGATCTATATTCTGAGATGGGAGGAGTTCTCAAGACACAGGGCTTCTTCTATTGCCCAGCTTCCATAGCGGATTAAAGTGTGATGCTGCCAACATAAACTCAAATTGGGACACTAAGACGATTCCAAGGGCTGACTGGGCTATGCAGAACCCAGTGGAGATAGGACCAAACATCACTGTGCAAGCTAAATGCTCTTGCCGTGCAGTTCTGAGAGAATTCAAACCAAACCTCTATCTAAAATGTAGCATCACCTGAAATCTGAAATGTAACTGAAGAGTAAGTATCATCAGGAAACTTCATATAAAAACAAAATGGGAGAGTTTACAGTCAGCCCAGAGGTAATGATAGGCAGAGGAACAGAGAATACTTTGATAAGAAAAAGAATGATTAGGATCAAGGATGAAAGAGATTTCCAGGCAATGGAAGGGAGTTAAGATCTGGGTGCAGAAGAGTGATGATGGATTTGGGGGGGTTTGATGAGACCGTTATCTGGGAGTTGCAGACAGCGACCTCACCTCCTATCAAGTAAAAAGAGCCTAGCAGAACGAAATATTGAACCTTCCACTCCTCACATGTCTAAGCCTCATCCCCCACCCTGGCCCATCTCTTGAGACAAAAGAGCATCTTCGTTAATTCTGTAATGGGTAATTACGGTGTTTCTCCTCTTCTTCCCCCTGGTTTGGTCAGCTGAATTCCACCTGACAGAGAGAAGACAGACAGGGTGGTACCTTGTCCGGGCACAAAAGGGTCCCTGCTTTCTTGAAAGATTCTCTGGGCAAAGAATTGTCCTGGTAGGATATTTGTGCATTTCATTTCATACACACCATGAACAAAATAGACAGATGCATCATGGGAAATTGTCAGAAGGGTAACATGCCAGTGGTCTAAGTAATGAGTTTCAACGTTTCACTAATCCTCTCTTTCATGGGAGCAAAGAAGAAGAAAAATTAACAGTAGTTAAAGGGAACAGGAACTCATTAGTACTCTTGGATGGGCCTCTGACACTACAAAGGAATGTAGCAGGCTGAAGGGAGAGACAAGAAAAAATCTCAATTTAGCACAAAAAGAATTTGCAGTAAGGAAAGGCAAAAAAAAAAAAAGGATCTCACATGTGCGTGGCAGCATCGAGTCCAAAAGAAAAGGCCAAATGAACACTGGTATAATAATTTCCTTGTGAAGACACTTGTGTGAATACAGAGAGGCTTCTGGCTTGTCTAGGGCCATGGCAGTGAGTAGGAAATATTGCTCTGTCCAGACTGTGGTTAGGGGGCTGCCAGAGAATGGGGCTCCTCTGGGGAAGCCAGGACAGTTTGGCCAATTTCTGGTTCCACTTGCCCAGCCTGCAGTCATTCTCTAACATTTTCTGGCACTGCTCATAGCAGTGTCATCCCCATTATGCCTTCACTGCTGATTGAAACCGGGGAGAGAAGTATGGCTTTTCCAGCAATCTAGCAGTTGATTAAAAATCCATCTGACCACGATCGAAAACAAAAGTTTACCTAAGCTGCTAACAGATTTCCATCCCTCATCCTCACCTCTGAATTTTCAGGTTTTAGATCATGGGCAGTCTTCCTAGGGTAATTTTTTATTTTAATTTTTTTCTCAAACATACATTACGACCTTATGGGTTAAGACTTGAGAAACACTCTAAATATGCAGCAATTCATCCTAAAGAGGTGGCTTAAGGATGTTGCTAATCCTCCTGCAACTTTCAGGGAGGCGACAATAGCAACCGCAATAAAAATAAGACAAGGTATTTCCTTGGTTTCTTTTCTCAGTTCGACAGGGTTTACAGTGAGTGAGCAGTTAAACCCAAGGAAAAGAACATTCAAGGAGAATATAAAGTCTATCTCCCGGCTTCTAGGCAGTAAACTTGTTGTGGGTAGGGAATGTGTCTGTTGTTGTAGCGTACTTTCCCAAGCGCTGAGTACAGTGCTCTGCACACAAAGTGCTCAGTAAATATGATTTAATGTGGCATAAATTATTTGCAGGTAACAGAGGCAGAAGACAGTATTAGAAATCTAACTAGTAATGTACCATCGGCAGATGAATAGATACATAGCATTTTTAGAATGTGAGCATCATGAGGGACAGGGACTATGTTTAATTCTACCCATGTATTTTGTCCCAACATTTAGTACAGTATTCTGGCAAACAGTAAGTGCTGATTAAATATTATTACTAGCTCTTTTCAGTCATATTTGAGTGCTTACTCTGTGCAGAGTACTGTACTAAGTGCTTGGGAGAGTACAATATAACAATAAGCAGACATTCCCTGCCTTCAACCTATATTGATATCTGTAGATTATAAGTTGTTTGTTGGCAGGGAACGTGACTTGTAATGTACTTTCCCAGATGCATTTATGTAGTGCACTGCGCACATTAAGTCCTCAGAAATACTTCCGATTGATCGACATATGAACTACATGCTGCCTATCAGTAATAAGAATTATGGAGTTGTGAAGTGCTCACTACATGTCAAGTATTGTTCTAAATACTGGGGTATATAAAAGATAATCAGGTCAGACATTTCCCTGTCCTATATGGGCTCACAGTCAACATATTAATGACTATATGTTCTGACAGTGAGTATGATACATCAATCAATAAATGGTATTCACTGAGCGCTTACTTTGTGCAGAATACTGTTTTAAGTGTTTGGGAGAATTCAAAACAAGGGAATTAGTGGACACGTTCCTTGCCCCTAATGAGCTTTGATCATGGAAAGGAATTATTTAGAGTGATGAGAGTCGGGTTGTTAATTGGGGTAGACTTCCTGGAGGAATGGGTTTCCTTAGGGTTTTAGAAATATAAGGGGTTGTATTTTGATAATGTGAGGGGGTTAGAAGTTCTGGTTGGGATGAACAACAGGAGCAAGGGGTTAAAAGCCAGGAGAATCAGGACTCAGGTGTAGTGAGAAGGTGAGTTTGAAGGGAGCAAAGAGGAAATGCAAGCCAGGTTGTAGCAGCTGAAGAGAGCCAATATAGATGATGGGCAGAAAGTTCATTAATTCATTAATTCATTCAATCGCTTTTTTTATTGAGAGTTTACTGTGTGACAAACACCGTACTAAGCACCTGGAAAGTACAATTCAGCAATAGAGACAATTCCTGCTCACACCAGGCTTACAGTCTAGAAGGGGGGAAGACAGACATCAAAACAAGTAAACAGGCCTTGAGGTAAGAAGTTTCTGTTTGCGGTACTAGGAAATGGGTAGTAATCATAATTATAATTATGATATATGACTGTTCTAAGTTAATCAGCTCATACACAATCCTTGTTTTACATGGGGCTCATAGACTATGACCAGAAGGGAGAATAAGCATTGAATCCCCAATGAACAGATAAGGAAACTGAGGAACAGAGAAGTTTAGTGACTTGTCCAAGATCACACAGCAAGCGACAAAGCTGGGATTAGAATAAAGTTCCACTGACTCCCAGGTCCATGCTGTGGGCTGTTGCTCTACAGAGACCTCTGATTTTTTTGACCTCATCAAATTTTTTTCAGTCTTCATGCCCTATTTAGCTTCCAAATCCAAACTGCCTTCCCTTGATGACCAAATCGATGCCCTCATCATCCTCTCTACTGAATTCAACTCACTCGCTCCCCTGTTCCTCCGTCATTGTTGTACCACTAACCCTCAAACCCGAATTACCTCCACAGTCTGCCTCCTATGCTCTTGTGCTTGAGCCGCAGAGTTCTGCTGACAGAAATCTAGATATCAACCGACCTCATGCACTTCAAGTTAATCCTTGTGTGCTCTAAAACTGCCCTCTCCTATGCCCGGCAAAATTATTTCTCCATCCTTATTGACTCCCATGCCCATTGCCCTCACCAATTCTTCCAGATGTTTAATTCCCTCCTTAAACCCCCTATCTCCCTGCCACGGATCTCTTGCCCCTAATGACCTGACCACGTACTTTACTGAGAAAATTGAAACTCTCAGGCAACACCTTCCTCAAATCTCCCTTACTCCTTTCTAGTCCCTCCCTCCTTCTGCCCCTTCTTCAACCCTCCCATCTCTCCCATCAGTATCTCAAGAAGAGATTTCTTGTCTTCTCAAAATCCACCTCTTCCACTTGCGCCACTGACCCCCATCCCTTCACACCTTATCAAAGTACTTACCCCTCTCTTCTTCTGTCCCTGACAGCCATCTTCAGCTGTTTGCTTTCCGGGGCTTCTTCCCTACTGCTTTCAAACATATGCGTGCCTCTCCTATTCTAAAAAAGAACCCTCCCTTGACCCCATGGCTCCCTCCGGTTATAACCTCCTCTCCCTCCTACCATTCCTCTCCAAACTCATTAATCAAGTTGTCTACACCTACTGTCTCAGGTTCCTCTCCTCCAATTCTCTCCTTGACACCTACCCACCCACCCCACCACCATTAACACCATTCTGACTTCCATCCTCTTCACTCCACAGAAAGCTACCTCTCAAAAGTTACTAGTGATTTCCTTCTTGCCAAATAGGGCCTCTATTCCATCCTAATCCTCCTCGATCTCTCAGCTGCCTTCAACCCAGTTGACCACCCCTTTCTCCTAAAAACATTATCCAACCTCGGCTTCATTGGCTGTCCTCTTCTGGTTTTCCTTCCTCCTATCTTTCTGACCCCTCATTCTCAGTCTCTTTCACAGGCTTCTCCTTTGTGTCTCATGCTCTAACTCTGAGAGACCCTTGGCTCAGTTCTGGGTTCCTTTCTATTCTCCATCTACACCCATCTATCTACACCCATCTACACCTACCGTGGAAAGAGCACGGGCTTTGGAGTCAGAGGTCATGGGTTCAAACCCCGGCTCTGCCACTTGCCAGCTGTGTGACTTTGGGCAAGTCACTTAACTTCTCGGTGCCTCAGTTCCCTCATCTGTAAAACGGAGATTAAAACTGTGAGCCCCACGTGGGACAACCTGATTCCCCTGTGTCTACCCCAGCGCTTAGAACAGTGCTCGGCACATAGTAAGCGCTTAACAAATACCAACATTATTACCCATTCCCTTGGAGAAGTCATTCACTCCCATGGCTTCAACTGCTACCTCTATACAGATGATTTCCTAATATTCATCTCCAGTCCTTCTTTCTGCATTTTCACATTTCCTCCTGCCTTCAAGACATCTCTACTTGATGTCCCACCACCACCTCAAACTTTACGTGTTGAAAATAGATCTCCTTATCTTCCCAACCAAACCCTGCCCTCCCTTTGATTTTCCCACCACTAAAGAAAACACCACCTCTTCCTGTCTCACAAGCCCCTAACTTTGGCATTATCTGTAACTCTTCTCCCTCATCCAACCCATATATTCAGTGTATCACTGAATCCTGTTGGTTCAACCTTCACAACGTTGCTAAGATGTGCCCTTTGCTCTACATCTGAAGTGCTACCACATTAATCCAAGCTCTTATCCGATCCCACCTTGATTAATATATCAACCTCTCTGCTGACCTCCCTGCCTCCCATCTCTCTCCACTTCTTTCCATACTTTCTGCTGCTGCCCGGATCATTGTTCTACCGAAACGTTCAGATCAGGATTCCCCACTCCTCAAGAACCTCCAGTGGCTGCCCATCCACCTCCACATCAAACAAACCTCTTAGCATAGGCCTTTAAAGCACTCAGTCACCTTTCCCATTCCTACCTTACCTTGTTTTTCTGTTACTATAATCCAGCCTGCACTCTTCTCTTCTCTAAGGCCAACCTACTTACTGTACCTCGATCTCATCTACCTCACTGCTGACCTCTCGCTCATGTCCTGCCTAAGGCCTGGAACATCCTCCCTCTTATATCTTACAATTACACTTTCCACCTTCAAAGCCTTATTAAAGGCACATCTTTTCCAAGAGGACTTCCCTCCTCTTTTCCCACTCCCTTCTGCATCCCTCTGTTTGCTCCCTTTATTCACCCCTCCATCAGCCCCACAACACTTATGTAAATATCCACAACTTATTTACATTATTGTTTGTCTCCCCGACTACACTGGGAGCTTGTTGAGGGAGGGGAATGTGCCCACCAACTCAGTTATATTGTACTCCCAAGCGCTTAGTACAGTTCTCTGTGCACAGTAAGCACTCAATAAAAGTGATTGCTTCTCTAAAATAATAGTATTAAGCACAGCTTTTATTAAGCCCTTTTGTCAATTATGCTGGTATTTGTTAAGCACTGACTACGTGCCAAGCACTGTTCTGAGTGCTGAGGTAGATACAAGGTAATCAAGATGTCCCACATTCATTCACTTGTATTTACTGAGTGCTTACTGTGTGCAGAACATTGTAGGGGCTCAGTCTTAATACCCATTGTATAAATGAGGTTACTGGAGCACAGAGAAGTTGTGATTTTCCCAAAGTCACACAGCTAAAGAGGCAGAGCTGGGTTTAGAACCTGTGACCAATGACTTCCAAGGTTGTGCTCTGGCAGCAACAAGAAGAAAACAACATAAAAGGATAAATGTGAAATAAGATAGAAGCTTTATGATCCTGGGATTTAGAAGTTTAGGGTTTTGAGCTTCTGGTGTTTCATTCATTCATTCATTCAATAGTATTTATTGAGCACTTACTATGTGCAGAGCACTGTACTAAGCGCTTGGGATGAACAAGTCGGCAACAGATAGAGACAGTCCCTGCTGTTTGAGGGGCTTACAGTCTAATCGGGGGAGACGGACAGACAAGAACAATGGCAATGAATAGAGTCAAGGGGAAGAACATCTCGTAAAAACAATAGCAACTAAATAGAATCGAGGCGATGTACAATTCATTAACAAAATAAATAGGGTAACGAAAATATATACAGTTGAGTGGACGAGTACAGTGCTGTGGGGATGGGAAGGGAGAGGTGGAAGAGCAGAGGGAAAAGGAAAAAGAGGGTTAAGCTGCGGAGAGGTAAAGGGGGGATGGCAGAGGGAGTAGAGGGAGAAGAGGAGCTCAGTCTGGGAAGGCCTCTTGGAGGAGGTGAGTTTTAAGTAGGGTTTTGAAGAGGGAAAGAGAATCAGTTTGGCGGAGGTGAGGAGGGAGGGCGTTCCGGGACCGCGGGAGGACGCGACCCGGTGGTCGACGGCGGGATGGGTGAGACCGAGGGACGGTGAGGAGGTGGGCGGCGGAGGAGCGGAGCGTGCGGGGTGGGCGGTAGAAAGAGAGAAGGGAGGAGAGGTAGGAAGGGGCAAGGTGATGGAGAGCCTCGAAGCCTAGAGTGAGGAGTTTTTGTTTGGAGCGGAGGTTGATAGGCAACCACTGGAGTTGTTTAAGAAGGGGAGTGACATGCCCAGATCGTTTCTGCAGGAAGATGAGCCGGGCAGCGGAGTGAAGAATAATAATAATGTTGGTATTTGTTAAGTGCTTACTATGTGCCGAGCACTGTTCTAAGCGCTGGGGTAGCCACAGGGGAATCAGGTTGTCCCACGTGGGGCTCACAGTCTTAATCCCCATTTTACAGATGAGGTAACTGAGGCACCGAGAAGTTAAGTGACTTGCCCAAATTCACACAGCTGAAAAGTGGCCGAGCCGGGATTCGAACCCATGACCTCTGACTCCAAATCCCGTGCTCTTTCTACTGAGCCACACTGCTTCTCACCGGAGCGGGGCGAGAGAGGAGGAAGGGAGGTCAGAGAGAAGGCTGACACAGTAGTCTAGCCGGGATATAACGAGAGCCCGTAACAGTAAGGTAGCCGTCTGGGTGGAGAGGAAAGGGCGGATCTTGGTGATACTGTAGAGGTGAAACCGGCAGGTCTTGGTAACGGAAAGGATGTGTGGGTGAACGAGAGAGACGAGTCAAGGATGACACCGAGATTGCGGGCCTGAGAGACGGGAAGGATAGTCGTGCCAACCCAGTAATCTCAACAACAGCCACGGTGAAGGCGTAAATGACTGGGTAAAGTCTCCTGGCATCTGACCTTCAAGTTGCAGAATTCCAAGAGACCTTAGCTAGGTCACTCTAACCCAGAGATGAAAGACTAAATATTTAACGTGAGCAATAACAAGGGCTGGGAAGGGGGTCAGGGAAGAGTAAACTCACCTACGATAGTCCCAATTCTGGGACATGTATGCATTGTTTTTCCAAAAGACTCCATGGTGGTCTACAAAATCCCAGGATTGTCCCATTGAATACTGGATCCAGGGTCTTCATGGCTGTGTCCTGGACATCCACCAGGCATTGGAACCAGAAAGTGCAGCCTGACTCCAAGTGAGTTGAGGAACCTGAATGATTACCCAGCTGCCTCTTCACTGAAGGAATTGTCCTTTCCCCAGCCATTCCCGAATTAAATTTTCCTGAATCCCCATCGGTAATTTTAAGAGCATTTGCATAGTTGGCAATACCATGCCCAACCATCTGCTCTCTTAAACTTCGGCTTGACCAGATCATAAAACATTTTCTCTGCTACAGAAGAGTAAATTTCTTTCTCTCATCCCAGGTTTCCTCTTTGGTGGCACAATTTGCTTCAGAAGAAACTCTAAAATAATAAAGCATTTTCCTGCATGCATTAAACCTACCATATCAGGAAATCCTGTTTGTTTGATAAAGGTGTCATGCGGTGAGAAATGTACATGTGTGGCAAGGTCCTCTGGATATAGAACAATTTCTCCTAAAAGGCATTTTATACTGTAGAGTTGATGGTTCTAAAAGTATCTCAATTTATTTCCTTTTTCATTGTCTCAGGAGGCTAGATTTCATTGTACAGTTAAGGGGTATTTTCAGTCTCTGCCACACTTAGAATATGGTGAAGGATTAAAAGCAGCATGGCCTAGTGAATAGAGTACAGACTAGGGAGCTGGAAGAACCTGAGTTTTAATCCCACCTCTGCTATGTGTCTGCTGTGTGACCTTGGGAAAGTCAGTTAACTTCTCTGCCTCAGTTCCCTCATCTGTAAAATGAGGATTAAGACTGTGAGCTCCATGTGGGACAGGGACTGTGTGCAACTTGATTAGCTTGTATCTACCCCAGCACTTACTATGTGACAGGCACTGTTCTAAGTGCTTAACAAATACTGTTATCCTTATTATTACTAAGTAGATGGAGTCACCAAGTCGGTCTGCCCCGAAATTGTTTTGATGCAGTTGTTTTCCAAACTCCTTATAAACCTGTTCCCCTCAAAATTTCTCTTGTGCTCTAGAAGAATTTTCTGTTCTGGCAATAGCTTCCAGAATCCTGCCACCATTCTTCTTTGAGGGAGATCAGGCCATTGTAGTTCAGCTGAAGGAGTGCAAAATATTTCATTTCCATTTTGCAGGTTGGAATCTAAAGTCTTTTGGGAGCAGAAATATCTTAGGGAGGACACAGTGGATCTGGATAAAGTCAGTGGGATGGAGCAACTTGCATAAAGATGAAGGAGATAATAGTATTTGACTAGCCACTAGGTGAAATGTACTGCAATTTGCTTGAAAAGTACAGAAAGAAGCAAGACATCTCATATCAATAAGAGTTTACATTCTAAGCTGAGTGGTGGTGAGGGTTGGGCATAAAAGCAATGATAAACAGAATGATCAAAAAATAATTGAATATACCACTGAAAACCTGTATACACAGGTGTAGAGAATGAGTCTTAGAGGATACAAAGGTCTAGTGGAGTTATGAGTAACATTTCCAGAATTCTGAAGAGCATGAGCAAGGTGAAGACTGTAAGCTCACTGTGAGCGGAGAACGTAGCTGGGAACGTGTCTACTAACTTTGCTATATTGTACTCTCCCAAGCACTTAGAACAGTGCTCTGTATACTAAGTGAATGTAATTGATTGATGGAATTATTGCTCCCCCAAACCTACCACACCAGGGAGAGGGGTTAGCCATTGAAATTTAACTCTGAAAGCATTACCAAACAAATTGAGGCATTTCTTCATTTAGCAGGTGGTCAACTGATAGAATTTATTTGCACAGGAAGTTGTGCCGTTGAATGTATCAGTGGATTCAAAAGGATTTTCTATAAATTCATGGATACCTAGTTCATAATGGGTTATAAGAAGGAAAGTTGGGGATAGAAAGGGGAAGGTTAGGGAACTTGGATCTCCTATCTGTAAACAGGAGCACAACCAATCGATCAACTGTATTTACTGAGCGCTTAATGTGTGCAGAACACTGTACTAAGCACTTGGGAGTGTACAATAATAACATTGGTAGACATATCCACTGCCCACAGCAAGCTTACAGTTTAGAGGTACTTCCAGCATGTGGTTCTTCCAAGTTTTCCCCTTCCTTTCACGCCCCCCCCCATTTTTTTTTTTTTTTTTTTTTTTTTTGGTATGTGTTAAATGCTTTGTGGCAGGCGCTGGATTAAGTACTGGGGTAAACACAAGCTAGTCAGTTTGGAACCAGTCCATCTCTCACTTGGGGCTAACAGTCAGAATTCCTATGTTACGGATGAGGTAACTGAGGCACAGAGAAGTTAAGAAGTTACGCACCTTGCCCAAGATCACACAGCAGACAAGTGGAAGAGCAAGGATAAGAATCTAGGTTCTTCTGACTCCCAAGCCCATCCTCTTTCCACTAGGCCATGCCACACGCTGCTTCTAGGCCTCTTCTCCAAGTGGCCTTTCTTGACTAAGCCCTCCTTTCTTCTTCTTCAACTCCCTTCTATGTCATCCTGACTTGTACCCTTTATTCACGCCCCCTTCCAGCCCCACAGTGCTTTTGTACATATTTATAATTTATATTATCTGTCTCCCCCTCTAGACTATAAGCTCCTTGTAGACAGGGAATGTCTGTTTATTGTTATACTGTACTCTCCCAAGTGCTTAGTACAGTGCTCTGCACACAGCAAGAGCTCAAATTATTACTTCTAAGAAACAATATCAGAAGCAGCCCTGGACTGGATGGATAATTGGACTCCAATTATGGGCAACTGTGAAACGATGCTGTGCATGAACTGGTAGTTCTCCTTAAATGCCAGCATCTCCCCATAACTCCCAAGTCTTGGGGAATTCAAAGTCTTGCCCACAATTCTCGCTGCTTCCCCCCCTCCACCACCCTGACCCCAAAACTCCCTTTCGCATTCCTTAGACTCAACCCTATCCAGGCAGGCTTCTATGTGGATTATAATCATTGAAAACACCCCCAGAGTGGTGGTCTTGGAGATCGCACATGACTGTAAGCTCATTGTGGGCAAGGAGTATGTCTGTTTAGCCCCAAATGTTGTACTGTATTCTCTTAATTGTGTAGTACAGTGCTCTGTACACAATAAGCACTTAATAAATGATTGAATGAATCAGTAGTGGACTGAGCCTCTACCCAAGGGAAACTATAAGCTTAACACTTAACATTTCCACTCTCCTGGCTTGTTTTGTTTGTTTTATGGTATTTGTTCAGTACTTACTATGTGTCAAACACTATTCTAAGTGCTGGGGTAGATGCAAGTCAGTTAGGTTGGACATTGCCTCTGTCCCACATAAGGCTCACAGTCTCAGTAGGAGAGCGAACAGGAAAACTGGGGCACAGAGTAGTTGTGACTTGACCAAGGTCACACAGCAAGCAACTGACAGACGGGATTAGAACCCAGGCCCTCTGACTCCCGGGTCTGTGCTCTTTCCACTAGGCTGTGCTATCCCTAGGCTGCCAGAAACAGAATGGCAGGGAGAAACGTTGCTAGTGCCTGAAAAATTGCATGTTACCATATGACTCCAGCTCTTCAGAAGGAATACAGGCCTCCACCTACAACTTTCCTTAAATAGACAATTACTCAGCCTCAGAAAATGGTGCCCTCATTGTCAGAGGCTGTGTGAATAGTTGATTCTCTGAACCACTGGTGAATCATTCCCATTTCCCCCAATCTTTGCTCATTATCAATCATATTTGAGCATTTACTGTGTACAGAGCATTGTACTGAGCGCATGGGAGAGTAGAATACAACAGAATAGGTAGACACATTGCTTGCCCATAATAAGCTTACAGTCTAAAGGGGGAGACAGACAATTTATGGTTAGGTACCTAAGTGCTGTGGGGTTGAGGGAGGGGTGAAAGCAAGGTGCCAATCCAATGCAGGACCAAATCTTCACACCTTCTTGTACTTGGAAAACAGGTGAGAATACATTGATTTTGAACGTTTTCTGCCAGTACTTTCTCAGAGGCTGTGTACAACCTGATTAGATTGTATTTACCCCAGTGCTTAGTACAGTGTACTGCACACAAGAAGTGCTCAAATAGGATTGAATGAATGAATGATCAGTGGAGAAGAAATGAAAAGTGAGGTTTTGGAAGGACTCAGGTAGTTTACGTAACCATGTATCTTTTTCAGGAACAGAGGTGTTGACCTAAAATCTTCTGTGGACAGAGCTTGATCCTGGGTGTACGGGAGACTTTTTTTAATGACATTTGTTCAGTGCTTTCTGTGTTCCAGGCACTGTACTAAACACTGTGGTAAATACCCTCTAATCAGGTGGGACACAGTCTGTCCCACTTGGGGCTCATTTCTTAATCCCCATCTTACAAATAAGGAAACTGAGCCCCAGTGAAGTGACTTGCCCAAGGTCACATGGCAGACAAATGGCAGAGCTGGGATTAGAACCCAGGTCCTTCTGACTCTCAGACCCGTGCTCTATCCACTAGGCCACACCACTTTTCAAGAATAAGGAAGAGACATGATTCTTGTCTTTCTGTTGTACTCTCTCAAGTGCTTACTAGAGTGCTCTGCACACAGTAAGTGCTCAATGAATGTCATTGATTAAGGAACTTAAATTGGTAATAGTACTTAAGTGCTTACTGTGTGCAGAGCAGTATACTAAGCACTAGGAAGTAATACACAAGTTGTTAATTAGACTTGGTCTCATTCCTTTGAGATTACAAATCTAATCTAAGTGCTTAGTACAGTGCTTTGCACCTATTATGCATTCAATAAATATGAATGGATGAATCCAGTGGGGGCTTATTGATAAATATAGTTGAGGTTAAATAGAAAACAATAAAAATAAAAAAAAATATGAAATACAATAGAGATTCAAGGAGAATGAAAGTAGATGAATAGCCATGTGATTAAATGCATTAACAACAGGTAAAGAAGAAATTGAGGAAATTAAAATGCTGTGGTGACTGAGGAGATATTACCAGGAAAATGAGATTTACCAGGGAGGGCTTCTTGGAGGAAGTGGCCTTTTAGAAAGACCCTAGACACAAAAGGATGTGGCTTGATAAGGTTGAATAGGTAAGGTCTTCCAGGTGGAGGAAATAAGAGTAAATAATTGGGGGCTGGAGAGGAAAGAAGCCAGGACTGCTGCGTTTCATTACAAGGGTGAAGCTCGATATGAATATACGTTGACCGTGTAGCGAGCCCCCAGCTCCTACCAACTAGGACATTCCTGGACCGGGGGAGTCTCAGTGACATATAGTTGAAGTCAAACCACACCACCAATCACCAAGGTGACCAGGGAAAGTTTTTTACTTAGTTTTGCCAGTGTACAAGGGAGTGACACGTACATACGCACACACTCACTCCACCAAGGGTCCATTACAAAGTCTGCCGGTCAAGGGAGCCCATTGTGCCCATGCTTCTCCTCTCTGCTTTCAAGTGCTGCTGCCTTCTGCTGCTTTCAAGTACTGCTCTCCTGCTGCTTCTGTTTTTCCTCTGCATCTTCTCTCTTGATTCAAAGCGACCGCTTTTTATCTGCCTTAGGAGGTCGTGGCTGTGGCACTAGTGGAAAGACCCCGGGCTTGGGAGTCAGGGGTCGCGGGTTCTAATCCCGGCTCCGCCACTTGTCTGCTGTGTGACCTTGGGAAAGTCACTTCACTTCTCTGGGCCTCAGTTACCTCATCTGTAAAAATGGGGGTTAAAAATGTGAGCCCCATGTGGGACAATCTGATTACTTTGTATCTACCCCAGCGCTTAGAACAGTGCTCAGCACATAGTAAGTGCTTAACAAATACCATAATTATCACTATTATTATGTGGCAGTCACTGATTGGTCCGGGCCCATTGCCAGGTAGAGTTGGGAGAGAAGGCCATATCTTCTTTCTTCTACCATGCTCCGACCCCTCATAGGCACGCAACCCCCGTCCTCAAGAAGACCACATCAGTGCCTTTGCGAGTTTCTTCTTTGATCTTCCTTGCTGTTCGTGGGATCACATACAGTCACTAGTAAAATGGCTTGCTGCTGGGTCACCACAGATTGCACCCCACAAGTCTTGTTCTATTAATTGTGGTATTTGATAAGCACCTACTGTGTGCCAGGCACTGTACTAAGGACTAGGTGGATACAAGCAAATCAGGTCAGACACAGTCTGTCTCTGTCCCAGAGCAGGCACGCAGTCTCAATCCCCATTTTGTAGATGAGGTAACTGAGGCACAGAGAAGTGATTTGCCCAAGGTCACACCGCAGGCAAATGGCTGAGCCGAGGGTAGAACCCAGGACCTTCTGACTCCCAGACCCGTGCTCTATCCACTGCACCATGCTGCTTCTCTAATCTTGTTCTAATCTTGAAGGATTCCATTTCTCCCCCCTGAATTTCCCCTGGAAAATGGCTGGTGACCTTAAGCAACCCACGCCAATTCTCCAGACTTATCCTTGGTCAGCTCCCAACCAAACCCTCCTTTCTTGTTCACTAAACTTTTATAGTTATCCAGCAATGCAGTTTCCAATTTTCATCCTCTAAACTGTGAGATTGTTGTGGGCAAGGAATATATCTGTTTATTGTTGCAATGTACTCTCCCAAGCACTTAAACAGTACTCTACCCACAGTAAGCGCTCAATAAATATGACTGAATGAATGAATTTCCTGTTTTTTACTAGCTACTGGCTCTTGCTTTAACATAAGTGGAATTGAAAACCTCCCATTACAATCTCTAAATCCCAGCCATAAGTGAAAGTAGATGGAAATTCTCAATTTGTTAATTTATCCCCGAATCCCATGCTTTTATTAGTGGATAGAGCACTGGCCTGGGAGTCAGAAGATCCTGGGGTCTAGTCCTGGCTCCACCACGTGACTGCTGTGTAACCTTGGGCAAGTCACTTAACTTTTCTGGGTCTCAGTTACTTCATCTGTAAAATGGGGATTGAGACTGCAAGCCCCACAAGGGATAGGGACTGTGTCCAACCCGATTTGCTTGTATCTACCCCAGTGCTATTATGTGATAATAATGTTGGTATTTGTTAAGCGCTTACTATGTGCCGAGCACTGTTCTAAGCGCTGGGGTAGACATAGGGGAATCAGGTTGTCCCACGTGGGGCTCACAGTCTTAATCCCCATTTTACAGATGAGGGAACTGAGGCACAGAGAAGTTAAGTGACTTGCCCACAGTCATACAGCCGACAAGTGGCAGAGCTGGGATTCGAACTCATGAGCCCTGACTCCAAAGCCCATGCTCTTTCCACTGAGCCACGCTTATGTCTGGTACATAGTAAGCACTTAACAAAAAACATTATTATTATTAAAAGCTAGAAAGGTGTTTTGTCTCCTCCTCTATTTATGAATGACTCACGTCTTTTGGGCTCCCCCATTAGGTTGTAAGGACCTTGAAGGTGGGGATTTTGTCTCCAATCAGTTGTATTCTCCCAAGTTCTCAGTAAAGTGCTCTGCACACAGCAGGCCAATAAGTACCATTGATTGATCAAATAAATGGTGCCTTTTCATCCTGGTTGTTTGGTCCACAACAATTTCGTGTTCACTTTGTCCACCCCCTCCATGGCTCTGTCAACTTCAGTCATGATCCCTGTCCATGTCCCTCTTTCCAGACTGAACAGTCGCACATATATTCTCCCAAGTGCTTAGTACAGTCTTCTGTACATAGTAGGTGCTCAATAAATTTGATTGATTGAGATAGGAACTGTTCCATCTTCCTCTAATAGATTGCCTCTATTATCTTTATATATTTCTTACACTACGTGGCCCAATTAGCCACAATAATATAATAATGCCTCTAGTAATTTGGAAGGAAGCGCTCATTCCTCCTTTATGCCTTGCTCTTGTATGTACACCCTAGCATCGATCCTCTGAAAGATTCTATGCTTCTGTTTATGCCATTTTTCACTTAGAGGGCTTTGGTATATTGCAGCTTCACAATCCCTTCTCGTTATTGGTCCCTGGAGCAAAGCCCATAGTTACAAGTGTAAAAAGTAGCACTGTTTAGATTTCACACAGGTATTTTTCCATGGAGAAAAAAGGAAAACGTGGCTTTTCATGAAGTGTCACAGCCTGAGATGTGTGAGAATCTGCTATTCCTCAGTGACATCTACGTGTAGGAAGATTAAAAAAAAGACACCATTCAGGAGCTGATTGGGAAGAAATGTACTCACAGTGAGGCTGAACTACTGATCTATCCACTTAGCCACAGATTTGCAGTGCATATTTCTAGGCTGATAAAATAATGAAAATTAGGGAAAAAAGAAGGCGATCTGTATTGAGATTATTTTAGCAAGAAAGACACAGGTTTATTTTATTGGCTTTCCAAATGTGGGTGTGTGTGTGTTTGTGTGTGTTATAGCATGCTCACGTGCATACTCATACACACGCCCAATACTTTCCCTTCCAAGACAACTTGACTGAAGACTTTTCTTCCCCAAAAAGAGCTGGTCAGGTTTCTTTCTATAATATTCAGGAATGTTTTGACAGTAAATTTCTAACTCCTCCCTAACTTTCCCTGAAAGAGATGCTTCATAAAAATCACTTAGTTAATATTTCACAGTGTTGTAAATTTATTATGATGAGGGTAGAAAAATATAATTTACATCATCTAATGAAATAAAGCATTGGTTTCCAGTCAATTTTATGACAACCTATTCAGTTTTCAAAGTGTCCATTATCCTCATGGTTTAAAGCTTTATTTATGAGATATTTGTAGCAGGGTTTAATTGATGAGAAATCTGACTGTATTCAGTCTTCCCTATATTTTTTTTTTATCTCCTTTCAGGAAACAGCAGTCAAATTTAAAAGCCCCTGAAACTGTCTGCCTGTCATCCCCTCACTAAAAAGATAGATTGCTTTCTATCAAGTCTGCATCGAGCACATTTCCAATGTAGGTTGCCTAATAATATACAATGAATATGAATTTTTATTTTTATTCCATCTGGAGCTCTCAAGCAGCTGGGTAAATGCTAAATGATGAAGTTCCTGCACACCTTCTCTCTTCTTTAAGACGAGATCCTCTGTCAACATGTCACCATAATGACCAGGAAGCATTATGCCTAGAAGTTTGGGGTTTTTTGTTCTTTTCTTACCATAATAAGCAATCTTCCCCTTTATAGAATATCTAATTGGCACGCTGTAACCAAGGCATGAGAAAGGATCAGACCAACCAATGTCCAGAGCCTGAAAAACCCTTTCAGTACTGGGTTCTGTTGGGCATAATTCCCCTTAACATTGAATATGCTCTTATTGCTTTTCCACAGCACCAAGGTGAGGGGATCTTCACTGAAGCTGAGAGATGGTATGTTCAGACCAAAAAATGAGAAAGGGAACACTTAGATCCAAATGGGGGTAAACCTACAAAATTTATTCCTATAGGGACTTTTGCAGGTGAATTTATCAGTAGGTTCAAGATGGCTAGATACACAGATGACTGGTCCACACTGTGTCTTTGGAGGGGAAGCGAGGGATGGAGAGGGAAAATTTAAAGGTGTTTCGTTTATCATTCCTGCAGTGTCCCAAAGGGCAGCCATCACAAAGTTTCTCCAAGTATCCTGTTGCCACTGTCAGTGACGGGATGCTGGATGAGAAGAACAGTCATTCTGACCGAAGATAAGCAGTTCCCACAATAGAGTAGGGTTCTGTTACTTGAAAATTTGGTGATATAAGTTATCGCTATAACATGAGGTGTGTTTTTACTTAGACTTACATGTGGTAGAGTAAGATGTCTCCCAGAACCTCTGGAAAAATAATATGAAATTCTGTTATATGTACTATAACATCACCAACATCACTAAACTATTGTTCAATCTTTGATAAATTAATTCAAAGCATAGTATCATAAGATTAACTGAAAAGTCAAAATGCAGTTATAAATCTTTTCAGGAGGTTATAAAAATAGAAGATTGTTCTGTTGACTATGGAAGTGTTTTTTCATCCTTGGTGAATAATTTATCTTCAATAATATTTATAATTATGGTATTCAGGCCATTACTATGTGCCAAGCACTGTTCTAAGCGCTTGTTAAGCACTTACTATGTGCCGGACACTGCACTACACACTACGGTAGATCAATCCATCATATTTATTGAACACCTACTATGTGCAGAGCATGGTACTAAGAACTTGAGAGCTTACAATATAACAGTTTTTAGACATATTCTCTGCTCACGATGAACTTACAGTCTAGAGGGGCAGACATTAATATGAATAAATTATGGATGTGTACATAGGTGCTGTGGAGCTGAGGGAAGGGTGAATAAAGGATGCAAATCCAAGAACAAGGGTAATACAAAAGGGAGTGGGAGAAGAGGAAATGAGGACCTAGTCAGTGAAAGCCTCTTGGCGGAGATGTGCCTTTAATAAGGTTTTGAAGGAGATGAGAGTCATTGTCTGTCGGGTGTGAAGAGGGAAGCTGTTCCAGGCCAGAGACAGGATGTAGGTGAGAAGTTGGTGGCAATAATAATAATAATGTTGGTATTTGTTAAGTACTTAGTATGTGCAGAGCACTGGTCTAAGCGCTGGGGTAGACAAAGGGGAATCAGGTTGTCCCACGTGGGGCTCACAGTCTTAATCCCCATTTTACAGATGAGGTCACTGAGGCACAGAGAAGTGAAGTGACTCACCCACAGTCACACAGCTGACAAGTGGCAGAGATGGGATTTGGACCCATGACCTCTGACTCCAAAGCCCGGGCTCTTTCCACTGAGCCAAGCTGCTGCTGGCAAGATAGATGAGATCAAAGTGGGTTGGCATGAGAGGAGCTGGGTTGTGTGGCCTGCTTGTTATAAGAAAGCAGTGAGATAAGGTAGTAGGGACAACATGATTGAGTGCTTTCAAGCTGATGGTAAGGAATTTCTTTTTAATGTGGAGGTGGATGGACTGTAACTGGAAGTCCTTCAAGTGCTTATTACAGTGCTCTGCAAACAGAAAGCGCTCAATAAACAATTGCTTGGTTGAGGAGTGGGTAAACGATGTTTCTGTGGAAAATTAATCTGGACTGCAGAATAAAGTATCGACTCTAGTTGGGAGAGACAGGAGGCAGGGAGGGCAGCAAGTAGACTGATGCAGTAATCAAGGAGAGATAGGATAAGTGCTTAGATTAACATGGTAGCAGTTTGGATGGAGAAGGAAGAGTAGATTTTAGCAATGCTGTGAAGGTTGAATCGACAAGGTTCGGTGCAGATTGAATATGCGGGTTAAATGAGAGACATGAGTTGAGGATGACACCAAAATTATGGACTTGTGAGACAGGAAGGATGGTGGTGCTGTCAACACTGTCAGGAAAGTCTGGAGGAGGGCAGTATTTGAGTGGGAAGATAAGGAGTTCTGATTTGAACATTCGTTTATGGTTTACTTCTGTCAAGCTCAAAACCAGAAAGGTTGAGATCTGTTGAATTCTCGAATTGATGCTTCTAGGCTAAAGCCTCTTGAAAAACAACAATAAGAACCACTGAGCAGATCTTGATAAGATAAGAAGAACATAAGACCATGAGTAAAGCCATTCCTGAGTCAGATCCAAGGTTCATCTAGCCCCGGATTCTATTAACAGCACCAGGAAGCTTGGTGGAACCGTGTGATGGTTGCTCCCCAAGACGCCCTGATTCATGAAGACGCAGTATGTGGCGTTTATTGAGCACCCACTGAAAATAAAGCACTGTACTAAGCCTTTAGGAAAGTGTGACACATGGTCCCTGCCTACAAGGAACTTACACTCTAATGAGGAAGATAGGAATACAAACATGTACAAGTTAGATAAGCCAAGTAAATAATTTACAGTTGAAATGCATGCGCGCGCGCGCACACACACACACACACACCTACATATACTTATAGGAGGACTGAGGTAGGGTATAAATCAACATATACTTGATAACGGTGGCTGAAGGATTGTGAAGACCCAGGTTTGGGGAGTTAGTTATTGAAAGCTTAATGGGCAAGGTGTGCTTTTGTGGATTTAAGGGGACTTTGCCTAGTTTTTCATTTCCTAGTAACTCATATTTGCCCTATTTTTCATTAACCATCCTACTTCTCTTGCAGAACAAGTTTCACTCTACTTTCTTATCTTGAACTTCTTATCTTTGCCAACCTTGCCCCCGTACACCCTCTGGCCTGGAACTCCCTCCCACTTCATATTCGACAGAACACCCCACCTCCAAAACCTTGTTAAAATCACATCCTCTCCAAGAGGTCTTCCCCAACTAAACCCTTTTTTCCTCTACTCCCTCTCTCTTCTCTGTCACCTGTGCACTTGGATCCGAAGCCTTTAAGCACTTGTTATTCACCCCCATCTTAGCACCACAGAACCTATATACATATGAGAAGCAGTGTGGCTGGGGGTTGGAAGGACCTGCGTTCTAATTCTGCTCTGCCACATGTCTACTGCATGACCTTGGGCAAGTCACTTAATGTCTCTGTGCTTCAGTTACCTCATCTGCAAAATGGGGATAAGAATGTGAGCCCCATGTGGGACAGGGACTGTGGCCAACCTGATTAACTTGCATCTACCCCAGTGGTTAGAACAGTGCTTGGTATATAGTAGGTGCATAACAAATACCATTGTTATTATTATTATCTATAGTTTATTATTAATTTCAGTCTTCCCCACTACACGGTAAGCTCCTTCTGGGCAGGGAATACGTCTTACAACTCTGTATCTTCCTCTTCCAGGTGCCTAGTACAATGTTCCGCACCCAGTAAATGCTCAATAAAAACCATTGATTGATTGACTGATTAAGAACCTTTAGGATCCTGCAGACTATAACTGAAGCTCCTGATAAATTTATTTCCACATGTGTGCTCCAACACAAAATCCTCAGCAGGAATCACTCAGACTGCTCATTTGGCTTGTCACTAGCACATAAAAGCCCCAATTATGTTGTACTGTTGTAGGAGATTATACACACGAGTAGAAATCACTCCAAATTTGTGGTTGGCCAGTATTGGGATCCTGGGCTATTTACTTCTTCCTAGGAGTGGAGGTGGGTCTGGCTTAAGATATGAAACTTTTCCTAGGCAGATTTCAAGGTCACCCTTCATCCTTTTGTCTAGAAATCCATGTAGAGATTCATGCATGGTTGCAGAATCTAGTCATTTTCAAGTCATCCATGACTGTGCAGAAAGATTATCATATTGTTTTCTCGAGTCATCTTTCTTAATGTGGTTCCACTGCCCTCCTGCTGAAATGCTATTTGAAAAAAATTCTTAACCATGTGATGAAGTTCCACTGTGGATCTTGGAGCCGCAATGTTCCTGCCTGCTTTTCCTCATTGATCTCTTTCAATTTTTAATGTTTTCATTATGATTTCCAACTTCTGAGGCTCAGCAGAAAAAGGGGCATTCCTTATTCAATCCTTACATGTTGTCGTGAGTATCATTACCTAGGAAGAAACATTTTCCAACTGACACCGAAAAGCGTGATAAACAACATGTATGCTTGTAAAATGTAATACTAAAGATGTTCCAAAATTTCCTTTGCTCACCATTTCCATAATTTACCTGTCAACAGTACTATTTATTTGGAGATTGTTTTTATGCACTATTGTCTACGTTCAGGCTTAGAAGATAATGCTATACACATTCATCTGGGATAAACGGAACTATAAATAATAAATAATCCTAAATTTAAAATAATAAAGATCACAGTGAAGCAGCTTCTTATGTTCTGTGAACTCAGCAGATACCTTGTGAATTATACATGCTGACAAGTACAGAATGCCACTTTTCACACTGCCTAATATAAGAATGTTTTTTTTCCTAACAGTTTCAGTGTTGTATGCCTGTCATTTCACCCTAAAACATCATTGTTTGGGATGATAATTTAGTCCGGGATGCTAACATGCTGTATTTGATCCCTAAATGGCTCCACTCATTTTCAGTGTGATTTTTGGTTAACTTTACATAGTTAAGGGCCATTAGAACAGCTCAAAGATAGTAGAAAATAGTAGATGTGTGAGGGTGGTGGTAATCAACTTCATAGTTCCTAATTGCTAACTGCCTCTTCTAAGTTTCTCAGATGCTTCTACTTTTGAGGTGAATGGGAAAATTGAATCAGAGGGTCCCTTGGTCTTTCAGAAGATATAGTCTGGTAATCACCCACAGTGTCAATGCTCAACTGGTTGTTGTTATAGATGGCTTGGGGGAGTCTTCACAGAAGTCTCAAAAAAAGAATTGGAAACAAAAAAAGAGGATTAAGAGATAGCATGAGAAGCAGCGTAGCCTAGTGAATAGAACACGGGTCTAGGAGTCAGAGGGACCTGGATTCTAATAGCAGCTCTGCAACTTTCCTGCTGTGTGACTTTGGACAAGTCACTTAACTTCTCTGTGCCTTAGTTACCTCATCTGTAAAATGGGAATTGAGTCTGTGAGCCCTATACGGGACAGGGATGGTGTCCAACCTGATCAGCTTGTATCTAACCCAGCTCTTCCTCTGTCAGGTTCACACCTGGAGAGTTTTCAGTACCCTACCAGTCTCGATTACGGGAGGGAGACTGAAACATAGGCCTGGCCATTCCGTTCCTAGCTTGGGCAGTGGCTAGCGAGTGGAAAGCAATCTACTACAAGTCAAAACTCACCCGTGTTGGGCAGCAGCGGCACGGGAGATAGTCGAGGGTGGAGACTCGAGTTTACTGCGCGGAAGGAAGCAATGGTAAACCACTTCCTGACATTTACCAAGAAAACTCTATGGATACACTACCAGAACGATTGCAGATGGAGGTGGAGCATGCTGGGACAGATGTGTCCCTGGCATCGCTATGGGCTGGAGACGACTAGATAGCATAAGACAAGAAACTTTGGATACTCAATAACTACTGGCTCATAGCAAGTGCTTAACAAATGCCATAAAAAACATTAGGATAATCCAATTAATGCTATTTATTGAACTTTTACTGTCTGCAGAGGCCTGTACAAAGTGCTTGGGAGAGTACAGTTCAATAATTACAGTATTTGTTAAGCACTATGTGCCAAGTTCTGTATTAAGTGCTGGGGTAGATGCAAGATAATCAGGTCCCACATGGGTCTGACATTTTTAGTAGGAAGAAGAACAGGCACTTAATCCCCATTTTACAGATAAAGGGACTGAAGCAGATAAAAGTGGAGTGCCTTTGCCTAAGGTTACATGGCAGACAAGTTGTGGAGCCGGGATCCACAAGTTGTGGAACCAGGTCCTCTAATTCCCAAAGCTGTGTTCTTTTCACTGGGCCACACTGCTTCTCTACAGGGTTGGTAGCCACGTTCTCTTCCTGCAATGAGCTTATGGTCTAGAGGGTTATGGGCATCTCCAGAATTTTCCCTGTGAGGCCATTTTCACATCACATTTTAGTTTTTTCAGTCCCCTTTTTTTTCCCTCCACTGGGTCATATTCATCCAGATTTAGATAGTGAGCTTTGTGAAAAGAACTTCATTTCTTCATTCATTCACTCAATCCTATTTATTGAGTGCTTCCTATGTGCAGAGCACTGTACTAAGTGTTTGGAAAGTACAGTTCAGCAGTAGAGACAATCCCTGACCACACTGGGCTTGCAGTCTAGAAGGGGGCGACAGACATCAAAACAAGTAAACAGGCATCAATATGAATAAATAGAATTATAGGTATGTACATATATACACATGTGCTATGGGGTGGAGAGGGGGGCTAGAGTAAAGGGAGCCCGTCAGGGCAATGGGGAGGGAAGG
Source organism: Ornithorhynchus anatinus (assembly GCF_004115215.2). NCBI lineage: Eukaryota > Metazoa > Chordata > Mammalia > Monotremata > Ornithorhynchidae > Ornithorhynchus > Ornithorhynchus anatinus. The sequence continues at coordinate 100,203,973 of NC_041729.1, read as the reverse complement.
GGGATCTGAGGAAAAGTGGGGCTTAATCTCGGGAGGCCTTTTGGAGGAGGTGAGCCTTCAGTAGGGCTTTGAAGAGGGGAAAATGTGATTGTTTGTCAGGTGTGAGGAGAGAGGGTATTCCAGGCCAGAGGTAGGAAATGGGCCAGAGGTTGACAGAGGGACAGGCTAGAACAAGGCACAATGAGAAGGTGACCACCAGAGGAGCGGGGCATATGGCTGGGCTGGAGAAGGAGAGATGGGAGGAGAGGTAAGAAGGGGCAAGTGATGGAGAGCGAGCTTTAAAGCCAATAGTGAGGAGGTTTTTTTTGATTTGGAGGTTGATAGGCAACCACTGGAGATTTTTGAGGAGGGGGGTGACATGCCCTGAACATTTCTGGAGAAAGATAATCCGGGTAGCAGAGTGAAGTATGGACTGAAGTGGGGAGAGACAGGAAGTTGGGAGGTCAGAAAGGAGTCGGATGCAGTAATCCAATCAGGATAGCATGAGGGATGGTACTAACATGGTAGCGGTTTGGATGGAGAGGAAAGGGCGAATCTTGGCGATGTTGTGAAGGTGAGACTGCAGACTTTGGTGACAGATTGGCTGTGTGAGGTGAAAGAATCCTAGCCTGGAGACTGGGAAATTTTTGAGCTTCTTCCTCCATACTTGGGAAGATATGTGTGTTTAGAATCATTTTGTTAAAAGGGGTTGTAGACTCAATCACTGTGTAGATCAAGGATACTTCCAATCCCCTGCCTTATGCAGTTTAAGGAAGCTGTTCTGTAAATCCTCCAAGAATAGTGGGAGAATTGGCTGTTGATGACATACAAGTTATTGTTACCTTCCCCATAAAAGTTTCTGCAAGAGACTCAATCAAAATGTGGAAAACAATGCATTTTCACACTTAGGTTATATTTTTTCTGAGGCTTAATGTGAATGTTTTCCCTAAAATGTATTTCAGAGAATAATAAAGGTAGCTTTGTTACTGAATAGCGAAGCAGAAAACGCAGTGAGTTATTTCTTTTAAAGTTAAACTGAGATTTTTTTTCTGTATATATTTACATAACTGCATATTCCCTCTTTCCTACAATTTCCTTTTTAGAGTGTGCAGCTTCCCGTCCTCCATTTTTCCAGCAACAAAAACAACTGGAAATCAATTTTATTCCTTTTATTTAGAATGACCTAACATCTAAATTATGACTGGAACAAGACCTCACCTTAGTACAGTAGTTTAGTACAATGTTCTACACACAGTAAGTGCTCAATAAATGCCATTGATTGGTATGACAGGGCTGATTACTTGTAAGGAGAGATTTCTAGGAGAAAGTGCCTTAGAGTGAGCTCATCAGCCTGCCTTAAAGACCTGGTCCCCGTCTTAACTAATAATAGTGATGGTATCTGTTAAGCACTTACTATGTGCAGAGCACTGTTCTAAGCGCGGGGGGAGATTCAGGGTAAACAGATTGTCCCACATGAGGCTCACGGTCTTAATCCCCATTTTACAGATGAGGTAACTAAGGCACAGATAAGTGACTTGCTCACAGTCACACAGCTGACAAGTGGCAGAGCTGGGATTCGAACCCATGACCTCTGACTCCCAAACCTATGCTCTTTCCACTGAGCCACGCTAGTAAGCTATGGATTCTAGACTGTAAACATGTTGTGGACAGGGAGCGTATCTACCAACTGTGTTATACTGTACTCTCCCAAGCCCAAAGTACAGTACTCTGCACACATTTAATGCTCAATAATTATCATCAATGTTGACTGATTATTTTGTCCGTATCGGAAGGCTCTGTTTTGTCCTGTTGACTTTGCGTTCATTACTTAGGAGTCCCACATATAAACCTGGTCATACTTAAGTGATAATAGTTTATTAAGTATTTACTGGGTGCAATGCATTGTACTGAACTCTGGGAAAGAATACAAGAGTAAAAATTAATTACAATAATAATAATAATGTTGGTATTTGTTAAGCGCTTACTACGTGCAGAGCACTGTTCTAAGCACTGGGGGAGATACAGGGTCATCAGGTCATCCCATGTGAGGCTCACAGTTAATCCCCATTTTACAGATGAGGTAACTGAGGCACAGAGAAGGTAAGTGACTTGCCCACAGTCACACAGCTGACAAGTGGCAGAGCCGGGAGTCGAACTCATGACCTCTGACTCCAAAGCCCAGGCTCTTTACACTGAGCCACGCTGCTTCCCCAATTAGACAAGTTCCATGCTCTCAAGAGACTTGCTATCTAAGGATGAAGGGGACAGATGACAGACATATAAGGAAAGATAAAACTGTAAGAACAATAAATCAAAACATAAAGGAGGACAAAGGTATATAGCATATGGATAATTTTTATGATTATTATAAAAATATGAGCAATAGGGTGCTCTGGCCAGGAAAGCAGAGTTTCCAGTGTTTCAGTGTCATAGAGGATTATTATGGGATATTTTTATTTGAAGACAAGGCTCACTGTGATTCATCAGAGATTGGTAAGGTCCATGTTTGTTCCTTATATAGAAAGAGTTTTTACTGTGGCATTTGTTAAGCACTTACTATGTGCCAAGCACTATACTAAGTGCTGTGATAGTTAAAACCTAATCAGGTTGGACACAATCCCTGTCCTTCATGGGACTCACAGTGTTTTTGTATTCACTCATTGTTGGCTGTTGAGACTTCTAATACTAATTTCTTCCTGTAAACTACTCACAGGGATGGGAGAAAGAGAAACACTTTAAAATGAATCCTATCATTAGGCATTTCATAGATTTCAGCATCCTAAGCCTCGAAGAGGACTAACTAGTTCAAATAGTGATCATTCCCACTTACGTCCTTTAGAGTAGAATGCGATTATTCTTCCGATTGTTTTCCAACTTGGGTAGAAGGATTTATAGCTGACATAACCAGGGAATCGGTCTACAGACTGTAGCTCGAAGTTGGGCTTTGTTTCATTTGTACTTTATAAACTGTGGTTAGAGAAAACACAAGATTTAACAATAGGCACATAAACAAGATGTTCCAAGGATGAGTGCTGTTTTACTTCCACAATAGTGCAGTTAGCAAATAATAAAAATTAGATATTGTATTACCAAACATCATTTTTAAGCAGGAGAGCAAAATATCATTGAGATTACTCCAAGGAGAACTTTAATAATGATTAAAAAAAAACCAAACCTCTGACAGTTTTCTTTTTCCCTTTATCTTTAACAGAGGTCTTAGATTAAAACCAAAATGATTTACTGAATCTATGATTCTTAGAGATCCTGCTCTATTCAAGTCCTGCCTAAATCACTTTACTTTTGTGTCTTATGCTGTCGAGTCGTCTCTGATCCATAGCGATGCCAAGGACACATCTCTCCCAGTTTGCCCCACCCCCATCTGCAATCATTCTGGTAGTGTACTGGATGTAATTACTCTAGTCTTTGTCCTACGTTCCAACTCACAGAGCAAAACCCAATACCACCGCTGTTTCATTATCGTCATCATGATTTAAGCTCCTGGTGGGCAGGGACCTGAGTTCATTCATTCATTCAATAGTATTTATTGAGCGCTTACAATGTGCAGAGCACTCTATTAAGCACTTGGAATGTACAAATCGGCGACAGATAGAGACAATCCCTGCCCACCGATGGGCTTACAGTCTAATCGGGGGAGACAGACAAAAACAATAGCAATAAATAGAATCAAGGGGATGTACATCTCATTAACAAAATAAATAGGGTAATAAAGCTATATACAAATGAGCAGATGAGCACAGTGCTGAGGGGAAGGGAAGGGAGAAGGGGAGAAGCAGAGGGAAAGCAGAGTTCTTTACTTCCAAAAGCCTAGTACAGGCGTATCCCCCGATTGAGATGGGCTATGTTCCTTAAAAATGAGGCTACACTGTGAGAGTCTGGGGGAATGTTTTGTAATAGATTTATTTGTGATTACATTTAGGTTCCATAATTATTATGGTATTTGTTAAGCACTTACTACATGCTGAGCATTGTTCTAAGCACTGGGTTAGATAAGGTAATCAGGTTGTCCTACATGGGGCTTTCCAGGGAACTGCATGTCCATTATGCCTTTTGAATTTGCAAACTGCAATGCTGTATTATATCCTATTCATATTTTTTTATATCATGGTAACACCAAAGCCTCAAGAATATGTGCAGGCACAGCTAGCAGATACTCCGGGGTCCAATACACCCAGGTTTCTCGTTCATGAATTTCTGAAGTGCTAGGAAATCTTTGAAGATCTAGCTCTGACTCATCACCGAACATTTCATTATCATTAACATTTATGAAGCGCCTCCTGAGAGGATGGAATTACTTTCCCAGGGTTATTGCGTTAACCTCAACCGAAATCCAGAGCAGCCTAAACGGTGCATCTGGGCATCACTTCAATGCAGAAATGATCATGGCATGTGAGAGTTGAACCAGGACTGTTTGCAAATTGTTCCCTTGGTAATACTGAAAGGGAAGACCACGAACGAAACATTCTCCCATGACCATTTCTGACTCAGAGGAAACTGCAATTTTAATAGGATTCTGCTTCAGACAAACCGTAGCCATACCCACATGGGCTGTATTGTAGGTTTTCACAGGCATTCATCCGTACGGAGATTTTCCCGTTTTTACTGGTGTTGTCAAATATGTTGCTCCTTGTTGCACTATCTTGGCCTATGTGGCTTCCAGGCTTTCTGCTCTGGGCACTCACCTCTTGGTTTTGTTTCTAGGGAAAGTGTGCTGACTCTTTTGTGTTGATGTTCACGATTAAGTAGTGAGAGGGTGGGTGGTTTGGAGTCACCTGGCCCCAGTCTGCCTGTTTAAATGTCGCCTTTTGAGCAGTGAGTGAATTCAATAGCAATCTGATTCCTGAAGACCCATTTGTATGCTGTGTGACTTTGGGCAAGTTGCTTCACTTCTCTGTGCCTCAATTACCTAATTTATAAAATGGGGATTGAGACCGTGAGCCCCATGTGGGACAGTGACTGGGTTCTACCCAGTTTGCTTCTGTCCACCCCAGCCCTCAGTACAGTGCCAGGCACTGTGAGCCCGTTGTTGGGTAGGGATTGTGTCTATCTGTTGCCAAATTGTACATTCCAAGTTCTCTGCACACAGGTAAGCGCTCAGTAAATACAATTGACTGAATGAATGAAGGATAGGACCACCAGCATGGCCTATCTGAAAGAGCATAGGCCTGGAAGTCAGAAAACCTGGGCGTCTTATCCTGTCCCTGCTGTGTGACCTTGGCTAAGTCACTTCTCTGGACCTCAGTTACCTCATCTGAAAAATGGAGATTAAACTGTATTCCTTCCTACTTAGATGGTGAGCCTCATAAGGGATAAGGATTGTATCCAACTTAATTTACTTATATCTACCCCAGTGTTTAGAACAGTGCTTGGCACATAGTAAGCACTTAATAAGAACCATTAGTATTACTATCATTATTACTATCATTATTATTATTATTATATGGGTTAGCTGTGTTTAGAATTTTGTTAAATTCCTGCAAGCCCAGAAGGGCTTCTAGTTCTGAGAGAATCTTTGCCCAAGGTCTTTTCTGTTGAAATATATTGTCTTTAAAAACTGTCTCTTTCCGAATGGTTACATAATAATAATAATAACAATTGTGGATTCCTTAAGCACTTCTATGTGCCAAGCACAGTTTTAAGTGCTGGGGTAGATACAAGGTAATCAGGTTGTCCCATGGGGAGCTCAGTTTTTATCCCCATTTAACAGATGAGGTCACTGAGGCACAGAGAAGTTAAGTGGCTTGGCCAGGTCACAAAGCAGACAAGTGGCAGAGCCAGGATTAGAACCTACGTCCTCTCACTCCCAAGCCCGGGCTCTTCCCACTAAGCCACCCTGCCAGACTGATCTACCTACCTCTGGGTTCACCTGAAACGAGTGCTTAGACTGTGAGCCCTATGTGGAACAGGAACTGTGTCCAACCTGATTAAGTTGTACCTACCCCAGTGTTTAGAACAGTGTTTGACACATTGGAAATAACAAATACCATAGAAAAAAGAAAAAAAAAAAGTGATGCTCCATGAGATTTTATAAGCACTGCATTTGCCTTCCCCGGCCCAAATCACTTGATAGCAGCTTCATGGTTGCCATCCTGATGTATTTTCCTGTGTCCTTCCTAGCAGAACTCTATTGAGATACTCGTGTCTTCAGAGCTGGAACACTGACTTCATTCCAGCCACTCATTCTTTGTAATCTTTCCCCCTCCCCTTTTCCCTCTGCTCCCTCGGCTCCCCCTCTACCCCCGCTTCACCTCTCCTCAGCTAAGCCCTCTTTTCCCCTTTCCCTCAGCTCCTCCCCCTTTCCCTTCCCATCCCCTCAGCACTGTACTCGTCTGCTCAACTGTATATATTTTCATTAACCTATTAATTTTGTTAATGAGATGTACATCACCTTGATTCTATCTATTTGCTATTGTTTTAATGAGACGTTCATCCCCTCGATTCTATTTATTGCTATTGTTCTCGTCTGTCTGTCTCCCCCGATTAGACTGTAAGCCCATCTAAGGGCAGGGACTGTCTCTGTTACCGATTTGTACATTCCAAGTGCTTAGTACAGTGCTCTGCACATAGTAAGTGCTCAATAAATACTATTGAATGAATGAATCTTTCTCCTACCACCTCATATTAACAAAGGTGCCAAAATGACCCAGATATAACTGCTCAAAATGTCAAGTGAGGATGACAATGTCTTGCAGTTTGGCATCAAGGCTGACTCTGGTAGCCCAGAGTGATGGGTTGGAAGCAATGTCCTTGACTATAAACTCTTTATGGCAGAGAATGTCCCTGCTAATTCTGTTGTATTGTACTCTTCGAAGAGCTTAATACAGTGTTCTGCAAATAGTAAGCGCTCAATAAATACCATTGATTTTACTCACTCTGGGAGAGCACCAACATGCCCACAAGATACAAATGGTGAAGAGAAGACTGTTCCCACACTACTTTCTGAGAAGTAGCGAGGCTTCTTGGAAAGAGAATGGGTCTGGGAGAAAGAGGACCTGGGTTCTAATCCCACTTGTGGCACTTGCCTGTTGCGGGATCTCTAATCCTGCCTCTTCCACTTGCCTGATGTGGGATCTTGTCTTCTCTTTGACTCAGTTTCCTCACCTGTCAAAGATTCAGTATTTCTTCACTCTTTGTCCTTAGATCGGGAGCCTCATGTGGGACAACGGCAGTGCTGCCCTAATTATCTTTTCTCTATGCCAGAATTTAGAACAGTGCTTCAAGCCTAGTAAGCACTTGAATACCAAAATTATTATTTTCCCTGCCTCCCTGGGTGGACAAAACATCCAATGCCCCTTACCTCCCCTTGCCCTCTTCTTTATTCCCCTCTCCTGTACACTGTTTTCCCACATTTTTTCCAGTATAATCCTAAATTTGCTCAATAGTCCCCTGTCCCTGTGCTGTCCTTTAGCACTTATCCCATTTTTCTTTTACCCTGTTCAGTTGTTCAATTAGAAGACTCTCTGCCTCCCTGCCCTTATCCTGCCCTTAATCTTTCCCCTTTTCTCTACTGAATTCTGAGAGGAGTATTATTCTGAATAGGATAACAGAGAATATAAAATAGGATAAGACCCTGTACCCATAATTAGGTTCGAGCGTTCATGTCTCTGGTGATGTCATAGCAGATTTAGTTCATAAGTGATCAAGGACTGCTTGAGAGGTCAGATGCAGCATTTGTTATATGTCGAGGTCTTAGACCTTAGGGAAGGTTGGCCAATACAACTGTTCTGTAGAATTACAGCTTAGCTTGAAGCGTGATCTGCTTTTGGTGTCCCAATTTTTTTAGTATCTCATAGAACTGACTCTTTTATTTGTTTTTTGCTTCTGTGTCTATTCAGGTATAATTTGACAGAGCACTACTTAGGTAACACCTAGGTTAGAGAAGCAGCGTGGCTCAGTGGAAAGAGCACAGGCTTGGGATTCAGAGGTCGTGGGTTCTAATCCCGGCTCTGCCACTTGTCAGCGGTGTGACTGTGGGCAAGTCACTTCACTTCTCGGTGCCTCTGTTCCCTTATCTGTAAAATGGGGATTAAGACAGTGAGCCTCACATGGGACAACCTGATTACCCTGTATCTACCCCAGCGCTTAGAACAGTGCTCTGCACATAGTAAGCGCTTAACAAATACCAACATTCATTATTATTAGCACAATCCAAGAACAGCATTGTTCTGTGTCTCCTGTGAAAATCATTGGTTGTATATTGGGCTTTCGATGTCAAAGCTGATATCTTTGCTCACTTGCTGTTTCATTCATTCATTCAATAGTACTTATTAAGCTCTTACTGTGTGCAGGGCACTGTAGTAAACGCTTGGGAAAGTACAGTACAAGAAACAGTGACATTCCCTGCCCACAGTGAACATGTTGATTACTTGCTCTTCAATGATTGTGATCATGATAATAATTGGCACATCTTCTTGGCTTTTGGTGACACTCCATCTTGTTCTTGAGTAGAGATAGATTTCCTAGAGGATCGTAAGTGTATTAAGCGTGACTTAATGGAAAGAGTCCAGGCTTGGGAGTCAGAGGTTGTGGGTTCTAATCCTGGCCCCACCACTTATCAGTCACGTGACTTTGGGCAAGTCTCTTCACTTATCTGTGCCTCGGTTCTCTCATCTGTAAAATGGGGATTAAGTCTGTGAGCCCCACATGGTGCAACCTGACTACCTTGTATTACCCCAGCGCTTAGAACAGTGTTTGTCACATAGTAAGTGCTTAACAAACACCAACATTATTATTATTATTATTATTTAATCAATGGTACTTGGCATGCAAAGCACTGTGCCAAATGCATGGGAGAACAGTGTCAGTGCTTGGAACAGTGCTTGGCACGTAGTAAGCGCTTAACAAACACCATCATCATTATTATTATTATTATTATTATTACAATGCAATAAAGTTGGTAGACACATTCCCTGCCCTTTGGGAGTTTACAGTGTAGAAGAGACTTCCGTCTGTATCTCTTGTGACTACCCACTTGTCTCTGAAATGGTGGTCACTGAGCAGAGGAAGAAAGAAAATTCCATTCCATTAAGTTTTAGGTAGGGTGATGTAGGTCTATCCAGGACAATATTGGAAAGAAGATGCAACTGGAGAAATAGAAAACTAAATCAGATTTGCTAGTTCATATAATAACTGTAGTATCTGTTAAGCGCTTACACTGTGTCAAGCACTTTTACTAAGTGCCGGGATAGACACAAGATCATCAGGTCCCACATGAGCCTCACAGTCTAAGTGGAAGGGAGAATAGTCATTGAATCCACATTTTTCAGTTGAGGGAACTGAGATACAAAGAAGTGAAATGACTTGCCCGAGGTCACACAGCAGGTAAGTGACAGAGCTGGGACTAGAGCCCAGGTCTTCTGAATCCCAGGCCTCTTTCCACTGGACCACACTGCTCCTCTGAAGTTCATATCTTCAGTAGTGCTTATATGCCCATGATGCAGAGTTATTAGTTTGATTTCTTTCTCCACCAAATCCCATTTCAGGAAATCCTCTTGGGGAGAGGGGTGGGCGGATGAACGGAGTTGGATAGCATGAGCAGTTTGTTTAGCAGTCTGAAGGTTTGATGATCTCAAGTTGAAATATTTATATTTACATCCACCTTATCCAAATGGCTCCCGATCGATACTTAGGTGTATCCTGTGGTTGTCGCTGATGGAAGTGGAAAGCTTTTAATATACATAAAGGTTGGCCATATAATTGAAGTCCCTCTCTTTCCTAAGTGATGTAAAGAACAAGCAACTTACAAAAAAAAGAAGCAATGTGAAGTGTTGTTTTGTATGATCATTTATTTAAACACTTACCCTTTGTAATTTTTTCTGACAGTTTATCTGATACCATATTTCTTCCTCAAATGAGCATTTGTCACACACTTTTCACGATCCGTTAACAAGTGAGGAGAGGTTTTTTTGGAGTTAAATTATGTATGATCTGGCTGAGTCTAATAATAAATTACCAGGACTTAGTCATTTTCAACACATAAAATATGAAGCATGGAAGCATCCTTAATGATAACCCTTAATGAAAACTTTAAAAGCCTAGTTCAGGGTAACATCCATTATGTCAGGGAATTGTCAGGTAATGCAGGGGGCTCACCAAACTTCAGGGGTACCCAAGGTCTTGTATATGCTCTCAGTAAAATCCATTTTTTTCCTGCCCACTCTTGGGTACATACTAGACCATCTCAGCATCAAACAGAAACTCCTCACCATCAGCTTTAAAGTACTCACTTTGCTGCCTCCTACCTCACCTCGCGGCTCTCCTACTACAACCCAACCCACACATTTTGCTCCCCTAAAGCCAACCTACTCCCTGTATCTCTATCTCATCTATCACAACGATGACCTCTCGCTGGCTTCCTGCCACGGACCTGGAATTCCTTCCCTCCTCATATCTGACAGACAATTACTTTCCCCTACTTCAGAACCTTATTGAAGGCACATCTCTTCCAAGAGGCTTTCCCTGACTAAGCTCTCATTTCCTTTCCTTCCAGTCCCTTCTGTGTCACCCCAATATGCTCCCTTTATTCATCTCCCTCCATCAGGCCCATAGCACCTATATATATATCCTTATTTTATTTATTTCTCTTAATGTCTCTCTCCCCATCTAGACTGTAAGCTCTCTGTGGACAGGGATATGTCTGTTTTTGTTACATTGTACTCCCAGAAGGGATCAGTACAGAGTTCTGCACAAAGTCAATTCTCTATAAATACAATTGATTGAAAGAATATATGGAGACAAAGAAAACCTTTTCTCTTTTCTTCCCCTCTTCTTCCACTGAATGCCTTCAAAGATAATGCTACTAATCTCTCAATCAGTAGTATTTCTTGAATGCTTACTCTGTGAAGAGCACTGTGCTAAGGGCTTGGGAGAGTGTGATAGAGTTAAGAGACACAATTCCTGCTCTCAAAGAATTTACAGACTAGTGGAGGAGGCAGAAACTCAAATTAATTGCAGGTAGGAAGAAGGAATTTAGTAAAACGCTATGAACATAAGCACAGTGAGGAGGATATGGGTACACAAATGCTATTGATAGTGAAATTCCTATCAGTGTGTGTACATGACAGTGGTAAGATAGGCATGTGACTGGCTGGCCTTTCCTCATCATGTGTACCGAAAGATTACCGCATGCTGCCCTGCTGTATTTCCTGCCCACATCATCTGGTGTCAACTTGTGTCAGGTTATTTTAAAAGACTCCATCCTAAGAGAATTGCCCTATTTTCAATTTCTGTCCACGAACTTGGTCTGCCTTCAGCTGCTGGATGCCAGTCGACCCCCCCTATTGCCTCAGCCCCTCAGGTTTAGCACTTTTTCTTTAAAGTGTTTTTTACTGCCCACCTAGTTCCCCATTCCAGCTCACCTTAGAGCAGCTACTTATACAGCCTGCTATCATCCTTCCTCCTCATATCAGTCGCCCAGTGATGGTGTGATGGGATGAGTGACGTTTCCATATTGGTGAAATAAAAGAGCAACAGCTTGGCCTAGAGGAAAACGCAACAACTGAGAAGTTAGAGGACCTGCGTCCTAATCCCAACTGCCACTTTTCTGCGGTGTTACTGTGGGCAAGTCATTCACCTTGTTTGGCCCTCATTTCCCTCCTCCCTAAAATGGGGATGAAGTATCTGTTCTCTCTCCTACCCCATGTAGGACCAGGACTGTGTCTGACCTGATTATCTTCTATCTACCCCAGTCTTTACTACAATGCTTGAAACATAGCGAGTGCTTAAAAAATACCACAAGTATCATCAGAAACTGAGTTTCAGGAACTCATTGTGGGTAAAACATGGGATGGCCCAAATGGAATGGAGATGATGCTGAAAGGTCTATTTGAAAAGCTTCAGAAGGCCTTTACAGCTCCATATGTACTGGGTCCTTTCTTGATGGGCTTTTGGGAACTTGTTGTGGTTGACGAGGAATCCCCGTTTCCATTGGAAATATAAATACAAACTTAGCCCCTTTCCTGGGAACTTTGATAGAGGAGCAAGCACAGAGGAATTCACTGACTTGTCCACGGACACCCAGGAAAGAGGCATTGAAACAGCATATTCCAACATCCAGTTTCTGTGTCCACAGACCTGACTGCAGGGTAAAATGCTCTCTCTTTCCATCACTAATTCTGTACTCCAAGAACACTTTGTCCAATGATTGCATATTTCCTTCAAGAAGCTCTGGGTGCTTTAGAGCACTCAATATTATCTCATTGATTCTCACTGCATTACCTTGTGTTATATATTTTTATACAGTGCTTTGAGAAGGGCCAATATTTTTGATTAGGTACTTGAAGGAGTAAGTGTCAGGTCTTGCAAAATATTTTCAAGTGCTCACATCCTGGGATAGATGGTGGCCAGGGTTGGTGTATACCCCCTCAACTTAGCTCCCCCGAAAAGCCAGCAGGTTTTAGAGTTCAGCCTGCCTCTAAACATATGTTGGATGCGCTGACCTTTTCAGTGACACAGAAGATTTTTCAATCCCAACAGTGGAGGAAATTGTTGGTGAGGAGATCAGAGTGGCAATGAGTGGGGTAAGACCAGAACCTGCAACAACTTTCAGTCAGTCGTATTTATTGAGCATTTGCTGTGTTCAGAGCACTGTACTGAGTTTGGGAATGTACAAAAAGCACATTGAAGCAGTTTGGTATAGTGGATAGAGCACAGGCCTGGGAGTCAAAAGGTCATGGGGTCTAATCTTGATTCTATTTATTGCTTTTGTTCTTGTCTGTCCGTCTCCTCCGATTAGACTGTAAGCCCGTCAAAGGGCAGGGACTGTCTCTATCTATTCCCGATTTGTACATTCCAAGCACTTAGTACATTGGTCTGCACATAGTAAGCACTCAATAAATACTATTGAATGAATAATCCCAGCTCCACCACTTATCTGCTGTTGTGACCTTGCACAAGTCACTTCTCTTCTCTGGGCTTCAGTTACCTCATCTGTAAAATGAGGAATGAGACTGTGAACCCCTTGTGGAACAGAGACTGTGTCCAACCCAATTTACTTGTATCCACCCCAGCGTTTAATACAGTGCCTGGCACATAGTAAGTGCTTAACAAATATAATTATCCCAAGTACTAAAGACAGTGCTTTGCATACAGTAAGTGATCAATAAATACAACTGAATAAATGTGCCAAGCACTGTTCTAAGCCCTGGGGTAGTTACAAGTTAATCAGGTTAGACAGAGTCCCTGTCCCACATGGGGCTCACACTCTTATCCCCATTTTACATATGTGTTAACAGAGGTCCAGAGAAGTTAAGTGACTTGCCCTAGGTCACACAGCAGATATGTGGCAGGGCCAGAATTAGAACCCAGGTCCTTCTGACTCCCAGGCCCTTTATCTGGGCACTAAGCATTTCAGTCCTGCTACAAAGAGCCACCTCCTGCATCCACCATTCCCTTGGGAAGCAAGTAGTGTGGAAAGGAGGGAGACAAGGAGATCGGGGGGTGTTTCTCATACCTAATGCCCTCTCATAGACAAATGAAGAATTGAATTTGGTGAATCAGAGAAGAAATGAAAATTGAGTTAGATGTTCAGTACCTGGTTTACTTCATTAAGACTAGCCCTTTGGTCCAGAGCTTGATCCAATAATATTGGGAAGCAGCAAGGCCTAGAGGAAAGAGCACAGATCTGGGAATCAGAGGTCCTGGGTTTGAGTTCCACTCTGTCTCTTACCTGCTGTGTGACCATGGACAAGTCACTTTATTTCTCTGTGCCTCAGGTTTCTCATCTGACAATGGCATTTCAATAACTGTTTCCCCTCCTACTTAGACCATGTGGGACAGACACTGTGTCTGACTTGATTAACATGTGTTTACCTGTGCTTAAAATAGTGCTTGACACGTAGTAAGTGCTTAAAAAAAATCATTATTATTATTAGTAGAAGTAGGAGTAATTTTATTAATTGAGTACTGGACTAAGTAGCCTGGCTCAGTGGAAAGAGCATGGGCTTGAGAGTCAGAGGACATGGGTTCTAATCCCTGCTCTGCCACTTGTCTGCTGTGTGACCTTAGGCAAGCTACTTATCTTTTCTGTGCCTCAGTTCCTTCATCTGTAAAATGGGGGGTGAAGACTGTGAGACCCACGTGGATCAACCTGATTACCATGTATCTACCCCAGAGCTTAGAACAGTGCTCAGCACATAGCAAGCACTTACCAAATACCATCATTATTAATTATTATTGTTATGATTGGTACACTTTTAGTCTATTTGAAGACAAAATTCCCAAACTCCAGGATTTTAAAATTTAGAGATACCGCAATCCACATCAATGTTCATCTTAAGAAATTGCACAGACATCAGGTTTGTGTACATTTTGAGAACTGTTAACTTGAATCTACCTCAGTTTAGCATTAGAAAGCATAGGCAAACTTTCCAAAAACGTTCTTTAAAATGAAAGTGTGTTATCAGGATGTATCTTAAAAGGCAATCTGTCCACATTACTGAAAATTTTTCACAAGGTTTTATATGATCTTCATCCTGAGAATTTTATACATTCTTCCTTGGACAGGAATTGTTTCTGACCTGATTATCTTGTATCTTCCACAGTGTTTAGCACAAAGCTTGGCACATAATAAGTGCTTAAGAAATACCACAGTTATTAGTCTTATGCCTCCTTTTCCTCCTTTTCCACCCCCTCCTCTCCTTATCCTCCTCATCTTCCTCTTCACCTCCATCCCATCCTCATCTTCTCCCCCCTTCCCCTTTACCCCCTCTTCCTTTTCCCCTACTCTCTCCTCCTCCTCTTACTTCAGTACTGCTATTAAGATGGTTTTTCCAGGTATTTTATGTTGAATTTCCAAGTATGAGTTTTTCAAGGAATAATAATAACCATTGTTTGATATAAATGTTAATAATGAAGATCAAAGAGAATAAAATTAATATGTATATAGAATGTTCCTATGAAATTTGATATTTCTAGGTTAATCTAGAACTATTCTTCTAATAAAAAAAACTGTGGGATTAATTAGGTCAAACCCACACAATACCTTGTATTAGAAGTATTCTTAATGTAGATGAGCTAAAAGTGGTTGATTAAGGTGTTGTAACAATGACTGTATCCTTTAAATTGTATCCCTTAGGCTTCATGGATCTCCAAGTTAACTGGATCTGCTGATAATGCATTTGCTTGAATATTCCAAATAGCCTCTTCACATCTTAAAAGCAGCCAATAGTTTTAAAAGGTTTCATTACCTCCTAATTTTTCATTTCTCTCATTTATTTTTCCTGGTATGAGCTAATAGAAAGAGACATTTATTTTGGAAATTTGGTTGACTTGTCCTTCTCCCTCATTTGGTAATGGATTCATTTCTGCCCTGTTTTTTATCATCTGTTTAGTGAAGTCTTTTTTTAAATTTCAGTGACCCCTTTTAGTATCGACAGAACTACGGGAGGGTACAGATAGGGTTTACAGAGAATTGTGTTCACTAAATTTCACAACATTTAGCATCTTTTGTAGGAGGAAGGGGGAAGCTTTGAAATGAGCCAAAGGAATTTTTTTTTTTAAATAAACCTCAGTTAATCCAGAGCACATAGTTTCTCTATACATTTTAGTCTGAATGTAAGCAAGCAGATGACTCACAAATAATAATGATAATAATGATGGCATTTGTTAAGCACTTACTCTGTGCCAGGCACTGTGATAATAATTATGATAATAATAATATTTGTTAAATGCTTACTCTGTGCCAGGCATTCTACTAAGTGCTGTGTTGTATACAAGTAAATCAGGTTGGACACAGTCTCTGTCCCAGGTGGGGTTCACAATCTCAATCCCCATTTTACAGATGAAGCAACTGAGGCACAGAGAAGTGAAGGGACTTGCCCAAGATCACGCAGCAGACAAGTGGAAGGGCTGGGTTTAGAGCCCGTGACCTTTCATTCATTCATTCAATAGTATTTATTGAGCGCTTACTATGTGCAGAGCACTGTACTAAGCGCTTGGGATGAACAAGTCGGCAACAGATAGAGACAGTCCCTGCCGTTTGACGGGCTTACAGTCTAATCGGGGGAGACGGACAGACAAGAACAATGGCACTAAACAGCGTCAAGGGGAAGAACATCTCGTAAAAACCGATGGCAACTAAATAGAATCAAGGCGATGTACAATTCATTAACAAAACAAATAGGGTAACGAAAATATATACAGTTGAGCGGATGGGTACGGTGCTGTGGGGATGGGAAGGGAGAGGTGGAGGAGCAGAGGGAAAAGGGGAAAATGAGGCTTTAGCTGCGGAGAGGTAAAGGGGGGATGGCAGAGGGAGTAGAGGGGGAAGAGGAGCTCAGTCTGGGAAGGCCTCTTGGAGGAGGTGATTTTTAAGTAAGGTTTTGAAGAGGGAAAGAGAATCAGTTTGGCGGAGGTGAGGAGGGAGGGCGTTCCGGGACCGCGGGAGGACGTGACCCAGGGGTCGACAGCGGGATAGGCGAGACCGAGGGACGGCGAGGAGGTGGGCGGCAGAGGAGCGGAGCGTGCGGGGTGGGCGGTAGAAAGAGAGAAGGGAGGAGAGGTAGGAAGGGGCAAGGTGATGGAGAGCCTTGAAGCCTAGAGTGAGGAGTTTTTGTTTGGAGCGGAGGTCGATAGGCAACCACTGGAGTTGTTTAAGAAGGGGAGTGACATGCCCAGATCATTTCTGCAGGAAGATGAGCCGGGCAGCGGAGTGAAGAATAGACCGGAGCGGGGCGAGAGAGGAGGAAGGGAGGTCAGAGAGAAGGCTGACACAGTAGTCTAGCCGGGATATAACGAGAGCCCGTAATAGTAAGGTAGCCGTTTGGGTGGAGAGGAAAGGGCGGATCTTGGCGATATTGTAGAGGTGAAACCGGCAGGTCTTGGTAACGGATAGGATGTGTGGGGTGAACGAGAGGGACGAGTCAAGGATGACACCGAGATTGCGGGCCTGCGGGACGGGAAGGATGGTCGTGCCATCCACGGTGATGGAGAAGTCTGGGAGCGGACCGGGCTTGGGAGGGAAGATGAGGAGCTCAGTCTTGCTCATGTTGAGTTTTAGGTGGCGGGCAGACATCCAGGTGGAGACGTCCCGGAGGCAGGAGGAGATGCGAGCCTGAAGGGAGGGGGAGAGGACAGGGGCGGAGATGTAGATCTGCGTGTCATCTGCGTAGAGATGGTAGTCAAAGCCGTGAGAGCGGATGAGTTCACCGAGGGAGTGAGTGTAAATGGAGAACAGAAGAGGGCCGAGAACTGACCCTTGAGGAACTCCAACAGTTAAAGGATGGGAGGGGGAGGAGGCTCCAGCGTAGGAGACCGAGAATGATCGGCCAGAGAGGTAAGAGGAGAACCGGGAGAGGACAGAGTCCGTGAAGCCAAGGTGAGATAAGGTACGGAGGAGGAGGGGATGGTCGACAGTGTCAAAGGCAGCAGAGAGGTCAAGGAGGATCAGAATGGAGTAGGAGCCATTGGATTTGGCAAGAAGGAGGTCATGGGTGACCTTAGAGAGAGCAGTCTCGGTAGAGTGGAGGGGACGGAAGCCAGATTGGAGGGGGTCTAGGAGAGAATGGGAGTTAAGGAATTCTAGGTCTGGGAGACCTTCTGACTCCCAGGCCCGTGCTCTATCCGCTATGCCATACTGTACTAAGCACTGGGGTGGATACCAGCAAATTGAGTTGGACACAGTCCCTGTCCCATGTGGGGCTCACACTTTCAATCCCCATTTTACAGATGAGGTAACTGAGGCCCAGAGAAGTGAAGTGACTTGCCCAGAATCACACAGCAGACAAGTAGCAGAGCTGGGATTAAAACCCACGACCTTCTGACTCCCAGGTCTATGTTCTATCGACTAGACCACACTGCTTCTCAATCTACCTCTCTGCTTCTGACCTCTCCCGTGCTCTTCCACCTTGCACCTACTCTTCCTTACAGGACATATCCAAATGGGTGGCATCTCAAACTCAACATGTCTATAAGGAAACTTGTTTATCTATCCTCCTAAATCCTTCCCTCCCTGAATTTTCCAATTTCCACTCTCATCACCATCATCCTTATCCATAATTTAATTATATATACTAATGTCTTTCTCCCCCTCCCAATTTTTAACTCGTTATGGGCAAGAAGTACGTCTACGAACTCTGTTGTCTACCAACTCTGTTACATTATATTTTCCCCAGACCTTAGTTCACAGTACTCTGCATACAGTAAGCCCTCGATATATATGATTGATTGTTACTCAAGTCCATGACCTAGGTAACATCCACTGCATTGCTCTTACATTAAATCAACTGCTTAAACCTGCCAATCTTCCTCCCAAACATTTATCAGTTGTACTTATTGTCTTTGTATAGTGTAACTTCCCACACATCTCTCCGGTTATCAAACACCTTAAAGATGACCCATCTCCCACTGTTTCAAGCAGAAACTTCTTATTATGGGCCCTCCAGCCTCCCCTAACTCCTTTCAAGCCCACTGCTTTACTGCTACGGTTACTCTTGTCTCACATACCAGGCCTTGGCCCTCCTGCCCTTCAAGCCATTCAACCCCCTTCACCTACTAATTTTTTTTATGGTATTTGTAAGCGCTTACTATGTACCAGGCACTGTACTAAGCAATAGAGTTGATGCAAGCTAGCCAAGTTGGACACAGTCCATGTCCCACATGAGGTTGAAAGTCTTAATCCCCACTTTACAGATGAGGTAACTGAGACCCAGAGAAGTGAAGGGACTTGCTCAAGGTCACGCAGCAGGCAAGTGGAGGAGTCTGGAGCAAACTCAGGTCCTTCTGACTCCCAGGCCAGTGCTCTATCCACTAGGCCATGCTGCTTCTCTGATTTCCACCCCCTTAGTACTATCACCCCTCTCAGGGGCACATCTGGAGAATTTCCAGTACTCATTCATTCATTCATTCATTCAATAGTATTTATTGAGCACTTACTATGTGCAGAGCACTGTACTAAGCACTTGGAATGTACAAATCGGTAACAGATAGAGACAGTCCCTGCCATTTGACGGGCTTACAGTCTAATCGAGGGAGACGGACAGACAAGAACTGGAACAGTCTCAGCTACAGGAGACAGAGTAAAGCAGAGGCATATCCATTCCATCCCTAGCTTGGCAGTGGATAGTGAGTGGAAGACAATCTGCTACTTGTCAAAACTCCCCTCTTCTGGGTAGCAGCAGCATGGGAGAGAGCCGTGGGCAGAGAATCAAGTTTACTGCACGGAAGAAGGCAGTGATAATTCACTTCCATATTTTTGCCAAGAGAATCGTATGGATACACTACCAGAACAATTGCAGATGGAGGTGGGGCATTCTGGGAGAGATGTGTCCGTGGAGTCACTATTACTCTTGTCAGCATAAGACAAGAGTAATATCAGGCCAAGATCCCATTTTAGCCCTCTGCATTTACTGATACCCATATTCAGAACTTATGTATGTCTATATAATCACTTGATCATTCAGTTTGTCTATTTTGAGTCCAGTGTTTGTAAATATTTATGTCTGCCTTACCTAAGTAGAAATTTAGGTACTTGAAAAAAGGCAATATGCCTTACTCTTCGGTTCCATAATAGTATAGTCCATTGTACTCGAAAGTGTTCAATACATATGTCTATTACTACTACATAGAACATACATATTTTCTTCTCTTATTCTCTTCTACTCTCTTTCCTTGTCCCTGTTTCCCCACTCTTCCTCTCCTTATCTCCTCTTTCTCTCTTCTCTCCGCCTCTTTCCTTTCTCACCCCTGTCATTACTATCTTCTCTTTTCTCTCTCCTTTTTTTCCACCTCCTCTCTCCCTCTCTACTCTTGTATCTCCCTCTCTTATCTCCTCTTTCTCCTTTGACCTTTGTATCCCTCTTTTCTTCTCTATCTTCTTTCTTTACTCTTCTCTCCCTCTCTCCATTCCCTCCACAACACATATGTCCACACCACCCACCTTAAAGATTACAGAGCCAGATAGTGGCAAAGGCCATCGACTTTGAGTGATTCTTTTAGCCCCTTTAGTCAAGGAAATTGTCTTCCAACTCACTTATATTGTACTCTCTCAAGCTCTTAGTATAGTGGTCTGCACAAAGTAAGTGCTCAATAAATACAATTGATTGACTGACCAGAAATTTACAGCATGTTCCAACACCAGGGCAGAGATATCCTCCTGCCAAGTTAATAATGATAATAATAATAATAATAATAATGTTGGTATTTGTTAAGCGCTTACTATGAGCTGGGGTAGATACAGGGTAATCAGGTTGTCCCATATGAGGCTCACAATCTTCATCCCCATTTTATAGATGAGGTAACTGAGGCACAGAGAAGTGAAGTGACTTGTCCACAGTCACACAGCTGACAAGTGGCAGAGTGGGGATTTGAACCCATGACCTCTGACTCCCAAGCCCGTGCTCTTATCACTGAGCCACATTGCTTCCCCAAAGAGAGAAAGGTTCCACTGAGATTTCCACTCAGATCGCTGGATTCAGAGTCTAGAGTGCTAACCATTACACCATGGAACCGCCAGATGCTTTCAGTGCGCTCAGATGGAAAGGCCTCTGTTGAAATGTTCATTATAGGTGCACCCAAACCATCATTCATTAAACAATAATAATAATAATAATGTTGGTATTTGTTAAGCACTTACTATGTGCCGAGTACCCTTCTTAGCATTGGGGTGGATACAGGGTAATAAAGTTGTCCCACATGAGGCTCACAGTCTTAATTCCCATTTTACAGTTGAGGGAACTGATGACCAGAGAAGTTAAGTGACTTGCCCAAAGTCACACAATTGACAGGTGGTGGAGGTGGGATTAGAACCTATGACCCCTGACTCCTAAGCCCGTGCTCTTTCCACTGAGCCATGCTGCTTCTCTGGAACAACGAGACCAACCTGCTAGGTCAAGTGAGGAAAAACACATTAGGAACAGCAGATCTGTTTCAGCAGTGTCGATGAGGGAACTGCACAGGATTTTCAAAGACCCATTTGGCTTTGTGGTACCTTTTGTGTATATTTTTAGTTATATTGCTTATGAGGCTGAGAGGGAAATGACCCGGGTTCTGGACTCCACATCCCTGATGGAGGATTGTCTGGTGACAGGTGCTTTAAATAGAGCTCAGAGAGGACAGCTTTGCTCTGGGCCTTATGATCAAGAAAGCACCCTGGTTTGGGATCTGTAAAATACTTGTGGTGTTTTGTCTTGGTAATAGCCAATCTGAAAACATTTTATACAGGCATTTGCATAATAATAATAATTGTATTTGTTAAGCACTTATTATATGCCACACACTGTACTAAGCCCTGGGGGTGAATACAAGCAAATCAGGTGGGACAGTCTGTGTCCCACATGGGACTCACAGTCTTAATCCTTATCTTACACATAAGCTAACAGGCACAAAGAAGTGAAATCACTTGCCTAAGATCAAACATCAAACAAGTGGCACTGCCAGGATTAAAATCCAGATACTTTTGACTCGCAGCCTGGAATCTATCCAGTAGGCAACACTTTTCTCTAAAGGAATGTGTGGACATATGTGTGAGACTGAGTGTCTGTTCTCTGTGATGTGAGTACTTAAAGGGTTGATGTCCCTGATAAACGTTACAATTATTCTGGGTCCTTCTTGAATGTTAATTTTCTCTCTTATGCCTTATAGGCCTCAAGCAGAACTTACTGTGGAGTCATCAGTCATATTTATTGAGCACTTACTGTTTGCTGAGTTCTGTACTAAGCACTTGGGATGGTACAATAGAACAGTATAACAGATACATTCCCTGTCCACAACAAAGTTATGGTCTACAGGGTATAGAGGGTCTCCAGGGTGAATCAGCCCTGCCTTTTTTCTGGACGGTCTTAGAAGTGCAGAAGACTAAAGAAAGAGGGTAAATTATGCGGCATAATCACCAAGGAAAAGGGATCAGCTTCTTTGTCTTGTCCATTTTCAAATCTTCAGAAATCAGTCAATACTTCAAGCATATATAGTTGAACTAAAGTGAAAAAAAGTTCTCTCTTGTCTCAATTTCTTGAAATTCTGAAGGTATCTCTGACAAACATGTGTTTAGGGGGCTTTCAGATTATCTCATCCTTCTAAGGAGCTCTTAAATCTCCAGTAAGGAAGTTAAAAAGGTATTTACACATCACACATGGGTGCTAGGGTGGAGTATCTTCACTTAGGAAGTTTGTAGAAATCCACCATCAACAATTCTAGTGTTTGTACCTGTTTAAAAATCAGTAACGCCATCAAAGTTTCTCAGACACTTAGCTACAACAAAGTGACAGGAATTTAAAGATAAGGCTATAGATTTTTTTTGCCCCCTAAATGAAATTGCAAGAAGAAAATAAGCAGATATCATTTATGGGAAAAAAAAATAGGCACAATGCCACCAGAGATAGCACAGAAAGCATTAAACCTGATTTCTCTCAGGATAGTAGCGTAAGAAAAAAAACCTCATGCATCGCAGGAAACTCCAGTTTGAAAAGCAATTACCATCAGTAAAAACATTTATAGATTCCAAGTTGCAAATGGGATAGAAAGTCTTTCCCTGACTGAGTCCCGGTATTGAAGATGTGACTCCAGTCATATTACACAGACAGAACTGGCGAAGAACAAATGGTCTGAACTGCTGGGTCTACAGAGAACATTGGCCTAGAGAGGTAATATTGAAATAACAGCTTGTCCATCTGATGCAACGATGAGATCTTAAAGTCTTAACATGATCTTCTGTTTATACTCCAGAAATGAACATAGTTATGGCTAGTCCTTCTCTTTGAGATGTGGATTGAAAAAGAGAGGTTAGAGTGTGGGATGTAGTATGTCTTAGTGGAAAAGAACAGGCCTGTGAGTCAGAGGACCCGGATTCTAATCTCAGCTCTGCCAGTTAGCTGCTATGTGACCTTGGGCAAGTTGTTTAACATCCCTGGGCCTCAGTTACCTCATCTGTAAAATGGAGATTTACCATCTGTTCTCCCTTCTGCTTAGATTGTGAGCTCCATGTGGGACAGGGAATGTATCTGACCTAATTATTTCGTAAAAACCCCAGTACTTAGAGCAGTGTTTGACACATAGAAAATGTTTAACAAATATAATAATAATAGAAGATATAGAGCATTGTCTGCATTCAGTCCATTTCTATTTAACAATAATTGATTTATGAATGAAATGTTCATCAGCAGTAACATTTTAAATTTGTTTGAAAATGATGAATGAGGTTGGAACTATCATATGAACAGAGAAGGTGGGTGATCACAGATTAGTTTTTCACAAAATTGCACTTCGGGGCAAGATATCACTCAGAGGAGCAGCATGGCCTAGTAGAAAGAGCACAGGCCTGGGAGTCAGAGGACCTGGTTCTAATTCAACTCTGCCACTTGTCTGCTGTGTGACCTTGGGCAAATCACTTACCTTATCTGTACCTCGAGTCCCTCATCTGTACAATGGGGATTACAGCGGTAATCCCCCGGGGGACGTGGACTGCGTCCAACCTGAGTACCTTGTATCTACCCCAGATCTTAGGACTGTGCCTGGTACATAGTAAGCGCTTAACAAATACCATTAAAAAAATGAATCTTGGGGTAAGCAGGTTCTAAACAACTGGGATAAAATATTAATCGATAAATCAAAAATATTAGATAAGAGTTTGTGTTCTGTAAAATACTGTACTAAGCATTTGGGAGAGAGTAGAGTAGACCTGATGGAGGAAGCAACATGGCCTAATGGAAAGACCCTGTGAGTCAGAGAACCTGGGTGTTCATCTCGGCTCTGCCATTTGCCTACTGTGAGATCTTGGACAAGTCATATAACCTTCCCATGCCTCACATGTAAGATGGGAATTCAAGACCTGTTCTCCCTCCTGCTTTGACAGTTATCTCCATATGAAAAGGGATTCTGTAGGTTCTGGTTTTCCTGTCTCTATCCTAGTGCTTAGTACAGTGCCCAGCTAATAGAAAATACATAACTATTATGCCATCATTATTATTATCCTTGCCTTCAGGGAATTTATAATCTAGTGGAAAAGACAGACATTCAAATAAACTCAGAAAGCAACTGAGTTCAAACAAATACAAATGCTGTATTGGGGGTGGGGGATGAGTATGAAGTATTTAGAAAGTGCATGGATGGTGCAGTAGTGAGAAGAAAAGGTGGGAAGTTGATATATGAGTCACTGGAGGCCTTCAGGAGGAGATTTGATTTCAGAAGGACTTTAACATGGGGAGAGCAGAGCAGTGGTCAACTAGATGTGCAGGGAGAGGGGATTCCAGGTAGGAATGAGGTAGAGTAAGCTCATTGTGGATAGGTAATGGGTCTGTTTATTATTATACTGTACTCTCCCAAGTGCTTAGTACAGTACTCTGCACACAGTAAGTGCTCAATAAATATGATTGAATGAGAATATGATAAGAGTGAGTAGGTAGGTAAAAGGGATTTCACTTGCTGAATTGAGTTTAAATCTTTAAATATTTTTGTTCTATCTACTTAGAGGTCCTATGGCAGTTCTGAGTTTTCAAAGATTATTTCATGAAATGAATTCTTCATGACCTCTATTAATTGTTGACTCATTATTTTGACTCATCATTTCAGTGGAATTAGATTCACAATGATAAATTAAGTCATTGATCAATCATTGATAGTTACTGAGCATTTATCATGTGCAGAGCACTGTACTAAGCTTTTGGAAGAGTATGATGCAACAGAGTTGGTAGACACTTTCCCTGCCCCTAAGAAGCTCACAGCCCAGAGGAGTTTACATTCTAGAGGAGCTGATAGTGTAGAGTACTAGAGGAGCAAATTGTACAGAATGGGTTGCAGTGAGAGTTCAGGGAGGATAAATAGGCAAGAACTGATTGACTATGTTCAAGAGGCACTTAGATTAATTTGTTGATAATAACATAATGATAATGATAGTATTTGTTAAGCGCTTACTATGTGCCAAGCACTGTTCTAAGCACTGGGGGAGATACAAGGTAATCAGGTTGTCCCACGAGAGGCTCACAGTCTCAATCCCCATTTTACAGATGAGGTAACAGACACAGAGAAGTTATGTGACTTCCCACAGTCACACAGCTGACAAGTGGTGGAGCCAGGATTAGAACGCATGACCTCTGACGCTCAAGCCCATGCTCTTTCCACTGAGCCATATTGCTTCTAGTTATCAAAAGTTAGGGATGTAGAGGAGAAAAGTTGGGATATTTGTTCATCCTTAAATATTAGAACAAATCTCCTAGAGGCAACCATTATACTCTTCCTCCAAGTACTGGAGTATGACACTGTCTTCAAGGGTGGGAGCCATGGCTTTTAAATTTCCACTGTTTGTGACAATTACGCTTACCTACTGTCCTTCATTTTCAGAGACAGGACTGCTAATGGTAAGAACATGTGTGTGAGTGTACCTCAAAAGCTTGTTGTGTGACTGACACTCCCTTCTGCATTATTTTCACTTGAGGATATTTCATTGCTGTACATATACTTTTTCCCCACTGCTTTTGGAGAACAACCCCTAGTAGAGTGCTCTACTTATAAGAGACTGTAAGCCCGTCAAAGGGCAGGGACTGTCTCTATCTGTTACCGATTTGTATATTCCAAGTGCTTAGTACAGTGCTCTGCACATAGCGCTCAATAAACACTAATGAATGAATGAATATATATGGCTGAATGAATGAACCCCCTCCCCAAATTACAGGACTACTGTGTCTGCTTTGGTGGCCTGCCAACAGTCCATTCATCAGTAATGTGCTTTGTGATTGTGCTTCACTTTGTCTTCACATTGTTCATTAATAATAATAATAGTGATATTTGCTAAGGGCTTTTCATATGCCAGGCACTATACTAAACACTGGGGTAGATACAAATTCCCCCTCTCATGGTTGCACTTGGAGAGTTCCAGTACTCTTACCAATCTCAGCTGCAGAAGAGAAAGTCAAGCAGAGACCTATCCATTCCATTCCTAGCTTGGACAGTGGCTAGCGAGTGGAAGGGAATCTGCAACAGGTCAAAATTCCCCTGTGCTGGGCAGTAGCATGGAAGAGATTTGAGGGCGGAGACTCAAGTTTACTGTGCAGAAGGAGGCAGTGGTAAACCTCTTCGTTATTTTTATCAAGAACACTGTATGGATCCACTACCAGAAGGATTACAGATGGAGAGCGGGGCATTCTGGGAGAGATGTGTCCATGGTGTCGCTATGGGTCGGAAATGACTCGACGGCATAAGACAAGACAAGATACAAATTAATCAGGTCGGCCACAGTCCCTCCTGTCTTACTTTGGGCCTCAGAGTCTAAGTAAGATGGAGGACTACCATCTACCAATCTACCCTCTTGGCCTGCGATGCCACTTTCGGTTCTCCACACGGCAGTTGTTTGGATATCCAGCTATCATCCACTCTCTTCACATGTCACACCTGTCCCAGAGGAGTTGTAATGCTGTAAGATCTGCTTCTATGCTGATGAACCAACTGCAACCCCAGACCTTGTGTTTTACACATATCCTGCCTTTTGATATGTTCTGCCCTCCAGAAGCATTCATTATATATTCCTGAGGATTATCTGAGGCAGAATTTTATGTTAGGTGGTCATCGTTCTTGATTGACTAGACTCAGTCTCTACAGAAGCAGCGTGGCTCAGTGGAAAGAGCATGGGCTTTGGAGTCAGGGCTCATGAGTTCGAATCCCAGCTCTGCCACTTGTCGGCTGTGTGACTGTGGGCAAGTCACTTAACTTCTCTGTGCCTCAGTTCCCTCATCTGTAAAATGGGGATTAAGACTGTGAGCCCCATGTGGGACAACCTGATTCCCCTATGTCTACCCCAGCGCTTAGAACAGTGCTCGGCACATAGTAAGCGCTTAACAAATACCAACATTATTACATCTGGAAACTGTGGAGGGACTTTGGGTTTCTTAGGAATGTACTCCCTTAAAGAACAGAATGGGCCAAGTTGGCATTGCTGATTGTCACTTAAAATCAATTCAAACTCTGCTGATAAAATTCATCCTAGAATTCATGAACCAATAGACAGTAGAAATAGTGATTAGAGAAATGGGATGAAAAGATTGTTAGGTTATCTTTGTCAACAACTAATTCTTCAGGTTCAAGCCCATAAATTGACTGAGGGGGCTTGGATGTCTCTTCAATTGCAAGAAGTTTCCAAAGGGAAATGGAAAAGACATCATTAGTTATGACAGAAACAGTGAATTAGACTCAAATTACTTTCTGGGGGAACATTTGAGTCTGGCTGGATATGTTAAGGTTACCTGCTTTATTCTTATTTCTTTATAATTAACCCTTTATCCTTGTATTAGAAATATTCTTAATCTTCTATGAATAATAATAATAATGATAATTGTGGTATTTGTTAAGCACTTACTATGTGCAAGGAACTGTACTAAGCACTGAGGTAAATCCAAGCGAATCAGATTGGACACATCCCTGTCTCACATGGGACTCACAGTTTTAATCCCTATTTTGCAGATGAGGGAACTGAGGTATGGAGAAATTCAGTGATTGACCAAGGTCACACAGAAGACAAATGACAGAGCCGGGATTTAGAACCCTGGTCCTTTTGACTCCCAGGCCCTTGCTCTATCCATTAGACCATGCTAGAATGCAGGATTAGGAATCAAGTCCCAGCTCTACCACTGGCCTGCTGTGTAATCATGGACAATTGACTTAACCTCTCTGACCCCATTTTCTTCGTCAGAAAGATGAGGATAAGATTAGACTGTGAATCCATGTGAGTCAGAGACTGTGTCTGAGCTCATTACCTTGCATTTAGGCAATCAGTCAATCATATTTATTGAGCACTAATAAGTGCAGAGCACTATACGAAGCACTGGGGTGAGTTCACTCTAACAGAGTTGATATGTACATTCTCTTCCCACAACTAGCTTACAGTCTAAAGGGGGAGACAGACACTAATATAAAGAAATATATTACAAGTACATAAGTGCTGTGGGGTTGAGGGAGGAGTGAAGAAAAGGTGTAAATCCAAGTGCCAGGAGATTCAGTAGGGAATGGGAGAGTTGCATCTACCCTAGAATTTAGGATAAGGTGAGCACTTAATAAACTCAGTAATTATTATTATATCATTGTCATTAGTCACCCTGCTAAGGTTTGGTTGTCGTTAATGTATGCAGCACCTTTTAAAGTAACAGAGGAATCACTCAGCTGTGGCTTTGCAATAATGTAATAGGATGGAATAAATTGGGTCCAAAATTGGGCAGAATGACCAAAACTGTTTTTGTTTCTTTTCAGATGGGCTCATTCCAATTTCCATGGTTGTTTTGGACCCCAAAATCAGAAATCCTCCTTTCACTTCTCACCGCTATTTTGTTTCCATAATATAAGCACAGAGGCTGCTTTTAATGCAGTGAAAAATGCCCAGTTATTTCCCAAGTGTCAGAGAAATGATAAATGAAAATAATTTCTCATTGCCGTTCCGGCATGTTCCTACTTCTAAAACTCTTTTGCACCATTTTGGCAATTTGCTGGAATTTTCCCATAGATCATTCGCTACCACAGGAAATTGTTCAGGTTAAAGAGATTAGCAGCTTCATGAGGAGATGGGACAAATTCATGGATGACGGGTCCAGAATGGGTTGCTAGAAGGAAAGTTGGTGATCTTAGAAATTTAGGTTCCATGACAAGAAGGACAACCATCGTATGGTTCTTCCAAGGATCCTGGTGAAATTGTTAGATCCATGAGATAGGTGGACAAGGGGCATGGCCCACTAATGGCACTATTCTTGGTTTGATGTTCTTAAATGAAGGCTCCATAATCATTTCATCTTGTTCTCAAAGAAGACAGTTTAAACAGAGTAGACCATAAGACCTTAGGCTATTTTGCCATGTCATTATCATTCTAGAGGTTAGCCCACATCTTCCTGATGTGGTGTCAGCCTCTCAAATGCCAAATGGCTTGATTTTCAATGTTAGCTCACAGAAACATCCTTATGAATGTCTTTTTCATCTGTGTTTCTGACAAGCAGCTAGGCCTAATGGTTAGAGAATGGGGCTGGGAATCAGAAGGATCTGGGATCTAATCCTAGCTCGGCCACTTTTCTGCTGGGTGACCTTTGGCAAGTCATTTCACTTCTCTGTGCCAATCTGTAAAATGGGGATTAAGACTATGAGCCCTATGTGGAACAGGGACTCTGTCCAACCTGATTAGCTTATACCTACCCTAGCACTTGGTACAATGCCTGGCCCATACCAAACGCTTAACAAATATCATGAAATAAAAATCTTGTCCCCTTGAACTGTTTTGGGAACACTGAAGTAAAAAATACACTTACATTGTTAGCATGGCCTTCCTCTTCTGTCACTGAATGGTCCTCTCTGGGGTATATTCGACTGACCTCTGGCTATTTGGTGTACTGGAATGCTCATTATTACCATTTGCATCAAGATTTTATTTCACCACTTCCAAATTTTGAACCTTTATGTTAGCTGGCCATTACTCTTGATTGCCTAGCACCTGCCTCTTCACCTAAGCAATGTGCGGGGAGTTTAGGTTGTTTAGGACTGACTCAAAGAAATTGTAAAACCTGATTGCTCTGAAATCCTTTCAGAACCTGAAATTGCCCAAAAGGGTCTACTAAAATTCATTCAGTCACTAATTGAGCTCTTACTGTGTGCAGAGCACTGTATTAAGCACTTGAGAAATTACAATATGGCAATAAAAAGACACATTCCCTGCCCACAGTGAGCTTATATACTAAAGGGGAGACAGACATAATATCAATAAATAAATTGCAGATATGTCCAAAAGTGCTGTGGAGCTGTGGAGGTGAGGGGATTAATAAAGGGAGCAAGTCAGGGTGGCGCATAAGGGAGTGGGAGAAGAAGAAAGGTGTGAGTAAAGTCAGGGAAGACCTCTTGCAGGAGATGTGCCTTCAATAAGGCTTTGATTAGGGGGAGAGTAACTGTCTGTTGGATTTGAGGAGAGGGTGTTCCAGGTCAAAAGAAGGACATGGGCAAGGTGTCGGCAGTGAGATAAATGAAATCGAGGCCCAGTGAAAAGGTTAGCATTAGAGGAAAGAAGTATGTGGGCTGAGTTGTAGAAGGAGAGTATGGAGGTGAGGTAGGAGAGGGCAAAGTGACTGAGTGCTTTAAAGCCAACTGCGAGTTGTTCTTTGAAGTGGAGCGCACGGAGGTTGATACAGTAATCTAGGCGGAAGAGGATAAGTGATTGTATTAACATGGTAGCAGTTTGGGTGGAGTGGAAAGGATGGATTTTAGTGATATTGTGAAGGCGGGTCTGACAATATTTAGTGATGGATTGAATATGTGGTTTCAATGAGAAAGAGGAATCAAAGATAATAGGCTTGTGAGACAGGGAGGATGGTGGTGCTATCTACAGTGATGGGGAAGGACAGAGTTTGTTAGAAAAGATAAGGGATTCTGTTTTGGTCATGTTATGCTTGAGTTGATGGGAGGACATCCGAGTAGAGATTTCCTGAAGGCAGGAGGAAATGTAAGACTGCAGAGAGGAAGAGAGATCAGGGCTGGAGATGTAAATTTGGGTGTCATCCACATTGAGGTGGTCAGTGAAGCCTTGGGAGTGAATGAGTTCTCCAAGAGAGTGGGTGTAGGTGGAGATTAGAAGGGGAGCCAGAACTGAACCTTGAGGGACCCCCTCAGTTAAGGGAGACTGCCCTGGCTACTTTTGTCAGACTGACTAGATGATCACTGATCCCCTCTTCTGTTGAACAGACAGGTTAGAGAGCTACCTTTCATCATATGGGTTTCTGAGATGTGTATTGTGCAAAACCCCAAATGCCCTACCGTACTCATAATTAGAAAGAGCATGATGTAGTGGATGGAGTGTGGGCTTGGGTGTCAGCAGATCATTGGTTCTAATCCTGACTCCACCACTTGTCTGCTGGATGACCTTGGGTAAGTCACTTTAAAGTCTCAGTTACCTCATTTGTAAAATGGAGATTGAGGCTGGGAGCCCCATTTGGGACCACGACTGTGTCCAACCCAATTTACCTGTATCCACCCCAGCGCTTAGTACAATGTCTAGCACAAAGTAAGCACTTAAATACTATAATGTTATCATTAGTATTATTATATGGGACAAGTGATTCACTGATTCCTCCCCATACTTTCTACACAGGTCAACCCGTAGAGAGGAACATCCCCTCCACCAGCATGAATACATCAAGTTTAGTGTCCTGACTCAGCAACTTACAGTTCCCGAGGCTTCAGAGAAAAATGGGAAGATCACTAATGCATCTCGCCATTTATATGGCGGGGAGAGGAGTTCTCATTCCTGCCATTGATCCATTTAATGCTCCCAGAAGGATTGCAGGCAAATTCACTGGCCCATTACTTCTGCTTCCCTGGCTGCAAATATTTTCATTACTTCCCAAATGATTCCAGTCCTTGTCTATGCCAGGTACGGGAGCTAAATCCAGATCTGACCTCTAACCCAAGTGATTATGCCCTCTGGGCAGTAATAGAGCCAGGAATTTCTTTGGATCCCTGACAGTTTGCCATCTGCACGGTGGCAACTGTATTCACTGGTTCCCGAGAAACCACCACCTGGGAGATCTCTCTCAGAAGTGATTTTAACTTGCCAAAAAAAAGAGTAAATAAGGCAGCCCTCTTCCCCAGTTCTCTCTCTTCCCAGCCTCTCCTCTTAGTAGAAGATGTTCCATTTCAGGGTTCCTTTCATTTCAGCTGTTTAGAAGATTAACACATTATAGTTTCCCTCTTTGTTCTTGTTTACATGTCACAATTAGGAGAAATAGATGGCCCCCATTTTATTTTAAGCAAAAGAAAAATCGGAATAGTAGGCGCTTAATCTTTGTTGCTGGTTTAAACACTAATTGCAAAGGGAGGAGCAGTGAATCAAGTAATGTTTCAGAGATGCAGTTCTTGATTTCAAAATTATTCACAAAAAGCACCCCTTGATTGAATATTTGTCATTAGCTCCCAGTCCTGAACTGTGAATTATTCTGGTTTTTTTTTCTCTCTTTCTATGAGTAAAACAGAATTTGCTTTTTCAAAAAATGGCAATTTAGGGTTCTGATCTATTTTCAGTGAAGCATGCTTGCAGAGAGTCAGGGGTGGGTTTTTTTAGAACGCCAACCAGCTGGTGTCACTTCCCAGAACCCTCTAAAGCTCTCCACCGGCTCCTGCTGGAGAAGCTGTGATTCTGAAAAGGATCTGAATTAATGTAAGGTCTCAGCTGATTTCAAGCCGCGACATCCCCGTTCTCGGGAAAGACTGTCTTATCGAGTGGTATTCATTCAGTAGTACTGAAATGCCAGACTGTGTGCAGGACACGGTACTGTTGTACTGAACTCCTACTGAGTGGAGAGCACTGTTAAATGTGTGGCAAAAACAGGGTTAAGCACCTGGGAGCTCACAATAAAATTGAAAGATGTGGTCTCGGCCCTCAAAGACTTCGACTTCACAGACAGGCACAATTTACAATACATAGATTGGAAGCAGGAGGAAAATAGATCCCATGTGAAGTAACAAAAATGTTGAAAATGAAGTAAATTGGGCTCCTTACTAGCAGTACCAATATCTGATGATAAAAGATGAAACATTTTAAAGATATCAAGAAGCTAGACTTCTGACAAAGTGCCATAGCTGTGGACAGTTGGTAGACAGCAGGGGGAGGATGACTTGTCTGGCAGAGAGAGTTTAAAGTAGAGTTTCAGAGTAGATCATGACATTAAGATGCGGAATCAAAAAAACATCGCCAGGCAATGTAGATAGCAAACGTGAGTGTCCTGTAAGTTCACTGTGGGCAAGAAACATGTGTACCTACTCTGGTATATTGTATTCTCCCAAGCTCTTTCTACAGGCCACTGCCTGCAAAAAGAGCTCAATGAATATGATTGACTGACTGATTAGTACTTATTAAGCTCTTACTGTGGGCAGTGAACTGTACTTGGTACTGGAAAATAATGCACAGGTGGAAATTGGACACAGTACCTGTCCCTCAGGAGGCTAACAATCTAGAAAGGATCAATTCATATATGAACTGTTTAGGGAAAGGGTTATATTTTCAACCACCGTAGTGTAAAGTGGAAATATTACTATCAGCAACTTCCTAATGCCCTCCTTATTCTGCTCTCCCTCATTTTACCTACCTCTCTCCTCTAGAAATCAGATCTATATTCTCTGTCAACTGTCACCAAGATTAATATGTGTGAATACAGATCATGGTTGTTGTTTACAAAATTTGTTTCCTCTGCTGTTTCTGGCAATTAAGTTTTACATTTAATTGGTTGCAGAAATTATCACATTGTTTAGGCTGACTGAATGAGAATCTAGGTTCCTTTTTCAACCAGTAGGTTTCAGGATCAGATCTCCTATTTAAAAAAAATAATAATCTTAGACATGGGATAAAAGTTGAGAAATGATAATGAGTAGTAATTATCATCATGACATTTATTAAGCATCTGCTTAGTGCCGGGGATAGATATAAGGTCATAAGTTTGTACATGG
Organism: Ornithorhynchus anatinus; assembly: GCF_004115215.2. Classification (NCBI taxonomy): domain Eukaryota; kingdom Metazoa; phylum Chordata; class Mammalia; order Monotremata; family Ornithorhynchidae; genus Ornithorhynchus; species Ornithorhynchus anatinus. The sequence continues at coordinate 100,170,598 of NC_041729.1, read as the reverse complement.
TCCCTGACCCACGTAGAGTTCATAAGCTATCTTCTCCCAGTTTACTGAGGAATCTGAGACTGAGAAGGTCAAGTGACTTGCCCAAGGTTACACAGTTGATGAATAGTGGAGGTGGAACTTGAATGCAGATCTCCTGAATCTTAGTCCCATGCTCCATAAGGCTACTGTCCTAATTTTTGAAGCTGGGACCTTAGCTCTGTGTATGTGTGTGTGTGTGTGTGTACGTGTCTATACCTGAAAAGACTGATGTGTGACTGACACTCCCTGTTACATGGTTTGGATGTAGGTAGTTCCTTAAACTAAAAATGCATTTGGCAGATCCAGAAACTATAGAAATGGATTACTAGATGGCCCCGGCAAGCAACCAACCAGCGTGGCAAGCGGCAATCAACAAAGGTAGGGTAGATTTTCTCGAGCAAAGATTGGTATCACTCTGGAAATATTTGCTAGGGAAGATCAACCCTCTCCTCCCTATTGCAGCCTGACACTTCTGTGTTAAATTTTTTGAGACATCATTAAAGACCTGTTTTTAAATGGAATTTATTTGTGTATTTTAATGGTATTTCTTAAGCAACAATGCACAGGTGGCAGACACTATATTAAACACTGGGGCAGATAATCAGGTTGAATACAGTCCCTTTTCCATATGGGGCCCAAAGTCTTAATCCCCATTTTAAAGATGAGGGAACTGAGACACAGAGAAGTTAAATGATTTGCCTAAGGTCACACAGTAGGTGTGGTGGAGCAATGATTTAGAATTCATTCAGTTATATTTATTGAGTGCTTACTGTGTGCAGAGCACTATACTAAGCACTTGGAAAGTACATTTGGGCAACAGATGGAGACAATCCCTGCCCAACAATGGACTCACAGTCTACTGCTCTCACAATATCTCGGCTGGATTATTGTATCAGCCTCCTCTCTGATCTCCCTTCATCCTGTCTCTCCCCTCTCCAGTCTATTCTTCATTCTGCTCCTGGATCATCTTCCTGCAGAAACGCTCTGGGCATGTCACTCCCCACCTTAAAAACCTCCAGTGGTTGCCTAACAATCTCCACACAAAACAAAAACTCCTCACTCTTGACTTCAAGGTTCTCCATCACCTTGTCCCCTCCTACCTCCCCTTCCTTCTCTCCTTCTACTGCCACCCCGCATGCTCCACTTCTCTGCCGCTCACCTCCTCACTGTCTCCCATTCATGCCTATCCTGCCGCCGACCTCTGGCCCACGACCTCCTCTGTCCTGGAATGCCTCCTCCTCACCTCCGCCAAACTAACTCTCTTCGCCTCTTCAAAGCCGTTCTGAGAGCTCACCTCCTCTGAGAGGCCTTCCCAGACTGAGATACCCTTTTTCCCTCTGCTCCCTCTCTACTCCCCCTCCGTTCCTCTCCCTTCCCCCTTCTCCTCCCCTTAAATGAGCCCCCATTCCTCTGCTCCTACCCCCTCCCGCCCCCCAGCACTGTGCTCATTTTGTATATATTTTATTACCCTATTTATTTGGCTAATGAGGATAGCATCCCCTTTGATCTATTTATTGGTGAACTGGATTATGTTGTCTTGTTTTGTCTGTCTGTCTCCCCCGATTAGACTGTGAGCCTGTCGTTGGCAGGGATTGTCTCTATCTATTCCCCTGTGTCTACCCCAGTGCTTAGAAACTGTGCTCTGCACATAGTAAGCGCTTGACAAATACCAACATTATTATTTATTATTACTGTTGCTGAAGTGTACATTCCAAGCACTTAGTACAGTGCTCTGCAACATGGTAAGTGCTCAATAAATACTATTGAATGAATGAATGAATGTATTATCTTGTATCTATCCTGTTGGCCTACCTATAGTGCTTGGCACAGAGTGAGCACTTAACAAATGCTATGATTATTATTTTGCAGATGAGGGAACTGAGGCATAGAGAAGTTAAGTGACTTGCCCAAGTTCACATAGCAGACAAGTGGCTGAGGAGGGATTAGAACTCAAGTCCTCTGCCTCCCAGGCCTGTGCTCTTTCCTCTAGGCCTTGCTGTTTCTACTGTAGACTGTTGATTTTACACTAGACTGTAAGCTTTAATGTGGGTGGGGAGTGTGTCTACCTTCTCTGTTTACTTTCCCAAGAATTTAGAACAGCGTTCTGCACAAAGTAAGCCACACAATAATACCACTGATTGATTAATGGCTCTTTGGTGTTGGGTACAGATTGTAGTGGTGTTGGTTTTTCAATAGTTACTCTATTAGCTGGATATGCCTTCCAGCATGAAATAACGTCAATGTCTCACAGTCATAAAGGAATCAGAAACTTACCGTTAAAACGTAGGCTGCAAGGGGTAGAAGCATTCTCGACTGATAAAGGTAGTTCCATGATAGCCGTATCTTGCCTCAAAATATCTAGCCATTGGGTTACTTTGAGAATTTTGATCTGAGTAAGCAGCTACCCCATGCACTGTTTAAATACCAAAATTTACATTAAATTGTCTTGTCTCCCTGATACAGGGCTCATATTTCAAAAGATCCTTTCCCGAATTCAAAGTCTTCCAAGGGCACTGTCCTCAACCTAGTATTCAGGGCACTGGAGTATGCCGTCTATAAAATAATACCCATAAAATGAGTCCGAAAGACTGTAGCTGCAGTTTTATAGGATCATCTGATGCCAAATCTTCAGGTTGATGTAGCCTGCAATCATTATTTCCAATAAAATTGATTGACTGACTTCCCAGTTGCCACATGGAGTGAAGATTTCCTGTTCAGTCCTATCACCTCAGAAATGTGGCCTTCGCTCTGGCGGTTTTCCATGAAAATGCCAGTGGGATTAGTCCTGTGGCATCTCGTCATCCCCAGAGAACAATGTTGCTAGTGGCGTGTGTCTCTGAAAAAAGAAGGAAGGATCATCAAACACTTTAATGGCTCCCAAAGGCTTTAGAGAACTCCACATCCTTCACCTTGGGGGCAAATAATTCATATAACTAGGCCAGTGCCGAAACGACTGGTTTGACTTGAAATTTGAAGAGCTCGCTTATATTATCTGTCACTGGTGGAAGTTCGGGTCTTGAGGTAAACGTCCACCTTAGCATATGCAGAGGGCTTAGTTCCTTCTGAATCCCAAGTAAGGGAAAACGAAGCAGCAGTGACAAAACAATTCTGTCTGCAGAAGTCTGTTGGTGAATTCTACATTCTGATCATGCAAAAGATATGCTCTGTTCAGAATACAGGCTAAGTGACCTGAGAATGTATCAAAATAACCAGAAACAAAGACTCTTGAATAAATACAAGAGGAAATAACTGGAGATTAGAATCAACACTGATTAAATCAGTCTATTAAAAGGAAAGTCCTGAGCAAGAAATTGGGACTAACACATTTCCTTTAGTATCAAGGCATCGTTTTGGGATCGATAAGGGAGGCTTGCATTAAAAAAAAACCCAACAAATCTCACCTTTTCAGGGCTTCTCTCCAAAGAATGTGATACTCTCTTCATCAGCTGCGTGGGTGGTGGGAATTGGCAGAAAAGTCAAAGGAGGCTTCGGTTGAGGGAGAGATGAATCACAAATGTTGTGGAGTCCAAAAGTGAGCCAAATGCCTCAACAGCTGAGTGCCTTTAGAAAGGGTGCCCTTTTTCACTTGAACACTATATTTTTATAGCTTCCATCTCCCTTGAGACCCATTCCATTGTCTATAAGGACATTAAAAAGCAGGGTGTGGTTTAGTCGATAGATTTCATCTGGATACTTATGTATGTGTCTGTGGGTGCGTGTGTATATCTGTGTTTCCTTCATCTTCAGAGATGGCATGGCAGATGGTGAAATTTACTGCTGGGCACCAGCTTGGCTGGTGAACCCGTGCAGACACAAAGACTCGCCTTGTTTTTCCTCTTTGTCTCACAATCCTCTTGAAGCTTCTGTTCTATCAGTCGATATCATTTATTGAACTTTTACCATGTGCAGAGCTCCATCCTCAGCAGTCTAGACTGTTTCAGTGTTTTCCCAACAATTAGCTGCTAAACCACATTGTTTTGAGACTGCATTTTATTGCACCCCTTAAACATTTTTTTTCGTGGTCACCCCTTTCAGCTCACCATCCGGGATCTGTTTATAGCCAACTGTATCCCACTCTCATCAGTTCTCCTCACAGTTCTGAGAATCTGGCTTGAGATGAGGATAGCTATGATGCTCTTAGACTGAATAGATTGAGGATGTCATTGTTGGTGATGACATCCTGTTGGTGATGAGAAGGAGAGTGCCTTAGTGGCTAATAATAATAATAATGTTGGTATTTGTTAAGCACTTACTATGTGCCGAGCAATGTTCTAAGCGCTAGGATAGATACAGGGTCATCAGGTTGTCCCACATGAGGCTCACAGACTTAATTCCCATTTTACAGATGAGGTAAATGAGGACTAGAACACGGGCCTGGGAATCAGAAGGACCTGGGTTCTAATCTCCGCTCTGCCACATGTCTTCTGTGTGACCTCGGGCAAGTCACTTGACTTCTCTGGGACTCAGCTACTTCACCTGTAAAGTGGGGATTAAGAGTGTGGGACAGGAACTGTGTCCAACCTGATTAACCTGTGACTATGCCAGCGCTCAGAACAGTGCTGGACACAGAGCAAGTGCTTAAGAAGTGACATCATTATTATTATTTTTATTACCATTTAACTTTGTTAATGATGTGTAGGTGCTTAGTAAGCTGATATGTCTTCTGTGGTGGCCTCAGTTCTCGTAACTACATAGAGATTTGGAGAGCACTACAGCTCTTCAACCTCCAGTAGGAATGGAGCTCAAATGTCAAGCAGCCATATTCTGTCCCTAGTTTCCTAAAGGAAATTTGATTTAGTTCTCTACTCCTTTCATTCATTCACTCAATTGTATTCATTGAAGGTGTACTGTTTTCAAAGCACTGTACCTTAATAGACTACACTATAACAATAAACAGACACATCCCCAGTCCACAGTGAGCTTATAGTCCTTTTTCTTGTTTGCATCTCTGGATAGTGAACTGGCTAGTTAGCAGAATTCAGTGGCAACATTTAGCTCCATGATCACTCAATCTATCAATCAACAGTATTTACTGATTACTTACTATGAGCAGACCACTACACTAAGTGCTTGGGAGAGTACAATATAACAAAGTTAGTTGACACTCTCCTGGCCCACAAGAAGCTTACATTCTAGAGGGAGGAGCAAACATTTTGAAGGTGCTGCTAGAGTTCTCCAATTGCGTGTAGGATTTTGTTGATGTCGACGTAAACATAATCTATGTTTTCTTCACGTTGTCAATTGAATTGTTTACTGTCAATTCATAACACTTAGCTGACTTGGTAGTAGCTCAAAATCCTCTCCCTGGGAGGAGTGTGTGCTTGTTTGTGTGTGTGCACGTGTGTGCGTGCGTGTGTGTGCGTGCGTGTGTGTGTGTGTGTGCATGCATGAGCAACTACTGAATGTCTTCCCTGATTAGACCATAAACCAGTCGATGGGCAGGGATTGTCTCTATCTGTTGCCGCATTGTGCATTCCAAGTGCTTAGTACAGTGCTCTGCACATAGTAAGCACGCAATAAATACTATTAAATGAATGAATGACTGTCTTCTGTTGTTTTCAAGCTCTCAAAATCAACTCAATAAAACCTTTGCCTAGACAGGCGTAGCCCTAGAATCTAAGTTAAAAATAACTTATTTTTAAGATTTAATTTAGTACATTGGAAACCTTGTACATCAAATACATAGAAAGTCATGTTTATCAGATATAAAATGACAAAACTTTTAATATTGACACTATCCATCCAAGTTGACAGATATCAAATGGAATATTGATAAATGTCATCTGTCCTGTCATCCTTTTGGACAGAAAGAAATTGCTCTAGGCTACATGAGAAGCAGCGTAGCACAGTGGAAAGAGCCCAGGCTTGGGAGTCAGAGTTCATGGGCTTGAATCCCGGCTCCGCCGTTTGCCAGCTGTGTGACTTTGGGCAAGTCACTTAACTTCTTTGTGCCTCAGTTACCTCATCTGTAAAATGGGGATTAAAACTGTGAGCCCCACGTGGGACAACCTGATCACCTTGTATCCCCCAGTGCTTAGAACAGTGCTTTGCACATAGTAAGCGCTTAACAAATGCCACCATTTATTCATTAATTTTTTACGTATTTGAAAGGAGCATACCCACCCAACTAGAGAATTGGGCTCTCCAGGCCCTTTCACTGGACTAGGTGTAGATGTGCATCTTTCTACCTTCAGTCTCTCAGTCTGAGCCTAACCAGCATGACCTTAAGATAAATCAAGATTCTAGAGCAATTATTTTAGGAAAAAGGAAAATAGAGGGGAAAACAATATGAACCAACTTTGCTTTGCAATCGGCTTTTCAATGAAACAATCAAACAAGAAGAGTCACAACTGTCAGTGACAAGTCAAATGATTACGGATAGAAAATAACAGTGTCCTATTGGAGAGTTTGGGGGATGAGGTGGAGAAGGAACCCGGTAGAGAAATATCACTATTAAAAGGGTCAAAGGAAAATTAAATAATTTGTAAGAGCTATGGGCTATGAAGATATGTATCAATGTTTGATTTTGAGTGCAGGTATTCAAGTAAGTTGGGAAGTGGGGCCTTTATAGGGGGCTCCAGTGGGTTAGGGATTGGGAGGCACCAGCATATTTCAAAGAGTCAAGGAGTTAGTCCTGATTTTCTGTCTCGGTCCTTCTCTTCAGAAGCTGTCATCATATATAGAGAGCTGAGATGAGAGAGGTTGGAAATAATAATAATACTAATGTTGGTATTTGTTAATCACTTACTATGTGCAGAGCACTGTTCTAAGGACTGGGGTAGATACAGGGTAATCAGGTTGTCCCACGTGAGGCTCAAAGTCTTAATCCCCATTTTACAGTTGAGGTAACTAAGGCACAGAGAAGTTATGATTTGCCCACAGTCACACAGCTGACAAGTGGCAGAGCCAGAATTCGAACCCATGACCTCTGACTCCTAAACCCGTGCTCTTTCCACTGAGCCATGCTGCTTCCTAGTCCTCAAACATCTAGTGGTGAAAACAAGCTTTATTCCAGAGCTGAAATGGCACCTATGACTGTAAAGGAAGAGAGAGAGAGATGAGAGAAGCAGCATGGCTCAGTGGAAAGAGCACTGCTTTGGAATCAGAAGTAATGGGTTCTAATCCCGGTTCCACCACTTGTCAGCTGTGTGACTTTGGGCAAGTTACTTCACTTCTCTGAGCCTCAGTTACCTCATCTGTTAAATGGGGATTTAGACTGTGAGCCCCACATGGACAACCTGATCAGCTTGTATCCACCCCAGCCCTTAGAACATCGCTTCGCAAATCGTAAGTGCTTAATAAATGCCATCACTGTTATTATTATTTAAAGCAGGGAGTAGACCAATGCTTGTTGGAAAAAAAAAGTAATGAATCCATGTATTTGTTAGCAGCACAAATACTCTCATCTGAAATGTCAATTTACCAAAAAGGGGGCTTAAACTGGCCTGCCATAATTAATTTGGATTGGCTGAAAAACCTTTGTTTGGGGCTGTATGGACAGGGTTTTATCACTGGAACAAGCTGGACAATCATCCCACGGTAACTTTGAGCAACTGGTTACCAAGTCAGAGACAGAATACTTGGACCATTTGACTGACACAGCAAAACAGTGTTCAGGGCCCCAGCTTGAAAATGCTAAAACAATAAACCTGTCTGCTGTCCACCCAGAGCTGCCTGAGTGGTTTGAATCTGCTTTATTTCTATGATGGCAACTGTTTGACTGGTTTTTGAAAAGATGGACTCAATGGGCATTTCCTTCCTTGCCATCCTAGTCCCTAAAGAAGCAGCATGGCTCAGTGGAAAGAGCACTGCTTTGGAATCAGAGGTAATGGGTTCTAATCCCGGCTCCACCACTTGTCAGCTGTGTGACTGTGGGCAAGTCACTTCACTTCTCTGTGCCTCAGTTACCTCATCTGTAAAATGGGGATTATCTGTGAGCCTCACATGGGACAAACTGATGACCCTGTATCTGCCCCAGTGCTTAGAACAGTGCTCTGCACACAGTAAGCGCTTAACAAATACCATCATTATTATTATTATTGTTCCCTTTGCTCACATTTTCTCTTTCTTTAAACGTGAATGTGGGTCATTCTTTCCCTTAAAGCCTCAACAAGCCCCACATCTTGCTGCTTCTTAGTGCTCTGGGCATGACTTTTGATAAACCAAGTAACTAAATCCCTTTGTGAATTCTGATGCAGATTGCTAGTTTTTGTTTCATCACAGTTAAGATTGTAATGATAATCCCTTTGGGAGTATTCATCACTTTCCAATGTGATGTGGGGAAGCAGCGTGGCTCACTGGAAAGAGCATGGGCTTTGGAGTCAGAGGTCATAGGTTCGAACCCCGGCTCTGCCACTTGTCAGCTGTGTGACTTTGGGCAAGTCACTTAACTTCTCGGTGCCTCAGTTACCTCATCTGTAAAATGGGGATTAAGACTGTGAGCCCCACGTGGGACAACCTGATTCCCCTGTGTCTACCCCAGCGCTTAGAACAGTGCTCGGCACATAGTAAGCGCTTAACAAATACCAACATTATTATTATTATTATTATGTGGCTTCAGCAAGATATCAATCTCTCCATTGTCCTGGTGATATAATCCTCCTCACATACCTTAGTACCTTTTAATTTACTCATCTATTTATTTGTTAGTAATTTATCTAGATTGTAAAATTCTAGAGGGCAGGGATCTTTCTTGTATGTTTCCAAGTGTCCAATACAATGTTCCGCCTGGAATGGAAGCTCAGTCAATCTTATTGCAATAAAAAAATGGTTCCTAGGAGATGTTTTGCTTTTGCATTATGTAAATTTGCAAATTGTGGTTATTATTAATAATAATAATAATAATTCCAGTTTGAAGTACATTAAGTTCTCCAATAATTCTATGACTATATCCTGGATGAACGCTTTGAGGAGCAGTGTGGCCTAGTGAGAAGTAACATGAGCTAGTGGACAGAGTACTGCCCAGGGATTCAGAGGACCTTGATTCTAATGTTGGCTCTGCCACATATCTGCTGTGCGACCTTAGGCAAGTCATTTAATTTCTCTGCACCTCAGTTTCCTCACCTGTCAAATGGGGATTAAATCCTACTCCCTTTAAGGTAGACTCCGGGTCTAATGTCAAACAGGTACTGTGTCCAACCTGATAACTTTAAAACAGTGCTTAGCACGTAGTTAGTGCTTAACATGTACTATTTAAGAAACTTTTATGAAAAATTGGCATTCTAGTATTTGCACTCTGCTGCGAGCATGCACACAACCATTCCTTCCCACATCATGAACACATCACGTCCAAACAGACGGATGTGCAATGTGGAAAGAACATTCCTAATTATCCTCAATGGTCTCTTCGTGAATGTTCTTTATGTCAGTTGCTTTGGTTTGATGTGGAGAGAAGGAGCAAGCCACTGGAGTTATGGAGGAGATATCATGTGACCAGAGTAGATGAACTGTCTCGTGATCCCCAACCTCACCCGCCTTGAATAACAAAGGGAAATAAGAAAAGGATGCAGGAGTCAGAGGAGTGGCAAGTTTTAATCTTCATCTTCATCTCTTGACTCTTCAACTCAGTTTTAACAGAGAATAATGGTCTGTTTTGTTGAAATTGATTTTGTAGTGTGGTCATCGGAGAGGGTTAATAACCTGAAAACATTACTGAAAGTACTTTTAAAGAAAACCCAAGCAAATCTCTTAACTCTTCCTCGTTCTCAATTTCCCCCACCTCTGACTCACTGCATTTACCTCTCCCATGCCTGAGATGCCCTCCCCAACTCAGCTTTGCCAACCATCTCCCTCTCCTCCTTCAAAACTCTTTTAAATTGCTTTCTTTCCCAGAATGCTTTTCCTGATTAAATTTCCCTGCTACGTGGTCTTGCCCCCCAACAACTACCTAATGTTCATGTATTTATTTTTTCACTATCGATTGTCCTTTGCTGGTGTCTATCACTCATATTTACTCTCAATCTCTACCACAGTATATTTGTCATTTTACATCCTTGTCTTTCTGGTTGGAAGTGTAAGAGGTGAGCCTTCCTTTAGTGAGTCTGTGTATTCCCCAAATACTTAATAAGGTACTCTGCCCACAGATTTTCATTCAGTATCGTTGACAGAGAATACGGCAGTAAATTTCCTTCATTTTAAACAGCAGCCATATCCTCTCATTTTAATTAGATAAGACGTTTAGAAATCGTTCTTTCCAGTGATGTGGTTGGTAGAGGAGTAGTTAGGAATTAGTTTAATTATCTCACCCTTGAATCACAAATGGGTGGAGGAAGAGATATCAGGAGATTAACTAGTTCAGTAGTTACTGAACCTGGAGATTGTGATCCATTGTGTCCTGGGTGGAAGGCTGCCATTTCTCGGTAAAAACACAAGTAGCCAAGAGCAGGAGACAGAATACTTCATCAGTGGGCTGCCTACAACTGGACCCCCAAGACCTTGGGTAAATCACTTAATCTTGCTGAACCTCAGTTACCTCATCTCTATAATGGGGATTAAAACAGAGAGCCCCATGAAGAACATGAACTATGTCCAACCTGGAAAAAAAAAAAAGAAGAGAATTAGCCTTTAAGCACATCCCTCCTACAAGGATACTGATATTCCAGAGTCTCAGTGTTTCCTGGAGCTCCTAAATTCAGCTGCATTGTGGCCCTGGAAATGACTTCTGATGAAGAACTGTGATTCTCAATGGATAGATCCCAGGCCTGGGAGTCAGAAGGACCAGGGTTCTACTCCCGGCTCAGTCGCTTGTCTGCTGTATGACTTTGGGCAAGTCACTTCACTCTGTACTTCAGTTGCCTCACCTGTAAAATGAGAATGAATACTGGGAGCCCCGTGTTTGTCATGGACTATGTCCAACCTGAGTAACTTATATCTAGCCCTGTGCTTAGTAAAGTGCCATATAATGGTATACAGGTCTAACCAGCGGGGTCTATGTTGTTAGTCATGATCAATTAATATTATCAGCAGGGAGATCAGCACCATGAGACATCAGGTCACCGCCACAAGGTAAATCCCACAACGGAATACAAGTGTCGGAGAATAAAGGCAAGGAGAACAGACAGGGCACTTGATTGCACAGCAGGAAGTGGGGTCATAGAATCCTAGGAATCAAAGCTAGGAAATAGCTGGCGGATCAGCCGATCCACAATCCTCTTGGGAAAGGTCACACCCTGTAGGGAAAGATGGCCCTTGCTAGGGGTCCAGAAACACATCAGAGCAATTATCAGTGGCACAACATCAAATTGGAGGGAGGTATTGAGCCAGGCACCGAAGGAGTCGATATGAGGCCTAATGCTGTTAAATAATGATGATAAATGACTGCGAGGAAAGAACGGACGGGAACATTGACAAAGCTCGCTTCTAGACCAAAGGACAGGAGAGAGCCATGGTTTCTTCTGAGTTTAGAGAACTGGGCAAAATTCAATCGGATGAGATTTAATTTAGATAAATGCAAGATAATGAACTTGAGGCAAACACCAGGCAGAATTACAAAACAAGAGGATGCTAGTTAGAAGAAATGCAGAGATGGTCCAGGCTAGTCTGTTGATTAGAAATTAGATTTCAGCTTGTCTTCTGATGCGTTTTGTAAATATCACAATTGTTCTCTGGAGCGGTAGGATTTTTTTTTTTTTATGTACTGTACACGGAAACCTGCCAATAGAGGTGATAATTCCCTTTAATACAGCTTTAGTGAAGCCCTGAATGTCGTGTGAGGATAAACGCTTTATAATAAGATCCAGCAAATTGGAAATAATCCAGAATAGTGCCAGGATTAGAAAGTGTGACTTATGGAGAGAGATTAAAGGAATTTAATGTGTATGGCTCTGAGCAAAGACGACAAAGGAGGATATGATCGTTGACTATAAATACTTGAGGTAATAACAACAACATAAAAAAGGTGAATGAAATGTTTAAAGGTTCTTTAGGGTGATGTAACACTGGAGTGTTTCAGAGGCAATGATTTCATACTGAAAATAATAAAAAAAGTCATTTATTGCTTTCTAAAGTGCCATGCCTTTGTGACAAGACAGTATCAATGAAATTTTGAAACCCAGGTATCGAGTGGAAGTGTGGAATAGGAACACTCAGCTTGCAAGACAGCCCATCTAGACTGCCAGGTCAATGAGGTGCAGAAATTCATTAAGCAATTGTAATGGGGTCGGAACTAATAATAGAGGTGTTCGAAGAAAGACTTGATAAAGCCCAGAGAAGCTTCATTTTATTTCAGTGGACCAAATGCAGAGAAAGGATACCAGATTTTTTTGACCCATTCTAATATCTATCCTTCAATAAATAAATAGATCGAAGTGGCCATTAACTACCGTTCTGGCTGTTTAATTATTTAACTGAGTGGAAAATATTCCATTTACTCTCAGTTTGAGGGGGGCTATCTTTTATTTTTTAAGTGGTTCCTAGACTAGGTAAATCAGATCTTGGGCAGGTTTTCGTGTTCATTCCATTTTCATTGTGACACTCACCCGTTTGCAGAAAATGAAGCTTGCACAGTTGAAATTTTACCATAGACAGCACCCTTGGATGCCACAGACAAATGGTACTTGTCAAAATCATATAGACACCTATGTTTTATAGCATTTCATATGAGAAGTCCAGAATAGGTTACTTTAGAGAGGAAGATAGGTGACCATCAATATCACAGTAGTAGGAAAACATGCATCCTGTTTCTCGGAGTCCTGAGCAGGAAGGACCCAGGATGTATCATTCATAGTCTATTGTTCTTCAAATTTGATTCAGCTCTCTCATTCACCCCATACATCCAATCCATCACCAACGCCTGCCTGTCTCACCTTCACAATATCACCAAGATCCGCCCTTTCTTCTCCCTCCAAACTACTATCGTGCTGGTACAAGCTCTCACGATATCCCGACTGGATTACTGTGTCAGCCTCCTCTCTGATCTCCCTTCTTCCTGTCTCTCCCTGCTCCAGTCTATTCTTCATTCAGCTCCTGGGATCATCTTCCTACAGAAGGAGTCTGGGCATGTCACTCCCCTCCTCAAAAACCTTCAGTGGTTGCCTATCAACCTCCGCGGAAAACAAAAACTCCTCACTCTTGCTTCAAAGCTCTCCATCCCCTTGCCCCCTCCTACCTCACCTCCCTTCTCTCTACTGCCCACAGCCCATACACTCCACTCCTCTGCCTCTCACCTCCTCACTGTCCTCTATTCACGCCTGTCCCGCTGTCGACTCCTGACCCATGTCCTACTGCTGTCCTGGAATGCCCTCCCTCCTCACATCCACCAAACTAACTCTCTTCCCCTCTTCAAAGCCCTCCTGAGAGCTCACCCCCTTCAGGAGGTCTTCCCAGACCGACCCCCCATTTCCCTCTGCTCCCCTTCCCCTCCCCACCACCCTCTGCTCTTCCGCCTTCCCTTCCCCTCAGCACTGTACTCATTTGTATATACTATTTATTGCCTTATTCATTTTGTTAATGAGGTGTATATATCCTTGATTCTATTTATCTTGATGATATTGTCTTGTTTTGTTTTGTTCTGTTTTGCTTTGCTGTCTCCCCCATTTAGACTGTGAGCCAGTCATTGGGCAGGGATTGTCTCTGTTGCCTAATTGTACATTCCAAGTGCTTAGTACAGTCCTCTGCATATAGTAAGTGCTCAATAAATACTATTAAATGAATGAATGAAAAATGCTTCCCAAGTATCTCTTGTTATTCTTCCACCTTAGAATGAACTTAAATAAGAAGCAGCATGGCCTAGTGGAAAGAGCACAGGCCTGGGAGTCAAAGGACCTTGGTTCTAATACCATCTCTGCCAATTGCTTGTTGTGTGACCTCGGTCCCATCACTTACCTTCTCTGTGCCTCAGTTTCCCCAACTGTAAAATGAGGATTATAGATGCCTGATCTCCTCCCAATGTAGACTGTGAGCCTTTTGTGGGATAGGGACTGTGTCCAACCTGATTAACCTGTATCTAAACTAGTACTTGGAAAAATGCCTGACACATAGTAAGTACTTAACAAATACACTACTAATAATAATAATGATGACTGAGTATCAACTGAGGGGGAGGACAGTGGGCAGGGATTGTCTCTATCTGTTGCCGGATTGTCCATTCCAAGCACTTAGTACAGTGCTCTGTACATAGTAAGCACTCAATAAATACTACTGAATGAATGAATGAACTGAGCATGTACCAACAAGGGGATGGAAATCCAAACTTTGAAAATGAACAAGATCAGCGGAGGGTCAGGGCTGCTTTTTATAGAGCAACTTTGAGCCAGACAGTTCCATTTCTGGGGCATTTATGCATTTTGCTAAAATTTCCTGGGATTGCCTCTATTAAATCAAGGTAGTTGGTCAGTCTACTTAAGATTGAGTTGTTTGATATTCCTCACGTTTTACCTTTGTAGGCACAACGTGTCGACCCCTATGGGAATCCATAGAGCTCCTGTGGTGAATGGCCAGCAAGATCTTATTTTCTCAAGAATGGTTTTCTGTCTTCATTTTGGGCTAAAGCACATTTTCTTGCCAGTCACCGTTTTTGGGTTATCTGTGGGTTTATCTGTGCCATTTTGTTTTGGACCCAACATGACATTGCCAGATCAATAATGTATCATTTCTCTCTTCTTCCTCTACAGTACGCTGTCTGGCTAGTCTTCTGGGTTACATGGAACGTGTTTGTCATCTGCTTCTACTTGGAGGCTGGGGACCTTTCAAAGGTAATTTACCCTGTGATCCGTCTGAGTCATCAACTGTGTGTTAAAAGCCCAATTCTCAAATCCAGTCATTGCTGCCCTCTGGGACCCTTGGATGAACCTAGATTGATGGAGGATTTGAGTGGACCAAATCTCATTCCCCTGTAGTTGGTCTATAATTAAGTGTGTTTTTCAGGGAGTCACAGACTGTGTTTTTTAAGGAAAGCTTCATTGAAACATTATAGCCATCAGGCGATGCAGATTTATAATCTGAGTGGCTAATTAGTGATTTCTGTAGTACAATGTGTGGGATTTTTCACTCATAAAATCTTCAGGGTAAGCCAGATTCTTTTTGAAATTGTCCAACTTGCTTATTCCTTGCTCGATTATTTCCAGGTGTTGTCCATACCCAAAGCAATAATTGACAAACCGAGTGCTGGTGGTTGAATGAAATTGTAACCTGGGGCTCTTGATTCATTACAGGCTGAAGAAGAACAAATCTGATTCTAAATTACTTCAGGAGAGAGTTTTACCACCACAGCTCTCTCATGGTTAAAGGGTTATTTTTTCCATTGAAGGGAATGTTGTGATTTATAGCTCCATTTTCATGATATTCATTTATTTGGACTGTTTATTGTTTTCCGAATTGGATGTCTATTTGGCCAGATAGCACACACTGTTAAACAGTGCTTCTACATCTCATTCTTTCAAAAAGCCCAAATGCTCTTATATGTAGATAGCAATATGCATATATACACATATGTATTTTTAACTTAAATGCTTACATTTACTTAGCAAACAGTGTGGAGTTAGAAGAGGAAACATAGATATAGAGATGTGCTTTGACATCGTTTGTATATGAAATATAATCTTGTCACCCTCTAGACTGTACACTGCTTGTGGGCAGGGAGCAGGTCTGTCACCTCTGTTATGTTGTACTGTCAATTTCCTGTAAGACCTTAGTTTGGCATTCTGTTTGCTTAGGGAAAAATCACAGTTGGTTTTGGGGATAGGAATTCTCAAGTCATTTCTGAGTCTAAGGTCAGGACCTTCCATTCAGACTCTGAGGGTGATGGCTTCAAAATTTTGGAGGAATCAAGTCCTGTTAGAAGTTCCCTGAGTGAGATGACCCCATCAGAAATCGCTTTGTTTCAACAAAACCATTCTATTTGGAATTGTTGGCTTCTTACTCGGTCAAGGCACAAGATGTGTGAGTTTATACTTTCTTCAGGTGTCTCTCCAATTTCCTCTTCCCTCCCCTCAGCCCTCTTCCTTATTCTTGCTTTTCCCCTTCTCTTCTCTTGTTTCTTTTGCCTTTCCTCTTCTTTCCTCTCTACTCTCCCCTTTCACTTGCTCCCCTCTCCTCTTCCTCTCTCCTATCGTATCTTCTCTTTTCTTTTTTTCCCTCCCCTCTCCCCCTTTCCCTTCTTTAATTTTCTTTCTCTCCCTTGGAAATAGGGAGCAATTGTTGCCAAGGCAGTAACAATACAATGCTTTGGGGCCTATTAGGAGAGATATGTCAGAAACTCTTCTAGACTCTGAGCCCATTGTTGGGTAGGGATTGTCTCTGTTCCCGAATTGTACTTTCCTAACGCTTAGTTCAGTGCTCTGCACACAGAAAGCACTCAATAACTACAATTGAATGAATGAATGAATGACTCAAAAGACACTGCACCAAATAGACTTCATATAGTAAATGCACAGTAAGCTTAATGGAAGTGTAGTATTAACCTCTATTTTTCATAAGAGGTTCCCTCTGAGGTTACAAGCCACAAGAGATATGCATGCACAGGGTCTTCTGAGAAGCCAAATGATAAATTTACCATCAGATGGAGACCACCTAGTCATAAAGGAATGTGGCTCAGTGAAAAGAGCATGGGCTTTGGAGTCAGAGGCCATGGGTTCGAGTCCCCGCTCTGCCACTTGTCAGCTGTGTGACTGTGGGCAAGTCACTTAACTTCTCTGTGCCTCATTTACCTCATCTGTAAAATGGGGATTAAGACTGTGAACCCCATGTGAGACAACCTGATTCCCCTGTGTCTAACCCAGTGCTTAGAACAGTGCTCTGCATATAGTAAGCGCTTAACAAATACCAACATTATTATTATAAAGGAAGGTCATGTGTGTGGGTGCGTGTGTCTTTCTGCTGCTCCGTTTTACAACCATTTCCTTCTCACCCTCTCCATTTTTTAACATTTATTGAACACTAGGTCTTGGGAGAGTACAATAAAAGGAAAATATTTTCTTTCCAGGATGTAAGTTCCTTATGGGCATGGATTGTGCATTTGTCCCAACCACTTAATACACTGCTATGCACATATTAAGCACTCAAAAAATACCTTTGACTGATTGATTAATCCTGTCCTTGAAGACCTTATAATCCCTTATAAGGTCATATTCATTATCCTGTTTTTGAGAAGCGGCAAGTTGTAATGGATAGAGCATGGGCCTGGGACTCAGAAGATCATGGGTTCTAATTCCGGACCCATCACTTGTCTCCTGTGCGACCTTGGGCAACTCACTTCACTTCTCTGGGCCTCAGTTACCTCATCTGGAAAATGGGGATTGAGACTGTGAGCCCCACTGGGAACAGGGACTGTGTCCAACCCGATTTGCTTGTATCCACCCCAGTGATTAATACAGTGCCTGGCACATAGTAAGCACAAATACCATTTTTATTATTCTTATATCGAGATCAGTATGCTGAAGTGATATTTGAGGGTAAGCTTACAATGACTGAAAAGTTTTATGGACTTCTTTCTCTCTTGTTAAATGAGAGACAAAGGTGATTTGATGTGTTAGCCCTTTGCCTGTTTGTAGCCAAAGGCATCAATAAAGTCATTCACAGATTTAAATCCATGAACACTGTTACTGCCAAAAATAGGTAAGGATGCAATAATGCTAACTGTACTTATTAAGTGAATACTTTAGACAGACCAGGTTCTTGGCCTTGAAGTAAATGTCGAGGACAGAGAGAAAGGGGAGAAACCTTTAGGCCCCAAGAGATTCTGGGACGTAGGCATAGCAGACTCTGAATAGCTCTTTCTGAGCATTGAGCAACTTGAAAATTTGCTCCTTTAACTGAAGTTCTCTTTTTAATTTATCATATTTATCATCGTCCTTGTCTTTATAGATTGTTGTTCTGCTTTTAACGTTTCATCTTTCCTATATGTGTATTGCCTACTTTCTCCCTTTCCCTTATTCTTAGAGTTTCAGCTCCCCAGGTGACCACCTGGGACTGTCTCTAAAGCTCAGCGGTGTATTTTTTTCACATCACTTAGAGCAGTGTGAGCCTTATGTGAAACGGCCACTGTGTCCAACCCTATTGTCTTGAAACTTCCCCAGCACTTAGTACAATGCCTGACAACTAGTAAGTGCTTAATAAATACCATTAAATAAAAAATGCTCTCTGCACACAGTAGGGACTCCGTATTATTGAATGAATGAGATTTCAAGAGCCCTTGGAGTGGGTAGGCTGGGTTTGAGTGGGGTCTGGTGTTTTGGCTGACCCTGGTGTGATCCTCAATACTGTGGGGTGGCCATGAAGCCCCCAAGCAAAGGGAATAACCTGGTCCAAGCATCTGCCTCACAAGAACCTGGCAATGAGATTATCATGTCCTTAAAGGATTCAGAGGTTTAGCTGTGAATACGACTATAGCACTTATAATATTGATGGCATTTGTTAAGCGCTTACTATGTGCAAAGCACTGTTCTAAGCACTGTATACTTATCCCTGACCTGCATGGCCTAGTGGAAAGAGTATGGGCCTAGGAGTCAGAGGACCTGGGTTCTAATCCCGGTTCTGTCACTTGTCTGCTGTGTGACTGGACAAGTCACTTCACTTACCTGTGCCTCAGTTTCGTCATCTGTAAAATGGAGATTAAGACTGTGAACCCTATGTGGGACAGGGACTGTAACCAACGTGATTATCCTGTAACTATTCCAGTGCTTAATACAGTGCCAGGCATATAGTAAGCACTTAATAAAAACCATAATCATTATTATTACCAAAGCAGGCTTCATTATATAGGGTAATGGCATTTGGCAGTCTCTCCTGAGCTTGGGCTACGCCAGTTAGTAAATTCATTTGCTGAAAAGGTGGGCTTCTGTGTCTACCCAAAATAGTCATAAGAGTGTTGTTTTGATATTGATTCAAAAAGCGGGGGAAAGAGTTGCGTGCATTTATCAATCATTCAGTCAATCAGTGGAATTCATTGAGTACTTACTATGTTCAAACCACTGTATAAGACTTGAGAGAGGACAGTACAAAAGAATTAGCAGACACGTTCCCTGACCATGATGAACTTACTGTCTAGAGGCTGTACAGTCCAGAGTATAGAGGATTGATAATGTGTAAAATCCATTTCAGCATAGGGGTTCTAGGTTAGTATCAACTGAGTTCACAGTGTCCTGCTGCAAAATAACCTATCGTTATGGCTTTTATCTCAGCCCTGCCTTAGCTTGACTCCCTCCCTCTCTCGGCTGGGCCAGGAAATCCTTGTAGGAAGACAGTGCAGCCGGTGAAAGGGAAGCAGAATGTTGAGGATTTCCACTCCAAATGCACGTTCACTGACAAGCAAGAAAAACTGAGCTCATTTATCTAGCTCCGATGCTTCCAGAATCCATTTTTTGAGGAATGCCTCAAAAAGATGGGCTTTAAAAGCATTTTCCTAATTTTTTTTTGTCATCCTCCTTAAATCACCAGCTGATAGTTACACATAGGTGAGGAGAACAAACCTTCAGGATGACATAATGGAACGAGCAAGAGTCTGGGTATTAGAGGACCCAGAGCCCGCGGTGTAACCTTGAGCAAGTCATTTAACTCTCCATGCCTCAGTTTCATCATCTGCGAAACTATGAGCCTCATGTGGGACTGGGGATTTTTTCTGATCTGATTATCTTTAATCTCATATGGTTCCTGGCACATAGTGTTTAACAAATAACACCATTATTATTATCCAGAGAGGTCATGTAGCAAGCTTAGTTTAGTTCAGTGTAGTGGACTTTAGTTGACTTAGCAAAAATACAATTCACAGAAGCCGATCATGTGGAAAGTCCTTATGGCTTCATGCAAACTATCACTCACGATTTAGAGGCAGAATCTGTAGACCCAGTGGCCAGGAACTCACATGTTTTAGGATCTTCCACAAACAGAAAACCCCAGCAGGGCTTTTCCCATTCCAAAGTGGCATCCAAAATTTGCCATGTGAAATATCTTATCATCATCATCAATGGTATTTAAAAATAATGATGGTATTTGTTAAGCGCTGACTAAGTGCCAACCACTGTTTTAAGCACTGGAGTAGATACAAGGTTATCAGTTTGTCCCACATGGAGCTTACAGTCTTAGTCTCCATTTTACAGATGAGATAACTGAGGCACAGAGAAGTTAAGTCACTTGCCCGAAGTCACACAGCTGACAAGAGGCAGATCTGGGATTTGAACTCAAGCCCCCGACTTCCAAGCCTGTACTCTTTCCACTAAGCCACACTGTGTGCACACCATTAGACTAAGTGCTTGGGAGAGTACAGTGAAACACAGCTGTTAGAAAGATTCTTGGCCCCCAGGGCGCTTGCAGTCTAGCTCTATGTTCAAATCCTTAGTTAGGGCATAAGGAGGTGGGGAAAGTCTCCACGATTTTGCCTTTGAAACCATTTTTTGCATTGTTTGTTAAAAGAAGATGATTAAAATTTCATGTTCTCTGAGAAGCTCCATTTGAACAAGGAAAGCAGGGATCATTTAATTCTCCGCTTGCTGTAGTTGCAGCCAATCTTTCGAGAAGTAATTGAACGATCGATGTTGGATGGAGGTTTCTGAGAGATTGTGGTGGAAACCCTAAAATGAAAGAATTAGAAATGTCACCTTCTCATAACCCACTGAGTGTGTAAAGTTTCTGTGTGCATGTGCGTGCATGCGTGAGTTCTCTATGTAAGAGTCTGAGAATATTCCATCTTAAGTTTTGCAGTTCTTTAGGGAGCTGAAATCAGACATACACAGACAGGGAGAGCTAAATAAATAAGATAGTAAGGTCCTTGAGAGCCAGGATTATGCTTACCAACTCTACTGTACTCTCCCCAGATCTTATTACAGTGCTCTGCACCCAGTGTGTGCTCAGAAAATGCCACTGATTGATATAAACGTCTCCATGAAGCACAAACAGTGTGGTAATTCTATTTATTGCTATTGTTCTTGTCTGTTCATCTCCCCTGATTAGACTGTAAGCCCGTTGAAGGGCAGGGAGTGTCTCTATCTGTTACCAATTTGTACATTCCAAGCGCTTAGTACAGTGCTCTGCACATAGTAAGCGCTCAATAAATACTATTGAATGAATGAATGAGACAAGAGCAGCAGACAGATCAGCCTGGCCTGTAGCAGTGAAAAGAGCAGTTGAGGAGTTGCTGGAGACTGGGAGATAAATGGAATCAAAAGCAGTAACAGGCCTTATAATCAGCAACACAGTGCATAGAGAACAATCTTTCTGAGCTCCTAGTGTGGAAGGGGGTGTTGGTTGTGCATCAGTTTTTTTCAGCAACACCACGTGCATGGCTAAGATTTTATCATCAGTAACATCATTCCTAATTCAAAGGGAAACTAGGGATTATGCCCACATTTGGTTAATGAACTGTTCATAGTAATTCCTCCGTGGCGGAGATTAGGAAATTGAGAAGAGTTACCTAATGGGAAGAGCACGGGCCTGGAAGTCAGGAGATCTGTGTTCTAATACCCATCCTATCACTTGCCTGCTGGGTGACCTTGGGCAAGTCACTTAACCTCTCCGTGCCTGTTTCCTCCATATGTAAAATGGGGATTAAATATCTCTTCTCCCTTCCCCCTTGGACTGCGTGGGACAGGGACTGTGTCTTATCCGCTTATCTTTTATTTATCCCAGAGCTTTATTAAATGTTTAGCACATATTAAGTCCTTAACAAATACCATAATTATTGCTAGTAATTATTAACTGATAAGAAACAAGGTTGAAAAATTGTATAAAGTGTCGTGAAGGGAAATACGGCAATTTCTTTGCCCTTTCAGCTTTTTGTTGCAGTTCACCAAGGCACCTGCTCCATGTCACAGGTTTGAAATAGCTGAATGAAGAGTTCTACCAATTTCATGTGTTGACTCTTCAGAGCCTCTGCTGGGAGTAACTTCAGTCATATTCTTGGGAGCTCAATTTTCTAATTTCCAAAGATGCAAACTCCAGTGAGATTTGGGGATGAGACCCATTGTTTAAACATTCAGCCTGGATCTCCAGGCCTATGGCTGTGATTTTACACTTGACTGGGAGGAGGCAAATGACTGATGTGATATTTCTTTAGGCCATAAGCTCGTTTTGATGAGAAAGATCAATCAAATGGTGATATTCATTGAGTTCTTATTGTGTACTGAGCGCTGGAGAAAGTACAGTGCAATAGAGTCGATAAACTCGTTCCCTGTCCACAAAGACTTTGCATTCTAGAGGAGGAGACACACCTTAAAATAAATTATGGCTAAGTACATAAGGGCTGTGGGGCTGAGGGTGGGATGAATAGCACTCATTTAAGGGGTACAGCTCCAGGTGCAAAAAAAGATGGTATGGGGAAACGCTGTGTGATATATGAGCAGCAGTCGTCAGAAAGCATGATGTTCAGATTTCATGATTATTGTTTCCTTGTTGGAATTGTTTAATGATTTTGAATGTCCAGTTGTGTCTAATCATAAAGCAACCTGCAGGATATTTCATTTTGAATGTATTAACTCCGTGGGTTGATGGTTAAACAGATGTCCCGTTAAGATAACAAAAGAGTAAAATTACTTTGCAACTCAGAAGCATCTGTTTAACTTTGGGTAGGTAAATGCCTCCAGGCTTTAAATCTGACCTGAGTTTGGATTAATGGCTATAAAAAGATTTTAAGTAAATGACTTTATTTTTCAGTTCTATTACTCAGGGCTGACTTGACAAGCTTGATCATATATCTAATAGATGAAAATCGAAAACAATACTGGCAACCCAGCAGGGTTGAGTTGTTTTTGAAGGGAGATTCATGGGCAGATATTATTAAACATGCTCGGAGTTAAATTGGCTTCTAGCAGTTCTTTAACTTTGTGATCTCGATCCATCGGCTGACCGCCCAATGCACAGTAGCTCCGCAGCTCTGTGACTTCATCACTGTGGGAGAATGAAGCTAACTTTTTTCTACTGGATAATGTTATAGAGGATGTCTTGGAATGCAGTCAGTCGTTCAGAGCCAAGGCAATGTTGCCGCATCACACCGCCAGAGAGAGTTCAATCAATTAATCAGTCAATCAGTGGTATTGATTAAGCATTTACTGTGTTCAGAGCACTGTACTTAACACTCAGGAGAATACAAGGCAACTGTTCTGGTTATACTTCCGCATGGTGACATGACAGTATTAAAACCTTGATCAAATGTTCCAGCTGTCAAACCCAACAAGACCAGTGCCCAGAAGATGAGATGGTGGTACAGTGAATAGGTTGACATTAGAGGAGCGAGGTATGTGGTCTGGGTTTTAGTACTAAATCAGAGAGCTAAAATAGGAGGGGGCAAGGAGATTGAGTGTTTTAAAGCCGATGGTAAAGTTTCCATTTGATGTGGAGGTAGATGGATAACCACAGGGGGTCCGGGACCTCCCACCTCATCTGCACCCCTCATGTCTTTACACCGTCCCGGACTAGAAGGAATGATTTGCACCCGCAAGGAACTTGCAATCCAAAGGGGCAGACTGCCATGAAATAATCTATAATTTAGCTGCTTGGTTAGTGGACTACATATATCAATATGTACAAATGCGCCATGAGAGACTGTGGATATGCTGAGGTGATAGCTGAACAGACGGGAGCTGGGAGATTAAAATTAATCCGGGAAGACCCCCTTGAGGAAGTAGGATTTCAGAAGGGAAGTGGTCTTGTGGATTTGAAGAAGGAGGGAAATGGGAAGGCATGATGTAGGATTTGGAAGCGGGAGAGTGGAGAACGACTCTATTTTTTTCCACACTCTGCACCCTAAAGATCAGCACTCGTCTCTCGACCTGCCTGGTGCTGATTTTCTTTCGTGGAATAATGATCCTTGCATAGCCAGAAGCAAATGGTCATCATAACTCTGGATTTCCACTCTAGGGCCTCCCCTTCTAAAGACACCTGCTGTTATGGAACTGCCTTAAAGTTGCTGAATAATCTAGAGCCATAATATAGTAGTGGCGTAGTTTGCATTTTAATGTGTATAAGAGCTGGATTTCAGGTTCTGTTAGTGCTAATTTATCTGCCATTAATGGTGAATAATGCACTTATCCTTGGAGAGAGAACAATGATCAGACAGAACTTTAGTGATGGATGCTATTGCTTTTCAGCTAACCTGGATCAGCCATGATTTTTGATTACACTCTTTGAGCTTCTGATTGCAGTCTCAGTTTCCCATTACTTTATTTGCAGAAATACAGCTAATTAAAAAGTGCCTTTAATGAAAACTTTAAGTAATTAATTATACCCTTGACTGCATAAATATTAATCTATGAAAAGGAATTTTAAAACTAATTTAAAAGATTTCCCTAAGTGTGAAGGATGATGGTGACACCCAGAGAGAATGGACATGTTTAAGCTGTGGGAGAATCTTCGGGTGAAACAACAGGAAAGGAAACACAAATGAGGGAGAAATTCAAAATTACAGCAGGGAGGAGATCTTCAAATCTAAAGGGGGAATTTGCAGAAGAGTGGACAAGCTCCTCAATCCTCATCCCTATCCTCCCTGAGGACAGAAAATATTTTCTGAGTCAATGATCTAAAATTGGAGTTGTTCCCTTCATGGAAGTCGGTGTCTAAGGCCACTTTTAGCAAAATAAACCTTCCATTTTACATGGTAAGAAATTCCCTGACATTATTTCCTATATTAACAAAAATACCATTACTATTCATAGAAGCAGCATGGCCTAAAAGAACGAGCATGAGCCGGGGAGTCAGGAGAACCTTAATCTGGTTTTCCAATTTACCTGTGTATGACTGGGGTCAAGTCATGTAATTTCCTCTGCCTTAGTTTCCTCAACTCTAAAATAAGGATTAAATATTTATTCTCCCTTTCTGGTACCCTGTCAGTGCCCCGTGGGTAGGGATTGTGTCCAATCTGCTCATACTGTATCTACCCCAGTGCTTTGTATGGTCATGGGTTCAGCTCCCGGCTCTGACACTTGTCAGCTGCGTGACTGTGGGCAGGTCACTTAACTTCTCTGTGCCTCAGTTACCTCATCTGTAAAATGGGGATTAACTGTGAGCCTCACGTGGGATGACCTGATTACCCTGTATCTCCCCCAGAGCTTAGAACAGTGATCTGCACATAGTAAGCGCTTAACAAATACCAACATTATTATTATTATTGTATAGTGCTTGGCACATATGTGCTTACCAAAGATCACCATTAATAACAATAATGAAATAACCATCTAAATTTATTAAATTTCCCCTAAGTGGACTTAAGTAAATTATCTTTTAAGGTATTCTAAAGCTACCTTTCAAGTAGAGAAATGCATCCTGTTGGCTTTTGGACTTGGATTCATTCAGGCTTTGTAGATGGCTTTCCCATAAATATATGGGAAATATCCCATAATGCATGAATTGCATCATATACCTTTACCCCAACCACACTAACTCAAACTGTAGGTTTCTGAGAGCTGGCAGAGAGCACAGAGGAAGTATTATTTCAATCATGTTAAATTTAAGGACCATCTTTTCTTGGTATTTAGACTGGAGCAGGGTGACTTCAGGGCTCACGTGTCAGGAAAGTGCAAACACCTCTTTGGGAAGAAATTGAATTTTGTAATTTGAGGGTAGAACTCGATGATTAAATAGCCTTATGAATTGAGCATAAGCCTGCTTTATTGTGGATTTCATTAGCAGGCCCTGCCTTTAGCGAGCCCGAGGCCAGCTCGAGTTATTTTTCTCCTTTCCCCGGTGAAACTGGTTAAATCTGCAATAATAGGGTGATCAGATGCCGGATGCAACTATCTGTCTTCTAGCGGTCTCTTTCTGCTTTTCTGAATGACATAGGAAGTATCCGTGGACTCTGTGGGGGGATCACTGTCGTGGGAGCATGGCAGTATCTGGGAAGGATGGTAAAAAGGAACACATTTGATCCTCAAGGACCTTACCTCCAAGGAGCTATGCTTGGTTAATACTATTTCTTTAAGGGAGATGTGTCACAAAGGAAATGGTCTCTTCTCTTCCTTTGTATTTCTTCCCTGATTAGGGCTGGTCTCCAGACAGCCCTGCTATCTAACTGATTTTAAAATTGTAGTCTGAATGTCATATTTCGGGGAGTCTGTTGATTTCTTCTGTCTCCTTGAATATTCAGCTTTTCATTTTAAGTAAAGGAAATAATTCATGGCCTCTGCTGTAAACAGAAAACTTCTGGAAAAGGAGGAAAAGAGGGAGAGGGTGGCTCATTTATAAACAAACATTTACATGCTATAATGAGTTATTTTTTTCTTCATTAGTGCATGTAACCTGCTAGACGAATGAAAGCATAATGATGATTGTGTGACTCAAGGGTTTTCACACTTGTAAGTAGTAGTCTTATATAGGATGCTGGAGTAATTAGGAATCTTTTTAAGACATGCCACCTCTACTGCCTTTGTAGATGAACATCAGTGGTATTCGTGGAGCACTAACTGTGTGCCAAGCACTGTACTAAGTGCTTGAGACAGTACAACAGAGATGGTAGACATGTTCACTGCCCACAACAAGCTTAGAGTCTTAAAAGGAGAGAGAAAAGGAGCATCTCCCATGACAGACTGTCTTCTTGGAGCCAAACATAAATGCTTCTTGGTGGTCACAGTAAGTCTCGTGAGGGGTGTCGATGACCCACGATGGATCCCCTACACTCCTCCCCAATCCTCGCTGCTGCTGAGTCCCTTTTACTGGGCTCCCGAATCTTGTTAATCGAGATCAGGGCTGGCAAGGGGCCTTGCAGACTACACAGGCGCTGTCTGCTATCGAGCACATTCTGATTTTATGAACACTAAAATTAATCCATTAAAGACTTTTTATCACCAACCCCAACTACTTACTTTTCCACTCATTTATGGAAAATTTTAGCATCGACATCCTAGCGAGCATTATAATAAGGCCAATTCTTCTTGGTCTCCCTTTCTTCTTCCTTTTTTCCCCTCGAATAGAGACAGCAGAACTGAGTTTAATAATTATTTTGCTTAAGACAATTTAGAAAAGATACTCTTAAGTTTTTCTTTTATCCCCGGCCTGAAGCAAAGTACTGAAAACAAAGGTAGCATAATGTTAACTAATTACCTGTGCACATAATGAGAAGACGACCTTGAACTAACTTCTATTTTGTACAAAATGAGTTGTCTCTTTTGGTGATTGATTCTGTTGTTCATGCAAAAGAAATTGTGGCTTTATTAGAAGGATGAAAACCCTTCCTGGGTGTTTTGGTCCTTATAAGGGCTCCAAGATCACAAGTCCTGAGGCTCCGTACATTCCTGCCGTAAGTAAGATGGCAGTTGGAGTCTAGTCTAGGTGAGTCTAGATTGTTGAATGCCAGGCAAGAGAAAAGAAGCTGGTTGATATAGTGGAAAAATCCTGGGGCCCAGTAGTTAGGAGTCTTTGGTAGGTTCTAATCCTAACTCCGCCATTTGCCTGCTGTGGGACCTTGGGCAAATCACTTGATTCCCCTGTATCTCAGTTTCCTCATCTGTAAAATGGGGTTTAAATACCTGTTCTCCTTCCCTCAAGGAGAAGCAGCATAACCTATTGAACAGAGCATGGGCCTAGGAGTCAGAAGGATCTGGTTTCTAATATCTGTCTGCTATGAGTAACCTTGGGCAAGTCACTTCACTTCCTCTGGGCCTCTGTTCCCTCGTTGTAAAATGGAAATTAAGACTGGGAATCCCATGTGGGACGGGGTTGTGTCCAACCTAACTAGCTTATATCTTCCCCAGTGTTTAGTAGGGTGCCTGGCATATAATAAATGCTTGACAAATATTATAAAAAGGACTGTATCCAATCTGCTTACATTGCCCCATCTCATCACTTAGAACACTGCCTGACACATAGTAAGCACTTAACAAGGCTACAATTATCATTATAATTATTCTCTCACTACTGTTTTAATGAAGTGTTTCATCACTAACAGCAAACTATCCTTGGTCCGGTTAAGACTTAAAGGACAGAGAGCCTGCCCAAAGAAAGAGGTTGCTGGGCTAATGCATTACAAGACAATAAAAGCTAGTTTGGAAAATAGTATTAAAATGCCAAGTGAAAAAAAAAAGTTACTTTTACTTCTGACTGTGGAATGGAAGAAGGCAGAGGTGAGTGAAATAAGCGAGTGTTCAGAAGCAGAGCAACCTGGACTGCCTGGGCACATAAATGAATCAGGATGATTCAAAACTCCCATAACAAGAAATATGCAAACAGCTTTAGAAAGCACTCAAAATGGAAAAATCTGGCCAAAGACTGTCATATCCCCAGCAGGGTGAATCACAAGCTAAATCCTATTTAACTGTGTTTATGACCATTACATTTCAATTACATTTTCCTAGAATCAGCTTAAAGCAAAGAATCAAACATGTGAATATTTACCCATTAAATACAGGGAAGGAAAAATGTAGTTGAGCGGTTTGAGGGCTGCAGCCAAATAATTACCTTCTCCCATACTATATCTACAGTACGGTAGTGCACGCCTTAAATATTTTGACGACAAAATGAGTTATTAATTGGAGAGAGGAGAGATGTTTGAGAAAATTATACATCTCAACTGTTGGAAATGGCCCGCAATTTCTTTCAGAGTTCAAATACCATAACGATATTACAGATGTAAAAAAAATGTTCGATTTTAATTTGACTTAGCCTTCTTGACCTTTGTGTGAAGCAGGGTGGTTTACTAGAAGAAACATGGGATTGAGAGTCAGAAGACCTAGGGTCTGGTACGAGCCCTGTCACTGGCCTGCTGTATGACCTTGGGCAAAAAAGATGACTTAACCTCGGTTCCTCATCTGTAAAATGGGAATGTGATACACACTTTCCCTACCTACGAGAAGCAGCGTGGCTCAGTGGAAAGAACACGGGCTCTGGAGTCAGAGGTCATGGGTTTGAATCCCTGCTCTGCCACTTGTCAGCTGTGTGACTGTGGGCAAGTCACTTAACTTTTCTGTGCCTCAGTTCCCTCATCTGTAAAATGGGGATTAAAACTGTGAGCCCCACTTGGGGCAACCTGATCACCCTGTATCTCCCCCAGCGCTTAGAACAGCTCGGCACATAGTGAGCGCTTTACAAATGCCAACATTATTATTATTATTACCTCTTAGATTTAGAGCCCTATGTGGGAAAGGGACGGTGTCTGATCAGGTTGTATTGAATCTGCCCCAGTGCTGAGCACATTACCATGCTCTCTGTTTTTCTTTCCATGAAGTCACAGATATTCAGCGAGCACTATTTACTGAGTCACTTTGTATTGCGAGGTGCAGTGCTGTGTTCAGATTAAAGGCTCCATCCCCTTCCGTGTTCCCACTCTTCCTGTTTATCCGCTGGCTAGTTGGACAGGAGACACAAGCCTCTGAAGGGACGTGTGCTTGGGAAGAAAGCTTATAATAATAATAATGATGGCAGTAGTAATGATAATAATAACAGCAACAATAATATTTGTTAAGCATTTACTCTGGGTCAAGTTCTTTAATGAACACTGGGACAGATATAGGATAATCAGGTTGGACACAATCACTGTCCCATATAGTCTTCACAGTCTGAGAGGGAAGGATTTTCCCGGAGGAAACCGAGGCACAGAGATAATAATAATAATTATGGTATTTGTTAAGCACTTACTATGTGCCAAGCACTGTTCTAAACTCTGGATTAGACACAAGGTAATCAGGTTGTCCCACATGGGGCTCACAGTCTTAATTCCCATTTTATAGATGAGGTAACTGAATCTCAGAGAAGTTAAGTGGCTTGTCCAAGGTCACATAGCAGACAAGTGGCAGAGTCGGGATTAAGACCCACGACTTCTGACTCCCAAGCCCGTGCTCTTTCCACTAAGCCATGCTGCTAATGACTTGCCCGAGTTCACAAAACAGGAAAATGGCAGAGTCAGGATTAGAATCTAGGTCTTCAGACTCCCAGGCCTGTGCTCTTCCCACTATGCCACACTATTTTACAGGGACTTCTACTTCTTCTCTCGTACCAGCTGAAAAAGCAGCATGCTTTAGTGGAAAGAACATGGGCCCGCAAGAAGGACCTGGGGTCTAATCCCAGCTCTGCCACACATCTGCTGTGTGACCTTGGGCAAACCACTTAACTTCTCTGTGCCTCAGATACCTCATCTGTAAAACAGGGATTAAAACTGTGAGCCCTGTGTGGGAAAGGGACTATGTCTAATCTGATTATTTTCTATCTACGCCAGCATTTAGTACAGTGCCTGGCGCAAAGTAAGTGCTTAACAAATACCATTATAAAAAATGCTCTGAGTCTCTCCCAGTTGAAAGATGGTGCCTAGGAAATTGGAGGATCGTTGAGGTTGTTGCTTCCGGCAGAGGTGCCCCCCAATCAATCATCAGTCAATCAGTGGTATTTATTGAGTGCTTACTGTGTGCAGAGATCACAGTCTTCATCCTCATTTTACAGAGAACAGAGAACTGAGGCACAGAGAAGTGAAGTGATTTGCCCAAAGTAACACAGCCAACAAGTGGCAGAGCTGGGATTATAACCCAGGTCCTTCTGACTCTCAGGCCCATGTTCTATCCACTGGGTCATGTACTATTACGCTCTCCTCGGGTGGCATGAGCTCCAGGTTTGGGACCAAGAGTGACTGCCCCAAACATCCCCTGCACGTTTCTTGACTCTCTGGAAATCTGGGGGAAGGAATCGGGCAAAAAGCTGGTCAGGTTTTCCCAAGCGAGAACATAACATGTCTTTAATTTCTCAGACTAGCATAAACCTCTAGATTATTACCCCAAGTGCTGAGGATAGCCAGCCAAGCACGTAGAGATCCAATATAGTGGATACAGGTAATGCTAAATGGGTCTTATTATTAGGCACTTAAAAAAATTAGTAATAGCAGTGTGAATATGGGCCTGAAAACCATAAAGCACTACTTATCGCCATTGCAGGTCCATAAAACAGCTTGATAGTGGCAAACACCTTTGTTTCATTGACTTGGAAAGAGTAGGCTGATTCCTCAACCTACACTACATGAGGTCAATGGAAGCGTCATGGCCAGGGGAATTTAGAAGCGGGGTATGGAACAGCTTCTGCCCGGGACCAGGATGATCATATTAGAATGCTTTGATTTAGAGGGATGAAGGCTGAGACAAGGCGGGATTGTTTCCAAATATTTGCAGGACAGGGGACAGGATGACTATGGAACTGTGGGCCAGTTCTTGTAGTATCAGAACCAGAAATACCAATCAAAACTTTATTAATGGTATTTGTAGAGCACTTAGTATGTGTCAAGCCCTGTCCTCAGCTCTGGAGTAGATACAGATTAATCACGTGGGACCCAGTCGAGTCCCAATCCCTTCCCGACAGGGTTCACAGTCTAAGTCAGAGGGACATGGGCAGGGAAAGTGTTTTATATTTTTGTTCTGTAGTCTCCCTAATGCTTAGTTTGCTGTCCTGCACCAAGTAGCTGCTCCATAAATACAATTGATTGATGAAGATTAGCATATAGTCTTCACAGTCTGAATGGGAAAGATTTTACTGATGAGGAAACTGAGCCACAGAGATGATAATTATGGTATTTGTTAAGCACCTACTATATGCCAAGCACTGTTCTAAGCGTTGGGGTAGATACAAGGTAATCAGGTTGTCCCACATGGGGCTCACAGTCGTAAACACCATTTAATAGATGCGGTAACTGAGTCTCAGAGAAGTTAAGTGGCTTGCCCAAGGTCACACAGCAGACAAGTGGCAAAGTCGGGATTAGAACCCATTACCTCTGACTTCCAAGCCTTGCTCTTTCCACTAAGCCATGCTGCTAGTGACTTGCCTCTGAGGTGGCACATTCCAAACAAATGAAATGGAAATGAACTGTTTCTTCACCCAGTGGGTGGTAAGCATATGGAAATGGGTTCCCAAAGAAAGTTTTGCAGGGAAAAAATAGTAGTACAATTAGGAAGTGCTTAGTTGCATTCATGGATGACAGGTTCATAATGGTTGCTAGATTAAGTTTGTGTTGTAAAATGGGATGTTTCCTAACTTGGAAGGTAGATCTTGATTTCGTGGTTTTGATTGTTTTATTTTTTTTTTCCTAATATGTCTGACGCCAGTCCCTTAACTCCCCTTATATCTAGATTGTGAACACAATGGCGGCCAGGGACTTGTTTAATTCTCACTCAGGTAATTTCTCCCAGCATGTTGTATGATGTTTTGCATACAGAAAGTGTTTAATAAATACTATTACCACTATTACTAATACTGATGGTATTTGTTAGGTTCTTAGTAAGTACCAAGCAGGGTAATAATAATGGCTTTTGTTAAGCGCTTACTATGTGCAAAGCACTGTTCTAAGCGCTGAGGAGGATACAAGGTCATCAGGTTGTCCCACGTGGAGCTCACAGTCTTAATCCCCATTTTACAGTTGAGGGAACTGAGGCACAGAGAAATTAAGTGATTTGCCGAAAGTCACACAGCTGACAAGCGGCGGAGCTGGGATTTGAACCCATGACCTCTGGGTCCCCAACCCGTGCTCTTTCCACTGAGCCACGCTACTTCTCTACTTAGCTCTGGGGTAGATACAACATAACTAGGTGGACACAGTCCCTGTTCCACATGTGGCTCATAGTCTAAGTGGGAGGGAGAACTAGTACTCAATCCCCATTTGACAGATGAGAAAACTGAGGCACAGAAAAGAATTGCCCAAGATTACACCGCAAGCTAGTGGTGAAGTCAGGATTAAAACCCAGGTCCTGTGACTCCAAAGCCCATGTTCTTTATGCTAGGGCACGGTACTTCCCATTACCATTATTACTACCATGTCCCGGAGAACAGCCATGCACATTTATTTATTTTTTTAATGGTATTAGTTAAGCACTTACTACCTACAGTGCTCTGTACTAAACTCTGGGGTGGGTACGAATAATCAGGTTGGACACGGTCCCTTTTCCACATAAGGCTCATAATCTCGATCCCCACATTATAGATGAGGTGACCGAGACACAGAGAAGTTAAGTGACTTACCCAAAGTCACACAGCAGACAAGTGGCAGAGCTGGGATTAGAACCCAGGTCCTCGTGCTCCCAGGTCCGCACTCTCTTGATCGGGCCATACCATTCCCTCTGAGCATCGGTACCATTCTCAGAAGCAGAACGCTGGGCGACTTGGACCAATGTATTTGGACCAGTGATCCGCCCCACGCCAGCGTCACTTATTTTCTTATATTCTTAACCTGGGTGTTGGAGCATCAGAGAATAGTAAACTGTATACCAAATCAACATTTCTTCAGCTATGTGTGCATATATACTTCCAAAATGATTTCCCTTTCTGCGAGTGTGATTAAATTAGATTTGGAAAAGACCTGCTTGGTAAGATTATTACAAAGCACTTGAATCAACATTTCCATGGTGCAGAGCATAAGTTTAGTTTTTGATCTGTTGCTTATTTTTTTGGTTTGCATAATTCAAAATGCCTTTAATATGAAAGACGGGCAAATGTTAAGCAGACAGAGCCCCAGAGAATGGAATTCAAAACGTTAGAACATTAAAAACTGCCTACCATGAGAATTAGCTCTGAATGAGCATATTGTGTATTTTCTCAAAAGGCTAAATTTAATTTGGCTCCAATTTTCAAATGTAGCATGGTTAAAAGCGTTTCAGAGCACCTGGCATCAGGATTTCAGCTCCCAGAATTGGCTCTGTTAACCAGCTGGGCAGGGTGGCTTGGCAGGCCATTTCTCACTCGAGGGCTCTTGCTGGCTGAATCCAATGCCACCTTTAGAAGGAAAAGATCACCTAAGCAGCACTGGGAGTCAGAGGACTTGGGTTCTAATCCCGGCTCTGCCACTTACCTGCTATACGACCTTGGGCAAATCACTTAAATTCCCTGGGTCTCATCTGCAAAAAAACGAGATTCGATCCTCATCAATCAATCTATCCTATTTATCGAATGCTTACTGCATTAAACACTTGGGAGAATACTACACAGGCAGCATTGCTTAGTGGATAGAGTGAGGGCCTGGTAGAAGGGCCTGGGTTCTAATGCTGGCGCTGCCATTTGTCTGCTGTGACCTTGGGCAAGTCACT
Source organism: Ornithorhynchus anatinus (assembly GCF_004115215.2). Lineage (NCBI taxonomy): Eukaryota > Metazoa > Chordata > Mammalia > Monotremata > Ornithorhynchidae > Ornithorhynchus > Ornithorhynchus anatinus. The sequence goes on along the minus strand of NC_041729.1, from coordinate 100,136,684 downwards.
TTACTTCTCTGGGCTTCAGTTCCCTCACATGTAAAATGGAGATTAAAGACTGTGAGCCCCATAGGGGACAGGGACTGTGTCTAACCTGATTATCTTGGATCTACCACAGCGCTTAGTACAGTACCTGGCACATAGTAAGCGCTTAACAAATACCATTAAAAAAATAACAGATGCTTTCCCTGCCTATATCCCTCTGATTTAGGCTGAGATCCCTTTGGGACGGGGACTGTTTCCAACCTGATCATCTTGTATATACCCCAGTGCTTAGTAAAGTGTTTGGCACATAGTAAGCACTTAACAAACATTATTATTATTATTATTATTCTTTCAACATCAGTGTCTTTTTTAATCTCACGTTGGCAGTCATACTGGATGTGGGGTCACACCGTAACCAAATACCCAAGGCCCTAATTGTGTAAAAGTATTGAAAGAATATTTTCCTATTCCTGGAGACAGTGTTAAAATGTTGGTTCTGAGTCTCTCCAAGGTTGAATGGACTGTTTAATAATAATAATTATGGTATTTGTAAAGCGCTTACTATGTGTCAGGCATTGTTCTAAGCACTGGGGTAGATACAGGGTTGTCAGGTTGTCCCATGTGGGGCTCACAGTCTTAATCCCCATTTTACAGATGAGGTAACTGAGGCCCAGAGAAGTGAAGTGACTTGCACAAGTTCATACAGCAGACAAATAACGGAGTGGGATTAGAACCCATGACCTTTTATCTCCCAGGCCTATGCTCTATCCACTATGCCAGCATTTGCTTCAATGGTGTTACTATTGGTCAATCAAGGAATGGTATTTATTGCGTGCTTACTGTGTGAGAACACTGTCCTGAGCATTTGGGAGAGTATAATGTAATAGTTTTGGTAGACATGATCCCGGCCTTCAAGGTGATTACAGTCTAGCAAGGGAGACAGATATACTGCTCATCCTTCTCTGACTAAGCCTCCCCTTCCTCTTCTTTCTCTCATTTCTGTATCACCCTGACTTGCTCCCTTCATTAGATTAGAGGAGGGAGAGATTGAAAGCAGGGAGCTCAATGAGGAGGCTGATGTAGTAGTTGAGGCGGGGTAGCACAGATGACTGGACACTGGAGCTTCTTCAAAGTTCTCCGTCACCTTGCTCCTTCTTACCTCACCTCCCTTCTCTCCTTCTAAATCTCAGCCCGCACACTCCGCTCCTCTGGTGCTAACCTTCTCACTGTGCTTCGTTCTCACCTGTCCTGCCGTCGACCCCTGGACTATGTCCTACCTCTGACCTGGAACGCCCTTCCTCCTCAAATCTGCCAAACAATCACACTTCCCCTCCTTCAAAGCCCTACTGAAGGATCACCTCCTCCAAGAGGCCTTCCCAGACTAAGCCTTCCTTTTCCTTGTCTCCTCCTCCCTTCCCTATCACCTTAACTTGCTCCCTTTGCTCCCCCACGCCCCACAGCACTTAAGTAAGCCCGTCAAAGGGCAGGGACTGTCTCTATCTGTTACCGATTTGTACATTCCAAGCTCTTTGTACAGTGCTCTGCACATAGTAAGCGCTCAATAAATACTAATGAATGAATGTGTATATGTATATATCTATAATTCCATTTATTTATATTGATGCCTGTTTATTTGTTTTGATGTCTGCCCCGTTTCCCCTCTCCCCTCAACCCCAAACTGTAAGCCTGGTGTGAGCAGGGATTGTCTCTCTTTATTGCTGAATTGTACTGCATTTATTACAGTGCTCTGTACACAATAAGAGCTCAATAAATACGAATGAATGAATGAATGCATGCATGCATGAATGAATGCATGAATGAATGAATGGACGGACCATCGTAATGGTAGTTTGCATGGAGATCAAGGGGCAGATTCAAACTGACAGGATTTGGTGACATTCTAATGAGTCTAGGAAAATGTCAAGGTCATGGGCTTGTGAGACGGAGGGGAAAGTCAGAGGAAGGACAAGATTTGGATGGGAAGATGAGGAGTTCTGCTTTGGACATGTTAAGTTTCAAGTGTTGGCAAGACATCCAAATAGGGGTCTCCTGAAGGCAGGAGAAAATGTGCGACCGGAGTGGGAAAGAGGTCTAGGCTGGAGAGGTAGATTTGGAAATCATTCACGCAGAGATGGTAGGTTAAAGCTAAGGGAGCTAATGAGTTCTCCAAAGAGGTGGCTGTAGATGGAGAATTCAAGGTGTCCCAGAACTGAGCCCTCAAAAATTAGTGGGTGGAAGGCAGAGGAGCCAGCAAAAGAGACTGAGAATGAGCGGTCAGAAAAATAATGGTAGAACCAGGAGAGGACACTGTCAATGAACCCAAGGTTGGTTCATGTTTCTGAGAGAAGAGAGTGGGTCACAGCGTTGGAGCCAGTTGAAAGGTCTGTGGGGATTGAAATGGATTAGAGGCCATGGGATATGGAAAGGAGGAAATTATTGGAGACCTTAATGAAGGCAGTTTCTGAGGAATAGAGGGTGCAGAAGCCAGATTGGAGGCAAGGAGAGAACTGGAGGAGACAAGTGGAAACAGTGTGTGTAAACAATTTACTTGGGAAGTAAGGGAAGTAGCGTGGCTTACTGGATAAAGCATGGGCCTGGGAGCCAGAAGACTTGGGTTCTAATCCCAGTTCTGCCACTTACCTGCTGTGTGATCTTGGGCAAGTCGCTTTGCTTTTCTGTGCCTTGATTGCCTCAACAGCAAAATGAGAAGTCAATATCTAAGAAAAGCAAAGGAAAATTTTCAACTCTTCCATTGAAAATTCATTTTCAACTCTTCCAATCTGATCATGCCAATCACACAAGAAAGATTGTGAAACCTCTGCAGTCTAAAATTCTCACCCCTTTGAATAGAAACATCTGAGAAGCAGTGTGGCTTAGTGGAAAGAGCATGGGTCTGGGAGTCAGAGGACATTCCAGCTCCGCCACTTGACTGTTGTGTGACCTTGGGCAAGCCACTTGACTTACCTGTGCCTCAATTACCTCATCTGTAAAATGGGGATTAAGACTGTGAGCCCCATGGGACAATCTGCTTACCTTGTATCTACCCCAGCGATTCGAACTGTGCTAGGCACAAAGTAAGCACTTAACAAATACCATTATAATTATTATTTTCAGCTCTCTGCAACCTAAGGACCAGAATAAGAAGCAACAGCTGACCTAGATCCACCACATCAGTTCATGTAGAAGAGATAGTAAACAGAGATCGGGATATTGAAATTGAGATTAATGCCCTCATTGAATCTCTGACATTATAACCGATTAACTCAAATGGGCTACTAATGCAAACTAATAACCTAAATTTAGTAGAACAATCAAGTTTGACTTCAAGAAGGATTTGGATCCACAGTGGATGAGCACTCCAAATGGATATTCATAAGGAAATGTTGGGGAATGAAGCCTCAAAAAGTTCTTTGGTAGGTTATTAGGGAAAATTATTACAGAAAGAAAGGAAAGTTAGGGTTACTTGTCAGCCCATCCCGCCCATGAGGTTAGCTGTATAGGAGGGGGCAATTATCACACTATCTCTCCAATCATCTTTTGATGCCACCATCCGAGACAGAATATATGGGGATAGATGGGACCGTTTTGGGGAAGGGATTATCTCTATTTGTTGCCAAATTGTACTTTCCAAGCATTTAGTAGAGTGTGTGCACAGAGTAAGCATTCAATAAATACAATTAAATCACGAATGAATGGGCCTTTGGCCTATCCCACTAATGGCCTCATTCATGGTTTCAACAGCCATATATGAGAGTAGGTGCCTTTCCTCCATCCAGGAATTCCCATTTAACGATGGTCATTTTTCAAGCCCAACAGACATCTTTGAATACATCTGACATGTCCACTCCATTGTTTAGCTTGGTTTCAGAGCACATTCTGTTTCAACATGATAGGAAGCACCTTGCGGTTACGACCTCACCTTAATGCAGTGAAAATGTTGCTCATCTGTTTTCAGACCTTTAGAGACAAACAGCTCTTATTTGCATTAGAGACATAACAGGATTAAAATACCATGTTTGGATTTAGAAGCCAACAGTGTCGATGGCAGACAGCCTTCATTATTTATCAACAAGGCCTTTTTTTCTTATCTTTGTCAGATTTATGATCGAGGTAAATGCAGTTATCTAATTCTTTTTGCAGTCCACATAGGAATTAAGAGGCAAGTGCCTTACTGTAATTCTGTATCAAATCGATAGATGATTTAAGGAATTCCTGCATATGGAAGGAGGTGAAATGCCATTATTGTTTATGTCTTTGATGTATGCCACTTAACGAATAAAAAAAGTGGGAAAATTAATTTATGGTCATTTTATATTTTATTAATTTCCCACCTTTTCCCTTTCCATCATTGAAATCAAAATTGCTAACAGCCAGGTACCTGGCACGGTTAGGAGAACTTGAAGGAGAAAAGGCACTGGGTGTAGTAGAGTTTCTTGGGGTTGTGCTCCTGGCTTGGGATACCAATCTTGGGAAATAGTTTTGGGGAAGTCTTAAAAATATTTCTCCCACCTCTTGATTAAGACAGAAAATATTGTTTGGTATTGACATTGCTTCATTTGATTTTAGGATAGAGATTGTGCATTTGACTTGAGGTTGCCAGAGCTAGAGACAGAAGGGAGATTGGAGAATGGCTTTATTTCTTGCATATAGATTCATTCAGTAGTATTTATTGAACATTCACTATGTGCAGAGCACTGTACTAAGCACTTGGAATGTACAATTCGGCAACAGATAGAGACAATCCCTGCCCAATGATGGGTTTACAGTCTAATCTGGATGTAGATGTGAACATGTCTTTCTCTGTGTGTGTTTTGGAGGTCGGGGAGAGGCGTACCTGTGTGTGTGTGAGAGCATGTGGGAGACAGAAGGTAATGGGTTCTAATCTAGGCTCCACAACCTGTTAGGTGGTCTTGGGCAAGTCTCTTCCCTTCTCTATGCTTCAGTTACCTTATCTGTATACTGGGGATTGAGACTGTGAGTCCCACGTGGGACAGGAACTGTGTCCAACCCGATTTCCCTGTATCCACCCCAGTGCGTAGTACAGTATCTGGCTCATAGTATGCTCTTAACGAATACCATAATAAATATTATTATTATTATTAGGAATAGTATTCCTATTAAGTGCTTGCTGTATGCAGGACACTGTACTAAGCATTGGGAGAGAGAATATGCAGGTGGGAATTAGACACGAGCCCTTCCCTGTGGGGCTCAGACGTTGCAGCCGTCTGGGTCACTGCCAAGTGACTGGCTCAGAGATAACTCCCAGAAGGTGATCGGATGGAAGAATCAGGCCATGTCAGGGCAAAGGGAAAGGGGAAGAGCTCCGTGACAGTCTAGTCATCTTTGGACTAAGTTATCGGTGTGGCTGTCTGATTTTCATCTGTTGACCATGTTGCTTTTCAAAGCAATTATCACTTTAATGAGGCCTTTCTTTCATCGGAGCCAGAAGGGCCTGGAGCCAAGTCAGTCACCAAGTAGTTAGGGAAGGCTAGGAGAGGACCCTGAGAGTCCGACGTGCCATGTCCTTATATAATACCAGGCAGGGAAGTCAGGTTCCTGAGTGGGAAATAGTTGCAGTCTGGGAGCCAGGACCAGAGGCCCCTACCCCACCTTCTAGGATAGGGGGTGGAAGGACAGGGAAGGGGAGGGACCTCTAGTGAACATGAAGGTGATGCTAGTTGGGGGAGATGATGTAGCGTCTTCCTAAGCCCCCAATTTCCCTGCCTCTCACCCCAATTTGTTTTGCCCACCATCTGCACCTTAAACATGAGAAACAGCATGGAGTAGTGGATAGAGCACGAGCCTGGGAGTCAGAAGGTCATGGGTTCTAACCCAGCTTCCCCACTTATCTTCTGGGTGGCCTTGGGTAAGTTACTTCACTTCTCTGTGCCTCCCTTACCTGATCTGTAAAATGGGGATTGAGACTGTGAGCTCTACGGGAACAGGGACTGTGGCCAAACCAATTTGCTTCTATCCACCCCAATGCTAATACAGTACCTAGTACAAAGTAAGCACTTAACAAATACCATAATTATTATATTTATTATTATTACATCTGACTGCTTCCTAGTAGTACCTTGTTTTTTTTCAGTTCCTAGCTCCTCAGCCTGGGATCAGGAAAGAACTGCAGGGTTGGAAGGTGAGATGGGGACTTGGGGCATTTCAATTATTAAAAAGACAATCAGCAAGGAACCAGATAGACTACAAACCTGATTGCCTGTTGGGAATGAGATGAGCTGATCTTATCGCTTCATCTCCTGTTTGAAAGGGAGACAAACAAGAGAACCGCACAGGGCTATGGGGGCCTAGGGAGAGGAGGAGGAAGAGCAGCATTAGAAGGAGAAAGAGGACGGAGGTAGGGAGACTGGAGAGCTGTGGAGTCTAAAAGCAACAGGACAGCTGGGGAAGAGCCCGGGGCACAAGCTGGTCCCTGAGGAGAGAATCCAGCTTCAGAGGAAGAGACAGCCGGAGCACAGTCAGCCACGGGTGAGACTGCTGGCAGAGACGGTGACAGGGAGTGGGGAAAGAAATGGGTCCCCCAGGTCCAAACTGGATTTTTCTGTTCATGCCAGGTTTAGATTGATGTCAATCTCCTGGGAGTGTTAAGTTAAAATATAGTTACCAAACTTTAGTGGTGTGTTGCCTTTGTCATGGAGGGGTAGGACAACCAGCATGCTAACTAGAAGGTGTCCTTTTTTTTTTCCATTGGGGTGAAAGCAAATCTAAGGGACCACTGTACTGTGAAATCAGAAACAAATCCCAAGAGCCACTCCCTGCAGAACTGAAACTTCATTACTTGTGCCAGGACAGATACTGGAGAGATGACCCATCAGGGACTTATGGCAGCCAGGACATCACTATGCTGTGTGACCTTAGCCAAGTCACTTCACTTTTCTATACTTCAGTTACCTCATCTGTAAAAAGGGGATTGAGACTGTTAGCCCCAGGTGGGACAAGGACTGTGTTCAACCTGATTTGCTTGTATCCACCTCAGTGCTTAATACAGTTCCTGACACATAGTAAGCACTCAACAAATGCCAGAATCATTATTATTACTCCACATTTCCTGTGAAGGGAAACCTGGCGATGCACAGGGTGCTGAGACAGTCTTTATGCAAATTACAATTCAGAATACTCAGCAACAAGCCTGAGGTTACCCAGTCACCATACTAGGAAAGATGGGGATCGAATATTGAGCCGGAAAGCATGATGATGTCCTTTTTCTTTTTCCCCACAGCACTTACGTACTTATCCATAATTTATTTATTTATGTTAATAATGGTATTTGTTAAGTATTTACTAGGTTCCAAGCATTGTTCTATGTTAATGTCTGTCTCCCCCTCTAGAATGTAAGCTCATTGTGGGGAGGGAAAGTGTCTATTGACTCTGTTCTGTATAAGTCTCCCAAATATATAGCCTAGTGCTCTGAACACAGTAAGTGCTAAATAAATATGATTGACTGGTTATGAGTACATGCTACAGGATTTCCATGAGTTGTGACAAAAGCAGGATTGATTCACCTCCGCCTCATCTAGCGGATGGGAGACTTTTGGAATTGGTCCCCTCAGTTATATCAGCCAGGAATATCAGCAGATCCCAGAGAGTGGGCAGTCCATGCTGGGACACTGAAGGGAAAGCTAGGATTGCAGAGGACAAAGGAAGAGGAATTAGATGTTTCATCTCTAACTCCAAGGATGAGTGTGCCAGGATGGCAAAAATCATAAGACCCTTGCAAAAATCCAGATCCGCTGCTGGAGGCCAAATCCTGGAATGGATGGTTTGTGAGTCTGACCTAGGAATAGTCTTACCTTCAGAGTGCTACGTCTCCACTCAGAATCTCTCCAGAGATGATTCAAGGAAAGATTGTGGAAACAAAATAGCCATAGTTTGAACCGATTCCATCAGAGCTGTTTATGCTGTGGTCAGGACTGGAGAATGGCTCTGTTTTGCTGCACACTACTGGGAAAGTGCACAGGCCTGGGAATCAGAAGGTCATGGCTTCTAATTCCATCACTGCCACTTGTCTGCTGTGTGGTCTTGGGCAAGTGACTTCACTTCTCTGGGCCTCATTTACCTCATCTGTAAAAATGGAGATTAAGACCGTGAACCCCCGTGTGGGACAGGGACTGTATCTAACCTGATTTGCTTGTATCCACCCCAGTGCTTAGTACCATGCCTGGCACATTGTAAGCTCAGAACTTAACAGATACCACAGCAACCTTTCCCTCTTCCCTTATTTCCAGACTGAGCGCTAAGGACCATATGGAAGTCTCAACTGTATATTTTTTTCCAAGTGTTTAATACGAAGCCACGCTCACAGGACGTGCTTAGTGAATAGATGATGTACTTTTCGAGGGAGAGGGTTCATTTTAATTCTTACCTGTGTACTCTTTCCCAGCATTTAGAGAAACAGCATGGCTCAGTGGAAAGATTCCGGGCTTGGGAGTCAGAGGTCGTGGGTTCAAATCCCTGCTCCGCCGCTTGTCAGCTATGTGACTTTGGGCAAGTCACTTAACTTCTCTGTGCCTCAGTTACCTGATCTGTCAAATGGGAATTAAGACTGTGAGCCCCACATGGGACAGCCTGGTCACCTTGTATCCTCTCCAGTGGTTAGAACAGTGCTTTGCACATAGTATGCACTTACATGGCATTTATATTATTATTATTATTATTTAGAACAGCACTCTCTGCACACACAGAAAGGTCTTAAGCAATAATCTTACTGCTATACATTGCTATTACTATGCCGTTCAGCATTCTACTCCAGAAGATTAGGAAAGAGTTATTTTGTTTTCCTTTTATTTTTATCTATCTTGTTGTTCTGCATTTTTAAAACATCTTCCTTCTCCTGAGCTCGAAGTGCATTGTAAGTGCTTGGGACGCAGAGTTATCTGCACAGTTCTGTTTGAGGTTCTAAAAGGCAGTGAATAGAATCATTAAAATTGCACTGCCCTCCCTGGGGTAACGAGTTCAGGGGGATTCTTGGACTTAGAGTCACTATATGAAAAGCTGTCAGAGTACATTCCCAACACTTAGTTTGTTTTCGATGTACTTTCACCACACTTAGTTATTTCATGGCTTGGTTCCAGTTATAGAGTGAAAAATGCATTTATGATGGCAGAAGAGAATGTGATTCCTTCCTCTATTGATTTTTGGAGCAGAAGATTTAAAAGATACTGAATCTGGAAGTAAGTTTGGATCCCTGGCCAGGATTTATGAGGCTTGCCCTTGTCCAAGAGGAAGAGGCACAAGTGTGTCCAGTCTGTGAAGGGACATCAGCATTTCCTCTTCTCCCACCCCCTTCTGCGTCTCCCCGAGTGGCTCCCTATAATTTATCCTCCCTCCAACGAACATACGTATGGATCTGTAATGTATTTATTTATGCTAATGTCTGTCTCCTCCTCTGTACTGTAAGCTCACTGTGGACAGGGAATCTGTCTGTTTACTGTTATATTGTACTCTCCCAAGAGATTAGTCCAGTGCTCTGCACACAGTAAGCACTCAATACAATTGAATGAATGAATGAAGCACTTACTAAGTGCTAGGCACTGTTCTGAGAGCTGGGGTGGATGAAGTCCATACTTGCTTCACCTCTCCCAATTCTCCCTTCCCTCTCCCCTGCACCTCCTTCTTCTGCATGTGCTCCCTCGCACTGGGCACACCCCGAGGATACCACTGAGAGGTGTGCCTGGTCCCTGTTAGGTTGGTATATGATTCCAGTAATTCAGCTTTTGTGGTGACTATCCCTAGCTAACTCCTCCAGGTTAAGTTCTCATCCCCTGTAGACTGTGAGCTCATTGTGGGCAGGGAATGTGTCTGTTGTATTGTACTCTCCCAAGCACTTAGTACAGTGGTTTGCACATAGTAAGCACTCAATAAATACAAATGAATGAATGAATGAATCACAGCTTAGAGGACAGGCCAACCATATTATTTTTGTTGAAAATCAGTGCATTTTGAGACCATGATAATCATGGTATTTGTTATATGTTTACTATGTGCTAAGCACTCAGTGCTGGGATAGAACATAAGCAAATCAGATACGGTCCCTGTCCCACATTGGGATTTGTGTGGCATAGTGGATAAAAGCACGGGCCTGGGAGTCAGAAGGACCTGGGTTCTGAGGCCGGCTCCACTACGGGCATGCTGTGTCACTTCACTTCTTTGGGCCTCAGTTACCTCATCTCTAAAATGGGGATTAAGACTGTGAGCCCCATGTGGGACAGGGACTGTGTCCAATCTGATTTGCTTGTGTCTGCTCCAGTGCTTAGAATAGTCCTACCACATAGTAAGCGCTTAACAAATGCCATAATTACAATTTGCAGTCTGGGGGGCGGGGGGTGGTGGAGTACAGGTATCTATTCTCCATTTTCCAAATGAGGAAACTGAGACCCAGAGAATTTAAGTGCTCTTCCCAAGTCTCACAGTATTAGAGTGGAATTCTCTGACCACTTGCTTAAAATATAAAGTAAGAATGAAAGAGGCCTCCTCACTTCTCTGCAGCCTTAGGAAAAGTATTTTTGATGCACAAGACGCCACATATGATTTTCTGCAGTGCTTGGGTCCTCTGAAATTTTCCCAAAGAATGCTAAATTCATACACCAGTCCAACACTCTTTGGGGATATTAAACCTTTTTCACTTTTCTGCTAAAAGGAGTGTAAATTGCTTTCTTCCACTTATCCTTTATCCCCTGGAATTTTACCAGCACTTGAGTTCACTTGAGTTCCCTGAATCCTCTGCATCCATTAGAGACAATTTTAAGGAGGTGAAACAGGGTCTCCTTCCTTGATAGATTCTTGTTCTCTAAGTTCCCTGGCAAAGCACCCTGGAATCTCTCCTCTCCACCACTTTTTCCTCTTTCTCTACCCCCTGTTCTTTTCCCCTCTATACCATAACCTCCTTGTGTGCAGGGAACAAACATGTCTACCAACTTTGCTATATTGTATTCTCCCAATCTTCTGCACGCAGTAAACACTCAATAAGATTGATTTATTTTTCCCCTCCCTCCTCTTAGTCCCCCTCTCCTCACATCTTCATCATTTATCCAGAGCTACTTTGTGTTAAGCACTCTCCGAGGTTTTCAGAACGGAATGGGATGTTTGATGGCATAAGTAAAATCGGCACCATCGCTCTTAGTTTCATAAAAGCCCGCTAAGGGTAATGTTTTTCATTAGTTGGTTATTAGAATTCTCATTACTTTAATAATAATGAATAAGAAAATGAGAACAAAACAAGAATGCCCAAAAGAGTGTGTAAAACAGTGTGCAGATTAATATGGTCGCAGCACCTTGGGATGTCCAGATATAAAGAGCACAGATAAATAATGGAAATGCTAATTTGGGGATCCTTACACTACAGTTTTGAATAAGACAAATTTCCAATAGTATTCACTTTTTCCAGAATTCATTTTCAACTCTCACTCATTTCCAAATCCACTCCCTCATCCCTTTCAGCTGCCTTTTAAGAGGCGATCTCCCTCTTGCTTGCAAAATCTGCCCCCAACCCCCCTTTCTAAAGATATTTGTTAATCACTTACTAGGCATCAAAAACTATTGCAAGTGCTGAGGTAGATATAAGTGAATTAGGTTGGACGCAGTATCAGCCCCTCATGGGGTTTACAGCCTAAGTAGGAGGGAAGACAGGAGAACTGAGACACAGAGAAATGAAGTGACTTGCCCAAGGTGACCCTGCAACAATTGGCAGAGCCAGGATTAAAACCCAGGTCCTTTGACTCCCCAGCCCTGTGCTCTTTCCACTAAGTCAGGTTACTTCTCATCTCTGCCTCCAATCCCATCTCTTCTCCCCTTCTACAAATACATGCGCTTAGTACAGCGGTCTGCGCACAGTAAACGCTCAAAAAATACGATCGAATGAACATGTACCCTCACTCCGTGCTATCCTTCCAGCTTCATCTACCCTTCCTCCGCACATCCAAGAGACCATAGTTCTCTGCATATTCAAATCCCTCCTCCTCCTCCTCCAAAAAGCCATACTCAATTACTGAGCCAGCACCCCGAGCCTTTTCATCCATACAATCAACTCTATTAATCATGAACTTATTTACACTCTCCTTAAAACGCATGTACATATATGTTTGGTCTTTTTATTCAGTATAAATTCCTTTGGGCAAGAACATGTCACTTTGTTATTCTGTACTTCCCAATCGGTACTAAATAAATGCTACTAACATTACTATTTCTGAATTAAGGGGGACAGCCTTCAGCCTGGCTTAGTGGAAAGAGTACAGCGTGGCTCAGTCGAAAGATCCCGGTCTTGGGAATCAGAGATCGTGGGTTCTAATCCCGCTCCGCCACTTGTCAGCTGTGTGACTTTGGGCAAGTCACTTCACTTCTCTGTGCCTCAGTTACCTAATCTGTAAAATGGAGATTAAGACTGTGAGCCCCATGTGGGACAACCTGATCACCTTCTATCCCCCCACCCCACTTAGAACAGTGCTTTGCATATAGTAAGCGCTTGACAAATACCATTATTAGAGAAGCAGCGCGGCTCAGTGGAAAGAGCATGGACATAGGAGTCAGGGGTCATGGTTTCTAATCCCAGCTCTGCCACCTGTCAGTTATGTGACTTTGGACAAGTCACTTAACTTCTTGGTGCCTCAGTTACCTCATCTGTAAAACGGGGATTAAGACTGTGAGCCCTACGTGGAACAGCCTGATCACCTCGTATCCTCTCCAGCAGTTAGAACAGTGCTCGGCACGTAGTAAGCACTTAACAAATACCAACATTATTATTATTATTACAGGCTTGGGAGCCAGAGGACCTGAGTTCCTGACTCCACTACTTGCCTGCTGTGTGACCATGAGCGAGACACTAAGATCTCTGGGTCTCAGTCTGTCATCTGTAAAATGGAGATTTAAAAGCTGCCCCATTTTTTTCTTGCACTCCATCTCCATCAAGGCATCAAGCCAGTTTTATGTATTCATTTCTGCTGTGTTTTCATGTTTCATCACTCCCGATGTGTTTGCCTCCAATCCCATCTCTCCATTTAAACTTTTAACCTGCTACGAGACAGAAACTGGGTCTAATTCCCACCTGGGTTTTCTCTCCCAGAACTCAGTACAGTTCCTTTCTCAGTTCCTGTTTCCTTTCTACTTTCTCTTTGTTTTTCTGCTAGTCAGGAATTTGGTGGAGATCCTCCCATGTCTGCAGTGTCGAGACAAACGAGGAAGGAAGGCAAGGAGATACGGTTGGGTACAGCTTCAGGCAACACTGCTGATGCCCAGGCCCTCTGTTTGAATGGGAGTAGCCAAGCCATGGAGTCCACCGACTCTTCTAAAGTCATCATTCCCTTTCTAATATAATAATAATAATAAAAAATAATTTTATGTTAAGTGCTCACTATGTGGCAGGCAGTGTGCTAAGTGCTGGGTTACATACAAACGAATCGGGTTGGACACAGTCCCTGACCTACTTAAGTGTCACAATCTTCATCCCCATTTTACATATGAGAGAACTGAGACACGGAGAAGTCAAGTGACTTTCCCAAGGTCACACAACCAACAAGTGGAAGAACTAGAATAGCAACCAAAGGTCCTTCTGACTCCCAGGCTCGTGCTCTATCCACTAGGCCATGCTGCTTCTCTTCCCACTGTCCTAACCTGTCTAATCTCTGTTCCCTTACTTTCCTGTCGCTCCACTCAGCCGCCTCCCCCCAGCTTCCTCCTGCCCACACCCTGGCTGCTTGACATGCCAAGATTGTCCCTGGAAGCAGCTTGGAGCAGCAGGGAGGGAAGGGCATTCCAGAGTGGAAAGAGAAGTGATCCCAGAGGGAAAGCAGGCTCCATCTGACCAGTTTGGGAACAGCTTTTGGTGGGAGTACAGACATGAGTAGTCATAGCCGGTAGCCACACTGCCACTCATTTGAAGCCCCTGATGTTCCTGGGAACCTGGGCATCAGCCCTGTTAGTCCCAGTGTGAATCTGGCCTTGCTGTCCAGAACTTAATAGTCAATCAATCGTTTTTATTGAGTGCTTACTGTGTGCAGAGCATTGTAATAAGAACGTGGGAGAGTAAAATATGACAATACAATAGACACATTACCGGCCCGCAGTGAGTTTACATTCTGGAGAAGGAGGTACAGTCCAGAGCACAAGTTTATTGTCCAGAGGATAGGTTTACAACCTAGATGACAAGCGTACTGTACAGAAGACAAGCTTACAATGTTCTAATAATAATAGTGTTGGTATTTGTTAAGCGCTTACTACGTGCAGAGCACTGTTCTAAGCACTGGGGTGGACACAGGGGAATCAGCTTGTCCCACGTGGGGCTCACAGTCTTAATCTCCATTTTACAGATGGGGTAACTGAGACACAGAAAAGTGAAGTGACTTGCCCATAGTCACACAGCTGACAGTGGCAGAGCTGGGATTCGAACCCATGACCTCTGACTCCAAAGCCCGAGCTCTTGCCACTGAGCCATGCTGCTTCTCTCTACTCTCTACTTCTCTACCCACAGTAGGCCCCTATAGACTATCTATTCATAAAGAGGCAGGTCATGGGGAGGAAATGAGGGAGGAGGACAGTCCTGGGAGTGGTTGAATCCTTTCTTCTAGAATTACTGTGCCAAATTCACTTCTCCACATTTGTTCGGCCGTCTTTGTTTACTCATCTGTCTAGTCATCCATTTACTCATCATGTGGAGGCAGCAGTTTAATATTCTGGGAGTGCATTGAGGTGGAAGAGTCTTCTTTTCCATTCTAGTATTTTCACTCTTGGTGTCAGGAAAGAGGAAAGTTAAAAACAGAAAGCCATTAATGCATTGTAAATGTTGAGCATATCCCAGAAGTGTTCTGTATTTCCACCAGCAATCTATTTCACTGGCCTCCTGGGCTCCAGTGAAAAAGTGTACGAGATTCAAAGCCGGGATATCATCGTGACTGCTTTGCTCCAAAGCCCATGAGATAGGAATATTTTGAACAGGAGTGGAAAAACAGGCTTCATCGGGCCCCTACACTACAGTCACTCATTCTTTCTAAACCTGGACTTGAAACTTTGTGTGTCTCACGGGGAAAATCTGGAAATGCCTCAGCCTGATTTAGTGGTTAAATGACCAGGATAGACTTCGAGTTTCAGTGTAGTTCATGCCATGTGTGCTTTCTGACCATCTTCAGCTAACATTGTGGCTAAATTGTCCTATTAAAGTTCTTTACCTCTGACTCTATTTTTAGACAAGCTTTCACTTGTCTTCAGAGATGCATCTCACAAGTACAAGTAGGTGGGGGCAAGTTTCTCCAGGGTGGCCTATTAGGAAGAGTATAAGTTTGGGAGCCAGAGGATCTGGGTTCTAATCCTGGCTCCATCACTTTGCTGTGTGACCTTGGGTAAGGTACTTAAGAGCTCTGAGTCTCAGTTTCCTCATCTGTAAAAGCTTCCCCCTTATTTTTTTCTTGGACTTCATCTTCGACATTTCACTGAGCCTACTTCATGTATTTATTTCTGTTGAGTTTTAGTATTTCCTACTTCATGTATTTATTTCTGTTGAGTTTTAGTATTTCCCCACTCCTAATGTATTTGTATCCGTTTCCAATCCCACCACTCCACTTAAACTCGTAGCCAACCAAGGGACAAGGACTGGATCCAATTCCCATCTGTGTATTCTCTTCCAGCATTTAGTAGAGGATTCTGCACAGAGTAAGTATTTAATTAATATCGTTACTACTACTATTAAGACCCTGAGTCAAATGTGGAGCAGGGACTGCGTCTGATCTGATTCTCCTGAACCTACTCCAATGCTTAGTACATAGCTTGACCCATGGTAAGAGCTTAACAAATAATATCATTATTAGTTGCCTGGGTTGGATTCCCTGGCTTGTTCACCTCAAACAAGATCCGAGAGTCTGTGAGCAGACCAAAAAGATCTGAAATCAGTCCTTTTTGACCTATCATCTCTTTGGAATAAGCTTAACAGTCTCAAATCCCATCCTGCTTGTGCTTCCCCCAATAGCTCTGCCTCCTTATCTCCACCACCCTCTGAATAAAAAGTTGAGACTTGGCATGTACACTCATCCCTATTTCAGTGAACTCTTTAGCATATCATTTTTATTATCCTTCTGATGATACATAACTGCTTCTTCACTCACTGGGTCCTTCTCTTTCTCTTGACATAAACACATATCATTCTCAGGGGAAATTCCCACTGTAAGACATTTCTGCCTAGGTGGTCGGGTCATAGGAAACAATTTGGGGTACTGGTAGTTCATAAAAAATACTGGAAATATTTGATGTATCAGATGCAGATATGACATACATCATCAATGCCCCTTGACTCCACACACACCACACTCTCTAAAGACACCAGTGACCTTCTTAATGCCAAATTCAATGGCCTCTACTCCATCCTAACCTTTCTTGACCTTTCTGCTGCTTCTGTTACTGTGGACTACACCCTTCTCCGGGGAACATACCTAACCCTGACTTCACCAACAGTGCCACCCATGCAACTTCTGCTATCTTTCTGGCCACTCTTCTCTGTCTCTTTCCCAGGCTTCTATCTTATATCTTGAGAAGCAGCATGGCTTAGTGGAAAGATCCCGGGCTTGGAAGTCAGAGGTCATGGATTCGAATCCCAACTCCACCACTTGTCAGCTGTGTGACTTTGGGCAAGTCACTTCACTTCTCTGTGCCTCAGTTACCTCATCTGGAAAATGGGGATTAATAATAATAATAATAATGTTGGTATTTGTTAAGCGCTTACTATGTGCAGAGCACTGTTCTAAGCACTGGGTTAGACACAGGGGAATCAGGTTGTCTCACATGGGGCTCACAGTCTTAATCCCCATTTTACAGATGAGGGAACTGAGGCACAGAGAAGTTAAGTGACTTGCCCACAGTCACACAGCTGACAAGTGGCAGAGTGGGATTTGAACTCAAGACCTCTGACTCCAAAGTCCGTGCTCTTTCCACTGAGCCACGCTGCTTCTTGACTTGATTAAGACTGTGAGCCTCATGTGGGACAACCTGATTACCCTGTATCTATGCCAGCACTTAGAACAGTGCTCTGCACATAGTTAGTGCTTAACAAATGCCAACATTATTATTATTATTATCATTAACTGAGGGGGTCACCCAAGGCTCATTTCTGGATCTTCTTCTATGATCTGTTTACCCCGTCTCCCTTGGAGAACTCACTGTCTCCCATGGCTTCAATTACCATCTCCTTACAGATGCCCCAATCCACCTCTCCAGCCCTGACCTCTCTCCGTCTCTGCAGTGTCTCATTTCCTCCTGCCTTCAGGACTGCCCTACCTGGCTATCCTGCCAACACCTCAAACTTAAACATGTCCAAAACAGGACTCCTCTTCTTCCCATCTAAACCTTGTGCTCCCTGTGACTTTCCCATCACTGGGGACAGCTCCACCAATCACACTGTCTCACAAGGACATCAACTTGGCATTACCCTGACTCAATGACCTGCACATTCGATCAATCATGAAATCCAAGTGCTAATATACCATCTTGACTGCTACGTCAGACTCCTCCCTGCCCCCTGCCTTTACCCTGTCCAGACCATCCTTCACTATGCTGTCTGGGTTATTTTTTCTGAAAATCCGTTCAGTCCAAATCTCTCCACTCCTTTAAAACCTTCTCGATCAGTTCTCCCTACTACCTTACCTTACTGATCTCCTACTACAGCCATTCTTCACACTTCTCTTCCCTAATGCCAACCTTCTCTTCGAACCTCAATGTCGTCTATCCTGCCACCTATCTCGTGCCTGGAAATCCCTCCCCCTTCATATTTGACATCCCACCATTCTCCCTATCTTTGAAACCCTCCTAAAATTACATCTCCTGACGAAGCTATCATTTCCCCTATTCCATCTCCCTTCTGCTTTAGGCACTCTGATACTCATCCCTTAAGCACTCTGATACTCATCCCAACCCCACATCACTTACTCTATTATTTCTCCTATATGTAGTGTATGTTTATGTCTGTCTTCCCCTCTAGCCTGTAAGCTTCTTATGGGCAGGGATCGTTGTCTACCCACTTCAATGGTAGTCTCCCAAGCGCACCGTAAGTGCTCAATGAATACCACGGATCGCTCTGCACACACTAGCTGCTCAATAAATACCACAGATTGATTGATAATGTGTGTGATATACTGCATTGGGCCTCCACCCTCTCCGGTCTATATTTCACTCTGCTGCCCTTATCATTTTTCTAGCACATTGTCTGGCCATGTTTCCCCATTCCCCAAAAACCTCTAATGGTTATGTATTACTTTCTACATGAGGCAACAACTCCTGATCAATGGTTTAAAGCCCTCAGTTGACTCTCTCCTATCTTCAGCTCCTCATTCTTCTCCTTCTACACCCCAGATTGCATGCTTTGCTCCTCTCAAGCCAAACTACCCACAGTACCTCGTTCTCATCTCTCTCACCAGGGACCTCCCACTTCACATCCGGAAGACCTCTACTCTCCATCTTCAAAGCCCTACTAAAATTATGTTCTCCCCAGAAATCCTTCCCTGACTAATTTCCCATCCTGCTCTACTATTTCCCTGTAGGCTGCATCACTTGAGTCCTTACCTCCTAAACTCTTAGATACTCACCTCATCCCCTCTTCCCATATAACATCTGTACATATCTTTGTGTTGGGTTGCTTACCCTACCAGTAGTTTATTTTCATGTCTCTCTCTCCCCCTAGATTTTAGGGGGATCATATCTGCAAGCTCTATTATATTATCCAAAGTGCTTAGGACTGTGCTCTGCACAGAGCGGGGGCTCAATAAATACTATTGGTAACTGTAGGCAGAGTAGTTTACTACATTGTACTAGTGCTTGAGAGACAGAGAGAAGAATGATAAGATGTTATTCCTGCCCTTAAGGACCTTACAATGCAAGGGAAAGGCAGCAGACATAAATATCCCTTCATCCCAGTAAGGCTCAGGCATTTTCCCCTTCTGGCTTTCCAGCTGACATGGAGTTTCTAGGAATGACTGGCCCATGAATTTCCCATGGATATTGGGAATCTCTAATCAGTCATCCTATTGTCGAATTTTCTCAGGAAACAGTGAAAGCTCCCAGAATGACCTAAACTCTTAAACAGGCACACCACGGCCTACAAAATAAATCAATTTTGCACACAATTGATAGAGTCATTGAACAAGGATAACGTTTGGCTTTTTTTGTCTTCTTAAGGAGTTGCAGGAAACGAACTTGAAATGGCTTGGTGGGAAACACAGATTCCCTCTAATCGATAAATTAGTCAGTGGTATTTACTGAGCACTTACTGTATGAAGAGCACTCTACTAAGCACTTGGGAGTGTACAATTCACAGAGTTGGTAGGCATTTTTTCTACCTTTAAGGAGCTTATAGTCTATTCTTATTCCTGAGCCATTAAGCCCAAATGGTGGCCAAGGAGTCTAAAGGCAATATGAGGAAAGTAGTACCTCTATATCATCTCGTCACTCTCCACAATCTAAAACCACACTCTGTGCACAGCAGTCTGCCAGACAAACCAGATTCTCCCTCCTCTAGGTCAGTGTTCAATAACGGTAACCAGTTACTTTTAGCGTAGCGAAAGGGAATTGCTTCATTAAACTGTTTGTGATGTAGTTGGTGTTGAAACACATAACAGGCCCAACTCTGCATTGTCCAATTAAAGAAGCTACCAGTTTTTCCTTTAGAGAGCATATGTTAGAATTCTGACTACATGAACAGTGATCATGGAAAGGAAAAGGGGAAAGGTCACTATGGGAACAGTCTTTTTTTACTTTCCCTACTTGTTTGCAATTAAAATTTCAACTTTCACATTATGTTGCCACACTTTCAGGGGCTTCAAATATAAAAAAAAAAAATCATGTAATGGCCTTATCAAATACAGTTCAGGTATCTTTTAAGTTAAGTGGATGCTCTGCAACAATGAGTGCTTCCAATTTGCTCTTGATGAATACAGCAAGTGAGGTGCATTTGATAATCCTAAGAATGGTCAAGATAAAAAAAAAAGGAATCTAGTTAAATTAATGTTTTGGCCCAACAATGGCTCACATTTGCAAACAGCCCATTAATCATAGAATTTTCCCTTCCATTCTATGAACACTAGGTTTATTTTTAAACATATCTGTGGAATTGCATCACTGATGCTATGTGGATATGCAAATATTCATTTCTGCCACTGTTTCCTCAAATGACAGAGCCCATCTGGAATAAGGTTTCATTTTCTGTGACCTTTAAGGATGGCACGATACTCTGGATTCAATTTGATGTGCTGTTTCAAGTCTCCATAACCCCAGGGGTTAGAGGATCTTGCCCGCTAATGGACAGTACACCCGGGTCGTATTTAATTCAGTCATTCTATAAAAAATGAGGGTGGCCCAAATCTTTTCCTGTCATTTCACAAACATTTGGTAACTGCCATCTTGATCTCACATCCTTACTGGAAGACTGTAAGCACAGAGAAAGATAAAATATTGTCCAAGTTCAAAAGAGTAATGAGCAATTTTCTGTGAGTTCATTGGTGGTGATGACCAAAGTACTTCATCCTCTAGAAATAATTGAGCCTTCCCTTATAAGCCATAACACAGACTTCTTTTCTGCAAGAAAGCTGAGGGAAAGATCGGTAGGGATCTCCTTACCAGAACATGAGAAGCAGCGTGGCTCAGTGGAAAGAGCACGGGTTTGGGAGTCAGAGGTCATGGGTTCTAATTCCGGCTCCGTCACTTGTCAGCTGTGTGACTTTGGGCAAATCACTTAACTTCTCTGTGCCTCAGTTCCCTCTCTTCAATATGGGGATTAAGACTGTAAGCTCCTTGTGGGACAACCTGATTACCGTATCTCCCCACCCCAGTGCTTAGAACAGCGCTTGGTACATAGTAAGCCCAAAACAAATACCATTATTATTATTATTGTTATTAGAACAAAATTTATTGGACAACGGTGCTGCTCTGGCACTGATATTTGGGCCCTCTGGAGGAGAAAAATTAATTTTCATTTTTTGCTGGATGATCTGGACTCTATGTACCCAGTAGACATGGTGGTGAAGTTGGATATGAAGAAAGCACTGGCATCATCTTGGTTTCTTTTCTTTTTCTCTGTTTCTTTCCCTTTTCTGTCCAAGGTTGCCCTCGATTCTCACTTCTCTTTTTGGGTTTCTCCTCCCTTAAATATGACTCTCTCTGATTGTTTCACCCGAATAGTTGATGGGAAAACCCCCTTTTGTAGTGATTCTAAGCTGATTGTACAGCACGTATCCCAGTGCTCTACATAGTATTTGGCACATAGTAAGTGCTTAACAAATGCCATTATTATTATTAATCGATCGAAGGTATTTATTGAGCAATTACTGTGTGCAGAGCACTGTTCTAAGCATTTGGAAGAGTACAGTATAACAGAGTTGCTTGACACATTTTCTACCTGCAGTGAGCTTAGATTCTAGAAGGGGACACGGACATTAATATAAATGAATCGTGGATATGTACATACAAGCTGTAGGGTTGAGACGGGGGCAAATATCCCGTGCTTAAAGGGTGCAGATTGAAGTGCTGTTATTATTGTTATCCTTATTTGTATTATTAAGCACTATGTGCCAGGCACTGTACTAAGCCCTGGGGTAGATACAAGCTAACCAGGGAGGGACATGGTTACCATAAGGTAACTGAAGTAGAGGGAAGTTAAAAGATTTGCCCAAGGTCACACAGCAGAGGAATGGCAGAGCTGAGATTAGAACCTAGTTCCTTCCAACTCTACCCACTAAGCCATACTGTATCATTATCATTATTATTATTATTATCCTCGGATTTTTCATTTCTGTGGATGAACTGATTGGCCTGAGAGTGGAATTTCCAGAGCCAGTGAGAGTGAAAATGCACCAATTGTAGGAAATCAGAGTGCCCAAAGAGCCTTATCTTCAAAGATTTAAGTTGTTTTCCAATTTCCTCCCCATATCTGGCTTTACCCCTTTTTAACTTGAAACGAGTCCTAAACAGGGTCTTTATTTGCAATTTGAAACCCACCTAGCAGCATCTTTAAATGTCCAGACTCTTTGCCTACCACTAATACAAAATGTATCCTGCCTTCTGTCGCTCCCCACCCCAGTTCTTATTTCACTCTGCTGGCTGGATCATTTTTCTACAAAACCATTCTGTTCACATCTCTCCACTCCTCAGGAACCTCCCATGGTTGCCCATCCACCTCCACATCAAAGAGAAACTCCTTACCATCAGTTTTAATCCACTCAATCAGCTCATCCCCTCCTATTTTACCTCACAGATTTCCTACTCCATCCCAGCTCATATACTTTGCTCCTTCAACGCCAATCAACTCACTGTACTTCAATCTCATCTAACTCTCTGCCACCCTTTGTCTACATCCTCCCTCCTGTTTCATGTTCAGGAGACCACTATTATCCCCACCTTCAAAGTCTTACTGAAATCACATCTCCTCCAAGAGATTTTCTCCAACTAAGCCCTCATTTCCCCTACTCCCTTTCCTTTCCATGTCACCTATGCACTTGGATATGTACCCTATAAGCAACCCTCCCTCATCCTCTCAGCACTTACGTACTTAACCGTAATTGATTTTAATAATCTGTCTCCCCCTCTAGATGGTAAGCGCCTAGCGGGCAGGGAACATGCCTACCAACTGTGTTGTATTGTACTCTCCCAAGCACTTAGTACAGTGCTCTGCACACAGTAAGTGCTTAATAAATATCAATCATTGACTGATGGATTGATTTATCATTTCTTACCTATTTCCATTCAAATGACGAGGTGAAATAATGAACAATTAGTGGAGGGCGTAAAGAATTTATTTTATAAAATGATGTTTGAAAACTGAACTGCCACAAGGCCTCTGAGTAGATGGAGCAAAAGTATTTAAACATTTAAACATAATTCAGCAAGTGGGATCCCCTTTGAAGAAATCCCAGAGGACTATTGTCCTTTCAATGATAGTCATAACAGTCTCTTGCCCTCCTAAGTGACTCTGGTTCCTGATTCCCCCACCTCTGTCTTGTCTTATGGTGTTGAGTCGTCTCCGACCCATGTTGACGCCACAGATACATCTCTCCCAGAATGATCCACCTCCATCTGCAATCATTCTGGTAGTGTATCCATGCAGTTTTCTTGGTAAAAATATGGAGGTAGTTTACCATTGCCTTCTTCTGCGTGGCAAACTTGATACTCTGCCTTTGCTCATCCCCCATGGCACTACTGCCCAGGACGGGTGAGTTTTGACTTGTACAAGATTGCCTTCCACTTGCTAGCCATTGCCCAAGCTAGGATGGAACGGACAGGCCTCTGCTTGACTCTCCCTCTTGTATCAGAGACTGCAATAGTACTGAAAACTCTCCAGGTGTGAGCCTGAGAGAAACATGCCCTTTCACCCTTCCTGGAAAGCCTTTCCCACTCTCTTGGATAAATGACATCAATAACAACCTTCAAAGTCTACCCTAAAATTCACCTCCTCCAGGTAGTCTTCCTTGATTAATCTCCCACATTCTCATTCGTGCCACCCCACCATCCATCTTAACCTCGTAAATGAATGTGTTTATATATTTATTTCGCATTTATCCCCTTTGAAGCAGCGTGGCTCAGTGGAAAGAGCATGGGCTTTTGAGTCAGAGGTCATGAGTTCGAATCCCAGCTCTGCCACTTGTCAGCTGTGTGACTGTGGGCAAGTCACTTAACTTCTCTGGGCCTCAGTTACCCCATCTGTAAAATGGGGATTAAGACTGTGAGCCCCATGTGGGACAACCTGATTCCCCCGTGTCTCCCCCAGCGCTTAGAACAGTGCTCTGCACATAGTAAGCGCTAACAAATACCAACATTACTATTATTATTATTATTTTGAGCATTAGGGAACAGGTCTTTACTTATTTGGTACATTCCTTAAACCCATAGTACAGAACTCTGCAATCAGTAAATGTTGAAAAATACTGCTCCTTTAATATGTAAATGGGTCATGTAAGTACTTTTCTTTGTGTGGAAAGGAAAAATGATAAAGGTGCAAAATTGCTATATATGACTCACCCCTCCCCCAAATAGTACCAGAGACATTTAGAAACTTTTGTCACATGATCTTCCCTAGGCAGGTTATTTCTGAAGTTGGTCTTTGGATCTGAAATTTTGAACCAATCAGATTGCCTCCTCTCTGATACTGATGACTTGATTACCCTAGATTGGATTCGGTTGTTATTTTTTTAGTCTGGCGTACGGAACACCATATCCATGTTCAGTGATTTGTTTATGATCATCTTAGCAACTAAAATATTGAAAAAAACTGTGAAAATGAAAAGAATAGGTTATTGAAAATCCTCCTCTAGTCTGCTTGGAGGATTAACCTTGTTGAGAAACTGCAACACCAGTCACTCAGAGGTAGCATTAGTAGATTGCTGGGCACACAGTAAGAGCTCAATAAATACAACTGATTGATCAATTAGTAAGATTTGTCTTTCAGTTAAGCACATTTCTCTTTCACTTGGGAAGCTCCTCTGAAACTATTTCTTCTGAGAGGTTTTTAGTGTTAAACGACAAATGGAATCTGTTAAAGTATTACCAAATTTTTGTGAAAGTGTGACTTAGAGAACAACGGGATTCCAGTTGGAAAAGCAACTGCAGGTCTTGACAGGAATGTGGGAGAATCTGAATCGTGAGTCCTCCTATAACTTAATATGGTTGACAGTGAGACAAGATCTAGGAATAGAGAGGTCAGGATTCTAGCCCCAGGTCTGCCATCTGGACTACTTTGCCTCAGTCTACTCATCTAAGAAATAGAAATAATTGTTAGCCAAGATCCAATGCAGCTCCTTCTCCTGTTCTCCATCTGAGCAGTTATCTGACAAAGCGATGCCTGTGGCCTAATGGATAGAGCACGGGTCTGGGAGTCAGAGGGAAGTGGATTCTAACCCTGGCTCTGCTACTTGCCTGCTTTCTGGCCTCGGGCAGGACACTTCACTTCTCGGGGCCTCAGTTACCTCATCAGTAAAATGGGGATTAAGATTGTGAGAGTCATGTAGGGCAGGGACTGTGTCCAACCTAACTAGCTTGTATCTACCCCAGCGCTTGACACATCGTAAGTGCTTAACAAATGCCGTCATTATTATTGTTATTATTATTATGTAACTAGAGCCGAGTTAATTGCCTGTGTCCTCTGGAGATCCCTCTTCCCTGGCTAGAGACCCCCTCTCTGCTGAGAGACCCAAACACCTAGAAACCCAGGGTCCTGACATGCAAGGGCCTGAGCAGAGGAACAGAGTCTGGGAGCAAGAAGCAAGAGGTCCCGAGTGTAACAACCCCAGGGGGCTACAGGGGCACCTGTCCCACTTCTGTGCTCACCTTCCATTTCCCGCAGTTTGCCATAAAGAGGGCGGATTGATGTTTGCCACTTCCGGCACCACCCACACCATTCACTGCACAGGCTTAGTATGCACTGGCATATTATGCATGCATGATCATTAACGTTAATTTGCCAACCACCTCACTGCACCTTGATCTCATCTGTCTCGGCGCCGATCTCTCGCCCATACCCCACCTCTGGCCTGGAATGCCCCCCCCTCTTCTTATCTGACAAACAACTACTCTGCCCACCTTCAAAACCTTGCTGAAGGCACATCTCTTCCAAGTGGCCTTCCCTCATTTCCTCTTTTCCCAGTTCCTTCTGCATCGGCCAATTTGATCCCTTTATCTCCCCCACCCCAGCCCCACAGAACTTATGTAAATATTCATAATTAATGTATTCATACAAATGTTTGCCACCCCCTCCAGACAGTAAGCTCTCTGTGGACAAGGAACATGTCTAATATTTTGGTGTGACAACTCTCCCAAGTGCTTAGTAAAGTGCCTTGAACACAGTAAGCACTCAGTAAGTATGATTGATCGATTTCTCACTACATAAAAATTTCATCTTAGCCAATTAATCAACCGTATTTATTGAGTGCTTTCTGTATGCAGAGCACTGTACTAGCGCTTACCACTGGGCAGGTCTAGTTGCTGTGACAAGAGCGCAGGTCGGCTAATATATAGACAACTCTCCTCCTATCCCAGTGGAGCTTCTGATCTATTTCCCATTGGTGCTATGATATCTACCTCTCTATTGTTTTGGAATAACCCCATCACTTAAAACACACACACATAAACACACCCACAAAATCTCACTGTTATCTTGGGGTGCATGTTTCCCCTAGCAGCGTGGCTCAGTGGGAAGAGCCCAGGTTTGGGAGTCAGAGGTCATGGGTACGAATCCCGCCTCTGCCACTTGTCAGCTGTGTGGCTGTGGGCAAGTCACTTCACTTCTCTGTGCCTCAGTGACCTCATCTGGAAAATGGGGATGAAGACTGTGAGCCTCATGTGAAACAACCTGATTCCCTTGAATATCCCAGAGCTTAGAACAGTGCTCTGCACATAGTAAGCACTTAACAAATACCAACATTAAAAATCCTCCCCTGCTGCCTCATCAGGGGCTTCTGTGTTTTTTGCTGAGATTGAGGGAGGAGGAGCTAAAATCAGAGATTGTGGAGGAGAGGTCACATATGGCAGGACACACTGAATATCCTGCTGAAATGTTTCTTTTTATGACACTTTGTAAGCACTTACCATGTGTCAGGCACTCATGGCTTAGTGGATAGAGCACAGGCTTGGGAATCAGAAGATCATGGGTTCTAATCCCAGTTTTGCCACTTTTCTGCTGTGTGACTTTTGGCAAGTTACTACACTTCTCTGTGCCTCAGTTACCTCATCTGTAAAAAGGCGATTAAGACTGTGAGCCGCAAGTGGGACAGAGACTGTGTCCAACCTGATTTGCCTGTACCCACCCCCATGCTTAGTAGAGAAGCAGCGTGGCTCAGTGGAAAGAGCCTGGGCTTGGAAGTCAGAGGTCAAGGGTTTGAATCCCGGCTCTGCCACTTGTCAGCGGTGTGACTGTGGGCAAGTCACTTAACTTCTTTGGGCCTCAGTTCCCTCATCTGTAAAATGGAGCTGAAGACTGTGAGCCTCACGTGGGACAACCTGATTACCCTGTATCTACCCCAGCGCTTAGAACAGTGCTCTGCACGTAGTAAGCACTTAACAAATGCCAACATTATTATTATTACTACAGTGCTAAGTGCTAACAAATACCTCAGTCATTATTATTATTCTTACTAATCATTGGTCCAGGATATCAAGTTGGACACAGTCCATATACCCCATAATAATAATAATAAAGATGGTATTTGTTAAGCGCTTACTATGTGCCAAGCACTGTTCTAAGTGCTGAGGTAGATATAAGGTAATCAGGTTGGCCCATGTGGGGCTCACAGTCCTAATCTCCATTTTACCGATGAGGAAACTGAGACACAGAGAAGTGAAGTGATGACCAAAATCACACAGTTGACAAGTGTCAGAGCTGAGATTAGAACCTAAGACCTCTGACTCCCAAGTCTGGGGGCTTTCCACTAAGCCACGCTGCTTTTCCATGTGGCTCAGTCTTAGTCTCCATTTTACAGATGAGGTAACTGAGGTACAGAGAACTTAAGTGACTTGCCCAACATCACACAGCAGACAAGTGGAGGAACTGAAATTAGAACCTAGGTCCTTCTGACTCCCAGGCCTGTGCTCTTTCCACTAGGCTACAGTATTGAAAACTAACCAGAGAAATTGAGCTTGAAGGACTTCTTTCCTCATATCACCTTTGGGTATGTGAGGGTGGCCACATTTTGTGGAAGTTGTTGAAGAAATCTGTAACCAGACCACTTGAAACGTATAATAATTTGAAAAGCCGGGATGACTGATAAATCCTACACTCCCACAGTTTG
Organism: Ornithorhynchus anatinus; assembly: GCF_004115215.2. NCBI lineage: Eukaryota > Metazoa > Chordata > Mammalia > Monotremata > Ornithorhynchidae > Ornithorhynchus > Ornithorhynchus anatinus. Next base: position 100,108,959 of record NC_041729.1, on the reverse strand, counting down.
TGGGGCATTAATGAGTTATAAAAGGGGGGCTTTATATTTCAAACGTGGAGGGAGCAAATGAATCTCTTTGTCTTCTCCCATGGATCTGTCTCAGCGTGGTTGCCTGGTTACTCCATCGCCTAGAGATGTTTTCCTGATCAAAGTGCAGTTAAGGTAATGGCAATCGTCTTCAGGTGAAAATGCTTAGAAAGAGCCAGAGCATGCGTGCATTGTGTTTCTATGGAGGTACTTGTCTAAAATGTCTTCCTGAATCTGAGGACACATACGTGATTAAGAAGTGAATGGGGATAATGTGACTTTTTTAAGCCTTTCTCTTGTTTGATTTTTTTTTTTTTTAAGGAAGGAATAGGGACTACAGAGGACACCTCTGAATCATGCCAAGTTCTTAGGGAACTCTTTCTTAAAGATCTTGTTTCCTGAACCTCAGCCAGAGGCTAGAAAGATAGAATGCTGAATGTTCCCTGCCATATTTGACTAGTGAAATATGGAGTCTTGTCAGGGTAGAATAAAGTCTTTCGATAAATGAAAGCCAGTACTGATGTGTCACTCTCGCTGGGCACTCGCAATATTGTTGAGAGAGGAGGAAGCCACTTCCTTCTCTGTTTTCCAGAAAACTTTTGCTCTGCTTTGGAAACACATTCCTGGGACAGGTATTCTCTACTTTTTCAGCCCCTGGTATGTTGCTGGTATGTAGTCCAATTGTGATCCCTGCTTAGTAAAACTTCTTGCTTAGGCAGATAATTCCATCTTTAGTAGAGAAACAGCATGGTCTAGTGGATAGAGCACGAGCCTGGGAGTCAGAAGGTCCTGGGTTCTAATTCTGGCTCTGCCACTTGTCTGCTGGGTGATCTTGGGCAAGTCACTTCACTTCTCTGGGCCTCAGTTACCTCATCTGTAGAAGGAGGATTAAGACTTTGAGCCCCATGTGGGACAGGGACTGTGTCCAACGCAATTTGTTTGTATCCACCCCAGCGCTTAGTACAGTGCTTGGCCTAAAGTAAGCACTTAACAAATGCCATAATTACTATTATTATTATTACTTATTGAGCATTCACTATCGGCAGAGCACCATACTAAGCACGTGGGGGAGTATAATGCAATAGAATTAGCAGACACATTCCCTACCCATAAGATGGGCAGAGATCATCTGGTCAGAGGGCTCAGACTTTTTGAGGGAGAGGCTCCTGATTTTACTCTGAAGCATCATTGCTGGCCTGTTGTACATTCCAAGCGCTTAGTACAGTGCTCTGCACATAAGTGCTCAATAAATACTATTGAATGAATGTTCAGTGGACCATCCTCTTCCTACCTTGATGAGGTTTGTTTGAGACTTCAACAGGCCTTAGACAGAGTGATCAGTAAAGGATATGAGAGTAGGGAAGGGAAGATGAGAAGGGCATACAGGACTCATTCATTCAATTGTATTTACTAAGCGCTTACTTTGTGCAGAGCACTGTACTATGTGCTTGGGAGAGTACAATACAAGAATAAATAGACATATTCCCTGCCCACAACGAGCTTACAGTCTAGGGGGCAAGCGGGGAATCTGTGGTCCTATTAAAGTGCCTCACCTTTAAACTGGGGAGGGCTGATGGACGTAGTGGATGTTGATCTGGGTAATTGTAATAATAACTGTGGTATTTGTTAAGATGTGCCAGGCACTGTACTAAGTGCTGGGGTGGATACAGGCAAATTGGGTTAATCCCTATTTTACAAATTAGGGAACTGAGGCAAAAGGAAGTGAAGTGACTTGCTCAAGGTCTGACAGCAGACAAGTAGAAGATACAGGATTAGAACCCAGGTCCTTCTGACTCCCAGACCCATGCTCTGTCCACTAGGCCATGCTGCTGAGGGTCAAGTCCCAGCTCTGCTACTGGCTTGCCACGAGACTTAAAACAACTGTGCTGGTTTCCTCATCTAGTTTTTTTTTTTTTTTCAAATGATATCTGTTAAGCATTTACTATGAGTCAATCACTGTTCTAAGCTCTGGGATATTATTAGTCATTCATTTATTCATTTGATCACTGAGCACTTACTGTGTGCAAAACACTCTACTAAGCGCTTGGGAGAGTACAATATAACAACAGACACATTCCCTGCCCACAACGAGCTCACAGTCTAGAGGAAGACAGACATTAATATAAGTAATTAAATAAATAATAGATATATGTGCACATGTGCTGTGGGGCCGGGTGGGAGGATGAAAGAAGGGAGCAAATCAGCGCGATGCTGAAAGGAGTGGGAGAGGAGGGCTTAGTCAGGGAAGGTTTCTTGGAGGAGATGTGCCTTCAATAAGACAAATTAGGCCGATTGCAGTCCCTACTCCACATAGGGCTCGTAGTCTAATTAGGAGACAGAACAGTTATTGAATCCCCATTTTGCAGTTGAGGAAAATGAGGATCAGAGAAGTTAAGTAACTTGCCCAGAGTCACAGAGCTGGCAATTGGCGGACCCGAGGTTAGAACCCAGACCTCTGGCTAGCAGGCCGCTGCTCTGTTTCCTCGGCCCTGCTTCTTCCCCAAAGGGGTATGATGATATCTTTCTTTCCCTATCTCGCACGGATGTCACAGAGTCAAGAGTGAGCTAACTAATGGGAAAATACTTAGGAATTAAAGATGCTATCTTTCAAAAATCCAAGGTATCGTCAACCTTCTCTAGGCTGCATTATTTAGGCTTCATATCTCAGAAACCCTCACGATATTGAAATATATGGTGATGGTGATGATTTTGGCGTGCAGTAGCAAAAATGAGAATCATAAAATTGTGGTGTTCATTATGTACTATATGCCAAGCACCACACCAGATGCTGGTGTAGATCTGAGATAATCGGTTGGACACAGTCCCTATCCCATATGGGACTTGTAGTCTAAGGAGAACAGGTACAGAATCCCCATTTTATAGTTGAAGAACCTGAGGCACAGAGAAATCAACTGACTGAGGCCTGTGATGTGGAATAGGAACTGCAGTTCATTTTTGCATATTTCCTTCTTCTTTGGTGGTTTTTTTTTTTTAACAGACCTTCTCCTTCCAACAGAATTTGCCAAAATTCACTTGAATAGATGAATAGAAGATTGTTGCTAAATTACCGGAAAGTGATTTCTTCTTATCATCCTGCTTTTTTTTTTCCTACAGTGAAGCATTATAATGAACTAGCAAACATGCTTATTGACTTTCTGTTTAATTCTTCAATTACATTTTCTGGGTGATTTTTATAAGCTTCTAGTTCATTTGGGGGATGGCAGAGTTTCTCACACATCGTGTTCCCCACAGTTCAAGAAAACACGTCAGTTCTGATGGCTATTATTTTGGATGTGGAGGAGGTATCTGATTGTGGCTATTAATGCCTGTCAATTCCAAGGCATAATGCTTGGAATTCTGCTAAGAACGTGGCTGCAGACTGGAAGCTTCTTGTAGGCAGTGATCATGACAACAAGCTTTGTTTTACTGACTTTCCCAGTGCTTAGTACAGAGCTTTGCACACACAGTGAGCGCTCAATAAATATCACTGATTGATTCATTTTATTTAACCAAAAAACCCACAAATATATTTCAACACATACATGGATTAATCCTCACTCCTTTCCCAAAGGAAAAAAAGTAGAACTCCATGGCAAAGTATTTCCCTTCATTAAGGACCCTAAAGGGAAGGTTCTGAGAATCTAGGATCATGGGTATCTGAAGGACCTGAGTTCTAATCCTTGCTCAGCCACTTGTCTAGTGGGTGACCTTGGGCAAATCACTTAACTTCTCTATGTATCAGTTTCCTCACCTGTAAACTGGTGATTCAGTGTCCGTTTTCCTTACTATTAGACTGTGAGTTCCATGTGGGAAAGACTGTCTGAAGTGATGTATTTTCCTTTAGACTGTAAGCTTCCTGTGAACAGGGAATGAGTCTACTAACTCTGTTATATTGTGCTCTCCCAAGTTCTCAGCACAGTCCCCAGCACACAGTAAGCATTCAAAAAGTATGCTGGGTAATTGATATGGCGGGCCTTATTGAGCCTCTCCAGAATGTTGATAGGAAGGGAGAATCCCAGAAAGCTGCGAGATATCAATCAATTCATGGCATTTATTGAGTGCTTACTGTCTGCAGAACACTGTGCTTAGCACTTGGGAAGGTTTGATGAATTAATTAGCCAATTAATTATTTGTGGTTAATTAATCACAAGGAACCACTCAGTATGACTGGTTGAGTGATATGATATAATAGCATTGGTAGACATGATCCCTTCCCTCAAAGAGTTATGACTGGAAGCTGCCTTCCACTTGCAGGCATGGAGAGGTTCTCTGGTGGAAGAGTATCAGAGAAGCAGCTTGGTCTAGTGGATAGAGCAGGAGCCTGGAAGTCAGAGGACCTGGGTTCTAATCACAGCTCCACCACTTACCAGTTGTGTGATCTTGGGCAAGTCATTTAATTTATCTGTGCCTCAGATCCCTCATCTGCCAAATGGAGATTTAATGCAGGTTCTCCCTCCTACTTAGACTGTAAATCCCATGTGGGACCTGATTATCTTGTATCTACCCCAGAGTTTATTACAGTGCTCAGCACATAATAAGCACTTAGCAAATGCCATTATTATAGTGTCATCATTATTGTTATGATTATTATTATTAAGTTATTATGCTCCCTCCTCTTGAAGGCTAATTCCAGTAGGAGAAAGCCCTTTTCAAGGAGAGTGCATTCTTCATCCAGCAACTGAGTTCTGCTTCAGTTAGGTCAGTGGGTAAACACGTTCCACGCCCTGAAGATCAAACATATTTATTGAGCACTTACTATGTGCAGAACACTTTACAGAGCACTTGAGAGAGTACAATATAACAGAATTAGCAGACACGATCCCTGCTCATGATGACCTTACGATGTCATTTGGAAATCCGCCAAGTCAATTTCTTTCCATTCTAGGTTATTCAATCGATCAGTCAGTGGTATTCACTGACTGCAAAGCACTGTTCTGAGTTTTTGGGAGAGTAAAATGTTCTCCCAGTACAATGCAGTATGGAGTACAATAAAAACAAAACAGTGTTACCTAGTGGAAAGAGCACAGCCCTGGGACTCAGAGGATCTGGATTCTAATTCTGACTCCACCACTTGCCTACTGTGTAACCTTGGGTTAGTCACTAAACCTATCTATGCCTTAGTTAACTAATCTGTTACATGATATTAAATTCTACTTAAATTCTACTCCTTCCCTCTTAGAGTTTGAATGCCATGTGGGTCAGGGGCTGTGTCTAACCTGATTATCTTGGGTCTACCCACCCATTAGTGGGGCTTGGCACCCAGGAACCAGTAACATAAAAACAAAAAACCACCAAAGTTGGTTGATATGTTCCCTGCCCACAAGGAGCCTTCAGACTATTAGAGATTTTTAACTATTTTTCGCCCTGATCCCGCTCTAGTAACCATTATGTGAGGGAGGATGTTGCTCTTTGATCTCCCTTCTCTCTCCTCCAAGCTCATCTCACCAGACCGATACCAAGCTCTCGAAGACTGGAGTTATAAAGCTCTCAAAGCTCCAGGCCCGCAGGGCCACATCTTTTTAGTATCTTTCCCAGATTCCAATTACCAATCATATTTATTGAGCACTTACTCTGTATAGAGCACTGTACTAAGTGCTTGGGAGAGTACAATATAGCAGAGATAGTAGACACAGTGAGCTTAATTATGATGTTTAGGGTCTATTTTCTAGCTGAGCAACTCTGCATGGGTCCTGCTCTGGATCTGTATTCATAGTACTTGACATATACTCAACAGTAAACTCATTATGGGGAGGGAAAGTGTCTACCACCTCTGTTGTACTGTACTCTCTCAATCGCTTAGTACAACACTCTCACACAGTAAGTGCATAATAAATACCATTGATGATGCTGATAAGCCATTTCCACAGATGCTATCTTAAACAGACTACCCTCTGTTTCCTATTTATTACAAAGGGTAAATCATTTCTGATTCTCTCTCACAGTGAACATCAGTTCTGAAGACTCTCATTTATCATCTTTTGTGCTTGACATCTTTCACACTATGATATCCTGGAATCCCTAGCCACCCTTTCCATCTTTCTCTTTTAATTCAAATTGCCTTGGACTAGGGAAGAGCGTTTTTAGAAAGTGGGATCTCCCAAATTTCATTTGAACATTAGAGGGTATTCGTCCCTGGATTGCACCATAAAGGGGCAGGAGAAATTTGGGAATAATGGAGAAATGTTGACAAGCTCCCCAAAAGAGCGTGTAGTGAATACCAGATATGTACAGTGATCTGAATTGGTCAGGATAATGCTCTTCACATTAGCCTGCTCTGATTTCTCGATGATGTGGCAGGAAGACCCAGGGTATTGTTCATTCTCAAGCCTCAGTTACATCCTTTTGAGGTGGTTGTTTTCATTTGTTTCAAATATGAGGAGATTGGATTTGCCCTGCAGGATGAAAAATACATTTTTCATTGTGCTTTCAGGCAGTGGTTCCACGATGGGGTGGCGCTCTTTGCTCTGTGAAACATTAGTCAGGCGAAGTCCTTCAAGATGATATGACAATCTGGCATATTTTAATGGTTAATCTTTGATCTTCTCAAAGTTTGAATTACTACGTCGCCTAATCTGGAAAACTAGGGATGGTGCCGGGGAAGAGGGAGGTGGGAATTTTCCATGAAGCTGGGGAGGAAGGGAGCCAGGCTGACCACCAAGACATGTGATTTCTTCCAAAACCGAAGAAAGTGTGTGGGTGAACCTGGCACTGACCCCTGAAGTGGGGACCATCCCAGTCTGGATCTCCACAGGTGGAGTTCGCCTGGCTCCTCTTTGAGTTCCATCTTCCGTCTCATCAGATGGAAGCGTGGACAGCAGTGAGGGAGGGAGGAAGCAGGAGCTCATGAAGAGCTGCTGATATTACCGCCACCTCCAGACTCAGTGAAAGGAGACACACATGAGCTGAGGGAACTTTTCCCTCCCCTCAAAGCAGTGAACAGACACAAGCCAAAGTGGAAAGCATCTGTGAGAAGCTGTGCATTTGTTTTCTTTTTATTTAAAAACGAGTATAAAAATAAATCGCCCAGAGCCAGCAGCAGTCCTATGCAGAGTGACCCCAGATGCAAGGCGAAGTAGAAAACACCAGCTAGAAGCCTCATGTTTTCTTTTTATCTAAAAAAAGAGACAAATAAAATAGATAAATCTCCCAGGGCCAGCAGCAGTCCAGGGCAGGAGTGGCCCACCACAACCCTTACTGACTCCCCCACCACCTTCAGATCCAGGAGATCTGCAGTCTTTGCCTGACCCAGGGGGTGGTCAACAGGTCAGTATCAGATTGCATTATATACTTAGGTGGGGACATGGATCACTGTGCAACCCCTTTGCCTTGGGATAGGTAAAATTGATAGGTTGCCCAGCAACTTTGTAAGCCAAACAAATGCCTCTAATGCAAATCACATTTTTTCGCTATCAATCAATCAATGGTATTTATTGAGCACTTACCATGTGCAGAGCACTACACTAAGCACTTGGGAGAGCACAAAGCAAAATTATCCGACATGTTCCCTGCCCAAAACAAGCTTAGTGTCTAAAGGTCTGGACACGTCACTCCCCTCCTCAAAAATCTCCAGTGGTTGCCTATCAACCTTCACATGAAGCAAAAACTCCTCACTATTGGCTTCAAAGCTCTCCATCACTTTGCCCCCTCCTATCTCACCTCATTTCTTTCCTTCTGTAGCCCACCCCGTACATTCCGCTCCGCTGACGCTCACCTCCTCACTGGGCCTCGTTCTCGCCTGTCCCGCCATCGACCCCTGGCTCACATCCTGCCTATGGCCTGGAATGCTCTCCCTCCTCACATCCGCCAAACTAGCTCTCTTGCCTCCTTCAAAGCCCTACTGAGAGCTCACCTCCTCCAGAAGGTTTTCCCAGATTGAGCTCCCCTTTTCCTCTGCTCCTCCTCCCCTCCCCATCTCCCCGACTCCCTCCTTATGCTTTACCCCCTTCCCTGCCCCACAGCACTTGTGTATATTTGTACATGTCTATTATTTATTATTCTATTTATTTTATTAATGATGTGTATATATCTATTATTCTATTTATCTATTTTGATGCTACTGATGCCTGTCTACTTGTTTTGTTGTCTGTCTCTCCCTTCTAGACTGTGAGCCCATTGTTGGGTAGGGATTGTCTCTATCTCTTGACAAATTGTACTTTCCAAGCGCTGAGTACAGTGCTCTGCATGCTGTAAATGCTCAATAAATACAATTGAATGAATGAAGAAAAACATTAATATGAAGTAATATTAATCTTCGAAAGCATTTGATGGGGTCCCCGTGGCTTTAGAGCAGTATGGCATAGTTGATGGAGCACGGGCCTGTGAGTCAGAAGGCCATGAGTTCAAATCCCAGGTCCACCACTTCACTTCTCTGTGTCTGTTATCTCATCAGTAAAATGGGAATGAAGATAGGGACTATGTCCAACCCAATTTGCTTGTATCCACCCCGGTGCTTAGTACAGTGCCTGATGCATAGTAAGTGCTTAACAATACCATAATCATTATTATTATTATTATTATTTGGTATTCTACCATAGTTCTCCTAGTTGGGTGGTGGCTGTAGTAGGAGGAAGCCTTACTATTATTTATACAATCTCAATTTTGGATCCTCCACTCCTTTCGCAAGTGAAGGTCTGCAGCTGGCTTTGAGTTCCTTGTTTTGAATGGGGAAATTGGTGTAGAATTTTCACCGGGGCTTATAGATTCTGCATGCTTGGCCAGCCAAGAGGCTAGATCTCTCTCTCGCCGTCACCCACAGTAAGAAATGCATAACCTGCGGCGAGCGCCGTTTTTATTTTAATATCCTTGTCTGGAATAGGTTTGCATCGAGCCCAATGGCAGAGTTGCCTAGTTGAGACTGTTTGTCATTTAAGGTTCAGTAAGGATTACTCCGAGGTATTGACCTCTTCTGCAGATAGTCTCTGTTGAGGCTGTTTCAGTACTCTACTGTGGGTTTCTCCAGGTCATAATGTAAAAGGTTGAGCGGATTTCCTAACTCGCGCCTCGTAGCACAACAGCGGGTAAGGTGGCAGGGCCAAGTTGTCCAGAAAAAAAAAAAAAGGCAATTTCTCAAAATAGCAAATCGTTCTGAAAGGATCAAACAAGGGATCTCACGCTACCACTGGCTGACAAGAGGGTTGTTTCTGAGACGTTTAAAAGATAAGCAGAAAACAGAATTTCCTCCACCCTACATCACCTAAATAGTTTATGATGAGTTCATGGAGAAATCATGCAATCCAGGAGTATGTGTGTGGTGGTTTTTGTACTTTCTGTTCTCAGTGTATTTTGGATAGCAAACTCATTTTGTGTGCACATACACATGTACACATACACAAACGCGTAAGTCTCATCTTTTGTCCTTAAAGATGCTTATGCTGCTGTCAGCACTGTTTGTGAAGTAGAAAAGAAGACAGAAATATCTCTTCTACATTGGATACATTGTACCCAGAGTAGAAAAATGTTTCTTGTACTTCGCATAAGGACCTGAACATTTTGTCCATAACCAGAGCAGCTTAAACATCTGGGGATGCTAAAAATTGATTGCTGCCTTCTCCAAAACTGTTAAGGTAGGTCCTATCCTAATCTCATTTTCCTTTTGCTTATTTCGTCCTTTTCATTTTGTTCTTCCGAAACAATTCAGTGAACTAAAAATATTTACTGAGTACTGGCTGTGTGCAGAGCACTATGCCCGGTGACTCCTGACCACGCACATGGTGATACTAAAGTAAAAGACAAGGTCATGGCCCAAGTTATCTTAATACAGGTGATCCTGAAATGACTGCCCTGTGTCCATCGGGATTGGGACTTTCTGGGACAGCCTGCGATCAGTTTCCATTTAATGAGAAAGCACTAAAGTAAAGCATCTTTTCCTGTCAAATGCAACTACCACTAAGTGAAAACCTGTCTCTTGAGATTGGTTGACAGATTTGCCTTTCACATTCAGTTGAATGAGAAATTAAGGTAGATATTGAGTGATTCTTTGTCCTAAGAAATTGAATGCCTTTGTCACCTTTTTTAGGAGAGGAAGGGTAAAAATATGATCCCCTTGGGTTCACCGAACAAATCATTTCAGTCCCATGATCCATTTCATTGTCCCGCCTTTCTTTGTCAGGTGGAAGGGGATAGGAAATATGATCTCTGTTTTATAGATGGAGAAAACTGAGTCATTTACAGACAAAGAGATTTGCCTAAGGAAACTTTGTTAAATAGAGATGGACTAAAAAGAAAACAGTTGGTGCAAGACTGTCTTGGTCCATGACAAGTGTGCGAATCTGCTAAACTGTGAATGGCTGGGGCTTGCTAAGAGTCTGGACGAACGGCTTTGATCATATTCCATCTGCTAAAAGTTTTGATTTATGGGCTGCCACAAGCCACTTCCTCTGATTGGCTCCCAGTGTCATGAACTGATCAATAGGTCCATCTACCAATCTGCCTGTTGAGGTGGAAGTCCCGTGTCTGACCCAGAAAGAGGGGGCTGAGGGCCGACGCGATCTGATTGGCAAGAAGGCCAACAAGCCTCTCTTCAGAATCCTTCTTTCAGTGCCATTGTTCTTGTCTATCTGTCTCCCCCGATTAGACTGTAAGCCCGTCAAAGGGCAGGGACTGTCTCTATCTGTTGCTGACTTGTTCATTCCAAGCGCTTAGTACAGTGCTCTGTACATAGTAAGCGCTCAATAAATACTATTGAATGAATGAAGAAGTGGGGCTTAGTGGAAAGAGCCCGAGAGTCAGAGGACCTGGTTCTCATCCCAGCTCTGACACTTCCCTGTTGTGTGACCTTGGGCAAGTCACTCAACTTCTCTGTGCCATAGGTTCTTCATCTGTAAAATGGGGAGTCAATGCCTTTTCTCCCAACTACTTAGACAATGAGCCTTACATGGGACTGTGTTCAATCTGTTTTAATTTGTATCTTCCCCAGTGCTTAGTAAAGGTGTTAACACTTAAATACCACAATTATCATCATTATTTTTATATAAATTACAGCTCTGCTCCTATTCACTATTCTTTCTACTAGAACAAGGTGGTATTCAAAGCCAGAAACATCGTAAAACCATGTGTTTTCTTAGAGAAATTATCAAAGATTCTGAGACGTCATAATTTGTTCAGTGAAGCAGAGACACTCTAGACGTCATCGTCTGGAATACAGATGGCAAAATGCATGACTTCCTGTTAAAATTTACCTCTCAGGCTAACTGGGGAAATTCTGACAGCTTGTGAAAAGCTGGCATTTAGTTGAATTTTGTCTGTGGGGAAACCTGTGTAGTTTAGCGGTCTCAGTTTCCAGCTAAATGAGCAGTTTGGGATAAGATGAACCATCCTTTTCTTTATGTCCTTTTTGAAAAAGGTAGCTTGAGTTAACCCCTGAAAAGAGCATGAAGGAGAGTTTAAGAAGGAGCTAGCATTAGCTGGTGAGAAGTTGGAAAGCCACTGATCTTCGGGAGGAACGGAGTCTTTAGACTAGAAGGGCTCTTGAGAAATCAGCTCTATCATCAACTGTTGCTCCAAACCTATCCCAGATAGATCAAGAAATGTTTAAGGACATGGTAAAGCAAGCTCTCACAACTGAAAAGTAGGAATCCATTGCTCTAGACCCGCCCAGCTCTTTAGGAGAAGAAACTACTACAGATTCATGAGAAAGGATGCAAGAGTCAAAACAACACCAGGTGCTGAAAACAACAAAGAGATCACCTCTAGATTGTGAGCTCGCTATTGGCAGGGATGTGTCTCTTTGTTGTTATGTTGTACTCTCCCAAGCACTTAATACAGTGCTTTGCACACAGTAAGCATTCAATAAATCCTATTATTAATAATAACAATAGAAGTATATAACTGGGGGCCCTTCCTCAGTCTTTTTAGCTACACAAACCCACACACACAGACACACAGATGAATCTCACAATTAGAAATACCTCTGAGCATGAAAGACAACTATATATATGTGTGCGTGTGTGTATATATATACAGTCCACTCTAGACTGTAAGTTCCTTATGGGTAGGGCATGTGTCTAACGAACTCTTATATCTTACACTTCCAAGTGTTTGGTATGGTGCTGTGCTCACGGTAAGTACTCAATAAGTCTGAATGATTGATTTCCATTAAAAGATAAAATTAGCACTGGTGACCTATATGGAGGGCACTCCATCAAATTCCGTGAATCCGCATCCTGTGCCTTGTTGACACTTTTGAAAATAAATCTCTGACTGTCAACTTATCTGAAAACTTTTTTTATCAGATTTGTTCATTCAATAGTACCTACTGAGCACCTGTTGCAGGCAGAGCACTGTACTGTTTGTCTTCTGTGGTCATTTCACTGTACTGGGTACAGTAGCAGACAGGCCTAGTGGATAGAACTTGGGCCTGGGAATCAGAAAGACTTGGATTTTAATCCTGGCTCTGCCGCTTGTTGGTTGCATGACCTTGCCCAAGTCACTTAACTTCTCCATACCTCAGTTATTGCTTCAGAAAAACGGATTCAGGCTGCGAGCCCCATGTGGGACGGGCGGGTGTCCAGCCAGATTTGCTTGTATCCACCACTGGTACATAGTAAGAGCTTAACTATTGTTATTATTGTTATAGTAATAACAATAATCTAGCTGTTACTATTATTATTACTGTTACTCTTATTATTAACCACAGCATTAGCCACTTAGAAATAAACAGTGGCCCAGAAGTGATTATGAATGTTGAAGAAATGTGTGACATTTGTATGGATCTAGCCAGTATATCCAGTGGAGATGCAGGTGCCAGATTTTGAGGAGGAGAGCATGCCGTTAGAGACTGCATTTGAAGGATAAAGAGGGGAAAGTGGGTTTTGTGAAGACTCTGTATGACCTCTTCTTTAACTCTTTTTCTCACTCACTCTCTGAATTTTCTTCCCGGAGGCTATTCACTCTCTTTTCCTTTGATGTCCTCCCAGTGTCTGCGAACATCTCCCCCGATTCCCCCTGGTTTCCTTCAGGTACTGCAGAGTCATCCGTCTCATAATCCCCCAACAGCATTTCCACCAACCCTGTCGATTTTTCTTTTTCATTTGTTCAAGACTTTTTCTTTTCCCTTCACAATTGCCTGTTTGTAAATCTGTGACTATCAAGTTGCTGTTGTGAGACCCTGTCTGATAGGTCACTTAGTTGTTTTCATGGATCGATCCAAGAAAGCAAAGATGAATCCTTTCAACACCGTGAGCAGTGACTGTCATTTTCGATCAATCCGATAGCCCATCCAGCCTAGGACTCTGTCCACAATGGGGCCCTAAGATGCTTGGAGGAACCATAGAAGTAATAGTAAAGTATCTCTTAAGTGCCTACAGTGTGCAGAGCCCTGTGCTAAGTGCTGGGAAACAACACCCAGATGGGAATTAGACACAGTCCCTGTCTCTCAACGGACTTACTGTCTAAGAGTATAAGTGGGGAGAATGGACTACAGGTAGATATATCAGGGATAATAGACAATACAGACAAATACACAAGATAGAAACAAAATCAGTAGGGAGCTGTGGCTAGAGGAGCAGAATTTCAGGTTCCTCAGGGCTCAGAGTTCAGGACATACCCATTGTTACATCAGCCACCATTCTCTCTGGGGTTTTATGAAGGCTGCGTGCTGTTGGTGATTTTCTCTTGCCAACCCCAGTGGTGGAAGATAGGTTGGGCTGGTGGAAGTCAGGATGAGTTGGCTCACTGGTACGGAGGGGAGGCGGGGCTGTCACCCAGGAAGGCAACATGCTTGGCTGTCTGGCGGCTGAGTATGTGCTGGTTGCCCACCCTCTAGACTGTAAGGTCACTGTGGGTAGGGGATGTGTCTGTTATATTGTACTCTCCCAAGCAATTAGTACAGTGGTTTGAGCACAAGAAGTGCTCAATAAATACAATTGACTGATTGAATATTTTTCCTCAGGTTTAGGAATGGATAGTCCTCTAATCTGTAAACTCCCTCCAGTCCATAAACTTCCCGTGGGCTACCTAGTCTTTTATATTGCATTCCCCCGAAAGCTGAGTACAACTGCTCTGCCTACGGTAAGGGACTCATTAAATACCACCGAGTGATTGACCCCGTGAACTGATTCCTGTTCCTCCATAACTTTCCCTCTAGGGACACAGACTATTCACCCAAATCCTTCTTGATCCAAACTCTACCTCGAAGCTACAGACATTGAATCTCTTCCTATTATATGAATTCCACAGTTGGTCACAAGCCAGATGAAGAAGTTTCCTTTTGTATGTTTTGATCCTGTTTCCCTCAAGCTCCTCTCGGGGCCCCTTTGTCCTACAATTTAGTGAACTACAATTCCCTGCCTATCCTGTCCATACCTTTCAGGATTTTGTAATCCTCACAGTGTCTTTAGTGCCAAAGAAAACTTTACACTGATAGCAAAGTAGCCTCTTCTCTCCTTTTTTTTTTTTAACTGTGAAGCTTTTGAGGATATCTAGAGTTTTCTTTCCAGTACTCATATATCTTATCCACTTCAGTCATTTTGCTGGAAGTCAAGCAGATTGAGAACATGTGTGCAATCTATATGGTCCAGGAAGGTTGTAATCAGTAAATGAATAACAGTGATCATTATTATTATTATCATTAGTACTGTGTTTTTTGTTAAGTGCTTTTATATGCCAAGTACTGTGCTAAGCACTGGGATAGATACAGAACAATCAGTTCCCGCATGGGGCTCACGGTCTAAGTAGAAGGGAGAACAGGTATTGAATTCCCATTTTGTAGATGAGGAAACTGAGGCACAGAGAAGTGAAATGACTTGCCCAAAGTCACACAGCAGAGAAGTGGCAGAGCCAGTATGTAGAACCCAGGTCCTCTGACTCCCGGGCCTCTGTTCTTTCCACTAGCCCACGCTGCTTCTCAAAGATTAGGTTTGTTAGTAAAATCAGGAGCCCTCAATCCCCTCTTCCCCTCCCTCCACTGCCTCCCCAGTGGCTAGCACCTGTCGAGGTCTGGTTTTTCGACACAACCTGCTCTTCTGGCTGCCAAGGTTCAGGGCCAGCATCTCTTGCCATTTCAGCTACGTTTTCGCTTTCCAAAATCCCCGTCAATTAGTGTGACTAATTATTGACCATTCACAATGCATTGTTTAAACCCTCTTCTTCGACCATTTTCACCATGTCAAATCCCATTGAAAATCCACGAAGGTCAGGTGTATTAGCAAGACATGAACAGCCCTAAAAGCACGCCCGAAGCACAATGGAAACTTCATGGCACTTAAGTGCTTAGCCTGTGATTCTTTCCTGTTTGAATGGCCTTTTAAATGTGCCACATGAAAGTAGTGATAACCTTGTGGATTTTGCTGGTACATGTTTTTCCTGGATGTCTGTTCTTTTGTCTTCGAAAAAAAATCATGCCGAAAAGAAAGCAAACTGTGTCAGCCCATTAGCAATAAGTTAAAGACAGGAAAAATGTTCCCCAAATGCAATAATAGACTGTTGATGTTTTTAATCAAAACGATTGTTTTAAGACCTGAAGCCATGGTGCTTATGAAGTGCCTGGACACATTTTCCTCAAGGCAACTTGATGTTTGTTTTTCTCTAAAAGGGAGCATTTGAGCACAAATACCTAAGAACAGCTATGTAAAACAGTGTTTCCTCTGGATGGTAGGCCCATTATGGGCGGAAACCATGTCTGCCAACTCTGTTGTTTTCTTGTACTCCCTTAAATGCTTAATATAGTGCTCCACACACCATAAGTGCTCAATAATTGCCACTGATTGATTAAGCTGCCCATAATCCTTGGTACCCAGGGTAATAATAATGTTGATATTTGTTTAGTGCTTACTATGTGCAGAGCACTGTTCTAAGCACTGGGGTAGTTACAGGGTAATCAGGTTGTCCCACATGAGGCTCACAGTCTTAATCCCCATTTTACAGATGAGATAACTGAGGCACAGAGAAGTTAAGTGACTTGCCCACAGTCACACAGCTGACCTCAATTGCTGCAGGCTACCCCGGGTAACTTAGAGAATATCCAAATGAGCCAGAATTATAACTGTCCTGGGTATACTGTAACCACTAGGCCACACAGTTTGGCACTGACACTTTGCTTCTCATACTCACTGTGACTCTTTGGTTTCTATTGCAGGTTAGCTCCCAAAGAACTCTGTAACTTGTTATAATAATAATTTTAATTGTCACGGTATTTGTTAAGCACCTACTATGTGTCAAGCACTGTTTTAAGCACTGGGATAGATGTAGGTTAATCAAGTTGGACACAGTCCCTCTCCCACATTATGCTCACACTCTTAATTTCCATTTTTAACAGATGAGGTAACTGAGACACAGAGAAGTGAAGTGACTTGCCCAAAGTCACACAGCAGAGTGACAGAGCTGGGATTAGCAGCATTGACTTTCTTACTCCCAGGCTCATACTCTATCCACTATACCATGTGGCTTCTATGGACGTTCTAGGATGCTAGAGCACTTTAGCCCACCCTTTCCCCTCTCTCCTTCTCCCCAGTGCTTATTATTTCTGAGATGTAAAGAAATGGTGTAGGGGAGGGTTCCTGATGATCCAATTTTCAATAGAAACCATAGGTTTAGTCTCTCCAATGCCAAATATTGTGAATCCCCTCATAGTTGGACAGGAGAGAACAAATGGACATCAGGGCTCCCTGACATGGAGTATCAGGGAAGTAAAAAAAACTCACGCATGTGGAATGGTTGGAATAAAGCTCTCATTTTAATTTTCTGATTCATTAATTCAATCGCATTTATTAAGTGCTTACTGTGTGCAGAGCACTGTACTAAGTTCTTGGGAAAGTACAATACAACAACAAAGAGTGACGATCCCTGCCCACAATGAGATCACAGGCTAGAGTTTCCCTTTTATTCTTAGCTGCCCATCTTATCAGTAGTCAGACTAACTGAAGTGCTACGTTATCTTATTAATGTTGGTATTTGTTAAGTGCTTACTATGTGCCGAGCACTGTTCTAAGCGCTGGGGTAAACACAAGGCAATCAGGTTTTCCCACGAGGGGCTCACAGTCTTAATCCCCATTTTACAGATGAGGTAACTGAGGCACCGAGAAGCTAAGTGACTTCAGCTGACAAATGGCCGAGCCGGGATTTGAACCCATGACCTCTGACTCCAAGGCCCATGCTCTTTCCACTGAGCCATGCTGCTTATTTGCCTAAAGAGTTCAAATCTGGCAAATATTGTTTGCATCCTTGATTATATCTTCCAGTTCATTACTCTAGTCTCTAAACTCAACCCTAGACTCTAAGCTTGTTGTGGGCAGAGAATGTGTCTACCAAGTCTATGTATTGTACTCTCCCAAGTGTGCAGTACAGTGCTCTGCACACGGTAAGCGCTCCAAAGTATCATTGATTGCTGTAGACCTAGGAATTTCATCCAGGTCTGCCTGATCTCTCCCATAAAGAGGTTAAGTCTGTATCCCCCTTAGATTACAAGCGGGCAGGGAATATGCCTGATGCTTCGGTTTTACTTTCCCAAGAATAGTCGAGTACTTGATATAAACCATCACTACTATTGCCGCTGTTTAAGGGGAGAGGACCCTGGGGTAATTCATCATCCTTTCTCATTCAGGCACCCTGGTTCAAAGTCCAGCCTCCTAGGGACTCATCTGAAATGGAGGGTCTCTGGGTTAAGGTTATCCCATTCACTTCCTGATATAGGGAAGCGCCCTTTCTTTACCATCTCTTGCTAAAGGCAGAATGTTACTCCTGGCCTTAAATATCCCCACAAGCTTCTCTATGTTTCAATTCAATATCTTACTTTCCTAACACATATAAAGTGTTTTCTAATATTTGACCTCTATTTTTTTTGTTCGGTGACTGTTGAACTGCAAGACGCATTGACAGATGAGAACCATTAGCCCCGTTTATACATTTGGGTTTGGGGAACAGAAAGAAATAACAGAGGCTTGCAGTTCTGCAGAACTCAAACCAGGCTTGGAGAATTTGGCCTCTCAGACCCAGCTTCTCTTTGTGAGAAGCTTGTAAAAAGTAGCATGTCTTAGTGGACAGAGTACGGGCCTGGGAGTCAGAAGGACCTGGGTTCTAATGCCGGTTCTTCTACTTGTCTGCTGTGGAGCTTTTGTAAAGCCGCTTAACTTCTCTGTGACTTAGTTAACTCATCTGTAAAATGGGGATTGAGTGTGAGCCCCATGTGGGACAGGGACCGTGCACAACCTGATGACCTTGTAACTACCCCAGTGCGCCATCATTATTATTATTGTTGTTGTTGTTATTATCATGGTGATGGTTATATCACCTTCTCCAAGTTCCCCCTAACATGGGCTGGTAGGCCAGATAATCCTGGCAAGTGAGTCGGCTCTGGTCCCCGTAAGTCTCAGTTGTACGGAAATTTATGTTGAAAAATATAAATGCCCTTGCTAGGCTCCTGAGAGTGAAATGGTCATGAATTTATACAGTTTTGTGATTCAGCTTGCGTCCACAGTAATAGGAAAATGAAAAGTGAATTTGCCAGGCAAAAATACCATGTTTTTGAAATAAAGATGAATGTTCAAAGGAATACAATATTCATCCACGGGAAGTGCAGAGGTCAGAATTGTGCTGAGCCTACAGTGCTCTTGTCTGAGTTGGAGTGAGCGGCAGGTGTTGGAAGACTGGGCTTTTGTTCCCAAGGCACAATACACGTTAGCGGGAGAACATCTCCACGGAGCGGGCTTGTAGCGGCTCCATTGTGCCCAGGTAGAGGAGCCTCTGGGTCATCTGGGCAAGAATCTGCACGTATCCCCAGGCCGAAGGTATTTGCGTGAGCCTTATGTGACAAGATACTTTCACTTGCTAAACCTTTGTGAGGGGCAGCCCCCTTCATCCACAAGATTGAACTGAAGCCTTATTTTTCTTTCAGCAACCCTGATAATTTCATATAAAATTTGAGAATTCTGATAAACTGTCAGAAGTAAAAAATGATAAAGTGATTTACACTCTATTTTGCTGGAAGGGAGAAACGCAAAGGCTGTCAGTCTGAGGCTTCAGAACAAATGAGTTACAGTTCACCAGGCAGCTCAATAAGGCTATCATTTCCCATCAGCTCCCAGCTCCGACAGCCCTGGATTTACTGGTCGGGGAATGGGAAGGGGGCAGATATTCGGTGCCAGGTGAGCTGGCAATATTATTCTATCGACCAGACATTTATAGACAGGAGGCTACCATGAATATTTGATAGGAGTTCCTTCCCAGAAATGCCCGGAAAGCTCACGAAGGCTTTCCTTCCTTTTGCTGAGAGAGGTCCTTCTGCCTAACAGCTTGGAGCCCTTTGAAAAAATGGCCTTGGGGAAACCACAAAACCCCTTTGGTTTTGTTGCTGTTGTGCTCCTGCTGTCGCTGCTTTACTAGATGGCATTCAATGGTCTGAGCATGCTGGTTATTTTCCTCTGAAGGTGAAACAAAAGAAGCCTCCATCGATTAAGATTCCCTATGCCATTCACGGGCGCAAGAGCACAGACTTGGGAGTCAGAGGTCGTGTGCTTTAATCCCAGCTCTGCCAGTGGGCAAGTCACTTAACTACTCTGTGCTTCAGTTACCTCATCTGTAAAACGGGGATTAAGACTGTGAGCCCCACATGGGATAACCTGATTACCTTGTATCTACCCCTGTGCTTAGAAAAGTGCTTGGCACGTAGTAAGCTCTTAATAAATACCATTATTATTATCCAGAAGAACATGCCAAGACTTGTTATGAACAGGGAACGTCTGCTAATTTTTTTTCGCGGGGGGGGAGAAGTATTTTTTAAGGTTTCATTATTTGCCAGGCACTGTACTAAGCGCTGGGGTAGATACAGGCTAATTAGTTTGGAAACAGTCCATGTCCCACCTGGGTCTCAAAGTCTTAATCCCCATTTGACAGAGGAGGTAACTGAGGCCCAGAGAAGTTAAGTGACTTGCCCAAGGTCACACCGCAGACAAGTGGTGGAACTGGGATTAGAACCCAAGTCCTTCTGACTCCGAGATCTGGCCTCTCTCAAGCGCTTAGTATAGTGCTCTGCCCATAGTGAGGGCTCAAAAAATACCACTGATAGGTTGATAGATGGGTAGGCCTGAGGCCACCTGAAATAGATTTCCACCATCCAGGCTTACAAATGTATTGAAATCAATCAATTAATGGTATTTTTCTGGTATTGATTAACTGATCACTATGTGCCAGGTACTGTTCTAAATACTGGGGTGGATGCAAGCAAATCGGGTTGCATACAGTCTCTGGTCCCACATGTGGCTCACAGTCTCAATCCCCGTTTTACAGATGAATTAACTGAGCTACAGAGAAGAGAAATGACTCGCCTGTCACACAGCAGCCAAGTGACAGAGCTGAGATTAGAAGCCGTGACGTCCTGACTCCCAGGCCCATGCTCTATCCACTACACTTATTGTGTATGGAGTGCTGTGCTAAGCACTTGGGGGAGTACAAATCAATAGAGTTGGTGACATTCCCTGCCCACAACAAGTTCATAGTCTAGAAGGTACTCATAGTGTATTTTCCAGGGGAGAGTTACCGAAGTCAAGTCCCACTTATCTCTCCCCGTGTTTCCTCATGAAAAGGCAAATTTTGCTTTGTGATTTCCACCCAGTCCTGCCACTCCCTTAGGGGCAACTTCCCTGAAAGACACTAGCTTTTAGATGGGAAGGACCGAAAGTGTTTGTCATGCACACCTGGCCCTGAGCCAAGGTATTTTTAGGCTAGAAGGAAAATCAGATTCTTTTTAACGCAACTGTTGAAACGCATGACCAACATCCTAATGGGAACTGATATTACAATGTTTACCTTGTGTTCAGAATCATCTCTAAGGTTGGATAGCCCCATAAATACTTGAGGACACATTCTCTAAAGAACTTTGATCCAGCCCCTTAATCGGCATCCGCATGACTGTGCTTTAATAATTTTTAGCACCTGGGACGGTGTTTTGTTCCCCGTCATTTCAGGTTGGAAATGTGCGCTCCAACCCTGTCCACTAAACTCCCTATTGCTCCATACTTACATTAATGAAAATGTATGTAAATAAATATCAGGGCATAGGGGACATATAGAAGACAGCATGTTTAGTGCTCTTTTATTGATGTCGTTAACATCCCCATAGATTGACTTTTAGGGATGCTGTATGCTAACTTCCTCTACACCAAAATTGATTTCCTGGAAAGGAAGCATCCACAATTAAATCACAAAATCTTGGACTGGTGAGTTCATATTTCTCTGCGCTGCATCAGGGCCCAGTGTGTGTAGGGTGCCTCAAGGTAGGAGTCGAAGTGAGTTTATATTTCTAGGACATGCCAAAATCAAGCATGTTTTTGAGAAAGGATCAAACGCATTAACTGTTTTCTTTTTTCAGTTTTATAAGTTGTCTTTGACCCTTGTTTTTCTTTTTTCCCGCCACTGGTGCTTTCTCTCCTTCCTCCACCCCAACCAAACTGCACTATTCTTGGAGAGATGCCCACACAGTGGATAGTGGATAGAGCACTTGCCAGGGAGTCAGAAGGACCTGGGTTCTAATCCCAGCTCTGCCACTTGTCTGCTATGTGACCTTTTGCCAAGCCACTTCACTTCTCTGTGCCTCAGTTACTTCATCTATATAAGATAAGACTGTGAGCTCCATGTAGCACAGGGACTGTCTCCAACCCAATTTGCTTGTATTCTCCAGAAATTAGGACAGTGCCTGGCACATAGTAAGTGCCTAACAGATACCACAAATTATCATTGTTTTGAGGAAAGCATTTTGCTAAAATGCATTATGTCAGGCCCTTAAGAAGGGATCATGAACACTTACTCTATTGAACTCTCCTCAGTTCTTCCTTAGTACGGTACTTTATACACAGTAAGCACTCCATAAATTGATTCTCTACTCCTCAAAAATCTCCAGCAGTTGCCCATCCACCGCTGCATCGAACAGAAACTCTTTATCATAGGCTTTAAATCACTCAATCACCTTTCCTCCTCTTACCTTACTTCCCTGATTTCCTATCCATCAATCAAATGTATTTATTGAGAGCTTTCGTTGTACAGAAGTCTGTACTAAGTGCCTGGGAGAGCATAACACAACAGAGTTGGTAGACCCAGCCCGCATGCTTCTCTCCTCACTCCAACCAACTCACTGAACCTAGATCCCATCTATCTCACGGCCAACCTCTTGCCCACATCCTTCCTCTGGGTTGGAACATTCTCCCTTTTCGATCTTACAGACGATCATGCTTCCCACCTTCCAAGTCTTATTAAAAGCATATCTCCTCCAAGAAGCCTTCCCTGACTAAACCCCCATTTCCTCTTCTCCCACTCCCTTCAACATCGCCCTTTTACTTGGATTTGTACCCTTTATTCACCCCTCCCTCAACTCCATGACACTTATGTCTATATCTGTAATTTATTTCTATTACTCCCTTCTACACTGTCCTTTTACTTGGATTTGTACCCTTTATTCACCCCCCCCACCCGCCTCAGCCCCATGGCATTTATGTCTATATCTGTAATTTATTTCTATTAATGTCAGCCTCCCCCTCTAGATTATAAACTCACTGTGGGCAGGGGACGTTTCTACCAACTCTGTTATATTGTACTCACCCAAGCATTTAGTAAAGTTCTCTGTGCATGGTAAGTGCTCAGCTTAGTGGAAAGAACACGGGCTTGGGAGTTAGAGGTCATGAGTTCGAATCCCCGCTCTGCCACTTATCAGCTGTATGACTTTGGGCAAGGCACTTAATTTCTCTTGGCCTCAGTTACCTCATCTGTAAAATGGGGATTAATTGTGAGCTTCACGTGGATAAACCTGATTACCTTCTATCTATCCCAGCGCTTAGAATAGTGTTTTGCACATAATAAGCACTTAACAAATACCATTCCTATTATTATTGACTGATCGATTCTACAGACCAGGAATGTGGGCTAGAAGTCATTCTTCTTCATTTCCATAAACCTATGCAGGACATTTCTGTGTTTGAGGATGGCCTTCAGTTTACAGCGGATTGCATGTTCTTCTAAGAATCCACTGGCTTTTTCTGCACTGCCTGGAAAAGTCTCCTTTCCACCCAGAAATGACAGTCAGGTACAAAAAACGAGATGTTAACAAACATCCTTGAACTATGGGAGCGCACCGTTTCTTCTTTAATCAGAATCGGTTGATCCCAGACCTGTCCACTCTCTGATGTTACCTCTCCTGCCGTTTATCAGCAATCTTGCTGCTGGCTCTCTGAAGCACTCCTCCCTCCTTTCACAGCCATAATTGACTGTTGAACGAATCAAAAGCCATAGAAACCAATGATTTCTCCGTTCGCTTTCAAAAACGCCTAATCTGACACCTGCTGCACTTCAGTTTTAGAAACACTAAGAAGTCAGGGGTGTGGACAGGTGGCCCCCTATGTTACAGGGTCTTTAATGAGCTCGACGTTTAATGGTGGAGATTTGAGTTCAGATGTGGGTGAGGTTGTGAGTGAAAGCAGAATTTTGACAGGAGTCGGAGCCTACTCACATCATAAAGGCACGCAGTGCAGTTGAGGCCCATTAAACTGTGTGGACCCAAGCCTTCAACGAGGATAGGCAAACAGGGTTGAAATGCAGAGAGGGAAGTTGCCTAGGGAAGTCTCTGAGCTGAGCTCTCAATTTCTCTCCCCCTATTCCCAACTCCTTCTCTTCCAACATCCAAGCCTTTAAATCCTGGACTTTCTCAGGGGTGAATCATTTGACTCTCAGTGTATCTTAGATGTATGGAAGGTTGTAAATTCTACCCTGGAATTAGCCACCCTAATAAAAAGATTCATTCATTCATTCATTCAAATGTATTTATTGAGAACATACTACGTGCAGAGTCTGGTCGTGGGTTCTAATCCCGTCTCCATCACTGTCAGATGTGTAACTCTGGGCTAGTCACTTAACTTCTTGGTGCCTAAGTTACCTCATCTGTAAAATGGGGATTCAGACTGTGAGCCTCACGTGGGACAACCTGATTACCCTGTATCTACCCCAGCACTTAGAACGGTGCTCAGCACATAGTAAGTTCTTAACAAATACAACATCATTTTTATTATTATTATTATTACTAAGCACTTGGGAGAGTACAATATAACAATAAACATTCCTTGCCCACAAAGAGCCTTCCCCAGACAGCAATGGAACATCATAGTAATCTGAAATTCAGTTGTTATTCTATAACAACTGCTCTTGCCTCCAGGTGAGGGGAGCTCTGGAGAATTGCATTCTTGGAAGTTCCCTTCCCCAATCCTGGGAACACCAAGCAGGCATAATGTGTACCAAATCCATTATGTTGTTCTCTCCCAAGCATTTAGTACAGTAAACACTCCAGTAAATATGATTGATTGATTGACCACGAAGACAAGGCTCTTTATTACACATTTCCCAGACCTAGCAGCAACAAGAAGTCCACCTCCCTAAAGGCTTTCTTTGGGCTGGAAACTAGGGAATCTTAGCTCCTGAGTGGCATTGAGGAAGGAAATTCCCTATTTTTTCCCCCAGATTTGCTAAAAATGAAAATGAGTAGCCATGTAGAATCAACATTAAACATGATCAAGGAGTTTTGCTAGGTGCTTGAGAACAGTGTCAGTCATATCAGGGAGTTCTGTGAGCCATGTGAGGAATTTTCACGTATTCATCTAAAATATGTTTCATTTTTTAAGATGTGTTCAAATTTATAAACTTCAATACTACTGCAGTGGTATTACAGTGAGGTGGGAGGAGAGTGATGTTGGTCCGCTGAACTGTGTAATTTTTGGAAATTCAACTCCACTTTGGAGCAAAATCAAGCTATGTGGTGCTGAGTTTTTATAAATAGAATGGCTTTGATTTTGTTTACTTGTACTTTGCTTCTGGAATTTACTGTAGAATATTTTCCAAAATCAAATCCTCCTGAAATATATCAATGAGTATTTAAATCTTTAAAATAGATTCATGCCTGTACAGGACATGGAAGGGGCTGATAATTTTTGCTACTTGGTAAACATTCCTCTTCTAGAATGTAAGCCCCCTGTGGGCTGGGATGGTGTCTGTAATACTGTTCTATTATACTCTCCCAAGGGCTTTGTACAGTGCTCTGCACACAGTAAGCACTTTATAAATATGATTGACTGACTGCTACATTTGCACTCTGATATTTGGAGTGAAACAACACTCTTCCTTTAATTCCCAATCCAGGCTTCCAAAACGTGCACCCTTATTCAATCACAGGAAAGGATCCTACAACCAAATGCTGAGGTTGGGAGTCACAGCTTCTTAGCTATGGCAACTATGGTGTCATGAAATTACTAAGGGAAGTTCTTTCAGATAATCTTATACTGTTTTTTTTTGTTTGTTTTTTGTTTTGTTAAGCACTTACTATGTGCAGAGCACTGTTCTAAGTGCTGGGGTAGATACAGGTTCACCAGTTTGTCCCAGATGAGGCTCACAGTCTTCATCCCCATTTTACAGATGAGGGAAATGAGGCCCAGAGAAGTGAAGTGACTTGCCCACAGTCACACAGCTGCCAAGTGGCAGATCCAGATTCGAACCCATGACCTCTGACTCCCAAGCCCGGGCTCTTTCCACTGAGCCACGCTGCTTCTCTAATCTTATATTATGGCTAGCTCATTATAATGAAAACTACAAAATCTAATTTTGTGATGACTAGGTAACTGATGACACATTCTACTGACAGTGCAGCGAAACTATGAAAAATGTTCATGTGAGTTCAGAACAACCCAGACACATGACAGTCTTTTTGGCTTGACCAAAAAAAAAAATTGCTACATTATCTGCTGTGCAGAGTGATCTACACAGTTGAAGCCTTTATTCGACATAGCCACTTATTTTGGAGATGGCAGAACTCCAGATCATAAAGAGGCATTTAATGACATCAAAATGAGTTGCATGAGAGGATGGTGTTTCTGAGGCAGTGATCATTTAAATTCCAATTGTTGATATTGTGGCGGATCAGCTTCCCAGGAAACGGGGAAGTACATCTATACACAATTAGCGCTATTGATTTTGCATGCCCTGTGGTTGGTCCAGCAGAAAGACCACTGGTCTAGGAATCAAAGGATTTGAGTTCTAGTTCCAGGTCTGTCTGTACCTGACTTAGAGTGGGTGAAGAATGCCTGCACATACATTTGGCAAGGTATGGCAGCCCTACCCATCTAATTTGCTTGTGGCCCTCTATGCCCTAGCACAGAAGCAGGAAGAGCATGGGCCTGGAAGTCAGAGAACCTGGGTCCTAACCTAGGCTCTGCCAATTACCTGTTGTTTGACCTTATACAAATCACTTAATGTCTCTATGCCTCTATTTCCTCATCTGTGAAATGGAGATTACCTACCTGTTTTCCCTCGTGCTTTGCCAGGCTCATGAGGGACAGGGACAGCATCCAATCTGCTCCTCCTCCTCTCCCCTTCGACCCTATTCCCTTCCTCTGCTCTACTCCCCTCTCTACCCGAGAGCACCTGTGTATATTTATACATATTTATGATTCTGTTTATTTTATTAATGATGTGCATATATTTATGATTCTATTTGTCTATTTTGATACTATTGATGCCTGTCTACTTGCTTTGTTTTGTTGTCTTTCCCCCCGTGCTAGACTGTGAGCCCGTTGTTGGGTAGGGATTGTCTCTATCAGTTGCCAAATTGTACTTTCCAAGCACTTAGTACAGTGCTTTGCACACAGTAAGTGCTCAATAAATACAACTGAATGAATGAATTAACCTGTATCTACCCCAGTGCCTCCAACAGTGCTTGGTGCATAGTAAATGTTTAACAGATATAATAATTAATCAATCAGCTGTACTGACTGCACTCTGACTGTGTGCAGTACACTTTACTAAGATCTTGGGAGAAAACAGTATAGCAAAATTGGTAGACACCGTTCCTTATCTATATTGAGCTTATAGTCTAGAAGGGGATACTAACATTAATATGAGTAAATGAATTACAGATATATGCATAAGTGCTGTGGGGCTGATGGAGAGGTGGATAAGGGGTGCAAATCTAAGTGAAAGGGCAACACAAAAAAGAGTAGGAGAAAAGGAAATGAAGAAAGGCCTCTTGGAGATGTGTTTTTAATAAGGCTTTGAAGGTAGGGACAGTGATTATGAGTGATTATCTTTTGGATATAAAGAGGAGGGCATTCCAGGCCTGAGGCAGGTTGTGGGCAAGAGGTTAGTAGTGAGATAAATGAGATTGAAGAACAGTGAGTAGGTTGGCATTAGAGGAGTAAAGTGGGTGGGCTGGGCATAGTAGGAAATGAGGGTGGTAAGGTAGGAGGGAGCAAGGCGATTGAGTGTTTTAAAGTCTACAGTGAGGATTTTCTCTTTGATGTGGAAGTGGATGGGCAACCACTGGAGTTTTTTGAGGAGTGGGTAAACATGGCCTGAACGTTTTTGTAGAAAAATGATCTGGGCAGCGGAGTGAAGCATAAACCGGAGTGGGGAGAGAGAAAAGGCAGAGAGGTCAGAAAAGAGGCTGATGCAGTAATCAAGACAGGAGAGGATAAGTGTCAGATTAAAGTGGTAGCATTTTGGATGTAGAAGAAAGGGTGGATTTTAGTGATGTCATGATGGTTGAACTGACAGGATTTGGTGACTGACTGAATATGTGGGTTGAATGAGAGAGATAAGTGGAGATAACAACAAGGTTAAGGGCTTGTGAGACATGGAGGTTGGTGGTGCTGTCTACAGTGAAGGTAAAGTCATGGGGCAGACAGGGTATGGGTGGGAAGATAAGGAGTTCTGTTTTGGACTTGCTAAGTTTGAGGTGCCAATGGGACATTCAAGTGGAGATGTCTTGAAGGCAGGAGGAAATGTGAGACTGCAAAGAGGGAGAGAGATGAGGGCTGGAGAGGTAGATTTGGGAATCATCTGCATAGGGATGGTAGTTGAAGCCATGGAAGCAAATGAATTCAACAAGGAAGTGGGTGTAGATGGAGAATAGAGGGAGACCCAGAAATGAGCCTTGAGGGAATCCCAGAGTTAGAGAATAGGAGGCAGAGGAGGAGCCCACCAAAAATACTGAGAAATAATAATAATATTGGTATTTGTTAAGCGCTTACTATGTGCCGAGCACTGTTCTAAGCGCTGGGGTAGATACAAGGTTATCGGGTTGCCCCACGTGGGGCTCACAGTCTTCATCCCCATTTTACAGATGAGGTAACTGAGGCACTGAGAAGTTAAGTGACTTACCCAAAGTCACAAAGCTGACAAGTGGCAGAGCCGGGATTAGAACCGATGACCTCTGACTCCTAAGCCCGGGTTCTTTCCACTGAGCCACGTTGCTTCTCAGCCAGAGAGTAAGGAGGAGAACCAGGAGAGGATGGTGTCAGTGAAGTCAAAGTTGGATAACGTTTACAGGAGAAGGGGTTGGTTGATAGTTTCTGAAGTAGCTGAGAGGTCGAACACAACGAGGATGGGAATAGAGGCCATTGGATTAGTCGAGATCATTGATGACCTCTGAGAGGGGAGTTTCTGTGGAGAGAAGGGGGCAGAAGCTAGATTAGAGGGCATCAAGGTGAGAACTGGAGGAGAGGAATTTTGAGACAGAGGGTGTAGAAAACTTGCTTAAGGAGTTTGAAGGTCGATGGGCTGATTAGTGGAGGGAGCTGTGGGGTCAAGGGAGGTTTTTTTAGGATAGGGGAGGGATGGGTATGTTTGAAAGCAGTGGAGAAGAAGCCATTGGAGAATAAACTGTTGAAGACAGTGATGAGGGGAGGAAGAAGGAAGAGTAATAATAATAATGTTGGTATTTGTTAAGCGCTTACTATGTGCAGAGAACTGTTCTAAGCACTGGGGTAGATACAGGGAAATCAGGAGGTCCCACGTGAGGCTCACAGTGAATCCCCATTTTACAGATGAGGTAATTGAGGCCCAGAGAAGTTAAGTGACATGCCCACAGTCACACAACTGACAAGTGGCAGAGCCGGGATTAGAACCCATGATCGCTGACTCCCAAGCCCAGGCTTTTTCCACTGAGCCATGCTGCTTCTCTAAGAATACAAGTGCTTTGGTAAGGTGCAAAGAGATGGGGTCAAAGGTGCAGGGGGAGGTGGCGGATTTTGAGAGGAGCTAGGATATCTCCTCTTAAGATATTGAGATACTGAGATACTTGTGATTATTATCATTATTATAATAATATAGTGGGAAACAGCATAGCACAGTGGATAGAGCACGGGCCTGAGAGTAAAAAGATCATGGATTCTAATCCCGGCTCCAACACTTCTCTGCTGTGTGGCCTTGGGCAAGTCACTTCACTTCTCTGTTCCTCAGTTACCTCATCTTTGAAATGGGAATTGAGACTATGAGCCCCATAAGGGACAGGATCTGTGTCCACCCCAATTTGTTTGTATCCACCCCGGAGTTTAGTACAGTCCCTGGTATGTAGTAAGCACTTATCAAATACCACAAAATAGTAATATTAATAAGGTAATCATATTAATATCGGTAATAGAATTATATTGATAATAATACTAATAATAATAGACTATAAGCTCTTTGTTGACAGGGATTGTGTCAAGCAACTCTATCGAATTGTATTTTTCCAGTTGCTTAGTACTGCGTCCTCTGCACACAATAGGTACTAAAATAGTTGATTGACTGGAAAAAGTCAGTCAGCAGTATTAATTGAGCACTTACTACTTGCAGGCACTGTACTAAGCGCTTGGGAGAATACAGTACAACGATCAACAGAGAAATTGCCCACAATGAGCTTATAGTCTAGAGAGGATGTGACTTGTGTTTGCACAAGTCACTAACATGATAATCAATTCCTCTCTTCATGTTCCTCACCATACCCTGATGTCTCAGGACTGAGATCTCACTCCTTTCCTGAAGAGAGACTTGGTCTTCGTCATCGTATGACAAATATTCATATCCTCAAATTGAATATGTCTAAAATAAATTGTGATTAATGGTTCAGTAACATAGGTAATTGGAAGGTTTGGAGAAACTATGTGGTTTCCCACCTGTAAATCCAATTTCATTGTGTTTGGAATAGGATGTCCAACACCACTCATTTTTCTCTCTGATCCCTAATGTCATCTGAATCCCACTAAATCCCTCTTGAATTTATTGATATTTTCTACCTACCAGTTCATGTGGGATTATAATAATAATGATGGTATTTGTTAAGCACTTTCTATGTGTCAAGCCCCATTCTAAGTGCTGGGTATTTACACGCTAATCAGGTTGGACACTGTCCCTCTCCCACATGGGGCTCACATTCTTAACCCCCATTTTACAGATGAGGTTACTGAAGCACAGAGAAATGAAGTGAGTTGCCCAAGGTCCCCAGCAGGTAAGTGGCAGAGCAGGGATTAGAACCCAGGTCCTACTGACTCCCAGGCCTATGCTTTCAAATGCTTATCACCCACTGCATGAAGAAGTAATCTGTTTGGAGCTTCCAGCTCCACTTTGCACCCCCTCATCCTGATGGTGTGAAATTTGGTGAACAACAATTCTGGGTTTTAACTTTCCAATAATAATAATTATTCTGGTATTTGTTTCCATACCTTTCATGATTTTATAAACTTCAGTCTTGTCTTCTCTCAGCCCTTGAATGACTTTTCAGTCTCTGAAGATGTATCTCCCTCCCCTGGATGATCTTAGTTGCCTTTCTCAGGACCTTCTCCAGCTCTAAACCATCTTATGATGTGGAGGCCCAAGCAACTCGGAATATATAAGAGGCCATGTATTTCTATAATGGCAAACCCATGCCTTCAGCAGTAATTATAGAATTTAGTTAAAAAATTCACAATACTAGCCAGGAAAGTTACACACCTAAGAGAGGGTGATTATTGTTTTTGAGTTCTGAACCTTTCTGTAACACCTGGGATGGTGAAATTTCTTTGAATCTTTGCTGGGACCTGCTGCTTAATGGGAATTGGGGCTAGTGCCCAGATGCCTAACCTAATTGTGGGTCCTGTGGGAAGAAAAGAGGAAATCTCCCAGTCTCAAAACACTGCATTGCTGACTCCAGGGGAACTCTGTGGAAGGGTAGTGCTGAATAATGTGGAAGGGATGAGTCTCAGGAATCCAAGTGGCTGTCCCTGGACCATAGGAAATACAATCCAGAAATGGGTCAGAGAAGCTTAATTGTCCAGAACTCCCTCAGATAGCCTGGACAATCCAGCTTGACTCTTGTTTCCCTGCCTCTAAAATGCTTTCAGGGAACTATGGGCCAGGAAACAGGTCTTCAGGCCGTGCCTCTGGGGCTCCAGCTAATGAAAGAGAAACGCTGGAAGCCCACTGCCTCCTCCTTGCGGACCATCTTTGTCTAGGCCAGGGGCTACCAGTCATAAACTGTGTGTATGTATGTAGATTTTGTGTGTGTGTGTGTGTTTACCTCCGTACTGCTAACAGGACTTTTACAGCAACACTCTCCTTCCAAGCTGGCAGAACTGCAGTTGAAAGTCAGGGTTGGTTTTCAGAGCTGGAGACTTAAGCATTAACACGGCTCAGTGGAAAAGAGACTGGGCTTGGGAGTCAGAGGTTATGGGTTCGAATCCTGGCTCTGCCACTTGTCAGCTGTGTGACTTTGGGCAAGTCACTTAACTTCTCTGCACCTCAGATACCTCATCTGTAAAATGGGGATTAAAACTGTGAGCCCCACGTGGTACAATCTGATCACCTTCTATCCCCCCAGCGCTTAGAACAGTGCTTTGCACATAGTAAGCGCTTAACAAATACCACCATTATTATTAACCCCACTTTCCCTCTGTTCCCCCTCTCAGGATCACACCCAGAGAGTTCCCAGTCCTCTACCTGTCTCAGCTATGGGAGGGAGAGTCAAGCAGAGGCCTGCCATTCCATTCCTAGCTTGGGCAGTGGCTAGCGAGTGGAAGGCAATCTACTATAAATCAAAACTCCCCTGTGCTGGGCAGCAGCGACATGGGAGAGTCAAGGGCAGAGACTCAGGTTTACTGTACAGAAGGAGGCAATGGTAAACCACCTCTGTATTTTTACCAAGAAAACTCTGTGGATACACCTACCAGAATGATTGTAGATGGAGATGAGGTGTTCTGGGACAGATCTGTCCAAGGAGTCGCTATGGTTCCGAGATGACTCAACGACATAAAGCAAGACCCTCTGTTCACCCAAACCTAAGAGGATCAGCCCTAATTTGGATTAGGATTAGCCCAAACCCTAATTTGGGTGGACCAGCCACACGTTTTAGAGTTCCATTGCATCACCTGTAAGGCCTAGGGAACCTCATTACCAGGGCAGTGTGGAAACAAGGAGGGAAAAGGAGAGGAGGAGAAGCTCCCTGACATCCTTCCCCTCTTCTTCCTCTTTTTTCTCTTCTTCCACTTCTTTTCTTGCAAGGATGGCAGCAACTACTGCTTCCACAGCTGACCTGGTCCAGCCCAGGCAGAGTGACGTATTTCTGCCCATTCCACCAACTCCCCTTGTCCAGGACATGATGGTGCTGTCTCCATTCCTTCTCCAAAATGATGTCACTAGTTGCAGTGTGGATGACACTGGCAGATGCTGGCTGTTCTAGGGGTCACAGTCTTCTCCATCTCCCTATTTCCTGTCTTCCTTCTGTCTGAAATGGAGGTTCTCATCTATTTCCATTTCTTTTTCCTCTGTTCTGCTCTTTCCTTCTCTCCCTCTCTTCCCATATGGCCTAATGGAAAGAGCAAGGGACTGGGAGCCAGAAGTCCTAGGTCTCACAACTTACCTACTGTGTGACCTTGGGTAACTCACCTACCTTCTCCTGCCTCAGTTTTCTCATTTATAAAATTGGGATTCTTCCTCCCACTTAGTCTGTGATTCCTTATGTGGGGCTGGATCGGGGTCCACCCTGATTATCTTGGATCTACTCTGGCACCTAGTACAGTAGTTGGCACATAATAAGTGCTTAACAAAAAACTACCCACTCTGCTTTCAACTCTAGTTCTCCCCTGGAGATCCCAGCCTTGGCCATCATGCATTAAGTATCCAGAATCTCCATTACTTCACCCAAACCCTCCAAAAAATACAGAAATGGGTTGGCGATTGAGGCCATTCATACTAGACAGAAGCTATTATCTGAGGATTGTCCATGTGAATGTGCTCCATTAAAACTCTATCTCAGGTCCAGTAGTGTTTGACAAAAATCTAGAGCGGAATTTATTTTTCCTCCAGTCCAAAGCTTATGAGAGAAAGTCCCTTCTAAGGGCTATTGAAGATTGCCATTTATAGAAAGACAAAACCGTTATAAAATTCCCTACTGTGCAACATATCAGAGTCAAGCATGCTCACGATTCAAGGACCCTGAATACCTGGCCACTTGCTGTTAGATTCAGATTTCCTGCCTCCTCTGATCAGTTTCATCTTTAATGTTATCCCAGGAGCACTGTGGTTTGAGCACCATTAATAATAGAGAAACTTTCCTGGACTGCAACATCCTAAATAAATATGCAGAATCTAATTTAATCTCTCCTTCCAAGGCTTGGTTTGTTCTTTGCCAGAATCCTTCGACCTATAGCAGAGGAATCTTGAAACCGTAAAGATGAAAATGGAGAGAATGGAGGCAGGGGAAAAGGGTTCCCTAGAAACATTTCTGACAGGACCTTTCGTTAATCAGCACTTATATGTGTCTTTTTGTATATATTTAAGTGTTTACTATGTGTCAGGTGCTGTACTAAGCACTGGGAAAGATACAAGCTAATTAGGTTGGACACACGTGGGACTCACGTTCTTATCCCTCATTTTACAGATGAGGTAACTGAGACACGGAGACATGAAGTGACTTGCCCAAGGTCACATAGACGTGTGGAAAAGCCGGGATTAGAACCTGGGTCCTTATGACTCCCAGACCTGTGCTCTATCCACTAAGCCATGCTGCTTCTCAGTCTCTTCTTCATACTTGTCATATATTATGACTGGAAGCCCATTCAGCTAGTTATGGACTTGAGGTGTCCTGAGCATTTGCCTGAATATTTCTGGTTACCATTCACTGCCTCTCTAATATACACCTTTTTGCTCCCAAGATGTTGGATATTATCCTCCCTGCTCTCTCAGCAGGGTGTTAAAGATGTGAAAAATCATAACCCTGTCACACCCTTTCTAAATGAAAACCTGTCAGTTGTATTGGCAGAGGCGACATTTGACGGATGACTGTCATATTGTGTGGAATTTCAACAGAGCAATCTGGGGGAGTTTTAAACTGTGTGCCAAGCAACACCATAGACGTTTCTAATCCCTGGGGAACTGTGTTGAATTCTATTGCTTTCTTCCCTTGATTCCCAGCTTGAAGCCTATTTAAAGGACTTAAAGACTATGATTGCCTTTTGGCATTTACACACTCCAATTTAGGATGGGCTGTTTCTATCTTGTAGAAGAGAGTCTTGTTATTTTCATGTGTGTTGCATGGTCAGGGCACTAGATGAGATAGTAATAGTAGGAGTAAAGTAGTGGGAAATTTTAATAATTGGTCTACATAGCACCTAGACTAATTGTAATATCCAAATTTTCCTAAAATGTGGAAGACTAAGCCCGGTATCGGTAGGGATTGTCTCTCTTTATTGATGAAATGTACTTTACAAGCACTTAGTAGAGTGCTCTGAGCATAGTAAGGGCTCAATAAATATGAATGAATTAATTAATTAATTTAGATTTACCAAAGAAGTCACGTCCAATTTCCATAACAGTTCTACTAAAACCGGCTCTGTACCATCCTAAATATTGAATGACCAAGTCAATAAGGTACTGGAATACTGTCAGACCACCATCACTGAAGCAATGCTCATCTTCTTTCACCTTTGCTGAGAGGCACGGATGAAGAAGGAGCAAAGGCAGGATACCCGAACAACTGTTCTATAGCCAAGTAAGGAAACACTGACGGTGGGACAAAAAAAGACACAGTAGAGCAAAACCACACATGTTGTCATCTAGCTAGTGACAATTGGAGAGTTGAAATAGAAGACAGGGTAGTCTCACATGCAGCAATCAGAAGAGCCATTACTGTTTAAGAACAGAGGTTTCTGGAAAATTGAAAAACAATTGAGGTGAGATGAAAATAATGTGGAGTACTGCATGTAGCAATTCTATCACTGCAGCAGGGGATGATCATCACCTGCAACACTGTGGAAGCAGTGGACCTGGACCATTTCTTTTATTCAGATGAGCTCTCCCAAGTACTTGGGATAGTGCTCTTCACACAGCAGGCACTAATTAAATACCCTTGAGTGATTGATCCCCATGGTCACTCATGGTTAAACTCTCAGTGTCAGGTGAGACACTAAAAGAATAATCAAATTATTTTCCATTCTTTCCTACTAACTTGGGGACCTCGGTCACATCAAACATATACTCTGTTTCCATACAGTCAAGTTGACTTGGAGAGGAATGAATCTTATCCCTTGAAAATTGCGAGGTGCTGATCTATAGAGCAGGAAGTGTTCATCCTGGTCTTTCATCAACAAGTTTATCACGTGCCTTTTGAAAAGATTTAAACCTGCCTCCATAATTTCTAGGGGTGGCCATGAAAATCTCTGGAGAAGGGGAAACATGCAATGCAAAACAGAGTTGCTAAAGGCAGTCCTCCTTGGAGTACATTAAAAGCCCCCTAATGTCTTCTGATTAATGGCACCCTCGGACCAAGTCTGATTTTTATCCAGTTTGTATTTCCTCAGGTAATATTTTCCCCCAAATATTCTTTTCAAAGAAATGTTTATTCAGTAGCATTTATTGAGCACCTAGAGAGCATTTTGCCTAGTGCTTGAGTCTATTAAGACTCGGGCTCAAAAACACAGCCCGGCCTTGTACGGGTTAAACCCATTATTAGCCCAGAAAGGAAGTATCTTTACATGGACAGAAGTATCGGTCTCATATCAGTCTTTTCAGCCACGTTCACAGTTGTGAATAGGATCTCACCATCAGCAGTCACATCTTCAAAAATAGACAGTGAGATATTAAATAGAAGTCGGTGTCACAGTCCCTACCCTTGATTTTACAATCTGACAGAAATGGTTGGGTGAAAACTCAAATGGATAGTTTGGAACTGCTTGATGAATTAGACTGTCTAACCCAGCAAGGGCAGTCTCGATGGATAACCAAGCTCAGTTTGGGTGAGGTTCTGTAGGGAAATTCAGGGTATTCAAAGCAGATGCTGGTATATGAGGCAGAAAAGGAAAAGGCTTGAGGTGTTGTCACCCCACACTACAAATGGCAGAAGTGACAGTGATGTACATCATTTTCCTACATGATTTTCCTACAGTGAAAAAGAACACTGGTAATTGCCATAAGTTGATATTCCTTAAAATTGGACAAAGGTGATGAGACAGAGAAAGTATCTACCAACTCTGCTGTATTATACTCTCCCAAGGGCTTAGTACAGCTCTGCACAGAGTGTTCTTCAAATGCCATCATTTCCAACCCGTAGCGACTCCATGGACTCACCCTCTTCAGGATGAACCATCTTCTGTCTAAAAGCCACTCTTGTATGTGTATCCATAGAATTTTCTTGGTAAAGATATGAAAGTGGTTTACAATTGCTTTCTTCCACGCAGTAAAAACTTGAGTCTCTGCCATTGTCTTCTATCAACTTTTTGAACACTTGATCATTTTCCTTTGACTCCTTTCCATTCCGCTGCTGTCCAGCACAGGTGAATCAAATTTTTCTGATGCTTCACCTTAGACCTTTCCTTTATGGGTGGCCCTATATGGCATAGCTCTAAGATTCAATGGCATATGCAAACTCTCCTGCCATGATAAAGCATCGATTCATAGGAACTAGACCTAGAGCTCAAAAAATACTGTTGTTGTGGATGATGATGATGATGTCCCAAGTGCTTTGAACAATGCTCTACACATAGTAAGTACTCAATAAATGCCATTGATTTGTTGGTTGATGGTCATCTGGATGGATTGCAGATGGAAATTAATACAGCTTGAGGGTATGAATGAGCCAATTAGTCCACCTCTTGCTTTCATGGGCAACCACATTTATTTTCCATTTCACAATCTAACTGAAAGACATGAAGCCTTCTGTGCTCTCCCAAGCACTTAGTACCATGCTCTGCACACAGAAAGCACTTAATAAATGCCACTGATTGATTCTGAATCTTAACTGCATTTTTTAGATGTATTTGTTAAGAAGCACTTATTTTGGGCCAGGCACTGCTAAGCACAGAGATAGATACAAGATAATCAAGTTGGACAAAGTCCCTGTTCCATATGGGGCTCATGGTCTTAATCCCCATTTTACAGATAAGGTAACTGAGAAACAGAGAAGTTAAGTGACTTGCCCAAGATCACACAGCAGGCAAGTGGCAGAGCTAAGATTAGAATCCAGAACTAAGGTCCTATGAACCCAGGGTCCTTACTCTTTCCACTAGGCCACACCATTTGCAAATATCATTATGAGGTAAAGGCAGGGAACCTACTTGATTCTTTAAAATCAGGACAATTTAGAAACACAACTGAGGCTGGTCAAAAACTTTCCAGGACCAAACATTATTAAAGGAGCCAGGTGAGAGAAGATAGCATGACCTCTTGTGGATAAAGCATTGAGACTGGGAATCAGCAGACCAGGGTTTTAATCCCAACTTACCACTAGCCCACTGCATTACCTTGGACCCATCACTTAACCCCTGTAGATCTCAGTTTCTTCATCTGTAAAATGATGATGAGTTATTTGCCACTCTCTGCGTCTTAGATTTTGAGCCCTGTATGGCCAGCAACTGTCTGTTTCTGCTCTGATTATTCTGTATCTACTCCTGCTTAGGGCAGTGTTTCACACATATTAACTGTAGTATTTGTTAATAATAATAATGTTGGTATTTGTTAAGCGCTTACTATGTGCCGAGCACTGTTCTAAGCGCTGGGGTAGACACAGGGGAATCAGGTTGTCCCACTTGGGGCTCACAATCTTAATCCCCATTTTACAGATGAGGTAACTGAGGCACCGAGAAGTTAAGTGACTTGCCCAAAGTCACACAGCTGACAAGTGGCCGAGGCAGGATTCGAACCCATGACCTCTGACTCCAAAGCCCGTGCTCTTTCCACTGAGCCACGCTGCTTCTCTAAGTGCTTACTATATGCCAAGCACTGTTCTGAGCACTGGGGTAGATACAAGTCAGTTGGGTTAGTCACAGTCCCTGTCCCACACTTGGGTATCACAGTCTTGATCCCCATTTTACAGACGAGGGAACTGAGGCCCTGAGAAGTGAAGTGCCTTGCCCAAGATCACACAGAAGACAAGTGGTGGAACCAGAATTAGAACCCAGGTTCTTCTGACTCCCAGGCCCGGGGTCTAGCCACTGGACCATGCTGCTTCTCTAATTACCTAGTTAATAAATAGACCATAAATATCTATTATTATGGTTTTCTGTTAACAGTAGTTGGTGCTTCAATAAAGACCATAATTATGAATTCAAATAGCAAGTCAAGATCACAGGGAATGAAGTTCTGGAACAGTCAGCCTCTAGCACTGAACCTATGGTACACTGCATTCATTCATTCATTCCATCGTATTTATTGAGCTCTTACTGTGGGCAGAACACTGTACTTAGCACTTGGGAGAGTACAATACAATGATAAACAGTCACATTCCCTGCCTACAGTGAGCTTACAGTCTAGAGGGGAACATGTAAGAAGAATGAGTGACAAAAGAATATTCAAAAGGCTGCAGAATGGAGAACTGAGATTAGGAAACTGAAAGCAAGGAGGACAGAGGAAACATTTTAAGGACACGGTAAAAACAAAGCCTCAGATAACGCTGCAATCCAGCTGAAATCTGGGAGTTAGTTCCTGAGGATAGATCTGTCTGGAGCACTGCCATTGAAAATGGAGTGTCTATGAGCGAAAACAAAAGTTTCCTATAGAAAGAGAGACAAGGAGACGAAAGAGAAAACATCGCCAGACACTACAAATATTAAGCACAATAATGCACCAAGGGGCAACTTTATTGTGTGCTCAATGTGGTTAGGACTGTGGATTCCACATTGGCCTTTTCAACCACGCATGTATTTAATTAGTTGTGGTATTTGTTTAGCACTTACTAGGTGCCAGGCACTGTACTAAGTGCTGAGGTGCATACAAGCAAATTGGGTTGGACACAGTCCCTGTCCCACATGGGCCTCACAATTTCAATCCCCATTTTACAGATGAGGTAACTGAAGCCCAGAGATGTGAAGTGAGTGGCTTGCCCAGAGTTGCACGGCAGACAAGTGGCAGAGTCAGGATTAGAACCCATGACCTTCCAAATCCCAGACTCCTGCTCTACCCACTTTGCCATGCATTTTTTTGCTGAGACTCCCGACCACTGTAATCATGATCTGTTCACATTGCCTCCTGGTCATCATTTCATTAAATATAGGCTGAAGCTCTTTCTCTAGACTGTAAGCTCTATATGGGCAGGGAACATGTCTACCAACCCTGTTGTATTTTTCTCTCCCAAGCACTTAGTACAGTATTCTGCACACAGTAAGCTCTCATTAAGCACCATTGATTAAGTGGAACCATCTTTTCAGCCAATTGGCAAGCCCTTGTTTGTACATTTTTTGCATTATCTCATCCCCAAATTATCCCAATCAGACCTGTAGGGTCCAATGCATAAATTGGCTTCTGCCATCCACCAGATCACCCAAGTGAATTTTGAGCCTGGAGTTATATTTCTCTCAACCCAAGGACCTCTACATTCTCCAAAAGCGCTTTAGTTCATAGCAGAAAGGACTTGCCCTTTTGTATCTAAGATCTGAAGTATTGTCACGCTGAAGAGGCCAACAGGCACATCCTCGAGATAAGACCTCAAAACGCCCATTCGTGAGCAGTTGAAATAAAAACATGAATGTTTATCCAGATCTGCTAATCTCCGAGAAAGGAGGTGATTAACAAGATGTTCTTATTAATAATGCAGTCTACATTTATCTTTTTTTT
This sequence comes from Ornithorhynchus anatinus, assembly GCF_004115215.2. NCBI lineage: Eukaryota > Metazoa > Chordata > Mammalia > Monotremata > Ornithorhynchidae > Ornithorhynchus > Ornithorhynchus anatinus. The sequence goes on along the minus strand of NC_041729.1, from coordinate 100,069,152 downwards.
TTCCCACTGTCAAGTGCTCAAGGGAGGCTATGCAATAACATCAAATATCTTTTTTCAGCAATGGCAAACACAAGAAAAAACAATTGTATTCTGATTCTGTGATGGTTCTCAGAATGATTCGTCTCAAAATGGTATCAGGCAAACTTCGAATCTGAGCTTTTGGTGTAACTGAAAAGGGTTTTTACAGAAGACAGTCATTTTTAATCAGATTCACGACATCCTTTGCCTGTGACCTTTTCTATTGGCATTCCACCACCCACCTCCCTCACAGAGCAAGGGAACTTTAGCCATGTAGGCTTCCGATTGCTTAAGGCTTGTAAATCTGCCACCCAGGAGGACTATATAAGAGTCAGTAATGATGCATAAAAAATGGACTCAACCCAGCTGTGCAGCTGTACAAAAGATAACTAAAATATGCATCAGTGAAACCAGAAATGGAAAAATCAGTTAAAATAATGGCACCTTTCAGTCCAGCCTCACCCTCTCTGTAAAGCAATTTCACCGCGATTGTCCAAGGCCCCTCAACGTGAAACCACTTATCTATATTCACGGAGAGAAGAAGCAACAGTACATAAGAAGAACCCTAGTGGTTTCATACTTTTGTCCTTTTATTACAGGGCCTTTGATTTTGTGCTTTGCAACACTTTCTGTTAATACAGACCCACTCTGCTTAAAAGGAGGCTTTCACGGATGACAGTCTCAAAATGCACCCTTACATAACAATGAGTTGTGAGCAGTTGGTCTTTTTCATCTTCCCTACAAAACTCACCTGTACTGGGCAGCAGCGGCATGGGAGAGACTTGAGGGCCGACACTCGTTTACTGCGCGGAAGGAGGCAGTGGTAAATTACTTCCGTATTTTTACCAAGAAAACCGTACGGTTCCACTGCCAGAACGATTGCAGATGGAAGTGGGGCATCTGGGAGAGATGCATCCATGGCATCACTATGGGTCGGACACAACTCGACAACACAAGACAACAAACAAATAAAACTAAACTCTTTTGGTCTTTCAAAATGGAATCTCCCATTGTTTCCAGTAACTTGGCTTGAATGATCTTTATCTGGGTTAGAATTCTGCTTTAGCAAATGTATTCTGTTAACATCTGCTGGTACTTCATCTTTCCAAAGTGCTTCCATGTCAATATTCTCTTATGAGGTAGAGAAAGGGGATTATTATTCTCATTTTACAGATGAGAAAACTGAGGCCCAGAGAGGTTGTGGCTTGCTGCACTCAATAAATACGATTGACTAAATAAATGAATGAATGGAGTCACCCAGTAGGTATTGGGTCAGCTGAGACTAAAAGGCACATTTACTGATTCTGAGTCATGCTTCACCATGCTCTGTTCACTAGCCCATGCAACCTAAATTCACTGTGTTCCTAACTTCACTATGCTCCAAAATCAAGCAAAATTAGGAATGTAATTCATGATGTGTCTATCTGGATCTGTGTTCTGCCTCTGTCAGTGGCACCAAATGTTGATGGGACTCTTCTGGATGCACACTCTCATGTCTGGGGAAGGACCACCCAAGATCCCCCATCTCTCCCCTCACCATCACTGATTTTTCCTCCAGTGACCTTAGCAGGGACCACTCATCCATGGATCTATCCGAACTCTTCTGGAGCAAGCTGATATTTTTAGACTGCAAAACTTCCTGCCAGGAATACGATTCATTTGTGAATCTTAGAGCCTCATCATCATCTAGCCCTGAGCATGGAACAGAGGAGAATTAGAAGGTCTGCCTGACAAGTACTGGCAAATCAACCAAAAGCCTCCAAGTGCACAATTTTGGACCCACTTAGCATTCAGTGTCTCTTTAGCCATTTTGTGCCAGTAGGCTTGCGTGAGGATAAACACTGACGGTATAATGGAAGGACAGGCCTTGTTAACCATATTAATGTTAATAACTTCATATGCTGTCACGAAATTAATTGTGTATGCAAATTGGAAAGCAGGAATAATGGCAGAGTATATAAAGCACTAGCCTCTCACATTTAGGGTCACTCTAAATCTAACCTGAGGTTTGAACAACAATTAGTTTAGTGGTTTGGGGTTATTACCTGCTAGGCAGAAGTTCCCCATTAGAATGAATAAAAAGCACATAATTTATCACAATTAGGCTTAATTGGCCATTTCACTCTCTGTTCCGCAGAAGACAAGATCTGAGACAGCAGAGTCAGTGATTCTCATCTCAGCAACTAAAAGGAGATTTTCTTTCCGATCATTTCCTGCCAAGTTTCATGATGGATGTTTCTACTCGATCTTGTTTTAAAATACTCGAGCCATAGGCAAAGGACCATAATATCTAACAGTGCCAAGATTCTCCTCTCAAAGAATTGCTCTCAAGCCTTTTAGCCTCTCCCATGGCAGAAAATTATGTGCTCTCTCTCTCTCACACACACTCTTTCTTTCTCTCCCCCCCCCCACACGCACGCTCTCTCTCTCTCTCTCTCTCTCTCTCTCTCTCCTTCTTTCTCATAAATAGATAATTTTAAGTAAAGTAGCAATCAGGAGATTCCAATCAGAGAAGGAACTTATCTTGGGAATAAGTGACTGTCAGGTGAGCAACAGTAAGCTAAGAATATTGTATAATACCCTGAATCTAATCAGAACAAATCCTCATGCAATTAGGAAATAGTATAACTTCAGAGACTGTAAGGCAGGCTTTCCACCATCTGCCTGGGTCCTTTGAAAGGCCAATTGTTTGGAACTTTTAGGGCTGGAGCTAGTCTCTCAGTAGTTAGAGGTGCCAGCGGTGAAACTAAAGTCTTGGATTTCCTAAAAAATCACAGTCTAAGGTATACAGAACTCTCCAAAACACTAAAATAGAAATAGCATATATGCAGTTCTGAGGACTGGATGTAAACCAGTCAAACGATTTTGACGATCATGCATTCCCCGAAATTCAAACAGCACAGAGGAGTTTCCTCTTCCAGCTACTTCTACCATTGCTCACACCCAGTAAAAATACCTCCACCTCCCCACAGTTTCCATACCCACTCATTATCCTAGTCATCCCTCTGGGTTTCTTCAGTGATATACAATGGAATTGAAGTAGCTCCTCTCTCACATTGCAGCAATATCAGAATGAATTTGGGAAGTTGGTAATTGGAAAAGAGAGGAGTATTTCTTGTTACCTTGAGACTTTAAGTTCTGGCCTTGGAGTTCTTTACAGCCGATAGGACAACTGTGATGGAAATTCCTTACTTTCTGCCCCTCCTTTTTCTTCTCCTTCCCCTTCCTCCTCCTCTTCATTCTCTTCTCTTCTTTCTCCTTTCCTTCCCTTTTCTTTTCTTTTTATTCCTCTTTCTTACTCCCACTCTTAATTCTCCATTCTCCCTCTATTTTCTCCTTATCCCCCACCTTCTCCTCTCCACTACCTTGTTCTCTTCCTACATGACCTCCTCTTCCTTTCCCATCTCATTCTCCCCTTTCTCTTTCTTTTCCTCCTCATGCTCCTGTTCTTCCTCCTCCTCCTTTTCCTTTCTCTCTTCTGTCTCTTCCTTTTCACCTATTTCTTGTCAATTCCCCTAGGGACAAAAATGGTTTGCAAACTGGAGAAGGTTAAGCAAAGATGAATTTGCTAACATTTCTTAAGTTTGCTAGCTTTTCCATGAACAGGACGATAAACCACACACTAAAAAGCAGAATGCCTAGTGAAAAGAGAATGAGTCTGGGACTAAGGGGACCTGGGTTCTAATGCTGCATCTACCACGTGTCTTTTGCATGACCTTGGGCAAGTCACTCAACTTTTCTGTGCCTCAGTTCCCATATGTGTGAAACAAGGATTCATTCATTCATTCAATAGTATTTATTGAGCGCTTACTATGTGCAGAGCACTGTACTGAGCGCTTGGGATGAACAAGTCGGCAACAGATAGAGACAGTCCCTGCCGTTTGACGAGTTTACAGTCTAATCGGGGGAGACGGACAGACGAGAACGATGGCAATAAATAGAGTCAAGGGGAAGAACATCTCGTAAAAACAATGGCAACTAAATAGAATCGAGGCGATGTACAATTCATTAACAAAATAAATAGGGTAACGAAAATATATACAGTTGAGCGGACGAGTACAGTGCTGTGGGGATGGGAAGGGAGAGGTGGAGGAGCAGAGGGAAAAGGGGAAAATGAGGCTTTAGCTGCGGAGAGGTAAAGGGGGGATGGCAGAGGGAGTAGAGGGGGAAGAGGAGCTCAGTCTGGGAAGGCCTCTTGGAGTAGGTGATTTTTAAGTAGGGTTTTGAAGAGGGAAAGAGAATCAGTTTGGCGGAGGTGAGGAGGGAGGGCGTTCCGGGACCGCGGGAGGACGTGACCCGGGGGTCGACGGCGGGATGGGCGAGACCGAGGGACGGCGAGGAGGTGGGCGGCAGAGGAGCGGAGCATGCGGGGTGGGCGGTAGAAAGAGAGAAGGGAGGAGAGGTAGGAAGGGGCAAGGTGACGGAGAGCCTCGAAGCCTAGAGTGAGGAGCTTTTGTTTGGAGCGGAGGTTGATAGGCAACCACTGGAGTTGTTTAAGAAGGGGAGTGACATGCCCAGATCGTTTCCTACTCCCTCTTTCTTAGATTGTGGGGTCTATAAGGGACAGGGACTGTGACCAGCATGATTATCTTGGATCTCCCCAAGAGCTTTGTACAGGATTTGGCACATAGTAAGCACTTAAAAAGCACCAACATCGTTATTATTGTATTATGGCTGGAAAATTATGTTTTTCTTTTTTTTTTCCTTTAAGTCTACTTTGGGGCAGGTTTGTTTGTTAAGTGTGGGGTGGCGGGGAACTCGAAAAGGCATTCCAAAGATTGTATTCCTCTCTCTATTTTCTTTTTAATATACATTCATTTTCCCTCTAGACTTTGAAGGATCAGTTTTCAGGTACTGGGGTGATATAGCTGATACTATGGGGCTTATAGGCAAGATGCAGAGAAAATCTATAGCAGGGGAAATAGTCTACTAGTGTAGCACCTTAGATCAGGAGTGGATTTCACTATGCTGTTGATGAGGTACTTAAAACCATGATTATGAAACCAACTCCATTTAATTTAGGACAAAGATGATAAAAATGTTGTTTATAAGAGCTGAGTTGAATATCACCACACAGATTAACTAACTAAATGGATTGATTTCCTGCTCCAGCTTAAAAGCTGAAATTCCAATTAGCTTGGCCAAATTGAACTGGGCCAGAGCTACTGGAAAAAAAAATTGAGAAAATTCTCTCAATGGTCATAAACGCTGTGAATTTTTCAGTGTCATTAAAATCCAAAGCAGTAAATGTTTTAGTCAGATGGTTTAAAATGTGCCTGGAAAATTGTCATGGGTTTTCCCTGGCTAATTACTCTTCATTAAACTATAACCAATTAGCACAAAGGGAAGGTTTTAGAGTGAGAGGGAAAATAATTTATGTGGGTCAAAAATTGAGGGAGACTTTTATGGTCAACAGCTTTTCCCTTGACTAGAAGGTCACACCTTCTCCAAGAGGTCTTTCCCAATTAAACCTTCTTTTCTCCAGCTCACTCTCCTTCTGCATCATCTATGCACTTTGATCTGTGACATTTGGACACTTGGTGTTCACCCCACCACCAACCACACAACATTTTTGTACATATGTTTAAATTATATATTATAAATTATTTACTCACATTAAAATCTGTCTCCCCATCAAGACTGTAAGCTCGTTATGTGCAGCAAACGTGTCTGCTAAATCTGTTGTACTCTCCCAAGCACTTAGTACAGTGCTCTGTACCTAGTAAGTGCCCATTAAATATTATTGATTGAGAGAATCATTTTCTCTCCTCAGATTCATGCTTGTGGTGAAACCTTTCATAAATCACTACCATCACAAGTCAGAGTTTGTTCTATCTTCTATCTGCAATTTATTTTAATGTCTGACTCTCCCATTAGATTGCAAAGCTCCTTTGAAGGCAGGGATTGTGCCTACCAACTCTACTGTTGTATTGTACTCTCCTAAGTGCTTAATACAGTGCTCTATATACAGTAACCACTCAGTAAATACCACTGACTGACTGACTGATTGATTGCTGAGGAATGATTCCTCCAAAGTTATGACAAGAAGGAGACGTGGACAAACTTTTCACTTTCCTTTTCGGTCATCTGCCCATAAATGTAGAAGTAAGATTCAGTTTCGAGAAGTTATAATCAGACATAGCCATTCTATCAACTTGTGGGTGAGTTGGAAATAAATGTAAGCAACCTCAAACTCAGCCTCCTCATATGTCAGAGAAGCAGCATGGCTCAGTGGAAAGAACAGGGGCTTAGGAGTTAGAGTTCATGGGTTCTAATCCCAGCTCTGCCAATTGTCAGCTGTGTGACTTTGGGCAAGTCACTTAACTTCTCTGTGCCTCAGTTACCTCATCTGTAAAATGGGGATTAACTGTGAGCCTCACATGGGACAACCTGATTACCCTGTATCTTCCCCAGCACGTAGAACAGTGCTCTGTACATAGTAAGTGCTTAACAAATACCAACATCATCATCATATGTATGTTTGTATGTGTTATTTATTTTCAGAAGCAAAGACATGCAATAGTTATATCTCAGATCAGTCTGATAAAAATAAAGAATATTCTAATTGGTATACTAAGGAACTTCATTGTTGTCACCAAATGATTCACCACTAAAAGTGAGTCTGACATGCCTTTGATGAATGCTTGGAGAAGCAGCGTGGCTTAGTGGAAAGAGCCTGGGCTTGGGAGTCAGAGGTCATGGCTTCTAATCCCGACTCTGCCACTTATCTGCTGTGTGACCTTGGGTAAGTGACAACCTCTCTGTGCTTTAATTACCTCATCTGCAAAAATGGGGATTAAAAAATGTGAGCCCCACGTGGGACAATCTGATTATCCTGAATCTACCCCAGTGCTTAGAACAGTGCTCTGCACATAGTAAGCACTTAATAAATACCATAATTATTATTATTGTTATCACAAGATGATCAGTACAGCTCTTCAATTTAAGGTTCAAAAAGTGGCCGAAAGAAAAAAAAGACGGAACATTTGAGAGAAAAGCAACTTCTCTCTAGAGCGAAGTTATTTAGCTGACTCAGTTCTAATAGTCCAGGGATATTATTTGGTTTGCGATCATTTTCCCTGATTAACTGAGAGGGAAAAGGGAGTCAGTTTTAAGAAATGATGGAAATAACTATAAACAGTGAGTGACTCTTTAGAAGGAACTCTGATAGTAAAAGCCCTGAAGGGTTAATTTAATATTCTTTGATGATTAAATGTCCTGACTCACCCCTTAATGACATCTAAATCAGATCTTGCTCTTGGGGGTATTTATGTCTTTCATCAATCAGAAACATCATCAATAAGATGTTAGGATGGTCAAGGGCTGGAACATAACTCTGCCCCTTGAGAGAACTGTCTTAGTGAGATTAAAGGACTTTTGAGCAACCATCAGTGGAGACCTGGTGGAGTTTGCATGAAGGATTTCCTGAGGAGATCCCCAGTTTTATCTCCCACTCCAAGGTCAGAGTATCCATTATTCAGGAACATTCGGAGGAGATCTAGTTCCCGATATGTATCATTTGGAATGTGATTTCTGAACGTGCTGCATCTGGGGTTTATGGTGATGTTACTAAAGGCTGGGGCTAAGAGCAGGTTGGAGACTGGATTCAGGAGCCAGCTGCTTTTGGCCATTCTACTGGAAGTGTCAGTCTACCCAGAAAACCTCTCCATCCTCAAAACTTCCAGAGGTTACCCACCTCCTTCTGCAACAAGCAAAACTCCTTACCACTGACATAAAGTTGCTCCACTAACTTGTGCATTGGCTGTCTTGACAAGATATTTGCTACCTATTTTTTTTTCTTTGTTTTAATGTCATTTATGTGTCAAACACTGTTCTAAGCAAAGCAGTAGATACAACTGAATTAGGTTGGACACAGTTCTTGTCCTGCATAGGGATCACAGTCTAAGTAGGAGGGAGAACAGGAGACCTGAAGCAGAGAGAAGTTAAGTGACTTACCCAAGATCACTCAGCAAGCATTTGGCAGACCTAGGATTAGAGCCCAGGTCCTCTGACTCGCAGGCCCATGCTCTTTCCACTTGGTCATGCTCCTTAAACTCTTTATGAAATTCTTAACATTCCCCACTCTGATCCCTTGTCCAAGCTCTTTCCCCTGCCTGAATCTCCCACCCTTCAAATCGATCAGGTCACAGCTCTCCTCCTCCAGAAAGACTTCCCTGATTGATTTCCAACACCCCATTTTGCTTCAGTGAAACTGTCACCCTTAATCCTTCTATATCTGCTAAACTCAGAGCTCTCATTTCATGGGCTTGAAACAACTCTCACAACTGAGAACTCTTTGAAGGTCCCGGTAACCATAGCTAAGCCAGATAATGGTTAAAATTAGGATTTAATAAGTACTACAGTTGGAAAGGATAGCCAAAGAAAAATATCAAAGTTGACATTTTCAGGATGGTATTTAAAACCACTGAGATTCAAAACTAAAAGGCCTAGGCTTGGCAATCTGATCATCTGAAAACAGCCACCATGGGTTTTATCATATGGATACTTACAGGCTTTGCTTGGGAAATGGGCTTAAATACCACAAATTAACTTTCCTTATCTTCCCTTTGACCCCGATATAGCTTAAACAAAGACAAATACTTTAGTCCATGAATATATTCTTATGGTGTGTTCTCAACCAGGAGCTGATCCCCAAGCCCACAGTACAGCAACACAGTAATGTTCAACTCCCCAACTTCCTTTCTACATTCTACTCAGGAGAATGTATGCCTCAACTCCCTCCCCTCAGTTTCCACCTCCCAGTGGGTGAAGCTATTTTGTTATTGGCAGAAGAGCCAATCTCCTCCTAGAATGTCTCTATAGGAAGGCATCACGGCCTAGTGGATAGAGTATTGGCCTGGGAGTCAGAAGGATATGGGATCTAGTCCTGGTTCACCACTTGTCTGCTATGTGTCCTTAAACAAATCACTCAATTTCTATGTACCTCAGTTACCTCATCTGTAAAATTGGGATTAAGACTATGATCATTATCTGGGACAGAAACTGTGTCCAACCTGAATAGTTTGTACCGATCCCAGTGCTTAGAACAGTACTTGACACATAATAAGTGTTTAACATATTTATTGCTCTATTTTATTAATGATGTGCATTTATCTATGGTTCTATTAATCTATTTTGATGGTATTGATGCCCGCCTACTTGTTTTGTTTTGTTGTCTATCTCCCCCTTCTAGACTGTGAGCCTGTTGTTGGGTAGGGATTGTCTCTTTCTGTTGTGGAATTGTACTTTCCAAGCACTTAATACAGTGCTCTGCACACAGTAAGCACTCAATAAATACGAATGAATGAATGAATGAATGAACAAATACCATTGTTGTTATTATTATGGGAAGCACAGGCAAAACCAGCCCTTTTGCAGCATTGGATTTGTGGCCCACATTCCTTTCTCCACATCCCTTCTATCAACCCGGTTTAGAAAAGATTTTAAATCACCATGTTCCAGTTGTGGCCTTGCTCTCTAGTAATATTTACACTCATCCTCAGCATTTATGTATATTCAATTGTTTATTCAGTTATTCCTTCAGCTACTTCATCCTGACTTATTTTTACTGCTTCTGTTCCCACAATTTGTAAATAATTTATGCTACCTGTCTCCCTCATTAGATTAAAAGCTCCTTGAGGGCAGGGACTTGTGGTTTGCTTCTAGTGTAATTTCCCAAGTGCTTAGAAGACATTCCACAGGTACTTAATAAATACTAAAGATTAACCGGTGGATAAAGAAGCCACTTGGTAGAAGCCTAAATGCTCTCTGGGGTAGAGAAACTGCTATTCTAAAACTTTCTCCTCTATTTCACATTTCTGACTCCTTTCCCCCAAATTCCCTGGCAGACAAAGTGGATAGGGCATTACAAAAAAGTCATGACCATACTCAATAGTTATAGCTCACAGGTCCCTACATCACCCCAGATTTTCTCTCTAGAAAGGTTGGCACAAAGATATGATGACTGGGAACCTTTACTCAGACGAAAAGTAATTGCTAGAGAAATAGGTATGTGGATATGTATGTGTGTGTTAAAAGCATGACAGTTCAAAATTAATCTCAGTGTTTTGAGCTTCTGGTTTTTAGGCACATATTATTGAAGCACATATTATTGAAGGCTTATTGAAGGCACATCTCCTCAGAGGCCTTCCCTGACTGAGTCCTCCTTTCCTCTTCTCCCACTCCCTTCTGCATCTTCACGTACTTGGATTTGCTTCCTTTATTCACCCCTCTCTCGGCTACACAGCACACCTCCTCCCCACACATATTTTCTGTTCCCTCACAGGGACATCCAATCTTTTGACCCCACCCAATTTTCTCAAGTCATTGTTCCTTTTAGCCTCCATACCAAGCTACCTGCCCCTGATGACTAAGTTGACACTCTCCCTACCACCCTCTGTACTGAACTCATCTCAGTCGCTCCCCTATCCCTTCATTGATCTTGTACCACCAACCCACCGCCCTGGATCACCTCCATAGTTCATTTCCTTCATTCCCAGGCACGAACTGCAGAGCACTGCTGGAGGAAATCTCAATATCAGGCCAACCTTGTCCACCTCAAGGTCATCCATCCTTGCGTGGTTGAACTCTGCCCTGTCCTCTACCTGGCAAAATTATTTCTCCATCCTTATCGACACACATGCCGACTGCTTGTACCAATTGTTCTGTCTCTCTTATTCCCCCATATCTTGCCCCTAATGGCCTGGCCACTTACTTCATTGAGGAAATTGAAACTAGCAGGTGTAATCCCCCAAAAATCTTCTTTGCTTCTCTTCAGTCCCTCCTTCCTCCTGCCCTTTCTTCAACTCTCCTATCTTTCCAAGCAGTATCACAAGAGGAGATCTCCTACCTTCTTTCAAAACCCACTGCATCCACTTATACATCTGACCCCATCCCTTCACAACTTATCAGAACACTTGCCTTCTCCTTTCTTCTCTCCCTGACAGCCATCATCAACAGTTTGCTTTCCAATACCTTCTTCCCCAGTACTTTCAAACAGGCTCATATTTCTCCTATCCTAAAAGAAACCCTCCCTTAATTCCACAGCTCCCTCCAGTTATCGCCCCATCATCTCCTACCATTCCTCTCCAAACTCCTTTATCATTACTATTATTATGGTATTTGTAAAGCTCTTACTATGTGTAAGAGCACATACAGGCACTGTACTAAGCCCTGGGGTGGATGCAAGCAAATTGGGATGGACAAAGTCCCTGTCTCACAGTCTCAATCCCCATTGTACAGATGAAGTAACTGAGGCACAGAAAACTGAAGTGACTTGCCCAAGGTCACACAGCTGACAAGTGGCAGACCTAAGATTAGAACCCAGGTCCTCCTGCCTCTTAGGTCCATGATCTATCCACTAAGCCATGCTGATTCATTTCCTCCTCTTTAAATTGGCATTGAATGCCATTTCTCCCTCCTACTTAGACTGTGAGCCCCATGTGAGACAGGGACTGTGTCTGACATGATTAACTTGTATCTACCCCAGCACTAGAACAGTGCTTGTCATATAGTAAGCACTGAACAAATACAACAACAATGATAATGGTAATAATGATAATATTTTATTAATAATAATAATAATGATAATGTTGGTATTTGTTCAGCGCTTACTATATGCAGAGCACTGTTCTAAGATCTGGGGTAGATACAGGGTAATCAGGTTGTCCCAAGTGAGGTTCACAGTCTTAATCCCCATTTTACAGATGAGGAACTGAGGCACAGAGAAGTGAAGTAACTTGCCCACAGTCACACAGCTGACAAGTGGCAGAGCCAGGATTTGAACCCGTGACCTCTGACTCCCAAGCCCGGGCACTTTCCACTGAGCCACTAAACATACAAGAATTGTAAAGAGAAATGTCTTGTCACCAACTTAAAAGTACCCAGCTTTTATTGCAATTTAAGATGTCTTCATTTTTTTTTTTTTTCCTCTTTCTGTTCATAGTCTTCTGCATAGGCACATGAAATACTTCATTGTCATTCTTCCTTGAAAGCATCATTTCTTCACTGATCCATGTTCAGTACTGCAGGTGCATAATCACTATTATGGAATTCCTAAATGTCTATGAAAGTTTACTGCAAAACTAAAGCATGTCGTGTAATGAAATGAAACTTACCGATTTAAAGCAGTGCATCAAAGCCATAACCTGTGTCTCTGACTGAAGGTTACCATGGACCAAATAGAGTCTGGTACGCAAGTAGACACCGATGATGGTATTTGTTTAGTGCTTACTATGTGTCAAGCACTGTTCTAAGCTCTAGGGTAGATATGAGCAAATCAGGCCGGACAAAGACCCTGTCCCACTTGGACTCAGTTTGAATCCCCACTTTACAGATGAGGTAACTGAGGCCCAGAAAAGTGAAGTGACTTGGCCAAGGTCACAAATCAGACATGTGGTGGATCCAGGATTAGAACCCTGGTCCTTGTTACTTCTGGGCCTGTGCTCTATCCACTAGGCCACACTGTTTTCCATGAAAGGCCTAGAATAGTAGTAAGAATCAGCGTGGCTTAGTGGATAGAGCCTGGGCTTGGGAGTCAGAGGTCATGGGTTCTAATCCAGGCTCCGCCACTTGTCTGCTGTGTGACCTTGGGTAAGTCACTTCAGGTAACTGTGTCTCAGTTACCTCATCTGGAAAATGGAGATGAAGACTGTCACCCCCACTTGGGACAACCTGATTACCTTGTATCTACCCCAGCACCTAGAACAGTCGCTCCACTAACCCACAGCCCTAGATCACCTCCTCTGTCCGCCTCCTCCGCTCCTATGCTCGAGCCGCTGAGCGCTGCTGGCGAAAGTCCAAGCACCAAGCCGACCTCACACAATTCAAACTTATCCTTTCCTGCCTTAACTCTGCCCTCTCCTCCGCCAGGCAAAACTTCTTCTCCTCCCTCATCGACACCCATGCCCGTCACCCCCGCCGATTGTTCCGGACCTTTAACTCTCTCCTTAGGCCCCCTGTTCCTCCCCCTCCCCCATCTCTCACCCCCAGTGATCTGGCCACCTATTTCCTCACGAAAATCAACACAATCAGGTCTGAGCTCCCCAAAGTCACCCCTCCTCCTCTCCCCTCCCCCCCACCAACCCTCTCCCCTACTTTCCCATCCTTCCCTGCAGTATCCTCAGAGGAGATCTCCTCCCTCCTCGCAAGTGCCACCCCCTCCACCTGCGCCTCGGACCCCATTCCCTCTCACCTTATTAAAACCATCACCCCGCCCTCCTCCCTTCCTTAACTTCTATTTTTAACCACTCAATCTCCAAGGGCTCCTTCCCCTCTGCCTTCAAACATGCCCACGTCTCCCCCATCCTAAAAAAACCCGCTCTTGACCCCACTTCCCCCTCCAGTTATCGTCCTATCTCCCTACTAACCTTCCTTTCCAAAATCCTAGAACGAGTCGTCTACAATCGATGCTTAGAATTCCTTAACTCCCATTCTCTCCTGGACCCCCTCCAATCTGGCTTCCATCCCCTCCACTCTACCGAGACTGCTCTCTCTAAGGTCACCCATAACCTCCTTCTTGCCAAATCCAATGGCTCCTACTCCATTCTGATCCTCCTTGACCTCTCTGCTGCCTTTGACACTGTCGACCAACCCCTTCTCCTCCATACCTTATCTCACCTTGGCTTCATGGACTCTGTCCTCTCCTGGTTCTCCTCTTACCTCTCTGGCAGGTCATTCTCGGTCTCCTTCGCTGGAGCCTCCTCCCCCTCCCATCCTTTAACTGTTGGAGTTCCTCAAGGGTCAGTTTTTGGCCCTCTTCTGTTCTCCATTTACACTCACTCCCTCGGTGAACTCATTCGCTCTCACGGCTTTGACTACCATCTCTACGCAGATGACACGCAGATCTACATCTCCGCCCCTGTCCTCTCCCCCTCCCTTCGGGCTCGCATCTACTCCCGTCCCCGGGACGTCTCCACCTGGATGTCGGCCCGCCACCTAAAACTCAACATGAGCGAGACTGAGCTCCTCATCTTCCCTCCCAAACCCGGTCCTCTCCCAGACTTCCCTATCACCGTGGATGGCACGACCATCCTTCCCGTCTCTCGGGCCCGCGATCTCGGTGTCATCCTTGCCTCGTCTCTCTCGTTCACCCCACGCATCCTATCCGTTACCGAGACCTGTCGGTTTCACCTTTACGATATCGCCAAGATCCGCCCTTTTCTCTCCACCCAAACGGCTACCTTACTGTTACGGGCTCTCGTTATATCCCGGCTAGACTACTGTGTTGGCCTTCTCTCTGACCTCCCTTCCTCCTCTCTCGCCCCGCTCCGGTCTATTCTTCACTCCGCTGCCCGGCTCATCTTCCCGCAGAAACGATCTGGGCATGTCACTCCCCTTCTTAAACAACTCCAGTGGTTGCCTATCAACCTCCGCTCCAAACAAAAACTCCTCACTCTAGGCTTCAAGGCTCTACGTCACCTTGCCCCTTCCTACCTCTCCTCCCTTCTCTCTTTCTACCACCCACCCCGCAAGCGCCGCTCCTCCGCCGTCCACCTCCTCACCATCCCTCGGTCTCGCCTATCCCGCCGTCGACCCCTGGGCCACGTCCTCCCGCGGTCCCGGGGCGCCCTCCCTCCTCACCTCTGCCAAACTGATTCTCTTCCCCTCTTCAAAACCCTACTTAAAACTCACCTCCTCCAAGAGGCCTTCCCAGACTGAGCTCCTCTTCTCCCTCTACCACCCCCCCTTCACCTCTCCGCAGCTTAACCCTCTTTTCCCCCCATTTCCCTCTGCTCCTCCCCCTCTCCCTTCCCATCGCCTCAGCACTGTACTCGTCCGCTCAACTGTATATATTTTCATCACCCTATTTATTTTGTTAATGAAATGTACATCGCCTTGATTCTATTTAGTTGCCATTGTTTTTACGAGATGTTCTTCCCCTTGACTCTATTTATTGCCATTGTTCTTGTCTGTCCGTCTCCCCCGATTAGACCGTAAGCCCGTCAAACGGCAGGGACTGTCTCTATCTGTTGCCGACTTGTTCATTCCAAGCACTTAGTACAGTGCTCTGCACATAGTAAGCGCTCAATAAATACTATTGAATGAATGAATGAAAGTGCTTAACAAATACCAATATCATTATTATTGTTATTATTATAGTGCTCTGCATATAGTAGGCATTCCTTTCAGCATTCTCCACACAGATGGCCACAGACTGTAGACCATCTATGAATGTGCTGCTAATGATGATGGAGGAGCTGATTTAGAGAGCCCTTTTGTGACCTAATTCATCTAAGGTAGAATGCAAAGTCCAAGCAAAGAACATTAGATATGCAGGGAAAGGTTTAGTGTCTTTTCTTCGGGTCATCTCAAATGGGAAATCTGACAGAGGGAACAATTTACATGGCAGCAACCTGTGGGGCCTCCAAGAGAGAAACTCTGGTTGAGCCAGTGCAGGGGCGTGTGTGTGTGTGACAGACGGCAAAGATATTGGCCTTTGAAATGAAAGGATGCAGATGACAGCAGAGAGATCTGTCTTTCTCGATGATGTATGACTGCCATTAATTACCAGGAAAATGAGCCAAAGCTGGGTACATTTTCCTCTTGGCACACAATCATGGCATGCCCACAGCAGCTAAAAAGAAGTAAAATGTTGTTCTTAGGACAAAAATCATCTCTTTTGCTAGAAGATAAAGTCAAGGGCAGAAAAAAAGTGAAAATTGATCTGGAAGCCAGATACAAATCTCTTGGAGACAGAAAATCATGAACATATTATGAAGGTTACTTATTTAAACACAATTGTTGGCTTCTCCATAAATAGCATCTTGGGTGATGCTGAATTTGTAAATCAGTAATACCTGTCCAGTCACAGGCAGGAAAGCAGAATTTGATGAGTTCCCACCATCTGTTGATTTAAACAATTTAATGTCTGGCTTAGCATAAACACACTTGCTCAGGAGAAAAAAAAAACAGCCTTGGCTTTGCATTGTTGTAGTTTGGGTGAGTTTTGTTCTGAATGCATCTACATTGATGTATGACAAGATATCAAAACACTGTGTAACGGGAAGTCTTTAGCTCACTATATAAAACATACCACGCTTGAATGTCACATTAAGAGCCATGTTTAGCGATGATTATGAGAAGGTACTAATGGCTAGTGACAGCTCAAAAAAGAAAGGAGAAAACTAACATGACACCTTGTGGATGATGATATTATATTGTCTTCTGGGCTCTCTAGGAAGTGTCTGTGGAACAATGGATCCAGCATACTGTATTTAATGATGCTCGGTTGTGTGAGTGCTTCTGAATAGGGCACAAATTCTTTGCATGTAACCAAAGGCACAGTCCTTTCAGCTATATAATCAGTCAGTCAGTTGTACTTATTGAGCACTTAATGTGTGCAGAGCACTATACTAACCACTTGGGAGAGTACAATATAACAATAGAGACATATGCCATGCCCACAAAAAACTTACATTCTAGAGGGTGAGGCAGACATTAATATAAATAAATAAAAATTACAGATATATACATAAGTGCTGTGGGGCTGGGAAGGAGGATGAATAGGTGGAACAAGTAAGGGTAATGCAGAAGAGAGTGGAAGAAGAGGAAAGGAGGGCTTGAACAGGGAAGGTCTCTTGGAGCAGGAGGTGATGTGCCCTCAGTAAGGCTTTGAAGAGGGAAAGATCGATTTTCAGTCGGTTATGAAGAGGGAGGGCATCCCAGGCCTGAAGCAGGACGTGGGCTAGCGGTCAGCAATGAGATAGACGAGATCGAGGTACTTTGAGAAGATCATTTCTCAGTGAATTTCCTGTCAACCCATTAAAAAGATGAGGAAGATCTGTCCTCTAGACTGGAAACTCACTGTGGGAAGGAAATGTTTCTACCAACTCTGTTATCTTGTACTCTCCTGAACATCACTGCTCTGCACACAATAAGTGCTCAGTAAATATCACTGATTCATGTAGATAATTTAGATCATAGTGTTTGTAGACTGTAAGCCCATTATTGGGTAAGGATTGTCTCTATTTGTTGCCAAATTGTACCTTCCAAGTGCTGAGTACAGGAACTCTGCACACAGAAAGCACTCAATAAATGATTGAATAAATGAATGTTGATTAGTGATGACCCACAGTACCTATATAAATATTCTTATACTTTTCTATTCCTCCTATCTGTAGGCTGGAACAAGAAACACGTCTACTTTGTTGTATTGTACTTTACCAAGTGCTTCATACATTGCTCCGAGCACAGTAAGCACTCAATAAATACCACTGATTGATTGATGGATTGATTGATCCAATGCAGCTATTATTACTACAGAAAGTACTATTTTACAGTTCTAAGGGTCTGCTTATTTTTACATTTCTCTGGGTTTATAAATGTTGCATCTGTATCTGGCAAAATTGAGTGCATTGAGTTATTTTCTGGAAAGGATCCACAAGACAAAAAAGAGGTATAAACTTCATACATGGATCAGTCTCCTCAAGGATGGGGAACATGGCTTTTATTAATTCTGCCGGTCCCTCCCCAAATGTCTAATATGGTTCTCTCCAACCTGTAGGCCCAGACTGGATCCCACTGTGGCCTCCAGCTATCATCCCATCTCTCTGCTCCCATTCCCATCCCTTCTAGATTATAGACTCTTTGTAGACAGGAAATATGTCTACAATTTTTCTTTTATTCGTTCAAGTGCTTAGTAGAGTGCTCTGCAAAAAGTAAGTGTTTGGTTTAGTGGCTAGAACATGGGCCTGGGAGTCAGAAGGTCATGGGTTCTAAGACTGGTTCTGCCACTTGTCTGCTGTGTGACCCTGGGTAAGTCACTTCACTACTCTAGGCCTCTGTTACCTCATCTATAAAATAGGGATTGACACCGTGACCCCCACATGGGACAGGGACTTGTTCAACCCCATTTGCTTGTATTCACCCCAGAGCTTAGTACAGTTTCTGAAATGTAGTAAGCATTTAACAAATGCCACAATTAAATGAATTAAATGTGGTTAAAGGGTGGAGATCTGAGTGTATAGGCGAAACAGAAGGGAAAGGAGATCAGGGAAGAGAGGACTAAATCAGGGAAGGCCTCTTGGAGGAGATGTGACCTTAGTAAAGCTTTGAAGGTGATAAAGTGGCAGTCTGGCATATATGGAGGGGGAGGAAGTCGCGGGCCAGAAGGTGGACATGGGAAAGGGGTTGGTGATAAAACTGATGAGGGAGTGATATGGTGAGCAAGATGGTGCTCTGTGCATAGCTGCATTTAGTAAGGGCTTAACAAATACCATAATTATTATTATTATTATAAATACTATCAATTGATTCCTGTCCAAATACCTCAAATTGATGGTGTTCATCTACTGCCTCCACTTCCACTCCTCCAATTTCCTTCTTGTCCCACTGAAATTTGACTTCCAGCCATCCCCTTAATTCCACTGAGGCCACACTAACCACCGAAACCAATGATTTTTTCTTTCACAAACAAATAATAATTATTATTATGGTATTTGCTAAGCACTTACTGTGTACCACGTACTGTACTAAATACTGGGTTGGATACAAAGTAATTGGGTTGGACACAATTCCTGTCCCACGGAGGGCTCACAGTCTCCCTCTCCATTTTACAGATGAGGAAGCTGAGGCGCAGTCAAATGACTTGCCCAAAATCACACAGCAGACAATGGCAGAGCTGGAATTAGAACCCATAACCTTCTGACTCCCAGGCCCATACTTTATCCACTACACCATGCTGAGCTTTACTCTACCTGATCATTGACCTTTCAGCTGCCTATGACACTGTCAACACCAACTTTCTCCTGAAAATGCTATCTATACTTGGTTTGACTGACAGAATTCCCTGCAGGTTTTCTTTCTCCCTTGCTGCTTGTTCTCAATTTATCATTCGCCTCACTGGTTTCCTTATGGCCAACCTTCCCTCTGCTGCCTTCACTGACGGTCTGTTCACATCTGCCCATGTCTCCCCATTCTTCCCAAAATTCCAATTTTCACCCCTTTCTCTCAGCATGAAGCGCAAATACCCAAGATCTTTGGTATCATTGCAGTTCATCAGATCTCACACTCTTGCTTAACAGTTTTCTTCTCCCATTTGCACTCTTTGCTCCTCCTGTGCTAATCTTTTCACTGTACAGTGTTCTTCACTCTCCCACCTCTGACCCCTTGTCCATGCCCTTCCCCTTACCCGGAGCTCTACCTTCCCATCTAATTCATCAGATCTCATGTTTCTCAACCTTCTCCTTGCCAGATCTGATGATCTTTACTCCATTCTATTTTTCCACAACCTCATAGCTTCCTTTTACCTCATTAACCACCCCCTTCTCCTGGAAATATGATCCAACTTTGGCTCACTGGCACCATCCTCTGCTGGTTCTCCTCCTCCCTCTGACTACTCCTTTTCAGTCTATTTTGCAGACTTCCCCTCTGCCTCCCACCCTAAAAGCTCAGTTCTAGGTCCCCTTCCATTCTCCATCTACACCCCGTCCCTTTGAGAACTCATTTACTCCTATGGCTTCAACTACCATCCCAAATTTACCTTTCTAGGCCTGACCTCTCCCCTTCTCTCCAGTCTCATATTTCCTCCCGCCTTCAGGAAATCACTACCTGGATGTCCCACAAACACCTCAAACTTAACAAGTCCAAAATGGAACTGCTTATCTTCCCACCCAAACCCTGTCCTCTCCCTATCTTTCCCATAATTTTAGTCAATACCACTCTCCTCCCTGTATAATCAGCCAACAGCCTTGGCATTATCATCATCTCCTCTCTTTCATAAAACCCACATATACAATCTGTCACCAAATCCTGTCAGTTTTACCTTCACAACATCACTAAAATCTGGCTTTTCCTCTCCATCCAAACTGCTACTAAGCTGCATCCAAGCACTTATCCTGTCCCACTTTGACTACTACATCTACCTTCTGTCTCTCCCCACTCCATCCATACTTCATGCTGTTGTCTGTATTTATTTTTTGGTATTTGTTAAGTGCTAATTATGTGCCAGACACTATATTGAATGCTGGGGTAGATGCAAACTAATCAGGTTGGTCACCGTCCATGTCCAACATGGGGTTCACAGTCTTAAACCCCATTTTAAAGATGAGGTGACTAAGGCCCAGAGAATTTCAGGGACTTGGCCATGGCACTGAGCAGACAAGAGGCAGATTTGGGATGAGAACCCAGGTCTTCTGACTCCCATTCCCGTGCTCTATCCACATGCTCTATCCACAACACTGCTCAGTTTTTCTAAAAAAAATTCAGTAAATGGCTCCTCATTCCTCAAGAATCACCAGGGGTTACCCATCCACTTCCACATCAAACAAAAACTTCTTGCCATTGTGTTAAAAGAACTCAATCACCTAGCTCTCTCCTACCTTAACTTCCTTATCTCCAACTACAGCCCAGCCTTCACACTCCTTTCCTTTAGCACCATCTTGCTTACTGTATCTCACTCTCATCTCTGTCATCACCACCCTCTTTCCCATGTCCTTCTTCTGACATGAAACTCTCTCCCCCTCCATATATGACAGACTGCCACTTTCTCTCCATCAAAGCTTTACTAAGGTCACATCTCATCCAAGGGACCTTCCCCGATCAAACCCTCTTTTCCCTCACCTTCTTTCACTTCTGTATCACCTAGACATTCAGATCTTTAAACATTTCATATTCACCCCCAACCTCAGTCCCACAGATTCACCCCCAACCTCAGTCCCACAGCACTAATGTACATATCTTTAATTTACTTATAGATATTAATGCCTGTTTCCTCCTCTGGACTATAAGCTCTTAGTGGGGCAAGAAAGTGATTATCAACTCATTTGTATTGTACTCTCTCAAGCTGTTAGTACAGTGCTCAATACCTGTTAAGCACTAATAAATACCATTAATTGATAATTGTGGTATATTGTTAAGTGCGTATTATATGGCAAGCAAGCACGATACTATGCATTAGGGTAGTCTAAGGGTGAATGGGAATTTTACAGATGAGGAAATTGAGGCACAGAGTAGTTAAGTGACTTCCCCAAGATCACAAAGCAGGCAAGTGGTGGAGAGAGGAATGAAACCCACCATGCAATAATCATGAATCCCAGCAGTCTTTACTAATTTGCTTGCCTTGTCGTGCTGGAAATCGGCTCTATGCTAGTATATTGGAGAATCTGGTTCTATTCTCTGGATTCAAGGTGGAAAGACAACTTGAGGCTTGTGTCCATTTGTGCAAAGTTAGAATCCACCATTCCAACCGACAGGTGGCCGGATAGACTATGCCTCTTCAGCACCCTGACCTGATTGGATCCAATATGAACAACACTGTACTGAGATACCTATTGTGTGCAGAATAACATGCAGGGCCTTAGGGAACCCCCCAAAAAGTCTCATTTGCCCTTCGGGAATCTGCAATCTCCTGGGGGAGGTAGCCAAGCTGATAAATAAACCAGAGTGACAGCCTAAATCACTGATCAAGTGAATAACAGGAAAGACATTGTGGCTTAAAGGAAGGAGAAACAATGCTGATTAAATAGCTGAAGTCTGTCCATCAGATGGAAAGAGCATTCTCAGAGAAACAAGGACATATTTTTCAGCAACCTCTCGCACAACTCCCTATTGCAACATTAGGTCAAATGCTTGATAAAGCAGAGTGAATGAAGCCTGTCAGTAAAGGAAAAAGAGCGAGCAAAAGTCCACAGATGGTTAGAGGGAATCCACTAGCTCTTTTGCATTGATTAAACCTGAGACCATTTCCTTTTGGCAGGGTGAAAACGTTCAATAAAGCTGTCCTGCCAAAGAAATAGAGTAAAATTTTACAAACAATAGCCTGACATTTATCACTACAGTGGACTCAGAACACAGGAAAGGAGACCTGTCCATAAATCAGCCCCTTATCGTTGTCATTATCAACATTTATAGGGCATTTAATGTGTAAAGAAGTAGCCCTGTCCTAAGCCCTTGGGGAAGCAGCGTGACCTAGTGACAAGAGCAGGGGCTTGGGAGTCAGAGGATAAGAGTTCTAATCCCTGTTCCATCACTTGTCGGCTATGTGACCTTGGACAAGTTACTTAACTTCCCTGTGCCTCATTTACCTAATCTGTAAAATGGGGATTAAGAGTGTGCACCCCATGTGGGTCAAGGACAGTTTCCAACCTGATTAACTTGTACCCATTCCAGTGCTGAGAAAAGTGCTTGGCGCATAGTAAGCACTTAACAAATGCCATAATAATTATTACTATCATTATTAGATAACTGAAGTAATAGAGGCAATCTCCTGCCCATGTGGAATTTACAATCTAAAGGAGGAAACAAATTTCCAGTAATTAAAAGTGAGAAGGCAGATTCACTGGTACAAAACAGAATCAAGCAATACTAATTATCATATCTGTTAAGTGCTTACTATGCGCTAAGCACTCTTCAAAGCACAGAGGTAGGTAACAGGGTCAGACACAATCCCTGACCTATGTAGAGCTCACAATCTAAGAAATCAGTGTCATGAATAACAAATAAATAGAGATATCTGCTTTATTCCTGAGGTGACTGAGGAAACTGAGGCATGATCTGGAGGTGGGAACTAGTCAAGAGCTTAGTATAGTGCTTTGTACATGAGAAGCAGCGTGGCTTAGTGGAAAGAGCACGGGCTTGGGAGTCAGAGGTCATGGGTTCTAAATCCCGGCTCTGCCACTTATCAGCTGTGTGACTTTGGGCAAGTCACTTAACTGCTCTGTGCCTCAGTTCCCTCATCTCTAAAATGGGGATTAAGACTGTGAGCCCCACGTGGGACAACCTGATTGCCTTGCATCAACTCCAACCCTTAGAACAGTGTTTTGGACATGGTATGCGCTTAACAAATACCATAATTGTTATTTATTATCATTACACTGTAAGTGCTCAATAAATGTGATCGAATGAATGAGAGGGCCTCCTGGAGGAGATGGACTTTTTGGAAGGGCTATAATGTGGTTTGATGGCGCTGAATGCGGCAAAAATTTCAGGCAGGGGCAGGGTGTGAGGATGAGGGTGGAGGTGAGTTTTGAGCACGAGGTACAGTTTGCAGGTTGGTTGGGAGGTGCTGCTTGTCTGCTCTATTCCCACCCTGGGAGAGCCAGCATCTGTCGGGTGTCCACCTGGTGTTTATGACAGCCTGTGAGCTTCTTCGATATGTAACTCTTCGATGACTGCAGAGGTTTCAATGAAACTGCTACTTAAACCTGCAAGGTGACTGATCACTGACCCTTCTTGTGACTATTCTCGCCATCCATCCTTATTGTATCTGTTATTATCATCGTATCGGTTATTATTGTATTTACTATTTTCATTTTATTTGTTAACTTCTTGCTAGGTGTCAAGCACTGCTCTAAGCCCTGGGGTAGATAAAAGTTAACCAAGTTGGACATAGTCCATGTCCCGCATGGGGCACACAGTTTAAGTAGGAAGGGGAACAGGTAATGAATCCTCATTTTACAGAGAACTGAGGCACAGAGAAGTTGAGTGACTTGCCCGAGGTCACACTGCAAGCAACTGGCAGAACTGAATTAGAAAACAGGTCGTCTGATTCCCATGCCCGCGGTCTTTCTACTAGGCTACAGTGCTTCCCATTGTTACCTCTTGTAGCATTGTTATCTCTGTCCTTTGCAGTAATTATTTCTGGCTATTAGTAATTCATTCTTTGTGTTCTCTGTGCATGTCTTCCCCTAGTTAGGTTATGAACACATAGTGGGACAGGGACTGGGGCAGAGCTGATTATTTAGAATTTTCCCCAGTCCTTTGCCCAGTGCTTAGCTCATAATAAACACTCAATAATATCAATTTTACTACTTGGAGGTTGACTCCACAGCTACTTTGATTCAAAAGAGACTAAGAAGAGGGTTCCTTGACCATTCCTACAGAGGTAGGAAGCAAGGCAATTCTCTCTGACAGTCTCTGGCTCTGAGGTTCATAATATTCCCTAGGATAGGAGGGTCCCCAGTTTATTCCTTTTGATCCCAGGCTGAATCCAACTCCAGTACAGGAGAATTCGGAGTTGAATTGCCCAAGGTCACATAACCTGTCTGGATCTCAGATTCCTTACCTGCTCTTTCTCACAGCAGCATGAAAAGGATAAAATCACATGTGGGCAGGGAATGTATCTACCACCTCTGTTGTATTGTACTCTCCCAAGTGCTCAGTACAGTGCTCTGAACACAGTAAGTGCTCAATAAATGCCACTGATTGATGCATAATCTCAAAGCACTGGGGAAATGAAAGCACCCTACAAAGTCATATTATCATTATTATTACTACTGTACTTATTATTTTGAGGAGAAAGGTTGTTACACGAGTCTAAGGAGGTCAAAGAAAGCCAGACTGGAAAATCTGAACAACTCTTCTCTTGAAATTAGGAAAATAAATATAACAGAAAATTCAGGTATTAAAATGGTCGGGCTCGACTGCTGGAAAAGTTCCATGCACTTGGCCTCGTTTTAGATTAATTGGGACAGGTTCATCTATTTTTTTTTTCATTCTTTCAGTTTGGAATGAAGCTTAGATCACTGTTAGCATTTCTCATCTATCAGAGATAGTGACCTTGAAGCAAGACAGCAGACACTTGCTCCTCCAGAGACAGTCTGGAAATCAGAATTAAAATAGGTGTTCTCAATAGAGAGCTACTGCTACATCTAAGACGACATATAAAATAAGATGACATTCCTTCAGTGATTCTGGAATTTTTCTCGAGGTTGCACTCATCTAAACCACAAATACATTCTGTACCAGTCCTGATAGGGGATTCAACTAGGTTCAGAGCAAAGTATCTTTGGAGGAGGAAATGGGAATCCTTGCAGAGAATTTGAGCTTTCTTAAAAGTAGCTGGAAAGCTTTAAGAACTAAGGGAAATAGCTATTTTACAACCACCTTCCTTTCTAACAGCCAAACCTCATAACATCTCAAAGTGTGAAGCTATTTTTCAGCTTTAAGCCAGTAGAAAAAGCTTTGGAAATGAGTGGGAGTTTCCACAGTCAGGAAAATTCATGGAAGAATGTGAGGAAGCCACCATCATTTAAGCATGGAGATAATTTTTCCATCGAAGGTTGCATATGTTGAACAGCAAGACATTTTGATTCTAAACAGAAACCATCTTTCTTAGAATACAGTGAACACCGATTAAAAAATAATAACTGCTCAAACATGGAACATATCGATAGTAGACTCAATCAATATTTATTGAGTGTCAGTGATGTGACAGGAACTGTAAAAAACATAGAATTAGCTTCTGCACTCAGTAGGTTTATTATCTGAGTAGACAGGTGAAAATTAAAAAAAATACTCCTTGGAAAAGACAACAGTATACTCAGGGAAGAATCCGTGGCTTAATTAAGCAATATTTTACATTCTATATCACCAAATAACAACTCAAACCCCTACTTCTCATTTGCCCTGCGACTATTTTCAATCAATGCAGTTAGAGGCAAATCCAGGAGGCTAAAGAGAAACAGAAGGTTGTCTTCAAAACTTTTAGCCAGGGAAAAAAATGAATTAATAAATTAATGTATCAGGCCAAATATTTTTCATCATCAGAAACTGGCATACTCACAAAAAATGACCTGGGTAAAGCATAGAGATCCTGAAGGTTTTGGAAGAGTGGGATTTTGCAACTGAAGGAAGATTCACTTGACTTTTATGCAATGACACTTTGGTAATCATAGTACCATGGCATTCCTTTTTGTATTGCCGTACCTTATTTTAACTTGATCTGAAATCTATTTCAGTGTCAGTCTCCCGTTGTAGACTGTAAGCTCATTGTGGATTGGGACCATGTCTACCCACTCTGTTGTATTGTACTTTCCCAACCACTTAGTACAGTGCTCTACACATAGTGAGCACTCAGGAAATACCATTATTGATTACTTGATTGATATTGATCTCTGGATGCAATGCACAGTACTAACTGCTTAGGGAAAATATGATCGAAACAGGCGACATATTTCCTGTCTAGTTTAGCTCTTCTGGTGCTAACCTTCTCACTGTGCTTCGATCTCGCCTTCTTGCCGCCGACCCCGGCACACATCCTACCTCTGGTCTGGAACCCCCTCCCTCCTCAAATCCTCCAGATAATCATTCTTCCCCCATTCAAAGCCCTACTAAAGGCTCACCTCCTCCGAGAGGCCTTCCCAGTCTAAACCCCATTTTTCCCCAGCTCCCCCTCCCTTCCGCATCATCACAACTCGCTCCCTTTGCTCTTCCCCCTTCTCTCCACCCCACAGCCCTTATGTCTATATCTATAATTCTATTTATATTGAGGCTTGTTTACTTGTACTGATGTCTCTCTCCCGTCCTCTAGACCATTTTGGGCAGGGATTGTCCCACTTTATTGCTCTATTGAACTTTCCCAAGCACTTAGCATAGTGCTCTGCACACAGTAAATGCTCAGTAAACACAATTGAA
This sequence comes from Ornithorhynchus anatinus, assembly GCF_004115215.2. Lineage (NCBI taxonomy): Eukaryota > Metazoa > Chordata > Mammalia > Monotremata > Ornithorhynchidae > Ornithorhynchus > Ornithorhynchus anatinus. The sequence goes on along the minus strand of NC_041729.1, from coordinate 100,042,782 downwards.
TGAAAAAGATATACGATTGAATGAAAGAATGAATGAATGAGAATCAGCTTTAATAGAATCATCATAAAATGAGTAAAAGTAGGGTAAATAGAATACCAGGGTACACAGTTGATTATACATACATGTGTAAGTGCTGAAGTAGGGTATGCGTAAATATTGGAGGGCTAGCAGTAGTTGATGGCTGATTGTAGAGTCATTTGGACTCATTAGATTGTAAGCTCCCCAACCACAGAGCGATCTTGTCCTTTATTTCTATTGTTCTACTCATGAGTACATAGTACAGTTCTTTGCACATGGTGGACTTCACCGAAATTCATTTGCTAATGATGATCATTTTAGAGGTGTTTGGTCTCATTAGAATGGATGCTCCTTGAAGACAGGGACCTTTTCCTGGGAAGCAAGGTGGCCTAATAGGAAGGAGTGTGGCCCAATGGGAAGAACAATGGCCTGGGAGACAGAGGACCTGGGTTCTAGTCCTGGTTCTGCCTGCTATGTGATCTTGGGCAAGTCACCTTACTTCTCTATGCCTCAGTTCCCTCACCTGTAAAATGGGGATGAATACCTGTTCTCCCTCCTATTTAGACTGTGAACCCGATGGGGGGATGTATCTGACCGAATTATCTTATATCTGTTCCAGTGCTTAGTTCAGTGTTTGGTACATGGTAATTGCTTTACAAACCTTCTTCTCCTCATTCTCCTCCTCTTCATTCTTCTTCTTTCTCCTCCTCCTCCTCATTACTATTATTGCTGTTATTATTATTTCATTTCTATTGAACATTTCCAAGCACTAAGTATAGTATAGTAGACTCTCAGGAAATTCTGTTGTTAAAGATAATGAAATATAATGACTAACTCGGTTATATATTACACTCTCCCAAGCACTTAGAACAAGCGCTCGGCCCACAGTAAGCACTCAGTAAATATGATTGATTAATTTAAGATGATACTACTGTGTTTTTAAGCTGTACTAAAAGGGAACCTTTGTACCCCATTAAGAGTGCAGTCATTTCCTTCAGCAGGGTATTTGTCCTGTGTTTCAGTTGTAATATCCCGAGTACTTTAAGTCTTCATGAGAAGTGAGTCTTGTAGTGCTTGGAGACTATTTTATTTTGATCTCATAATTGACCAAGATAAAAGACTAAATTTTTCATTTCTAATCAGTCAACTCTATTGCATTGTATTCTCCCAAGTGCTTTGCCCACAGAAAGTGCTCAGTAAATAGCAATGATGAATTTACTTTTAAACCCCTACGAAAGACCTTTCCTGAAGCCGGGTACATATTTGAGGGTGGAATTGCTATAGTGTGGTTCTCCCCATTCTTATCAGTGACCCAAAGAATTCCAGCTGTCTGGAATCATTTCTTTGATGATCTTTAAACCATTTCTTTTGTTGGGTTTATCTCCTTTCTCTCTGAAAGGGTCATTTTAAGAGTTAAAACAGCACTGTCTTTGGTTTCTTTTTTTGATTTTGTTTGTTTTTTTTTGGTATTAGATTTTAAGGGCAAGTAAATATTACCTCAGCTGTAGTTAACATAATACTCAACTAACCTATGAGAAAGAATTTGGCTATTCCCATTTTTTTTCTGCAGAAGACTAATAACTTTCCCAATGAAATAGATATATGAAAAGATCATGGTCCATATAGCTTTACAACCGTTTAGAGCAACCACACGATCATGGTGCAAACAGTTCATTTTAAATCAATTATTGCAATATTTTTTCTCCATGTACATTCAAGCATTTTATTCCAAGTCCAGATGGTGAACTTTCTCAACTGATGCCAAAGCAGAATGATACAGTATGTGCTTATGTCAACCCAAATATAGGCAAGTAACACGGAAGCGCCTATTCATGCAACATTTTACACCAGAGTGCCCACATGATATTCAGGAGAAGCAGCGTGGCTGTGGAGAAGAGCATGGGCCTGGGAGTCAGAAGAACATTGGTTCTAATCCTGGCTCCATCACATGTCTGCTGTGTGACCTTGGGCAAGTCACTTCACTTCTCTGGGCTTCAGTTTCCTTATCTGTAAAATGGGAATAAAGAGTGTAAGCCCTATGTGGGACAGGGACTGTGTCCAAGCTGACTACCCTGTATCTACCCCAGCACTTGGAACAGTGCTTGGCACATAGTAAGCACTTAACAAGTACTATTATTATTATTCTGGCATTAAGTGTCATATCATGAAAGGCAGCTATCAACACAGTTCCTCTGAACAATGTGTTGACTGTTGGAGACAAAATACTGCATAGGATGCACTGTGAGTGATCTGAGCACAGAGTTGCTCATATTATCATGTTTTGCCTTCCTAGTGATATATCCAAATCGAAATAGCTGTGCAACCGTTGTATAACATGGTTATACAATGAGAAGCAGCATGGTCTAGTGGAAAGAGTACAGGCTTGGAAGTCAGAGGATCTGGGTCCTAATCCTAGTTCTGCCACTTGTCTGTTGTGTGATCTTGGGCATGTCACTAAACTTCTCTTTGCCTCTCTTACCTCACCTGTAAAATGGGGTTAAGTACCTGTTCTCCCTCCTTTTTAGACAGTGTGTGCTGTATGGGACAGGGATTGTGTCCAGTCGGATTATTTTGTATCTACCCCAGTGCTTAGAAAGTGTTTTACAGTAAATGCTTAACAAATACTATATTACTGTCATTATTATTTTATAAAGTACATTTAAAGTTCAACTGTGTTTTGACCACGATGAGCAGGAAATTGGAGCAGTTTACATATATGGAAAGGTTAGGTTAGGTTAGGACTCTTCAGTATGAAAAAAGTGTAGATTTGAGAGGGAATATTACTCAAATTTACCAATCCACAAAAGGTGTAGATGGAGTAAATTCGGAATTATTGTTGACCAAATCCCATGAAAAGTGGAGATGGCCCACCATCAGAAGCACTCATTAGGGAGATTTTTCATCTTGTTTTCTAGATCAAGGTGGTTTCTCCTCCCTGGTGTCATGAATGAGAGAAGGGTGGGGATTGTGGAACTACTCTGCTGATAAGAATGCAAGAGGCAGCACATAGTAAAGTAGAGGTAATGGATATAGCATTCATTAAGTGCTCATTGTGTGCAGAACACTGTACTAAGCACTGGGAAAGAATATCAGGGGGAAGTAAACAGGGATATACCACTTTGGAGTGTGATTCCCAAGATGACTAGGTAGAAGATGAGGGCTTTTTCAATCAATCAGTCATATTTATTGAGCACTAACTGTGCACAGAACACTATACCGAGTGTATGGAAGAGCACAGTATAACAATCTAAAAATATTGGTAGACACATTATCTGTCCACAGTGAGCTTACAGTCTAGAGGGGGAGATGCATTTCAACCCTTAAACTGAATCTTCTGCATCGTCCCCAAGAACAGTGCATTACAGCTGGGATAAAAGCTGATCATGTAGACTAGTTGACCAGCTGCAGTCAGAAAAAGGCATTTTGACTCATCCAGACTACATAGAGAAGTAGCATGGCTCAGTGGAAAGAGCACAGGCTTGGGAGTCAGAGGTCATGGGTTCTAATCCCCGCTTTGGCACTTGTCAGCGGTGTGACTTTGGGCAAGTCACTTTACTTCTCTGTGCCTCAGGTACCTCATTTGTAAAATGGGAATTAAGAATAGGAGCCCCATGTGGGACAACCTGATTACCTTGTATCTCCTTCAGTGCTTAGAACAGTGTTTGGCACATAGTAAGAGCTTAACAAATGCCATTATTATTATTATAGGTGTCTCTGAGCACAACACTTCTCTGACCATTTTATAGCTACTCCCTTCCAAATCAGAATTGAGATCTTCATTTCCTTCATTAAGGGTATTCTTCAGAACATTAGCAATACTTCCCTCACCAGTCCTAACAACAATAGTAGTAATAATAATAATTATGGTATTTGCTAAGCACTTACTATGTGCCAAGCACTGTTCTAAGTGCTGGGGGAGATACAGGTTAAACAGGTTGGTCACAATCCCTGTCCCACATGGGGTTCATGCTTTTAATCCCCATTTTACAGATGAGGTAACTGAGGCACAGAGAAGTTAAGTGACTTGCCTAAGATCACACAGCAAACAGAGCTAGGATTAGAATTTAGGACTTCTGACTTCCATGGTCCATACTCTATCTACTAAGCCATGCTGCTTCTCTTAACAAAGGACACTCACCAACATCTTTATCATATCACTGCTCTCCCAAGTCTCAACCCTAGCTGTACCATTTCCTAGAATACCCTCTGCCTCCAGGTCTTGAAGATTTCACTCCCTTCACTTCTTGATATCTCACTTTCTCTTGCTTTTTTTATGGGCAAAGAGAGTGTCTGCCAACTCTGTTGCATACTCTCTCCCAACTGCTTAGTAATAATAATAATAATGATGGTATTTGTTAAGTGCTTAGTAGGTGCCAAACACTGTTCTCTGGGTTTGATACAAGGTAATCAGTTTGTCCCAAATGGGGCTCAAGTGTTAATCCCCATTTCACAGATGAAGTAACTGAGGTACAGAGAAGTTAAGTGACTTGCCCAAAGTCACACAGCTAACAAGTGGTGGAGTGGTGATTAGAAACCAAGACCTCTAACTCCCAAGCGTGTGCTCTTTTCACTAAGCCATGCTGCTGCTTCTCCACCACCGTGTCTCCATTTCCTCACTCTGTAAGATGGGACTGCTTAAAATTGCCTTTCCCTAGATCACATAGATGTTGAAACATTAAAATGAAGTGTCTTAATGCGAAAGCACTTAGAAAAAGTATTATACAAATTTAAAATATGTTTCAACATGCATCCTCTCCCAACACTCTTCTAAGCAGAAGATCCAATTATTCTGTGATTGCTGCAGAGTGAATCTATACATTAATTTTGGTATTTGGTGGCTGGTTTTGTGAGTGGCATTGGACAGCATTACTTAGTGGATAGAGCATAGGCCTGGGAGTCAGAAGGACCTGGGTTCTAGTCCCGGCTCTACCACTTGTCAGCTGAGTGCTCTTGGGCAAGTCACTTCACTTCTCTGTGCCTCAGTTGCCTCATCTGTAAAATGGAGATTAAGACTGTGAGTTCCATGTGGGGCATGAACTGATTTACCCCAGTATTTAGAAAAGTGTCTGACACTTAGTGACAGCTTAACAAATACCATTTAAAAAGAGCTACTATGGGGGAAAGACTTGATGATGACGATGATGGTATTTAAGCACTTATTATGTTTCAGGCACTGTGCATGAATACAAGCAAATTAAGTCAGAAACAGTCCCTCTCCTTTGTGTGGCGCATAGTCTCTATCCCCATTTTACAGATGAGGCAACTGAGGCACATCAGTTACAGATGAGGTAACTGAGGCATAGAGAAGTGAAGTGACTGGCTCAAGGTCATCCAGCAGACAAGTGGCAGAGCTGGGATTAGAACCCATGACCTTCTGACTCCCAGGCCCGTGCTCTATCCACTATGCCATGCTGCTTTTGATCTGTTTAACTTGCTCTGTTTGGTGCTTAGTAACACTCTAACCTCAGGAGGTTGTTGCTTAATTGACACGTTTAAATGATGATGCTGCAGTCTGGTTAAAACACATTAATTGGCTCTATACTGCTGGTTTGGTAGAAAAAAGAAGATGGCATTGGGAATCAGTAGACCTGCGTTCTTGTACAATGCTGTAAATTGGGGGATGCCTGCAGGTGTCTGCTATCAGTGGCAAAGGTTTCTGACTGAAGAACCACCTGAGGTACTCTGGGAATCAGACAAGCCCAGCAGGAATCCTGAAAAATTGATGGTGAAACGGGTCAGCAAAACTAACAGTGGCTTATTTCTTGTCCAGATTGAGGTAAGGGCACATGCCTTGATGACATCATTGTCCTTCCATAGAGCACCTCTTCCTGACTGACACACATTTGGACTAGAATTTGCCATCGAGGTACCTCCCACCCAACATGTACTCTGTGAGGAAAACAAGTTGCGGGTTGTTCTCTCTCTCTGGCCCTTCCTTTCTTCCTCTCCTACTGAGACGTGGGCATGTATTCTCAGTAACGATCTGTCATGCTGAAGGTGTTGAAGCATCTGGGTCTATCTTGGCTAAAGAAAGACATCATGTCAGCTCTCCCCAAAAAAAGACATTAGGAAGTTAGAATGTGATGTTTCTCTTCCTGTATCTGCTTGACATAAATGAGGTAGCATTTATTAATTATTTAAAATTATCTATTATGCCCTTGAGAACACATGCTAAGTTTTTTTTTTCTTATGTGCTTACTATGTCATAGATGCTATACTAAGGACTATATGTTAGTCTTATCTTCCCCCCTAAACTATAAGCTCATTGCAGACGGGACAGATCAACCAACTATGCTATATTATACTCTCCAAAATGCTTAGTAAGTGCTAAATAAGTATTATTGATTGTTTGACTATAAAAGATAATCAGGTGGCCAAGTGTAAAGAGCGTGGTTCTGGGAGTCAAAGGACCTATTCTAATACTGGTTCTACTCTTTGTCTGCTGCGTGATCTTGAGCACGTCACTTAATTTCTCATCTGTAAAATTGGGATTAAGATAGAGACGGTATATGAGCGAGAGGTCGGCAGTGAGGTAGATGAGATCAAGACATAGTGAACAGGCTGACACTAGAGTAGTGGAGTGTGTGGCATGGACTATGGTAGGAAAGCAGTGAGGTGAAGGAGGAGGGGACGGGGGGGATTGAGTGCTTTAAAGCCAGTGGTAAGGAGTTTCTGTTTGATGTGAAGGTTAGTGGGCAACTACTGGAGGTTCTTGAGAAGTGAGGAAATATGGACTGAATGTTTTTGTAGAAAAATAACCTGGGTAGCAGAATGAAGTATGGACTGGAGTGGGAAGAGATAGCAGGAAGGTCAGCAAGGAGGCTGATACAGTAATCAACATGAGATACAATAAGTACTTACATTATTCATTCCTTCTATAGTACTTATTAAGTGCTTAGTGTGGGCAGAGAGCTGTAGTAAGCGCTTGGGAAAGTACAATACAACAATAAAGAGTGACAATCCCTGCCCAAAATGAGCTTACAGTCAAGGCGGGGAGGAGACATCTGTGGGGCTGGAAGGTGGGGAAGAGCAAAGGGATCAAGTCAGGGTGATGGACGCCGAAGGGAGTGGGAGATGAGTGGGATGCAGAAGGGAGATGGGAGATGAGATGAAAGTGGAAACAGTTTGGATGGAGAGTAAATGGCAGATTTTAGCAATGTTATGAAGTTTGAACTGACAGAGGTTAGTTTGATTTGAATGAGAGAGGTTATGGACTTGAGAGACAGGAAAGACAGTGGTGTCATCTATATTGATGGAAAGTCAGGGGGAGGAGAGGTTTTGGAGGGGAAGATAAGGAGTTCCACTATGGACATGTTGAGTTTTAGGTGTAGGTGGGACATCCAAGTATAGATGTCCTGAAAACAGAAGGAAATACTAAACTGCATAGGAGAGATAGGGCTGGAGATGTAGATTTGGGAATCATCTGCATAGAGATGGTAAATGAAGCAGTGGAAGTGAATGAGTTCTCCAAGGGAGTGGGTGTAGATGTAGAATAGAAGGGAACTGAGAACTAAACCTTGAGGGACTCCCACTGTTAGGGAGTGGGAGACAGAGGAGCCCTCAAAAGACACTGGGAAACAGGAGCAGCATGGTCTAGTGCATAAAGCATGAGCATGGGAGTCAGAAGGACATGGGTTCTAGTCCTTGCTCTGCCACTTGCTTGCTGGGTGACCTTGGACAAGTCACTTCATTTCTCTTTGTCTCAGTTACCTCGTCTGTAAAATAGGGATTAAAACTACAATTCCCATATGGGACATGGACTTGTGGTGAGCCTACAACAAGCTGCCTTATTAGTGACTGTTTGTAACACTGTGAACAACAAGGAGGAGGAGACTGACAAAGGCACTAATGGGTTCTATCTGAGGCAGGTGATTGCTGGCATGTGGGGGCAGAGCAGGGAGGGAGGCAAGGCCTTTCTCCCTGCTCTACCCAGGAATGGGCCTGGACCAATCAATGATTGCCACGGAGAGCCACCGCTGTGACACCTCAAGACAGATAAAAGGTGCTCACTTTGAATTATGAGGTGGCACGTAGGAGACATGCCGAAGCAGCAAGAGAAGAATGAAGGCATGGTGTAGGTCACAGAAGGAAACACTTAAAGCAGAAGTCTGTAAGGAGCATCAGCACATAGTAAGTGCTCAATAAATACTATTGAATGAATGAATCAGGAGAGCAGCACTAGAAAACAGCAACACTTGGAAGCAGAAAGAAAAAGCATAAACAGAATGGGCTCCCTTGACCAGCAGACTGGTATTGGACCTTTGGTGGAGTAAGTGTGTGTGTGTGTGTATGTGTCACTCCCTTGCACGTTGGAAAAACAAAATGTAAAACTTTTCACAGTCAGCTTGGTGGTCAGAGGTGTGGTTTGACTTCTACTATTTGTCACTGAGGCTCCCCCCATCCAGGAAGATCCTGGTTGGTACAAGACAGGACTTATCCAACCTGATTAGCTGGTATCTATCCTCGTGCTTAGAACAGTGCCTGGTTCATAGTAAGTGTTTAACAAATAACATTTTAAAAAAAATGAATGGCCAGAGAGGAGGAGATCAGGGAAAGAACAGTGTCAGCGAAGCCAAGGTTGGATAATCTTCCATTTTAGTACAGTGCTCTGCACAGAGTAAGTGCTCAGTAAATACAATTGACAGGAGAAACAGCATGATATAGTGGATAGGGCACAGCCCTGGAAGTTAGAAGCTCTACCACTTTTCTTCTGTGTGACCTTGGGCAAGTCACTTTGCTTCTCTGTGCCTCAGTTACCTCATCTCTAAAATGGAGATTGACTGTGAACCCCATGTGGGACAGAGACTGCGTCTGACCCAATTTGCTTGTATCTACCTCAGTGCTTAGTACCTGGAATAAAGTAAGCACTTAAATACAATTTTTAAAAATACCATAAGAAGAAAAAAGGGGATGGTCCATAGCATCGAAGGCAGTTGAGCAGTAGAGGAGGATTAGGATAGAGTTGAAGCCTAGCTTGGAGAGCCCTCTCTGTTCGTATCCGATGGACGATCGCTTTCCCCACCTTCAAAACCATTTTGAAGGCCATCTCTTCTATGATGCCTTCACTGACAAAGCCCGCATTTTCCTCTTCTCCCTCTTCTTTCTATGTTCCCCTTGAACTTGTATTGGCATCCCTATTCACTGCTCCCTCAGCCCCCACAGCACTTTTGTATATATCTGTAATTTATTTATATTAATCTCTCCTCCTCTGGACCATAAGCTAGTCATGGGTTATGAATATGTCTACCTACTCTGTTATACTGTACCCTCCCAGGCACCGAGCACAGTGGTCTGCACAGAGTAAGTGCTCAATAAATACAATTGATTGATTTGATTGCGAGCCCTGTTCAGGACAGGATCTTTGTTCAACCTAAATATCTTGTATCTAACCCAGCACTTACCACAGTACTAGGTACCTAGTAAGCACTTAACAAATACCATAATTGTTTTTCACTTCAATTGCATTTATTGAGAGCTTACTCTGGGCAAACCCTGTACTAAGTGCATAATTATCAGACATATATAGTCCCTGTCCCCCATGAGGCCCACAGCCAAAGTAGTGTGCTGACTCAGTTGACTTTATCAAATGACAAAGTTTGATTTCCAAAGTAAGTAGAGTTTATGAAATGTGATATGTTGGGGTGCTAACTTCCTTACTAGCATTAAATGGATGATCTTATGCCTCCTGGTCCTTTGACTCAGCAAGATTTCCATTTCAAGATTTTCCCTCTTGATATTAATTTGGGTATCTTCAAATGCACATAAACTCCCTGATATGCATGTCATTCATCATCTTTGAGGTACGTATTTTACATTTCACATGTCATTACCTTTGCAAATCAGGGTGGGGTGGCTTGGGAGAAATTAATCATAATGAAAAATGGCTCATGTTCTCCTAAATCTAAAGATCTCTGTTTCAGAGAACTTAAATAAGGTGCATTTGCCGTCATTCTTCATCATTCCCCCGTCCTACCTCCTACCTTTGAAAAATTCTTCAATAATCATGCTCAAATCTTAACAAGTATCTTTTGAAGCATAGTCTACGAGGTGGGTGATTGATAAGTAATCACTATGGAAAACCAGCTGTTCCGGCTTGTTTATGTCGCTCTGTCCTGGCTAACTTTGGAAGTGCTAAAGTTCATTCATTCAATCATATTTATTGAGTACTTAATGTGTGCAGAGCACTGTACTAAGCACTTGGAAAGTACAATATAGAGACAATCCCTGCTCACAGTGGGTTCACAGTCTAGAAGGGGGGAGACAGACATCAAAACAAGTAAATAGGCATCAGTAGCATCATTATAAATAAATAGAATTATAGATATATACACATCATTATCCTGCAGTTGAGGTTTTTCTTCCCAGTTGTAGTCAGCATTTTATATATAAAATGCTATGGCATCTGCTGAATGACTGGTGGCCATTAGGGAACTATTCTAAAAGCTTTTACTTCAGACTAAAAGCCTAATAAGTGCAATATTAGGAAACTCCTTAAGAAAGTCTTGGTCCACACCCAAATCAAAGCCTTGAACACAACAGTCTTCTCTCAATGACCTAACAACTTGAGGGAGATCTTCAAGGATTAGGGATATCATACTCCTTGAATACTGGAATCAACAAATTCTCAGTGGGTTAGACTAACTGCTAGATCTACAGAATTAATAACATTTGTTATCTCAAATGTTAAAGTCTCTAAATAACAGAACCCTTTACCAATAAGGAGACTCTGAGTTCCTAACCTCTGAGGGGAGCAAATTTTAAACACAGTTTTTAAAAACCGAGATCTCTAGATCCTTAAGTAAATGTCATTTATAACTTTCCTCATGTCTAGGTTAATTGTGAATTATAAAATACCCGGTGGTATAAAAAATTAATTTCTAATATGTGTAGTATCGTATTCTAAATCCCTGTTCCTGGATCATGGCTGAGAATTTGGAAAACATGGTGAAAGTTGAAAATTTTATAAAAATTGAAAATTCACCAAGTATTAAGTTGTGCTCTAACACTAGTTGAAGTCACGAGCATCCGACATGGTTCAAGTCCCAGTTAAAAACAGTAGTCAATCACACAATCTCTCGATCAGGCAATCAGTCAATGTGCAGAGCACAGTATTAATAATAATAATGTTGGTATTTGTTAAGCGCTTACTATGTGCAGAGCACTGTTCTAAGCACTGGGGTAGATACAGGGTAATCAGGTTGTCCCAGGTGAGGCTCACAGTTAATCCCCATTTTACAGATGAGGTAACTGAGGCACAGAGAAGTAAAGTGACTTGCCCACAGTCACACAACTGACAAGTAGCAGAGCTGGGATTCAAACACATGACCTCTGACTCCCAAGCCTGTACTCTTTCCACTGAGCCACGCTGCTTCTCTGAGAGAGTACAGCATAAAGAAATTAGGCACATTCCTTGCTCATAATGAGCTTAGAGTCTAGAAGGGGAGACAGACTTTAACAGGAACAAATGAATAATTTGTAATGTAAGATTTGAAGATAATGTACATAAGTGCTGTGGGAATTAGTGGGGGAACAAATATCAAATGTCCTAAGGTCACAGATCCAAGTGCTTAGAAAACACAGAAGGGAGAGTCTGTCAGGGAAAATAGGTTTTAACTGGGGAAAACCTCTTGGAGGAGATGTGACCTTAATAATACTTTGAAGGTGGAGAGAGTGGTGGTCTGGGGTATATTGAGGGGGAGGGAGTTCCAGGCTACAGGGAGGATCTGAGAAAGGGGTTGGCAGTTAGATGAGAACAGGGCACATTCATTCACCCACTAGTATTTATTAAGCACTTAGTGTGTGCAAAGGACTGTAAACTGGTGCTAGAGGAGCAGGCTGGACTGTAATAGGCAATGAGTGAGGTGAGATAGGTAGGGGTAAAGTGACAGAGTATTTTTAAAGCCAATGATAAGGAGTTTCTGTCTGATGTGGAGATGGATAGGCAATCACTGGAGGTTCCTGAAGGGCGAGGAGACATGGACTGAATGTTTTTGTTGATAGATGATCCATGCAGCAGAGGGAAGTATGGTTAGAGTGGTGAGACACAGGAGGTTGGAACATCAGTGAGGAGACAGATGCAATAGTCAAGGCGGGATAGGATAAGTGTTTGCATCAGCATGGTTGCAGTTTGGATGGAGAGGAAAGAAGATTTTTAGCAAGGTTCTGAACCTCTCCCAGCTGATGTGATTCTAAGGCTTTCATGAGAAACCACTTGAGGTGTTGACCAAGTGAAAATGAATCTGGAAAGGCAGAGGAAATTATCTTAAGAACACTATTCCTGTAACTGCCAAGTTTTGCTCCAGGTTGTTGCTGAGTTAGTCCTTCAAAATCCCTGCCTTCTCAACAGAAGGACTCCCTTATGGGTGTTGTTGAAAGGGAAGATTGATTGATTGATTGATTGCTCTAAAGCACAATAACAGTAACAGCTTTAAAGTAGCCTAGTGGAAAGAACGCAGGCCTGGGAGATAAAACACCTGGGCCCTTCTCCTGGCTCTACAACTTGCCTGCTCCTTGATCTTGGACAAAATACTTAGCTTATCTGTGACTCAGTTTCCTCATCTATAAAAGAGGATTCCCTACCTGTTCCCTCTCCTACTTAAACTGTGAGTCCAATGCAGGCAGGGACAGTCTGTGATTTGATAATCTTATATTTACCTCAGCACTTAGTGGAGTGCTTGGCACCTAGTAAAGGCTTAACAAATACTGCTTTTACTGTTATCATCATCATGAGTAGTGGTATGAGAAGCAGCATGGCTCAGTGGACAGATAACGGGCCTGGGAGTCAGAAGGATCTGAGTTCTAATGATGTTGGTATTTAAGCGCTTACCATGTGCAGAGCACTATTCTAAGCACTGGGGTAGATACAGGGTCATCAGGTTGTCCCACATGGCTCTATCTTTGGTGCCCTTTGGTAAGTCACTTCACTTCTCTGTGCCTTGGTTACCTTACCTGTAAAATGGGTATTAAGGTGAGCCCCACCTGAGACAACCTGATCAACTATATCTACCCCAACATGTAGAACAGTGCTTGGCACATAGTAAGCACTTAACAATTACCATCATTATTGTTAGTAGTAGTAGGCATAAGCTCAGCCAAACATTAGGAATGAGTGATTCTACAAAGTGCTCGAGTGCTCCCCACAAAAGACATTGAAATGGGGTAGAGAACTGAAGAGTCCAGAGCTGGTAAGTGAACGGACCATAAGGGAAATGAATTGTGCTTTGAGACCCAGAACATATCGATCAATTTAACGACTCTTCAGTGGCTACTCTTGGTTCCTGTTTGTATTAGCCTGGCAGGTCATTTTTATCAATAGACTATTGGAGAAGAGATATAAATTGCATCTCCTAGTCTGAAGAGATTCTCTTTCTTAGGGACTGATTTAATTCATAGCGGTAACTAGGCTTACACTAAGATGCATAGGCAGCAGAGTATACAAATAAATTCTGGTTGCAAATCTACACTTCCATTTTGTTCCCTGCAGACAATAATCCCTTTGATGCCATTATGTGGTTGTACAGAAATAAGCTGGCACAGAGCTGGTGCTCAATACATATTAAATAATAATCACAAGCAATAGAAAATATCTCAGGGCACCCTTCTGAGAAATCTTTTTTGCTCCAGGTGTTTGAATGAGGCAATGAGAATGAATCCATCCATCAATCAATGGTATTTATTGAGCAATTTCTATGTACAGAGCACTCTACTCAGCATCTGGGAGAGTACTATATACAGACTCAGTAGACACATTATTGGCCCACCAGGAGTTTACAGACTAGAAGTGGTGACACATTAAAATAAATTATGAATTATGTACATAAATCATGTGGAGCTGAGGGTGGGGTGAATATCAAGTCCTTAAAGGGTACCTTTTGGCCATTTGATATTCACCCCATCCTCAACCCCATAAAACTTAGGTACAAGCCTGTAATGTATTTATCTTCTTTTCTGTCTCCCCCATAAGACTTTAAGCTCCTTCTGGGCTGGGAAAGTTTCTACTAACTCTGTCATATTATATTCTCCCAAGTACTTAATACAGTGCTCTGCACACAGTAAGTGCTCAATAAATACCACTGATGGATCCAAACGCCTAGGTGAAGCAGAAGGGAGAGGAAGTAGGTGAAAGGATGGCTTTTTCAGGGAAGGCCTCTTATAGAAGATGTGATTTTAATAAGGCTTGAAGGTGGGGAAAATGATTGAGAATTCCTATCAGTCCTTCACGAACCATCCAGTTTGAGTTTCTTTGTCCAGCAGGAGCCCCAAGATGCTTGGGGGAGCCATGTCATTGTTTTCTTCCTGGACACCTAACTTCGCGGTTAAGGATGGCCAGACAACACACCTCAATCTCCCTATTCCTAACTAACTGGGGCTGGACTCACATCAGTCTGGAATCTCCTCCATTCAGCTCTGGAAATTAAATAAAGGAATGCTATATCAAGGCATTCTAGTGCCTTTCTCCCTTCTTTCCTTTGCCCTCACCTTTCTCTTTTCCTCATCTCTTCTCTCTCCCTGTATTTTTTTCCCCTTCACTTCACTCCCTCACTACTTTTTCTCCCTCTCCTGTTCCCTTCATAACAATATTGACTGGTGGTGTTGAATCCTTTCAGCCAAAATAAGATCAGCCAACCAATGGTATTTATTGAGGGTTTACTGTCTGCAAAGCACTGTACTAAGTGCTTGGGAGTGCAGAGTTCAATGTAGTCCCTGCCCACAATGAGATCACATCCTAGATGGTAAGATGAACTGAAGTTAATTTTCGAAGATTTTTTGGTCACAATTCCACTGAATTGTGAACATATTTTGAAATATAGTCCTTCCCTTGAAACATTTTAAGATATTTCTAAGGAAAAGGGTGAGATGCTTCCCTTTTTGTAAACAGTTCTTTGAAAAACTAAATACTTGTAAGTTATAGAGGATTTCTCTGATGTCTGTGAAGATACCGCTTTTGACATGAAAAAAATTTGTAAAAGGAGTTCCAAATTTTTCCATGGATGTTCCCAGTCACTATTAATTTAGGATTTGAAAATTGCTCATGATGAAAGATCCAGTTTACTTATGTCCAAAGAAAATAAGATCACTGCAAGTTTAGTCTGCCTCTTGACTAATCCTGTGATGATCCACTCTTTCAGAGGAGCCTTATAAGGTCTGTAGTCAGGCTTAATCAGCTCCATTCAGTGCTTTGCAGATAGCAAGTGCTTAATAAATACTCTTAGTATTATTGTGACTTAATAATTTACTTTCCTGAATCAGAGTGAGTGTATGGATGGGTGTCTTGTACATATAGGAGCTTATACATAGAGGAGTCCCCCAAAACTCACATTTCCCAATTCAATCACCTCTCTTCTCCCAATCAGTGGTATTTTTGAGCACTTACTCTGTGCAGAGCACTGTATTAAGCACTTATTAGGAAAGTACAATATAAAAGTCTGTATATACAATCCCTGCCCACATGCAGCTTCCAGTCTATAGGGAACTAGTGTCTCTGTTGCTAGTCTAAACCTTTATTTGATTTCATCCCATTTTGTCTTTTGGCTTTCTCAATCAATAGCATTTACTGATCACTTACTCAGTGCAGGGAACTGTACTAAGTGCTTGGAACAGTACAATAAACAGAGTTGGTAGACACATTCCCTGACCTCACTTAGAAAATATGCAGCTCTCTATACCCCAGAACAAAGAGACATTACTGAAAGACTCAGAGAGCCAGTTCATAAAGAATAATTAAATGCAGTGAAGGTTGTGTTTACCAAATATGCAGTCTCCAAACCCTCCGGGTAAGAAAATCCATTTTCATGGTATCAGGTAACATCATGACTGGCAGGCGAGTGAACTTTAGTGAAGAATCGTTAGGAAGACGCTAAAGAATCAGAATGGGAGAAATGATAGAAAATAAACCCCATCCCATCCGCTAAATTAGTAATAAGAGCATTTATTAAGCATGTACTTTGTGCAAATACTATACTAAAATCTGGGAAAGAATATAGAGGCATTAGAAACGGTCCTGGCCCCTCAAGGGGATCACAATCAAGTATAAAAGGAAGGAGAAGGGTCTAGAGACATTCACAGTGACAACACTCAAGGAGACAAGGACAAATGTACAGAGTAAAATGTAGCAGGATGGGGTGAGAGGAGCAGACTCGCGCTTCTCACGGCTCAGAGTACACAAGCTCTGCCACAGTAGCCATCACGGTCTTCCCCAACGATCTGGATTCTGTATGGTGGCCGCTATATATGCATTCATTCCATTGCATTTATTGAGCACTTACTGTGTGCAGAACACTGTACTAAGCGCTTGGAAAGTACAATTTGGCAACAAATAGAGATGGCTTTATAAGTAGAATTAACTCATGGGGACATGGAGACAGTGACCTGGATTTTTGAATTCCTGGCTTCCTGACCTGCCATAGGGGCAATATCTTCAAAGTTCCTACCACAAGGTTAAAGGTCAGGGAAACCTAGTCACAGGGAAAATGGGTTCTATTCCCCTTGCCTGCTAGGTGACCATGGGCAAACAGCTTAATCTTTGTAGGTCTCAATTTCCATCTCTGTAAAATAGGGATAAGATACCCGTGTTCTCTAACTCTGGCAGTCTTTTCACACTCTAGACTGTAAGCTCATTGTGGGTAGGGAATGTGTTGGCTTGTTATTATAGTATACTCTCCCCAAGTGCTTAGTAAAGTGTTCTGCACACAGTAAGTGCTCAATAATTGTAGGGGTTCCTCAAGGGTCAGTTCTTGGTCCCCATCTATTCTCCATCTATATTCACTCCCTTGTTGAACTATTCACACCCTTGGCTTCAACTATCATATCTACGCAGGTGACACCACATTTACATCTCCTCCCCTGTTCTCTCTACCTTCCTCCAGGCTCATATCTCTTCCTGCCTTCAGGACATCACCTGAATGTCTGCCCACAACATAAAACTCAACATGCCCGAGACTGAGCTCTTTATCTTCCCTCCCAAACCCTGTCCTCTCCCTGACTTTCCCATCACTGTGGACGGCACTACCATCCTTCCCGTCTCACTGGCCCGCAACCTTGATGTCATCCTTGACTCTGCTCTCTCTAATTCACCCCACACATCCAATCTGTCACCATAACCTACTGTCTCATCTTCACAACATCGTCAAGATCTGCCCTTTCCTCTCTATCCAAACTGCTACCTTGCTGGTACATTTTCTCGTAATATCCCGCCTATATTGTTGCATCAGCCTCCTCTCTGATCTCCCACCCTCCTATGTCTCCCCGCTTCAGTCTATATTCTGCTGCCCAGATCATCTTCCTACAGAAACGTTCTGGGCATGTCACTCCCCTCCTCAAAAACCTCCAGTGGTTGCCTATCAACCTTCGCATGAAGCAAAGACTCCTCACTCTTGGCTTTAAAGCTCTCCATCACCTTGCCCCCCCCCACCTCACCTCCCTTCTCTCCTTCTACAGCCCACCCTGAACACTCTGCCCCTCTGCCACTCACCTCCTCATAGTCCCTCGTTCTCTCCTGTCCTGCCATTGACCCTTGGCCCATGTCCTACCATTGACCTGGAATGCCCTCCCTCCTCACATCTGCCAAACTCTCTTGCCCTCCTCAAAGCCCTATTGAGAGCACACCTCCTCCGGGAGGACTTCCCAGACTGAGCCCTTCCTTTCCCTCTGCTCCTCCTCCCCTCCCCATTCCCCTTTCTCCTGCCCTCTGCTCGTCCCCCTCCCCACAACACTTGTGCATATTTGTATGTATTATTTATTACTGTATTATATTAATGATGTGTACATATCTATGGTTCTATCTGTTTTTATGGTATTGATGCCTGTCTACTTGTTTTGCTGTCTGTCTCCCCCTTTCAGACTATGAGCCTGTTTATGTTCTAAATTCTTAGTACAATGCTCTACACAAAGTAAGCACTCAATAAATATGATTGATTGAATGAATTAATAAATATGATTAAATGAATGAATCCATTCATTCACTAGATGCTAAATCCAGCGCCTAGTACATCACAGGATAAGTAGTAAGCATTTCATGAATACTGGAATTATTGTTTTACAGAAAAATCCAAAGTGTTTGTTTCCCTCCAGCTCCCTTCTGGAAGGAACAAGCAGGGAGAATACTTGTTTTTACGCATTTAGGATTCTATGTAATATAGTATATTTGGAAGCTCCTCTCCAAAGCAGAGGAGCACATCTCCAATCATCTATGGATGACTGATTAAAGGCAAAATTGGAGGTGTCCCCAGGTACATTCGTGTAGCTCTGAGGATGGATACAGTGGAGGGCCACCATTTGCCTTCTGTTCCACAGGTCCTGGTGATCCTTCTCTCTGAGTTTACCCACAGGCAAGTTGGCCAACTGTGGGCAGTTCTTCTGCATTAGTTCAATTGAGTTCCTGTGTACTTTGGTGGGATCCAAAAACTGTGTTGCATTAAACAACTGTTCTGATGCATACCCAGTTTGGCTCAAGTTTCAGGTGAGAGCTGTAAGGACACTTCTTCGGAACCATCGGCATCTTACAGAGAACCAATTGACCTTACTTAGTGTCAGTTTCCAGTAACCTGAATCTTCAATGCAACCAGTTCTTCTATAATATGGGGGTTACATTCTTGCTGAATCCTCTCTTCTGATCCATCTGCTTTGGGTCAGATGCGAGTGGCCTATGCCTAGATATTTCTTCCATCACTCTGTTGTGCTGAATCAACAGAATCACCTTGTTGGAAAAATGGTTCCTAATTCTGCCAAATTGTTCTGGTAGAACTAAGTGTTCTTGGAATCTGATCCCTTTTCAGTGCTAATGAAGGCTGGACAACAGGGATACTGCATGGTCATGGATCAGCTTAAAACAGAATTCCTGGAAGAACCTCATCTTGGTGGAACAAATTCCCAGGAATGTTAGTGAAAGGGTATTACCCATTCTTCTATCATGTTCTACACAAATTCCAAAATAAAAACAGCCGGTTTAGCAGAAATGTCTGCCCTCCGAGTCAGAGCCGGTATAGTCAACGTAACTCAAATCAATATGACGGATATTTAATGAGCTGCACCTGTCTACTGATTTATTGAACATAAAAAAGGCATTGGCGTTTACAAACATGTTACTTATTTGACTCTTTCACACCTACCTCTAAAGCCCCTTGTAAACTTGGATCTTTGGGCTCAACCCCTCATTTTGGAAAGAGCAGACTCTGCTTTATGCACAATGACTCAGCCTTTCCAGTGTTGCAAGGAGAAATATCTCCTCAAAATACACCCAGCAGCTGTATTGAGCAAAGAGTTTCTTTGAGAGGATTGTTGACCCCAGATCACTCAAGCATTCTTTCAATCAAGAGTATACAGTTTCACTTACTATGTACAGGGCTCTGAAGTAGGCTTGGAATAATCTGATAAGAGTTCCAGACATGGTCCTTGCCCTTTTAGAAGCATACAATTCAATGTGGGAGACAGGTACAGATTGGAAGCTTCTGTAGGAGGAAGAAGGAAAACAGAGTTGGCAAAATCAAGCCTATGAAGAAAATATGAACAAATGAATGTAGTGTATAAATTTAAATATTTATCTGTGCTAAGGGAGGGAACTCCTCTGAGAGTCACACCTGGAGAGTTTCCAGTACTCTGCCAATTTTGGCTATCGGAGGGAGAGTCAAGGAGTGTCATATTCGTTCCATTCCTAGCTTGGCCAATGGCTTGTGAGTGAAAGACAATTTTCTACATGTTAAAACTCAACTGCTGGGCAGCAGCGGCATGGGAAAGAGTCGAGGGTGGAGACTCAAGTTTACTGCACTGAAGGAGGCAATGGTAAACCACTTCTGTGTTTTTACCAAGAAAACTCTACGGATAAACTTCCAGAACGATTGCAGATGGAGGGAGGGAGTGCTGGGAGAGATGTCTGTGGTGGCGCTATGGATCAGAGATGACTTGGCGGGATAAGACAAGACAAGGGAGGGAAAAGGTCCTGGAGGAAGTGGAGTTTCAGGAAGTCCTGACGATGGGGGAGCCAAACGAAATGCCACGGTAAAATATGCAGGGAGCGTACCATTGACCAGAGTATCATTTTGCAAAACTGGATGATCTGATGTCAGATCAATGAAATGCTTGCTTTAAATTTTTTTTAATGTGCTTTCTAATTGGGTTGGGTACATTTATCTGAATTCAAGCTGCTACCTTTTTTGTAAATACCTGCATTCTGGCAGTTAACTAAAATGAACAAAAATCAAATGATCTATAAAAAGACTTCCTGAAGAGATGCCAAGATTCATGCCCTATACACAATAGGAGGGGACTCAAGAGATAGTGTTGCTGTTGATGAATTAGGTGGTACCACTTGATAAATAACAGGCAAGAGTTAAAGATGATTACCCCCGTTCCAGGGTGAAGCAGTGTGAGTGAAGTATAAACTTTCCCTGGGAAGTAATAGATGCACTCATTTACAGTAGTTTACCTGTTCCAGGAAGCAAGGTGGTCAGTTTCTTGAGCTAACAGGGCTTGTGGGAGCTGAGTTAGAGGAGGACTTCAAATCCAATTTGTTTTAGGCATTCTAAAGTAATGTTTTGACTCAGGCACACTTTCTTTTATTGGCTCGGATGCAAAAATGACTCACCACCCAGCCTGTCCCAGTTGCATGCTTACAAAAACAGTGACTGGTGAGTTATCCTAAAATGCTATGAGCTCAATGACAGGTTCATCAATTTCATTCCAGATTGGCATGTTGGCTGACATCGGAAAAGTCAGACAGTCAAAACACATGTAGAATAGTAGACAGGGCTCTGAGGGTTAAGTCTTTAAGGCGACAGAGAGTGGGGACTGGGAGAGGATAACGGAGTTGTGCTCTACTGAGCTCTCCGTGCTACTGTTTGGGCTGAAGTGTGGCTAGAAAGATTAATGGAAAATCCAAGAGCGATCCATTTTTTTATATGGTCATTTTGCCTCTTGAATGTTTCTGGTGGACAGCCCTTAGGCGAAAACTACAGTGGAGAGCTGATATGGAAATTGTAACTGCTGTTATCAGTATTTGTTCCATTCTGGCATGCAAAGTATTGCCAGAATGCAGTTATTTTTTTTAAAAAAAAGTAGCAGCTTGAATTCAGATAAAGGTACCCAACCCAATTAGGAAGAACATAAAAAAAAAAGTCTAAAAGCAAGCATTATTCTCTTTCGATGGAATCACAGCTGTGCAGGGCTGAGATACTAATGCGTTCTGCATTAAGCAGATTGTAGGGGGAAATAGACATTCTTATTTTGAAGGCAATTCAGATTTTTGGCAGCTTCTCCCGGCGTCTGAGGTCACTTGCTTTAGCTCATTACAACGCGCCGACATTGTTCATACCTTGTTAAATGCCGATCGAGCCTAAGTGAGGTAATGAAGTTGGTATTTTCTAGCTATGTCGGCAGAGCACATTGAGAAGCATTTCATTTTGGAGCTTAAAATATTTAGTGACCAGGTGGCGAGCTGCCAGGGACAAATTACGATGCAAGCACACACACATGCATAGAGCAATGAAGAGAAGCACAATCAAACCAGCTCAAGCAGCCACGTTTCCAACACAGTCTTGCCACTGGTGCCAGGTATACGTCCAGGGTGGAACATGTTGCTTAGACAATTAACATGAACTGACCAATTGCAGATCAGGAAGGAATGTGCCTTTTGGGGAAATGTCAGTTCTTGACCTTTCTGTGTACTCTGTGCCCCTTCTTGGTGATTATCTGAGCTTATTTACATTTTTAATTAGGAATGCAGTCAGAGGTCTCCTCTCTAAATTGCAGTTGGCTGAGTAACATTTATCCAAGTGAGGGGGAATCTACTACTCTTGGTTTGAACTACCTGGAAATGACATCAACTATTCACTCTGCTTTAGGCCTACTCTCTTAGGTTATCTCTTGAACCTTTCTTTTGCAAAGACTTGAAATTGCCCCGACTGTTCTTTGATAATTTAAGATTTTGCTTGCACCCACAAAAACCTCCATGGCTGTCCATTTCTCTGTGCATCAAGGAGAAAATCTTGACTATTGGCTCTAAGGCACTTTATCATCTCTCTCCTTACTGCTTATCCTCACTCCTCTCCCACTCTACCCCAGCTTGCACACTTTGCTTTCTCAAACCAATCTATTCACTGGGCCTCATTTTTTTCTTTTCTTGCTGTGTGCATTTTACTCGTACTCCTCCTGTTAGGAACCTCAGAGTTGCCTAGTGGATAGAGCAGGGGCCTGGTAGTCAGAAGCTCCTGGGTTCTAATTCCAATCTTCCACTTGCCTGCTGTGTGATCTTGGGCAAATCACTTCCCTTCTCTGTGCCTCAGTAACCTTGTCTCTAGAATAATAATAATGGTATTTAAAGGGCTTACTATGGGCCAAGCACTGTTCTAAGCGCAGGGATAGATACAAGAAAATCAAGTTGTCCCCCGTGGGGCTCATTTTACAGATGACGTAACTGAGGCACAGAGAAGCTCAGTGACTGGCCCAAAGTCACACAGCTGACAAATGAAGGAGTTGGGATTAGAACCCACCACTAGATCCCAAGCCCACGCTCTGCTCTTTGCACTGAGCCACACTTAACTTCAAATCCTGCAGATCAATCAGTCAATGGTATTTATTGAGTGCTTACTGTGTGCAGAGCACTGTTCTAAGCATTTGGGAGAGACCAGTACAACAGAATTAGCATAAAGGTTCCCTGCCCTTAATGAGTTTACAGTCTAGATCACTACTTTCCCCACTTCCAAAGTCTGTCTGAAATCAAATCTCCTTTAGGAAGTCTTCCCTGATTAATCTCTCATTTCCCCACCATATTTCCCCTTCTTCTGCCATTTCAGCTCCTCCATGTCACCTAAGCACTTGAGTACTTACTGCCCCCAACCCTAGTGGCTATAGAGAAGCAGCATGGCCTAGTGGGAAGAGCACGGGTTTGGGAGTCAGAGGTCATGGGTTCTAATCCCTGCTCTGCCAGTTGTCTGTGTGACCTTGGGCAAGTCACTTAACTTCTCACTGCCTCATTTACCTCATCTGTAAAATGAGAATTAAGAATGTGAGCTTCATGTGGGACAGGGACTGTGTCTAACCTGATTACCCTGTATCTACCCCAGTTCTTGGCACATAGTAAGCCCTTAACAAATACCATAATTACTATTATTATTATGTACATATGTTTATGGGAAGCAGCATGGCCTAGTGAAAAGAGCATGGGCCCAGGAGTCAGAGGACCTGGGTTTCAATCTCAGCTCTGTCATTTGTCTATGGCGTGATCTTAAACAAGTCACTTAACTTCTTTCTGTCTCCATTTTCTCATGTGTAAAATAGGGATTAAATTCTACACCTTCCTTCATAGACTGTGAGCCACACATGGGACAGGTAATGTGTCCAGTGTGATTCTTTTAATACAGTGGCACATGGAAAATGCTTAATAAGTATCAGTAAAAAAAACAAACACAAAAATTTTTTAAACTCTGCTGCTTCCCCTATTTGTAAACTATTTCAGTTTCTGTCTCCCTAACTGTATTGTAAGGTCCATTAGGGCAGGATTTGTGGCTACCAAACTCTATTGTATTCTCCTAAACATACAGCACAATGAGCTGCACAAAATAAGGGGTCAGTAAATACTATTGATTGGTGATTGATTGAATTCTCTGTATAAGGAGCCTTGTTCTTGTCCTCCTGAAGGAGTTGTCATTTCAGAAGGGCTATCAAGATGAAGGAAGCAATGATCTGCCAGAAAAGAAAGGAGAAGAAATTCCAGACAGAAGAGAGGGAGTAAGCAGGAGGTTGGCAGGAAGACAGACAATGCTGTCTAGTTGATAGTGCAGAGGCCTGGGAGTCAGAAGGACCTGGGTTCTAATCCTGGCTCTGCCCCCTATGTGATATTGGACAAGTCACTTCACTTCTGCTTTGTGCCTCAGTTCCCTAATTTGTAAAATGGAGATTAAGACAGTGAGCCCCATTTGGAATAGGGACAGAGTCCAACCCAATTATCTTGATTCTACCCCAGCACTTAGTAGAGTGCCTGGCCATAGTAAGGGCTTAACAAATGCCATTATTATTATTGAAAAAGTTAGCTTTAGGGGAACAAAGTGTGTGAGCTGGATATAGTGAGAGAAGAGAGTTAAGCGTAGGCATCGGGGAGAAAGCTGATTGATCTTAAGCTGGTCGTTAGTTTCTGCATGATGTGGAAAAGAATGAGCAACTCTCGGAGATTTCGACTGAATAGAAAGACAATCCAAACTGCTAATTCCTTATGGGGAGGGGTTGTTTCTACCAACTCGGATATACTGCACTTTCCCAAGGGCTTAGTAAAGTGCTCTGGACACAATAAGTGCTCGTAATGTAAATGATTGATTGGTGTACAGAACAATGTTTTAGGAAATTGATCCTGTCAAAACCCTGCTTGCAGTGGGTCAAGAAGAGAGTTGGCCGAGGTGATGTAAGAATGTGGGCATGACTGTGTCCGTCTCAGTTCTCTGAGCAACTCCTCATATCACTTGGCAAATCAATTCCTTCTGAATCTTCCCACCTTTGAAATGTTGCTTGATTAGAGATGAGTGTAGCGAGAGAATGTTGGCATTTGGTGAGTATGCTGGTGATTTCCCAGCATTCCCACATGAAACTCCACGGTTATATAAGGGTGATTTTTCCAATTGATAATCCTCCCTGACCTGAAATCTTTGGGAGCAGTTCCTTTTCCACCTCATTTTTATTTTAGCTTATGTCTGTGTATCGTCAATGCACCGCCAGCTGGATTATTTTCTCCTATTTTCTAAGAATTGCCCTTTCAATTCCTGTCCTCTCAAGAGAGCCCCTTTAGGGTTATTATTTTCTGTTAATTAGCCTGTGTTTCCATTAAAAACATCCCTTGCTTCATCAAGCCAAAGTTTTCCTTTGGAATTTCAGCTTCTACCTTTAGCACCATTGATTTTATTCATGCTGGGTGGGGGAGGTGTTGCCAAGATGTTCCTTTATCATTTGGAGAAAAGGAATATAAGTAACAGTTGGGATAGACAACAGATTCCCTCATTTAAATGCACATTCAATTGAGAACAGGAGTGACTTCATTACAAAGTTTTCTAAAGTGTTTTGTTGTACAGTAAATGTAAATTGCTCAGGAGAATTTTTTTTTGTTTTAAAACAATCCACCCTGTATTTGGGGATTGAATGCATTTTATAGACCTCTTTAAAGCAGCTAGAGCATATACCTCTTCAACTGCATTTTAGCAGCCAGCCCTGGCTCTGAAATAGATTTCTCACCTCATTTATAAGTAAGAAAAGAATCATCTAATAATCTGTGAACGCTTAAGAATTCTCCACTTTTTCTTCCTTCAGATTCAGTTTTAGAATGGGGTCGGGGTCACGTAAATGCATTGTTGAAAGCCTCAAAATCGGGACCAGGAACCTGAGTTCTGAGTTATATCCCAAAGCAAATTAACCTGGCTGAGTTATCAACCCCTTGAAAATTAGATTGATAATGAGGAAGCTTTAACCCCACTGAGTCCTGCAAGATCTGTTACTCTGCCATTCTATGGGAATTCTAATTGAAATTGATTAGCTTGGGCACTTTTTAATGGGTTTCTTCTGACATGATTTCTTCCTGCCTTTAAAAATGTTTTCAGTTGCACTTATGTTCTAAATATAAAACCCTAAGGCCCACACAGTTGAGGAAGAGAATCCACGGAAAGAAGGTCAATCTTTTCATTAGTTCGGAGGCCACTTGTAACTTGTAATCCCATACACCAGGCAAAAGTTACATCAATCTTTGGACCTGTTAGCTAAGTCATTTGCCCCTGTATATATATATGCTCAGCTAGCTAAACAGTAAGACAGTTCTTTCTAAGGACTCCTTGGAGTTTTCCTTCCTTTATAGTAATAATAATAATAACTGTAGTATTTGTAAAACTCTTACTTTGTGCCAAACATTGTACTAAGTGCTGGGGTAGGTACAAGCTCATCAGGTCCCACATAACATCCGCAGTACAAGTAGGAGGGAGAACACATAATGAATCCCCATTATAAAGATGAGGGAAAAGAGGCACAGAGAAGTTGTGACTTGCCCAAGGTTATACAGCCAACAAGTGGCAGAACTAGGATTAGAACCAGGTCCTTTGACTCCCAGGCCTCTGCTCTTTCCACTTGGCCATACTGCATTATCTGACTAAATCTGGGGAAGGAGAGGAAAAATATTTACCCTTTGAAGTGATCTCTAAGCCATGTGTAGTAAAATGTATGTGTCCCCATCCTTGATACTGATCTCGTTGTATCAACCAATTTAATAATTTCTTCTCAGCCTCAAGAAGCCTAAAATTGGGCTTCTGAGGGTCATTTACCCACTGTAGGAAAGGAGAAAAAAACATGAATTTCTATTAGAACACAGTGTTTGTCTACAAAAACATTTGATTCTATAGATGAGAGATCAAGATATGCATAATTATAAATCGGTACACTCTGCAATCACATTTCAGTGGAAAATGGCTCACTATGGGTATTGATATGAGAAAGAAATAGAGAGAGAAAGAGAATACGAATGCCTTCATGAGTGCTGTATTTGAAGATATCATGACTGGTAGAGTGATCCTGCGCATGAGATTCATGAGATTATCAATTCTTTAAAGAGAGAAACTATTTAAATCTCTTATATTCTCCCAGGTTCTTGATACCGCTAGCTGCCTACAGTAAATCCTTAATAAATATTATTGGTAATGATCAATTAGTGGTATTTATTGAGTGCTTACCTGTATTCAGGCGCCCTCTCAGAGTTGCACCTGGAGAGTTTCCAGTACTCTTCCAGTTTCGGCTATGGGAGGGAGAGTATAGCAGAGGCATACCCATTCCAATCCTGGCATGAGCAGCAGCTAGCTAGTGAAAGGCAATCTCAAAGTCTACAAGTCAAAACTCGCCTGTGCTGAGCAGCAGCAGCATGGGAGAGTTTCCTGTGAGGAAGGAGGTAACCACGTCCATATTTTTACCAAGAAAACTATTGATACACTACCAGAACAATTGCAGAAGGAGGTGGGACATTCTGGGAGTGATGCGTCCATGGCGTCGCTATGGGTCGGAAGTGACACAGCATAAAACGAGACCTGTATTCAGAACACGCTATTAAGTGCTTGGGAAAGTGCAATACAACAGAGTAGTTAGATGTGAATCCTGCCCACAGGGAGGTGAAGTCTACAAGGGGAGATAGACATTAAAATAAATTAGGTATAGGGGAAGAAGTAGAATATAAGCATGAATATTTACGTATTTGGGGACTGGAGTGAGTAACAAAGTCCTTAATAATAATAATAATGATAGTATTTAAGTGCTTACTATGTGCAAAGCACTGTTCTAAGCGTTGTGGGGGGATACAAGGTGATCAGGTTGTCCCCATGGGATTTAGCACCCAGTAGGTGCTCAGTAAGTACTATTGACTACGTAATGAGGCAGGAAAATGAAAGAAACCATTTCCAACCCAACCACTTATTGGGATATTGAATCTATGGGAGCCTAGCTTTCTTAGGATTTCTCGCTTTTTGATAATAATGATAATATTAATGTCATTTGTTAAGCTCTTACTTTGTGCCAAACACTGTGCCTAAGTACTAGAGCAGATAAAAGATAATCAGGTCCACATGGCTCACAGTCTGAGTTGGAGGGAGAACAGGTATTGAATCTCCATTTTGCAAATGAGAGAACTAAGGCACAGAGAAGTAACTTGCCCAAGGTAAGTGGTGGAGCCGAGATCAGAACCCAGGTCCTCTGACTCCCAGGCCTGTGCTCTTTCCACTAGGCCATACTGCGATCTTAGTGGAAACAAACACGCTCTAAACCTCTCCCAGTTATGGCTGAATCTGAGAGAGGGCAAGACTTAGCAACACGCTCTATGGCTAGAGAAATGGACCCAGAGAAATGCAGCTCCTGAACTAGGCACCCTATTAATCAGATACAGTTTATTGGTCTGCAGTACCATCTTTTCCAGGGTAAAGGGTACTTTCCTCTATGACAGCAGGTACTGTCTTTTACTTCAGTTGTAATAATAATAAGGTGTTAAGCACTTACTATGTGCCAGCGCTGGGGTGAATACAAGCAAATCAAGTGGGACACAGTCCCTGTCCCCCATGGGGCTCAAAGTCTCAATCTCCATTTTACAGTTGAGGCAACTGAGGCCCAGAGAAGTGAACTGACTTGCCCAAGGTCACCAAGCAGACAGGTGGCGGAGCTGGGATTAGAACCCATGTCCTTCTGACTCCCAGGCCTGTGCTCTATTGACTTTGCCATGCTGCTTCTCAAGGTACTTAGCACAGTGCTCAGCACATAGTGCTGAGGTGCTTGGTGCAATGCTCTTCACACAGGCAGTGATGACAAGCTTTTGAACAATTTGCCCTACACATTGTAGGCACATTGTTCATTTCTCTTCTAAATTTCAAGGTAATTTAGCTCCATTCTCTTCCCCTAAGGCCCCTGGGCCACCTTGAGTGAGGTTTTTTTGCTGGGAATCCTCAGAAGTGGAAAATGTACTTATCTTTCCAGAGAAGCAGTGTGAGCTAGTAAGAAGCAGTCAGTCAATCGTATTTATTGAGAGCTTGCTGTTGGGAGAGTACAAGATAACAATATAGCAGACACATTCTCTACCCACAGCGAGCTTACGGTCTAGGAGGGGAGAGAGACGCAGTATTGCCTAGTGGGGCTAGCATGAGTGTGGACATCAGAAAGACCTGGGTTCTGATATCCATTCCACCACTTGTCTGCTGTGTGTGTGACCTTGGGAAGTCCGGTTTGGTCTACTAGAGAAAGCAGGTATAAGACCAAGAAAACATAGAATTCCTATTAGAGTATAAGCTCCTAGAGAACAAGAATCCTGGTCTACACCCCACAGACATCCAGTAGAGCGTTTGACACACAGTAGATGCTCGACAAAGGCAGTCGGCTGACAAACGCAAGAAAGATTTCCTATCAGAGTGTTTTATTCATTTATTTTTGGAATCGATTTTCCCACAGTCTCGAGAAGTGGCTAACCTTGCCACTTTGAAAACGTGAATTTGAACATTGGCTTTCTCTGTCTAGTTTCATGGATTTGGCTAAAGAAACCTGTTTGTCAAAGAACAGAGGTGAGAGAGAGATGGGTACAGTAGAAATTTGACAGGTGATTGGGAACCATACCGGTTTTCTCCAATCCTATGGAGATCAAGTCCATGTGGTTAAAACTTTTTCTCTAATAGACTGTTGGTCTTTTTATCTCCTGAGGGGAAGAGTTAGCTAGCAGCTCCAATTCTTCCCCTCATCTAATGAGAATAAGCAGCATCTTCATCAGCCTGTCTTCGTGATCTTCTCTACTTTCACATCTCCGTCGCCGCTGTTGGGAGCTCATGAAAAAATTACTCTTTTTTTTTTTTTGCTATTATTGTTCTTTCTGAGCTGAAGGCTTTAGCTTAAGGCTTTTAAGAGCAAGAGTGATGTGTTTTTTCTTCCTTTCTTCAAGGAACTCAAAGCTGGTGTAGAGAGGTTTGTTTATATTCTGCCATTAATTGCAGCTTCAGACAATATACCAGGATCATGCATAGAGTCTGCATCTATCACCTCACTTTCAGAGAATAGTGTGACCAATTCCATGCCCATCAAGACGAAATCTATCCCGAGCTACTTGGCCTGAGTCACAGGAGCAACAATACTGTATTTTGAATAATAATGAGGACAGGGAAAATGGACTCCTAAAATTTAACGAGGTAGTTTTGTTTAAAGGTACACTGTTAGTTTGTGTCAACCCAGTGGCCAGGGCAAGCAGTAGCACTTTATTCATTTTTTTTTAATAACCTTGTGCAGTGGGGCTGTAAATTGCCATAATTAAATTAGGCCGTAACCTCAAGCAGATAATGTAAGGTGTTTGCACTTTGTTTCCATAATCAGGCTGTCCTGTGTGGTCCAGAAACCACGGAGGGGAATGCAAACAAGGATGGCAGCTCTTCTCTGGCTCATTGCAGTGGACCACAAGTGCATTTTTCAGAAAAAAGTGTTAAGTACACTGCTTTGCACACAGTAAATGCTCAATAAATACGATTAATAATGAATGAAAGGCATTTATTGAGCTCTTACTGCGTGCTGAGCACTGTACTAGGCGCTGGGGAGAATGCAAAAGAGTTGGTAGACATGATCCTTGCCCATAAGGAGTCTAAAGGGGGTCAGAGAGGAAAATAAATTACAGAAAGGCCCCTCACAAGCCCGATACTAACTCATCTAATTGGCTGACTGGCCCGAATTTTCTTCTGAGACGCAACTGCAGTGGAGAAAAGCATATACTCAAAGGCAGAGATGCCTGGTTTCATTTCTCGACCTCGGTGGAAAGGAAGGGAAAGTCTTGAGTTCTGAGTCCTCTGTTCCAGGTGGCAGTCTCTGATTGAACCCCTGACAATTGACACACTGACGAGGCCATCCCTGCAGCACTTTTCCTTACATATTTATTTCTCCACTTGTCTTTGCAATTTGTATCTACTCTCACTTTTAACTACTGTAAATTAGTCTCCTATATTTCTTATTAGATGGCAGGCTCAGGGCACACATAGATTCCCCTCCACTGGGCTCTCCTGTAGATGTCCAGATAGTGCCCAGTATAGTGCTTTCACTCAGTAAGCACTTGTTACAGCCCTCTACGCCCAGCAAGTGTCCAGTACAGTGCTCTCCACACAGTAATCCCCCAATCGACATCTTTAGCAGTTGTATTGATGTGTAAAGTCCCATGTCCAATTATAACCTGTGTACTGTTTTCAGGCAGGGTGAGGTCAGTCAATCAATAGTATTTATTGAGGGCTTACTTTGTGCAGAGCACAGTACTAACTGTTTGGGAGAGTATTATTTATTGCTATTGTTCTTGTCTGTCTGTCTCCCCCTGTTAGACCGTAAGCCCGTCAAAGGGCAGGGACTGTCTCTATCTGCTACCGATTTGTACATTCCAAGCGCTTAGTACAGTGCTCTGCACGTAATAAGCGCTCAATAAATACTATTGAATGAATGAATGAATACTATATAACAATAAAACAAATTTGGTGGACACATTCCCGGCCTTCAGTGAACTTACAATCTAGAAAGGGAGAAAGACATTAATATAAATAAACAAATTACAGATATGTACGTAACTGCTGTGGAGCTGAGGGTGTGGGGGAGTGAATAAAGGGAGCAAGTAAGGGTGACACAGAATGGATTTGGAGAAGAGGAATAATTATAATAATGATGGTATTGGATAAGTGCTTACTATGTGCCAGGCACTGTACTAAGAAAATTGAGTTGGATATTGTCCCTGTCCCATGTGGGGAGCACAGTCTCAATCCCCATTTTACAGATGAAGTGAGGCCCAGAGAAGTAAAGTGACTTGCCCAAGGTTACACAGCAGATAAGTAATGGAGACGGAGGGCTTAGGGAAGGCCATTTGGAGATGTGCCTTCAGTATGGCATGTATATAGTAAGTGAGCACTTACTATAGGGCTGCACAATCTATAAGCATCCAGTACAGCTCTTAGTACACAGCAGGTGCCCAAAACAGTGCCCTAGATAAAATAAGAGGCTGTCCAAGCTGCTCCTCTCAGAGACCCAAAAGAAAACTTCTTTCAAGAGTAAGAAATTCACTGGGGCTAAAGCAAATTTTAATAAGGTCTGATTCTTCTTGCTATCACCTTTTTGGTGAAGGTCTCCCCATTGAAAGAAATTTTGAAGGGATGGTAGGGAGTGGGATTTTTGTTGGTTTTTCTTTTTGCAATTCTGAAGAGAGAGAAGGTTTGGAGGCTCCAGGGCCTTGGCAACGTCAGTTCTACTGGTTCCTTCAAACTTGGTGGAGGCCACAGGTCTTTGCCCTCTGGGAAATTGTAGGGTTTCCATTGGGGACACAGGATCCTGGACACTTTTCTGAGGCAACTCACTACATCACAGGTACTCTCTCTGAGATTGAGCCCTATTTTGGGCAGGGATTTTAGCCAACTGCTTACTTTGCATCTGCCCCAGTATTTAGCACTTATGAAATGTCATTAATAATAATGTGGGGATTAGTGGGGTAGATGTAGTCCACATTTGTGAGAGGAAATGCATGTTGGGGAAGGCAGGGCTATGTTTATTTTCCCATATCCCTGCTGCTATCAGAAGGACCTGGGTTCTACTACCCACTCTTTCTGTGCCTCGGTTACCTCAACTGCAAAATGGGGATTAAGACCGTAGGCCTCCATGTGGAAAAAGGGCTGTGTTCAACTCAATTTGCTTATATCCATCCCAGTGCTTAGTACAGTGCCTGGCATTTAAATACCACTACTATTATTATTATTATTCCTTTTGCCAAGTGTATTATGGGTATGTTGCATTAACAATGTTGTTCACTTCCCGGGCAGTTTTACTAGGACTATGTGTCCCAGAATCCTTGGCAACTAAGAGGTTTCGTCTATCTCCTGCAACTTGTCACTTCCAAACTACACCCTGCACTTTTCTGGGTAATTATTCTGAATGAGAAAAAGCTGTGGTTAATATAATAATAATAACAATGTTGGTATTTGTTAAGCGCTTACTATGTGCAGAGCACTGTTCTAAGCACTGGGGTAGATACAGGGTAATCAGGTTGTCCCACGTGGGGCTCACAGTCTTCATCCCCATTTTACAGATGAGGTAACTGAGGCCCAGAGAAGTGAAGTGACTTGCCCACAGTTACACAGTTGACAAGTGGCAGAGCTGGGATTCAAACTCATGACCTCTGACTCCCAAGCCCGTGCTCTTTCCACTGAGCCACAATGCTTCTCTATGGGTGGAGCCACAATTCAGTTGTTTTTTTTTAATGTTATTTGTTAAGTTCTTATTATGTGCCAGACCCTGTAATAAGTGTTGAGGTAGATATACCATAATCAGGTTGGACACAGTCCATGACTCATATGGGGCTCATATTCTTAATCCCCATTATACAGATGAGGGCACTGAGGCACAGTGAAGTTAAGTGACTTGCACACAGCTGACAAGTGGAGCTGGGATTAGAACTCAGGTCCTTCTGACTTTCGGGCCTGTGCTCTATTCACTAGGCCGTGCTGCTTCTCTGGACTGATAAGCTTACACCCTTTTAAATTTTTCTTCAAGGCTTCCCTCCAGCCTGTAAACTCATTGTGGACTGTAAGCCCGTCAAAGGGCAGGGACTGTCTCTATCTGTTACCGATTTGTACATTCCAAGTGCTCTGCACATGGTAAATGCTCAATAAATGCTATTGAATGAATGAATGAATTGTGGACAGGGATTGTGTCTCTGTTGTATTGTCCTCTCCCAAGCACCGTCTTAGTTGAGTGCTCTGCGCACAGTAAGAACTTGATAAATACCATTGACAGTGCTGATGCCTATTTGAACACACAGGTCATAGCTCTCTTGTAAGTTAGGAAATCTACAGCTATTTTAGGATTGGTAAGAACGGTAGCCCACTGGAGGTCTAAGGCAAGTCACTTGATCTCTCTGAGCCTCAGACTTCCCATCTCTAAAATAGGGAGAATAGCGCCCACCTGCCTTTCGTATCTCGTCGGGATGGTAGGAGGTTAAAATGAGTTGGGTGAGGTGAAAATACTTCGGGAAAATAAAGACATGGTGCTAATTCAGTGTATTAATCTGTCCTGAGTGAAAGAAGGGATTGAGGATGTCTAGGAAGATCTGGGCAGCAGCATCAAGGGAGAGAGTCGAGGGTGGAGACTCAGGTTTACTTCGCGGAAAGAGGCATTGGTAAACTGCTTCTGTGTTTTACCGAGAAAATTGTACCGATACACTACCAGAACGATTACAGATGGAGGTGGGGCTTTCTGGTAGAGATGTGTCCATGGAGTCACTGTGGGTTGGAAACAACTCGACAACATAAGACAAGACAAGGAAAAGATGAGCATGCGATGATGTGGATCTAAGCAGAAGCAGTGTTGTCTAGTAGATAGAGAATGGGCCTGGGAGTCAGTCTAATACCAACTCTGCCACTTATCTGCTGTGTGACTTTGGACAAGTCACTTAATTTCTCTCGGTGGGCCTCAGTTCCCTCATCTGTAAAATGGGGATTAAGACTGTGAGCCCCACGTTGGACAGGTGCTCTCGATTACCTTGTATCTACCCCAGCAATTAGAACAGTGCCTGGCTCATAGTAAGTGCTTAATGAATACTATTATTATTACTATTATCGTTATCACCATCATCATTATTGTTATTATATCTGATATGATGATCACGGAAATTTCAGACCAATAAGACTTTCTATATTCTTGTGTAAGCATATCTCATGCCACAGTGTTTTATGATTCAGTATTTGAAGACAAGGCTCAAAGACAGCAGTTTAAGGCATCCTTCACTTTCCTTCCATATTTATGGAGCATTTTTAATCTGTGAAAATATCTAATTTATATAGAAGCCATTGAGGGGAAAAATTGTCCTGGTCCTTGGTACCATTTATCATCTTTACTTCTCTCATCCCATGGTTTAGGGTTTTACATCGTGACCAGTATATGATGGCCTAAAAGGAGAAAGCTGTTTAGAAATGGGGGAAGGTTAACAAGCAGAACTTCCATTGTTTCGTATTTATATCTTTTGTCTAGAAAACAAAATGCCTTTTTTTAGCCACCAAGTGATATGAGGAATCGCAGCCTTACAAGTCTGAAAAATCAATCTCCCGATGTGTTGCCTGTGTTAGCCGTCTGTGGACATTGTCAAATATGAGGTTAATTCTTGAAAAGGACTTTTTACAGTGCTAGCTGTGTACTAGGTAGTAATAATAATTCTGGTATTTGTTAAGCGCTTACTATGCGCAGAGCACTGTTCTAAGCGCTGAGGTAGATACAGGGTAATCAAGTTGTCCAACGTGAGGCTCACAGTTAATCCCCATTTTACAGATGAGGGAACTTAGGCCCAGAGAAGTTAAGTGACTTGCCCACAGTCACACAGCTGACAAGTGGCGGAGCGGGGATTCAAACCCATGACTTCTGACTCCCAAGCTCGGGCTCTTTCCACTGAGCCACACTGCTTGAGGCAAAAAAGTGCATTAATTTTCGGTCTAGAGGAAGAATACAGGGTTGAAGACAGGAAGCCTAGTGTTTTTATGGTATTGGTTAAAAATAATAATGGTATTTATTAAGTGCTTTCTAGGTGCTAAGCACTGTTCTAAGCGCTGAGATAGATACAAGGTAATCAGATTGTCCCACATGGGGCTCACCGTCTTAATTCCCATTTTATAGATGAGGTAACTGAGGCACAGAGAAGATAAGTGACTTGCCCAAAGTCACACAGCTAAGTGGTGGAGCTGGGATTAGAACCCACGATCTCTGACTCTCAAGCCTGTGCTCTTTCCACTAAGGCACGTACTATGTGTCAAACACTGTTCTGAGCATTAGGGTAGATATAAGCTAGTCTAGAAGCAGCGTGGCGCAGTGGAAAGAGCACGGGCTTTGGAGTCAGGGCTCATGAGTTCGAATCCCAGCTCTGCCACTTGTCAGCTGTGTGACTGTGGGTAAGTCACTTAACTTCTCTGTGCCTCAGTTCCCTCATCTGTAAAATGGGGATTAAGACTGTGAGCCCCACGTGGGACAACCTGATTCCCCTGTGTTTACCCCAGCGCTTAGAACAGTGCTCTGCACATAGTAAGCGCTTAACAAATACCAACATTATTATTATTATTAGACACAGATCCTAACCCACATGGGGTTCACAGTCCAAATAAGGAGGAGAACTTGTATTGAGTCCCCATTTTGCAGTTGAGGAAACTGAGGCACAAAGAAGTTAAAGTGATCTGTGCAAGATCATACAGCAGACAGATGGTGAAAGTGGGATTAGAACCCCGCTCCTTTAGCTCCCAGGCCTGGGTTTTATCCAGTAGGCCTTAATGCTTCCCTATTCTAGTTTCGTTCCCAGTTCGGCCACTGGCCTGCCGTTTGACACTGGGCAAATCACTTCATCTCTCTGGCCCTCAGGTACCTCATCTATAAAATGGGGTTAATAAACCTTTCTTCTCCCTACATCTCAGGAGTATTGTGAGGATAAAATGAGATGATGGATGTGAAAGCTTAAGGAAAATAAAAATGCTCCTTATATACAAAGTGTTAGTAGGCAAAGTTCTTTTTCTGATGCTTTGTCACTGGCAGAGAGATACCTGGGATGACAGCCAGACACTTGGCTAATTGATTTAAGTGGTCAAAGTCATGATTCTGTCAAACACCCTGAAGATTCAAAAATGCCCCTGTGTCCTCTCCTGCCCTCCCAAAAGGCAAGATGACTTTTCTAGAGAAATAGCTTGTTAATTAAATTGCAAGAACGCTCTTCTTACCAGGAGAGCTACAGTCACGGGGTGATAAATTCATTTCTGGAAGTTGCTACCACTTTAACAAACAAGAGCTTCTCTGGTGGTGGTATTTAGTTAAGCACTGCTCTTTCTGATGAATCTTCAGAGAACACATTTATCTGCTTTAGCACAGAACTAAGAAAACAATTTTGGCCTTTGCCCACCTTCCAAGCTCATTTAAAAAACGTGGTCCCTAATAAGGCCCACGGGATGAGGTTACCACAACTCTTGGTTCTGAACTTCCAAGACCTAGATTTCGGTTCCAGCTCTGCTACACAATCACAGAGTGACTCGGAACCATAAATTGAATTCTGCGCACCTCACTTTTTTCTGTCTGGAAAATGGGGACAAAAGCTTGTTAACTGTCACACCAGGATGTTCTTATTCCCTAAATTACTTGAAATAATGATTCACTTTCTGTGTGTCAAGCACCGTTCTCAGCCTTGGGGTAGATGCAAACTACTCAGGTTGGACACGGTCCATGTCCCACATGGGGCCTCACAGAGTAACTAGGAGGGAGATCAGGTATTCTCCATTTTACAAATGAGGAAAATGAGGCATAGGGAGGTTAAATGACTTGCCCAAGGTCACATAGCTAGCAAGTGAAGCAGAATGGTTCAGTGGATAGATTACGGGGCCTGGGAGTCAAAAGTACCTAGGTTCTAATCCGCGCTCCACCATTTGTTGTGTGACCTTGGGCAAGTCATTCAACTTCCCTCTGCCTCTGCTATCTCTGTAAAATGGGGATTAAGACTGTGAGCCCCACATGGGACAGGGACTGTGTCCAACCTGATTAGGTGGTGTACACCCCAGTGCTGGGTATACTGCCTGGCGCATCGTCAGCACTTAACAAATACCATTAAAAAAAAGTTGCAGAGGCAGAATTAGAATCCAGGTACTCTGACTGACTTCCAGACCCCCATCTTTCTACTAGGACACACTGTTTCCTTTCGAAATGGTATCCCCCTGCCTATTCCTATGCTTAACGAACCACCAGTCCAACATAAATCTATTGAAACCCTTGATCTTGATCATTTATTCATTCATTCAACCATATTTATTGAGTGCTGACTGCGAAGCATTGTACCAAATGCTTGGGAGAGTACAATATGACATTAAACAGACACATTCCCCGCCCACAATGAGCTTACAGTCTAGAGGGGGAGATGGCCATCAGTGTGGATGGAAGAGCCTCAGTCATGAGTCTGCAGGACCAAGAATCTGGTCAGAGGAATGGATTAGTGTTGGTGGCTTACAGGATCTCTTGTCCCTGTCAATCATGGCTCAATCATGTCAATCAA
The DNA here is from genome assembly GCF_004115215.2 of Ornithorhynchus anatinus. NCBI lineage: Eukaryota > Metazoa > Chordata > Mammalia > Monotremata > Ornithorhynchidae > Ornithorhynchus > Ornithorhynchus anatinus. Next base: position 100,005,227 of record NC_041729.1, on the reverse strand, counting down.
AGTCCCTAGGAGATTGTAGGGAGCAGGGCTACAGCACTTTGCAAAATGTCTGTACAGTTTTTGAGTACCTTGAAGTTGTTGAGCATTTTCATTTATAATAATAATGATAATAATGGTATTTGTAAGTGTTTACTGTGTGTCAAGCACTGTTGAAAGTGCTGGATAGATCCAAGCTAATCAGGTTAGACACAGTCCTTGTCCCACGTGGGGCTCACAGTTTTCCTCCCCATTTTATAGATGAGGGAACTGAGGCACAGGGAAGTGAAGTGATTGCCCAAAGTCACATGGCTGACAAATGGAGGAGCCAGGATTAGAACCCACGTCCTTCTGACTCCCAGGCCCGTGCTCTATCCACTAGGCCACGCTGCTTCTCAAAACATTTTCTAAAATACTAAACGTCTATTCAAAAGACCTTCCAATCAGTAGCCCCTATGTTACGTGGCAATGTAAGCAGCGAACAGCATTAGGCAATGGCCTGGGTTGCCTGGGATTCTCAGCGCCTCCATTAGTCGGCTATTTTCAGGGTTTAGATTTGAACATATTGAGCTTGAGTTGCCAGGGGAACATCCATGTAGAGATGTCCTGGCATAGGAATACCAGGGACTGCAGCCAGAGTTTTGGTTAATTGATCTAAATGGTCAAAGCCACGATTCCGTCAAACACCCTGATGCCTCTTAATATCTGGGTCCTCTTCTGCCCTTCCAGAAGGCAAGATTGACTTTCCTAGAGAAATACCTTGTTAATTAAATAGGGAGAACTCTCTTTTTACCAGGTGAGTTTCAGGCATGGGGAGAAAAATTCATTTTTGGAAGGTGGGATTTCAAAGATTGGAAGGTAAAGGGGCAGGGCTGGGAATCACCTGCCTAGAATGGGAGTTGAAGCCATGAGCTTCTCAGGGGAGTAAGGGGGAAAGTGAGGAGGAAAGAGAACCCAATGCAGAGTCCGTATCTACCTATATCTACAAGGAATCTGGAACCTAGCCTCTCTAGCACTCTATTTCCTTACTGTATTTATCACTGTTCTCATCTTTTATGTCCTTTTGTGTTTTTATTGTTTCATCTTCCCCTACGTGTCTGTCACCCAGGCCCACTCCCAACTCTGATTCTTAGATTGTGAGCTGAGGACCACATATAATTTTCACCTATGTTTTTTTCTAGCACTTTGCTTAGCATTGTAGTGCACACAATGGACCTTCTGGTCCTTTAAAATTAGTTACCACTATTACTAGAAATTGATTCATTCAATTGTATTTACTGAACACTTACTGTGGCAGAGCTCTGTACTAAGCTCTTGGAAAGTACAGTTCAGCAACAAAAAGAGACAATCAGCCCTGGATTTTGCTATTCATTTATACTACTGAGAGAAACTCTTGGGATTGAGGTGCACAGAGGATATCCATTGGTCATCTTTAGCTGCCTTTATTCTTTCCTTTCTCTTAGCTTTAAGTACACTTCAAAATAAAATTATCTTCCTAACTTACTGGTTGCAGGTTAAATTAAAGAAGATTCTTGTGAACCGGACATCCCTTTAGACTGTCAGCTTGTTGCGAGCAGGGAACGTGTCTCCCACCTCTGTTACACTGTACTCTCCCAACTACTTAGTTCTGTGCTCTGCACACAGTAAGGGTTCAATAAATGCAATTGATTGACTTGTTGATCTTTAAAAGAGCCTCATACATATGGAAAAGAAAGGGTATTGTAATATATCTATGAGCATCTTTTGAAAGAATTGGAACCATATGGCAAAGAAGCCCCAAGCCTAATTAAGAATAATAATAATGTGTGGTATTGGTTAAATGCTTACTATGTGCCAAGCACTGTACTATTTATTCTGAGGTACAAGGTAATGAAGTTAGACACAATTCCTGTCTCACATGGGGCCTACAATCTAAGTAGGAGAGAGAATAGATATTTACTCCCCATTTTACAGATAGAAAAACTGAGACATAGAGAATTTAAGTGACTTCTCAATTACAACTAGCAAGCAAGGGGCAGAGCCAAAAGTAGAACCCCAGTCCTTTGGCTCCCAATCACGTGCTTTTCCCATCAAGACATGCTGCTCCTCCAAATTAACTTTTTATTGTGTTCATTAGCTAATTTGCTTGAGATAGGCCCACTTCTCCTTATCTAACAAGCAGCATGTCCCAGTGGAAAGAATACAGAATTAGGAATCAGGAGACCAAGGTCTTAATCCTGTTTCCGCAACTTGGTCAAGTACCCTCGTGGCTCAGTGGAAAGAGCCTGGGCTTCGGAGTCAGAGGTCATGGGTTCGACTCCCGGCTCTGCCACTTGTCAGCTGTGTGACTGTAGGCAAGTCACTTCACTTCTCTGTGCCTCAGTTACCTCATCTGTAAAATGGGGATTAACTGTGAGCCTCATGTGGGTCAACCTGATTACCCTGTATCTCCCCCAGCGCTTAGAAAAGTGCTCTGCACATAGTAAGCGCTTAACAAATAACGACGTTATTATTATTATCCTAACTTCTCTGGGCCTGCTTCCTCATCCGGAAAACAGGGAATGATTACCAATTTTCTTTCCCTACTAGATTGTGAGTCTCATATAGGACAGAGTGTCTGTCCTATATGATCTATTCCTGAATAGTGCTCGGTACACAGTAACAAATACCACGCTAAATTTAATCAGTCGATAGTATGTATTGAGCACTTGCTGCATGCAGAGCACTGTACCAAATCCTTGGAAGAATACAGTTCAGTAGTGTTAATAGTTTAATCAAATACTTTCCTTTGGGAAATGGCAAAGGTTTGCAACAGAATCTGCATCTTGGACTTAGGGTCATTTGAATTATCCATCAGCTTTTGAATTTGAAGCAGGAATTCATGGTGGGGTTGGGGCAAGGGATGCATGGATAAGGCAGTGTTAAAATACCTGCTAAAATCGCACATAACTAATTGGTTTTCAATCCAGATTGGCCATATCAGATGACAATTCTCTGCTACCCAACAGTATATACTGCTGAGAGTTATCATTATCATTATTATTATCTAGGGTTATTATTATTATTATTATGGTATTTAAGCACTTACTATGTGCCAAGCAATGTTCTAAGTTCTGGGATAGAAACAAGGTAATCAGGTTCAACACAGTCCCTGTTCCACATGAGGCTCACAGTCTCAATCTGCATTTTCCAGATGAGGGAACTGAGGCACAGAGAAGAGAAGTGACTTGCCCAAGGTCACACAGTTGACAGATGGCGGAGCGGGATTAGAAGCCTTGATCGCTGACTCCCAAGCCCATGCTCTTGCGCTCCTTCATAGCCTCGATCAATCAAACATATTTATTAAGCACTTACTGTGTGCAGGACACTGTGCTAAGTGTTTGGGAGAGAACAAAACAGACACATTCCCTGCCCACATAGACGTTACAGTCTTGAAGAGGAGACAACTCTGAGGAGAGGCAGAGGAGTGTGACCGAGGCAATCAGAGACCCTTACAACCTCACCCTCTCTTCCTTATCTCTCAAAACATTCTTCACTAGTCTAGTCATTTAGAAGTGAAAAAATCATCCTCGCTGCCCCAGTATTTCTTATTTTTCCAAGTTTGACTAGAGAAAGTGGGTTTCTTTGAACAACTGTTAGAAGTAAAGTCTAATTTATGATATAAACATGGTATTTTCCCATTATTGTAATTATAAATAAGGGTTAGAAAATTGAGACATAACATCCCGCGTGGGAGGGATATTTTTATTTTCATGCACCTTTCCTCAAGAATAATAACTACAAGTTTAAAAATAAGGATGGGAAAATAAATAAAAGCTCGGTTCATGATTTACCATCTATTACAAAAATTTCCCTGCAAGCATCTAAAAATATAGTTAGAACATTGAATAGATCTGTCTAATTTGATGCCAGCTAGGATTTGGGGAGTGTGATTATGTAGAGAGAGTGACTGTAAAAATGGCATTGTGGAGTTCCGAATTTAGTCTCTTTGTTTCTCAGTGACTGCTGACTTCTTCATCACTTGTGTTTCATTTGCAAGTCAAATGATAATTTTCCTAACTACCAGCTTGGCCTCGTCCATCTGAGAATCAAACTGGACTCATTTTGCCTCATCAGCCAGGAGACACTGCAATCAGAATTTAGCAAAATGAGTTTATCGAGGATATCTAAAGGTAGAATAAAATCCAGTCTTGACAAACTGCAGCATGGAGTTACCTTTGTAAAGAAGCAGCATGGCCTAGTGAAAAGAGCGTGGGCCTAGGAGTCAGAGGACCTGGGTTATAATCCTGGCTCCACCATATACATGTTGCTTGACCTTAAGCCAGTCATTTAACTTCTGTGTGCCTCAGTTCCCTCATCTGCAAAACTGGGATATCTCTTCTCCCTCCTACTTAGGCTGTGAGTGCCACGAGGGACCTGATTATCTTGTTTCTATCCTGGCACTTAGAACAGTACTTGGTACATGATAACTATTTAACAATTATTGTTATCATTATTATTACTGTTGATATTATTGCTATTATGTAAGATTGAATGGAGGTAGTGCAGGCCAGTAAATATGACTCAAATGTGTGACTCTTTACATCACAAACTTCTCTGTCAAGAGGACTCGATTACCATATTTACTTGCATAATGACCTCCACCACACAAACTGCCACTTTGATTTTGAGGAAAAAATACTTCTAAAAATTAGTAATAGTGCCACAAACAAGAGTATGAAGAAAAGGAGATTCAGAACGGCTGGGATACCGAATTGAGTTTTTTTGAAATGTTTCTTTTTAGAAATGTGTGCACCCTGGGGTAGGAAGAGGAGAAGGGAGGAGCAGTTACCATAGTGAATGTCTATTTCATTCAGCACTTGGGAGAATGCAATCAAAGTGCCCTCTTACTTCTCTTCCTTCGCCCCTCCTTTCCTCTTCCTTTTTTTCTTCTCTTCTTTTTTCTCCTGCTCCCTTATTGCTAGACTTCATTCTCATGTAATAGTCTTTTTTGTGGGTTGCAAAAATTATACCAAAATATGGATCAATTATGTGAGTACCTATAGTAAATTGAATAGGCAGATATGTTCAAGAAAGACAAGTCTTTTTATTATTAATTATTCATCAGTGGGAGTGACATGAGGGAATATGTGGAGAAAAGAGCCATTTAGGGGAAAGAGAGACAAAGAGAACATTATAAAATGATTTTTCTCTATCAGCCCTCTCTAGATTGTGAGATCCCAAAGGCCAGTCTTGCATCTGCAGTACTTTTCCCAAGTGCTTTGTTTAGGGCTCTGCACCACGACTGGGGGAAATATCGTTGACTTTTGTAATTATTTTAGCCCAACTCTGCCCATGGTCTACTTGTTGGCAAGGCATTTAACGTCTCTGTGCCTTGGTTTTAACATCTCGAAAATAGGGGTCATATTTGCCCCTGTCTTACAAGGCTATTGTGAGCCTGCCATCCTAGCGTAGGCTTGTTGACATTAATAACTCTGAGAGAACAAGCAAGTCACTCTTGTGTGAAGCCCTAGACTTCTTAGTCCACAGACATCCTGTCAGGCCCAGCTATCCTGTCTGGTCCAGTGGGTTTCCTCTTTCAGATGATAATGGATCCTGCAGGCCTTGATTGTTGAACATGGTAGTAGAATGTTCCAACTACAAAAGCAGACAGATAAGACATCCATACCCAAAGAGAGAAGAAAACAGGAGAATAAGGAACAAATTACTTGGGTCGGGGTCTGTGTCTCTGTTTAGGAGATACTTTGTTTAGTAGATTTTGTTTAATAGAGATTTTGATGGTCTAGCTGTACATTGGTTGAAAAGAGCCAGAAGAGGGGAAGTGAGGAAAAAGAAGGTCTAAGGAACTAAAGGTAAGACTCCAGGGCTGATGATGAGAACAAGAGTCAAGTAGGGAAGGTGTGTATACCCAGTTCTTCTAAAATGCAGGGGTTACATGACTGCAAAACCCTTTGAAAAGGAATATTTATCAATCCATGGTATTTATTGAGCACTTACTAATAATAATTAGTAATAATCATTACGGTATTTGGTAAGTGTTTATTATGTGCCAGGCACTATTCTAGGTGCTGGTGAGGATATAAGTAAATTGGGTTGGACACAGTCCTGTTCCCACGTGAGGCTCACAGTCTCAATCCCCATTTTTCAGATAAGATAACTGAGGCCCAGAGAAGTGAAGTGACCTGCTTAAGGTCAAACATCAGACAAGTTGCAGAGCTGGGATTAGAACCCATGACTTTTTGACTCCCAGGCCCATGTTCTATCCACTACACCATGCTGTTTTTATTGCATGTAGAACACTGTGCTGAGCCCTTGGGAGAATATAGTATAGTTGGTAGAGAGAATTTCTGCCAAGCAGTGTACAATCTAGTGTGGAGAAACATTCATGCTATAGAATGGAAGCCATTCTTCCAACACCCTGATGACCTCAATCCAGATAGGCCTGTGTTGTCAGAAGAGCGTTCTAAACAAAATGCATAGTGAAAATTTACCAGGGAGGCAATGTGGTCAGTTGGAAAGTACATGGGGCTGGGAGTCAGGAGTACCAGGTTCTAGTCCCGGACTCTGCTTTCAGTGTACCTTCTCTGGACCTCAGTTTCCTCATCTGTAAAATGGGGATAATAATAATAATAATAATAATGTTGGTATTTGTTTAGCGCTTACTATGTGCCGAGCACTGTTCTAAGCGCTGGGGTAGACAAAGAGGAATCAGGTTGTCCCACGTGGAGCTCACAGTCTTGATCCCCATTTTACAGATGAGGTAACTGAGGCACTGAGAAGTTAAGTGACTTACCCAAAGTCACACAGCTGACAAGTGGCCGAGCCGGGATTCGAACCCATGACCTCTGACTCCAAAGCCCGTGCTCTTTCCACTGAGCCACGCTGGGATAAAGAATCTACCACTCCCAACCCCACAGGACTGTGCTGAGGCAAAATGTGATAAATGATGTGAAGGTCCTTTGGCAAAGTAAATTTGCTATACAAATACAAGATACTCTTTGTGCATTCTCAGGGAGAAAGCGATCAAATTAAACCTGTTAGCTAATCCCAAGTCCTAATCAGTCTCATTTTGTGGCCTGATATGAAAATCTTGTATATATTGGATTCATAAAATCATGCCCTTTGAGAGAAAATTACCCTGGGTTACAAGAATAAACAAATAATAATTAAAATTCATAAAAGAGAAGCAGCGACATTCGGCATGTATTAAAATAAATAAAATGCTTATTTAAAAAATAGGTCTTGCACCAAATCCCAAAGGTCAATTTTTTTCTGAAGAGTCAGAGTAGGCACAATGTCCCCCACATACCTGGTATAAATAGCCTGAAAGATCCTCTGGAGATCCTGCCATTTACTAGGCGTGAGCCTCTGGAGTGGACAAACCCTTCCTGGACACATTCCTCCATATCTTCCTGTTTGGTATCATTTCAGTTGCACAAACTGAATGAGGATGAGCAAATCTCAGCCAAAAGAAGGAGGAAAAAAAAGCAGCATGGCCTAGTGGAAAGAGCATGGGATCGGAGTCAGGAGAAGTGGGTTCTAATCGTGCCTCCTCCACTTCCCATCTGGGTGACTTCAGGCAAGCCACTTAACGTCTCTGTGCTTCAGTTTCCTCATTTGTAAAATGAGGATTAAACACCTCTTCTCCCTACCCCTTAGAATGTGAGCCCCGTGTGGGACAGGGACTGCGTCCAACCTGATACTTACATCTAGTGCATAGTAACATAGTTAAGCACTAAACAAATACCACAATTCTTATTAATGATCCTATTTTCAGTTTGACAGTTTCAATCTAGCACACTGTACCAGATCAAAACACATCAAGGGACTCAAGCTATAGATCAGTGAACTTTCACAGCCCCTTCCTTCCAAGCAACACGGATCTCATCAGCCCCTAAACCTTTTACAAAGGACCCTTGGATCAATATGTTTTCTTCCTCATTCTGATTTGTTTGAGACAAAAATCCACTGGCTCTTACAATCCATCCTAAAAATGTCTCCTTATAAGCAGATTTTAGTATTAAAGTCAGTAGAGACCAAGTGGAGACCTTGTTTGATTTGACTGACTTTTACAGTAAGATGTTTTTTATTATCATTATTTTGGATTATTTTAAGAGAAACGTACCCAAACCATTTTGCACTTATCTGGTGATTCAGTGTAAGAAAAATGCTATACTTAAAGAATGAAAGTATTTTAGCTGTAATTGAAAAAGAATAAACTGACAGCAGATATTGGTAACTTCTGCACTTTATACAAATGCTCCAGTGGTTATGTATTAGCTACAGACCGACTGTAAGGAGGTAGATAACCAGTTTAGCTGATGACACATTTTGGTGCCCTGGGATTGGAGGCTGCTTTCTTCAGCAAGGATCCGTCTCTCGAGTCTTCAGAACAAAATGAAGAAGACTGTGAGTGCTTGCAAACAGTAGTGACACAGTCTGGGTGGAATATCTGAGATAATGGATGGTAAAAAGTTGCTCACCCAGCTGCAATATGGTGATCTGTAATGCTCTCCTAAAACAGAGGCTTTGAGAAGATGGGAAGACTGAGGGGATGATTGGAACAGAGAAGCAGGCCCTCCTGGTAATAGACGAGGCAGGGCAGTGGAGGTTAGTCTTTTTGCCCCCGACTGTTGGTGGTGTTACATTTAAGAGGATGGGTAGAATTTCATCTATGGAAACGAATGACAATTCTGTGTTAATGGTCCAAATAGGGTTTAGTGATGTAGACCCTGCCTTAGGCTCTTAAAGGTAATTGTGATATAAGTTTTATTTATGTTTGCCTCCCCCTTTAGACGGCAAGTTCGTTGTGGGCAGGGAATGTGTCTGCTTATTATTGTACTCTCCCAAGTGCTTAGTACAGTGCTCTGCGCACATTAAGCACTCAAAAATTAGAGTTGCATGAATGACTGAATGGTTAAGAGATGACTATGGGTCAGACACTGCACTAAAGCCTCTGGGGTAGATAGAAACTCTGGAATAGAGAAGCAGCACTTTCCCATCTCAGTAGATGGCACCACCAGACTTGCCTCTCACAAGCATGTAACCTTGGTGTTATCCCTGACTCCTCTCATTCAACCCAAATATTCAATCCATCACTAAATCTTGTCTGTTCGACCTTCACAACGTCACTAAAATCCATCCTTTGCTCTCCACCCAAACTGCTACCATGTTAATCCAAGCACATATCTGGTCTCGCCTTCATCAACTTCTTTGCTGACCTCCCAGCCTCCTGTCTCTCTTTGCTCCAGTCCACACTTCACTCTGCTGCCTGGATCATTTTTCTAAAGAAACATTCAGACCATGTTTCCCCAAGCCTAGTGGAAGGAACATGAACCTGGGAGTCAGAGAACCTGAGTTCTCATCCTGGCTCTGTCTTTCCCACTGACTCCTGGCCAGGGGATTTGCAGTTGTAGGATAGACTGGGGTAAATAGGCCACCAGTGTAACATTTATCAGATGAACATGGGTCTGGGAGTCAGAGGACCTGGGTTCTAATCCCAGCTTTGCCAATTACTTGTGCTGTGACTTTGGAAAAGTCACTTAACTTTCTTGTGCCTTAGTTCCTTAACTGTATAATGGGGATTCAATATATTTTTTCTTTCTCCTACTTAAACTTGAGCCTCATGTGAAACTGTGTCCAACCTGAATAACTTGTATCTATTTCAGTACTTCCCAGTGTTGTACTCTCCCGAGTGCTTTTCCCAGAGTAAGTGCTCAATAAATATGATTGATTGATTGACTAGTTGATTTATGTGGTGGGGGACCTCATTCATTTGGGAACATCTGACCTAGGCAGAAATCCTGCCTAGGAGGAAACATTGTCTTCCAACCACCTTCTGAAGTGATTCCAGTTTTTTACAAAAGCAGTTCCTTACATGGTACCATCACCAACAATTTGCAGCTGTAGGATAGACTGGAGTAAATAGGCCACCAGTGTAACATTCATCAGATGAGCATGGGTCTGGGAATCAGAGGACCTGGGTTCTAATCCCAGCTCTGCCAATTGCTTGCGGTGTGACTGGAAACGTCACTTAACTTTCTTGTGCCTTAGTTCCTTAACTGTATAATGGGGATTCAACATCTTTTCTTCCTCCTACTTAAATCTGAGCCCCATGGGAAACAGGGACTGTGCCCAACCTGATTAACTTGTATCTACTCCAGCGCTTCCCCTCTCAGGGTCACACCTGGAGAGTTTCCAGTCCTCTCCCATTCTTGATTACAAGAGGGAGAGTCAGGTAGAGGCATATCCATTCCACTCCTAGCTTGGGCAGTGGCTAGCAAATGGAGGACAATCTGCTACAAGTCAAAGCTCACCTATGTTGGGAAACAGCGGCACGGGAGAGAGTTGAGGGTGGAGACTCAAGTTTACCACATGGAAGGAGGCAATGGTAAACCACTTCTGGGTTTTTACCAAGAAAACCCTATGGATACACTACTAGGGCAATTGCAGGTGGAGACAGTGTGGCTCAGTGGAAAGAGCCCGGGCTTGGGAGTCAGGGTTCATGTGTTCTAATCCCGCCTCTGCCACTTATCAACTGTGTGACCTTGGGGAAGTCACTTCACTTCTCTGTGCCTCAGTTACCTCACCTGTAAAGTGGGAATTAAGACTGTGAGCCCCAAATGGGACAACTTGATTTCCTTGTGCGCCCCCAGCACTTAGAACAGTCCTTGGCTCTTAGTAAGCACTTAACAAATGTCATTATTATCATTATTATGGTATTGCTATGGGTCAAAGATGACTCTACAGCATAAGACAAGACCCCAGTGCTCAAAAAGGTGCTTGCCGCGAAGTAAAGCATTTAACACATATCATAATACACATAATAGTCACATACTGCGACTACGAAGAGATTGTTGCTTAGATTGTAGACCGTAAGCTTGTCACTTGACTATAACCTTATTTTGGCCTGAGAATGTGTCTACCTACTCTGTTATATAGGACTCTCCCCAAATGCTTGCAATGCGACTGTGGACAAGTCACTTAACTTCTTTGTGCCGTAGTTTCCTCAGCTGTAGAATGAGGATTCAATATCTTTTCTTCCTCCTACATAAACTGTGAGCTCCATGTGGTACAGGAACTGTGTCCAACCTGAATAACTTGTATCTACCCCCGAGTCCTTCCCAGTGTTATATTTTACTCTCTCGAGTGCTTTTCACAGAGTAAGTGCTCAATAAATATGATTGACTAGTTGATTGATGTGGTGGAGGACCTCATTCATTTGGGAACATCTGACCTAGGCAGAAATCCTGCCTAGGAGGAAACACTCTATCTTCCAACCACCTTCTGAAGTGATTACAGTTTTTTTCAAAAGCAGTTCCTTATATGGTACCATCACCAACCATGTCCATGTCCCATAGTCTTAACTTAACTCTTAACTCTGCCCTCACCTCTAAATCTTGTTCTGGATTTTTAACACTCTCCTCAGTCCCCTTGTTCCTCTCCCATCCCTCACCCCCAACGATCTGGCCACCTATTTTCTCACAAAAATTAACACCATCAGGTCTGAGCCCCCCAAAGTCACCCCTCCCCCTTTTCCATCCCCCCCCCACTTTCAACCGTCTCCCCTACTTTCATTCAATAGTATTTATTGAGCGCTTACTATGTGCAGAGCACTGTACTAAGCGCTTGGGATGAACAATTCGGCAACAGATAGAGACAGTCCCTGCCGTTTGACGGGCTTACAGTCTACTTTCCCATCCTTCCCAGTAGTATCCTGAGAGGAGATCTCCTCCCTCCTCGCAAGTGCCACCTCCTCCACCTGTGCTTCGGACCCCATTCCCACTCATCTTATAAAAACTATCACGCCTTCCCTCCTCCCCTCCTTATCTTCCATCTTTAACCACTCACTCTCCTACGGCTTCTTCCCCTCTACCTTCAAACATGCCCATATCCCTCCCATCCTAAAAGAGCCCTTCTCTCAACCCCACTTTCCCTTCCAGTTATCGTCCTATCTCCCTCCTACCTTTCTTTTCCAAACTTCTAGATCGTCTACAACTCGCTGCCTTGAATTCCTCAACTCCAACTCTCTCCTAGACCCCCTCCAATCTGGCTTCTGTCCCCTCCACTCCACTGAAACTGCCCTCTCAAAGGTCACCCATGACCTCCTTCTTGCCAAATCCAATGGCGCCTATTCTATCCTAATCCTCCTCGACCTCTCAGCTGTCTTTTACACTGTCTACCCTCCCCTTCTCCTCCACACTTTATCTCACCTTGACTTCATGGACTCCGTCCCCCTTGGTTCTCCTCTTATCTTTCTGGCCGTTCATTCTCAGCTTCCTTCACGGACTCCTCCTCTCCCTCCCATCCACTAACTGTAGGGGTGTCTCAAAGGTCAGTTCTTGGCCCTTTTCTGTTCTCCATCTGTACTCACTCCCTTGGTGAACCCATTCACTCCCACAGCTTCAACTATCATCTCTATGCAGATGACACCCAAATTTACATCTCCTCCCCTGTTCTCTCCCCCTCCCTCCAGGCTGGTATCTCCTCCTGCCTTCAGGACGTCTCCACCTGGATGTCTGCTCACCACCTAAAGCTCAACATGTCTGAAACTGAGCTCCTTATTTTCCCTCCCAAACCCTGTCCTCTCCCTGACTTCCCTGTCACTATGGATGGCACGACCATCCTTCCCGTCTCACAGGCCCGCAACCTCGGTGTCATCCTTGACTCTGCTCTCTCATTCACCCCACACATCCAATCCGTCACCAACACCTGCCGGTTTCACCTTCACGATATCGCCAAGATCTGCCCCTTCCTTTCCATCCAAACTTCTACCATGCTGGTACAAGATCTCATAATATTCCGGCTGGATTACTGTGTCAGCCTCCTCTCTGATATCCCTTCCTCCTGTCTCTCTCCGCTCCAGTCTATACTTCACTCCACTGCCCGGATCATCTTCCTACAGAAATGCTCTGGGCATGTCGCTCCCCTCCTCAAAAACCTCCAGTGGTTGCCTATCAACCTCCACATGAAACAAAAGCTCCTCACTCTTGGCTTCAAAGCTCTCCATTACCTTGACCCCTCCTAACTTACCTCCCTTCTCTCCTTCTACTGCCCACCCCGCATGCTCTGCTCTTCTGCCACTCACCTCCTCATGGTCCCTCGTTTGTGCCGGTCCTGCCGTCGACCCCTGGCCCACGTCCTACCATTGTCCTGGAATGCCTTCCCTCCCCACATCCGCCAAACTAACTCTCTTCCCCTCTTCAAAGCCCTACTGAGAGCTCACCTCCTCCAGGAGGCCTTCCCAAACTGAGCCCCTTTTCCCTCTGCTCCCTCTCCCCTCATCATTCCCCCTTCTCCCGCCCTCTGGACTTCCCCCTTCCCCTCCCCACAGCACTGTGCATATTTGTATATATTATTTATTACTCTATTTTGTTAATGATGTGTATATATCTATGATTCTATATCTATGTGTATTTATCTTGATATTTATGCCAGACTACTTGTTTTGTTTTGTCCTGTTTTGTTTTGCTGTCTGTCTCTCCTGTTTAGACTGTGAGCCCGTTATTGGACTGGGATTGTCTCTATCTGTTGCCGAATGGTATATTCCATGGGCTTAGTACAGTGCTCTGCACATAGTAAGTGCTCAATAAATACGATTGAATCAAACTAATGAATGAATCTTAATAGCAGTTTTAATCCCCATTTTACAGATGAGGTAACTGAGCAACAGAGGAGTCAAGTGACTTCTCCAGGGTCACAAGACAGACAAGTGGCAGAGCTGGGTTTAGAACCCATGTCCTCCAACTCCCAGACCTATGCTCTTTCCTCGAGGCCAAGAGGTACTAACTGTGTGCCGAGCACTGTTCTAGGTCCTTGAGAGGGTGCAATACAATAGAGTTATGGCATCATCCTCACCTTCAAGGAGCTCACCAACTAGTGAAAGCTTGCAATAGAGTGGGAATTGTGATCTCATGAAGGTTATGAAGATGGGAGAATTGTGGCCTAAGGGATATATAAAGGGAAAGGGAATTCCAGATACGGGGGATGATGTAAGAAAAAGATTGGCTGCAAGTTATCTGGAGAGGAGACATCAGAATGAGCTGGTGTGTAGTGGGAGAAGAGAGTGGACAAAATAAGAGGGGGAGAACTGACAGAGTGCTTTTATTTATTTGATGAAGAGAGTTATAAGCCATTTATGGAGGTTTTAGATGAGTGGGGAGACATAGGCAGAATGTGAATTTAGTAAAATGACCTGGACACCAGAGTGAAGTATAGAATGGAGAGAGGAGAGATTGGAGACACGGTGCGCAAAGAGGAGGCTGATGCAAGTTAAACTGCCGACTGGATTTCCATTCTGCTTTCCCCTCTTCTCCTATCAGTCAGTCAATCATATTTAATAAGTGCTTACCACATGCAGGGCACCGTACTAAGTAGTTAGGAGATTACAATACAACAGAGTCAGTAACAGCAGCGTGGCTCAGAGGAAAGAGCCCGGGCTTGGGAGTCAGAGGTTGTGGGTTTGAAAACTGACTCTGCCACTTGTCAGCTATGTGACTGTGGGCAAGTCACTTGGCTTCTCTGTGCCTCCGTTACCTCATCCGCAAAATGGGGATGAAGACTGTGAGCCTCACATGGGACAACCTGATTACTCTGTATCTACCCCAGCACTTAGAACAGTGCGCATCACATAGTGAGTGCTTAATAAATACCAACATTATTATTATTAACACTTTTTCTGTGCACAACGAGTTTACAGCCTAGAGGGGAAGACAGATATTAATATGAGTAAATGGATTAGATTACAGGTAGGTACATAAGTGCTGTGGGGGTGAATACAGGGTGCAAATCAAGAGCAAGGGCAACACAGCAGGAGGCCGGAGAAGAGGAAACGAGGGCTTATTCATTCATTCAATCGTATTTACTGGGCGCTTACTATGTGCAGAGCACCGTACTAAGTGCTTAGAAAGTACAATTCAGCAACAGAGACAATTCCTACCCAACAACGGGCTCACAATCTAGAAGAGGGGAGACAGACATCAAAACTAGTCAACAGGCATCAATAGCACCAATATAAACAAATAGAATTATAGATACATACACATCATTTATAAAATAAAATATTCAGGGAAGGCCTCTTGAAGGAGATGGGTTTTTAATCATACTTTGAAGGTAGGGAGAGTGAACACCTGTCAGATACGAAGGGGGCATTCCAGGCCAGAGGTAAGATGTGGGTGAGAGGTCAGTGGTGAGGTAGATGAGATCAAGATACAGAGAGTAGGTTGGCATGAGAAGACCGAAGTGTGTAGCTTCGATTGTAATAAGAGATTAGTGAGATGAGGTAGGAGGGGGCAAGGTGATCCCCTCCCATATTTCAGCGGGTTTCATCCATTCCTGGGTCAGATATAAAGTCTATCCAACCCAGTAATAATAATAATAATGTTGGTATTTGTTAAGCGCTTACTATGTGCCGAGCACTGTTCTAAGCGCTGGGGTAGACATAGGGGAATCAGGTTGTCCCACATGGGGCTCACAGTCTTAATCCCCATTTTACAGATGAGGGAACTGAGGCACAGAGAAGTTAAGTGACTTGCCCACAGTCACACAGCCGACAAGTGGCAGAGCTGGGATTCGAACTCATGAGCCCTGACTCCAAAGCCCGTGCTCTTTCCACTGAGCCACGCTGCTTCTCTGAGCCACGCTGCTTCTCTATTCCGTATTCTCTAACCCAGTATTCTCTAACCCAGTATTCCGTCTCTGACAGTGAGGTCACTTTTTGAGGTTGGAGAGTTTTAATATTAGGATCTTAGTGCACCCGGCAGTTCTGTAGCGGGTAGAGCACAGGCCTGGGAGTCAGAAGGTCATGGGTTCTAATCCTGGCTCCGCCACCTGTCTGCTGTGTGACCTTGCACAAGTCACTTCACTTCTTTCTGCCTCAGTTACCTCAACTGTAGAATGGGGATTGAGACTGTGAGCCTCATTCATTCATTCAATAGTATTTATTGAGCCCTTACTATGTGCTGAGCACTGTACTAAGCGTTTGGCTCATGTGAGACAGGGACTGTGTCCAACCTGATTTGCTTGTATCCACTCCAGTGCTTAGTACAGTGCCTGGCACACAGTAAGTGCTTAACCAATATCTCAATTACTATTATCATTATTTAGCCCCACGGCCGTACATATATCCATCACTGTAATTTGTTTATAATTTTATATTAATGTCTGTCTCCACCTCTAGAGTATAAGCTTGTGGTGGGCAGGGAATGTGTTTATTGTTATGTTGTACTCTCCCAAGTGCTTAGTACAGTGCTCTGCACCCAGTAAATACAGTTGAATGAATGAATGAAAGTTTGCAGGCAGGATAAGGTTCTATTGGGGCTCCATGCTCGTGCACCTTGAAGTGGCTGCCATGACTGACCGCCACCATCCCATGGCTTATAGGTTTGAAACCCCTAGAAGGCATGTCTGGTTGCTGAGGTTTGAGGTAATGCTGAATGACCCATCTCTTCCTGCGCTAGCAAGTCTCCAAACTAATAAATTCCAAGCCACACAGATTACTTAGGCAGCCACTTTAAATAGAGACAGATAGACAGCATTTACCTAGCTAAAGATTTCAGCAACAACAGGAGGTATTCAACAGAATCTTTAACTAAATCAAGGAATAGGGGTCAATCCCTGATCTGGGTTTAAATTAAGAACAAATACCAAATCTTGGAAGGGCAGTTATTCCAGGATCAATTTTAAGATTCTGTTAGCTACTGTTAATCTGTCCCAAATGAAACACCCCAAATTTCCAGCTAAAGCTTTTTCCCCATGACTTTCCCACCACTGCAGTCAGCATCATCCCCTTGATTCAATAATTTATTGCTATTGTTTTAATGAGATGTTCATCCCCTTGATTCTATTGCTATTGTTCTTGTCTGCCCTTCTCCCCCGATTAGACTGTAAGCCCGTCAAAGGGCAGGGACTGTCTCTGTTACCGATTAGTACATTCCAAGTGCTTAGTACAGTGCTCTGCACATAGTAAGTGCTCAATAAATACTAGTGAATGAATGAATCACCATCCATCTACCATCTCTCAAGTTCATAACCTTGGCTTAGCCTAGGCTCATCTCTCACATTCAACCCACATATTCTATTACCCAGTCCTGTAACATCTCTAAAATCTGCTTTTTTCTCTCCATTCATGTTAAATGTCTGTCTCCCTCTGTCTAGACTATAAGCTTGTTATGGGCAGGGAACATGTCTGCTAATTCTGTTGTACTGTACTCTCCCAGATGCTTAATACAGTGCTCTGCACATAGCAAGCATTCAATAAATCACAGTCTTCCAAGCCCTTATCCTATTCCATCTTGAAACTCCATCAGCGGCCTCACGGACCTCCCTGCCTCCTGTCACCGCTCCAGTCTAAACATCACACTGCTGCCCAGATCATTTTTCTATAAAACATTCAATCCGTGTCCTCCCACTCCTTAAGAACCTCCAGTGGTTGCCCATCTGCCTCCATATCAAACAGAAATTCCTGCATAGTAGATAGAACATGGGTCTGTTAGTCAGAAGGTCATGGGTTTTAATTCCGGCTCTGCCACTCGTCTGCTGTGTGACCTTTGGCAAGTCACTACACTTCTCTGGGCCTCAGTTACCTCATCTGTAAAATGAAGATTGAGGCTATGAGACTGACATGGGATAAGAATTCTGCCCTACACGATTTGTTTATAGCCACCCCAGTGCTTAGTACAGTGCCTGACACATAGTAAGCAGTTAAGTGCTTACTGGAACTTAATGGAAAGAGCACGGGCTGGGGAGTCAGAGCTCATGGGTTCAAATCCTGGCTCTGCCGCTTGTCAGCTGTGTGATTTTGGGCAAGTCACTTAACTTCTCTGTGCCTCAGTGACCTCAACTGTAAAACGGGCATTAAGACTGTGAGCTTCACATAGGCCCACCTGATCACCTTGTATCCACCCAGCGCTTAGAACAGTGCTTTGCACACAGTAAGCACTTAACAAATGCCATAATAATAAAAATAACAAATACCATAATTATTATCCAAGGTCCTCTCTAATCCTCCAACCTACATACTCTATTTCTCTAACACCAACCTACACTCAGTACCTTGATCTCATCCATCTTACCACCTACCACTTGCCCACCTCCTGCCTCTGATCTGGCACACCAACCTCCTTTATATTCGACAGATAACTCTCTCCCCACCTTCAAAACCCTCTTAAAATCACATCCATCTTCTCCAAGAGACCTTCCCGACTTCCTTCTACATCACCTATGCACTTGGATCTATACCCCCTTAATCACTTGATAATTACCCCACTCTCACCCCACAGCTCTTATGTAAATGTACTTATTCTTTCCTTTTCCCCATCTCTTATTTATTTTAATGTCTGTCTCCCCCTCTAGACTAAACTCCTTGTGGACAAGTAACATGGCCTAGTGGAAAGAGCATAGACCTGTGAGTCAGAGGACCTAGATTCTAACCCCAGCTCCATCACTTACCTGCTGTGTGACCTCAGAAAAGTCACTTAACTTCTTTGTGCCTCAGTTACCTCATCTAAGAAATGGGGATGCAATTCCTGTTCTGCTTCCTACTTAGACTGTAAGCCTCCTTTTGTACCTGATTATCTGATACCTACCCCCAGAGTTTAGTACAGTGCTTAAGTACCACGGGGGGTTGTGTCTACCAACTCTACTGTAATGTGCTCTCCCGAGGGTTTAGTTCAGTGCTCTGCACACTGTAAGCACTCAATAAATACCAATGATCGATTAAAAAGAATTATTGTATTTGTTAAGCACACACTTTGTGCCAAACACTGTAGTAAGCACTGGGGAAGGTACAAGGTAATCAGGTCAGACACAGTCCCAGCCTCTTATGAGGTTCACAGACCAAGGGGGAGGGAAAACAGGTATTTAATCCCAATTTTTCCAGATGGGAAAACTGAGTCATAGAGAAGCTAAATGGCTTACTCAAGATTACGCATCAGTCAAAAGGAAGAGCTGAGATGAGAACCCAGGACCTCTGACTCCCAGGCTTGTGTTCATTCCATTAGCACGTGCTGTTGCTCGGAAGCCACTGCTCCACTTTCTTTTCACCTTTTTGGTTGGCATGCAGACCACAGGTCCTTCTTATTTCTCCTTCCCAACCCCATTCTTCTTTGTGATCACCAGCTACAGAGCCAATTAAATAAAACACCAGTTACATAACTATGTGGGGATTTATTTGTACACATCCTCAGTACTCATGCATATTCAATTATGCATTCAGTGATTTGTAAATATTTGTCAGTCTGTCTCCCCCCATGAGAGGAGGGAATGTGTCTCATCCTTCTATTTTGTTTTCTCAAAAACTAAGTACAGTGCATTGTGCCAAGAGGGTGCTCAATCAATACCAATACTGCTAAACTATAAGACTTAAGACAGTAAGCTTCTTGTGGGCAGGGAATATGTCACCAAATCTAATCATTCATTCATTCAATTGTATTTATTGAGTGCTAACTGTGTAGAACACTGTACTAAGCACTTGGAAAGTACAATTTGGCAACAAATAGAGACAATCTCATACTGTACCCTCCCAAGCACTTAGTTCAGTGCTCAGCGCATGGTAAGCACTCAATACATACAACTGATTGATTATTACTACTACTACTAATAATAATAATTTTGGTATTTGTTAAGCGCTTATTATGTGCAGAGCACTGTTCTAAGCGCTGGGGTAGATACAGGGTAATCAGGTTGTCCCATGTGAGGCTCACAGTTAATCCCCATTTTACAGACGAGGTAACTGAGGCACAGAGAATTAAAGTGACTTGCCCAAAGTCGCACAGCTGACAAGTGGCAGAGCCGGGATTCCAACCCATGACCTCTGACTCCCAAGCTCGGGCTCTTTCCACTGAGGCACGCTGCTTTTCTGTTAGTAACAAGTGGATTAAGTACTTGCTCTGCACCAAACACTGTACTAAGCATTGGAGGAGCTGTATTCTAATCAGGTTGGACACAGTCCCTGTCCCTCATGGAGGTCACAGTCTGAGTAGAATCCCTATTCTATAGATGAGGAAACTAGGGGCCAGAGATGTTAAGTGACTCACCCAAGGTCACACACCAATCGAGTGGTGAAGCCAGGATTAAAACCCAGATCCTCCGACTCCTAAGTCCACGTCTTTCATTAGCCCTCATTACTCCTCTACTTATTATTCCTACTGCTGCTGCTATTACATAATTACGCACTTCCATCCCTACAGACAGTCGGACAGGAACTACCTCTCCTTCTGGCTCCTCCATGTCCAATTCTTCCACTGTAATTGGCAGTCTTCCATCTGATTGTCACCACGTAAGCAAATGCCATCTACATACCTATATCTCTCCCCCTGGGAGGAGTCCTGAGAAGCATGGCTCAGTGGAAAGAGCACGGGCTTTGGAGTCAGAGGTCATGGGTTCGAATCCTGGCTCTGCCACTTGTCAGCTGTGTGACTGTGGGCAAGTCGCTTAACTTCTCTGTGCCTCGGTGACCTCATCTGTAAAATGGGGATTAAGACTGTGAGCCCCACATAGGACAACCTGATTCCCCTGTGTCTACCCCAGCGCTTAGAACGGTGCTCTGCACATAGTAAGGGCTTAACAAATACCAACATTATTATTCTCTGTTCTAGAGACTTCTGAGCCTTTTCCCTTTTTCTAGAGGAGGGGCAACAACTTAATTATCTATAATAAAAGGTGTCAGGATATTAAAGGAACCATGAGCCGGTTGCCCCCTTGGACACCCACCTTCTAGTTAGGATGACCACTCTACACCCCTCTCTACTCTCCCTCCCGGGAATTGTTTCAGTGTTCCAGCAAGGATTGAGCTTTAAAGACTTTCTCCAAATCCTTCTTCAACCTGCTGATATTATCTATTGCACAGACTTCTGTGGGAATGGATTCCATCTGCTCACCACCCCCTGTTTAAAGTATTTTCTTTCATTTGTTTGGAACCTACCACCTTCCAGCTATAATGTTTAGACTGTGAGTGTCTCACTTGCAGGGATTAAATACTTAGAATAGCCTTTTTGCAATTCAGTTACTTCCCTATTAATGATCTGTGCATTAGGCAGTTAGCACAAAAGTGCGATAGATCTTGAATCTTGCTTTAACTCCTTTTAACTCACTTCTGCATTCTTTCACCTTTGTGCTCCAGGTGTAGAAAGATGCTCTGTTACTGGAAAAATGGCGTGCCAATGAGAAAACAGATGTGTAAATTGCATTTGGCCAGCTTTCATATTTAATTTTTCCCTTAAACTGTGTTATTACCTCCTAGGCACTTTCGGCTACACGTTTGTTCAGACCAGATAATATACCCTCACAGTTTTTCAGGGGGAAGAAAGGGTTTTTAATGAAAATGCCACTTTTAATAAGAAACCTTGATAATATGCGGCCTTGGTTGTTCCAGCAGAGATATTAATGCCTCACACTCTTTTTTTAAGAATTCAATAACTAGAAGGGGGAAGGGAGAAGTGTTACAGTACTTCAGAAATCAGAAAAACAACACTGGAAAGAGCAATGAAATTATCTTTGGACCTGACAAATATCTAAAATAGAATTCGGAGCAGTGCCAGTGAATTTTTACAACATTTTCTCAGAATGTTACCTTTTCATAGGTCCAAAAAGTGGAGAAAACAATAGGTTAAATGGATAAGTATGAATGAATTCTTCCCTTCAAGGTTTCAGACTGTATAGATATAAAGTACTCTAATAATTGCCCAATTTGGAATAAAATGTGCATTTGCAAGCAGTCTCTTCACGTAAATAATCTCTTCCTTCTAGAGAGCTACCGAGATGTATCTCCCCAGACTGCTGAGTAGCCTGGTTATCTCAGATGAAGCTTATACAGCAGTTCGTATTTTTTTTTTCGTGGGGAGATGGCATTTGTTAAGTGCTTTATTGTGTGTCAAGCACTGTTCCAAGCACTGGGGATGATGCTGATTAATTGGGTTGAACACAGTGCTTACCCCACATAGTGCTCAAAGTCTGTCAACCTTTTCATACGCATATGTCTCTCATCATCAGCATGGACTAGTGGAAAGAGCGCAGGCCTAGTGGAAGGAGCGCAGGCCTTGGAGTCAGGAGACCTGTAGTTTAATTTCGATTCCTCCACTTGCCTGCTGTGTGACCTTGGGCAAGTCACTTAATTTCTCTGTGCCTCAGTTTCCTCATTGATAAAATGAAGATTCAATACCTCTTCTCCCTCCCCTTTAGATTGTGAGCCCCATTTGGGACAGGGACTGTGTTTGACCTGATTATCTTCTATCTTTTCCCAGCACTCAGAATAATGCTTGACACATAGTAATAGTAATGATAATACTTCTGATATTTTTAAATGCATATTATGTATCAAACGTTGTTCTAAACGCTGTACCGGTTACAGGTTAATCAGTTCGGATGCAGTCCCAGTCCCCTTTGGGGCTCACAGTCTAAGTAGGAGGGAAAATGGGTATTTTATCCCCATTTTACAGTCAAGAAAACTAAAGCATAGAGAAGATAAGTGCCTTTCTCAAGGTCATATAGCAGACAAGTGGTGGAGCGGGGATTAGAACCCAAGACTCCTGACTCCCAGGCCCATACTCATCCCCCTAGGCCATGCTGTTTCAAAAATTAAGGAATTAACAATCAAGCAATTAATTGTATTTATTGAGCACTTACTATGAGCACTGTACTAAGCACTTTGCAGAGGACAATCCTAGCTTGCCTTGATTATATTATCAGCCTCCATGCTGCCTTCACAGCCTCCTGTCTTTCGCCACTCCAGTCCATATTTCACACTGCTGCCCAGATCATGTTTCTACAAAAATAAACAGTCCATGTTTTCCCAATCCTTAAGAACCTCCAGTGGTAGCCCCATCCACTGCCGTACCAAATGGAAATGGCTTACCATTAATAATAATGTTGGTATTTGTTAAGCGCTTACTATGTGCAGAGCACTGTTCTAAGCGCTGGGGTAGACACAGGGAAATCAGGTTGTCCCACGTGGGGCTCACAGTCTTAATCCCCATTTTACAGATGAGGTAACTGAGGCACAGAGAAGTTTAGTGACTTGCCCACAGTCACATAGCTGACAAGTGGCAGAGCCGGGATTCAAACTCATGATCTCTGACCCCAAAGTCCGTGCTCTTTCCACTGAGCCACACTGCTTCTCATGGCTTTAGAGCACTAAATCGCCTTGCCCCCTCATACTTCACTTCGCTACTCTCCTATCACTAACCCATCCTGCAACTTCATTTCTTGAATGCCAACCTACTGACTGTACTTCTATCTTGTCTATTTCACAGCTGACTTCTCACCCATTTCCTGCCTCTGGCCTGTAACACCCTCTCTCCTCCCAGCATGGCTCAGTGGAAAGAGCCTGGGCTTGGGAGTCAGAAGCCATGGGTTCGGATCCCGGCTCTGCCACTTGTCAGCTGTGGTGACTGTGGGCAAGTCACTTCATTTCTCTGTGCCTCAGTTACCTCATCTGTAAAATGGTGATTAACTGTGAGCCTCACGTGGGACAGCCTGATGACCCTGTATCTACCCCAGCGCTTAAAACAGTGCTCTACACATAGTAAGCACTTAACAAATACCAACATCATCATCATTATATGAGGGCCAATGACTATTCCCTGCTTCAAAGATTTATTGAAGGTCCATCTTCTCCAAGAGGCCTTCCCTGACTAAGCCCCTTTTTCCTTTTCTTCCATTCCCTTTTCATGCATTCATTCAATAGTATTTCTTGAGTGCTTACTATGTGCAGAGCACTGGACTAAGCGCTTGGAATGTACAAGTCGGCAACAGATAGAGACAGTCCCTGCCCATTGACGGGCTTACAGTCTAATCGGGGGAGACAGACAACAACAGTAGTAATAAATAGAATCAAGGGGATGCACATCTCATTAAAACAATAGCAATAAATAGAATCAAGGGGATGTACATCTCATTAACAAAATAAATAGGGTAATGAAACTATATACAAATGAGCAGACGAGCATAGTGCTGAGGGGAGGGGAAGGGAGAGGGGGAGGAGCAGAGGGAAAGGCGGTGAAAAGGGGGCTTAGCTGAGGGAAGGTGAAGGGGAGGCAGAGAGGCAGCAGCGGGAGTAGAGGGAAAAGGGGAAGCTCAGTGTGGGAAGGCCTCCTGGAGGAGGTGAGCTCTCAGTAGGGCTTTGAAGAGGGGAAGAGAGTGTGGGGGAGGTGAGGAGGGAGGGCATTTCAGGAACGCGGGAGGATGTGGCCCAGGGGTCGACGGCGGGATAGGCGAGAACGGGGAACGGTGAGGAGGTGGGCGGCAGAGAAATGGAGTGTGTGGGGTGGGCGGTAGAAAGAGAGAAGAGAGGAGAGGTAGGAGGGGGCAAGGTGATGGAGAGCCTTGAAGCTTAGAGTGAAAAGTTTTTGTTTCATATGGAGGTTGATAGGCAACCACTGGAGGTTTTTGAGGAGGGGAGTGACATGCCCAGACCATTTCTGTAGGAAGATGATCCGGGCAGCGGAATGAAGAATAGACTGTAGCGGGGAGAGACAGGAAGAAGGGAGATCAGAGAGGAGGCTGACACAATAATTCAGTCGGGATATTATGAGAGCTTGTACCAGAATGGTAGCAGTTTGGATGGAGAGGAAAAGGGCAGATCTTGGCAATATTGTGAAGGTGGGACCGGCAGGAGTTGGTGATGGATTGGTTGTGTGGGGTGAATGAGAGAGCCGAGTCAAGGACGACACCAAGGTTGCGGGCCTGTGAGACGGGAAGTATGGTAGTCCTGTCCACAGTGACAGGGAAGTCAGGGAGAGGACAGGGTTTAGGAGGGAAGATAAGGAGCTCAGTCTTAGACATGTTGAGCTTTAGGTGGCGGGCAGACATCCAGGTGGAGACGTCCTGAAGGCAGGAGGAGATACGAGCCTGGAGGGAGGGGGGAGAGAACAGGGGAGGAGATGTAGATTTGGGTGTCATCTGTGTAGAGATGATAGTTGAAGCCTTGGGAGCAAATGAGTTCACCAAGGGAGTGAGTGTAGATGGAGAACAGAAGAGGGCCAAGAACTGACTCTTGAGGAACCCCAACAGTTAGTGGATGGGAGGGGGAGGAGGAGCCTGCGAAGGAGACCGCCTTCTTCTCTTCTTCTTCTCTTCTGCCTTCTGCATTGCCCTGACTTGCTTCCTTTATTCATCCCCACTCCAAACCCCACTGTATTTTTGTATCCATAATTTACTCATTTACATTATTGCCTCTCTCCCCCCTACACTGTAAGCTCGTTGTGGGCAGGGAAGGTGTCTGTTACATTATTATTTGGTACTCTGCCATGCACTTAGAACAGTGCTCTGCACACAGTAAGTGCTCAGTAAATATGATTGAATGATTGATTACAATATAACAGAATTGGAAGATATGTTCCCTGCCCAGAATGAGCTTAAAGTCTGAAGACTATAATGCCCCAGTTATTATTATTGATACTAAATTGAAGATTATTTACTGTACTCCTACTGTGGACAAAGTTTTCTACTAGGTTCTTGGGAGAGAGGCAGAAAAACTGAGCCACAATCCCTACCTTAAATACGAGATTTCATTCTTAAACGAAAGGTGAGAAGACGTAAGTGAAAAAACACGCAATTCTAAAAAAGATAATAATCTTAATGAAAGTGGGTAAATCAATGACAAATGGATAAACAAGGAAGAATATGGAACTCCCAGCAAGTTGGAGGGGGAAGAGCATTTCAGGGCAGTGGAGAAGGTGTGATCTGTTAATGAAGAGAAGCGGCATGGCAGAGTGGATAGAGCATAGTCCCGGGAATCAGAAGGTGGTGGGTTTTAATCCTGCTCTGCCATTTGTCTGCTATGTGACCTTGGGCAAGTCATTTCACTTCTCTATGTTTCTGTTACCTTATCTGCAAAATGCGGGTTGAGACTGTGAGCCCGAAGTGGGACAGAGATGGTATCTAACCCAATTTGCTTTTATCTACCTCTGTGCTTAGTACAGTGCCTGGTACATATTAAGCGCTTAACAAATACCGTGATTATTATTATTATTATGATAGATGTCCTAGAAAATGGACTTTCAAAGCTAGCAATGTCTGTTTAATGCAAGTAAAATCTTGCCACCAGTTCCCTCCTTAATAATACAAATACTTAATAATTATAATAACTAATATGATAATAATAATAATGGTATTTAAGTGCTTACTGGGTGCCAGGCACTGTGCTAAGCACTGGGGTGGATACAAGTAATTCAAGTTGGACACAGTCTCTGACCCCATTTTACAGATGAGGTAACTGAGGCCCAGAGAAGTGAAGTGACTTGTCCAAGGTCATGCAACAGACATACATTTAAATAGTGAAATGTACTGCAACCGAGGAACAAATTGCAAGAAAATAACTAGATGAATTTTAACCACACAGTCAAAGCTAGAAACATCAGGAACAGTTTTCTCAACTTTCCTACATTTATTTTTGTCTGGTGAATATGTCTAGATATACCGTACTTAGTGGAAAGAGCACGGGCTGGGGAGTCAGAGGTCATGGGTTCTAGTCCCGTCTCCGCCACTTGTCTGCTGTGTGACCTTGGGCAAGTCACTTAACTTCTCTGTGCCTCAGTAACTTCATCTGTAAAAATGGGGATTAAAAAATATGAGCCCCACATGGGACAATCTGATTACCCTGTATGTACCCCAACGCTTAGAACAGTGCTCACCACATAGTAAGTGCTTAACAAATACCATAATTATTATTATCATTATTACCGTAGTTTCAGAATCAACTATTAATGGACACAGGGTTTACCACAATCTAGACAGGAGGCCAATATTTATCGGGAGTAAAACTGCAAATGGGCCATTTCTCCCCACGTATCATCTTATCCTTTTGGATCCATGACATCCCAGAGCTCCAGTTTCTGTTTTGTCCTCTGACATGAAGGGGAACCGTATCATCCACCCGGCTTCTCAGCTTTGAAAGCCCTCCGGACTATGACCGCCAAGGAGAGGCTTATAGGATTCCAGATTTTTTGGCCTGCAGGTCTAAGGCAGTCGCCGCTGCTTTCACGGCTCAAACCCTTTGAGTCTCTTCACAAGACTTCAACAGTATCGAGGATAAATGTACTTCTAATGGTGACAGTCTGTGGTCCTCATTTCAATTTGGACCACAGCCCTGATGGACTCAAATTCATATGGAGTTAGTTTTGTTCCCCAAAGCCCTGAGGAAGGTTTATGCCGTTCTTTAGATACGCTGAACAACAGAAAAAAAAAAAAAGCTCTCAGAGTCAAGTTGGTCTTCCTGCCAGCAATTTGTTAGAAATATATCCAGTTTTCTCTTTCAGATATCTAGGCTATAGAGGTTGCTGTGATCCTTTATTCTAAGTTTAGCCTGAAACAGACCCTTATCACTCCATATAGTGCTGTAATCTTCACAGATTGAAGAAACTGCATCGTCTCACTCACCAGAATGGGTTTATTTCAAGGGGTTTAGTGAGTTATGGTATTTATTAATGAGTTAGATGCCAGATAATCAGATCTCTAACTCACATGGGTCTTCCCATCTAAGAGGTAGAGAGAACAGGTACCTTCTCTCCATTTTACTGATGAGGAAACTCACCCAGATTGATTAAGTGACCTAATCAAGGTCACCCAGCAGGATAATTAGTTAAGTGACTCAATCAAGGTCACATAACGGGCTCATTTCCGAATTGGGATTAGGATTTGAGTCTTCTGAATCCCATTCCCATATCCTTTCCACCAGGCCTCATTTTCTCATCAGATCCCAGTTCCACCATGTGTGCAAACACCTCTTTGGGCTTTCAGTTTCCTTTCTTGCTACCATGTGAAATTTGTTTACAAAAAAATACCTTATTGTTCGATGAGACCTAAGCTAAAGTCTGAGCTAAAGTCGAAAGCTGAAGGGATTTCTGTGCTGTTCTATGTTGTGGCTTTTGGGGAACAATGTAGATGCGACTTTTCTGGAGATGAAATTATCTCTATAGAGTACTGGGCTATCTTGCTTGGAGGCAGGGGGATGGTCTATATGACTTTTTAAGATTCCTTCCAGTCTGACGATTCTACCTGTGATTGTTATTTGTAACTCTTTGTCAGTGGATTTGGTTATACGAGATGAAAAATAACCATTCATTCAATCATATTTATTGAGCGCTTACTGTACTATACTATACTAGTCGCTTGGAGAGTACAATTCAGCAACAGAGACAATCCCTACACAACAGTGGACTCACAATATAGAACCAAACCTATTCACCTACTTCTTTCCTCCATGGATTGCATAAAACCAGTGAAG
This sequence comes from Ornithorhynchus anatinus, assembly GCF_004115215.2. Taxonomy (NCBI): domain Eukaryota; kingdom Metazoa; phylum Chordata; class Mammalia; order Monotremata; family Ornithorhynchidae; genus Ornithorhynchus; species Ornithorhynchus anatinus. Next base: position 99,977,053 of record NC_041729.1, on the reverse strand, counting down.
ATGTTTTGTTGCTTTTTTTTGGTTGTTTGTTTTTTTTTTTTAATTTTGCAAAAGGACTGGTCTGGCTTTGACTCAAAACATTTCACAGGCTGGCTTGTCAAGTTTCTGTCCACAAATCTCTTAACTTGTGAGCTATAAATGCTTTAGCCTGAGCTCCCTGGTTTTAGCTTTAGCCAAATGCGATCTGATTTCTATTATGAAGGAATAAAAAGGGAATACGCATTTTATTTGAAATTACATTAATAGGTTTTTTTTTCTGCTTTGAAACCAAGCCCTCTAACTGACTTTTGGGCTTGCCCACCTCCTCCTGAGTATGATTTGTCATCGATAGAATAAATGACTCTGAAGCGGACATCCTTAGTGAGAGCAACAATAGCATTAATAATAGGTTCTTCTAATGTTTCTCGAGACTGAATCCCAACACACACCCTTGAAGCAATTTAACAAGAGAGCTTAAAATTATCTGGAGCACCAAGCTGGTCCCTTGTCAAGAAATAATCATTTATTCATCCTCCCTGGACCTTGCCCATTCTATCCAGTGGATTTGCTAACTTTGTCCAAATTAAGTGGCATTATTAATATTTTTTTTTAGAATGGAAAACCACATAATAGGCAATAACACCAGCCATAGAAGCCATGTTGATCCATAAAACTTGGGTAGCTTATATCCAGAGACCTCTAGTATCTCCTCTAAAGGTTGATGAGTAACTGCCCCAAGAGACTATAATATAGGCTTGGGAAAAATGTTGCTGGATCTGTGGTATTTACTGAACATGTAATATTTTACTTTCTCTCTCCTCTGGTAGAGTGTAAGCTCCTTGTGGGCAGGAATTGCACCTATTAACTCTACTATATCAACTTCTCCCAAGTGCTTAGTACAGTGCCCTGCAAACAGTAAATTCTAAATAGAAATCATTGATTGATTAATAATGATAATAAATAATACCACTAATAATAATCGTGGTATTTGTTAAGCTCGTACTATGTGCCAGACACTGTATTAAGTACTGGGGTAATAATAATAATGTTGGTATTTGTTAAGCGCTTACTATGTGCCGAGCACTGTTCTAAGCGCTGGGGTAGACAAAGGGGAATCAGGTTATCCCACGTGGGGCTCACATTCTTAATCCCCATTTTACAGATGAGGTAACTGAGGCACAGAGAAGTTAAGTGACTTGCCCACAGTCACACAGCTGACAAGTGGAAGACCTGGGCTTCGAACCCATGACCTCTGACTCCAAAGCCCGTGCTCTTTCCACTGAGCCACGCTGCTTCTCCAGCATCTAGGTAGGTAGGTAGGTAGGTACACAGGGGTAGGTACAAGCAAATCAGGTTGGACACAGTCCCTGTCCACATCGGGCTCACAGTCTTAAATCTCTACTTTACAGATGAGGCCCAGAGAAGTAAAGCGACTTACCCAGGGTCATATAGCAGACAAGTGGAGCATCTGGGATTAGAAGAACAGTCCTTCCGACATCCAGGCCTGTGTTCTTTCCACTAGTCTGTGCTGCTTCTCTATTGACTTTCCGTATGCAGAGTATTGTACTACATGTTTGAGAGAGCAGCAGCATGGCTCAGTGGAAAGAGCACGGGCTAAAGAGTCAGAGGTCATGGGTTCAAATCCCGACCCCGCCAGTTGTCAACTGTGTGACTTTGGGCAAGTCACTTCACTTCTCTGGGCCTCAGTGACCTCATCTGTAAAATGAGGATGAAGACCGTGAGCCCCACATGGAGCAACCTGATTACCTTGTATCTACCCCAGCGCTTAGAACAGTGCTTGGCATATAGTAAGTGCTTAACAAATACCACAATTATTATTCATGTTGGTAGACATAATCCCTGCCCTTAGGAAGCTTACAGTCCAGAAGGGAAACTTGGGCACACAGACTGGGGCTGGAACTCCTTCAGCAGATGTGGTTCCAGACAACATGAAACAGCGGTGATTTTTGGGATCTCAGTAGAAGTAGCTAGACACCTCCAGGACACAAGGTCACCCCTGAAGTAAGGTTTGACATCCTGCCAGATCACCCTCCTGGTAACAGCTGGAAGTAATCCTTGTCCCAAGGGCACAAGTCTTGATCCCTTCACCGGGCACCACAGTTAATCAATCAATTCTATTGCTATTGTTCTTGTCTGTCCGTCGCCCCCGATTAGACCGTGAGCCCGTCAAAGGGCAGGGACTGTCTCTGTCTGTTACAGATTTGTCCATTCCAAGCGCTTAGTACAGTGCTCTGCACATAGTAAGCGCTCAATAAATGCTATTGGATGAATGAATGAATTCACCAATCAGTAGATATTGAGCATTTATCATGTACAAAGCATTGTACTAAGAACTTGGGGGAGTACAATACAAGAGAGTTGGTAGACCTAATACCTACACTCAAAGAGTTTCAACCTAGAGAAGCACCGTGGCTTAGTGGAAAGAGCCCGGGCTGGGATTCAGAAGGTCCTGGGTTCTAATCCCCACTCTGCCACTTGTCTGCTGTGGGACCTTGGGCAAGTCACTTAACTTCTCTGTACCTCAGTTACCTCACCTGTAAAATGAGGATTAAAAGTGTGAGCCCCTCGGGGGTCGGGGGCAACCTGATTACCCTGTATCTACCAGCTCTTAGAACAGTACTTGGCACATAGTAAGTGCTTAACAAATATCATTATTATTAGAGGGAGCATCAGACATTAAAATGAATTACAGGTAGGAGAAATGGTGGAGTATAAGGCTAAGGTAAGCAGCATGGCTTCGTGGTTAGACCACAGGCCTGGTAGTCAGAAGGATCTGGGTTCCAATCCTACCTCTGCCACTTGTCCACTGTATGACCTTGGGCAAGTGACTTCATTTCTCTAAACTTTAGGCCCCTCATCTGGAAAATGGGATGAAAACTGTGAGTCCTATGTGGGACATGGACTCTGTCCAACCTGATTATCTCTTTTTTCCCTTCGCGCTTAGTACAGTGTCTGGGACATAGTAAGTGTTTAACGAATACCACAATTATCATTATTACTATCAGGTGCTGTAGGACTGGTGGTGGTAACAATCAAAGTGCTTAGTGGGTACTGGCCCAAATGTGTAGGCAGTACAGAAGGGATGGAAAATAGGGTTGGGGGGATGAAGCATTAGAGAAGGCTTTGTTTTCCATGATATTTGTTATCCACTTACTATGTACAAGGCACAGTACTAAACGCTGTTAGATACATGATAATCAGTTTGGATACAATTCATGTTCCACATGGAGCTCACCGTTTTAATCCTCATTTTACAGATGAGGTAAATGAGAGACAGAGAAGTGAAGTGACTTGCCCAAGCTCACACAGCAGACAAGTCACAGATCTGGGTTTAGAACCCAGGTCCTTTGGACTCCCAGGTCAATGCTTTATCCGCTAGGCTTCCTGAAGAAGATATGATTTTAGTCTTGTCATGATTTTAGTCTTGTCTTATGTTGTCACGTCGTCTCCGAACCATAGAGCAGCGTGGCTCAGTGGAAAGACCCCGGGCTTTGGAGTCAGAGGTCATGGGTTCGAATCCCGGCTCGGCCACTTGTCAGCTGTGTGACTTTGGGCAAGTCACTTCACTTCTCTATGCCTCGGTTACCTCATCTGTAAAATGGGGATTGAGACTGTGAGCTCCACGTGGGACAACCTGATTTCCCTGTGTCTACCCCAGCGCTTAGAACAGTGCTCGGCACATAGTAAGCGCTTAACAAATACCAACATTACTATTGTTATAGAGATGCCATGGACACATTTCTCCCAGAACGCTCACCTCTATCTGTCATCATTCTGATAGTGTATCCATAGAGCTTTCTTGGTCAAAATATGGAAGTGGCTTGCCACTGCCTCCTTCTGTGCAGTAACCTCGAGCCTCCACCCTCAACTCTCTCCCATGCTGCCCAGCGCAGGAGAGTTTTGACTTGCAGCAGATTGTCTTCCACTCGCTAGCCACTACCCAAGCTACGAATGGGATGGACAGGCTTCTGCTTGACTCTCCCTCCCATAGTCAAGACTGGTAGAGTAGTGGAAACTCTCCAGGTGCAACCCTGAAAGGGGGCATGATTTTAGTAGGGTTTTAAAATGGAGGGAATGGTGGTTTGTGGGATATGAAGGGAGAGGGGAGGATGTGAACAAGGGGTCGACCGTGAAACAAATAAGATCTAGGCACGGTGAGTATGGTGATGTTAGAGGAGTGAAGCTGGGGGTTTGGTTGAAGTGGTAGAGGACCAAAAAAAAGTAGGGAGAGAATTGGCTGAGTACCTGATATAAGTAAATTGGGTTAGGCACAGTCCCTGTCTGACATGGGGCTCACAGTCTCAATCCCCATTTTACAGATGAGGTAACTGAGGTAAAGAGAAGTGAAGTGACTTGCCCAAGGCCACCCAGAAGTCAAGTGGGGAAGCTGGGATTAGAACCCATGACCTTCTGACTACCAGGCCCATGTTCTACCCATTATGCCATGCATAGAACACTACTTATTGAGAAGCAGCATGACTTAATGGAAAGATCATGGGCTTGAGAGTCAGAAGTCATGGGTTCTAATCCCAGGTCCGCCACTTGGCTGTGTGACCTTGGGCAAGTCACTTAACTTATCTGTGCCTCAGTTACCTCATCTGCAAAAATGGGGATTAAAAAATGTGAGCCCCACATGGGACAATCTGATTATCCTGTATCTACCCCAGCACTTAGAACAGTATTCTGCACATAGTAAGCGCTTAGCAGATACCATAATTATTATTATTAGTGCAATGGGCTGGTAGTGCAATGGATTCAAATGTATCTGAACGTTCCCAAGACCAACGTCAGGGCAGCTTTACCCACTTGGTGAACAGGCAGGGAAGCCAAGGCCTATGGCCAAGGAGCACTGTCTCAGACCCAGCAAGCTAAATTGGCCTCGTGTTCAGGATGGGAGTCAGGAGACCTGAGTGCTAATCCTAGTTCTACTTGCCTGCTGTAGGACCTTGGCCAAATCAGTTAACTTTTCTGTGCCTCAATTGCCTCATATGTTAAATGGAGATTGATAGAGTTGCAATGTGGCCTACTGGATAGAGCACGGCCCAAGGGAATCAGAAGGATCTGGGTTGTAATCCAGCTCTGCCACTTTGTCTTCTATGTGACCTTGGACCAGTCACATAACTTCCTACGCCTCACTTACCTCATCTGTAAAATGGGGATTAAGACTGTAAGCCCCATGGGGGACAGGGACTGTGCCCGACCTGATTAGCCTGGATCCATCCAGCAATTAGTTCAGTGCCTGGCACATAGTAAGTGCTTAACAAATACCATTAAAAAATTACCTTTTCTCCCACCCTATTAAACTGTGAGTTCTGTGTAGGACCAGGACTGCATCTGATTTTATTATATTTCTATCAGTGGTTAACAATGATTGGCACATAGTAAATACTTAAAAATACCACTATTATTATTATTACGTTCACCTTATACAAGAGGATTGATACAATCGGTTTAAAAATAAGTGATTTAAATTAATAGATAAATAACAAATAGATACATGAGTGCTCAGGTGGCTGTAAGGGCACCATGACCAGGAAGAGGAGGGAAGCAGCAACATTTCCAGCAAGCATCTTTTTGAGGCTGGACCATGTGACTTGACTAAGGCTCTTTCTGCATATTTCCAGATCACAGGTGTGCATGAGCAATCCTCGCTTATGATAAAGCAGAGCTAAAAGATGCTGACCCTGCCCCTTATACCAAACTGGTATTGATCATTGCAGGAAGTGGACAAATTCCATAAACCCTCTCCTTAACAGTGACTGCTCAGGGGAATACAAGCATCACCAATGGTAAAGAGTGCTTACTATGTGCAGACTAATAATAATAATAATGTTGGTATTTGTTAAGCGCTTACTATGTGCAGAGCACTGTTCTAAGCGCTGGGGTAGACAAAGGGGAATCAGGTTATCCCACGTGGGGCTCACAGTCTTAATCCCCATTTTACAGATGAGGTAACTGAGGCACAGAGAAGTTAAGTGACTTGCCCACAGTCACACAGCTGACAAGTGGCAGAGCTGGGCTTCGAACCCATGACCTCTGACTCCAAAGCCCGTGCTCTTTCCACTGAGCCACGCTGCTTCTCTACTGTACTAAGCTCTTGGGAGAGTACATTACAACAGAGCTGGAAGACACATTCCCTGTTCACAATGAGCTTATAGTCTAGAGCAATGCACTATATTCAAGGAGATGATCATGTACTCAAAATGCTGAAGATACACTTTGCAGAATTTTAGAGGAAATTGAAAGAAGCCTTATCTCACATTTGAATTAGAACAAAAACCATAGGCTAATCTATATTTTATATTCTGTGCATTCAGTATTGGAAATCATGCTTTATTTCAGTCTCCTAATGCATCCTTGAGGTTCAAGTGGCATTTGATCTTCTTCAGTAAGAAGAGCATTGTGCAGCCAGTCTAAAAATCAATGTATTGATATGAAAATGTTTTCTTCAGAACAGACTAAGGAAAGGCATCTAAATATATTTTAACTTCTAAATCATCTCATATTGTCATTGATAATGGTGGGCAGAGTACTTCCTGAGGTGGGAGAGGGGACCCAAAAACCCCCATAACGGAAATAGCTGAATGCTCAAAGACGGTTTGGGGCTGCAGGCCATGATGCTATATCATGCTAGGTTGGAGGTGGGTTGGGAAATGAGCCATTTTCTAGATTTGGATAGATTCATGGGTGAGTGGCCCACAATGAGTTGCTAGAGGGAAAGATAGGGATGTAGAGGTAAAAGTTGGAGGTATAATTAGACTCTCAAACTTTTGCTTCATGAAATGGAATAGCTTAGCTGAATTTCTAGGACCAAAGTAAGCCATCCTTATTCATTCATTTGCATTTATTGACACTTACACTGTGCAGAGCACGTACTAAGTGCTTGGGAAGGTACAACACAACTAAGAACAGTGACATTCCCTTCCTTTAACAAACCTACAGCACTTAGAATAGTGCTTGGCCCATAGTAAGTACTTAAAAATACCATAATTATTGTTATTATTATTATTACAATCTACAGTGGGGAGAGATCAATACAGATAAATAAAATTGTAGATATATGTGCTGAGGGTCTGGGAGGGGGGAAGAGCAAAGGGACCAAGTCAGGGCGATGCAGAAGGGAATGGGAGTTGAGGAAAAGTGGGGCATAGTCTGGGAAGGCCTCTTGGAGGAGATGGGCCTTCAATAAGGCTTCAGATGGGGGGAGAACAGTTGCCTGTCGGATTTGAGGAGGGAGGATATTCCAGGCCAGAGGCAGAATGTGGGCTAGGGGTCAGCGGTGAGATAGGTGAATCAATACACAGTGAGAAGGTTTGCACTAGAGGAGCAAAGTCTGTGGGCTGAGTTGTAGAAGGAGAGAAGTGAGGTGAGGTGGGAGGGGGTAAGGTGTTGGACTGTTTCAAAACCAACGGTGAAGAGGTTTTGTTTGATATGGACATGGATGTGCAACCACTGGAGTGTTTTGAGGAGTGAGGTGACATGTCCCGAACGTTTTTGTGGAAAAATGATCTGGGCAGCAGAGTCAAGTATGGACCGGAGTGGGAAGAGACAGGAGGCTGAGGGGTCAGCAAGGAGGTCGATGCAGTAAACTGTGTGGGATAGGTTGAGTGATTGTATTAATGTGGTAGCAATTTGAATGGAGAGGAAAGGGTGGATTTTAGCAGTGTTAGGAAGGTGGGACCAACAGGATTTGGAGACACTGAATATGATGGTTGTGTGGGAGAGAGGAGTCAAGCATAACGTCAAGGTTACGGGCTTGTGAGACCGGAAGGATGGTGGAGGGTTTGGGTGGGAAGATAAGGAGCTCTGTTTTGGACATGTTAGGTTTGAGGTGATGGGAAGACATCCAAGTAGAGATGTTCTGAAGGCAGGAGGAGATGTGAGACTGGAGAGGGGGAGAGATCTTGTATTTAGTGTGACCCAAGGAAAATGTGGACTTAGAAATTCCAGCCAGGACCCATGTGAGACCTCTGTGAAGGCCCCAGTGGGAGATCAGTCAGTCAATCAATGGTATATATTGAGCACGTGCTATATTTAGAGCACTGTACTCAGAGCTTGGAAATGTGCAAAACAACAGAATTAACAGACACATTCCCTGCCCAGGAATCTTGGCCACAGTGGATTCCCAAACAAGATAATGTCCAAAAACAGGATTTAATCAGAACTACCAGTTGGAACTATCAACAGAAAAATACCGAAGCCAAGGTATTTAAATTGGCATTTAAACTGAGATTTGAAAACCAGTCACCATGTGTTTGCTACAAGGCTGCTTGTTAACTTTGCTTGGGCAATCAGCTGGAAGAAAGGGTTTGTCTTAAAAAAAAAAAAAAAAAGAACCAATTAACTCTCCCTACCTTCCTTTTGACTCCAGGTATAAGTTAAGCAGAGACAAATCTCCTTACGATGTAGTCTCATCAAGGAGCAGATTCCCAGACTTGCAGCACAGCATCACAAGAAGCTGCCACTGAATTTCTTCTCCCACCTTTCTCTAAGGGAGACCTCAGGCTCTCCCTCTGGAAGGCTGGGCTTTCCTAATATTTGCAGAGGAAGGTGTTTCTCCCACCTAGAGTATCCCGATAGCAGGTGAAACCAGTCTTGCAGCCAGGTGGGGTTTATAGTCCATGCTACCCACTTGGCAATTCTCAAGTTAGATCTAATTTGAATGTTTTAGAAACACTCTGCTTCATCTGTGATCTTGCTGTCTAATGTGTTAGGTGGAACAGGGATGGTGCTTTTCCGTCTATTTTCTCTGAGCTCCGAGGAATCATTCAGACCTTTTTATTGATGATGATGTTCCAGACTAAGCTTGTTGTGGGCAGGGAAGGTATACCAAGTGTTTAGAGACGCAGCGTGGCTCAGTGGAAAGAGGACGGGGTTTAGGAGTCAGAGGTCACACTTCTAATCCCATCTCTGCCACCTGTCAGCTGTGTGATTTTGGGCAAGTCACTTAACTTCTCGGTTCCTCAGTTACTTCATCTGTAAATGGGGATTAAGACTGGGAGCCCCACGTGGGACAACCTGATTCCCTTGTATCTACCCCAGCGCTTAGAACAGTGCTTGGCACATAGTAAGCGCTTAACAAATACCAACTTTAGTAGTAGTAGTAAAGTGCTCTACACACAGTAAATGCTCAATAAATGCACTTGACTGACTGACTATCTTTCTCCATTGGGATGGGTGACCAGGAAGGTGTCCATCATGCAGTTATGCAGCATCATGCACATGGAAAAAATGACCATTCACAAATGTTTCAAGGAAAATTGCATTCCTTAGGTATCTGCTTGGCGTCTTTTTCTTCTGGTTAATTTCAGCCATCACTGGGCCTCGGCATTTCTGGGGTTTATGGCCTTGGGCCTCCCTGAAGGAACAATGTCTGAAATCACTATCTTTTTATAGAAACTTTCAGGGCATTGTCACCCCACTCTTCAAAAATCTCCAATGGTTGCCTATCCACCTCCATATCAAGCAAAATATTGCTCCAGTACCCACTGTCAGAGACCAAATCCTAGGTAGGGTGGACTACTCTTGTTATTAAAAATGGCATTATTTGTGGTCTGATGTTCTTTTGTCAGCTTGGTAGGCTGACCTTTCTAGTTCCAGAAAATGAATTGCCCTTAAAATGTGAAAACCTTAAGTGTCGATGCTATTTTTACTTTGAGGTGATGTTCCTTTAAACTGATTGGCATCCTCAGTGTAGTATGTTGTCATCAAAGGTTACACTATTGTCATTTTCTCCACTAATGGAAAGCCAGGGGTGTGAGTTATTGAGCAGGAATGCCTGAGCCAGTCCATCAGTCAGTCAATCGTATTTATTGAACACTTACTGTATGCAGAGCACTGTACAGGTGCTTGGGAGAGTACAATATAATAGTATAAAATATGCATTCCCCACCCACAATGAGCATAATGAATGGTCTCGCCCGATAGGACTGAAACTAACTTGGATCATCCCTGAGAGCCCAAGGTGATTAATCACCATTAGATAACTCTGCTAGGAGTTCCCCCAAGGAAGAAGTGCCATCTGTCCCCCATACTTAAATCTGAGAGAGTGGAACATGGAAGAAATGACCATTCACAAATGTTTCGAGAAAAATTGCATTTCTTAGGTATCTGGTTAGTGTTGTTTTTTTTTCTGGTGAATTTCAGCCATCATTGGGGCTCAGCATTTCTGGGGTTTCTGGCCTTGGACCAATGTCTGAAATCACTATTTTTATACAGCAACGTTCAGGGGAAGTCACACCCCCTCCTCAAAAATCTCCAGTATTTGCCTATCCACCTCTATATCAAACAAAAACTCCTCACCATTGGCTTTAAAGTTCTCCATCACCTTGCCCCCTCCTACTTCACCTCCATTCTCTCCTCCTACAGCCCGCACAATCCACTCCTCTGCTACTAACCTTCTCACTCTGCCCCCATCTCGCCTGTCTCACAGCCGACTCCAGGCCCACATCCTGCCTCTGGCCTGGAACATCCTCCCTCCTCAAATCCGCCAGACCATCACTCTTCCCCCTTTCAAAGCCCTTCTGAAGGTGCACCTCTTCCAAGAGCCCTTCCCAGATTAAGCCCCACTTCTCCTCAACTCCCCCTCCCTTCTTTGTCACCACTACTCGCACCCTTTTCTCTTACCCCACGCCCCACAACACTTATGTATATATGTATATGTCTATACTTCTATTTATTTGTATTGATGCCTGTTTACTTATATTGATCTTTGATTCCCCCCTCCCTAGACTGTAAGCCCATTGTGGGCAGGGATTGTCTCTCTTTATTGCTGTATGATACTTTCCAAGCACTTAGTACAGTGCTCTGCACACAGTAAGTGCTCAATAAACACGACTGAATGAAAAAATGGAGCTCCTCAGTAGAGCATCATATATGGACAGGGAATATGTCTGATAATTCTGTTGTTTTGTACTCTTCCAAGTGCTTAATACAGTGTTCTGCACATAGTAATCACTCAGTAAAGACCATTTAGTGATTGACTGATTTGAAATCCGAGCCATAGTAATCCAAGAATTGCTGAATGCAGGTATTCATGCCCAAGGGACACACACCCAAGAAAAAATTCAAATGATTGTAAGCTATCTTTCCAAATTACCTAGGAATTGTAAGCTCGTTGTGGGCAGGGAATCTATTTATTGTTATATTTAACTCTCCCAAGTGCTCATACAGTGCTCTGCACATAGTATGTGCTCAATAAATATGATTGAATAAATGAATGAATACTTGATAAGCCTAAATAAAATTGAATTAAAGAATCCATCTGTAATAATAATAACAATAATTGTGATATTATTTAAATGCTTATTATGTGCCAAACACTGTACTAAGTGCTGGGGTAGATACAAGATAATTAGGTCCCAAATGGAGCTCACAGTCTGAGTAGGAGGGAGAACCGGTACTGAATCCCCAGTTACCAGGTGAGGGAACTGAGGGCCAGGGAAGTTAAATGACTTGCCCAAGGTCACATAGGTAAGTTGTAAGCAGAATTAGTACACAGGTCCTCTGACTCCCAGGCCTGTGCTCTTCTCACTAGGTCATACCAGATAAGTCATGCCTACAACCTGTACTGACTTCCCAGAACTAAGCACGCTCACAGAATTCTTGTTATCTAAGCAGCACACTATCCAACCGTGCAGTGACCACTAGCATCACAAGCTCTGTGTCTGAAACTGAACTTATCTTCCCACACACATCTCTTCTCTTCACAGTTGACAAAATCACCAGCCTCCCCTGCCTTTTAAGTCCATGACCTTGGCAGTATCCACTTCCCTCTCTTTCAACCTCCATATTCAGTCTGTCACCAAATCCTGTTGTTTTTTTCTTCCACATTTCTAGATTCCACCATTTTTTCTTCATTCAAATGGCTAATTCACCAAACTCATGTAACTCCTATCCTAAAAATAAATAAATAAATAAATTGAACTCCCTCGACCCCAAGGCTCCCACCAGTTAGCACCCTATCTCCCCTCTACCATTCCTCTCCAAACTCCTTGAGTAAATCATCTACACTCACTACCTCCACTTCCCCAAATCCCTCCTTGAAAAACTCAAATCTGGGTGTGCCCCATCACTCCACAGAACCTGTCCTCTCTAAAGTCACTGATGACCTCCTTCTCACCAAATCTGATGGCCTCTACGCCGTCCTAATCCCCCTTGACCCTTCGGTTGCCTTCAACATTGGACCGCTCCCTTCTCCTGGAAATACTTCCTAACCTTGGCTTCACTGAATCCTCCTGGCTCTGCTCCTATCTCTCTGGATGCTTCTTCTCAGTCTCTTTCACAGGCTCTTCCTCTGCCTCCCACCTTCTAACTGTGGGAGTCCCCTAAGGATCAGTTCTGGGTCTTCTCTTCTCTATGAACACTCATTTCCTTGGATAACTCATTTGCTCCCATGACTTCAACTACATGGATGATTCCCCAATCTACCTCTCCAACTCTGACCTCTCTCCTTCTCTACAGTCTCACATTTGCTCCTGCTTTCAGGACATCTCTACTTGGTGTCCTTCTGACCCTTCCAACTAAACATGTCCCAAAAGAGAACTCTTTATTTTCCCACCCAAACCTTATCTTCCCCACCTTTGCCATCACTATAGGGAATATCACTATCCTTTCTGACTCCCAAACCCATAATCTTGGCATTATCCTTGACTCATCTCTCTCACTGAATCCACATATTCAGTCTCTCACCAAACCCTGCCTGTTCAGTCTTCACAACATAGCTAGAATCTGTCCTTTCCTTTGCATCCAGTCATATCCCTCTTTACAGCATCAGCCTCCTTGCCTCACTTCCTGCCTCATGTCTCTTCACACTCCAGTCCTTAATACACTCTGATGGCCAGATTGTTTTTTAAAAAAATGAAAAAACAAAAACGTCCCACTCCTCAAACCTCCAGTGATTTTCCATCCACCGCCACATCAAACTGAAATTTCTTACATCCTACAGTCGGCTTTAAAGCACTCATTCAGCTTGCCCCCTCCTACTTTATTTCACTGATTTCCTACTATAACCCAGCCCACTCACTTTATTCCTCTAATGTCCATTGCACCTCAGTCTCATCTATCTTACTACTGATTCCTTTCCCACAACCTCCCTCTGGCCAGAACTCCCTCTCCCCTCACATACGATAGACCTCCACTCTCCTCACCTTCACAGCCATATTCAAAGCCCAACTCTTTGAGGAGGCTTTCCCCAACTAAACCCTCATTTCCTGTCTCCCTCTTTGTTCTGCATTGCCTATGCACTTGGATCTCCACCTTTTATGCACTTGATATCCACCTCAACCTCAGCCTCACAGCACTTATGTCCACATCTATAATATATATTACTATCTCCCCCTCTACACTGTAATTTCCTTGTGGGCAGAGAATGGGTCTACCAATTCTGCTGTATGCTCTGCCAAGCATTTAATACAGTGCTCTGCACAAAGTAAGCGCTCAAATACCACTGATTAATGGATTTATAGCCACCATACTGGTTGACACACTTGAGACACTTGTCCACGCCTTAGAAAAGTGTTTGACATATAGTAAGCGCTTAACAAATACTATATTATTATTGACTGTCCCAGTTGGACTATTATCCACAGTTATTTCAAATGACTTTTCGCCTGCTTGGTCATAAGTTCCTTGAAGGCCAGGATAATGTGTACTGATTTTTTCATATTCTCCCAAGTCCATAGTACAGAATTTGCACACAGTAGCTGCTTAATAAATACTACCGATTGTTGATTAATAGAGAAGAAAATAGAAAAAACTATCCAGGAAGGCCAGCAAATCATTTGAGAGTTTCTCGCACAGAGTGTCCTAGCAATGTGGTATTAGATTACAGATCAAACTAAAAGTCTTCAGAGCCTTTGTGCTATTCAGCCTTTCCTTTAGCTGTGCAATCTGGACTCCCTTCAGCAGCCACGTCCAACTCCTCGAACATTCCTATCAACGTCACTGACACGCTCTCCTCCACACCAAATGGCCAGATAGGATCATAAATCACAAAGTGCAAGAACGAAGTCAGTCTTTTAACACTGAAGCTATGCTCACTCCAAACCCTAGGTGGATTTGAGGGGAGAATGGACTGAGAAGGAGCTGAAATGGTAGGTGAAGGAAACGGTGAAGCAAACCAGTCAGTGCTGCATCTCAGCTGAGAACACAGTACACAGCAAATGAGAAAGGAGGAGTCCCCTTCAAGCAGAGGCAGTGTGGCCTAGTGGAAAAAATGCAGACCTTGGATTCAAAGGGCTTGGGTTCTCATCCCAGCTCTGCCACTTGTCTGCTTTATGACCTGGGGCAAGTCACTTAACTTCTTTCTGCCTTAGTTTCCTCAACTGTGAAATAGGGATTCACAGTTCTCCCTCCTACTTAGATTGTGAGCCCCATGTGGGACAAGGGCCTGTGTCCAACCTAATTGACCTGTACCTACCCTAGGGCTTAGACCAGTGTTGGAAGCATAAAAAGGGCTTTAAAAACACCATAAAAAAGCAGGAGTGTCAGAGAGATCAAAAAGGGCTAACAGCCAAGTTCTGGGTTCCACATTAGTCTTTTCAGACACATACACACATACATACACACCCCTCCCCTCTTCCCCCCTACCATGGATGAATTTAATTGTCAGAGACATCGTCTTTGAGCGTGTACCTTCTAGTCCCTCTAGACTGTAAACGCAGGTTAGTGTCTGCTAATTCTATTGCATAGTACCCTCCCAACCACTTAGTACAGTGCAGAGCACATGGTAAGTGCTCAGTGAATATTCTTGATTGATGAAAGATGACAATAATTAGTGTCTCATCCATCTCTTTTTCCTGGCTCTATCCTTTTTCTTGGGTACTGAAAGTTAGAGAAAGGAGTTAGTATGTTTAAGCAGATAGGGTGCTGACAGATTGGATGTCCTCTGGCAATTGTGCTGAATGTTTGCTACTATGAGAACTGATTCATATGGAACTGATTCCTGTAGCTCACCCCAGAATGTTTTGATCAGATAATAGTGTTTTTTTCCAGCCTGCATTTAGTGAACTGCATGGTACCTCACTTATATAGAAGCAGCGTGGCCTAGGGAGAGAGCACGGACCTGGGAGTCAGAGGACTTGGATTTTAATCCCTGCTCTACCACTTGTTTGTTCTGTAACCTTGGGCAAGTCACTTAACTTCTCTATACTTCAGTTCCCTCATCTTCAAGATGGGGATTCAATCCTGCTCTGTAACCTTGGGCAAGTCACTCAACTTCTCTATACTTCAGTTCCCTCATCTTCAAAATGGGGATTCAATCCTGCTCTGTAACCTTGGGCAAGTCACTCAACTTCTCTATACTTCAGTTCCCTCATCTTCAAAATGGGGATTCAATACCTGTTCTCCTTCCTATTTAGACTGTGAGCTCCACAAGGGATCTGATTACCTTGTATCTTCCCCAGCTCCCTCGTCTCAGGATCGCATCTGGAGAGTTTCCAGTATTCTTCCAGTCTCAGATACAAGAGCAAGAGTCAAGCAGAGGCCTATCCATTCCATTCCTAGCTTGAGCAGGGGCTAGCGAGTCGAAGGCAATAGGCTATGAGTCACATTTCACTTGTGCTGGGCAGCAGCGGCATGGGAGAGGGTCAAGGGTGGAGACTCAAGTTTATTGCGCTGAAGAAGACAGTGGTAAACCACTTCCATATTTTTACCAAGAAAACTCTTTGGATACACTACCAGAATGATTGTGGATGGAGGTGGGACGTTCTGGGAAAGATGTGTCCATGGAGTCGCTGTGAGTCGGAGACGACTCAACAGCATATAACAAGACAAGATCCCAGTTCTTAGTACAACTCTTAGCATAGTGTAAGAGCTTAACAAATACCACAGTTATAATTGTTTTAGGAGCATTATACAAGCATAAGGGAACGTGGTAGACTTATCTCAAAGAATTAACCTAGAGAAAGGAATCTGTTCTAGGAAAATAGGGTAGCAAGGAAAAAGTAGTTACCCCTTTAAAATGATTGAGTGGTAAGAGTTTATATCCCTTACCCAGGGAAATGTACACTGTTAGTAGTCCTTTGGTTCAAATATGATGCTGATGCGGAGGCTGCAGTCCAATTACGTGGGTGTCTTTCAGAGAGAATATCTTGCACAATTGCATATTTCATTCATGGAAATACAGATGGACACCTTTGCTGCTCTCTTCCCATTTGATTGAATTGCTCAGATCGTCATCGTTATCATCATCATCATCACTGGTATTTATTGAGTGCTGTGCCTAAAGCACTGTACTTGGGAGAGTCCATAGGGTTGTTGGACCTAGTCCCTACCCACTTTAGAGTTTACAGTCTAGAGGAGGAGACCAGTATTAATGTAAATGAATCAATCAATCAAATAACATAAATGATTAGATTTCCATGGTTAAGAGGGAATGGGATGTCTTTTATCTGTCAGGACATGTGTTTAGCGTGGCGCAGTGGAAAGAGCACGGGCTTTGGAGTCAGGGCTCATGAGTTCAAATCCCAGCTCTGCCACTTGTCAGCTGTGTGACTGTGGGCAAGTCACTTAACTTCTCTGTGCCTCAGTTCCCTCATCTGTAAAATGGGGATGAAGACTGTGAGCCCCACGTGGGACAACCTGATTCCCCTGTGTTTACCCCAGCACTTAGAACAGTGCTCAGCACATAGTAAGTGCTTAACAAATACCAACATTATTATTATTATTATTGTTTGACTTGTTTTTTACAGTATTGGTGATGGTTTGACCTGAGTCATCCATAGCCTCTATCCTGCTTCGAGGTATGATAGATGGATGCAGGCTCTAAGCACAAAACAGGATATCCCTGAGGCTCTCAGATTGAGAAGATCTTTTCCAATTTAAAGCAGAAAGAAAGGGAAAAGTGAAAAATCCAAGAGGCATCCCTCAAAGAATGACAGGAACAATGAAAGTGATTTCATCTTTACTTTGCATAAGGAGGCAGACTGGAGTCACAGAACAGCAGTTGTTTCAGAGGGTAGTTCAGGTTCACATCTGGCAGATTTGAAGACCAGATTCCAGCAGTTGTCTGACTTGAAAAAATCAGTGTACTACGTACTTGAAAGAGTACGATACAATGGAATTGGAAGACAGGATCCCTGCCCTCAAGAAACTTATAAAAATATCCCTCTGCCAGTGTGTCTCAGTGGAAAGAGCCGTGGCTTGGGAGTGTGAGGTCGTGGGTTCTAATACCGGCTCTGCCACTAATCAGCTGTGACTTTGGGCAAGTTACTTAACTTCTCTGTGCCTCAGTTACCTCATCTGTAAAGAGGGGATGAAGACTGTGAGCCCCACGTGGCACAACCTGATTATCTTGTATCCCCCAGTGCTTAGAAAAACAAAGTTCCTCCAAAGCTCCTCTCTCTGAATCTTTCATCAGATTGGACAGAATCTCCCAGTGCTTGCAATTATTATTAATAATAATAATATTTAAGTACTTACTATGTGCCAAGCATTGTTCTTAGGGTTGGGATAGAATACAAGATAATCAGGTGCCACATGGGGCTCACATTCTAAGTAGGAGGTAGAACAGGTAATGAATCCCCAATTTGGAGACGAAGGAACCGAGGCACAGAGAATTTAAGTGACTTGCCCGAGATCACACAACCAGTAAAAGGAGGAGCAGTGATTAGAACCCAGGTCTTCTGACTCTTTCCACTAGGCCATGCCTTTTCCCAATGCCACATCCAGCCAGTTCTTACATAGCAAGTGAACCTGACTTTCTCAATGATGAATTCTCACACAGTGTTCTAGTTGAAGGGGATACGATATGGAATTGAGACTTGTTGATAGTGAAGGGGCAGAGTGGAGAAATTTTAAAACCCATACACATCTCTTGCCCCAGCCAAGAAACCAGAAACAGGGATTTCTGATTCCTAGAAATTCCCTTTTTTTTGTAGGATCAGTGGAAGGAAACTTACCAAGAGAGGTGATGTATTGTTCTCCAAGAGTCTGGATCCAATAAAGTCACTATTGCTGAATAAAATTCTCGTTTCTAATCAATAAACATTGGCAACCACTAGTAGTTCAGTAATGGCAGTGCTAGTTGCAGAAAGTGAAAGAGTGAGACAAGGAAAACAAGGAATTTTAGATTTATATATGTCCCCGAACTCATTTCCATATTAACCAAGCAGCATTGGGCAGAGGAAGTACACCTTGCCTGGACTAAGTCAGTGAAGGGACATGGAGGTCAGAAGAAAAAGAACCGAGAGGGGACTAACTTTCCTTGCTGCCCTTGTGCTGCCCTTAGAGGGCAAGAACCATGTCCAGTCTGATTATTTGTATCTTCCCCAGCTTTCAGTATGGTGCTTGGCACATAGTGAACAAATAATAAATGTTATTATTATTATTGTTATTATTGTATTTGTTAAGTGCTTACTACGAGCCAGGCACTGTACTAAAAGCTAGGATAAATACAAGGTATTAGGGTTTTCCAGAGAAGCCAGAGAAGCAGCGTGGCTCAGTGGAAAGAGCACGGGCTTTGGAGTCAGAGGCCACGGGTTCGAATCCCGGCTCTGCCACTTGTTGGCTGTGTGACTGTGGGCAAGTCACTTAACTTCTCTGTGCCTCAGTGACCTCATCTGTAAAATGGGGATTAAGACTGTGAGCCCCACGTGGGACAACCTGATTCCCCTGTGTCTACCCCAGCGCTTAGAACAGTGCTCGGCACATAGTAAGCGCTTAACAAATACCAACATTAAGTGACTTTCCCAAGGTCACACAGGAGACAAGTGGCAGACCTGGGATTGGAACCCAGGTCCTTCTGGCCTCTAGGCTTGTGATCTAACCATTAGGCCCTATTATTACCATTATCATCATCATCATCAAACGGCAGGGACTGTCTCTATCTGTTGCCGACTTGCTCATCCCAAGTGCTTAGTACAGTGCTCTGCAAATAGTAAGCGCTCAATAAATACTATTGAATGAATATTAATCATAGATCTCACACACACAAACACACACACACAAAACCTTCTCAGCCCCAAGCGATCCATCGACTTTCTCCAATTGGTGAAATCCCTTCTGGATTTCCCTCGGGGGTATTCCTCTTCCCCTCCGGCCTCCCAGATTTCCCCACCAGGCTACAAGCCAGCAGGTAAAAGAGGCAAGCACCATGGGCTATTCCCATCAGCCTCCCCCCCTTCCGCCCACCCCCACCCCTGACCCAATCAGCTGCCTCCACCCACTTCCATCTCCCTATGTTGGACCTCCTTCCCTGGGCATCTACTAAGTGCTGAACAATGAACTAGGCCCTACTCTATGCAGAGTGCAGTTCTGAGTAACAGTAATAATAATGGTGGTATTTGTTAAGCGCTTACTATGTACTATGTTCCAAGCACTGTTCTAAGCACTGGGTAGATACAAGGTAATCAGGTTGTCCTACATGGGGCTCACGGTCTTAAACCACATTTTACAGATGAGGGAATTGAGGTACGGTGAAGTGATTTGCCCAAGGTCAGACAGCAGACAAGTGGCGGAGTGGGGAGTAGAACCTACGACCTCTGACTGCCAAGCCTGTGCTCTTTGCAGTAAGCCACGCTGCTTTGGAGAGCATTCACAATAAGTAAAAAATATGATTTCTACATTCAAGAAACTTATAGTCTAATGGTGTAGGGAAGTGTCCTTAAGGAAATGATTCTGTAAAATTCACAGCAATAACCCAGCCCCACTTAACCCCATATAGTTATCTCTCTATTGGCTCACTCTATGTAGTGGGAAGAGTGATGGCCAAAATTATTTTTAAAATCTCCAAGACAAAAAGGCAGTGAACTCTTAAGTGGGATTATATGTGTATAAAGTACATATATGATCCTACATTCATCAATATATCTATACAAATAGATAAGCAGTGTGACTCAGTGGAACGAGTCCGGGCTGGGGACTCAGAGGTCATGGGTTCAAATCGCAGCTCCACCGCTGTCACTTAACTTCTCTGTGCCTCAGTTCCCTCAACTGTAAAATGGGGATTAAGACTGTGAGCCCCACGTGGGACAAACCTGATGATCTTATATCCTCCTCAGTGCTTAGAACAGTGCTTTGCACATAATAAGCACTTAACAAATGCCATCATTATTATTATTATTATTTTTATTACAAATATGCACTCATATATACATACACACACACACCCATACATTTAAAGCCAGGGTCCGTTTTTCACGCTGAAGGAATTTTTAAGCCCTTTTTTTCACTTTCAGGATATTTTGGGGATTATTTTTTGCCCCATTGAGAAATTGTATTTTGAGTCATTCTTCAACTGGGGCCCTTTAGCTCTGTGCTGGTGTCTGCTGTCTGACATTTTGACTTGCATTTAATTGATCAAATGAGTTCCACTATAATGCATAAATGTGAGCTTCATCACAAATGCTAGTAAGTGACTTAATTTCAAGAAAATGTTACAGACTGCATGTTATCTTTACAAAGTTAAAGGATTCATGCTGTCCTTTATGCATTTGATATTTACAGTTGAAAGACCTGTACCGTAAGCAATCTGGTTCACAGTTAGGTGTTTAGCTTGACATTTTATTGCACACGGACATTGGGGCCTGTTCTCTTTATAGCTCTTCATGAGATGGCTCTGAATTTCAAAGGTTGAGATTTTGTTGGGAGGGTTGGGGGAAAACAGGCAGGGAGGAGGGAAGACGAAGACGGGGAGGGTGCTTTAATTAGAAGCACTTCTTTCCAGTCACATTGTAGCTTGGTGGTGTAAAATGTGCATTTAGGGTAATTGAAAATAATCATTTTTTTAAGCACCCATAAAAAATCCTTCAGGTAACATATCTCCCATGGGGACTATGACACATGAATCCAGATGTCTTTTGCATTAATTTCTTGTTAATGTACTTAGGAAGAGTCACTAAAGTGTATGTGTGTGTGTTATGTGTGTGTATGTTTGTTTGGAAAGAGTCATTAAAGTGTGTGTGTGTGTGTGTTGGCAAAGAGTTGTGAAAGAGAGAAAATGCATGTGTTTATAATAATGGCATTTGTTAAGCACTATGTGCCAAGCACTGTACTAAGCACTGGGGGGGGGGGGGATACAGGGTAATCAGGTTGTCCCATATGGGGCTCACAGTCTCCATCCTCATTTTACAGATGAGGTAACTGATTCACTGAGCCACGCTGCTTGTGTGTGTATGTGTGTTTATGTCTATTTGGAAAGATTCAGTAAAGGTGTCTATGCCTGTGTGTGTATTTTTTAAATATGTTTTCCTTGTAACAAAAGTACATCCTTATTTAGACTTGATAACTATTCTCTGAACCTCTGAAAGGAGAGTGTTAGATAACAACCAGGGACTCTGTGCTGTTCATAACAGAGTTAGGGATGGCGATTACCAAGAAAAAAAAAAAGCCAAGCCAAGTCCTGCCCTCGGTTACTCCCAGAGGTTAGTGAATATTGGCCTATGCCAATGTCTGTCCTCCATCTTGATTTAGAAATGACTGCAGCAGCCTCAAATCCAGAAGATGGAAGGATGACAATTAAACTGCTGCAGCCCATGCTGGCAAAGCTCTGCTCGGGACCCACCTTAGGGCTTGGTGGAAATGCCACTGAATGGTGGCATTACAGGAAAGCAGCATGGCCTAGTGGATAGAGCACGGGCCTAGGAGTCAGAGGACATGGGTTCTAATCCCAGCTCTGCCACATGTCTGCTGTGTGAACTTGGGCAAGTCACTTAGAGAAGCAGCGTGGCTCAGTGGAAAGAGCACGGGCTTTGGAGTCAGAGGTCATGAGTTCGAATCCCAGATCTGCCACTTGTCAGCTGTGTGACTGTGGGCAAGTCACTTCACTTCTCTGTGCCTCAGTTACCTCATCTGTAAAATGGGGATTAAGACTATGAGCCTCACGTGGGACAACCTGATTCCTTTGTGTCTACCCCAACGCTTAGAACAGTGCTCGGCACATAGTAAGTGCTTAATAAATACCAACATTATTATTATTATTATTTTTATTATTATTATTACTTAACTTCTCAGTGCGTCAGTTCCCTCACCCGTAAAACGGGGATCAAGTGTCTCTGAGCCCCATGTGGGAGAGGGACCGTGTCCAACCTGATTAGCTTGTATCTATGCCAGGGCTTAGAAAAGTGCTTGACATATAGTAAGTGCTTAACAAATACCACAATTATTATTATAGTAATTATAATAATAATAATTGTGCTATTTGTTAAGCGCTATGTGCAGAGCACTGTTCTAAGCGCTGGGGTAGCTACAGGGTAATCAGGTTGTCCCATGTGAGGCTCACAGTTAATCCCCATTTAACAGATGAGGGAACTGAGGCCCAGAGAAGTTAAGTGACTTGCCCACAGTCACACAGCTGACAAGTGGCAGAGCGGGGATTCGAACCCATGACCTCTGACTTCCAAGCCCGTGCTCTTCCCACTGAGCCACGCTGCTTCTCTCTGACTCCGCAGCCCGGGTTCTTTCCACTGAGCCGCGCTGCTTCCTATTATCATTAATTGTTAATTATCATTAACAATGTCCACAGCTGCTAATATCAGTCAAGGTCAGCACTGCTCTCTTCCTGTAAGCAGCAGCCCTCCAGTCCCCGTGCCCAAACTTCAAGAAATTATTCAACTGAGGGTTCCTGTGGCCGGGAACCCCGCCTCCTCAACCCCCACCCCAGCTATTGCTGTAGCCTGGGTGGCCTATGCCATCCCAAAGCGGCCTCCAGCCTGCCGCTTTTGCTCATGGACAAACGGATGGCAACAAGTAGCATGAGCAGCGGAGTGGCCTAGTGGATAAAGCATGGACCTTAGAGTCAGAAGAACCTGGGTTCTAATCCCAGCTCCTCCACTTGCCTGCTGCTTGACCTTAAGCAAGCCGCTTCACTTCTTCGGGCCTCGGTTACCTCATCCGTAAAATGGGGATCAAGTCTGTGAGCCCCATGTGCTACAGGGATTGTGTCCAACCTGATTAGCTTGCATCTGTCCCAATGCTTAGAACTGCCCTTGATACAAAGTAAGTGCTTAACAAATGCCATCATTATTTATTATTACCATCATTATTATTAGGCAAGACCGAAGACAGTGGGCATCGGAATAACGGAAGGACCACACAGCTGGAATCCTTGATGAAGTAGCAGGATGAGAAGTAGCATGGCCTAGTGGAAAAACCGTGGGCCTGCCCGAGAGTCAGAGGACTGGAGTTCTCATCCTGGCTTTGCCAATTGCTTGCTGTGTGACTTGGGCAAGTGGCTTCATTTCTCTGTGTCTCAGTTTCCTTAACTGTAAAATGGGGATTGAATCCTACTCCCTCCTACTTAACCTGTGAGCCCCATGTGGGACAGGGACTGTGTCCAACCTGATTAACTTGTATCTACCCGGGCCCTTAGAACAGGGCGTGACGGATAGTAAGCACTTCGAAAATACCAGAGTAATAGTAACAATGAGCACTTCACCTTCAGGGTCAGGGACTTGGGTCGGCTGTTTGTCCAGGGGTCCGTCGGAATATCACGATTGTGACTGCATCTCTGCATAATGGAAGAGAAAGGGGACAGAGGTGTTTTTGTAGCAGTTTGTTGGGGATTACAGGAAGTAAGATGGGGTGGGAGGAAAAGGGAACATAGTTCTAGGGGCAGGAAGCTGAGGGAGCATCAGAGGAACATGAAACCATGAACAGTGTCACCCTGGGTTATCGTGGCTCAGTGGAAAGAGCCCGGGCTTCGGAGTCAGAGGTCATGGGTTCGACTCCCGGCTCTGCCACTTGCCAGCTGTGTGACTGTAGGCAAGTCACTTCACTTCTCTGGGCCTCAGTTACCTCATCTGGAAAATGGGGATTAACTGTGAGCCTCACGTGGGACGACCTGATTACCCTGTATCTTCCCCAGTGCTTAGAACAGTGCTCTGCACATAGTAAGCGCTTAACAAATACCAACATTATCATTATTATGAATGGCTCATATCGGCCCAGGGGCACTAGGTATGTGTAGGATCCATGTTGCGGTTTTCTTCCTGGATAACCATCTGTCGCCCTTGACTTTTCTTCTAGAGACCTACCAAGCTCTGATGGCCTGTATGTTTGTGCAAATATAGGCAAAACGATCACGCAGACCATGAGTAAGATCATCAGTAGGTCAAAACCATGGTCTATGCAGCCTGGGACTCTGACAGAGACACCAGGGTGCTTGGAGAACCATGTAATGGTTCCTACCTGAACAACTACCCTCAGTATTAGGGAGAAACTAGCAAATGCCCTAAATTTATTCCTCTACAACCATAACATTCCCACAGTCACTGGTATTTATTGTGCTCCTACTCTATCAAGACCACTGAACTAGGCATTTGGGATTGTTCAGTGAAATAAAAGCCATGGTCTCTATAATTATAATTATTGCTGTTATTACTGGGGTACTTATTAAGCACTTACTATGTGCTAAGCACTGTACTAAGCCTTAGGGTAGATACAAGTTAATCAGTGGGATCCCGGCTCTGCCACCTATCAGCTGTGTGACTGTGGGCAAGTCACTTAACTTCTCTGTACGTCAGTTACCTCATCTGTAAAATGGGGATTAAGACTGTGAGCCTCACGTGGGGCAACCTGATTACGCTGCATCTACCCCAGCGCTTAGAACAGTGCTCTGCACATAGTAAGTGCTTAACAAATACCAACATTATTATTAACATTATTATTATTATTTATTGAGAACTTACTATGTGCAGATCACTGAACTTAGCACTTGGGAGAGGACAATACAATAGAGTTGGTAGGCCCATTCCCTGCCCTCAAGAAGCTTACAAAAACATCCCCCATTAGCTACTGCTTCGATTGAAGATGAGTTCTCTAAAACAAAGTTCCTCCAGAGCGCCTCTCCATGAATCCTTCATCAGTTCAGGCGAAGTCTCTCAGTGCTGTGAAATAACAATAATAATGAGAAAAAGTTGTTAAGCAATTACTATATACCACCACTGTACTAAGGTACAAATTAATCAATGGGATTTTTTGAGTATTGATTGCATGCTAAGCAGTATATTAAGCACTTGGGCGAGTACAACAGAGTTGGTAGACACGTTCCTTGCCCACAGTGAGCTTACAGTCACTATCCATGTTCCAAATGGAGCCCAGAGTCTTCGGGGGAGGAGACTAGGTATTTCAGTTCCTATTTTACCATGAGGAAACTGAGACTTGGGGAGATTAAATGACTTGCCCGAGGTCACAGAACAGGCAGGTGACAGAGCTGGGATCAGAACCCGGACCTCCTGACTCTCAGGCCCATGCTCTTTCCACCAGGCCACATCCCTAGCCTCAAGAAGATTTCGAGAACTTCCCTAGCTAGCACCCCCACTGGGACTTCCCATCAGCCAACTTGGGAAGGGTGAAAAAGCAGCAGCAGAAAAGCGTTTCAACTTTGGAAAACCGGCAGTTGTGGCTGCAGCTGAGAGGAAAAATAGGATGAGGAGATGAGGGATTAGTCAGGAAATCTTCTTAGTGAAATGAAGAGAGGGGCTAGTGGATCCTCATTATGGGTATATAAGATAGAAAATGGCCTGGGACAAGGAATGTGCTATCTCCTCTACCCTCACATCAGCTCTCTCTCCCTCCCTCTCCCACTACCCTCCCCCTTTCTCTTCATCGGAGCCAACAAAAATTGCATGAAGAAGAGAAAAACAGCTGTAGGAATAGAAACAATAAAGAGGCATTTCCCTGCTGTGTTGCAGGTGCAGGAATACCACTTCAGAGTGGAACCTCTCACGGTACAGAGCTCAGGGGAGTCACTTCTGAGCATGGGTGATGTGTGCGCATCCTGCACCTGGTACCCAGCAGGGACACATTTTCTTCTGCCCCACTTTGGACCAAGCAAGGTGGAAGTGTTGATAGGGAAGCCTCTGCTCCAAAAGATGGAGATTTGGCTTTCCCGAGAGATGGTATCATTTCTAGGAAAAGGAATAAAAAGAGAAATGAAAAATCAGCAGTTCCCAGTCATGCTCTCCCTGAATAGGTGGGTAGTTAAAATGAGAGTAGAACCTCCGAAAGGCAACTTGGAAGGAAAACAGAATAAAAGGATCTTGTTTTATCCCAAGATCGGCGGGCAACTCGTGTCAGCAATAAATGGCTTTCCTGCGGTGGGTCTGCAGTCAGCAGGGCACAAGCCCCCCAAGGCATATGAGCAATCGCAGTTGCTGGAAATGGATTCAAGATAAGGTCCGTCTGTCACTTTCGCTTAACTGTTAGGGTTTCAAGATGTGGTCAATAAGGTCCTGCCTCTCAGGGATAAATGGTTACCAAGAGGGTAATAGGCAAGAGTTTTCCAAGCCACTGCCTGTGGAGAGTGGAAACAGGGGGTCTGCAGCTTGAGAGGGTGGACAAACACTTTAAGATCTAGCAAAGCCAGGTGTGCAGTAACAGGATCGGCAGAGGACATCGGGGAGAGCACAGCAACAGACCCGCCTGGCAGGTGGCAATCAGGAGTGGGACTGATGTCCTCGAGTAGATGTTTCAAGAAGATCAGGAGACCAAAGGGGAGATTTGAAAATAACAAAAAAACTCTACAAGTGACAGATCATTCATTCAATCATTCAATAGTATTTATTGAGCACTTATTATTTGCAGAGCACTGTACTAAGCGCTTGGAGTGTACAAATCGCTAACAGATAGAGACAGTCCCTGCCCTTTGACGGGCTTACAGTCTAATCAGGAAGATTAGACAGATCAGTCTGTCAAGGGTATTTATTGAACATACGCTGTTTGCGGACAGCTACTAAGCTCTTTGGAGAATACAAAATAATCAAGTTATTGGTATAATAATAATATTATTATTAATAATAATATTAATAATAATAATGGTACTCATTAAGTGCTTATTATGTGCCAAGCACTGTTTTAAGTTCTGGGGTAGATATAAGTTAATCAGGTGGGACAGAGTCCCTGTCCCACACGGGACTCACACTCTTAATCCCCATTTTACATAGGAGATAGCCAAGGCCTAGAGACATTAAGTGACTTGCCCAAGGTCACACAGCAGACACTTGGAGCTGGTATTAGAATCCGGGTCCTTCTGACTCCCAGGCCCATGCGCTATCCACTAAAACACACTGCTTCCGATTACTATAAATAAAATATTAAATATAATACATAAAATTCAATGAAATATAAAATATTAAAATACAGAATAGTTGTAATATAATGATAATGCTATAGCAGTGCATACCCCTATAGACTGTAAACGCATCATGGGCAGGGAGCATGTCTGCTAATTAGCTGCCTTTAGATTGTAAGCTCCCTCTAGACTGTAAGCTCGTTGTGGGGAGGGAAAGTGTACAATTTATTGTTGCACTGTACTCTGCCGAGCACTTAGTACAGTGCTTTGCACACAATAATCACTCAATAACTGATTAAATTGAAT
The DNA here is from genome assembly GCF_004115215.2 of Ornithorhynchus anatinus. Taxonomy (NCBI): domain Eukaryota; kingdom Metazoa; phylum Chordata; class Mammalia; order Monotremata; family Ornithorhynchidae; genus Ornithorhynchus; species Ornithorhynchus anatinus. The sequence continues at coordinate 99,949,737 of NC_041729.1, read as the reverse complement.
TGAAATAATTCCCTTGAACTCTCCCAAGTGCTTAGAACAGTGCTCTGCACATTGTAAGCCCTCAATAAATATCATTGATTGATTTGGCAGATACGATTCCAGATGCCAAGGAGCTTCCCAGCATCCTGGATGGAACATTGGTCTGACCTAGCAATGGAAATGACAGTGGCATTGTTCATGGTCTGATGATCCAGTACTTAGAACTGTACATTCCAAGCACTTAGTACAGTGCTCTGCACATAGGAAGCACTCAATAAATATGATGGAATGAATGAATGAATGACTAGAACTATGGTTGACACATAGAAAGCCCTTAAATCCCACAGTCACTGTTATTTCAAGTTGGAGAGTTCTTTCAAGTATTTCTAAGCATGAATGGGTGAAGGTGGATTGTCAGAGGCAATTTTATTTCCTCCCTAAATATTTTCATCCCACTGAGAAGAGATTTATTTCAGCGGGGAGGTTGAGCTTATTGCATAAGGCATAAAACCTAGAAGCGATCAGGTAAACATCAAGAGCACGCTCACCGGTGTGTTCCTGCAGCGTCTGTGTCTGGGGAAATGACCTCCAAAGGCAAGCCATTTGAAGTAGAAAGTCTCCACCTGTCTCGATGAAGCATTCGGCTGTGAAGGGAGTCACCTAAAGGGGGACTTTAGGGAACCGACAGGAAGAGAGCAGCAGCTGCTGGAACCGGGGAGGAATGGGGAAGATGGCCTGGGAATGAAAATGCAGCCATTTGGGTAGGATTTAGCTTTGGGCCTGATCAGGTTCCAACATGAAACGAACAGGTAGCTGTAAATTAATCAGCCCTTCTTTCCAAAAGGGGACTTTTCTTAATTGTCAACCGGTTCGTTTGGGAAAGGGCTCCTTGGAGATTCCTCCCAATTACCGGAAGCGAAACGATATGCATTCCAGATATTGTATACACAAATGACCAATCATCCAGTTATAGTATTTGCAACGTATATTAATCTCACTGGAACTTAAGGGCCTCCGGAAATAATTTAAAAAAAAAAAATCCTAATGTGAACAACTCTTTCCCAATCAGCCTCCCAAAACCCACCAGGGGAAGGATGTGGGAGTTGGCTGCCTTCTGTATTTGGGAAGCCACCCAAACTTCCTCTCAAAGAGCCCGACCAGAGATTGGCCCACCTGACACCTATTAAAATCAGTGGGAGACCAGAGGCTGAATCCCCATGTAACTCACTGAAAATTTAGGGGAAAGCCGGTTAGCCATTATCTGTGAGGTGATTTGGTTTGAAAGCTTTAATGAGCATGGGAAAAATGTATTCAGGGGAATGGCTGACAGAGTACTCTCCTCCTGCAGGTGTCTAATTAGAGCAATGCAGGTCTCATTAAGATACCCAGCAGGCTGGGCAACATTTTTTTTTTTTTTAGTGTCTTAAAACACCAAAGAAGATGAATGCGTTGTAGGGGATGGCCAGTGACGATGCAATGGTAAGCCTGTGTTTGCTTTAATTTCACCATCTTCAGTGGAAAGATAAGAGCAGTAAATTCACAAAGGAAGAGATTGGGAGTTCCTTTGCTCACATGTTGGTTACCACGGGGCAGATCGAAAGTTGGCAATAGAGTAGCCCAGGATAGAAAGCGAAACACGCTTTATGGTTTTCATTGATGGTTTCATTTGCGATTGAATGAATTTGTGAAGCGAGCCCAGCCTTGGAGTCAAAAGTTTTAATCCCGGCTCTGCTACTTGTCTGCTTTGTGACTTGGGTAACTCACTTTACTTCTCTGTGTCTCAGTTACATCATCTGTAAAATGGAGATTAATTCTGTGAGCCCTTTGTAGGACAGGGTTTGTGTCAACCTGATTATCTTGTATCTACCCCAGTGTTTAGTATAGAGCCCAGTGCACAGTAAGCACTTAACAAATACTATAAAAAAAAAGCTAAGAGCCCAGTTAAATAAAGCTGAAGGAATTAAGCCATGTCACTGCTGGATCTGATCAGTGGCCAAGATTGTAAAATCTTCCATTTGATTATAAACCCCACAAGATCAGGGACCATATCTTTTACTGCTATTAAATTCTCCTAACTGTTGCTGGCTTAAGGATACAGTGAAGCATGACTTCGGTCTGAAGTGGGGAGACAAGCATTAAAATTAGGGGTAGGGGAAAGGGATGAGTATGAGAATATTAATTAAGAATTAATTTATATTAAGTGTGAGAGTATTTGGGGGTTGGGGTGAGTATCAAGGGGCTTAAAGGGTGCCCAGGCAAGTGCATAGGCTATGCAGAGGGGAGGGTGGATAAAGTAAATAAGGGGCTTAATCTGGGAAGGCCTTTAGGAGATGTGGTCTTTGGAGGATTTTGAAGGTGACAAGATGGGTGGATGTGGAGGGCTGCTACAGCACACCGTTTGAAATGCTTCACTGTATCTTTGAACCAGCAACAACTGTCTGCTTTAGCCAATCAATAATATTTAATGAGCCCCTACTATGTACTGAGCACTGTACTATATATTTGGTAGAGCAATAGAGCATCCCATCAGGAATGACAGATTCATTCATTCAATAGTATTTATTGAGCACTTATTACGTGCAGAGCACTGCACTAAGCGCTTGGAATGTACAATTCGTCAATAGATAGAGACGATCCCTGCCCATTGACGAGCTTACAGTCTAACTGGGGAAGACAAGACAACTTAATTGCAATAAATAGAGTCATGGGGATGTATACCTCATTAACAAAATAAATAAGGTAATAAAAATATATACAAATGAGCACAGTGCTGAGGGGAAGGGGGAGGGGCAGAGGGAAAGGGGGGAAATAAGGCTTAGCTGAGGGGAGGTGAAGGGGGGGGTAGAGGGGGAGCAGAGGGAAAAGGGGAAGCTCAGTCTGGGAAGGCCTCTTGGAGGAGGTGAGCTCTCAGTAGGGATTTGAAGAGGGGAAGAGAGTTAGTTCGGCGGAGGTGAGAAGGGAGGGCATTCCAGGACAGCGGGAGGATGTAGGCCAGGGGTCGACGGCAGGGTAGCCGTGAACGTGGGACGGTGAGGAGGTGAGCGCCAGAAGAGCGGAGCGTGCGGGTTGGGCGGTAGAAAGAGAAAAGGGAGGAGAGGTAGGAGGGGGCAAGGTGATGGAGAGCCTTGAAGCCCAGAGTGAGAAGTTTTTCTGTTTCATGCGGACGGATGACAACTTGATCTTCAGGTATGAGAACGTGAGAGGAGGAATTGATTATAGTGTTAGTGGCTTGCCAAGTGGCCACTCACAGATTCTTTCCCCCCAGTCGTGTTCCCACTGGGACACAGAGTGCAGCAATAATCGTAATAACTGTGGTATTTGTAAAGCACTTACTACGTGCCAGGCACTGTACTAAGCACTGGGGTGGGTACAAGCTAATCGAACTGGACACAGTCCCTGTCCCACAGAGTGTTCACAGTCTCAATCCCCATTTCACAGATGAAGTAACTGAGGTGCAGAGAAGTGAAGTGACTTGCCCAAGGTCACACAGTAGACCAGTGGCATAGATGGAATTAGAACTCATGACCTTCTGACTCCCAGGCCCGTGCTCTATCCACTAGTCCATTAATATAATTAAATGAATGAATGGACAAGGCAACAAATAAATAGTTGGGTAGAGTTGTAGCTCATTGTAAAAGTGCATGTGAAAGCTTCTCCCATGTCAGGTCAACCATAGGCAGGGCAGAACTAGAACTCAGGTGTCCTGATTTCCCAAGCAACCCTTTTCCACTAGACCAATCAGTCAAGAGAAGCAGCATTGCCTGGTGGGCAGAGCACAGATCTGAGAGTCAGAGGACCTGGGTTCTAAATCTGGCTCTACCACTGCCTTCTTTGTGACCCTGGGCAAGTCACTTAACGTCTCCGTGTCTCGGTTTTCTCATCTGTAACACGGTGTAACATGGGGATTAGTGCCGGGTCTCACTCTTACTTAAGACTGTGAGGCCCCTGTGGAATAGGGACTGTATCTGATCTGATAATATTGTATTTTCCCGGGGATTGGTATGGTGCTTAAAGAATAAAGTAGTCATTATTAGTATTGATTGATTGACCCACAGCAGGAATGATTTAGGAAGAGTACGAAGAAGAGACCCGATCCTTGTCCACAAGGATTTAAAAATCTAGAGGGAGAAACAAATGTAAGATAATTTACCAATAAGAAGTGCTCAATGAGTAGAGTAAGCAAAACAATATCTTAAGTGGAAATGTGGCTGTGTAATTAATTGGGAAAAACCTCATGAAGGAGGTGAGAATTCAGAAGGTTTTTGAAGATGTGGAGAGCTGTGGACTGACAGATTTGAAAAGGGAGTAAATTCCAGGCAGGAGAAAGATTGTGAGCGAGGGGGTGTTGATGGGTGAGGGGAGAATGATTTGGTGAGAAATGGGGATACAGAGGGCTGGAGATTGTAAACTGGAATGCAGTAGGAAAAGAGAGTTGGATAGGTATGAGGGAGAGAGCTGATGGTGTTTGAGATTGAGCTACAGTGGGTCATAAAACCATTTATCTTTCCCTCCTAGCTTCCATACCCCCTTCTCAGTTCACATCATGTCAGCAGCTTGAAAACTGTGCTGACATCCATCCTCTTCTCATGCCCACCCTCCTCCTCATAATAATAATAATAATTATGGTATTTGTTAAGTTCTGTGTGCCAAGCACTGTTCTAAACTCTGGAGAACATATGAGGTAATCAGGTTGTACACAGTCCTTGTCCCACATGGGGCTCACACTCTTCCCCATTTTCCAGATGAGATAACTGAGGCCCAGATAAGTGAAGTTACTTGTCCAAGGTCACACAGCAGGCATGTGGCGGAACCAGGATTAGAACGCAGGTCCTTCTTGCTCTTTCATTCATCCCGACAAAGTGATGTTCTGACTGATCTCTGTCTTAATGCTGCTGAACTACATTCCGGAACCTCATCAACAGTGATATGAGTCTTCTGGTTTAGCATTTCTAAGGGGAGTTTAATTTGAAAATTTACTTTCTTCTATCCCCTGGATTCATTTTAAAATAATGTTTTCCAGTAGATGTAAATAACTCTTGATTTGGAACTGATTTAAGCCTTCATGTTACATTGAGCCAATACTTTCATGGAGTCAGATATCTCTAAAAAGAATAAAGTGGATACAAATGTAATCAGACTTCATAACAAGATTTGTTGTCAGAATCAAGCAATTGCCACCTGAAAATGCACCTTTTAGATTTTTATTTCATTGTAAAATTTATATTGTGTTATAAAAGTTAAGAATTTTTTTTAGGAGCAGCCCCATTTTGTTATAATGCAGCGTTTCTGAAAGAGAGCTGGAGAACTCTCTTTATTGAGCTGACCACACTTAAAATTTTATTGTGATTAGCCGTCCATAATAGTAATGAAAGCCCGGGCTAATGCAGGATTCTGCAGCAAAAACCCTAGTTCTATTTTAAAAAAAAATCCCTCAAACCCACCCTTACGTTAACTGCTTTAGGCAAGGAACAGGATTTGAGTTTATGATACCATTCACATCTACAAATATGCCTCATTCCATCTCAGATTGGTCTCACTGCATTGATTTACCCAAAGGGGGAATCCAAGAACTTGGAAACAGGACCGGTTAGTCATTTTTCATCTTTATGCCAAGAGTGGTGAGGCTGAAAATGCCTGTTTTCCTTCTCTGGGATCTCATCTGCTTCAGGGGTCGACTTAAGGGATTTGCCAACACTTGTGTCAATTTGGGCAGAGTGGTGAAGGGAAGGAAGCCTGAGAAGACCTCACCATTACATGGCTGCAGGACCAGGTCTTAGTTGAGGAAACCAACCTAAGAGACCAAGGGTTATCTATGCACGCTAGGTGATTGTGATCTAAGCAGTGAACTCAGAACTATACTCTTCAAACACCTGACATTTCCCCCTAACCTCAGCCACACAGGACTTAGGTACGTATCCATAATTTATTTTAATGTTGGTCTCCGCTGCTAGACTATAAGCTTCTGGTGGGCAGGAATAATGCCTATCTATTCTATTGTATTGTACTCTTCCCAAGAGCTTGGTACCATATTCTGCACACAGTATCACTCAACAAATACCACTGACTGATGGATCAATCCATGGGAGAAACTTGGAAAATGTTGTTGTTATTGGAATGAGTCAACATCATCTGCCTCCTTGATCTGTTATGATTTACCTCTTCTAGTCATGGAAAGAGCATGGGTCTGGGAGTCAATGGACCTGGGTTCTAATTCCAGCTCTGCCACTTGCCTGCTGTGTGTGACCTTGGGCAAGTCACTTCAGGTTCTAATTCCAGCTCTGCCACTTGCCTGTTGTGTGTGACCGTGGGCAAGTCACTTCAGTTTTTTGTATCTCCGTTTCTTCATCTGTAAAATGGGCATTAAATACTTCTTTTTGTCCTCCTCTTAGACTATATACTACATGCAGGAGAAGGACTGTGTCTTTCTTGAGTGCCTTCTGACATTATAAATTACAAAGTATTTATTTACAAGAAGGACTTGTATCTATCTAAGAGCTTAGGGTAGGGCTTGGCCCAGAGTAAGCATTTAGTTAGCATTGAGAAGCAGCGTGGCTCACTGGAAAGAGCACGGGCTTTGGAGTCAGAGGTCATGGGTTCAAACCCCGGCTCTGCCACTTGCCAGCTGTGTGACTTTGGGCAAGTCACTTAACTTCTCGGTGCCTCAGTTCCCTCATCTGTAAAATGGGGATTAAGACTGTGAGCCCCACGTGGGACAACCTGATTCCCCTGTGTCTACCCCAGCGCTTAGAACAGTGCTCGGCACATAGTAAGCGCTTAACAAATACCAACATTTAGCAAATATCACCATTTTAAAATTATTTTTATTGAAAAGTGTGTGGATAAAATACAATTTTAGTCAGTCAGTCAATCATATATACTAAACGCTTACTGTGTGCTGAGCACTGTACTAAGCCCTTGGGAGAGTATACTATAACAATAAACAGACACATTTCCTGCCTACAATGAGTGGTCTAGAGTAGGAGACAGATATTAAGATAAATGAATAAAACCCTGATATGTACATAAGTGCTGTGTGGGAGGAAGCAGGGATGAATTAAAGGAGCAGTCTAGAAAAATAGTTGTGAAATGAACATAAACCTATAATAATAGTACATTGGCCTTTGATTACCATATTGGAGGTCCAAGGGATACCTCAGGTGGAATTTGGCAACTAGGACCATACTGACTTCTTCCACTTTTTCAGAATTTCTCCAGCCTACAAGAGCTTGCTCTGAGGCTAACCATGACCTCCTAGGACCCCCTTGGGGAGTATGGGAATTATTAGGGTCAGAAGGTGATATAGGAAGACTTTTAAAGCCTTCTTTCCCGGCACCTCTTGCTATTCACTTGCCTTTGGGCTTTTGAGAAAACACTTCTGCACTGTTTTCATCCAGATGTGGTCATACATAACCTGAATTCATACACCCCTGAGCTGGTGCCTTGGACACACATTTCCAATATTTTGAGGATCACCAGAAAACTCAATTAATTGTATTTATTGAGCACTTGGTCTGCAGAGCAGTCCTAAGAGCTTGGGATAGTACAATAGAAAGAGCTTGAGGGGGATACAGACATTAATATAAATAATTTATCATTTACAATATCAGAAGGCACTCAGTAGTGTCGATGATGATGTGACCTAAGTATCCACATCAAACAACTTTAAGGCACTTGATATTCTTGTCCCCGCCTACTCTCCTACTACAACCCAGGCCTCACACTTTGCTCCTCCAATGCTAACGTTCTCACTGGATCTCGATCTTGTCAATCTCATCTCTGCCTCCTACATCCTGACTCTGGCTTGGAATGCCCGTCTTTTTCATATCAGACAGATGATCACTCTCCCTACATTTTTAGCCTTATTAAAGACACATCTCCTAGAGGTCTTCCCTGATTAAGCCCTCATTTCCTCTTCTCTTACTTCCTTCTGTATTGCCCTTGAACTTGGATTTGTACCCTTTATTCACCCCTCCCTCAGCCCCACAACACTTATGAACATATCCATCATTCATTTATTTATATTAATGTCTATCTTCCACTCTAGACTAAGCTCCTTGTGAGCAGGGAGTTTACCTACCAACTCTGTTATATTGTACTCTCCCAAGCACTTAGTACAGTCGTCTGCACACAGTCAGCACTCAATGAATTCAACTGACTCATTGATTGATTGACTAGGTATAGAAAGAGGACAACATGTAGATAATACCTATCATTCTTCTTGCTCTCAGAAGCCAAAGAAATCAAAATTTATTTTCTTTCACTCACTAAATGAAAAATTAAACCTTCTTCATGACCTTTAAAATCCCATTAGGATTTGGAAATACTCCATGTGACTGAGATATAAACATCAGCAACTGAAAGCTTCATCCATGCATTTCCCATTGTCAGGGTTGTGTAGCTGAAGAGTAGTAACAGAAATCATCTCCTAATCCTAAAGAGGGTTTTGGGGGGCAGTGGGGGATGGGTTAGAGCATTTTTAAGGCCCTTGAAGTCTTGTGAATTAAAATATTCTATCTGTTAGGGAGGAAATTATTATGAAGTAAAAAAAAAAATTATTAATGGTCTTGCATATTCCCTCTGACCAGAAATTCAGCATCTGGGAATTTGAAAGTGAATGAAAAATATAAGATCAGTCTGGTAAGAATCAGATACATTAGATATAGATGTGTAATAAGCACTTTATCAGGTTAGATTTTTATTATTATTATTATTATTTAAAACCCCATAGTATTATTATTATTGTTGTTGTTAATAATAATACTGTGGGTTTTTAAAATTATATTTAACTAATTATATTTATTTTGTGTCAATTTACTACTCTAAGCACTGGAGTAGATACAAGTTAATCAGGCCGGACATAGTCACTGCCCAACATGGGGCTCACAATCTAAGTAGAAGGGAGCACAGATCCTCATTTTGCAGATGAGGAAACAGAGTGACTTGCCCAAGGTCAAGCAGAAGGTAAGTAGCAGTGCAGCCATTAGAACCCAGGTCCTCCGACTCCCATGCCCTTGGTCTTCCCACTAGGCCGTGCTAGTTCCCCATTGTAGACACATTGTATGGGAATAAATATCCAGTGCTTCTGTAAACAGAATATAGCCATTCTGTTTATTCTCCAGCTGGGTACTGTGATTTTTCTTGTCAGCTTGTAGTGTCAACTGCCTGGGTAAGAGAAAACCTGTGATTTTGCTCTATTTGCTGCCTTTTATAAATGGAAACCAAACAGGGCATAAAACACACAATTATACATGACTCTTACATTGTATGCGAATTTGACGACATTCTTTAGATACCCTCTGTGGTTGACCTAGTTGCCAGAAGTATTTTTCTTTTAGTTTGTAGGATGTCTGTGAGCTGTAAATAGATGCCATTTTGTAATTCCAGATGAAATATTCACGTGTATTGATTAAACTATACTCCTGTCACTAATTCAGGGAAAGGGGTGTACTCTCTTTTTAAAAATTGTTCTGAGGGCTAAGTGAAATGAATAATAACATTGCCCAATATTATTTCTCACTATTTTATGGCTAGTTTTTGGTTCATTTTCAAAATCTTTTTCTTCTAAAAATGACCAGCTGTACTGGGAGTAAATGCTTCTTAAATGTTTTTCTCCTTGTATTCTAGCCTTGGAGTTGCCTCTTAGCATCCTTGGCATTTCCTATATTGTCTGTACATCTTTTTCATTTCTTCATTCTTGCTGGCCCTGTCTCTTGCTTAATTTTCATATCTAAATCTTTAAATTCACAACCAGGGCACTATCTGGGTTTCTTTTTCGCTGCCTTTGAGTTCCAGTCTACTTTTGCTTTCTATTTCCATTTCACTGACTTGCCTGCTTCACTGTTGTTTTTCTTCTTCAATATTTGCATAATGGGGGATTCATTTCTAATGAGTCACTGTAATTCTCCCAACTACTTTCCCACCGTGCTTCATTCCCAGGGCTATTGATTGCCTTCATATCATCATTGTCCATTTCCTTGTCATCTCTAGGTCCACTCAGTACTACCTGGTGCAATGTCTTCCATGTCTTCTTTCAGGACTCTTGTTACCAGCCTTTTATAGTGTCTGTGTGGTTATTAACCTCTTGTTCCCATTTTCTGTCTCCACAATACTTTTACAATCCTTCAGGACCTGGAATAAGAGTATAATGCTCAGTATGCACTTGGTTCTATGGCCTTTGGGCATTTGGTATTTGAACACCACCCAGCCACTTAGCAATTATGTACATACGTATAAATTATAAATCACTTATTTATATTAATGCCTGCCTCACCCTCTAGACTGTATCTTGTGGGGAGGGAGTTTGTCTACCACCTCTATTATATTGTACCTTCCCAAATGCTTAGTACAGTACTCGGTATTCAGTAAGCACTCAATAAATACCATTGATTGATTGATATAATAGGTAGAAAAGGGTTTATGTTACCTCTCCTTTTTGCTCCTTTTTTTTCCATCTGCTCCTTTTTTTCCATCTGGGGGGATACAGATGCCTCTCCACTCAGTTTAACCACTCTCAGGATGCTGTTAAATGATGATGGGATGGGTTTGGGAGAGGGGAGGGGGCAACGGCTATATCAGGAGCCACAGGAAATATGGTTGGAGACATAGTTGTCCACTTTGTGGGGACAGTTGGGACAATGACCCCAAAAGCCATTTGAGCTGGTCCCTAAGACTTGCTCATCTAAGATCTCTGACAACGTCTGAGAGTTTCTAATCAGGACTGGAAAAACCCAAAATGGTAGCTTTCTAACCAATTAATGCTTTGAAGCTTGTTCTTTCCCAATCTTCATCTGCCGTGAAATTATGATGCCTTTTTCATCCCAGACTACAAATGGAAATGTGACACCTTTGATTGGAGTGCAGGCCCTGGGAAAGTTGGAATAAAAGAAACAGAATAAATCCAATTAAGGGAAGTCCGATATTGCTAGTCTCATCTCGGTTCTGCACTGTGGGGATCTCTCCCCAGCTCTCCCTCAACTTTCCCAAATGAATGCATTTCAGCCCTTCTACTGCTCTTCATGAGGAGCACAAAGATGGCTTATGAATGGTCACAAAAAATGATGCCAGTGTAACTGCTGGGTTAAGAGAAGATCACTATGCAAGTTTGCTGTTGTTGCTTGCTGTTTTCTTCATACCTCCAACATTCTGTCCCAAGATTTCAGTCAAAACTCATCTTAGATCAAAAGTAGCCAATGAAGAGCAGCAATGCCTAGTGGAAAGAGTATGGACCTGGGTATCAGAGGACCTGGGGTCTATTCCTGACTCTAACAGTTGCTTGAAGGTTGACCTTGGGCAATTCACTTAACTTCTCAGTGCCTCAGTTTCCTCCTCCGTAAAATGGGGTTTCAATGCCTTGTCTCCCTCCTACTTAGACCCCTGCCCCATGTGGGAAAGGGACTTTGCCTGACTGATTAACTTGAATCTGCTCCAGTTTTTAGAAAGAACAGTGTTTGATACATAGTAAGCACTTAACAGATATAGCAATAATAATTAAATGTATTTTATTCTGGGAAATTTTAACCTATTTCTCCTTTAGAACTGCTTGTTTTTCGATGCTTCTACAGTGATGCCAACTGATACGATAACATGAAATTTATACCATGGTATTGTGTTCAAAATTGATTTGACCTCTCTAGGTGTAAATATTTTTTTTAGTTTGTCTCCCAGGTTAAGAGTGGTGAGGGTAGGTGTCATTTCATATTCTCTACATTCCAAACTCTTAGTACAGTGCCTTTCTCCAAGTGAGTGCTCAATAAATGCTTCTGATATCATGTCGTACTCCTGCTCTGTAGATTTTTTTTCTTCATCATGTAACCTGACAGAGCCATGCCTTTTTGACTCCAGACGTTTCTTAGCTGAGATGACAAGTTAGCTCCCAGGAAATTAACAGGACGGGAGTCAAAAAAGAGGCTCGGGATTTTCTGTGATAAATCTTATTTTTTTCCAATGGTATTTAATAATAAAAATAATAATGATGGTATTTAAGTGCTAGGTGCCAAAAATAATGATGATTACATTTGTTAAGTGCTTACCAAGTGCCAAGCTCTGTTCTAAGCCCTGGAGAGGATACAAGGTAATCAGGTTGTCCCACATGGGGCTCACAGTCTTAATTCCCATTTTCCAGATGAGGTAATTTAGGCACAGACAAGTAAAGTGACTTGTCCAAAGTCACACAGCTGACAAATGGCGGAGCCGGGATTTGATCCCATGACCTCTGACTCCCAAGTCCGTGCTCTTTCCACTGAACCACGCTGCCAAGCACTGTTCTAATTGTTGGAGAAGATACAAGATGATCAGGTTATCCCACGTGGGGCTCACGGTCTCAATCCCCATTTTACAGATGAGGTAACTGAGGCACAGAGAAGTGAAGTCACTTGCCCCAGGTCACACAGCAGACAAGCGGTGGAAGAGGGATTAGAACCCACTACCCCTGTGTGCTAGGGGTAGATATACGATTATCAGGTTGGACACAGTCCCTGTCCCACATGGGGTTCACAGTTTTAATCTAGTGAATCCCATTTGCATTTCCTTGGGTAACACAATCCCTATCTGTGATAGGCAGCGATCAGCACTCCACCCTCTTCTTCAAACAAGCCACGACATTGCACCAAGGTTGCGTCATTGTGAGAGGTGGCTATGTCCTCATGAATCAATCAGTTATTGGTGAATCTAATTTTGCAGCTCCCTAAATAAAGCATCTCAGATCAGCCCAGCAAGCAGTTCAGTAAGTACTGAATGGGTGAATAATGTGGAGAGGGGTTGCTTTGTAGCAAATGTAACATAACGACCGCTTATTAGGAAGGGCTTAATAATATTCCCACTCAGCCATTACTACCTCATCGGGCATTTTGTGTGGAATAACGGAAAGGCCGTTTTGACGATGCGCTATCGATCTGGGAGAACCACGATCGATAGGTATTATAGCTACTCAGTGACTGGATTATTAGAAAAAATAAATTAGGAATTATTCTGCTAGCAAATAACCATTATTTCACATGATGGGCTGAAAAATGGTTTACATGGCATGGCATAGTGTTCATTTGCCAAGACAGAAAGGGCTTTTCTCATGCTGTAAATTTCATTTATTGATTTCTAGGCCATGAGTAAGTGGTTTCTGTAGAAGACTTGTTGGTCTAAGACCTCTTATTAAATTAAGAATCCATTGTATGTTACTACTAGTTAGCATAAAAATTGTATGTGCATGATCAAATCCCCTCCATCATTTTAGCTAAAATGTCTTGTCAGATATGCTGGTCTTTTTCAATGTCCTTTTTTTGTTTTTTGCCATTCCCCCAGAGTTTTGCTCTCTTTGGGTTTATTTAATATGCAGGTTCTTTCTTAGATTGGTGTTTGCTATAAGAAACTTTCCAGTGCTTTCTGCAAACAGTACTTTGCTGGACATACATGCATACATATGTGGGCGAGAGAAGGGACAGAGGCAGAGGAGCAGTGTGGAGGGGGGCAGAGTGTCAGAAAGAGGGAGAGAGGACTCAAGGGAGGGAGAGAGTATGTCGGGGAAAGAGAGAAGAGAGATGAGGAAGAGAAGTTTACCAGGAGGGAGGGGAAAGAGGGAGAGGATTAAAGGGAGAAAATGCTGGTAAAACATCAACAAATCCAGGCAGCATCTCACACTGAGGAACACTCAAGCTTTCTGGGCTGAGTGATGAGAAATGCAGTTAAGCACACAATTGCTTTCTAGAGGAAAAGGTTGAATTCCTTTCAAGCACAGTTGGTACCTTTTGTGGGCCAGTTAACCATGGCTCTAGGTAGAGAAAACAGTTTAAAGAGAAAAATGGAAGTTGAAAAAGAAAGAAAGGGTAGATATTAAGAGCCTACTTCTAAGGACATCGAGGGGCAACAAGATTCAAGACCTCTTCCTCAGAATCAAAATTGATTTTCGGCATGTCAGAGCGGTTTGTGTTAATCTACCTTGGACCATAGGAGTTTATCATTTCTTCTTCCACGATGTAGATACATGTGAGCTCAAATCCTTTCCAGCAGAAAAATGGTATCTATTCATCATGGCCGAGCAAACCCACTTAAAGAGTTTCCCCTCGGTTCCTGTTACACATGAGCAGAAAGCAAAAGCGTGTCATGGTTTTGAAATAATTTGCCTTTTTTGTTACTATTCTTTATTTTCATCTCCTGGAGAAGCTTCTAAAGGCAGTCTCGTGTAGGTCAGGACAACTCTACTTAGTATAGTGCCTCAGCCCTCAGTACAGTGCCTCAGCCCTCAGTACAGTGCCAGGCACACAGTATGATAGTAACATAGTAACAAATACCATTAAAAAAAAAAGCTGCAGTTACAGGTAGGGGTGAAAAGGAGTTGATTTACTTGAGAACCCCTGAGAGTGCTGCCATTTAGCCATTCAATAAATCATCAGTTTTCTGGAAGGGCTTGGGAGCCAACGAACTGTATTCCTTTAGCTTGCCCCTCACTGGCTGGTTTCCTCAGGATAGTAAGAAAAATGAGCTAAGCAGTCTCATTCAGTAGCTAGGAAGTGGAAGCTCACCTTTCTAAAAGTTTATAATAGATAAGTAATAATTTTTGCTTTTCCAAAAAAGAACCACCAAAATTGATGCCTTGCAATAGGATAAATGGTGGAGATTTTTGAAACTACAGGAACTAGCTAAGCATCCAGAGTCAGGTAGCAAGTTCAGATGAGCAAAGTGGGAAACAGTCTACTAGCTCCTTTTTTTTTTTTAATGGTATTTGTTATGTGCTTCCTAAATTCCACGCACTGTACTAAACGCAGGGGTAGATACAAGCTAATCAAGTTGGACACGATCCCTGTCCCATATTGAGCTCACAGTCTTAATCCCCATTTTACAGATGAGGTGACTGAGGCACATTCATTAATTCATTCAATCGTAATTGAGTGCTTACTGTGTGCAGAACACTATTGGAAAGTACAATTTGACAACAAATAGAGACAATCCCTACCCAACAACGGGCTCACAGTCTAGAAGGGGGCACAGAGAAATTAAATGACTTGCACAAGGTCACACAGACAAATGGCATAGCTGGGATTATAATCTAGGACTTCTGTCTCCAAAATCCATAGTTTATCCACTAGACTCTCTCTCTCTCTGCGTCTCCTCTTCTTCTGGGTGTGGTCTTTGTAGTCTACCCCAAATTACCTTGGAAGATAGATTTTTTTTTAATGATATTGCTTAAGCACTTACTATGTGCCAGGCACTTATCTAAGTGCTGGGGTAGATACAAATCAATCACACTGGTCACAGTCCATGTGCCACTTAGGACTCACCAGCTTGATCCCCATTTTCCAGATGAAGTAACTGAGGCACAGAGAAGTGAAGGGATTTGCCTAAGGTTACACAGCGGACAAGTGGTGGAGAGGGATTAGAACCCAGGTCCTTCAGCCTACCACGTCTGAACTGTGTCAATGCTACATAAAATTGTATTTGAAGATGATGGGTAAGATTTATCCACTTGTGTGATAAAGTCTTCCCACATGAAAGACTGTCCTCAGTTGTACCAATGGGCCGCACCTGGTTCGGTCTTTCCCGAGTGACTCAATCCTCCAAGAGGCCTTCTCAGACTGAGCTCCCCTTCTCCCTCTACTCCCTCTACCACCCCCCCTTCACCTCTCTGCAGCTAAACCCTCTTTTCCCCCCATTTCCCTCTGCTCCTCCCCCTCTCCCTTCCCATCCCCTCAACACTGTACTCATCTGCTCAACTGTATATATTTTCATTACCCTATTTATTTTGTTAATGAGATGTACATCACCTTAATTCTATTTATTTGCTATTGTTTTAATGAGATGTTCATCCCCTAGATTCTATTTATTGCTATTGTTCTCGTCTGTCCGTCTCCCCCGATTAGACCGTAAGCCCGTCCAAGGGCAGGGACTGTCTCTGTTACCGATTTGTCCATTCCAAGCACTTAGTACAGTGCTCTGCACATAGTAAGCGCTCAACAAATACTATTGAATGAATAAATCGCTACCCAAAATTGGAACTCCTTTGTTGATTTTAGCCTGCCAGCCTGGTCTGTCTACCACAGTTGCTTCCAAGAATCCCTTCTCATTCATTCGATAGTATTTATTGAGCGCTTACTATGTGCAGAGCACTGTACTAAGTGCTTGGAATGTACAATTCGGCAACAGAGACAATCCATGCCCAATGATGGGCTCACAGTCTAAACGGGGGAGACGGACAGCAAAGCAAAAGAGAACAAAACAGAAACAAGACAACAACATCAAGATTTTCATGTGGCATTGTCTGAGGCTGGAGTTCATATATTTGAAGCATTCCTTCCCTCCCCCTTGCTTTTAATCTCCCCATTTCAAGTCACCAATCAGTAATCTGGTTGTGTATCTTAATTCTCATCCATTCTCTTCACATGCCCTTTACAGCGGTGCTCTAGTGGGTAAGTGCCTATAGTGTGCAAAACACAGAACTAAGTTCTGAGGAAAAAATACACGGATGAGGATTAGAAATGACCCCTGGTCCCCAGGGAGTTCACAGTCAGGGAAAATGGCCAAAGGAGAGGTGGCAGCTGGCACATAACAACACAAAAAGATGAGGAGACGTAGAGACAGAGATGCTGTGACTAGAAGAATGGAGTTTGAGGCTCCACATGGCTCAGATTCCAGTTTTTGAAACAGGTACAGCCACTGCCACAACAAGAACCATCAATCAATCAATCAATCAGAGGTATTTTGGGGAGCTCGTACTGTGTGCAGAGCGATGCACCACATGCTTGGGAGAGTACGATACAAAAGAATGCAGTTGCCTTTTCACCATTCTGAATTTTGTGGCAAGCTCACATGACCGACGTTTTGAGTCTTTCCTGTCCCTAACTGATGCAGGTCAGTTTGCGAGTGAAGTCCCAGGAAGATGCAGTGTGAGGGTGGGGGAGGAATCCCAGCAGGAATAATAGTAGTAGCCATAGTACTTTATTAAATGCTTATTTGGTGTAGAGCACTGAGAAAAACTATCCAGATGAGCATAAGACATGGTACTTGGCCCTTTAAGAATAAGGGAGAGGAGAAGGGCCTGGCCACAGATACGTAAGAGAGGATGAAAGCTGTGTGACTGTGGGCAAGTCACTTCACTTCTCTGTGCCTCAGTTACCTCATCTGTAAAATGGGGATTAAGACTGTGAGCCTCACGTGGGACAACCTGATTACCCTCTATCTACCCCAGAACTTAGAACAGTGCTCTGCACATAGTAAGCGCTTAACAAATGCCAGCATTATTATTATGAAACAAAAGGGAAATAAAAGGCAATGATATACACGATGAGGATTGTGGCCGGAGGAGCAACGTTTGGGTCCTCGAGGGCTCAGAGTCCAGCAGTCACAGCTGTGACAGAAATCGCAGTCATGGCGGCAGCGGCCACGTCCTTTCTATAACTCAGAAAGGTGAGGCGGCCTCCTGCCACTGCCTCTCTTCATCATCCCAAATTGGAGAAGAGGATTAGGGGAATCCTGGCGACAGGACTCCCTCTGTGTGTTGGGAGAGGGAGGATAGGGTGTGGTGGGGAGGGAGGAGCTCTCTTCCACAAAGTTTCTCTGGAGAGCTGGTGGAATGGGTGAGCTGTGGGTAGCTGCGGCCGCTTCGTCACCTTCCCAGCTGGAGGTCTGCTGCGGTTCGGAGGGGTGGATGGCTGAGGGCAAGCCCTGCTGATGTTTAAGGCCTTCTCAGCCTCCACTGATACAGGGCAGGTTGGGAGTACAGGGTAGGATGGCACAGTGAGGTGCCATCACAGGGGCAGAAGGCCGAATGAATTGAGGTGAGCATTGCTTTGATCCTAGCTGACCGACTTCACTGAACTGTAAGCTCCTCTAGTCTGTAAATTCCTTTATCCAGGAGACTCTCTTTCTGCTTCTCTTCTTTCTGGGTATGGTCTTTCTAGTCTACCTCAAGTTACCTTGGAAAATAGATTTTTTTTTTATATAGTATCTGTTAAATGCTTACTATGTCCTAGGACCTGTTCTAAGTCCTGGGATAATTATGCTGGGCACAGTCCTTGTCCCACATGGAGCTCACAGGCTTAATCCTCATTTTACAGATGAAGTAACTGAGGCACAGAGAAGTGAATGACCTTACCTACCAACTCTTTTATATTGTTCTCTCCCAAGTGCTTGGCATAGTTCTCTGCACACCATAAGCCTCAGAACCCTCAAGCTGAGAGGTAGCTTGGCTTAGGGGATAGAGCATGAGTCTGGGAGTCAGAAAGACCTGGGATCTAATCCCTGTTCCACCACTTCTCTGTTGTGTGCCCTTGAGCAAGGCACTTCTCTACTTTGTGTTTCAGTTACCCTGTCTATAAAAATGGGGATTAAGGCTGGGAGACCCATGTGGGACATGGACCGTGTCCACCCTGATTAGCTTGTACCAACCCCAGGGCTTAGTAAAGTGTGTGGCACATAGTAAGTGCTTGACAAATATCATAAAAATTAATAAATAAATACCACTAATCGATCGATTGATTCAAGAACCTATTTATTAAGACTATTGCCTTACCCCTGGAATTATTTTTTTCTAATATCAGGTTGTGTTACTCTGAGCCACCTGCACTATCTAATTGGGATGTGGATTTTTTGTGTGACCATGGCATAGAATAACTCTTGAATACCCTCGTGAGTTGCAGACAGTTAAGAATAAGAATAGTAGTTATGTTAAATAGTGACTCTGTGCCAAGCACTTTACTAACTTCTTGGATAGATATAAGGTTTATCCAGTGGGTCCCAGTTCCTGCCCTACTTGGGGCTCCTGATGTAAGGAAGAGGAACAGTTATTTAATCCCCATTTTACAGATACAGAAACTGAAGCACAGAGAACCGAAGTAACCTACCCAAGGTCCCACACCAGGCAAAAAGCAGAAGGTCTCTAAATCCCAAGCCCGGGCTCTTTACACCAGTTTCCACTAGGATACATTGTTTTTCCAGTTTAAAAAGAATTGCCTCGCTCACACACACACACACAAACGACTCTCCTCCCCGACTCCCACACACTCAACCACCCCTCTGCCCTTATGACATTTGCAATTTAATCTATGTAATGTAGCTTTTGACTTGTAGCTAAAGCCTTGCTTAGCGTCAGAAGATTGATATCAAACCCAAACCTCCTTTTTAACCCTGGAAATGTATTCTCTACCTCTTATATAACCCACACTTTAATGTAATTAGTTCAAGCAGACAAATCAATACACGTTCTTGTATTTACAAAATAGCTGGATGCATAGTCGATTGGCTTCCGTGTGGAATGAGGCAATCCACGGAGACCGTTTAGGATCGGCATTTTTAACGGGAGCATTATTCTTCCCTTCTGTGCTCACAGTAGCCAAAAACACCACATGACCTTTGAGAATGCCAGGCAAACATCATTTTATCCTTGCCATTCAATTTCCATGCCGTCTTGTCGGCACCCGGCCCTTTCTCATTCCTTGCACCGTTCAGGATAGCTGCTCCGAGATAGGTCAGCCTGAAGTGTCAGGAGCTGGGCTTTCAGAGATGTGCTGTACCTTTCTTGACCTTCTCTAAGTGATCAGTGTGGCTGGAGGAGTTTCATTCATGCACAGAATACAGCTGGTCCAGGGCTTCCAAATGGAGAAGCAGCATAGCTTAGTGGATAGAACCTGGGAGTCAGAAGGACCTGGGTTCTAATCCCACTCTGCCACATATCTGCTGTGTGACCTTGTACAAATTCGCTCTGCTTCTCTGGGCCTCAGTTACCTCACCTAAGAAAGGGATTAAGAATGTGAGCTCCATGTGGGCTAGGGACTATGGCCAACCTGATTATTTTTAATGCATTCATTCAGTCATTCAGTTATATTTATTGAGTGCCTACTGTGTACAGAGCACTGTACTAAGCGCTAGGGAGAGTACAAGACAACAGCAAACGGACACACTCCCTGCCCACAACAAGTTACTTGAAGAGCTTGTAACGTGTATCTACTTCAGCTCTTAGAACAGTGCTTGGCACATAACGTTTAAGAAGTACCACAGTTATTATTAATATTGCTAAGCACATTTCTGCAACAGCGTGGGAGTCCTGTGCCCATCCAATAATAATGTTGGTATTTGTTAAGCGTTTACCATGTGCAGAGCACTGTTCTAAGCACTGGGGGAGATACAGGGTAATCAGGTTGTCCCACATGAGGCTCACAGTCTTCATCCCCATTTGACGGATGAGGTAACTGAGGCACAGAGAAGGGAAGCGACTCGCCCGCAGTCACACAGCTGACAAGCGGCGGAGCCGGGATTCGAAACCATGACCTCTGACTCCCAAGCCCGTGCTCTTTCCACTGAGCCACGCTGCTTCTCATCTGTCTTCCAGTCAGACGTTGCTTCGCTCTAGTTATGTTGGCTCTCATTTAGCCATGAGCTGGTTGTCCCAAGGGTTGGCATTGCATTGGCCCTCTCACTGACTGAGGCGATTCTGCTTTCCTTTGGGATCAGACCCGGTGGTAGCTTCTGTGGCCAAATGTTGTTTGCCTCTTCAGTCACTGCCAAAATATCGGCAACAAGTTCGACCCGCTGCGCAAATGTGTTAATTGGAGTACACTGTCCTGAGGCAAGCCTTCTTAAGTAGAATTGACTGCCACTGAGTTGTTTGAACCCATTGTTAGAGATAAACAGCTATCACATCATAATAATAACTGTGATTATCCTGTACAATACAAGGCCAGGGTGTAGTCATTTTCTCCTCCAATATCAGCTACCGAGGCGATAAAAATACCATAATTTCTTTAGAGGAACTGATAGAAGAGTACATCCTTCTGACATCATTCTACTTCATATTGTTTGCTGAAAGGTACTTTAGGAGATAGGGTATATTTCTGTAAGGCTAACTGCTTATTACTGAGGGCTCCTGCTTAACCAAATATTTGATTGGGTCTCTCTGACTAACCCAGGAAAGAACACTGCTTCCTTTTTCACTTAGCACTCTAGGAAGACATCCAATGTGTGATATTTAAGCACCGAGTATGTTCCAGGCACTGTTCTAAGCGTTAGGGTGGATACAAGGCGATCAGGTCAGACGCGGTCCCTGACCCACTCGGGGCTCCCAGTCTGAAGGGGAGGGAGAAGAGGTAATGAATCACCGTTTCGCAGATGAGGAGACTGAGGTACGGAGAGGTTTAGTGTGGCTCAGTGGAAAAAGCACAGGCTTGGAAGCCAGAGGTCATGGGTTCGAATCCCGGATCTGCCTCTTGTCAGCTGTGTGACTTTTACAGTTACCTCATCTGCAAAAGAGGATGAGGATTAAGACTGTGAGCCCCATTTGTGACAACCTGATAACCTTGTATCCTCTCCAAGCGTTTAGAACAGTGCTTCGCACATAGTGAGCGCTTAACAAATGCCATAGAGAAGCAGCATGGCTTAAGGGAAAGAGCCCGGGCTTGAGTCAAAGGTCATGAGTTCGAATCCCAGCTCTGCCCCTTGTCAGCTGTGTGACTGTGGGCAAGTCACTTCACTTCTCTGTGCCTCAGTTACCTCATCTGTAAAATGGGGATTGACTGTGAGCCTCTCGTGGGACAACCTGATGACCCTGTATCTCCTCCAGTGCTTAGAACAGTGCTCTGCACATAGTAAGCGCTTAACAAATACCAACATTATTATATATACGTGTGTGTATATATCTATAATTATCTATTTTGATGCTACTGGTGCCTACTTGTTTTGTTGTCTGTCTCCCCCTTCTAGATTGTGAACCCATTGTGGGATAGGGATTGTCTCTATCTGTTGCCGAATTGTACTTTCCAAGAGCTTAGTACAGTGCTCTGCACACGGTAAACGCTCAGTAAATGAGATTGAATGAATGCATGAATGAATATATCCTGGTTAAGCCTGAATACCCCTCAGATGTTTGTCAGTTATGGAAGATCATTTTGGGGAAAATTAGACCTTCCCAGTCAAACTGGCCAGCTTACTTTTCCCTGGCCCCTGGTTGTTCTCACTCAGTTTTAAACTCTGGGACCTCCACAGCCTTGTTATAACATGCTCAGTCCTAGCTCAGTTGAGAACACACGGTGTTCTAGGACAAGTCATCAATCAAGTCATATTTATTGAGCCCTTACTGAGCAAAGCACTATACTAAACCTTTGGGAGAGTATAATATAACAATATACCAGAGTTGGTAATTACCTTCATTGCCCACGGCAAACTTACAGTCTAGAGGGATAGTCTGACATTAATATAAATACAGAAATTACAGATATTTACGTTAAGTGCTGTGGGGCTGAGAGAGGAGTGAATATAAGGAGCAAATCCCAATGCAAGGGTGACACAGAAGGGAGTGGGAGAAGAGGAAATGAGGGTTTAGGGAAGAACTCTTGGAGGAGATGTGCCTTCAATAAGGCTTTGATGGGGAGGAGAATAATTGTCTGTCAGATATGAAAGAGGAGAGCATTTCAGGCCAGAGGCAGGATGTGGGCGAGAGGTTGGCGGCAAAGTAGACAAGATTGAGGTATGGTCAGTGGGTTGGCATTAGAGGACTGAAGTGTGCAGGCTGGGTTGTAATAGGAGAGCAGCAACGTGAGGTAGGTGGGATGATAGAGTGTTTTAAAGCCGGTGGCAGGGATTTTCAGTTTGATGTGGATGTGGGTATCTCAGAATGGATATCTCAGTAAATTTGGGCTGCCTTCTGCCCCATCCCCTTGAAATGGTTCCTGGGCGGAAAGGAGTGTGCCTCAGTGGAAGGAGCCCGGGCTTGGGAGTCAGAGATCATGGGTTCAAATCCCAGCTCAGCTGCTAGTCAGCTGTGTGACTTTGGTCAAGTCAATTAACTTCTCTGTGCCTCAGTTCCCTCATCTGTAAAATGGGGATTAAGACCGTGAGCCCCACATGGGACAATCCGATCACCTTGTATCCTCCCCAGTGCTTAGAACAGTGATTTGCACATAGTGCTTAAATGCCATCATTATTATTATTAGAGGGCATCACCTGACCCAAGCAGGGTGTAATTGTGTTTTCGATAATGGGTCCATACAAACATCCATCTGTGTTTTTGATAACTACCTCCGAAAGAGCAGGGATCAACTTCATTCTGCATCCCCTACAGCAGGAACACGTAGCTCAGAGTTTAGTGTGGTGATGAATATTATCTTGTTTTTGCCCTGGAGCATTGAACAGCAAATAGCATGTAGTAAGCGCTTGACAAATACCACAATTATTAATTGACTTGGATTAAGTTATGGGTACCTTCTACCTTACGGAAATACTTTTTAGACTCTAGCGACAGATTCTGCTGTTGTGTTATCGATTTTTTTTTTTAATGAAGCTGTGGATATATGGAAGAGGATATGAAAACAGTTCACTCTTGAAGGGTTTTCTTGGGGTATCCCAGCGTAGCATAGTGGAAAGAACAGAGGTATGAGAGTCAAAGGACCTAGGTTCTAATCCCTGCTCAGCCACTTACCTGATATATGACCTGGGACAGTCCCTTAACTCCTCTGTGCCTCAGTTTCCTCATATGTAGAAAATGGGAGTTGAATACCTGTCCTCTTCTGGCCTTTAGGCTGAGCCCTGTGTGGAACAGGGACTCTGAATGATCTATTTATCTTCTATTCATACCAGGATTTAGCATAGTGGTTGGGATTTTTTAAATAGTATTTGTAAGCGTTTACTATGTGCCAGGCTCTGTACTAAGTTCTGGGGTAGATACAAGCTAATCAGGTTGGATACAGTCCATGACCCACATGGGGATCACAGTCAATCCCATTTTTTTTGATTAATAAATGAGATAACTAAGGCACAGAGAAGTTAAATGAATTACCCAAGATTACACCGCAGTCGAGTGGAAGAACCAGGATTAGAACCCAGGTCCATCTGACTCCCAAGCCCACGCTCTATCCACTAGCCCCTCTGCTTCTTTACGAAGTACAAGCTTAATAAATACAGAAATAACAATAATAATGACAGTCATTATTATTATTGTCATAATTTTTATTATCATCACTATTATTATATTGGTGAAGTTGATTTTACCTCAGCCCTTCCATGACAGGAGTGTTGTGGGGAAAGTGAGGGGGCGTTTGGTGATCAAATATCCAAAAACCTGAGTTGAAGGTACCCCAGTAGTTCCTATGTAGTTCCTAGGAGGAGCACCGTGGCTCAGCGGAAAGAGCACGGGCTTTGGAGTCAGAGGTCATGAGTTCGAATCCCAGCTCTGCCACTTGTCAGCTGTGTGACTGTGGGCAAGTCACTTAACTTCTCTGTGCCTCAGTTACCTCATCTGTACAATGGGGATTAAGACTGTGAGCCCCACTTGGGACATCCTGATTCCCCTGTGTCTACCCCAGCGCTTAAAACAGTGCCCGGCACATAGTAGGCGCTTAACAAATACCAACATTATTATGTACAGTAGTAGTGGTGAAGACACAGTGAGGCTGCTACTGATGAAGAGATGTTTTATTCAGTGATCAGAGACAACAACTCCTGACCTTGCCGGCCAACCCAGCTTCTATACCGAACATCTCTGAGGGACAGTGTGAGATTGAGAGACCTTCCCAGAACAAGTCCTCATTTCCTCTTCTCCCACTCATTTCTTGCACCCTTGCAAGAGAAGCAGCGTGGTTCAGTGGAAAGAGCATGGTCTTTGGAGCCAGAGGTCTTGAGTTCGAATCCCAGCTCTGCCACTTGTCAGCTGTGTGACCGTGGGCAAGTCACTTAACTTCTCTGTGCCTCACTTCCCTCATCTGCAAAATGGGGATAAAGACTGTGAGCCCCACGTTGGACAACCTGATTCCCCTGTGTCTACCCCAGCGCTTAGAACAGTGCTCTGCACATGGTAAGCGCTTAAATACCAACATTATTATTATTATCTGGATTTACTCTCTCTATTCACCCCTCCCTCAGCGCCACAGCACTTATGAACATATCTACAATTTATATATATATATCTGTCTCCCCCTCTAAACTGCAGACTCACTGTGGGCAGGGATCATGTCTACCAACTCTCTTTATGTTGTTATACTGTACTGTCCCAAGTGCTCAGTACAGTGCCTTGCATACAGTAAGCACTCAATAAATAGAAATGATTGATTGAGTGGTCCTCAACATGAACCTTCACCACTCCTGGGAAAACAAGTCAAGGCCAGTCCTGCTGACCAGTGGAACACTGTCCACTCACTACTAAACAAGCACTCTTATGTAAGTAGGCCGCCCAGGATACGGTTAAAGATAAGATGTAATCATTGCCATTTCCTGAGGTCGCCGTCCTTCTCTCCTCATGCATAGGAAAAATGAACCTTTGGTGTGGAAATAGTTCATAATCCATAAGTTATTTAACAGAATAAGGCAGTTCAGTAAATGGGAGGCTTGTAATGTCATATTCTTGGAATGTCAGAAAAGCACAGGCCAAAAAGTCCAAGCAGATTTGTTTTTCTGAGAATTTGCATCCTTGGGCCTCGCTCATCATCGGCCAGGGCATTTATTTGATTGACATTGTTCCTGGAGGGAGTACCGACTCCTGTCTTGCCAACTCTTATCTGTCCTTGTTTCCTCTTTCTTATCTTTATAGATGCTGTTTGGGAACAGTCGAATTAGGTTTAGAAGCTATTTTGGGGTTTGACTTTGTTTTTTACCTTTGGGGAAGAAAAGACATTTTAATTGAGGTTTTTTTCTCCACATCAGTCAAACAATAAATGATATTTATTACTGATGAGTGCAGAGCACTGTACTAACCACTTTGGAGAGTACAGTGAAGTAGGTACAGTGGAGAAATAGCATGGTTCAGTGGAAAGAGCCCGGGCTTAGAAGTCAGAGGTCATGGGTTCTAATCCCAGCTCCACCACTTAATAATGGAATAATGTTGGTATTTGTTAAGCGCTTACTATGTGCAGAGCACTGTTCTAAGTGCTGGGGTAAACACAGGGGAATCAGGTTGTCCCACGTGGGGCTCACAGTCTTAATCCCCATTTTACAGATGAGGGAACTGAGGCACAGATAAGTTAAGTGACTTGCCCACGGTCACACAGCTGACAAGTGGCAGAGCTGGGATTCGAACTCATGAGCCCTGACTCCAAAGCCCATGCTCTTTCCACTGCGCCACGCTGCTTCTCTCAGCAGTGTGACTGTGGGCAAGTCACTTAACTTCTCTGGGCCTCAGTTCCCTCATCTGTAAAATGGGGATTTACCGTGAGCCTCATGTGGGACAACCTGATTACCCTGAATCTACCCCAGTGCTTAGAACAGTGCTCTGCACATAGTAAGCACTTAAATACCAACATCATTATTATTATTAGGTAGACATGATCCTGGACCTCAGGGAACATGCAGTGCAGTAGGGGAGACACGAGACAGACATTAAAGTAAGTTACAAGTGGGAAAAACCACAGAGTATAAGGAAATTTCCTGAGTTCTTTGTGGCTGGAGTTGGGGTGAATGACGAAGTGCTGAGGGGGAAGATGATGCAGAGGGGAGTGAGAATAGGGTAGGGGGATGAGAGGTTAGTCAGGGAAGGCTTCCTGGAGGAGATATGATTTTAGTAAGACCTCGAAAATGGCGAGTGTGCAGCTCTGTCAGAATTGAAGGGGGAGGGTGTTCCTAGCAGGAGGGAAGATGTGAGCAAGAGGTAGATAGTGGGAAAGATGAGATCGAGGCACAGTAAAGAGGTTGGTGATAGAGGAGTGGAGTTGTAGTGCGAGAACTGATTGTGTTCCTTAAAGCCAATAGTGAGGAATTTCTGCTTGTTGTATAGATGATTGGGCAACAACTGGAGAATTTTGAGGAGTGGTAAGACTTTCACAGAGCAATATTTTAGATAAATATTCTGTATTTAGAAAACTACATTTACTCTTCCCCTCTATCATTTAGCTTCCAATATATTCAGACATTCTTTATAATAAAGCTCCGTAATTCAGCTTTCGTATAATTCCAGTGTTCTCCTACATGAAAGAGTCAATCCATTAATCAAGTATTTATTGAGTACCTACTGCAGTGCAAACATGTTGAGAAGATAGGAAGATACAACTTGGAGAGAAGAGAAATTATCTGAGGACGTTAATCAGGAAAAGCTTCCTGGACGAGGTGGGATTTCAGAAGAGTTGTGAAGATTGGGAGAGCAGAGGCTTGAGGGATCTGTAGGAGAAGGGAGTTCCACACAGGAGGCAGGGCAAGAGTAAGGGGTCAGAGGTGGGAGAGTCGGGAATGAGTTGCAATGGGATTAATTTGGGAAGAATTGATGGGGTGTTGTAGGAGAGGAGAGTAGATAGATAGGGGGGATTGAGCTGCTGGACTGCACCAAAGCCAGTTATAAGGTGTTCCTCTTTCATTTGGAAAGTAATCAATTTTCACTGAAGATTTTTGAGGCAAAGAGAATGACATTTTAGAAAGACAATCTTAACAGCAATATAGACCAGAGATTGGTGGCAGTGACATCAGTGAAGAAGAAAAGTAGCATGGTTAATTAAACGTTCATTTTTTAAGGTAGTTTTTTTTTTCATTTTTCAGTATCCAAGGGCAACGACAGAAATGGGGGATAAAATAGAGCCCAGATGGGAAAACCCTGAATAAAATTCCATTGTAGTTGACTATGATATCATCATTCCATCAAGGGAAGTTTTTACTTGAGCATTTCTGTGATTGTTGGTTTTCCTTGATTCAAAAGTGTTCTCTGTCTTGGTCAGCCAACCTGATTTAATAGACTTTTTGAATAGTCAGGGGAAAATTGGGGAAGGGATGTCTGTTACTTTCTAATAAGCCTGCCAATGTCCATAGTTTGTAGAGCCATCGCTGAAAGAATGAATGAATCAATCAATAGTAATACTAATAATAATGTTGGTATTTGTTAAGCACTTACTATGTGCCAAGCACTGTTCTAAGCGCTGGGGAAGACACAGGGGAATCAGGTTGCCCCACTTGGGGCTCACAGTCTTAATCCCCATTTTACAGACGAGGGAACTGAGGCACAGAGAAGTTAAGTGACTTGCCCACAGTCACACAGCTGACAAGTGGCAGAGCTGGGATTCGAACTCATGAGCCCTGACTCCAAAGCCCGTGCTCTTTCCACTGAGCCACGCTGCTTCTCTAGTAAAGTATAGATTTACCACTTACTATGCGTAAAAGTACTTGGGAGAGTACAGTATAACAGAGTTGGTAGACGTGTCCCCTTTCCGCAAGGAGTTTAGTACAGTTTCTGCAGGCAAATAAAGAGTGCTCAACAAATACTATTAATAAGGAATTTACATGGAATTTGAAAATCATGGAATGGGGAGATACATTGTCAAGGAAGTCCCTCTGTTGCTCGAGGCAAATCTATTGTATGCCTTACATAGAGTTATGAGACTATATGGTCCTAAATATTCCCTTGCCTAGTCTAAAGTTTCTAATCCCAGTTTGAAATTCAGTTCCCTTGCTCAAGCCTTCCTTTTTCTCCTCATTATTTCCAGTACGTGCACAATTTTTTTTATGAAAGACGTAAAACTAAACTGTGCTTTGATGGCAGTTGCAGCTCCTTCTCTGAGGAAACTGTGGGACGTCTTGCTGAGAATGGGTTGTGGGAGTATTCTCTACAAGGTTTGTAGTTGCCATAAATAAACCAACAAACAAATAAAGAAACTGAATGTGTTGCTTTAATTAGAAAGCGATGCAGAATCCCAGGGCAGACATTAACAGATTTCCCCGAAGAAACCCACGGTTTCTGCCATCTCTTCGCTCCCCTACCAAGATCTCCGGCAGAAATGCCGTCACTGTAATTCGTCTGTTTACAGTAAAGAGTACAGCGATAACACCGGTGACCCAAAATAATTGCCCTGTAAGTTTATCTCTGATGAAAGTTCATTTTCTGGCTGATGGAGGCCCCGGGCTCGTATTGTTGCCCTGACAGAAGCCTGAAACTCTTCCCTCCCTGTCTGGAGGAGGAGACTCACCGGGAACAGGTGCACGGGAGCAGACCTCTGATTTCTCCCCTTCTTCCTTGCTGCTTCCCCCAGGCATGAATCAACAGCTCCGGCTAAAAGGAAAAATAAATCATTATTTTATTTTCGGGGTATCAAAAGTGGCTCTGCCTAACGACGTGCTTCTGCTATTTGTGGGTAGCCCCACTGTGTCAGGTCAGAGGTCAGACTTCAGGAAGCTGTGCGCTGTGAGAGAGTCATGTAGCACAGGATGAGATCTTGGCTGTAATGGAGCTATTGAACTGGAAATTGCTCAGTAAAACTCTATTCATTTAATCTGCCAAGATATGGAACTCTCCCTCCACCCCCAGACCATAAAGCCAGGGATAAGACGGGGACCTGTAGAAATTTGGGCCCAAATGGGTTTCCCTTTAATGCTGAATTCCAAGGAAATTCCTAACGCACTTTAGCATTTAATGAAGTTATACATGTCATTCCCCAATTTTCAAACAGTCCCTAAACTCCTACTCCAGTGTTCTGCAAACAGTAGGTGTTCTGCACCCAGTGCAGTGCTCCACAAAAGTGCTCCGTAGGAGCACAAAAAATATTGTTATGCCCAATTTTTGCTTTTTCCCATTCTTCTTTCCCACATCCTGTGCATATTGTTCTCTAGATCTAGGCAACGAGTGGAAATGAAACCAACCTGTCCCCACCATTGTCCTCCACACCATTGTTATTCCCATCCCTTCTCTGGCTGGGCCCAAGCCCTCAACACGCGTTTGTTCTCCTCCAGGGCCACTCTACTGCTTTAATCTGCCTGAGATACCCTGAGGTGCCAGACTTGGAGGCTCTGCCTCGAGGTGCCGGTTTATCCCCGGCTCAGTCATCCTTTTCCTCACTTCTCTTCCCTTACCTTGGCAGTTAATTTTGCCACTGCTCCTGCACCTCTCTCTCTGCACCCAGTCCTCAATCAATAAATAGAGGGTATGAGGGAGAATAGGGTACCACAGGGTTCGTAGACTCGTTCCCTGCCCACAGTGAGCTTACAGCCCCAAGACGAGCTTAGAGTCTCAGTTAATCACGGTCTGGGAGCAGTCATTCTAGGATCCACTGCCCTTTCATTATGTAGATCTAGGCAACTCTTCTCTCACAAATAAATGTAAACTCTTTTCCTGCTCCCTTCACAGAAATGTCACCTTGTAAAAAAAAAAAAAAAAAAAAAAACTCTCGCTTCATTGTTCTGTTTTCCTCATTGGAGCTACAAAGGAATTTAGCAAAATAGTCTCTGTCATGTCCCTTTCTGCTTGACTATAAATGGATAACAATAATCATTCAATCAACGGTATATATTGAGTGCTTACTGTGTGCAGAGAACTTTTACCAAACACTTGGAAGAGTACATCTAATAGAGTTGGTAGACATGTTCTCTGACCACAGTGTGCTTACAGCCTAGTATAGTTAGTTGTGGTATTAAGCGATTCCGGTGTCAGAGGAATCCGTGAATCATTAAAACTACGTCAAACATTTCATAAGAGGCGGTAATAGAAAATGTAAAGTCCACCAGTGGTATTGTATTAGTGGAAGTGAAACAAAATTAAGGTAACATTTCCAGGGAGTCCTCTTGTAGTTTTAAATATTTCAAAGGGCTTTAAAATCCATCTCAAACTTCCATTTAGGAATTAATAATAATAATAATAATTGTGGTATTTGTTAAGCACTTACTAGGTGCCAGGCACGGTACTAAACACTGGGGTGGATACAAGCAAATCGGGTTGGACACAATCCCTGTCCCATGCAGGGCTCACAGTTTTGATCCCCATTTTACAGATGAGCTGAGGCAAAGAAAAGTGAAGTGACTTGGCCAAGGTCACACAATAGACAAATGGCAGAGCTGAGATTAGAACCCGTGACCTTCTGACTCCCGGGTCCCTGCTTTATCCACTGCGCCATGCTGCTTCTACCCTGACATTAGGATGCTGCCTTCTGTCATTTTTCACATATGTCAACAGCATTCAGTCTTCAAGTTTTGGGAAGAGTTTTAAATCTTTCAAAGCAAAACGAAAGGATGGAAAAGACATGACTAGTCAATGTGGCACTAAACTAGAAGTAGTTTAGACACATATTTCTATTTTTGAAAGTGAGGTTTACATTCAGGAGCATTAATATTAAGGTTCTGTGGCTTGTATCGTGGCTAGATCACTACAATAGCAAACAGCTGCATGGTAACGTGATCCGCAGCGGATCTGGTTGCCAGGGGCTGGCATTTGCTTATGCTTTCTCTGAAACAGAAGAGCTTTAGCCACGAATCAACACCCAGGCAATTCAGTTCTCTATTTTTTGAAAGATCCAGGGGTGGACTGAGATCATTAACCTGAGTGTTCAGGCTTTCACTGATGGGATTTTTCTCCCCTGAAGTCTCTCAAAGAATATAAGGTGGTTTGAAATTCAGGATGCGAAGCTCTCAAATCAGAGCCTGTGATTGAATGCTCCAATGAGTATGATATACCTAGAGATAGATGGAGAGATAGAGAGATAGATATAAATAGTTAGATCTCTTTTCTGTATTGGTGTGTGCGCGTGTTTGATTTACTTTTGCATTCATAGATAATCTTCAGTTGTAAGTCCTACTCGGCTGGCCACAGGATAGAGAACAAAGACACATGCAAGGCTTTCCCTTGGAAGAATATTTGCAATCTCCAGAATTTTCTGTCATCACAAAGCATTTTAAATTGAAAATGACAGGAATTTTATTTTTCTACAAGGGATGTTTAAGTTTTCAAGTAATATGAACTGTAGACCATGGGCCTAGGAGTCAGAAGGACCTGGGTTCTAACTCTGCCCTGCCACATATCTGCTGTGTTACCTTGGGCAAGTCGCCTAACTCCTCTATGCCTCAGTTGTTTCCTCTGTAGAATGGGGATTAAGACTGAGGCCCATATGGTACAAGATAATCCAACCTGATTATCTTGTTTCTACTCCAGCGATCAGTAGGGTACCTGGCTCATAGTAAGTACTTAGGAAAAACCATAAGAAAAGGCCTGCCATGATCCCTTCAAAAGTAGCCAACAAATGACAAGGACAGGGTGGTTTCATCGCCATTTGGTTGGGACTTGCCACCCCCAGACAGTCTGAATTAGCTTCCCCCTGCACTGCGGAGGGTTTTTCCAACCATCCTAAACCCTCCTCCAAAGGCAGGCCTGAAAGTAGGAAAGTCATCAGGACGCACTCGTCATTGTCCACTTCACATTCACTGTCACAATGATTTGTCATAGTAAGAGTTTAGTCCAGTGGTTTACACTTAGTAAGCACTCAGAAAATACCATTGGTTGATACTATAAGGTGCCAGACACTCTACTAAATGCTTGGCAAATTATAATGAAGGCTGGCAGACACAGTCCTTGCCCTCATGTGGTTTCCTTTCTTAAATGAGGGAGAAGAAGCAACCAAAGAAAAAGGCCAGCTCTCGAGAACTACTAACAAATAATCTATCAATCCATCAGTGATATTTACTGAGTGCTTACTGTATGCAGACCGCAGTAATATGCCCTTTTTTAAAATGATATTTGTTAAATGCTTATTATGTTTCAAGTACTTTTCTAAGCACTCGGGTAGATACGAGTTGATCAGGTTGTATACAGTCCCAGTCCCTTGTAGGGCAATCAATCTAAATAGGAGGGAAAACAGATATCAAATCCTTATTTTTCAGGTGAGGAAACTGAGGCACTGGAAATTTAAGTAACTTGCTCAAGGTCACATGGCAGGCTCTTGCACAGCACAGTAGAATTGGTAGATATGAACACACAGCGCAGTAGAATTGGTAGATGTGATCCCTGCCCACAAGGAGCTCAAATAGTAAATCTATGATATAGATTAATAGGTCCAGAACACCTCTTTACCTATTCATTTGCCCAGTGACCACACGACTGACAGGGATGAAAGAATCTGAGAGACACTAGGTAAGCCATTAACCCATAATCAGTACCTTCACGCAGATTCTCCAGACCAAAGTCTTCATGACCAGACTGAAGTTTATCTGTCATTTATAATGGAAGACTCTACTATTTCCTGGGGCAGAGAACTGTACTAAGTGCTTGGGACCATATAATAAAAGAAAAATGACACGGGCCCTGCCTTCGAAGAACTTGAGAAATTTCCCAATAAAACCAAATAAAGCATTTCAGGAGCGGTTCAGATGAATGTTTAGGGCAAACTTTCTGCTCAGGACCTTAAAGTTTTCCAAGACCCTCAGCTTCTAAACAGACCAAAGAGGTTACCCAGTTAATCCCTGTCTCTTTCTCTGGTCCTGAGGCAGTGAGGGGAAGTTAGAAGGCAAAGAGGGTTGAGTGCAGTCTCCTCTTGCAGGTGATGGTTTCATTGGATGGATCTCAGGCCTCACCTTCCCTTCGTGGCCCAAGACATATAGGTGTACAAGAGACCCAGCTGTGCTGAGCTCTTTGTCACTGAGGCTTTAGAGTGAGACTGGATGGGGACGACAACAAAAATAATACTAATAATAGTATTCAAGTGCTTATTATATGCCAAGCACTGTTCTAAATGGAGAAGCAGTGTTGCCTAGTATATAGAACACAGGCCTGCGATCCAGAGGAACCCAGGTTCTAATCCTGGCTCTGCCTCTTGTTTGCTGTGTGACCCTGGGCAAGTCACTTCACTTCCCTGTACTTCAGTTACCTCATCTGTAAAATGGGGGTGGAGATTGCGAGCTCTATATAGGACAGGAACTGTGTCCGATCTGATCACCGTGTATCTACCCCAGCCTTCAGAACGATGCTTCACATATAGTAAGTGCTTAAGAAATAGCCCCAATCACTATTAAGCGCTGGGATAGGTACAAGAGAATCAGCTCGGACCCAGTCCCTGTCCCACATAGAGTTGTGGGTGAGAGATGGTGTTTTCTTTTCTCTCAGCAAGGGGAAAGGGGTGGAAGTTGACTCTCTAAAATTGACAAGGGTACATAAATAAACTCATTCCAGTTCATTTCTTCAGTTGAACTTATGGTAAATGTTATTGTTAAGAATATCTTAAAAAGGAAAGCTGGAAGGCTCCGTCACAGATATTTAAGCCTTATTCCAGTCAAGGTTAAGAAGGTGGGGTACACTGTGGGTTTAAAGGGTTCATGCATTTAATAGGCAAAGTGCCTTATGCAGGAGAAAGAATGTGAATTTTGCTTTTGACTTCTAGTCAAATTATATGTGGAGTTAGAAAGCATAGCGGGATGCAGTGAGCTCTCCAGAAATCAATTTAGGGAATTTATGCTTGTGCTTAAAAACTGGGGGAATGAGACTTTCAGATAAAGTCCCTCTGCGAAGACATCTACTTCAAAGAGCAAGGAAATTCCTGTCATTCTGACCTGACTCTATACGAATTAAATGAGAACTTGAAAATTTGGACATTAGCACTGTGGAGCCTGAAACAAGTTGATTCACGTTCATTTGTCAGACTCCCGCATAGGGTCGTCTGGATCTGAAGTTTATAGACGTTCCTGTGGAAGTATGAGTCTGTGAAAGAGAGCTGAACCACCATTATCCCAATATTCTGGCTTCACCTGATCCAGGGACATAATTGTCAATCCCCAGCCCAGGCTGATATTTATGTCCATCCAGCAATAGTATTTGCTAAATACTGTATGTGGAGCACTGAACTAAATGCTTGGGAGAACACGGCCTAGTGGAATTTGGAGCCAGAGGACCTGGTTTCTAATCCTGAATCCTCCACTTACTGCTGCGTGACCATGGACAAGTCATTAAGTGATCGAGACTGTGAGCCCCACATGGGACAGGGACTGTGTTCAACCAAATTTGCTCATATGCTCCCTGGCGCTTAGTATAATGCCTGGCACATAGTAAGCCCTTAACAAATGCCATAGTAATTGTTATTAAGTTCTCTGGGCCTCAGTTTCCTCATCTGCAAGATGGGGACTTCAATACCTATCCTCCCTCTTAGACTGTGAGCTCCCTGTGGGATCTGATTATCTTGTGTCTACCCCAGAGCTTAGTACAGTGCTTGGCATATAAAAGTACTTAACAAATAGAATTATTACAGTAGAATTAGTAGACGTGATGAGTGTCCTCAAGGAGCTTACTATCTAGCAGGGAAGATGGACGCTAAAATGAATTACAAATGAGGTGAGGTAATGGAATATAAAGATGTGTTTCTAAGGAGTAGGGTGGAAGGGGTTAATGCCCAAGTGCTTATCTTGGATCCAAGTGCTGAATTGGCCATTTGAAGGCTATAAGGTGGGAAGCTGAGAAGTTAATCAGGAAGGCCTCCTGGAAGAGATGTGATTTCAAAAGGGCTTTGAAAATAGGGAAAGCAATGGTCTGCTGAATGTGCAGGGGGTAGGGCATTCCTTGCAAGAGGGAAGATGTGAGCAAGAGGTGGTTAGTGGGAGAGATGAAAACAAGGCACAGTGAGGAGTTTGGCTTTAGAAGAGTAAAGGGTGTGAATTGTGATGTAGTGGCAGAAGGTAGCATGGCATAGTGGAAAGAGAGTCAGGGAGCCAGAGGGCTTGGTTTCTAATCCTGGCTCCACCCCTTGTCGGCAGTGTGACCTTGGATAAGTCACTTTGCTTTTTCTCTGCTTCAGTTACCTCATCTGAAAAAGAGGGATTAAATCGTCATCCCTCCAATTTAGATTGTGAGCCCCTTGTGAGACAGGTGCTGTGTCCAATCTGATGATCTTGATCTTAATCCAGCATTTAGTGGATTAAGCACTTAACAATGCTGGCACTTAGTAAGCACTTAACAATGCCATGTAAAAGAATGAGAGAGGATGAGAGAGAAAGAAAGAAAAGGAGAGAGAGAGAAAAGACAGAGGGAGCACTAATTGAAAACTTTAAGCTAGTATTCAAGAATTCCTGCTTGTTGCAGAAATGATTGAGTACCCAGGAGATGTTTTTGAAGAGTGGGCCAACTTGTGCAAAATGACATTTTAGAAACATCTAGACAGCAGAGTAAATTATGAACTGGAGTTGGAAGAGGCCAGAGGCAGGGAGGTCAGAGATGAGGGTGGTGTGGTAGATGGTTTATTTTGTTAATGAGATGTACATCACCTTTAATTCTATTTATTTGCTATTGTCTTAATGAGATGTGCATGCCCTTGCATCTATTTATTGCTATTGTTCTTGTCTGTCTGTCTCCCCCGATTAGACTGTAAGCCCGTCATAGGGCAGGGACTGTCCCTATCTGTTACCGATTTGTTTATTCCAAGTGCTTAGTACAGTGCTCTGCACATAGTAAGCGCTCAATAAATACTATTGAATGAATGAATGAGATGTGCCTGGACTAGTCGGGTGGCATTGTGGATTGAGAGGAAAGGTCAGATAATGGAAATGTTATCAAGAACTGGTATGCATCACAAATTCCTTGTGTTCTTTCCCGCCTGAGCACATTAGAGATCTAGGTGTTTGAGGGACAATCTTCAGCTTTATTTCCATCCATAGTCTCCGCAAACCCTTTTCCATTACCTCCCTTTGGAATGTAAGCTCATTGTAGGAAGGAACAATGTCTACCAACTCTGTTATATTGTACTCTCCCAAGTGTTTAGTCCAGTGCTTTGCACACAGTAAATACCAGTGATTCATACAGTTGTAAATGATT
This sequence comes from Ornithorhynchus anatinus, assembly GCF_004115215.2. NCBI lineage: Eukaryota > Metazoa > Chordata > Mammalia > Monotremata > Ornithorhynchidae > Ornithorhynchus > Ornithorhynchus anatinus. The sequence continues at coordinate 99,913,334 of NC_041729.1, read as the reverse complement.
GTGAGTGGCTAGCTCTATATCATACTTGACTTTAATTGATTAGGTTTCATCTGCCTGGTAGCCTATAATCAACATTTGTATTTTTCAGTCTTTTTCTTCCCTTATTTCTACTGTTCCTTGCAGTACCTATTTATCAGTGTTGAGTCACCTGTATTGTATTTAGGGGTGCCCACAGAGTTTTGTAAATCCCCACACGTCTGAGTCACCTGTTTTGTCATCCCTAGATTCAATTCTTTGGTATTCTATTGCTAATGATGAAATAATTAGGAAACCTCTCTAATTAGGGAGATTTGAGGTCATCTTTCTGAAATGCCTAACTCTGATAATATCATTTAGAGATCCCTGGATCATGGAAGGAAGACAATTTTTTTTTTCCAACAGAGGCCTCTGTTTTCTTGGAGAGCTCAGTCAGGTCCTTGTGCTTGCAACTTTCTTCAATCAGTGATATTTATTGAGTGCTTCCTATGTGCAGAGCACCATACTAAACACTTGGGAGAGTACAATACAACACAATGTTGGTAATCATATTTCCTGCCCACAGTGATCTGGATAGAACAACCATGTGTTGAGGCTATTGATAACTTCCTTGGACAAACAAGGTAGTGCTTAGCTTTGGAGGTTTCACTTATTCCTGTCTGGTATAAAAAGGATTGCGTAAAATGGATCCGCAGCTAAGTTGGTGGTTTCAGCAGAACGATGTTCATTCTTCAGATCCCGATACTTTGTGGATTCTTAGATTAGGGCCAGCTTTGCCTATGGAGTTTTTTAATTTCTGCCTAAAAAAGCGGAAGGATTTTTTTAAAAATGGAGCAAATATTTTTTTACTGGTATTTGTTAGGCCCTTACTATGCATCAGGCACTCTATAAGTGCTGAGGTAGGTAAACGCTTATCATGTTAGACACAGTCCATGTCACCCATGGGGCTCACAGTATTAAACCCCAGCTTACAGATGAGATAACTGAGGCCCAGAGGAGTTAAGTGGCTTGCCCAAGGTCACCCAGCAGACAAGTGGAGGAGCTGAGATTAGAACCCAGGTCTTTCTGACTTCCATACCTGTGCTCTATCCACTAAGCCAAGCTGCTTTTCTTTTCATTTGACTTGGAGTACAGTCACAGCATGACTGCAAGTTGAATTATTGGAGAAGTTGAAGTCACAAAAGGAAATGAGAATGTTTGATCACAGTAATCTTTTACTTGCTTTCCATCTTTGCTGGAGATAGGATGCGAGTGGGCCCAGTTTGTTGGGTAAATCCATTTTTCTACCTGCTGCAGGCTTCTTCCTCGATACTGAATAAATGGAGTTATGATCAAAGGTCCAATCATTATTCATGTAGCACTTATTGTGTGCAAAGCACTGAACTAAATGTTTGGGACAGTCTATCGACCAATCAATCAATATTTACTGAATACGTACTATGTGCTGAGCACCATGCTAAGTGGCATGGAAAGCAGCGTGGCTCAGTGGAAAGAGCCCGGGCTTGGGAGTCAGAGGTCATGGGTTCTAAGGCCGCCTCCGCCGCTTGTCAGCTGTGTGACTTTGGGCAAGTCACTTAACTTCTCTGTGCCTCAGTTACCTCATCTGTAAAATGGGGATTAAAAATGTGAGCCCTACGTGGGACAACCTGATCACCTTATATCCCCCAGCGCTTAGAACAGTGCTTTGCACATAGTAAGCGCTGAACAAATACCAACATTATTATTATTATTACTAAGTACTTGGGACAGTTCAATACAACAGAATTCAGGCTATCAATTACTCATATTTATTGAGCATTTATTGTGTGCAGAGTACTAAACTAAGCACTTGGGAGAATACAGTAAAACGGAGTTGGTAGACATGTTCCCTGGCCACAAAGAGCTCACAGTCTAGATGGGGATACAGATATTTAAATAAATTATTATACTGTGGGGCTGAGGGAAGGGTCCTTAAAGGGGACAAATCCAGATGTGGGGTTGAGGGTGGGGTGAATATCGAGTGTTTAAAAGACTCAGGGGGCCTGAAGCCTTCCTGAGTAGACTGGATCCCTGCCATCTTGGGGAGAACCTAAAAAATCTTGAATCTGACCTCTTTTTAAATGGCGGGGAGAGGCTATTTTATTAGGGAGGCAGGTTTCTGTGAAGAATTAGTCAGTCAACCAATAAATTGTATTTAGTGAGCACGTACTATACGCAGACCACTGTATTAAGCTCTGGAAAGAGTACAGCGTAACGGAGTTGGTAAGACTTTTTCCCCTCCCACAACAAGTTTACAGTCTAGAGGGGGAGGGAGACATTAATGTAAATAAATTGTGGATAAAATAAATTCCAGATATAATATAGGAAAAAGGAAGGATGATGAAACAGTCAAGTGGGCTAAAAAAAAGCCTGGATGGTGTGGGGAAATATAGGTTGGGGTCATTTTTAAGATAGGCCCTATGAGGGTTTAGTTATGGTCTTGTTCAAGGGAAAAGGAGATGAGCCACATGATCTTACACAGCCTCTTTGAGTTTTGTAGGTACATATCTTACACGTATGTTCACCAAACATACTGTCATAGAGCCCCAAATCCAATTCATTCATTATAGAACATATACAATTCAAGCATACAACTAGGGAAAATGAAAAGAATGCCGATCATCAGGAGTACTTAATGCAAACAATAAAGGGCATTGCACTCATAGAATGCAATTATGAATAGAAAGGCAATATTTTCTAAAATACAGCCAAATGAGATTGCCCCCCCAACCCCATTACCCGTGTATTTCAAAACACTTGATAGACATTAAATCGGTATCAAGCCGAGCTTGACTGCACGGTAAATGTTAAATAATTGTAAAAATAATCAAAACACTACTGTGAAGCCAAGGGAGTATTTCTTTTTACTTCACTTTTCCTGGGTTTGCAATCTCGTCAAGATTTGAGCATTATAACCACGCAATCTGGTGAAAGACACATTTTCCTCCTTAATCAAACTTTGCATTCAATTTTCCTTGACAAACCTCAACAGCTTTATATACCCTATTATAGCTAATCCTTTTCTCACCTAGGTGAATAATGAATACTTCTACAAACATCATGAAATATAAATTAGCAAATAACTCATTAAACACTCCATTTCAGTAGTAATAGCCTGCACTTTTAATGAGTGGTTCGTTTTAACCAGAAAACAAAGTAGGAATGTTTACGGGGTTTTTTTTGTCGTTGTTGGTTGTTTTTTTGGAATCTGTTAAGAGCTTACTATGTGCCAGCCACTGTATCAAGTAATGGGGTAGATACAAGTTAATCAGGTTGGTTACAGTCCATGTCCCACGTGGGGCTCACAGTCTTAATCCCCATTTTACAGATGGGGTGACTGAGTTACGGGGTAGATATGTGACTAACTTGTCACATATCTTTCACCAAGGCCAAGTGGTGGAGGCTGGGATGAGAGGTCAGGTCCTTCTGATGCCCAGGACCATGCTCTATCCACTAGGCAGCACTGCTTTTCTTGTTATTCTTTTATACTGTTAATCAGGATGTCTCTACAGTCAACTGTATAATAATAATAATAATGTTGGTATTTGTTAAGCGCTTACTATGTGCCGAGCACTGTTCTAAGCGCTGGGGTAGACACAGGGGAATCAGGTTGCCCCACGTGGGGCTCACAGTCTTAATCCCCATTTTACAGACGAGGTAACTGAGGCACCAAGAAGTGAAGTGACTTGCCCAAAGTCACACAGCTGACAAGTGGCCGATCCGGGATTCGAACCCATGACCTCTGACTCCAAAGCCCGTACTCTTTCCACGGAGCCACGCTGCTTCTCTGTATAGATATGACATCACCCAACCTCCATCTCAGAGTGTGGCTCCACTCTAGTTAAACTAAATAATCAGTTGATCAATCAGTGGTATTAACTGAGCACTTACTCTTTGTAGAATACTGTACTAAGTTCTTAATACACCAAGTGATAGACCCATAAGAGATCAGTTAATTGGTGGTATTCATTTAAAATTCATTGTGCAGAGCACTCTACTAAAATGTTTCATAGTTCTGGGTTGTGTGAATTTTTTTATCATATTTTTAAGGGCTTATTATGTGCCGGGCATGATACATGATACTAATTGTTGGGCTAAATACAAGATAATCTGACTGTACATCTCCTACATGGAGCTCACAATCTTAACCTCCATTTTACAGATGATGTGACTGACCCAGAAAAGTTAAGTGACTTGCCCAATATCACACAGTGGACAAGTGGAGAAGCTGGAATTAGAACCCAGATCCTCCTGACTTCTATGCCTGTGCTCTTTCCACAAGGACACGGCTGTGCCTCGTGTTTGTGTTGTATAATTACTCTGGGTAATTGCCCTTGTGAAATCACATCTACTTCAGGAGGTCTTCCCCAATTAATTGCTAATGTCCCCAGATTATATCAGCACAACTTTCACTTCAGCTTTTCTCCACCATCTATGCACTTATGTGCTCATAACCACCTATAACACTTATGCACCTGTCTTATATACCCTTTTAACATAAGCATTAACTCAAATATATATCCATTTGTTCTTCTTCTGCATCTAAGTATTTTAGCATCTGTGGAGGGTGGGAGTGATGTATTAGGGCCTCAGACTTTCTATGCTCTCCCAAAAACTTAGTCCAGGGCTGTGCTCACATTAGACGCTCATTACATTCCACTAGTCAATTTATTAAATGGGTACCCTATTACAGGAGAAACGGAGAGGCAAGATTTGTTTGTTTATTTGTTTTATGCTACTTTATGCCACTTTTTAAGCACTCTATGTCAAACAGTGTTCTAAGCACTGGGGTAGGTACAAGTTTATTAGGTCAGACACAGTCCCTGCCCCACAGTAAGTGTTCAATAAATATCACTGACCAGTTGTTCTTTGAATTTGAATATGACCAAAGTGCTTAAGACATGAGCCGATGAAATGGAAATAGTCAAACCAGGACAATCCTGACATAACATGCTCACCGAGACCATCCATCCCTTCTTTGGCTGATGTATTCATTCATTCAATAGTATTTATTGAGTGCTTACTAGTGCCTGCTGTTATCCATTTTCCATTATCCTCTTAAAGTTACTGAGGACAGAACCACTCCTTTCTTGATTGTGAAAGACTGAGCTTTTCTGACGGCTGCTGTTTCTCCCCAGTCATCATCTCAGTTGCCATGCTTCTTGGGTTTTTTTTAAATGATATTTGTTAAGTGCTTGCTGTGTGCTAGGCACTATACTAAACCCTGAGGTACATGTATATATGTCCTACCCTGGGCTCACAGTCTTAATTCCCATTTTACTGTTGAGGAAACTGAGGCACAAAAGCAAACGGCTTGACCCGGGTCACAGAGCAGACAAGTGTCAGGCTGAGATTAGAACCTAGTTCTTCTGCTTCCCAGGCCCATGTTCTTTCCTTTAGGCTATGCTATTTCCCATTGTTGGCCCATGACCTACATTTGTTTATCCAGAAAATAGACAGCATAATAATAGTTATGGTTTTATAAAACACTATGTGCTAAGCACTGTAATAAACCCCAGAGGACTCTACTAAGAGCTGATAGTATCAAAGAGAGATGAGCATCTCTGAATGAATCTGCTGAGTTGACATAGTACAGCAACAATGATTGTGTATATCTCTGTGATTCTATTTATCTTGATGTCTACACTAGACTGCTTGTTTTGTTTTGTTCTGTTTTGCTGTCTTTTTCCCCCATTTAGACTGTGAGCCTGTTATTGGGCCGGGATTGTCTCTATCGGTTGCCAAATTGTACATTCCAAGCGCTTAGTACAGTGCTCTGCACATAGTAAGTGCTCAATAAATACTAATGAATGAATGATTGGTGATTTGTAAGTCAACGGATAACAGAGGGAAAAGGATCCAGGGAAGAGAGTGTTAATCTGAGTTACAGCATACAAATTGTCTTGTCTTTTGCTGTCGAGCCGTCTCTGAAGCCACGGACACATCTCCCCCAGAACTGCCCACCTCCATCTGCAATCGTTCTGGTAGTGTATCCATAGAGTTTTCTTGGTAAAAATATGGAAGTGGTTCACCACTGCACTTGAATCTCCACCCTCGACTCTCTCCCATGCCTCTGCTGTCAGGCATAGGTGAGTTTTAATTTGTAGCAGATTGCCTTGCATTAGTTAGCCACTGCCCAAGCTAGGAATGGAATGGACAAGCCACTGCTTGACTCTCCCTCCTGTAGTCGAGTCTGGTAGAGTTCTGGAAACTCTCCAGGCGCGATCCTGAGAGGAGATAGAGATCGTAGCCAAAGCTTTTAGTGAGAAGTGAGATGACAAAGAGTTTCAGATGTGGCGGTGTTACAGACTGACTTGGGATCAAAAATCCTTTCTAAAATTCCAATAAAATTGGAACCTTGAAATATCTTGATTTTTAAAAACCTCTCTCTCTCTCTCTCTCTCTCTATATATATATATATATATATATATATATATATCTCAGCGAATCCCTTTTCAGTCCTAAAGGTATTGTTTTGCTGAGTGAGTCTTTCAGCAGATGTCTCTGTACAATACCTTCAGGAATTTGCCCAAAATTTAACTATTCAAAAATTCATGAGTACCACAGAACACATTCTAGCATGACCAGGCAGTACCAAGTCTTGTCCAGAAAGATAAATGGACATTCTGAAATGGGGATAAAATAGGTAAAATGTTTGTTTTGTCTTCTATTTATTTGAGGGTGGCACTGTCTAGTGGATGATTAAAAAAGTAAATTGCTTAACTGTAAGGAAATGAAGTTCTTAGGAAAAACTGAGTTTGAAAAAATAATAAATGTCTTCCCTATTTCAAGTCATTACTGTCATCATCCTGCCTTCCCCAGAAGGCATTCCTCAATTAATTTCCATCACCCCACATGGTGTCATCCCATCAGCCCCCTTAGCACTTGAGTATCTATCAGTCAACATATTCTGTTTATTCACTTAGTTATTCATCTTCTTATACTCTTGCTATGACAAACTACATCTTTGTTTTCCCTTCTACTCCCAATATTTGGGTAAAAAAAGGCACTCACCTCACTCTTCCATTAGATTATCAGCTCCCTGAGGGGAAGAGACCATGTCTTCTGCTTTCATTCATTCAACTGTATTTATTGAGTGCTTACAGTGTGCATAACACTATACTAAGCATTTGGGAGAGTACAATATAAAAGCAGACACATTACTGCCCACAAGAAGCTCACATTTTCATTTTTTATAGTATTTTTTGAGCGCTTACTATGTGCAGAGGACTGTACTAAGTGCTTGGAATGTACAAATCGGTAACAGATAGAGACAGTCCCTGCCCTTTGACGGGCTTACAGTCTAATCGGGGAAGACACACAAGAACAATAGCAATAAATAGTATCAAGGGGATGAACATCTCATTAAAACAATAGCAAATAAATAGAATCAACATTCATTCAATCATATTTATTGAGTGCTTACTGTGTGCAGAACATTGTACTAAACTCTTGAAAAGAACAGTTCGGCAACAAATAGAGACAATCCCTACTCAACAACGGGCTCACACTTCTATTGAAATCTCCCAAGTACCTAATAGAGTGCCCTGCACACAATAGAGGTTCTGAGAATATAAATAATTATCAATCATCATGATCAGTGAGGGTCTACTATTTATAGAGGATAGAAGAAAAGATACAGTACCTGCCCTTTCTTCAAATGCTTACACTCTCATGGGGGAAGGCCAAGAATCATAAAAGTGTGAGTAATCAATCAGTCAATCAGTGGCATTTAATGTGCACCTAATATGTGCAGAGGACTGTTCTAAGCACTTGGGAGAGTGCAGTATAACAGAGTTGGTAATAATAATAACTATGAAATTTATTAAGCGCTTAATATGTGCCAAGCATTGTTCTAAGCACTGATAATAATTATGATATTTGTTAAGTGCTTACTATGTGCCAGGCACTGTACTAAGCGCTGAGGTGGATACAAGCAAATTGGGTTGGACACAGTCTCTTGTCCCATATGGGGTTCATAGTCTCAATCCCCATTTTACAGATGTGGTATCTAAGGCCCAGAGAAGGTAAGTGACTTGCCCAAGGTTACACAGCAGACAAGTGGTGGAGCCAAGATTAGAACCCATGACCTCCTGACTCCCAGGCCTGCTCTATCCACTATGCCATGGAATGGTAGACACGTTCCCAGACAAATATGAAGTTGTGGGGATAAATCAGAAAGCCCTCTGATGTGATTGGTGGGAAAGGTCCTCAACTGGTTTCCGGAAGACCTAGATCTCCTTCCTGGCTCTCCTCTCCGTGTCCCTCTAAATGAGTCTACATTGCCCCACTTTTTTTATGATATTTGTTAAGAACTGACTATGTCCCAGTCATTGTACTAAGCCCAGGGGTACATACAAGCTAATCAGTTTGTTCACAGACCCTATCCCACGTGTCTCACATCAGGTTTACAGTTTTAATCCCATTTTACAAATGAGGCAACTGAAGCACAAAGCTGTTACATGACTTGCCCAGTGTCATCACAAAGCAGACAAGTGGTGGAGCAGGGGTTAGAACCCAGGTCCTTCTAATTCCAGTCTCGGACTCTATCCACTACATTTCAAGTGCTTTGTACATTCCATTCAGTGCTCTGCATATAGTAAGCACTCAATAAATACGTTTGCATGAATAAATGAATGAATAAGCCACACTGCTTCTCATACTCCCTTTTCACCCAGTATGTTCTTCAGTAAAAATCAAGCCACGTTAGAAGTACCCCTTCTTTCATAGAGGTGGGTTGACTGTCGATGAGATCCAGTGGAGAAAAGATGCTGAGATTTGGGATGAGCCTTTGAGGAGAGGGAAGAATATGGAGTAATTTCTTAGGCCTAATTCAGTAGGGCCCCTCCTCTCCCAGGCTGATGATGCAGGATTAGAGTATCAACCTCTGCCTAGGTTTCCAGATACTCAAGAGGCCGGCAGCATTCCTGGGTGGAACTCCCTATTGGAGCCTCATCTGTCCAATCCAGGCAGAGAACTGCATGATTTCGGTAGATGCTCTCTTATCCTAATATTCCATTCAGTAGCTATTGAGCCCCTTCTCAGGGTCATTCATTCATTCATTCATTCAATATTCATTCAATAGTATTTATTGAGCGCTTACAATGTGCAGAGCACTGTACTAAGCACTTGGAATGTACAAATTGATAACAGGTAGCGACAGTCCCTGCCCTTTGACGGGCTTACGGTCTAATCGGGGGAGACGGACGGACAAGAACAATAGTAATAAATAGAAATAAATAGAATCAAGGTCGCACCTGGAAAATTTGCAGTCCTCTACCAGTCTCAAATATGGGAGGGAGAATCAAGCAGAGGCCTGTCCATTCCATTCCTAGCTTGGCCAGTGGCTAGCGAGTGGAAGGCAATCTGCTACAAGTCAAAATTTACCTCTGCTGAACAGCAGTGACATGAGAGAGAGAGTCGAGGGCAGAGACTCAAGTTTACTGCACAGAAGGAGACAATAGTTAACCACTTCCAGATTTTTACCAAGGAAAGTCTGGGTACACTACCAGACCGATCCCAGATGGAGGTGGGGTGTTCTGGGAGAGATGTGTCCACGGTGTCGCTGTGGGTCGGAGACGACTGGACAACGTAAGACAAGACAATCTATTGAGCACTAAAACTTAGAAATGATTCATTTTCTAGCAGTTTGTCCTGACTGGCACTCCTTCACCAGAATTTCTTAGAATAGAAATCTGAGAGAGAGAAAATGTCTGATGACACCATGGCTATATTTGGGCAAGAATAAGACTAAGCTTTTGATTCACTCCTGTCTACTTCAGCAGACTGCAGTTATCCAGGAGGAAAGGCAAACCTGAAAGAAGCAGATTGGCCTGGTGGAAAGGGCATGGGCCTAAGAGTTGGGAAGACCTGGGTTCTAATTCCAATTTAGCCACCCATCTGCTGGGTGACCTTGGGTAAATCACTTAACTTTTCTGGGTCTCAGTTTCCTCATATGTGAAATGGGAACTATTATTATAATAATGGCATTTGTGAAGCACTTACTATGGGCCGGGCACTGTACTAAACACTGGGGTGGATACAAGCAACAAAGTTGCTTCCCTGTCCCACGTGGAGTTCACAGTCTTAATCCCCATTTTACAGATGAGGTAACTGAGGCACAGAGAGGTGAAGTGACTTGCCCAAAGTCACACGACAGACAAGTGATGGAGCTGGGATTAGAACCTATGACCTTCTGACTTCCAGGCCTGTGCTGATTAAGACTGTGAGCTCTGTGAAGGCCAGGGACTGTGTCCGACCCGATTGTCTTGTGTCTATCCCCGAGCTTAGTACAGTGACTGGCACCTAGTAAGGGGTTAGCAAATACCACAGTTATCATTTTTATTAACAGAAAAAGACATCATATCATATAGTGAGGGAGAAATAGTCATATAAATATGAGTCCAAGGGGAGAGAATGTATTTCACTGAGGAGAAATTGCTTTCTGCAAAGGAAAAGTCAGCCCAGTATAAACTATTGAATAGTTGCTTCTTGCAGTAGGAATTTTATTTTTGTATCTTAGAAATTTATAAGTTGTTAAGGGAAATTAGATGAGTGTTCTGCTGCCTGTGTGACAAAACTGAACGTTTTGCACAAGCTAATTAAGTAATATGAAGTATACGATATATCTAAAATATGTTCTTCTGTAACATTTTAGTTACTTATGTCAATGACCCAGAATTTGACTTTTCAATTATGACACACACAAAAGTGACTCGAAAGGGTTGAACATTACAAAATAATTATCCTTTCAATTTATTCAGCGAGGAACTTAGAAACAAACCCATTCCAAAACAGCTGGAATCCTAGAAGTCATATTCATAATGTCTCTTGCAAGAGTTAACATACCGTGCTAACCATACCGTGCTAACCATACTGTGCATACCGTGCTGGATCTTACATGTTTTTGATTTACATTCCTAATGGGATTTTGAATTATTGAGGATTTTGATGGCTCCTTGGGATTCTCTTGTAATCACTTTGCTATCCACCAAATTGTCTTCCTTCTCCTTTTAAAATGTCCCTCGAAGTCCAGATTATTTCCAAAAACAAACAGCAATATTCCTTACCCATCTTCCCCATTCTGAATCATGTGAAAAATATTTTTTGAGGACTCATTGTGGGCAGAGTACTATACTGGGTGCTTGGAGTACAGGCAAAAGTAGTTAGTTTGAAAGATTGTATCTACATTTTAGTTCACCTAAGGCACCTTGAGGGCAAGGATCATGTCTGTATTAGGCACTCAGTAAGTATGATTGATTGAATGATTTTTTTTTTTTTTAGTTGAATTACTTATCAGTGCTTATTAAGTGCTTACTATGTTCCAGGCACTGTACTACGCGCTGGGGTCGATAGAAGTAAATAGGGTTGGACACAGTCCCTGCCCCACATGGAGCTCATAGACTCAATGCCCTTTTTACAGGTGAGGTAACTGAGGACGAGAGAAGGGAAATAACTTGCCCAAGGCCACACAGCAGACAAGTGGCAGTGATGGAATTAGAACCCCAGTCCTTCTGACTTCCAGGCCCATGCTCTATCTACTAGGCAAGATAGACTGAGAGGGACCATTATTCCAGGAAATGAGATTCAGTATAGCCTTTGAACCCTAAAATAAGCCAATAATTACTTGTTGACTAACTGCTGAGAAGTTCTTCTTCACGCTTCTCAACCCCTCAATCAATCATACTTATTGAGCCCTTGCTGTCAATCAATCATATTTATTGAGCACTTACTCTGTGCAGAGAACTGTACTAAGCACTTGGGAGAATACAGTAAGAGAGGGTGAGAAGATGCGGAACACAATAGAGTTCAGTCGTAAAGGAAGAAAGTGGAAAAGGAACGAACTAAACCTGAATGTTATTAAGAAGACACTACATATCTATCCTAAATCAAACCTTACCTCAAGTATTTGATATATTATAGATTAAAGTAGCCAAAAAAAACCCCAAACTTTCTCCTATAGCAAAGCAATTTATATGTGAACATTGATACTGAAGGCCACTTGGGCAAATACTGTATGTTAACAGTTTTGGATTCCATTAGAACTCATTCACTCATCTTGGTTTACACATTGCAGTGGCTATTAAATTTACTTTTCCTTTCAAGGACTTTTAAAGTGGCAGGCCCAGCCCAAACTGTACCCAGCACATCTCTCTCAGTCTGTATGCTCTTCCAACTATAGTTCTTTCCCCGACGAAGCGACAGTCTTCAACGCTCAGATTATTTCCGGGGGACTGTTGATGAACTGGTGCAGCCATTTCCATGCTTCTTCCAGAGAATCTGCTTCATTTGAAGATTACAAGATCTCTTCAGCCAGTTGTAGGCTCAGGGCTCAGGGGGGATCCAATTTGAGAGCTCTGCTTAACACTTTGTGAGACTTTGTGAGGCTGCCGATGATCTCCACCGGTCTGGTGGCTCCTCCCCAGCTCAGGATCGTTCCCATCTCCTTATGGACAAACCTAATCTTGCTCTCTGGAGTCATAAACCTGTAAAACAGAAATGATTCTTCAGCAGGGTAGTGGGTAACTTTTATCCCGAGAGCTCAAAAGCCTTCAGATAGCCTCTATGCTTTAAGGGGGCGATGCAGAATGTGAAAGTGCCAATCTGTCTTGAATAAAAACTAATGTAAGCTTGTTATGGGCAGGGAAAATATCTGCTAATTCTGTTGTATTGGATTCTCCCAGGTGCTTAGTTCAGTGCTCCGCACGTACTAAGTGCTCAATAAATACCAGTGATTGATTAGAGTACAACAGAAAATAGACACGTGTGTGCATACCACTGAACTAAGCCATTTGGAGAATACGATATGGCAGAGTTGGCAGACATGTTCTCATGGTAGTTGAGAGTTCTGCTGGGTTAGTAAAGAAGAAATATCATTAAGTAAAAACTTAGAACTTAGTTCTCAGCATTACTTTCCCCTTAAAATTATTGCCAATGAAGGGAAGATGCATAACTTAGTTTGTGACATTATTTTCCACATAAAATTATTGCCAGTTTTTCATTTCTTCATTTTCAATCAAGGTCATGTTAAAAAAAAAGCCATAAAAATAAACAAATTTAGGAGATTCCATTAACTGAAAACCAAATGATGGGGGAAGGAGGGATGTGGTTTAATTTTCCTTTAATGGTAAAGGATTTCCTTTTACGAGTCACATTGATGGGTCTTCTGAATTTTGCCTTCTCAAAATTTCACGTCTTTCTGCAGTAGGGGAAGAGCAGGGCTTTGGTTCCTAGTTATCCAGAGAGGATGATACAGTTCCTAAATTTACCCCATGATGATGTCGTTGTCCATGTCAGATGAGATATGAGAGGCTTTCTCCATTTTAGTTGCATAAAGTAAATTTGTGTACCAATTGTGGTCTTATTCAACATTCAAATAAGCCCTGTGCAATCTGTGATAATTTAGCATTTTTAGTGGTATTTTTTGAGCATTTACTATGTGCCAAACATTGTACTAAGGGCTGGGGTAGATGCAAGCTATTCAATTTGAACGCAGTCCGGGTCCCACCTGGGGCTCACAGTCTTAATCCCCATTTTACAGGTGAGGTAGCTGAGGCACAGAGGAATTAAATGACTTGCCTTAGATCACTCAGTTGACAAGTGAGAAACAGCATGACCTAATGGCTAGAGCACAAGCCTAGGAATCAGAAGGACCTAGGTTCTAATCCCTGTTCCACCACTCATCTTTAATGTGGTACTGAATATGCATTTTACAGTTATTTTGTGTTTGTTAGTGGTTTTGCAATTTTACATTTCTTAATACACTAAAATAAAATAATACCAACCATAGTGGTATCTTGGAACCATTTTCCACTACCCATTATTTCCCACTGAATTATTGGTTATCAGTGACAGGACACATAGAAAAGAGGAAGCAGGAGAAGCAGTTCATTCATTCATTAGTATTTATTGTGCGCTCACTATGTGCAGAGCACTGTACTTAGTGCTTGGAATATACAATTCTGCAACACATAGAGACAATCTCTGCCCAGTGACGGGCTCAGAGTGTGGTCTAGTGGATAGAGAACAGGTCTGGGAGTCAGAAAGACTGGGTTTTAATCCTGGTTCTGCCACTTGTCTGCTGTATGACCTTGGGCTTCACTTCTCTGTGCCTCAGTTCCCTCATCTGTAAAATGGGGATTAAGACTGTGAGCCCCATGTGGGACAGGGACTGTGTCCAATCTGATTGACTGGTATCTATCCCAGTGCTTAGTACAGTGCCTGGCACATAGTGTGCTTAGCAAATACTAATATCATTATTATTATCATCAGAGCAGAACAAAGCTCTGGATGGCATGGAGGGTGGGCAATATCCCTTCAGTGTGGATGAGGAATCTGGTGCCTATTTTTTGAATGGCGAAAAAGCCATCCCTAATTATGCAAATTCCATCAACAAAAATGTATGCGGAGCTATCACTGCCTCAGTTATCTAAAGGTTGAAGAATACATCCAGGCTATTCAGTATTTAAAAAGAAAGAGTAAAGGAGGAGAGGAGGAATCACAGATGTACCAGGCAGGCTGAAGAATGGTCACTTACAATTCCTAAAGCCCACCCACGTACCCATTACAGTGAGGAAATCCAGGTTATCCCTTAGATGTGTTGCTGGATGTTCCAAATCAGTGAAAATACAAATTTGCCACTGTTGGTTGAGCAGAAAGCTTTTATCCCTGCTATTGCTCCAGAGACGCCATCTCATTCAAATACAAGATGAAGTACAAATTCCACGGTCCCTTCGGACTAGGGCTGAACTGTAGTCTTGGCCGGCGAGAGCCGGAATCCACATCTGCTCCTAATGTGGTGATTTTCTTGAGTTGCATTTGATTCCAGGCAGAAAAGAAGGCATTTGTGACCTTGGAGCAATTTTTTCTGGTCCTGTTGCGATACAATGTGGGGAATTTTGCAAGTGGCTTTGATTTCCTGTTGGTTGTAAATGATATTGTTTTGAAATACCTCTGGGTACCTGTATCTACAGTAGTCTTCGATCGATACCTCAAAGCTCCCGTGGGCATTTTCATGGGAAGTGGAGCTCTGTGTCTATAGGTACTCATCCGAAATCCCAGCAGCCCACTGAGATCATCATAACGTCATCTCCAGCGTCGGCTACCCTTTGATGCAACTTTTTCCTGCCAGTTTGCCTAACTCTTGCTTGACATTCACAGCACACATGTAATCCCTCTAGATGTTCAAGGCCTTCTTTGACTACCTGGAATGCCTCGCTGTTCCATCGTTGCTTACGGAAATCATTTTCCCCTCAATCCGTCAAATAATGACATTTATTGAGCTCTAACCAAGGTGCTAGATTACGCACTTGGGAGAGTACTACAAAAACAAGACAAATGTCAGTCACATGTCCACTCTGTGACCTTCTCTGTGCCTCAGTTCTCTCATCTGTAACATGGGGATTAAGACTGTAACCCTCATGTGGGACATGGACTGTGTTCAACCTGTTTAGATTATATCTACCCCAGTGCTTAGTACAGTACTTAGAATAGAATAAGTGCTTAAATACCATTATCATTATTATTATCATTATTAATGCTACTACTAATAATAATTATTAGTTCTTAATTCAAAGCCCTTTCAAACAGATTACACTGCCAGTTTTGTATGATAATGGTCCTACACACACACACACACACACACACACACACTCTCTCTCTCTCTCTCTCTCTCTCTCTCTCTCTCTAACTCATGCATGCTGCTGGAAAATTTCTATTCAACTTCCAATCAATTACCGCTTTTATAAAGACTCTTTCTGTCTAGTGGAATGATTGAAAAGCAATTAATCAATGATATTTATGGAGCATTTACGGTGCGCTGAGCCCGGATTAGATGCTCGGAAGAGTATAAACTGGTAGAAACATTCCCTGTCCACAGGGAGCTTGTGTCTAGAGGGGGAGACAGACATCAACATCATTTACAGATAGGAAAGTGGCAGAGTATAAGGATATATACAAGAAGCTCACAGCCTAGTGGGGGATACAGATGTTAAAAAAAATTGCCGATGGGGAATGGCGGAGTATAAGGATATATAGAAGAGTATATAGAGAGAGAGAGAAGAGTATTTTGGGTTTTAGAGTCGGGTGAATAGCAAGAGCTTAAGGGGAACAGAGCCAAGCAGGTAGACAGTGCAGAAGGGAGGGTGAATAGGACAATTGAGAGAATAATCGGGGAAGGTTTCTCAGTGGAGGTGTGACTTTAGTAGGGTTTGAAGGTTAGAGTGGTGGTCTGTCATATATGAAGGAGGAGGGAGTGCCAGGTCAGAGGGAGGACTTGGGCAAGGGATCAGGGGCGAGACAGAAAAGATTTAATTTCACTGGATAGGTTGGCATTAGAGGAGCAAAGTGAACATGCTAAGTTGCAGGAAATCAGTGACATAAGATGGGAGGGATGAGAGTTGAGTGTGTTCCTTAAATCCAAAGATAAGTTGTTTCTGTTTGATGTGGACCTAAATGGGCAACCCTTGGAGCTTTTTCAGGAATGGAGTAATGTGAACTGAATTTTATATTCAGAAAAATGATCAAGGCAGCAGAGTGAAATGTGGACTGGAGAGGGAAGATTAATAAACGAGATGAGAAAAAATCGCAAATGAGAAATCACAATTGGGTTAAGATGCTCCTCTTTCCCTTGGCAAGGGGTACACCCCCCACCTTCACAAAAATTGCATCAACCACCCCTCTTCCGCGGCCCCTCAATCACCGAACCGGTAACACTCCTTACTATCACCGGACTGGCAATTTTCCAACACAGTCACTGAACAGGTTCATTTGGTCTGCAAATGGCTATTCTTTTCTAAAATAAAAGGCAACCTGGGCACAGGCGTGTTCACAGGATGATATCGGCTTTCCCCCCATCCCTCCTTTGAGCGGTCTTATCATTATCATCGGCCCTCAGCGTTATCAACTATATTGACTGAATGCTTACTGTGTACAGATGATGACCATGGATTGTCCCAGTAAGGATGACAGATAAAGCTCAGTTTGAGAAATCAGAGGGAGAACCAACTCAAAGAAATTGAGGCAAGCAGAGTCCAGGAGGGAGGTGGGAATAAGGTGAGAGACCCATTTCTAGCTTTAGCTCGTTTACCTCCTTTGCAAACTTGGACCAATCACTTAACATCTCTGTGCTTCAATATCTGGAGACTGGATAAAATAGCTATCCTACCTTCTGTTTATTTCATGCCTCATGTAGAACAGGGATGATATCTGTTGTCAATTAGGGGAAGTAGCGCGGTCCAGTGGAAAGAGCTCGGCCTGGGATTCAGAGGAACTGGGTTCTAATCCAGACTGCAACTTGTCTGCTGTGTGACCTTGGCTAAACCACTGAACGTCTCTATGTCCCAGTTGCCTCATCTGCAAAATGGGTACAAAACCCTATTCCCTCTTACTGTTACCTTTGGCAAAGGGTAGACTGTGAGGCCCATGTGTGCCAGGAGCTGTATTCAACCTGATTATCTTGTGCTTAGTGCACTACTTGGCACATAACATCAGCGTGGCTGTGTGGAAAGAGCCCGGGCTTGGGAGTCAGAGGGCATGGGTTCGAATCCTGACTCTGCCACTTGTCAGCTGTGGAACTGTGGGCAAGTCACTTAACTTCTCTGGGCCTCAGTTACCTCATCTGTAAAATGGGGATTAATTGTGAGACTACCGTGGGACAACCTGATGACCCTGTATCTATCCCACCGCTTAGAACAGTGCTCTGCACATAGTAAGCACTTAACAAATACCCACATTATTATTATACGTGTAAGTGTTTGATCCAGGTCTTTTCTACTATCAATCAATGACATTTATTGAGAGTCTTTCTGTGTGCAGAGCACTGTACTAAACATTTGGAAGAGTATAGTACAACATACTTGGCTGACACAATCCCAGACCACCACGACTTTAGAGAGTAGAGGAAAGTAGTCCAAGAGGAGTAACTTTCTCTAATCTCAATCAATCATTGGTATTTATTAAGCCCTTACTATAGTAACGCTGGTATTTGTTAAGCGCTTACTCTGTGCCAAGCACTGTTCTAAGCCCTGGGATAGATACAGGTAATCAGGTTGACCCATGTGGGGTTCACAGTCTTAATTCCCATTTTACAGATGAGGTAACTTAACTGAGGCACAGTAAACTTAAGTGACTTGCCCAAGAATTGGCTGACACAATTCCTGACCACCAAGACTTTAGAGAGTAGAGGAAATTAGTCTAAGAGGAGCGACTTTCTCTAATATGAATCAATCAGTAGTATTTATTAAGCACTTACTGTAATAATTATGGTATTTGTTAAGCACTTACTATGTGCCAAACACTGTTCCAAGCACTGGGATAGGTACAAGGTAATCGGGTTTACCCATGTGAGGCTCACAGTCTTAATTCCCATTTTACAGATGTGTTAACTGAGACACAGAGAAGTTTAGTGACTTGCCCAAAGTGACACAGCTGACAAGTGGCAGAGCTGGGATGAGAACCCACGACCTCTGACTCCCAAGCCCAGGCTCTTTCCACTAAGCCACGCTGCTTCAGAGCTTGGATTAAGAGCTTGGGGGAGTACAGAGCTCGGGGAGAACTTGGAGACTAGAGAAGCAGCGTGGCTCAGTGGAAAGAGCACGGGTTTAGGAGTCAGAGGGCATGGGATCTAATCCCGGCTCCGCCACCTGTCAGCTGTGTGACTTTGTCACTTGACTTCTCGGTGCCTCAGTTACTACATCTGTAAAATGGAGATTAAGACTGTGACCCTCAACTGGGACAACCTGATTCCCCTGTATCTACCCCAGCGCTTAGAACAGTGCTGGGCACATAGTAAGCACTTAACAGATACCAACATTATTATTATTATTATTACAACACAATAGAAAACTACTACTATCCCTGCTCCCATTCTGTACTGCTAATGCTGCTGCCGCTAGGAGAGTGACTTCGATGTCACTTCTTCTGTGACCCCAGCTGTCGTTCAGAGGATAAGGAAGAATGGTATCAGAGCTTGGCACATTTGACAAGTATCATTAAAAAAAATTGTCTTCTTGTACCTACCCCAGGGCTAAGCGTATACCTAGCACTCAGTAAATACCGTCATCATTATTATGGTGGCTTGCACAGCTTCATTTTTAATCTTTCTTTCCTGGCAGACGTGTTCCCGCCGGGGCCCAAAGTTGAGAAGGGGAATAGGCAGACAAGGATGTGGCATAATGTGAAGGTCAGGTGCAGTCTTCGTCCATACTGGAACCCAAGTTTCCGAATTCCCAGAATAATGTTCTTTCCACTCTACCCTTAGCCAGGCAGTGTGCAGAGCAATGTACTATCAGTGTCTTGTCTTACGCCGTCGAGTCGTCTCTGACCCGTAGCGACGGCATGGACACATCTCTCCCAGAACACCCCACCTCCATCTGCAATCGTTCTGATAGTGGATCCATAGAGTTTTCTTGGTAAAAATACGCAATTGGTTTACCACTGCCTCCTTCCGCAGAGTCAACTTGAGTGCCTGCCCTTGACTCTCTCCCATGCCGCTGCTGCCCAGCACGGGTGACTTTTGACTTGTAGCAGATTGCCTTCCACTCGCTAGCCACTGCCCAAGCTAGGAATGGAATGGACAGGCCTCTGCTTGATTCTCCCTCCCGTAGTCGAGACTGATAGAGTACTGGAAACTCTCCAGGTGCAACCCTGAGAGTGGATAGTATCAATAAGTCAATCATATTTATTTAGCACTTACTGTGGGCAGAGAACTCTGCTAAGCACCTGCGAAAGGTCATCTCAGCAATATACAGACACATTCCCTGCCTACAACGAGGTTACAGTCTAGAGGGTCTTGTAGGTGCCTGGGAGAAATTCAGAAAGGGTAAAAGACACATTGCCGATCTTCAAGGATCTTAGTGTACTGGGGGAGGAAGCAAAGATAATCGGATGAAAATGCCATCATTAAAAGAGTGAGGAAAATAAATATAAATGATAATCAAATGAGCAAATAAAATCTGTGTGAATAAATCAGCTGATAGATGAATGTGTACTCAGTCCCTGTGTGTATAGATTGGGAACACCATGTGGTAGAGGGTCTGTGTCCAATCTGATTATTTTGTGTCTTCATCAGTGCTTAGAATGGTGCTTGGCATACAGTAATAATAATAATAGTCATAATTATGGTACTTCTTAAGTGCCTACTATGTGCCAAAGCACTGTTCTAAGCACTGGGGTAAATACAAATTGATCAGGTTGGACACAGTCCCTGTCCCACATGGGACTCACACTCTTAATTCCCGTTTTTCAGGTGAGATAACTGAGGTCCCGAGAAGTGAAGTGACTTGCCCCAAGTCACAGAGCAGACACGTGATGGAGCCGGGATTAGATCGCGGGTCCTTCTGACTCCCAAGGCCGTGCTCTATCCACTAAGCCACTCTGTGCTTAACAAATACCACTGTTATTAGGTGGCTATTTGTACTGATAGTGGTAATAGTGAAATTACCAAAGAGGGATAAGACGTATAATAAGGGAAAGTATTTTCATAGAACCAACTCAACATGCTAACAGGGATGTAGGAGTACATGCATCACAGTCTTTCTTGTGTGCACCAACAGAAATGGCCTGTGAAATGAGTCTCAGTATCTAGAGAAAGAGCAATCTCTTATCTGAGATCATATGCCTTTTTTGACTATAGTCTGTTAGGTCCACTGGAAAATCTTTCCTTTCTTTCCTTCTCATTTCTCACCATCAGATGGTCTTTTTTTTTTAATGATTTTTAAGTGCTTACTGTGGGACAGGCACTGTACTAAGTACTAGGGTAGATACAAGATAGGTTGGACACAGTCCACGTCTCACAGGTGGCTCGCAGTTTTTGTCCCCATTTGGCAGATGAGGTAACTGGCACCGAGAAGTGAAGTAACTTGCCCAAGGTCACACAGCAGACACATTGCGGGAACCAGGATTAGAACCAAGTCGTTCTACCAATGAGCTATTCATCTGATACTTAACCAATACATTATGGGAAGCAGTGTGGCCTACTGGAAAGAGCCTGGGCCCAGGAGTCAGAGGGTCTAGGTTTTAATCCTGGCTCCAAACCTTGCCTGCTGTGTGACCTTGGACAAGTCACTTGATTTCTCTGTGCCTGTTTGCTCATCTGCAAAATGGGGATTCAATCCCTGTTCTCCCTCCTACTTAGACTGTGAGCCCCATGTGGAACCTAATTATCTTGTATCTACCCCATCGCTTAGTATGGTGCTTGATACGTAGTAAATACTTAACTAATGCCACGGTTAATATACTATTGTCGTTGTTATGTAAAGTATTGTGTTCCTTTTCACTTTTAATGTCTTCTTGATAATGGATAATATACTGTTTGTCTGTATAGCCCTCCCAAATGACAATAACCAACTTGAGGGTTTGAGAAACTCTTGAATTAGAAGACCGCACACCTACGGAAATCAAACTGAACACAGTTTACCTTTCAAGATCGACAGAGCAGCCATTTTGAATCTTCAAGCATCCTTTCTCAGAATGCTTACTCCGCTTCAAGCTTATAGGTTCTACTCCCTATGAGGCAGAAAAATGCTGAGATTCACTTCTGACAGTGTATTAGGAATCATGGTATATTTGGGTTTCAGTCAAGACTACTTATCCTCGTGGTCTTATGTCTGAAAATAAATTCATGTTATTTTTGGCTTCTCTATTCACATGTTCCATCACAAAGAGGCATCTAAAGCTTTTGCTGTCAGGACCCCAGGGCCCATCCATCTTGGTACGTTTAGCAGCGGGGAAGTGCAGTGGCAGTATTGATGGAAATTTCTGTCTGCTGTACTTTTAGGGAACAAATAAAATGTACAGACCTTGAAAAAGCAATTTGCTTATTGGCAACTGTTCAGAAACCCTGTAAAAATAAAGATCCTTATATCACCAGTGTCACCCCTGATGGTTGACTTTGCAAAAGCCCCCCTGCAGTTTTGCAAAACCAAGGAGGATTTGCTCAGGAACCGGCTAGGGAAAAAAAAAATCACAAGAATGAAACAGTTTTTAAATAAGGTAAAGAAATTATGTTTTTGGGCTGTGTACCTCAGGTACTTTATCATCGTTCATTATCATCATCATAATGGTATTTGTTAAGCGCTTGCTATGTGCCAGGCACTGTACTAAGCACTGGGGTGGATATAAGCAAATTGAGCTGGACACAATCCCTGTCCCACATGGGGCTCACAGTCTCAATCCCCATTTTACAGATGAGGTAACTGAGGTACAGAGAAGTGGAGTACCTTGCCCAAGATCACACAATAGACAAGTGGCAGAACTGGGATTAGAACCCATGACCTTCTGAATCCCATGCCTGGGCTCTTTCCATTAGGCCTCGCTGATAAAATATTTATCATCATCATCACTGTCATCATCATCAGTATTAACTGAGTGCCTACTGTGTCCACAGCATTATGCTGAGTGGCTACTGTAGAGAGAGGTCTGAGCTGGAGAGCAGTTGTGTACAGAGCACTGTGTTGGGTGTTAATGAGCGGAGGACAGAACTGTCTCCTACTGTGAGCAGAGCACTGAACTAAATTTGGAATATGGTAAAAAATAGAGGATATGGCCCCTGCCCTCAAGAATCTTTCAGTCTGATGCAATGCAAATTCTACTTCAGCTGGACAGTAGGTGAAATGCCAGCTCACCGGTATCATTTATGGGTACTGAATTGTGTTAACTTGTGTGAATTGTCAGGTTTGAACTGTGTGTTTGTGAATGTTCCTTAGGAGATTGTTTTTATTTTTATGTTATCTTGGCATCCAAATTCCTGAAAAGCAGCCTTTTCATATCAAAAAAGGGCACACAAATTCTAGTACCAGATGGCGTTTACTAAAAGAGATTGCAACATGTGCCCTTATTCTTCACTGAAACAATAATTCACAAATGTCAATCTGTTGCTATTAAAGATGGACTACAGCCTTTCCTTAAGAACATACCGTTTTCCCCTTGGGAAATATTAATTCGTAGGAATATTTAGGAAATTGAATCTCTGGTGCTGAGAGAGATTAATTTCCCTAAAAAATGAGCTGTTGCCTTTCCTTAATTTTTCCAGTTTAGTTTAACCCTGTTATTCTTCTCTTGTGTTTCTGTCCTGTCCCACTCTGTAGTCTATGAGGCCCCTGTATGAATCAGTGCCCCGGTATTTCTTCCCAGCACTGTACACGTATAAGTGTTTGACCCAGGCCTTTACTACTGTCAAGAGTAAAGTGAAGGAGCATGGCTATTACTGTTAAGAGAAGCAGCGTAGCTCAGTGGAAAGAGCACGGGCTTGGGAGTCAGAGGTCATGAGTTCGAACCCCAGCTCCGCCACTTGTCAGCTGTGTGACTTTGGGCGAGTCACTTCACTTCTCTGTGCCTCACCCGTAAATGGGGATTAAGACTGTGAGCCCCACATGGAGCAAGTGCTTAGAACAGGGCTTGGCACATAGTAAGCGCTTAACAAATGCTATCATTATTATTCTTATTATTATCAATCTATTCATCAATGTCATTTATTGAGTGCTTACTGTGTGCAGAGCACTGTTTTAAGCCTTTGGGAGAGTACAAAACAGCAGAGTTGGTTGATATAATCCCTGTACTCCAGGACCTTAGAAAGTAGAGGAGTTTACAGTCTACAGAAGTGACTTCTTTAATACTATACTTCACTACTCCCCTCTCAGAATTGCACCTGAAAAGTTTCCAGTCCTCCCCCAGTCTCAGCTATAACAATTTTGGTACTTGGTAAGCGCTTTCTATGTGCTGAGCACTGTTCTAAACGCTGAGGTAGATACAGGGTAATCAGATTGTCTCACGTGGGGCTAACAGTTTTTTAATCCCCATTTTTACAGATGAGGTCACTGAGGCACACAGAAGTGAAGTGACTTGCCCAAGGTCACACAGCAGACAAGTGGTGGAGTTTCCAGAACTCTTCCAGTCTCAGCTATAACAATTATGGTATTTGTTAAGCGCTTACTATGTGCTGAGCACTGTTCTAAACGCTGGGGTAGATACAGGGTAATCAGATTGTCCCACCTGAGGCTCCCATTTTTTTAATCCCCATCTTTACAGATGAGGTCACTGAGGCACAGAGAAGTGAAGTGACTTGCCCAAGGTCACACAGCAGACAAGTGGCGGAGATAGGATTAGCACCCATGACCTCTGACTCCCAAGCCCAGGTTCTTGCCACTGAGCCACGCTGCTTCTCTTAATGTCAAGCAGAGGCCTACCCATTCTATTCCTAGCTTGGGCAGTGGCCGGCGAGTGGCAGACAATCTGCTACAAGTACAAACTCACCCATGCTGAGTAGCAGCGGCACGGGAGAGAGTCGAGGGTGGAGATTCAAGTTGACTGCACGAAAGAAGGAAATGGTTAACCGCTTCCGGATTTTTATCAAGAAAACTCCACGGATACTCTACCAGGATGACTGCAGATGGAGGTGGGGTGTTCTGGAAGAGATGTGTCCATGGGTCAGAGAAGACTCGACAGCCTAAAACAAGACCAGATTACCACTATTACTATTGCTGCTTCAACAGGAATAACTTCATTCACTCATTCAATCATATTTATTGAATGCTTACTGTGTGCAGAGCACTGTCCTAAGCGCTTGGAAAGTACGATTTGGCAACAGAGACAAACCCTGCCGAACAACGGGCTCACAGTCTAGAAGGGGAGAGAAAGGCAAGAAAATAAAGCAAAATAAGTAGCTAGACATCAATATCATCAATATAAATAAATATAGGTATATACACATCATTGATAAAATAAATAGAATAATAAATATGTACATACATACACAAGTTTTCCTCTGCCGCTAACCTCTTCACGGTGCCTCGTTCTCGCCTGTTCCGTCGTCGAACCCGGGCCCACGTCCTACCACTGACCTAGAATGCCCTCCCTCCTCACCTCCGCCAAACTAACTCTCTTCCCCTCTTCAAAGCCCTAATGAGAGCTCGCCTCCTCCAGGAGGCCTTCCCAGACTGAACCCTCCCTTTCCCTGTGCCCCTCTTTCCCTCCCCATTCCTCCTACTCCCTCCCTCTACTCTAGATCCCTTCCCCTCCCCACAGCACTTGTGTATATTTGTATATATTATATATTACTCTATTTTATTAATGATGTGAATATATCTCTGATTCTATTTATTTTGATGGTATTGATGCCTGACTACTTGTTTTGCTGTCTGACTCCCCCTTTTAGACTGTGAGGCCATTGTTGGGCACGGATTGTCTCTATCTGTTGTCCAACTGTACGTTCCAAGCGCTTAGTACAGTGCTCTGCACACAGTAAGCACTCAAATACGATTGAATGAATAAACGTAAAGTGCTGTGGGGCGGGGAGGGAGATAGAGAAGAGGGAGGGAGTCGTGGCGATGGGGAGGGGAGGAGGAGCAAAGAAAAAGGGGGACTCAGTCTGGGAAGGCCTCCTGGAGGAGGCGAGCTTTGAGGAGGGCTTGTCATGTCCTCCTTGACTCCCTGCAGCTGTGCAGTGGATGAGGAAGAAAGGGGTCAGAGCTTATCAGCTGGGAATGTGGTGGCAATATTACACGGGAATGGTGGAAAAATCTTTGTTTTGGCTATGGCTGCTCACTTCCTTCATTGGCTGCCCCCTTCATCCTATTGTTGGGGAAATTAATGAATTGTCATTTCTAGTTCCCCCTCCTCACACCCTTAATGGTTATGCCACCTTCGAGGATATTCTCCCTCCCTCTCCTCTCCCTCCCACAAGGTAAATTCTAAAAGAGCCACAGTTGTTCATTATTGAGAGAGAAAAACATTATACAGAAGCCCATCGGCCTGGCACCTATTTCCTCATTTACAAATAAGTCGGTAAGCATTTTGGGCTGACTGCTTGGTACCTCAGTTTAGCATTTTGGGCTGACTGCTTGGTACCTCAGTTTCCTCAGATGGAAAATGGAGATTAAATGCCTGCCCCTTCCCCCTACTTAGACTGTGAGCCCCATTTGGAAAAGGGACTGCTTCCAATCCGTTTACCTTCTTTCTATCCTAGCACTTAGTAAAGTGCATGACACATACCAAGCATTTAATCATTATTCGTATTGTTATTGGAACATTTGAGCCTCAGGAAAACATGGTGTATCACACGTGAGAAGGCATTTGAAAGGCAAAAGAAGAAATTAGACTCGATGATTTCTGAATGATTCTGATTCTGATGATTCCCCATCTAGACTGTAAGCCCCCACAGTGTAAACTCTGTGGTCAGGGAATGTGTCTTCCAGCTCTCTTTTATATTGTTGTATTTTACTCCCCAAAATGGCTAGTACAGTGCACTGCACACAGTAAGCACTTAATATATACCATTGATTGACCGATTGAAAGTGACCATAAAGATTAATGCACCTGCCTAATGCACCTTTTGGGCAGGGAATGTGTCGACCAACTCTGCCGAACTGCACTCCCCACAGAGCCTAGCAGAGTGCTCGGCACGTAGTAAATGCTCAGTTAATATCACTGATCAATTGATTAATTGCCCTCCCCTATTGAAGTATTAACCAAAGGTTTATTGCCCTTATAGTAAAAAAATCTAGTGGAAAGTCAGGTGACAAAAGTTTTAGTCCAACCTCTGTCACTGGCCAGGTGGTTGTCCAGAAAGACTTTAACTTTCTGGTCCTCGATTTCCTTATCTCTACAGTGAAGATAATATCATTTGCTTCTCCCTTCCTCACAGATTAAAATGAGATAATTCCCCTTCTCTAGACTGTGAGCTTCAACCGCTCTAGACCGCGAGCTCATCCTGGGCCAGTAATTTCACTGTTTATTGTTGTATTTTACTTTCCCAAGAACTTAGTACAGTGCTCTGCACACAGTAAGCACTTAATAAATGTGATTGAATGTATGAATGAATAATTGATGTGAAAGAATTTTAGAAAATTAAAAATGCTAAGTAAAAGATTAAAATTTAAAAATAAAAATTACTGGCACATAGAAAGCACTTAAATATCAAAAACCAAAATAAAACTTTTTTATTTCTATACACCTTAAAAATAAAAGAAGAGTTTAATAGGAGCTTTCATTCCCCAAATCTGTTCAAAATGTATTTGAGGCTGTCTGAAAATATAATCTAATGCTCCTGAGTCCAGGTGCAAAGAGCACCTTGCGTTTTGACGGCATTTTGAGGAGTCTGTAATAGCTGTCAGTCTCGAAATGTGAGAATTAATGTAGCATCTGAACCCGTTAGTCACATTGTGGGATTTAAGGACATTGAAAACATGGGGCTTGAAAAGTAATATGTCTTTCTGTCTGTCTGGATGTCAGAGAAGAACTTTAAATTCCAGGGGTGTAGTCATCAAATTACCCAAGCATAAAGAATTCTTTGGCCTACAGAGGTGAAAATACGGTGTGCTGTTAGAATCTGCTGGTAAGGTGTATCTAGTAATCACAAAAGCAAGTATAAATAGTATAAACAGTAATACAGACCAGGCCAGACCAACAGTTCACCAGTCCAGTATTTTATCTCCAACAGGTCCTCCAGGGCTCCATGAGGAACTGTGTATCTATTGCTCTACTGGGACCCACCTTACTGGTTAGAAATGGATTATCCAACACCAATAAGTCTCCCCTATCCGTCTCAGTCATTTCCCCAAGTGACTCAGAATGGACCACTCAATCAATCGATGTTATTTATTGAGTGCTTACTCTGTACAGAGCACGTGGGCAGAAAATGTTTCTGTTTATTGTTGGTTTGTACTCTCCCAAGCTCTTAATGCAGTGCTCTGTACACAGCAAATACTAATAAAAATAATAATAATGATAAGTGTGATATTTGTTAAGTGCTTACTAAGTGCCAGACACTGTACTAAGAGCTGAGGTGGATACAATCTAATCTGGTTGGACACGGACTCTGTACAGAGTAAGCACTCAATAAATTGAGCCCATTGTTGGGTAGGGATTTTCACTATCTGTTGCCAAATTGTACTTCCCAAGTGCTTAGTACAGTGCCCTATACACAGTAAGCACTCAATAAATATGATTGAATGGATGAATGAATGACTCCCACGTTCTTGCTGTCCACTAAGTGCTAAATACTAAGTGCTTTGGGAAAATACAAAACAGCGGAGTTGGTAGACATGATCCCCCTTCACAAGGCCCTTAAAGTCTACCACAGGAGACAATAATTACAATAAATCATGGATTGAGGAAATGGTAATGATAATGATAATAATGATGGTATTTGTTAAGTGTTTAGTATGTGCCAGGCACTCTACTAAGCGCTGGGGTGGGTCCAAGTAAATCGGGTTGAACACGGTCTATCCCATGTGGGGCTCACAAGCTCAATTGCCATTTAACAGATGAGGAAACTAAGGTCCAGAGAAGTGAAGTGACTTGCTCAAGGCCACACAGCAGAGAAGTGGCAGAACCAGGATTAGAATCCATGACCTTCTGACTCCCAGGCCTGTGCACTATCCACTATGCCACGCTGCTTGATATTTGTTAAGCACTTACTATGTACCAAGCAGTGTTCTAAGTGCTGGGGTAGATGCAAGCTAATCAGGTTGAACACAGTCCCTGTTCAGTGTGGGGCTCACAGTCTCAATCCTCATTTTACAGATGAGGGAACCCGAGCACAGAGAAGTGAAGTGACTTCCCCGAGGTCACTCAACAGACAGAGCTGGGATTAGAACCCATGACCTTCTGATTCCCAGGCTCATGTACTACCCTCTATGCCATGCTGCTTCTCAAGGTGTAAGGATATGTACATAAGTGCTGTAAGACTGAAGTGAGTATCAAAGTGCTTTGGGGGTAAACAGCCAAGTGCATAGTGGACAACAAGGGGAGGGTGGGTAGGGGAAATAAGGACTTAGTGGAGGCCTCTTGGAGGAGATGTGATTCCTAGAGGGGTTTTAAAGTTAGAAGAGTGGTGAAGTTGTAGAATATGAAGGATATATGAAGAGTACACAGTCCCCTCTAGACTGCAAAGTCGTCGTGGGCAGGGAATCTGTCGGTTTATTGTTGTACTGTACTCTGCCAAGAGCTCGGTGAGGTGCTCTGCATGCAGTAAGTGCTCAATAAATACAATTGAATGAATGATGAATGAAGGAAGAGGGAGGCCCAGGCCCAAGGGAGAGTGTAGAAAAGCATTTGGTGGCAAAATAGCCAAGATTAAGATGCAACGAGCAGGTTGGCATTAAAGGAGCAGAGTGTGGGGGATTATAGTAGGAAACTGGTAAGGTAAATTAACAGGGAGTGAAGTTATCGAGTGCCTTAAAGCCAATGGTAAGGATTTTGTCCGGCCGCAGTGGGGGTTTGATCATCCTAAAAGGTGCTTGTTGGGATTACGAATGTGTCTGGATGTCTCAACGTAACCACCAATCCCAAGTAGAAGAGGTTGAACTACAACCCGTGTCCCCGTTTTTTGGCATCTGCCAGTCATATGACACATTCTGACACCAGTCTGGCTGCCAAACTCAACATACATCCCCAGGGAATGGTCCACTCCCCAACCGCCCTTGAGACTCCATCTCCTAGTCAGGTGGAGGAAAATATAGACAACTCCAGAAACAATCCATCCCCCTACCCCTGGTATGGAGGTCTGTCCCAAGGGGGATGTCCTGCCTCCCTCTTCCCCAGACCCACTCCCTGGTCACAAGATACGATGACTTAGTGATGAAAACTATGAAGACAATCAATCAGGAACCTATATAAAAGTTTCCTTTATTGGATCACCTTGAAGGATTTGGCCTGATTAACATGTCGTAGCACAAAATGCACCCAACCACTTTGGAACTGGATTATTATTGATAATAATAATTAACAGTAATTATTATGGTATTTGTTAAGCACTTACTATGTACCAGGCACCATACTAAGCCCTGGGGTAAGTACAAGCAAATTGGGTTGGACACAGTCCCTGTCCCACATGGGACTCACAGTCTCAATCCCCATTTTACAGAGGAGGTAACTGAAGCACAGAGAAGTGAAGTGACTTGTCCAAGGTCACACAACAGACACGTGCTGGAGACGGGATTAGAATCCAAGACCTTCCGATTCCCCGGCCCATTCTGTATCCACTATGCCAAGGAAACCATAAGTGCTTGGACAGACATAGCAGTGGTTTGGATGGACAAAGAAGGGCGGATTCTAGCAATGTTGAGAAGACAGAACCAATAGGGCTTCATGACTCATATATGAATCTATTCAAATCCTGGACAAAAGTATTATTTTCAGTCTGCCTAATATCCTGTGAGAACAACTTGCCTCTTCAGTCACTCATATTTGTTGAGTGCTTACTGTGAATACAGTACAATAAATGACATATTCCCTGCCCAAAACACGCTTACGGTCTAAAGGAGGAGACAGACATGAATATAAATAAATAAATTCCAGTTATTTACACAAGTACCATGGGGCTGAGAGTGAGGGGATGACATAGTAAGCAAAGATTTCCTTTTTTCACTTATTTATTGGTAAATTAGCCTTGCATATATTCACCAGCCTAGTCACTGTAGATGTCAAAATAATGTTGATTGATTTTACTAGCCAAGGACCTCCTGCCAGTAATCTATTTTACTAGATCTTTTACACTTGTTAAAGATATTGTAGAATTCTAAGGTCGTCTTCCAGAAGTTTATTTACATAGTGCTTAGCACAGTGCTCAATAAATACGTTCTTTGATATGAAGGGGGAGGGAATTCCAGGCCAAAGAGAGGATTTTCATTCAATAGTATTTATTGAGTGCTTACTATGTACAGACTGTAACTAATCGCTTGGAATGTACAATTGGGCAACAGATAGAGACAATCCCTGCCCAATGACGGGCTTAGAGTCTAAACAGGGGAGACAGCAAAGTAAAACAGAACAAAACAAAAACAAGACAACATAATCAAGATAAATAGGATCAAGGAAATATATAGGGTAATAAATAATATATACAAATGAGCACAGTTCTGAGGGGGAATGGGAAGAGCAGAGGGTGGAGGGGGAGAGAGGGGGAGCAGAGGGAAAGGGGGGGCTCAGTCTGGGAAGGTCTCCTGGAGGAGGTGAGCTCTATGAGCTAAAGGTCAGCAGTGAGAGAGACAAGATTGAGATACGGTGAGTGGGTGGGCAATAATAATTATTGTTATTATTGAATTTTTTAAGTGCTTAACTTTTAAACAGTATTGGGTCTAGTACTGTTCTAAGCACTGGGATAGATACAAGCAAATCAAGTCAGAAACAGTCCGTCTCCCACATGGGGCTCACCAATACATTGATGGAGAAGCAGCGTGGCTCAGTGGAAAGAGCATGGGCTTTGGAGTCAGAGGTCATGAGTTCGAATCCCAGCTCTGCCACTTGTCAGCTGTGTGACTGTGGGCAAGTCACTCAACTTCTCTGTGCCCCAGTTACCTCATCTGTAAAATGGGGATTAAGACTGTGAGCCCTCGTGGGACAACCTGATTCCCCTGTGTCTACCCCAGCGCTTAGAACAGTGCTCTGCACATAGTAAGCGCTTAACAAATACCAACATTATTATTATTAACATTATTATAGTAGCATCAACATTCAGAGCTTCCCTCAGACACAAAAGGTTTGCTATCATTTGATTAAAATACATTTATGCTTGGCCTATTAAAAATTTGGGGGGTTAGAAAAAAAGTTGAAGTCACGTAATCTTGCAACGTGTCAACCTGCAAAGCAGGATATTTGAGTCTCATGATCAAACAGCTATAACTAGTCCATCAAGAAAGACTTTCCCAATCTAACAGTCATTCTTTTTCCCCTCCTCAAAACATCTAACTTTCAAGCTGCCTCACCTTTCTTCCCAGAGCTTCAGGAAAACACAGAGCACAAGCCTATATTGGAATAGAGCTTATTTTTAGGGGACTTGCCCAGGGAAAGTCATTCAAAGGGACTAGTGGTTGAAGTGGTTTAAAATATTAAATTTCTGGGAAATGGCAGCAGGCAATTGAACTGAATCTATAAACCACATCTCAGGGTGTAATTGGGTTTTGTAATTGCATATTCCCTTTTTACTTCAGAATGACATAGGAGGCATAAGACTTGACGCAGGTTTTAGCCTGATCAAGGAGAGGTGTCAGCTCAACGTTACTTGATTAATTAGTCGAAATCCAAAAGACCAGACTGGAGAGAATATATGGTATCAGTTTGTATGCTTCTTTTCAATTTCATTAGCCACTTTTCCTGGTATTTTGCTGTTCTCAATTTTCCCGAAATGCTAGAGATAGGAGACAAAGTGAAAAAGTTGCCCGAACAAATGGAACGTGTCTGCCCTTTTCCTCGGTGACCTTCTGCGTCGGGGTTGGGAAATTATTTGGATAGGAGACCATTTTATGAGTTTTAGTACGCTGTCATGAACTGCACACATAAAATACTTAACGATCCTATCAACAAAATAGTAATGGCATTTATTGAAGAAAGAGTCCCTCATGACTTTACTACACACATTTGTATA
The DNA here is from genome assembly GCF_004115215.2 of Ornithorhynchus anatinus. Taxonomy (NCBI): domain Eukaryota; kingdom Metazoa; phylum Chordata; class Mammalia; order Monotremata; family Ornithorhynchidae; genus Ornithorhynchus; species Ornithorhynchus anatinus. The sequence continues at coordinate 99,880,981 of NC_041729.1, read as the reverse complement.
AACATGCTAGTAATACCTGCTGGGGAGCTCAGGTATTCATTCCCATGGGCACTGATTAAATTATAGAGACTTTAACTTCTGCTGTATATAATGGAGTCCAGGTACAGTTCACTGGCCTCTACGGGGGTACCTCCCCCATCCCCAGCCCATCCTTATTCTAGACTGTGTTCCAGTAGAATTTTGTTTCCTTAATTATGTTTGTAACGTATTTGTCTGTTTATAGTAGCCACAATCGGTTTGGGGAACCAGACCCTCCAATTGCATTCATTTCCATCCCGTTGGTGTCTCCTCACAGAGCCTGGATTACCCTGCATGGAATCTAAGCTAATCACCACAAGGAGGAATGATATCTTTGGTTAGTAACATCTTTCCCAAAAAGCCTAGACTCGGCTTCGTCCCTGTTTTACTATTCCGTTTCTACAGGGTTCATCGTCAGGAGAGTTGGCTATTATGTCCTACTGGCTCAGTGGAAAGAGCCCTGGCCTGGGAGTCAGAGATCGTGGGTTCTAATCCCCGCTCCATCACTCATGAGCTGTGTGTGACTTTGGGCAAGTCACTTAACTTCTCTGTGCCTCAGGTACCTACCTCTTCTATAAAATGGGGATTAAGACTGTGAGCCTCATGTGGGACAAACTGAACAGTGCTTGGCACATAGAAAACACTTAACAAATACCATCATTATTAATGGAGAAGCAGCATGGCTTAGTGGAAAGAGCCCGGGCTTGGGAGTCAGAGGTAGTGGGTTCTAAACCCTGCTCTGCCACTTAGCAGCTGCGTGACTTTGGTCAAGTCACGTCACTTCCTGTGCCTAGGTTACCTCATCTGTAAAATGGAGACTAGGACTGTGAGCCCCAAGTGGGACAACCTGAGTATGTTGTATCTATCTTGGCGCTTAGAACAGTGCTTGATACATAGTAAGCACTCACCATAAACTATTATTATTATTATTACTTGATCTTCCCAACTCTCTGTGGAGGAAGAATCAGTCAATACCATTTTTGGAGTGCTTACTCTGGGCAGAACACTGCACTCAGTTGATAGGAGAATATGGCAGAGTCTAGTTCGTTTTCACTTTCTTGTCTCAGGTAATCAAGTGATCTAACAGAGTAGCTGAGAGGTGTGGATAGAAAGACTGTAAATCAAAGAACTCAAGGATTAAAAGGGCTGAGATTAGAGCAAAATGCCCATGAGAGTTTGGAGAAAGAGAGACAAGCCTGAGAGAAAGTCAGAAGAGTGAAAGGGGAAATATAAGAATATATATATATATATAAATATAAGAATATATACGAATAGAAAGAGAAGAATGGGTGGATGGGGCTCTATTAAGGTGGGATGTTTCTGTAGGTTTGCTAAATAAATTTCCCACAGCACCTTGTGAAAGTGTCCATACTTGGAAGTGAGCCAAGTTTCATTCCACCTAAACACCACCCTGGCCATTAATCTTCAAGATGGATCTTTGACCCAAAGTAAACAGAAGAAAACGCTCTGAACCTAGTAGAATGCCACTTAACACTAGTGAAATGGCTTTCAGAAGAAAGTCATTACCCTGTATAATCATCCCCGGTGATGTCTCTGTACTGTCTACTCCCTGAGAAGCTCTAAAAGAAAGGGCAAATGGTCAGAAGGCCTAAAACAACAATAATAATAATAATCATCATGGTATTTACTAAGTACTTACTATGTGCCAGGTACTGTTCTATGTGCTGGGGTAGATGTAAGATAATTGGATTGGACATAGTCGCTGTCCCACTAGGGGCTCACAGTCTTAATTCCCATTTTACAGATGAGGGAACTGAGGCACAGAGAAATTGAGTGATTTGCCCAAGGTCACACAGCAGACAAGTGACAGAGTCGGAATTAGAACCCGTGACATTCTGACTCCCAGTCCTGTCCTCTATCCACTAGGCCATGCTGCTTCTTGCCACCAAGCATCAATTGATCAATTAGTCAATCAAAAGATATTTATTGAGTGCTTACTGTGTGCAGAGCACTGTACTTCAGAAAGTGTAATACAGCACATCCCTGCCCTCAAGTAGCTAACGTCCTGCAGGGGATGAATTCCAGTCGATGTTATAGGGATGGGCCACGTGGCTTAGTGGAAAGTGCACGAGCTTGGGAGTCAGAGGTCGTGGGTTCTATTTCCGGCTCCACCACTTGTCTGCTCTGTGACCTTGGGCAAGTCACTTAACTTCTCTGGGCCTCGGTTACCTCATCTGTAAATATGGAGATTAATAAATGTGAGCCCCATGTGGGACAATCTGATTACCCTGTGTCTACCCCAGCACTTAGAACATCTTCAGCACATAGTAAGCGCTTAACAAATACAATTATTATTATTATCCAGACTGGAAACTCAATGTGGACAGGTAATGTGTCTACCAACTCTGTTGTACTGTACACTGCTCTGCACACAGTAAGCACTCAATAAATGCCATTGATTGATGTACTCATGGAGAAATCCATAAAGAGCCCTATTTGAAGCATAACAGTGTTTTAAATGACAGTGTTTTATATTTTTATGGTATTTGTTAAGCATTTTCTATGTGCCAGGCACTGTACTAAACATTGGAGTAGATATAAGCTAATCAGGTTGGATGCAGTCCCTGTCCCACATAGGTCTCACAGTCTCAATGCCCATTTTACAGATGAAGTAACCGAGTCACAGAGAAGTGGGGTGATTTGCCCAAGGTCACCCAGCAGACAAGAGGTAGAGCCGGGATTAGAACCCAGGTCCTCAGGACTCCCAGGCCCTGTGCTCTATCCACTAGGCCACACTGCTTCCTTAATCAGTCCCCCTTCCCCAAAAAAGCTTACAGTCTAGGGAGATAGACATTAATATAAATAAATTGTAGGTACATACATAAATCTGTGGCTGAGGATGAGATGAATACTGAGTGACCAAAGGATACAGATCCAAGTGCAGAGATGATGCAGAAGGGAGAGGGTGGTCCCAAACTCATGCCTGATAGTTCTTTGGCTATTTTCAGTTAAATCACGACAAGCTTTATTTAAGAACAAGACCCAGAAGCCTAACAAATACCACCATTTTATTGCTATTATTATTATTAAAAGACAAACAACGTAATGTCACCTATGATTATACTCTCACAGGAAATGGAACTCATGCAAGCACAGAAACACGAATGTTTGTAGCTTCCCCAGTGTTCTAGGCCATTCCGCTCCACCCTACTCTCTCACATTACCGAGCTAATCAGGATATTTATTAAGTGATTTCTAAATTCCAAGCACTGTAATCACAAGAGGTTCAAGAGGGTTTGTTTTCAGCTGTTCACTCCTGTGATTCAGCAACATTTTTCTCATTTGAGCATGTTTTCCTCAAGAGCAGGGTTTTTTTCCTTGATAGTTAATTTTCCCTTTGGAGATACTGGAGTAACCAGGATTCAGTTAGTTCAGCTCCTTTTGACATGTCTGCTTTCATAATTCCTGCCAAATAATTAAAATATTCCAACCACCTAATAGAAACTGGTCCTCCTTAATTGGTAAAAATTTCCTTAACCCGTTTTGCTGAAATTTGCCTATTAGGCAGTAATAAAGTCAAGCCTGCCATGCCTTTGCAAGTTAACTGGATGATAAAAGAGTCCCATTGCGAGGAGAAGAATCGTCTAAAGCCAAATACTGTCTCCAAATATTCTCCCCATTCCACCCTGAAATGTGATACATGAACCTAGCCCAGTCCCCGTGATTCCAAATTTGCAATGATTTCACTTATCGATTCTGTATAGAGAGTCCTTAAAGGGATGTCAGCCATTTTAGAACTGAGACCATCTGCCAGCTTTTCGCCAGGACTTGAATCCCTAGGAAAAGATATAGGCTTCAAATGGCGAGGTGTTTCCATCTCTGGCCATGGAGGCAGGATGGATAATGTAATGCCGCTCATTGTAATCAATTCAAGGCAAATGTGATTTGCTGCATCAATTACTTCCAGCTTTTGCAGAATGCCGTCCTTCCATTCCGAAAGGTTACTTGCTTCAAAAGCAGCATGGCTTCCATTAACAGCAGTAGGGGATGTACAGTTAAAGTGCTCCAAAGGAATATCTCTGATGGTTAAGTATCTCTGACGGCTACGCATTTTGACCTTTGGAAGTTGGAATCATGGTCATCATTTAATGTACAAACTTCATGCATAGTTTGGAGAAGTATAGAAGGTCCAGTCCGGCACTGAAGAAGCGGAAGGATGAACTCCTTAAAGGAAACTCCTTTTCGACTTAGGCAAACATCTATATATGCAGTGGGTTTTATCCCTGCCTCCTGTCTCTCCTTACTTCAGTTCTTACTTCACTCTGCTGTTTGGATGATTTTTCTAAAAAAAATTCAGTCCATGTCTTCCCACTCCTCAAAAATCTCTAACGGTTACCCATCCACCTCTGCATCAAACAGAAATGTCTCACCTGCAGTTTTAAGACACTCAAACAGCTCTCCCCTTCTTTCCTTACTTCATTTATCTCTTAGTATAACCTAGCCTACACACCGCATTATTCTAAACACCAAACTACCCACCGTACTGATTTTTCTCACTTCCAACTCCTTGCCCTCCTCCTCCCTCTGGCCTTGAACTGCCTCCTCCGTCATATCTAATAGTCCACCACCCTCCCTCCCTTCCAAGCCATCCTAAAATCACAACTCCTCCAAGAGGCCTTCTTCAACTAAGCCCTTATTTCCCTTACTTGCTCTCCCTTCTGCATCACCTGTGCGCAGCAGTTTTATACATATCCATCTGTAATTCATATTAATGTGTACCTCCCCTTCTAAACTGCAAGCTCTTTCTGAGCAGGAAATATATCTACCATCTCTGCTGCATTTTACTTTCCCAAGCACTTTGCCCCGATTAGACCGTAAGCCCGTCAAAGGGCAGGGACTGTCTCTATCTGTTACTGATTTGTACATTCCAAGCGCTTAGTACAGTGCTCTGCACATAGTAAGCGCTCAATAAATACTATTGAATGAATGAATGAATGAGTGAATACAGAGTGAGTGTTCAATAAGTACCACTGACCGATTGATTGATTGTAGTGCTCTCGTATAAAATGGCAGTGGAAAATTTTCTTTGTGACCAATGTCCAAAGTCAGCCCTGTGAGAGAGAGGAGAGGGAAAAAAAATAGGAAATGAGGAGCAGCATGGAGTAGTGGCTAGAGCACAGGCCTGGGAGTCAGACCATGGGTTCTCATCCCGCCTCTGTCACATGTCTGCTGTGTGACCTTGGGCAAGTCACTTTACTTCTCTCTACCTCAGTTACCTCATCTGAAAATTGGGGCTTTATACTCTGAGCCCCACATGGGAGAGGGATCTGTGTCCAACCCGATTTGCTTGTATCCACCCCACCATTTAGTACATTGCTTGGCACATAACGCTTAACAAATTCCCCAATTATTATTAATATTATTATTACTAAATAATTATGAGGCTTCACCGATGAGCATCATATAGGACGAGAACCATGGCCAGTTTGATCCTCTTGACTATACAGTGCTTGGAATATAGAAATCACTTAATAAAAACCCTGATGGCATAATGAGAGAGAATAGGGTGGGGTGGAATGAACAGAACCCTTGGGGAAGCCATGGACATTCCTGTTTCTGTGCCTGCTACCACTTCCTGCAAGAGTATGATAATGAGTGGCATTACATCATTTATCTCTTAATAAGAGTAATAATAATGGGAGTATTTGTTAAGCGCTTACTATGTGCCAAGGACTGTACTAAGCTCTTTAATAATAATAATAATAATGTTGGCATTTGTTAAGCGCAGGGCACTGTTCTAAGCGTTAGGGTAGATACAGGATAATCAGGTTGTCCCTCGTGAGGCTCACAGTTAATCCCCATTTTACAGATGAGGTAACTGAGGCACAGAGAGGTTAAGTGACTTGCCCACAGTCACACAGCAGAGTGGCAGAGCTGGGATATATTTAGGTAGATAGAGTATATGAAATTATATACAGTCCCTGCCACTCACTGGGCTAGATTGTAAGCTCATTGTCTGCAGTGCTCTGCACACAGTAAGCCCGCAATAAATACGATTGAATGATAATAATAATAATAATGTTGGTATTTGTTAAGCGCTTACTATGTGCCGAGCACTGTTCTAAGCGCTGGGGTAGACACAGGGGAATCAGGATGTCCCACATGGGGCTCATAGTCTTAATCCCCATTTTACAGATGAGGGAACTGAGGCACCGAGAAGTTAAGTGACTTGCCCAAAGTCACACAGCTGACAAGTGGCCGAGCTGGGATTCGAACCCATGACCTCTGACTCCAAAGCCCGTGCTCTTTCCACTGAGCCACGCTGCTTCTCAGAATGAATAAGTGAATGACTGGGCTCACTCTCTAATAGGGAGGGAGAACACATATTAAGTCCCCATTCTACTGTTGAGGAAACTCAGGCACAAAGAAGTTGAGTGACATGTTCAAGGTCACACAGCAGGCAAGTAATAATAATAATAATGTTGGTATTTGTTAAGCGCTTACTATGTGCCAAGCACTGTTCTAAGCGCAAGTGGCAGCAGTAGATTAGAATCCAGGTTCTCTGACTTCCAGGCCCCGGGCTCTTTCCACTATTTCATGCTACCTTTTGGTGCTCTTTGTTTTCTGAAATGACACTACTGATAATTCACTCACTCTGATTGCAAGACCGTGACCAATAATAAATAATGATAATAATAAAAGCCATCATGGTATTAAATAAGCAGTTACTCCGTGTCAGACATTGTGAACCCAAGGTGATGAGATTGGACATGATCCCTGTTACACCCAGCACTCTCAGCCTAAGGCTCACATTCTTTTTTTTCCATTCTTTCTCTCTCCTATCTCCTTTCTCCATCCCCAACTCAAAGCTGTTCTCCCCAGCTTGAAACTCGCTCCCTCCCCAAATCCAACACACCACAGTTCTCCCTACATTTAAAGTCATTCTAAATTCCCATATCCAGCACAGCTTCTTCATTTCATTTTCCAGTACCTAAAAGCCATGTAAAACCATCAGCCACTTCTTGCACATGTGAATTTATTTCAACCAATCGATCATATTCATTAAGCACTTAATGTGTGTAGAGCACTGTACTAAGTGGTTGGGAGAGTACAAATCAATTGTATTTATTGAGTGTTTGCTGTGTGCACATTCCCTGTCCACAATGAGTTTACAGTCTAGAGGGAGAGGTAGCCATTAATAAAAGTAAATAAATTATGGATATGGACATAAGTCCTCTGGGGCTGAGGAGGGGCAGTGACTAAAAGGAACAAATCAGGGTGACACAGAAGAGACTGGGAGAAGAGGAAAGGAAGGCTTAGTCAGGGAAGGCCTCTTGAAGGAAATGTGCCTTCAGTAAGGCTTTGAAGTTGGAAAGAGTAATTATGTGTTGGATTTGAAGAGGGGGGTGTTCCAGGCCAAAGCCGGGATGAGGGCCAGAGGTCAGCGGCAAGATAGACAAAATTGAGGTACAGTGAGTAGGTTGGCAATCAAGAACAAAGTGTGTGGACTGCATTGTAGTAGATCAGCGAGGTGACGGAGAGGGCGAGGCGACTGAGTGCTTTAAAGCCTATGGTAAGGAGTTTCTATTTGATGTGGGTGTGGACGGATGAGCACTGGAGGTTCTTGAGGAGTGGGGAAACCAAGGACTGCACGTTTTTGTAGAAAACTGATCTAGCAGAGTGAACTATGGACTGAAGTGGAGCGAGGCAGGGAGGTCAGTAAGGAGATTGGTAAAGTAATCAAGGCAGGATAGGATAAATTCTGGGATGAATATGGTAGCTGTCACTGAGTTGGTAGTCAGGGCCTATGCTCAGCATTCATGTCTATATTCGATCATTTATTCTGACTCCTCTGTAAATAGTTTTACATTTCTCTACCCCCTTACAGTGTAAACAGGTTATGGCTAGGGAATCTATCATTTCTTAATTCCGTACTCCCAAGTGCTTACTGCAGCACAAAATAAACTTTGCTACGCTTATACCGTGTACTGTGCTAGATACAAGATAATCAGCTTGGTTACAATTCCTGTTCTACCAGGGGATTCACAGTGTAAGAGGGAGCGAAAACAGACATTTTATCTCCGTTTTACAGAAGAGGAAACTAAGGTCCAGGCACTGAGTTGCCCAAAGTCATACAGCAGGCAAGTGGTAGAGTCAGGACTAGAACCCAGTTTTTCTCACTCCTAGTCTTGTACTTTTCCTGGTAGGTCATGCTCTGTACAGTGCATATTTTAAGGTTTCCATTTAATTTTATTGTTGACTCTGTCTCCTTCCATGAATGCTTTCTCTATCCCAGCTGGCCATATGCCAGTTTGATCCATCTGTCATTGTTCTTCAGCATTTCAGAGCGATTCCACATCACGTGAAGCTGTGTCTCTTTTGCCACACTATTTAACCACCCAATTTCAGCTGACTCTGAGGACTGCTTGATCATCCCACTCATCTCTAATCTCAAACAAGTTCATGAAGCACGAAAGCCTAGTGGACAGAGTCACGGGCCTGGGTGTCGGAGGACCTGGGCACTAATCCCAACACTGCCACTTACCTGCTGTGTGACCTTGGACAAGTCACTTAACTTCTCTGTGCCTCGGTTCCCTCATCTGCAAAATGGGGATTCAACATCTGTTCTCCCTACTACTTAGACTGCAAGAATCAGGTGGGACCTGATTATCATGTAGGTACCCCAGCACTTAGTACAGTGTTTGGCACATAGTTTGTCATCTTTCTCCCCCACCTAGACTGTGAGCCTGTTGTTGGGAAGGGATAACCTCTATTTGATGCCGAACTATACTTTCCAAGGACTTAGTAAAGTGCTCTGCACCCAGTAAGAGCTCAATAAATATGATTGAATGAATGAATGAATGAACATAGTAAAAGCTAGCTTAACAAAAGTCAGGTTTTTTAATGATATTTGTTAAGCACTTCCTCTGTGCTAGGCACTGTACGAAGTCTGGGGTTGATACAAACTAATCAGGTTGGGCCCACCCCATGTCCTATATGTGGCTCACAATATTAATCCCCATTTTACAGATGAGATAACTGAGACACAGAGATGTGAAGTGACTTGTCCGAAGTCACACAGAAGACAAGTGGCAGAGCCAGCATTAGAACCCAGGTCCCTCTGACACCCATGGCCATGTTCTATCCACTAAGCCACACAGTTTCTCTTGGAATCATTCATTCACTCATTCAATCATATTTATTGAGCACTTACTGTGTGCAGAGCAGTGTACAAAGTGCTTGGAATGTACAATTCTGCAACAGAGATAATCCCTGCCCAAAAACAGGCTCAGAGTCTAGAAGGGGGAGAAAGACAACAAAACAAAACATCTTCTTCCCCCTGGAAAAGTGTTTCGATGAGCATTAACTTAATGCCACTAGGCTGTTGGGTTTCAGGACCTCATTGTTGATGACCTTTTTTTGGTCTGGAAGTAACACCCATGAAAATGCTCAAGTAGCCAGTTGATAAGTCATAACGTCGTCCACAAGACAGTTACTGGATCAGACCCATGACCAAATACTCATCCATCCCAGGATTACAGCCCTCTTAGGCTGTGAACTCATCCCTCTAGACTCTAAGCTCGTTGTGGGCAGGGAATCTGTCTATTCTTATATTGTACTCTTCCGAGCTGTTAAGTACAGTACTCTGCACAGAGTAAGTGCTCAATAAATACGAATGAATGAATTCTGTCTCCGGCATTTGCAACAGGATTTATAAAGTCATTTTTTTGTGATTTTTGCCTTCCTAAACACGCATCTTTGTGATTAGGAATGAGCCATCTAACATGTCTAATCATTCAAGGACAAGAGGTCCATAATGAGTTAGTAGAAGGTAAGTTAGGGATATAGAAGGAAAAGTTAGGAATGAGCCATCTGAGATCCAACAGTGCATCCAGATGTCATCATTATTACTCAGCCTAATGATAACGATAAAATTTCACTTACAACTGCTTTCTCCATACATCCCGAACTTCCTGGCAGTAAACCGCCACGTTACCCGATGAGACTTTGTTCTTATAGATTTTTGTTGTTGTGACAATTCATTCCTCTTTCTTCACTGTAATTTGCATCTATTTTAAATGTGAAAATTGAATCCTTTCAGCTGAGTTGTTTTGTGATGATGGGTGCCCTCCCAAGCTTCCGTTCCTGTTCCTCTGAAGTACGGCTTTAACAGAGCCAAGGAGAGATCCCTTTGATGTCCACCCTGACAGGGTGGCTTCTGACCTAATCCCAGGGTTTCTACGGGAAGGGAGTCTTCTCACTGGGAAGAGCTTCATAACAATAGGTGACATTGGGATAATAGTGAGAAAAGATGCTCAAAGTTGAGTAGGGGAAGCATTTAAATTTTGTTAAGAGCACCCATTTCTGAGGTATTTTGTGGCTCTTTAAAAGTCTGCCCAAAGTTTTGGTGCCTCTTGTTCCATTCCTTGGAAATATATTCACAGTGCAGCAAAGTAGAGTGCATTCCCGAGTGGAATTTTCCCAGGAAACTCTTTGCTTTTTCAAATGCATGCAGGCTCCTCTTTCTGTGTGCAGAAATCTGTGCTCTTGGGGTTGTGGAGAAGGTTGACAGGAGAAGGTAACCAAGTCTGAAATTGTGTATCTGTTCCTTACACCCAGTGGTAATGGCACTGTTCTCGAGTGACGTTTCTGAACCCCACTGCTTGTTCGTGATTTTCCTTAAATATTAAGCAGTAGTTAAAAGATTCATGGGTAACTCCTTTAATAACCTTTGGGTAAACACATGCAAATAAAGGGGGAAATAAGCAGTGAAGAAGCAGATTTGGATTTCACAGTTTTCAGGGGTTATTGTCAATCATAAATGAAAAGGAATTTAAAAAAAATCTTGACAGCAACTTTTTGATGGCTAAGGTTGTGTGTGTGTGGCAGGGAAGAGGAGTCAGGGGAAGAAGAGGGAGAGAGGAAGAGAAAGGAAAGGGGAAGAGATCGAGATAGAGAGAGAGACAGGGAGAGAATGAGAAGAAATAAAAGGGAGAGAGGATTGGAGGGAAAGGGTGATAGAGGAAAGGAGGAGAGAAAACAAGGAGAGTTGGAGAGAAATGAATGAGAGGAGGAAAGAGAATGAATGCAGAGGAGAACACAAGAAAAAAACAAAAGCATGAGGTGAGAGAAGGAGAGAGGGAGAGTAATGTGGAGAAGAGAGATGGAGAAAAGTAAATTACAGCGAGAAAAGTGAGAAAGAGTACAAAGGAGAACTCAGGGAAAAAAAAGAGATCGAGAAAATAAACCATAACTAGTTTTGTCTTCATTAGGTAACTTTCAAGATGATCCATCGCCTTGGTCCGTTGTAGGACCCCAGCAGGTGGATGGTTCTGATGTCCAAGCATTTTTATTGGCACTGTCAGTGGGTCTTGAAATTCCAATCTCATAATTCTGCCCTGAGGGTCAGTACAACCCTACAACTTGCTTGGGTGCTCCCCTCTGCACAACAGTTGGCTCACTTAAGTGGCCAATTAATAATAATTTCTTGTGCTGTTAAACAGATGACACTATAAGGTCATTTTTCAAGCTGAATGGGAATGCTCTGCAGGAAGTCAGCGTGGGGGAAGAGGAAGCATTCTGTGGATGCTTCAGGGAGAGAATCTGAGCCCAGTGGCTGGGAGCTCTTGCTGGGAAACAAGTTAAATGCAAAGGAATGTGTGGGTGCAAATATAGGTGGGTAAATTACACTCAGAAGCTTTATAAAAGCCAGTGTTACATCCATGAATAAAATCATCTATCTTAGTCTTGGAATAATTCCATCAGTGCCTGCCCAGATGCAAGAATAGAGTCATCATTAAAAATGACTAGAAAAGCCCCTTGTGCCAAGGAGCTATAATTTTTAAATTAGTGCAGCTTTGTGCTAATCCACATCTTTCCTCTTTTTTTAATAAAGAGGTTGTTCTTTATCCTGTAGAAATAGCTTTGTATTTTCCTTAGTGATGGCAAGTGGATGTCTCTCCTGAGAAGTCTGGTAGGGAGAACTGGTATTTATTCCACATTTTACAGGTAAGGAAACTGAGGCAATGATATGAGAGAGTATAATGAGGTGAAAGACAGAGTTCACATCCTGAAGGAGCTTACAATCTAACAGGAAAGACAACATAAAAAATTTCCAGACAGGAGGAAAAAGAGAACACAAAGATGGATAGGTGAATAAATAGTGCTTAAATAGTAGACAACATCAAGTGCTATGTTCAAAAGTGATATGGGTGGCTGTGTTTGCAAAAGTGCTGAGGAGGTAGTTGAGAGGATGTGATTTGGAGAGAAGAAAATTCATCAGGGAAAGGCTACATGGGGAGGTGGAATTTCATTCCAAATGGTGGCTTAGCAGATTTGCAGGGAGCGGGAATTCCAGGCAGGAGGTAGGGTGTAAGCAAAAATGGCAGGAGGTGGGAGAGAGAGGAATAAATATAGTGATAAGGTGAGGTTGGAAGACACAAAGAGCATGACCTGGGGGTTAAGGAGAGAAGTGGGAGTTGTGGGGTAGTCATCCCAGCTATCTCACCGACCTCTCGCCCTCGTCCTGCCTCTGTCCTGGAACAACCTCCCTCCTATCCTAAAGACAATGACTTTCCCCACCTTCAAAGTCTTGCTGAAGGTACATCTCTTCCAAGAGGATTTCACCTTCCTTTGCTCTCATTTCCTTTTCTTCCACTCCTTTCTGCATCGACCTGACCTGCTCCTTTTATTCATCCCCACTTCCAGCCCCACAGCACTTATTTGTAATTTGTTTATAGTAACGTCCGTCTCCCCCTTTAGACTTTAAGCTTACTGTGGGTAGGGAATGTATCTGTTCATTGTTGTATTGTACTCTCCCCAGTGGTTAGAACAGAGCTCTGCACACAGCAAGCGCTCAATCAATTTGAATGAATGACTGACAGAAAAGAGCTTAAAAGAGGAAGAATATTGAAACGAGTGCTGCCTTTCTGCTTGAGACAACATTATCTTCATCATCATCAATGGTATTTATTGAGTGCTTACTGTGTGCAGAGCACTGGTCTGAACACTTGGCAGAGTACGATACAATTGAGTTGATAGAGAAGCAGCATGGCTCAGTGGAAAGAGCACGGGCTTTGGAGTCAGAGATCATGGGTTCGAATCCCGGCTCTGCCACTTGTCAGCTGTGTGACTTTGGGCAAGTCACTTTACTTCTCTGTGCCTCAGTTACCTCATCTGTAAAATGGGGATTAAGACTGTGAGCCCCACATGGGACAACCTGATTCCCTTGTGTCTACCCCAGCGCTTAGAACAGTGCTCTGCACATAGTAAGGGCTTAACAAATACCAACATTATTTATAGATACGATCCCTGCCCACCAAGAGTTTGCAGTCTAGAGGCAGAGAAGGATGGGTTCAAATCTCTCTTCAGAAGTACTCCTCATAGTAGCAGACTCTAAACTCCTCCTGTAGAAAGTAAGCTTCTCCTGTTGACTGTAAGCTCCTTGTGGGATCAGGTCTACCAACTCTCTCATCAGGTACTCTCCCAACTGTTTAGTACAGTATTCTGCACAAAGTCTTGTCTCGTCTTATGCTGTCGAGTCATCTCCAACCCATAGCGACACCATGGACATATCTCTCCCAGAATGCCCCATCTCTATCCTGCACAAAATAAGCACTCAATAAACACCAGTGATTCATCGAATAAAGATCTCTCCTCACCCCCTTTCCACCAATGCCAGTGGAGTTTTGTTCAGAATCATGGGAAGACCAACTCAAGTAGTCCCACTGCTGATGATTCAACACTTTTTTTACTGTCTGATCCCAGTGCTGATCGGACCCATTCTTAATCTTGTCTAGGGCTTTCAATGTTTTTCCAGTATCTTGCTCAAATAAGTAGATTTATTCAGTCCATCTGGAGATTAAAGGTAAAAGAAACTGATGGAGATTAAAGGTAAAAGAAACTGATGCTTATTTCTCCTGTGGAAGAAGTAGCTGTTGTGAGAATACGAGTCTGATGGCAAATCATCTTCTTTCTCTTTAGACCGTAAGCTCATTGTGAGCAGGGAAACAACTCTGTTGTATTATTCCAACTCTGCCTACCAACTCTGTTGTATTCTTCCAAGCACTTAAGACAGTGCTCTAAACATAGTGAGTGCTTATAAAATTCCTCTGATTGATCGACTGATTGATTTCCACGGAGAGCAGAACAATGGGAAACGGATTTAAACCACCACAGGAGGTGAAGGGGAGGAAGGCTGTCAGTTTGAGTGGGTAATTACAGCACTGACCACCCTTTTTCTGATTCCCACCTGCCACTTTTCAAAGACCATTCTCCTGGATAAAGGAAAAGAAAGAAAGGATTATGAGACTTTAGTTAGCCACCTTTGGGTGTGTTGGCGAGGTTGTCTTCTCGAAATGATGCGTCTGGAGACATCTACTCTCAAATCAAGGTGTTCCTTTCATTTACCCCTTGTAAATTTCTCCAGTGAAGCCCCTGGACCCCTAACTCCTAAAGGCCCCAAAAGTAACTTTAGGATGAGAACTGTATCCAACCAGATTGCCTTGTATCTACCTCAGAGCTTAGGAGAGTGCTAAACACATCGTAAAAGCTTTACAAATCTTACTATTATTGTTATTGATCAATCATATTTATTGAGTGCCCAGTGTGTGCATAGCACTATACTGAGCACTTGGGAGACTACAATATAACAAAGTTGGTAGACACAGTTCATGTCTCACATGGGGCTCACAGTCTTAATCCACAATTTTTCAGAAGAAGTAACTGAAGCACAGAGAAGTGAAGTGACTTGTCCAAAGTCTCAAAGCAATCAATCAATCAGTCATATTTATGGAGCACTTACTATGAGCAGAGCATTGAACTAAGCTCTTGGGAGAGTACAATACAACAGAATTAGCAGACACGTTCCCTGCCCATAAAGAATTTACAGTCTAGAGGGGGAGACACTGTGTCAAGCACAGCAGACAAGAGGTGGAGTTGGGATTAGAACCCAGGTCCTCCTGTATTCCAGGCCCATGCTCTATCCACTAGGACATACTGCCTCTTGTTGAAGTATCACTGAAGTAATAATAAGAATCAGTTATTATTATAATGGTACTTGTTAAGCACTCACTATGTGCCAAGCACTGTTCTAAGTGCTGGGGTAGATACGAGTTCATCAGGTTGAAGGCAGACCCTGTCCCACATGGGGCTCACACTCTTAATCCCCATTTTACAGATAAGGGAACTGAGGTCCAGAGAAGTTAAGTGACTCACCCAAGGTCAAACAGCAGACTCGTGGCAGAGTGAGGATTAGAACCCAGGTCCTTCTGACTCCCGGGCCTGGGCTTTATAAATTCTCCTTATTAAAGTCATTAACAGTCACCCCCTGCTCTTCAACCCAGTCCTACATAGAGACACATCAGTGTCTCCCCATCTTAGTGTTTTTCTTTCCCAAGCACACTCTTGCAGGGTGAACATTGAGAACAGATAGGGCTGCAGAAGCATGTACTCCTGACCCCTAAACTAACTCACATCAACTGTAATTAGAGCATGTCCAGTGTCTGGGTATGTCTTGAACAACAGGCATATAGAAGGAGAAGTTTATTGAAGAGTTAGATTATTAATAAAGATGTGCCTCCTCCATATTCATACTGTCTGCAGAAAATTCAAATGACCAGCTGAATGCAGACACCCAAACTGCTGAAGTCACAGAAGAATCAGGAACAGCCACAAAACAGCTGACTGGAGACAAAGTTTTTTTGGCTTGCGATTTTGCTATTGTAGTAGAAGTGTGTAAAAGAAAGACCTCTTTTTCTTCCTCTGATCTTGTTGGGCGATAAGCCAGAATCTGGTTCACACTTCATGGGCCAGGGAAAATGAGAGTGGCGGGCAAGAAAAGTTGGGATAAAGTCATGTATGAGAGGTCTATAATGGGTTAAGCGAGAGGCATTAGATGGTCCATCACTAACCAGTCAATCAATGGTATTTATTGGGTCCTTCACTAATCAATCACTGGTATTTACTGAGCACTGTACAGAAATCTTGGGTGATCATAATACAATCGGTAGACGTGATCCCTGCCCTCAAGATGCTTATAGTGTAGTCGGAGTAGATAGGTGACCGGGAGGACATGTTGGTGTCGATGATGGAGAGAGCATTCGAGCTCCATTATGTACAGACTGAGAGTAAGGCTTCATTTAGCACTGCTGGTCCTATTGATTGCAGAAGAATGGCCTTGTTCATTTTCAATGTTCTCACGCATGTATGTTTAAGCAGTTGTGTATTTGAGAACTCAGGCAGATCCCTGATTGGTGTCTACCAACTCTCTTGTAATGTATCATCATCATTATTAATGGTATTTATTGAGCACATACTATGGGCAGGGCAATAAGTGCTTGGGAGGGTACAATACAACAGAGATCGGTAGTCACAGTCTCTGCCCAGAACAAGCTCACCATCTAGAGTGAGAGACAGATATATATATATATATATATATATATATATATATATATATATATCTAAGTGCTGTGGGGCTGAGAGTGGGGAGAATATCAAATGCCCAAAGGACTTGGAACCAAGTGCAAAGGTGATGCAGAAGGGAGAGGGAGGAGAGGAAAGGAGAGTTTAGTCGGGGAAGGCCTATTGGAGGAGATGTGCCTCACTAAGGTTTTGAAGGGGGAGAGAGTAATTGTCTGTCGGATACAAGGAGGGAGGCGTTCCAAGCCAGAGTTAGGACATGGGTGAGAGATTGGCAGTGAGATAGACGACACCTAGGTACAGTGAGAAGGGTAGCATTAGGGGAGCGAAGTGTCCAGGCTGGGTTATAGTAGGAGAAGCAGAGTGGCTCAGTGGAAAGAGCACGGGCTTTGGAGTCAGAGGTCATGGGTTCGAATCCCTGCTCGGCCACATGTCATCTGTGTGACTTTGGGCAAGTCACTTCACTTCTCGGTGCCTCAGTTACCTCATCTGTAAA
The DNA here is from genome assembly GCF_004115215.2 of Ornithorhynchus anatinus. Taxonomy (NCBI): domain Eukaryota; kingdom Metazoa; phylum Chordata; class Mammalia; order Monotremata; family Ornithorhynchidae; genus Ornithorhynchus; species Ornithorhynchus anatinus. Next base: position 99,864,087 of record NC_041729.1, on the reverse strand, counting down.
ATGGGGATTAAGACTGTGAGCCCCACTTGGGACAACCTGATTCCCCTGTGTCTACCCCAGCACTTAGAACAGTGCTCGGCACATAGTAAGCGCTTAACGAATACCAACATAATTACTATTATTATTATTAGGAGAGTAGCGAGGTGAGTAGGAGGGCACAAGGTGATTGACTGCTTTGAAGTCGATGGTGAGGAGTTTTTGTTTGAGGCGGAGGTGGATCGGCAACTGTTGGAGTTTCTTAAGGAGGGGGATACGTGGCCTGAACGTTTTTGTACAAAAATGAACCAGGCAGCAGAGTGAAATATGGCCTGGAGTGTGGAGAGACAGGAAGCAAGGAGGTCAGCAAGGAGGCTGATACAGTAATCAAGGTGGGGCAGGATTGGATCAACTTGGTAGCGGTTTGGATGGAGAGGAAAGGGTCGATTTTAGCAATGTTGTGAAGGTGGAATCGACAGGATTCAGTTATGGTTCGAATATGTGGGTTGAATGAGAAAGACTAAAGGATAACACGAAGGTTACGGGCTTGTGAGACAGGAAGGATGGTGGTGCCATCTACAGCGATGGAAAAGTTAGTGGGAGGACAAGGGTTGGGTGGGAAGATAAGAAGTTCACTTTTAGACATTAAATTTGAGGTGATGGGAGGACATCCAAGTAGAGATGTCTTGAAAGCAGGAGGAAATGCGAGACTGCAGAGAGGGCGAGATGTCAGGGCTGGAGATGTAGATTTGGGTATCATCCACTTAAAGGTGGTAGTTGAAGCCAGGTAAACGAATGAGTTCTCCAAGGGAGTGGGTGTAGATGGAGAATAAAAGAGGATCCAGAATTGAACCTTGAGGGACTCCCACAGTGAGTCATTTCACTTCTCCGTGCCTCAGTTACCTCATTTGTAAAAAGGGAATTTTTTCTATTTTCCCACAGCCTAGACTCTGAGCCTCATGTAGGACAGGGACTGTATCATATCAGGGACTGATTATCTTTTATCTACTCCTGTACTCAATACCCCAGTGGTTGTTATCCTCTCTCAAGCCCTTATTACAGTGTTCTGCACACAGTAAGTGTTCAATAAACACCAGTGTTTGATTGTTAATTGCCACCTGAAAAGAACAGGAGAGAGGTAGTCAGGAAACTTGAATTCCAATCCCAGTTCTGCCACTGGCCTGCTCTGTGACTTTGAGCAAGGCTTTTAACCTATCTGAGCCCCTCTGTCCACATCTGTAAATAGAGGATGGAATAGACACCAGAGCTTCTGGGCTGGATTAAACAGAGATTTTAAGAGCTGCAGTCCAGGCCTTGGTCTATCGCCTCACAAAAATAAATTACTATTACTACTAATACTACTATTTCAAGACTGTAATGAAGCCGCAGAATGGCTTTAAGCTAATTTAAAAGCAAGTTTGATATAGCATTAATAGCCTTGATGCCAGAATTGTGATCACTTTGTTTTAAATTAGGAGAAAGATGAATGTGCAGGAGTTCCACCAAATCTAATAGTCCCAGCCCTACAGCTTAATTCAGGCCTGCTCTTCTCCCTACCTCTTCAACTGTGAGTTCCCTATCCACCTTATTGCTTAGCACAGTGTTTGGCCCTTAGTAAGCACTTAATAAATACCACAACTAAAGTGTTAATCTTCCCTTAATAAAACGGGTGACACTAGGTAAAGACATTACATTTCATAAAGAGAAGACATTACATAAAGAGAAGCAGCATGGTTTAGTGGAAAGAGGACGGGCTTGGGAGTCAGAGGACATGGGTTCGAATTCCGTCTCTGCCACTTGGCAGCTGTGTGACTGTGGACAAGTCACTTTATTTCTCTGTGCCTCAGTTCCCTCATTTGTAAAATGGGGATTAAGACTGTGAGCCTCACGTGGGACAACCTGATTACCCTGTATCTAGCCCAGTGCTTAGAACAGTGCTCGGCACATAGTAAGCGCTTAAATACCAACATTATTATTACATTTTTACAGCAGTGACAATCTCTACCTGCAATATGAGTAAAACATGGGCCGTTGGGTAACAATTCTTACCCAGTGTTTAATTTAGTCCTGTACAGTGTTGCATATGACAGGCTTAATAACTATTAATTCTTTGATTATAGACCACTGTGATTCAATGGAAATTGATGTGTGCTGTCAAAAGGATATCAGGTTTTGATCAATCTAGGGATCCACACAGAAATCTGATATAATAATGATAATAATAATTGTGGTATTTGTTAAGCACTTACTATGTGCCAGGCACTGTACTAAGCGCTGGGGTGGATACAAGCAAATTGGGTTGGGTACAGTCCCTGTCCCATGTGGGGTTCATAGTCTCAATCCCCATTTTACAGATGAGGGAACTGAGGTGCAGAGAAGTAAAGTGACTTGCAAAAGGTCACACAGCAGACAAGTGGTGGAGCTGGCTTTAGAACTCATGACCTTCTGAATCCCAGACCCTTCATCTATCCACTATGCCATGCTGCTACCCAGAGATGGTGCCCAACATTTTAGATGGCTGGGAAACCTGTACATATCATAGAAGGCTCATCCAGCTTCCCAAGGTGTTTCAATAGTGTCCCCCAGTGGCCCCACTCAATAGCAAAGTGGCAGGAGAGGAATACTCACGGTGAGAGTCTGGAATTCATTCAGTCATATTTATTGAGCACTTACTGAGTGCAGAGCACTGAATTAAGCACTTAGGAGAGTCTTTTCTTATGCTGTTGAGTCATCTTGGAACCATAGAGACTCCATGGACACATCTCTCCCACAACACCTCACCTTCACCTGCAATCATTCTGGTAGTGGATCCAGAGAGCTTTCTTGGTGAAAATATGCAAGTGGTTTATCATTCCTTCCTTCCTCACAGTAAACCTGAGCCTCCGCCCTCGACTCTCTGCTATGCGGCTGCTGCCCAGCACAGGGGAGTTTAATTTGTAACAGATTGCCTTCCACTCGCTAGCCACTGCCCAAGCTTGAAATGGAATGAGTAGGCCTCTATTTGACTCTCTCTCCTGTTGCCCAGACTGGTAGAATACAGGAAACTCTCCAAGTGCGGTCTTGAGAGGGGACTTAGGAGAGTACAATATGTCAATAAACAGACACATTCCCCGCCCACAATGAGTCTAGAGGTAGGAATGCAGTCAGCTCACAGTCAGTGGACCTGAGGTAAATGCTTCATTGCAATGTATCTTTGCCAGACAGGACACTTGAGGAGGGCGTTATTCATTCAATAGTATTGATTCAGCGCCTACTATGTGCAGATCACTGTACTAAGCGCTTGAAATGTACAATTCGGCAACAGATAGAGACGATCCCTGCCCATTGACGGGCTTACAGTCTCTCGAGTAGGAGTACTGTCCTACTGGGAAACCAAAGGGAACAAAGGGAGCATGAGATCGGATCGTGGCTTATGACAGATCCCTCTTTAGTAAACCAACCACTGGCCCTTCATGCCAAGGTGTACCATCCCAGAATAATCTGTTAGAAGCACACCTTTATAGCAGAGGCTTGGGCCTTTTGTAAGCAAAGTAAACTCCCAAATCCTCCCCAGACACCTCCCCTTAGGTCCCACCTCATCAGAAATTCCTTCAGGATAACCAGTCAATCAATCAATCAATTGTACTTACTGAGTGCTTACTATACGCATAGCATGGTACTAAGCACTTGGGAGAGTACAGTAGAACAGAATCGGTAGGCATGTTTCCTGCCCACAGTTAGCCTTGCTTAAGTTCCTCGAGCTTAAGTTCTTCCTTTCTTCTGATGTTCCTATGTGAGAACATTTCTTCTGGGGGAAATTCCTCTTCTGAGGAGGTCAGCTGTTCTGATTCCTTGGCCTTTTGTTGATAATATGAGGGAATAATTTATTTGAGATATCACCATCAGGATCGATTTCAAACCAAAGGACAAATAAGTTTATATACGATATGAATGCAAATAAACTTGTTGTGAACATTACAGTGCTTTGAACACAGTAAGCACTCAATAAATACAATTGAATGAATTCAATAAGACTGTATCTGGGATCATCCTGCAGAATCATTTTTCTGTAAGAAAATCTGGGACTCGCAACCTGGTTATGGTTCTGACGACTTGCTGTGCCAGCTGATTCCTTTTAAAAATGCCTTTCAAGCAAGTTGTAGGTTTCCTCTGGGTGGGTTTAAAATAGGAAACCGATCTTTCTAAGATTTCCACAAAATTAGGAGCACTGCCATCTCTCCCGTGAATACTTGGAAATTTTTTCACTGCAATCATCACATTTTGGTGAAGAACATCACCTGACATAATTAGAACAAGAAGGTCATATTACTACTGGCCTCGTGATTAATTACCCAGAAATCAGAAGGCCACCGGACAGTTGGATCCGGAAACTGGGACCTTCTGGTTTCACTGGACCAGAGGCCTCTGCCTAAAAATTGGACTTGAGCTTTGTTGTTTCTGCACAAAAATAGAGGGGGGAGGGAATTCACTGAGGATAATGTATTCTCTGATTGCTAGAGTCTTCTCGCTTCTTCCTGAGCCAACTCCATGAGAAAAATGTCCCCTTTGTTTTTCTGATTTTCCATTCATTCATTCATCTATATCTCCTGAGCAATTGCTGCCCCTCTCAGGTTCGCACCTGTAGAGTTTCCAGTCCTCTATCAGTCTCGGCTATGGGAAGGAAAGTCAAGCAGAGGCCTTTCCATTCCATTCCTAGCTTGGGCAGTGGCTAGCAAGTGGAAAGCAATCGGCTACAAGTCAAAACTCACCCGTGCTGGGCAGCAGCGGCACGGGAGACAGTCAAGGGCAGAGACTCGAGTTTACTGCACGGAAGGAGGCAATAGTAAATCACTTCCATATTTTTACCAAGAAAACTGCATGGATCCACTACCAGAACCATTGCAGATGGAGAGCGGGCCATTCTGGGAGAGATGTGTCTGTGGGTCTAGGTCGGAATTGACTCAGCAGCATAAGGCAAGACAGAGAGCATCTGCTGTGGGCAGAGCGTTGTTCTGTGTGCTTGGGAGACCAAAAGAACATTAAAACATGGACCCAGGCCTCGATGAGTTTATAATTTAACAGTATGGTCTAGGGGAAGGACAGGCCTGGGACTAAGTAGATCTGGGTTTTTATCCCATCAGTTGCCTGCTGGGTGACCTTGGGAAAGTCACTTGACTTCTCTGTGCCTCAGCTTCATCACCTGTAAAATGGAAATTAAATACCATTTGTCTTCCTACTTAGGATCTGAGCCCCATTCTTTTCCCACTTCCTTCTATGTTGTCCTGACTTCCTCCATTTATTCACCCCCCAGCCTCAGCTCCACAGCACTTATGTACATATCTGTCATTTCTTTATATTAATGTCTGTCTCCCCGACGATAGACTGTAAGCTCATTGTGAGCAGGGAATGTATTTGTTTCTTGTTGTACTTACTTTCCCAAGTGCTTAGAATAATGCTATGCACACAGTAAGCACTTGATAAATAAGATTGAATGAATGAATGAATGTAGAACAGGGATTTTTGTCCAACCTGAGTAACTTATACCTACTCCAGCACTTAGGACTGGACACATAGAAAGTGTTTGACAAACACCATAGCTATTATCATCATTATTAGCATTAATAGTGTTAAAGATTTTACAGCATAATAATCCCTCCATTATTCCCGAATTTATCTTCCATAGAATCCAGATGAGACATGTAAATAAAAACTTTCTCTTAAATGAGAGGAAGACAGGCCACTACTTTCCCCACCTTCAAAGCCTTGCTGAAATCAAATCTTCTCCAAGAGGCCTTCTCTGACTAAACCCTTATTTCCCTTTCTCACTCTCCCTTCTGGATCACCTGAGAAGCAGCTGACCTAGTGGCAAGAGCACAGGCCCAAGCGTCAGAGGAAGTGGGTTTTAATCGCACTCCATCACTTATCTGCTGTGTGACCTTGGGCAAGTCACTTAACTTCTCTGGGTCGCAGTCACCTCATTGTAAAATGGGAATTAAAACCATAAGCCCTAAAGGGGACAGGGATTGTGTCTGACCCGATTATCTTGTATCTACCCCATCTTACATAGTAAGTGCTTAACAAATACCGTAATTAATTATTATTATTATTATAATTACTTATGTATTTAGATCTGTTCACTTTTAGCACTTGATATTCATCCCAACCCCAGCCCCAAACCACTTGTGAAAATATCCTTGTCATCTACTATTTCTCTTATCCATAATTTATTTGGCTGTCTGCTTCCCCTTCTCGACTATAAGCTCCTTGTAGGCGGGGAATGTGTTTACCAACTCTGTTGTACTTTGCTCTTCCAAGCACTTAATACAGTATTCTGCTCAGGGTAAGCACTCAATAAATACCATTGATCAATTGATCGATTGTAAAGAAATCCAAAGAATTCCACAAAATCATATAGGATTACTCTTTTTTATTGGGAAAAAGAAAGCAAGACAGAAAATGCAAAGCTTGACCAGTGACTCATGAAACATTACACATTAGACCTAAGGAATGAAACTAGTATAATAGGGAGCCACTAGCTAACCTGTCTCATGTTCTCTAGGTTTTGACAAATATAAAACAAACAACAAGAAAGACATCCAGGGTTTTCATTGGTGAACTCCTGTCTCCTCAATCACATCAGATGAGAAATAACATTTTCTCCCCTCTCAACTGTGAGCATGATTGTGTACTTAAAAGGAACATCCATATACCACATTCCCAATCTGAATCTCCTTCCCTCCTTTAAAGCCCACTTGAAAAGTAACCACCTCCAGGAGGGCAACCAGATTACCATCCCCTCCCCGATTGTGCCTTGCTTTTTCTCATTCCATTGCTGCAGCGAGGCTTAGTGGATAGAGCACTGGCCTGGGAGTCAGAAGGACCTGGGTTCTAATCCCAACACCGCCACATGTCTGCTGCTTGACCTTGAGGAAGTCACTTATCTTCTGGACCTCAGTTACCTCATCTGTAAAATGGGGATTAAGATTGTGAGACAGGGACTCTGTCCAACCTGATTAACTTGTTTGCACCCCAGTGCTTTAGAACAGTGCTTGACATACTGTAAGTGCTTAATAAGTACTGTTATTATTATTTTGATTATATGAAGAGGGCTGGGAGTTCCAGGCCAGAGGCAGGATGTGGGCAAGGAGTTGGTGACAAAATAGATGAAAACAAGGTCACATAGTAAGCACTTAATAAGTACAGTGGCATCAGAGGAGTGCAGTGTGTGGACTTGGTTGCAAAGGAAATCAGAGAGGTAAGGTAGGAGGGGACATGGTGAATGAGTTACTTAAAGCCAACGGCAAGGCATTTCTGTTTGATGCAGAGGTGGATAGGCAATAAATGCAGGCTCTTGAGGAACAGGGAAACAGGTACAGAAAGGGTTTGTCAAAATTTTGGTGATGTTGTGAAGGTTGAACCAACAGTATTTGGTGGCAAATTGAATATATGGGTTGAATGAGGGAGATGAGTCAAGGAAAATCCAAGGTTACAGACTCATGAGACAGAGAGCTTGGTTGTGCTTGTCTACAGTGATGGGGAAGTGGGGCATGGTTTGGGTGGGTTCTGTTGGTATGAGGAGTTCTGTTTTGGACATGTTAAGTTGAAGGTGTCAGTGAGACATCCAAGTAGAGCTGTCCTGAAGGCAGGAGGAAATATGGGACTGCAGAGAAGGGGAGAGATCAGGCCTGGAGATGGAGATTTGGCAATGACCTGCATCCACAATTGAAGCCATGGGAGTGAATGAGTTTTCCAAGGGAGTGGGTATAGATGGAAAATAAAAGGGATAAAATAGCATGGATAAAATTAATTGGGAGCATAGATATAGAAGTACAGTGCTCTGCACACAATAAGCACTCAATAAATATGATGTAAAAAAAATGTATATAAGTCTGAGGAATAGAAGTATATACTTTCATTTTTTGATGGTATCTGTTAACCACTTACTATGTGCCAGACATCATACTAAACACTGGGGTAGAATCAAGATAATCAGGTTGGACACATCCCATGTCCCACCTGGGACTTACAGTCTTAGTCCCTATTTTTCAGATGAGGTAATTGAGGTACAGAGAAGTTAAGCAAATTCCCCAAGATCACACAACAGACAAGTGGCAGGATTGGGATTAGAACCCAGGTCTTCTGAGTCCCAGGCCCGTGTTCTTTCCCAGGCCACGCTACTTCTTAAAATAATGCAAAATAATTAGTAACGGTAAACCGAAGCTCAAGGAGAATAGAGAATCACCAAAGCTAGGTGGGGTTAATCTGGGCTGGCTTCATGGAGGAGAGGTCTTAATAATAACAAAAATAATAAAAATGATAATAATTGTGATATTTTCCAGATGAGGTAACTGAGGCCCAGAGAAGTGAAGTGACTTGCCCAAGGTCACTCAAGTCCTTCTAACTCCAGGGCCCTTACTCTATTCCAAACGTTTAGTACAATGCTCTGCACATAGTAAGCGCTCAATGAATACTGTTGAATGAATGAATGAATCCACTAAGCCACGCTGCTTGTGATTAGATGGGAGTGAGGTGAGCTCAGGAGCAGAAGGCCAGGAAAGAAGTTGGGGCACAGGAGCTCAATTAAAGAGCATTTAGGAACTGAGAAATGAGAAGCACCATGGCCTAGTGGATAGACCATGGGCCTGGAAGTCAGAAGGACCTGGATTCCAATTCAGGCTCCACCACTTGTCTGCTGCGTGATCTTAGGCAAGTCACTTAAGCCCTCTGTGCCTTAGTACCGCATCTGTAAAATTGGGGTTAAGTCCGTGCGCCCCATGCGGGACAGGGATTGTGTCCAACCTCATTAGTTTGTGCCTACCCCAGCTCTTAGTACAGTGCCTGGCATATAGTAAGCACCTAACCAAGACCAAAAAAGGCAGCTGGAGTTGGAGAGGTGGGTTGCCCAAACTTGGGAGCTATTCCTGAGGAAGAATCAGCAGAAACAGTTTCTTTACTACAGTCACATCTTTGTGTATTCTGGACTTGCTCATTGGAAAGAAAATGTCCTCTGACTGTGACATAATCATTGAGAGAGAATGAGTGCATGAATCAAATAGCAGTTTGATTCAGTGACTTTGGCAAATACCGTTCATCCTGAGTGTAGGTTTGTTGGTTTATTTTTATTAAAAGTTCACGGTGGTATTTTCTGGCCAGTGTTTTTTTACAAATACCTTTAAGTACCGTAATAATGAATTTCTAAACAGATACATTTGTTTTTCTGGGTACATAGCTTTCTCCATTTCAGGCTGCTGCTATTTTTCTTCTGTGCATCTAATAAGCCAGTTGTTTTACTTGTTGAACACGGGTTTTGATCAGTAGGTAATGTTTGAATTATCTGTATTCACATCTCCTGCGATTGTCAAAATTGCCCACATGGTAGAAAAAGTCTGTGTCATTTCTCAGAATTGGTATTGGGTGCGGGGTTCCCCACCCCTCCAAATCAAAGTAATCAAAAGAGAGAGCCTTGGTCTTGACTTCTGGCTGATGTTTCTCTAATTCTTCATTAGCACCAAAGAGAAACACACACCTCCTCACTAAAAATTAGAATGCCAAAGTTCCCAGGGAGAGTTGAAGAAGGTTTCTGCATTTCCCAGGGGCAAATTGACTCTTGAAAAGTTAATTTAAAAAACTGACACAGGCACAGGAGCCGAGATGGTGAATCTACTGTGTGTCAGTTTCTTAAATAAAGTTTCAATCAGCGGTGCATTCCGGAGAGGCGGAATGCCGTAATCTGAAGACTCCTGCGGAAGGTGAGACCTAATCAACTTCATTACATCTGGTTGGTGGATGAAGTGTTGAAATGGCTGGGCTACTGGGTTCGGTGAGAGAGATTTGACGGCCTCTGTGGGGTTGAGTTTGTTTTTTGTTGAGTAGGAGTATTTGGGATTTATAATAATAACTGCAGCAATAGTAATCAATAATTGTGGTATGCATTAAGTACTTATTATGTGCCAAGCACTGTACTGAGCGCTGAGTTAGATACAAAATAGTCAGGTCCCACATGGGTCTCACAGTCCAAGCAGAAGGGAGTCATTGGGCAGGGATTGTCTCTAACTGTTGCCAAATTGTATATTCTAAGTGTTTAGTACAGTGCTCTGCACATAGTAAGCGCTCAATAAATACTATTGAATGAACGAATGAGTACGGGTATTTAATCCCCATTTTGCAGATGAGGGAACTGAGGCTCAGAGAAGTTAAGTGACTTGCCTGAAGTCACACAGCAGATGAATGGCAAAGCTGGCATTAGAAGCCTGGTCCTCTGACTTCTGGGCCCGTGTTTTTTCCATGACACCGTGCTGCTTCTCAATTGTGATATTTGTTAAGTGTATACTATGTGCCAAGTAGGTACTACGCTTTAGGGTAGATACGAGATTAAAAGGTCGGATGCAGTCTCAGTTCCACATTGGGCTTGCAGCCTAAGTAGTAGGTAGAACAGATATTGAATCCCCATTTTCCAGATGAGGACGTTGAGGCACAGAGAAGTTTAGTGACTTGCCTAAGGTCACACAGCCGATCCGACAGACTAAAATCTGCCACAGAGGAAATGACTGGCTCAGAGCTCACAAAATAACTGGAGTTAAATGAAGGCAAAGAGAATGCAAACAAGTCAGACGTATCAGATGGTTTGTTTTTTTCTGGTTTATGTTACAATATGAGATCTAACCAGGGGGTCCAGATTCATTTTGTGGGAAGAATCATCAACAATATTTACTATCGTCTGGATACAGAACACTTTACTGAGCACTTACTGATGTTCAGATCACTATACTGGATGCCTACTGTTGGCATAAAACTGTGCTGGGTGCACTCTACTGGATTTATGACCTGGAGTCTTCTCCTGACTCTGCCACTTGTGAAGCATGTGCCATTGGAAAATTCACAGATCTCACCCGTGCCCAGTGTCCCCCTCTAGACTGTAAGCTCATTATGGGCAGGGAACATGTCTGCTAATTATGTCATACTGTACTCTCCCAAGACCTTAATAGAGTGCTCTAATCGTAGTAAGTGATCTATAAATATAATTCGATTGTTTGATTTATAGGTTTTTGCCTTATCTATGATGTGGGGATAGCACACCGTTTCTCCCCACCACCCCTCTTTAGACTATTAGTGCCACCAGGAGCAGGGTCTGTGTCCGATATGCGTATATCGTATCTATCCGAGCGCTTAGCCCAGTACTTTGCACATAGTAAGTGCTTAACAAATACCACAATTATTATTATTATTCCCAACTTTATAAATGTTTGCTAACAGATGACATAACTGGATGGGTGGCCTCTCTCTCAGGGGGTGGTCCTCAGTCATTAGAAGAAAGAGAAGTCCCTAGGGATGGAGCATGGGCCTGGGCATCAGAAGGACTTGGGTTCTAATCCCAGCTCTGCCTACTTGTTTGCTGCGTGATCTTGGGCAAGCCACTTCACTTCTCTGGGCCTCGGTTACCTCATCTGTAAAATGGGGATTGAAGCTATGAGCCCCACGTGGGACAGGGACTGTGTCCAACTCAGCTTGCTTGTATCCACCCCGCATTTAGTACAGTGACTGGAACACAATAAGTGCTTAAGAAATACCTCAATTATCATTGTTTTATTATTGTTGTTATTATTACCCTGCTACGACTGATCTTGCTTCCTGTCCCACTCTGGGGAGACAGGATGGTATCCAGTGAATGTCATGGGGATGCCCGACATCTCCGCGGGGAAGCCAGAATAATAAGATGTCGGCTAGGAGACGTGAAATGTAATTGCCCTTTTCCCCCAGCTCAAACTAAGAATGCGAAGCCCCACGACCTTGCCTGAACGTGACATCTCAGTGTTTGCATCCATCTACTTAATGGCAATCCAAGGTCCATGAAACGCACACCAGATTTCCCCAGTGCAATGACCCGGGCCCCGTCCTACCTGCTCCTAATTGGAAAACAGCCCAGAAAAGCATCCGCAGGTAGCTAGCCCCCGCTAACACCCTGCTGCGAGGGTATACCTGGCAGCTCTGTAGACCTACGGGCCCACGCTTCATTTCAGATGCATCTTTATCGAGACTGCATCTCATTTGATTCAGGGTCTTTAGAGAAGTTTGTACATCTCTCCGGGTCTGGAGGATAGAGGTAAACTCGACAAGAGAGAAGTCAGATTACCGGTAATAAAAACCAAAACTACAATCTCTGCTAAGTGACAGTGAAGCACCAGGGAAATTAGAGGGCCTTCCTTACCTATAAATTAATTATGGCACCTCAAGTGAAACGAATTGAGTACCTCACGTCTGCGTTTGGCCTTAGGTGCAACGATAAACTTCACTGCTTTTGTGCTGTGCATTCTTTGTAGAGCAAAGTTATTCTAAATCAGACAGCTGTGTCGATTACTATATCTCTTTTTGTTTGGTGAACAAAATAACTAGAGAGACGGTTAAATAGCTTGAGGGTTTTTTAAGTTACTATGTAAATTCAAATGACTCTCTAGGATATGTGAGCCATCAGGGAAGAATACAAAATTATTAAAATCGTGTTCTTTCGGGAGAGTGTTTTAAGCGATATTTGATTCTCCAAAGCAGCGTCTCTAAATGTGTTGATGCTGAGCATTGATGTATAATTATTGGCAAATAATGGCTTCATCAGAGCAGTACAGTATTTAAAAACTAAATTGGAGAGTGGTCTGAGTGGGCAGATTATATGATAGCCCTGAAAGATCCTTCTCTGATCTTAAAGGTGCAGTTAGGATTTAATCTGTGAGGGAGTGAAAAATAGGGGTGGGGAAGAGGAGTATGACCCTGCCCACCGCCCACCCCCTTCCAGTCCCATCTCACCCTCATTCAGCTGTGTGGCCTTGGGGGTCCCTGCCAAAGGGGGAAGGACATTGCTAGGGAACCATGCGGCGGTGTCAATCTATCAATGCCATTTAGTGAAATTCCGTACCATCGGCTTTAAAGCACTCAGTCAGCTCTCCCCTTCCTACCTCGTTTCACTGATCTACTTCAGCCCCGCCCGCACACTCTACTTCTCTACCACCAGTTTACTCACTGTGCCCTGATCTCATTTATCTCATCGACAACCCCTTTCCCACATCCTTCCCCTAGCCTGGAACTCCCTCTCCGACCATAAATGGCAGACCACCACTCTCTCCACCTTCAAAGCATTATTACCGTCACATCTCCTGCCAGAGGCCTTCCTTGATTAATCCCTGTTTTCCCTGGCTCACTCTCCCTTCTGCATTACGTGCGCTTGGATCTGTCATTTGATATTCACCCCACCCCCAACCCCGAGGCACTTATGTCTTATGCCGTCGAGTCGTTTCCGACCCCTAGTGACATCATGGATACATCTCTCCCAGAACACCCCGCTCTCCGTCTGCATTCATTCTGGTAGTGGATCCATAGAGTTTTCTTGGTAAAAAAGTGGTTTACCATTTCTGCCTTTGGCAGTAAACTCGAGTCTCAGCCCTCAACTCTCTCCCATGCTGCTGCTGCCCAGCATGGGTGAGTTTTGACTTGTAGCAGATTGCCTTCCACTCACTAGCCACTGGCCAAGCTAGGAATGGAATGGACAGGCCTCTGCTTGACTCTCCCTCCCGTAGCCAAGACTGGTAGAGGACTGGAAACTCTCCAGGTGTGACCCTAAGAGGGGGGCACCTATGTACATAGCTTTAAATTATATTTTCTCAATTATTGATTGATATTAATGCCTGTTTCCCCCTCTAGACTGGAAGCTCGTTATGGGCAGGGAACATGTCTCATAATTCTGTTCTACTGTACTCCCCCTTGCGCTTAGGAAAATACGCTGCACATAGTAAATTCTCAATAAATACCTTGATTGATTGATTGATTGAGCACTTACTATGTGCAGAGCACTGTGCCACACACTTGGGAGAGTACAGTATCAGAGTTGGTAGACAAGTTCCCAGCCCACAACAAGCTCCACCCACTCCAGACTCTTCCCCACTTTAGCCATAAGCTCGTTGTGGGCAGGAAATGTGTCTATACATTGTTGTAGTGTCTCCCCCAAGTGCTTAACACAGTGCTCTGCACACAGTAATCGCTCAATAAAAACGACTGAATGAAAGAATAAACGAGCTTACAGTCTAGAGTACAGGGACAGGATGGCTGTAGTGGACCAGTTTAAAAATGAATGCATGGGGGCAGGTTCAGGTTGTGGATTATGTGGTGGAGGGTAGATACAAGAAGCCATGGGGAAGGAGGTGTAAATGAGATCCAGTTCGGGAGAGGATGGGACAGGTTAATAAAAGTGAAAAGCTTTACTACTACTAATAATAATGTTGGTGTTTGTTAAGTGCTTACTGTATGCAGAGCATTGTTCTAAGCGCTGGGGTAGACACAGGGTAATCAGGTTGTCCCACACGAGGCTCACAGTCTTCATCCCCATTTTACAGATGAGGTAGGCACAGAGAAGTGAAGTGACTTGCCCACAGTCACATAGCTGACAAGTGGCAGAGCCAGATTCAAACCCATGACCTCTGACTCCCAAGCCCGAGCTCTTTCCACTGAGCCACACTGCTACCGGGGTGATAGGTGGAGGTGTCCTGTGGGTTGACATTTGCAGGTGTGTATAGTGGGAGGTGAAAGGTGCCACTCTGGTGTTTATCTGTCGGGAGAATCATCATAGTTTACCGGATAGAGCACAGGCTTGAGAGTCAGAAGGGTCTGGGTTCTATCCTGGATCTGCCACATGTCTGCTCTGTGCCCCTGGACAAGTCACTTCACTTCTCTGTGCCTCAGTTACCTCATCTGTAAAATGAGGATAAGCATGCGAGCCCCACATGGGACAGGGACTGTGTCCTACCTGATGTGCTCCTATCTACCGCAGGGCTTAGATCAGTGCTTGGCACATAGTAAGTGCTTAACAAGAACCATAATTATGATTATTATTAACCTCTGATCAACCCAAAAGGTACGGTGTGAGAAGAAGCTATAGGAAAAAAAATCATCAGGGCCATCTCAAGAGCCCCTTTCTTAGCTGTAAACCCAAGGCCAAGCTGGGAAGAGGAGCAGAGGGGAAAGCAGGGAAGAGCAACAGGGGAATGTTTAGGGGCTGGATTGGGGGGCAGGAGAAGGAATAGAGGATTCATGCTAACTCTGACCATTTGCTAGAGGGAGAAGTTTGGTCACACTGAGGCCTCCACCTCCATGCTCGAAAGTCCAGGGGAAGGCAGGAGGAAAGTCAAAATATAGAGCCACCAAAACACAGGACCTGCGGCAGCCACCGGAAAGGAACAAAAATACGACTTGCTCTGCACAACAAGCGGGTTTTATGGCCCTAGGGGAGGTTTGACCCATTTCCTCTACCAGGTCCCCCAGGCATTTCTTGGAGAGGAAGAATGGTGGGAGTTCATTATCTCTCCTCTGAGATTTCTAGGCCAACCTGCCTACTAGTTTCACCACTAGATCTCGGTTCTGCCTTAGCTACCACTCACTACCCTGTCTTTAATCTTTCTTTCGAATTCCTCCTGTGCAGTCAGATTGGCTTTTCTGCCCTTTATCATGTAATGTGGCGGAAAGAGCATGAGCCTGAGAGTCTGAGGACTTGTATTCTAATCCTGGCTCTGCCATTTGCCAGCGGTATGACCTTGATCAAGTCACTTAACTTATTTGGACCTCAGTTTCCTCATCTGTCCAATGGGGATTAAAAACTTGTTTTCCCTCCCCCTCACATTGTGTGCCCCATGTGGAACAGGGACTGGATCTGACTTGATCATCTTGTATTTACCCTACTGCCTAGAACAGTGCTTGGCACATAGTAAGTGCTTAACAAATCCCACAATTTTTCTTATTATGACTGCCCTGAAAAGCCAGGCTCTTTCCTCTGCCAAACTCTGCCCTTCACTCCCGGTCAGATTTCTTTTTTCCCAATAAGCCCAACTTGTTGTTGCCCTGGTGACCCTCATGTTAGAAGGTTACTTTCACCTTCTCTGTATTTATTTATATTGGGTCTGTAACAGTCCATCTTCTTTTTCCCATTGGATCTTGGACAATGTGTCAACTCAGACCTTGTCTAAACAAATCTCAATTCTATCAACCTCCCAGACCTAAGCCAGGGCTGTGCAGTGGAGACGATCAATAAATGTTAATGGCGAGGAGAAAAATAAAAATGCTTCATGGAAGTCTTTACCAGCTCCTCAAGCAGAACTACAAACATTTTATTTAACCCTCACCCTTCCTGAAGTTGGAGAGAGTCATTCGAACCTACAAGTCATCTGCTCGTGTCTCATCTGGGTGAAACTAAATTCCTGCTGACCGCAAGCAAATACCCACCAATAAACTTACTAAAAATGCAGGTGTAAATCAAGCAATCCATGTTATTTATTGAATGTAGAGCCACTGTACCAAGTATTTGGGAGAATGCAGTTCAGCAGAGTTGTTAGACACATCCTCTGCCCACAAGGAACTTACAGTCTAGGGAAGGAGCCTTTACGGTATAGAGAGAGCTTAATGTCTAGAGGTAGAGCTCACAGTCTAAACCCACTAGGCTCTGTTTTAAAACAGTAATTAATATGAACACAGGTGTACCCTCTCTATATTGACATATAATATGGTACTTTGAACGTATGTGGCACCTTTATTTTTCCAAACAGCTTTCAGATCAATTGTTTCATTTCATTCCTATAATATCCCTCTAAGGGTGAGAGAGGAAGGTATTATTTCTATTTTAGAGATGACATGACTGAGACACAGAGAGAGTCATTGATTTGCCCAAGGCCATACAGGGTTTTATACAAATTCAAGACAGCGTTATTAAGCATTAATTCCAAATTTCCATTTCAAATAACCTGTTCCTTCCAGATGCAGTTTTTGTAAATAAAAGAGCAATGCATGCTTTATAACTAAAAAAAAGATGAATATTTTTCTTTGGTTCTTAATGTTTCTTTCTAGATGTTGACCTTTTTGCCTGTCGTAGTCCGCCCCAGGGGCTATAAAAGTTTCACTGAGCACTTTGAAGGAAATCCAAATGAAATTGGTCCATGTAATTCATTAGAACAATTTTATTTAGACTTAGGAGGTTATTTATATTAATCTCCATGAATTCTAAGTTGTGATGATCTTCTTGTTTGCTAGGTAGTCCAAGACAGGAGACAAACTTAGTACTTATCCTCAAAAAAATATATCTGTTTCATTATCTTTGGTGAGAACAGATGTACCACTAAAATATTTTTCCCCCAATTAGATATAAGCCCGTCAATGGGCAGGGATTGTCTCTATCTGTTGCCGAATTTCACATTTCAAGCGCTTAGTACAGTGCTCTGCACGTACTAGTGTATTGTACTGTACTAGTGTACTAGTGTAGTGTACTAGTGTATGAGTGTATTTCTGCTATCAAATGGAAGTGCTGCACAGTTTCAATTAGATCACAGAGCATCTCTTTAATATTCAATATTCTTTGAAATCATTTGGAGGATTTCAGAATTCAGAAAGATTTTGAAATGGGCTTAGGATATTAAGTGTCTTCCTTCACTCCTTCTGTGTGAAAATAAATAAATAAGTCAATAAACCTAACAAATCCAATTTTCTGAAACTGCATATCAGAGGATGCGATATCATAAGGTGGCAGACAGCCCTCTGTGAAATTACAGGAGAAGGAGACAAGTCCATGCACGGCTGTGTCAACTCCACCATGGACCTAAAGTTCTAAATATTTGGTGATGGAAGTGGGCTGGTGCCAGGGCAAGTGGCTTCCCTTCCAGGCAATTTTGAGAGAGGGCGTAGTCCTCATTTTCTCACTTAGGGAGTCCTCCCGCTGGCGTCCCGAAGAAACATATCGGTCTGGGACTTTGCAGTGAAACCGAAACAAGGAGAGTCCGAAGGAGCCGGGGGTGACACAGGATTAAACAGGGAGAAAGTTTTCCCTGCATCCCCTCTTGCTTTGGAATGGTGCACTTTTAAGAGAGGGAATGTTCTAGAGGCACTTGGGAATTCCTGAAGCCAAGGTCAGAGTGCAGAGTGTTTCTGTCATCCACCTCCCATCAGCAACGTATAGCGAAGTCCCGGTAAGAGAACACCCCTGAAAAGGAAAGCACCTGTCCGTCACCCCGGTATAAATTCCAATCCAAGAATGAGTTGGCACATTGAGACATCTACAGAAATGCAGTTTATGGGTTCCCCGGTACACTGGTTTAGAGGCCTGTGGACTCTGTCCTACAGAGCAAAACCATTGTCCCCGTGACCCCCATTATGCCCTTCCATCACTCCTTGGCCCTCTCTGGTTCCTCCCTGAAGGTGACCATCCTCGCCTCTGATGTTAATCTGGGCTGTCCAGGGCATCCCTGAGGTGTGTCTGCATATTTCAGGGACCGTCCTGGTTGGGGGAGTCTGCACAGCTCTTGCAAAACGGTTACAGCAGGGTCAGCTAATATCACCATCTTGGGCTGATTTTCTCAGGAATATTTCCCTGTCCAATTTTCACTCATTCAAACGTTTTATTGAAGGCTTAGCCTGTGCAAGGCACTGTACTAAGCGCGTGAGAGAGTACAGTAAAACAGAGTTGGCAGACACATTCCCTGTCCGCAGTGAATTTACAATCTAGTGGGGGGACAACTGACTTTTGCCAATCTCGATACCTTTCCTAGTGGTGATGGGATTATCTATTCTTTATTGTAGCCCCTATTACCCCGTCTCCAACGTTCCGGGAACTACCCTGAATCCATTCTTCTTTTGTTTTCTATTTGCTCATTCATTCAGTCGTATTTATGGAGCACTTACTGGGTGCGGAGCACTATACTAAGTGCTTGGGAGAGTACAATGTAACGATAAGCAGACACATTCCCTGCCTAGATCGAGTTTACAGTTCTAGAGACGAGCTTACTCTTGTGTGGCTCCTGGTACCTGCTTTTTCAGTTACAAACTGCCTGCTCCATCCCATTCTCCTACTCCTGCTAGGATTCACCATACATATAGTTTGGGTACCCCTACGTCAGCCATGGGGCCCCCTCAACCTCAAAGCCAAGCCTCTGTAACACCGAGCACAGGCTGAAATGGTATTAAAATTTTCAAAACTGGAAATAAAGGTTTTATCCGTTTTCTGAGTTGTAGCAGCACACTGAAGCTTTGCCTGGGTGTTTTGGAAAAAGCTTGAACAGAAAAGACACAATATTTATTTTCTCAACTGAACCCACACAGTCTAATATTTGGAATGCTTTACTTGAGCAGTTGTTAATCCTTAAGGAAGACACCAAATTAAAACTGTGCCCAGGACAAATAGATGATCAAGAGGACATAGCCAGCAAAAAGAAAACAACTATGAGGCAAAATAAACACTGTAATTGAGAGGGTAGCCATCTTTCCTATGGGACTTCAGAAGACAGTTAAAAGACCGTAAATGCTCTGAACATTTGAAATGGGTTTATCTGTCCTTTTTGACAAAAGCCACCTCCTTCCTACAGCTATTTTTAGGTCTCACCTTCATTCCTGTGGTTTATGGATTGGCCAATGCATTTTAGAAAGGGAAGGATAAAGTGTCCAATTAACCAGGGGAGTTTCCTGAGAACCTATTGAGTGAAAGCACTGTAATAGTCAATCAGATGTATTTATTGAGTTTACTGAGTGCAGGGCACTGTACTAAGCGCTTGGGAGATGATAAAATAGACTTGGTGGAGATGTTCCCTGCCCACAAGAAGCTTACAGTCTTGAAGGGGAGACAGACATTAATGTAAATAAATGAATTACAGATATGTAAAAAGTGCCCCGGGGCTGAGGTTGGAGTGAATGAAGGGTGTAAATCCAAGCACAAGGGTTACGCAGAAAGGAGTGGGAAAAGAGGAAATGAGGGTTTAGCTGGGGAAGGGCTCTTGGAGGAAAAGTGCTTTTAGTAAGGCTTTGAAAGATGGGGAGAGTAGTGCACTTGGAAAGGTGCTCCCAAAACAAAGCAAAAGACCCTATTCTGGTTCTTGCTTGCCTCTTACCTTTTCCAATCTCTGCCTGATGATCATCCTATACGCCTGCTTTTTGCCCTGATCACACCCACTGGATCAATAACTATGCAATCAATCAATGGTACTTTCTAAATGCTTACTGTGCTCAGAGAATGATAAGCAGCATGACTTAGTGGATAGTGCACGTGTCCGGGAGTCAGAAGGTCATGAGATCTAATCCCAGCTCTGCCACTTGTCTGCTGTGTGACTTTGGCAAGTCATTTAACTTCTCTGTGCCTCAGTTCCCTCATCTGTAAAATGGGGATTAAGACTGTGAGCCCTATTTGGGACATGGACTGTGTCCAACCCGATTATCTTATATCTACCCCAGTAATTAGAACAGCATCTGGCACATAGACAAATACCATACCTTTACAAATACCATCATTATTATTAGTGTTATTATTACTATACAAAGTGCTTGGGAAAGTACAATGCAACAGAGTTAATAGATGTGTTTCCTGTCCACAAGAAGCTTACAGTTTAGAGATCAACCAGCTGCACCTGCAATCTATCAGTTACCAAATCCTGTCAGTTCAATCTTCAAAGCATCGCAAAAATCCATGTTTTCCTCTCCATCCAAACTGCTACAACACTAATCCAGCACTTCTCTTATCCCACCTTGATTACTGCATCAGCCTCCTTGCTGCTCTCCCTATCTCTTGTCTCTCCCCACCCCAGTCCTTAATTCACTCTGCTGCCTGGATCATTTTTCTACAAAAATGTGCAGTCCACGTTTCCCCACTCCACAAGAACCTCCGTCAGTTGCCCATTCACTTCCTCATCACACCAAAGCTCCTTACCATCGGCTTTAAAGCACTCAAACAACCTTTCCCGCTCATACCTTACTTACTTTCATTCATTCATTCAATAGTATTTATTGAGCGCTTCCTATGTGCAGAGCACTGTACTGAGCGCTTGGGATGAACAAGTCGGCAACAGATAGAGACAGTCCCTGCCGTTTGACGGGCTTACGGTCTAATCGGGGGAGATGGACAGACGAGAACAATGGCAATAAATAGAGTCAAGATAAATTTCCTACTACAACCCAGCCTGCACACTTCACTCCTTTAATGCCAACCTTCTCACTGTAACCCTACCTCATCTATCTCACCACTGACCTCTCACCCATGTCCCACCCTCTTTATATCCAAACAGAGGATCACTTTCTTCTCCTTAAAGCCTTACTGATGTGCATGTAAGAGGCCTTCTCTGACTAAGCCCTCCCTTTATCTTCTCCCGCTCCTTTCTGTATCACCCTAGCACTTGGATTTTCACCCTTTCTGATAATATCAATAATAATAGTAATGGTATTTCTAAAGTGCTTACTACTACTAATAATAATGTTGGTATTTGTTAAGCGCTTACTATGTGCAGAGCACTGTTCTAAGTGCTGGGGTAGATACAGGATAATCAGGTTGTCCCACGTGAGGCTCACAGTTAATCCCCATTTTACAGATGAGGTAACTGAGGCACAGAGAAGTGAAATGACTTGCCCACAGTCACACAGCTGACAAGCGGCGGCGCCGGGATTCGAACCCATGACCTCTGACTCCAAAGCCCTGGCTCTTTCCACTGAGTCATGCTGCTTCTCTACATGGCAAGCACTGTTCTAAGTGTTGAAGTTGAAGTTGATACGAGCTAATCAGGTTGGACACAGAGCCTGTCCCACATGGGGCTCACAGTCTTAAACCCCACTTTACAGATGAGGTAACGGAGGCACAGAGAAGTTAAGTGACTTGCCCAAAGTCACACAGCAGATGCATGGGAAAGCCAGGATTAGAATCCAGGTCATTCTGAATACCAGCCCTGTGCTCTATCCACTCCCTCTCACCCCCGCTCTCCCTCTTTCAGCCTCATAGCACTTATTTACAAATCCATAATGTATTTATTTATATTAATGTCTGTCTTCTCCTCTAGACTGCAAACTCGTGGGCAGGAAACGTGTCTACCAACCCTGTTGTAGTGTACTCTCCCAAGTGCTTAATGCAGTGCTTGGCACACAGTAAGCTCTCAACTAATAAGACTGATTAATTGATTGATCTCTACCCAGGTGACCACGACCTTCTGTCTTTATTCTGATGAAAAGTGCTTACTATGTGTTAAGCACTGTTCTATTCTGGGATTATATGTGGGTTGGTGCTGCAATTCACTCTGACCCCTGGCCTGTACCGACACCTCCGCCCTCCTGGTTCTTGGCTAGTTTGGATTTCTGCCCATTGTGAATTCTCTCTCTTCTTGATCTGAATTGTAATTTCCAAGTGCTTAGTAGAGTGTTCTGCAAACAATAAACGCTCGGTAAATACGATTGAATAAATTGAACGAATGATTGAATTTTGGTAACGTTGCCTTTAGCAATGACCTTTACTAGTGGCCTGGAAAATTTGACCCATCGTGCTGGATCTTGGCTTGTGGACTAAGTGATGCAGAGATATTCAAAGTGGAGTAATAAGGACTCCTCTAGAAAAGTATTAATCACATATGAGCATTTACTGTGTACAAAGCATTTTACTAAGAGCATGTAATAATAATAATAATTGTGGTATTTTTTTAAGTGCTTACTATGTTCCAAGCTCTGTTCTAAGTACTGGGGTGGATACAGGGTAATCAGGTTGTCCCACGTGGGGCTCACAGTCTTAATCCCCATTTTACAGATGAGGTAACTGAGGCACAGAGAAGTTAAGTGACTTGCCTGAGGTCACACAGCAGACAACTGGCAGAGCCAGGATTAGAACTCACATCCCCTGACTCCCAAGCCCGTGCTATTTCCACTAAGCCACGCTGCTTCTTTAACAGAGTTGGTAGATATGTTTCCTACCCACAATGTGCTTACAGTCTAGGAAATCTGGCTCCTTTCCCTTTCTCCCCTCCAAGAGTTTTTGCAGTTTTTGGCCTCTCTATGCCAAAAAAGGCTGCTCATGAAATGGGAAAACAATTTCCTGCAAGGAGGGAACCAAAGAGAATAAGGAGAAACCAGCAGGGAAAGCTGCCTGCCGTGGCTTGCATCTACCCGGGATCTGGTGAGCAGCAAGAAGCCAATGTTTTATCATTATGACCAGCTGAGGCATCTCCGTGTCTTGTGTCAGCGAAGACAACTGTGAAATGGAGAAGGAAGAACTTACTTTGTCTACTTCAGGCACCACTCAAAATTGATAAACCCAGACAGTAGAGCTCCAAGGGAGATTTTCTGAGCCTGGCGCTTCCCATTTGCCTGATAGAACATGTGATGGGAGTGATTTCTTTGACTCTCTCTTTTCATCTTATAATAAGCTGAAAGCCAACTAGGAGTTATTTTATTTATCCATTTGTATTTCTCATTTTTCTCGACTAGCTTATTGTTTTATCTATTTTTTTTATCATTTTAGCTCCACTCATCTTGCCCTTTAGATCGCCAGTTCCTTGAGGAAAGAAATCCTATTTTACATCTTCTCTAGGTCTACCAAGTACAAATGCAGTGCTTGGCCTACAGTAGGTGTCCAAAACAGTGCTTTAATCATGTTGGTATTTGTTAAGCGCTTACTATGTGCCGAGCACTGTTCTAAGCGCTGGGGGAGATACAGAGTAATCAGGTTGTCCCACGTGAGGCTCACAGTTAATCTCCATTTTACAGATGAGGGATCTGAGGCACAGAGAAGTTAAGTGACTCGCCCACAGTCACACAGCTGACAAGTGGCAGAGCCGGGAGTCAAACTCATGACCTCTGACTCCGAAGCCCAGGCTCTTTTCCACTGAGCCACGCTACTTCCCATTTATGCATTTGTAGGCACCTGGGGCAGTGGTCTGACCTAGGATGGGGCTAGTACAGTTCTAATAATGATAATGGTATTTGTTTAGTGCTTACTAGTTTAGTGATTAAGAGAAGCAGCGTGGCTCAGTGGAAAGAGCACGGGTTTGGGAGTCCGAGGTCATGGGTTTGAATCCCAGCTCTGCCACTTGTCAGCTGTGTGACTGTGGGCAAGTCACTTAACTTCTCTGGGCCTCAGTTACCTCATCTGTAAAATAGGGATTAAGACTGTGAGCCCCACGTGGGACAACCTGATTACCCTGTATTTACCCCAGTGCTTAGAACAGTGCTCTGCACATAGTAAGTGCTTAACAAATACCATAATTATTATTATTACTACGTGTCAAGTACTGTTCTAAGCACTGGGGTAGATACAAGGTAATCACGTTGTCACAGTCAGGGCTCACAGTCTTCATCCCCATTTTACAGATGATGTAACTGAGGCACAGAGAAGTAAAGTGACTTGCCCGGGGTCACACAGCTGATAAGCGGCGGAGCCGAGATTAGCACACATGACCTCTGACTCCCAAGCCTGGGCTCTTTCCACTGAGCCACTCTGCTTCTCAAGCAGATATAAGCTAATCAGATTGACACAGTCCCTGTCCCACATGGGACTCACAGTCTTAATCTCCATTTTATAGTTGAGGTAACTAAAGCACAGAGAAGTGAAGTGAATTGCCCAAGGTCACACAGCAGACAAGTGACAGATCCAGGATTAGAACCCAGCTCCTGTGACTCTCAGGCCTGTGCTTTATCCACTAGGCCATACTGCTTCCCTACCCACACTGGACTTTCCATGAAGACTATTAGTGATGATGGTCGCAAAGCAGGTTTATCTGTTTAGGTGGTGGTAAAAAAAACACAAGCAGAATAGTTCAGTCTGTCAATCAATCAAGCATATTTACTGAACGCTGATTGTATGCAGAGCATCATATTAACTCCTTGGGAGGGTACCCTGTAACGGAGTTGATTTATATACCATATAACAGAGTTTAATTTTTTATTGGAGGTTTAGTGAAATTCAGTTTGGGGAATCAATCAATCAATCAATGGTATTGACTGAGCGCTTACTGCATGCAGAGCTCTATACTAAGTACTTGGGTGAGTAAAATATGGCAGAGATGGTAAACACATTAAACTCACCTTTCAAAAGGGAAAAAAAAAAAAAAACCAGAGGCTTTGTCTGTCCAAAGTGCCACCGTCTCCTCTCCCATCCCTGATTGAGGACCCTGACTGCAACATTCCCACGGCTCACAAAACCCATTCCGAGGATGGATTGCCCAGGCCGGAGTAATTAATGGCTGGATCGGTGAAAGTGGGATCCTGCCACCCTACCGTGTCATCTTGAATTATGAACAATAAGCTTCCAAGTCCCACTGTTCCCTTGGTCGAGGATTTTAGAAGGGAAAAGTGACCCAAAACCACGTTTGGAGTTGCTCCAGATTCTCCCTCAAATCTACTAGAATATCCGAGAATTTTAGTCACTGGTTTTCATACCCCACTAGGGTACGATAAGCTACACGATTTTCATATGTGGGAACGGGCTCAGCTGGAATCTATATGTATGGTAAGAGGAAGCCGCAGCCCTCTTTAGGGACACGGCAATAAAATCAACAGCCGTATCTAGGCTGTGAATAATAGGGGATTGGCAAGACCTACATGCAGTATACATCCTGTTATATTCTGCAGTCTCTTCCCGTCTTTTTCAGCTTCCTCTTGAACAGTCCCTATGATGCCGATTCTGGGGAAACAACCCACAGAAAATCTATTTTTTTTCTTTTTTTAAATCACAACATATTGCTTCGGAAGAGCCCTTATTTTTCCGAAGTGCTTTCACATCCACTGTTTCATTTTAGCCCCACAGCATCACTGCTAGGTAGTGAAACGAAGATGTGATTATCCCCATTTTATAGGTAGGGAGATTGAGGCAAAGAAAAATATGGAGACTTGCCCAAGATCACACAAGAGCACAGTGACAGAGCTCAAAAAAGGCCCGGGGTGTCTGACACCTAGACCAGCACTCTTTCCAGGGGACCAGACTGCTACACACCCCTTGCCGGTGATATAATAATGTTGGTATTCGTTAAGCGCTTACTATGTGCAGAGCACTGTTCTAAGCGCTGGGGTTGCTACAGGGTAATCAGGTTGTCCCACGTGAGGCTCACAGTCTTAATCCCCATTGATATCAGCTAATACCTCAAGCAAGGAAGCTTCTCTAGATCACAAGGTTACCCTCTAAGACTGTAAGCTTCTTGTGGGCAAGGAACATGTTTGCCAACTCTGTTGTATTGTACTCTCCCAAGGGTTTAAGGCAGTGGTCTGCACTCGGTAAGCGCTCAGATGCGATCGGTTGACTTAATGATTGATAGTATCACCCAGACCAACAATAAAATGGTCAGCGGTGACAGTCAAGAATTCCAAACGTGCCTTTGCTCTCCCAGAAGCAATAGCCTGGTGTTACATTACATTAAGGGCATTTTGTGGGTTCAGCATATAATATAATGGTGCCATGTGGACAACCAAAAGTGTTCTCTGGGGAAATCTGTAAAAGGTAAAGCCTAGGTTCCGGGGAATCCTTGAGTCTGGGCCCGGTTCTAGAGCCACTGCATACACTCCCAGATCCTATTGCATAATAATCATAATAATGGTATTTGTTAAGCACTTACTAGGTGCCAGACACTGTTCTAAGCACTGGGGGAGATACAGAATAATCTGGTTTGACACAGTCCTGTCCCACATAGGGCTTACAAGACTGTAAGCCTGTCAGTGGGCAGGGATTGTCTCTATCTGTTGCCAAATTGCATATTCCAAGCGCTTAGTACAGTGCTCTGCACATAGTAAGCGCTCAATAAATACTAATGGATGAATGAATTCCCATTTTACAGATGAGGGAACTGAGGCATGGAAAAGTTAAGTGGTTTGCCCAAGGTCACACAGCAGACAAGTGGCAGAGCCAGGAATAGAACCCATGGCCTTCTGACTCCCAGGCCCGTGCTCTATCCATTAGGTCTTGCTGCTGCTCTGCCCTCCCAGATCCCACTGCTTTTGTCCCCTCCTATCTCACCTCACAACTCTCCTACCTCAACCCAGCCCGCACACTTTGCTCCTCTAATGTTAACCTTCTCAGCGTACCTCAGTCTCGTCTATCTCATTGCCGAGTCCTCTCCCATGCCCTGCCTTTGGTCTGAAACGCCTTCCCTCCTCAAATCTGACAGTTTACTCTCAGTTTACATGTCAAAGCCTTATTGAAGGCACATCTCCTCCAAGGGGCCTTCCCTGACTACGCCTCCCTTTCCTCTTCTCCCACTCCCTTCTGCATCGCCCTAACTTTTTTTTTTTTTTTAGTATTTGTTAAGCGCTTACTATGTGCCGAGCACTGTTCTAAGCGCTGGGGTAGACACGGGAATCAGGTTGTCCCACGTGGGGCTCACAATCTTAATCCCCATTTTACAGATGAGGTAACTGAGGCACAGAGAAGTTAAGTGACTTGCCCACAGTCACACAGCTGACAAGTGGCAGGGCTGGGATTCGAGCTCATGACCTCTGACTCCAAAGCCCGTGCTCTTTCCACTGAGCCACGCTGCTTCTCTATGCTCCCTTGGCTCTTATAATAACGTTGGTATTTGTTAAGCGCTTACTATGTGCAGAGCACTGTTCTAAGCGCTGGGGTAGTTACAGGGTAATCAGGTTGTCCCACGTGAGGCTCACAGTTAACCCCCATTTTACAGATGAGGTAACTGAGGCACAGAGAAGTGAAGTGACTTGCCCATAGATCCCCTCCCAGCCTCCCAGCACCTGAGCACTTATGTACACATCTGTAATTTATATATTTCTAGTAATATCTGTCTCCCCAGATCTTGACGGTAAGCTTACTGTGGGCAGGGAATGTGTCTGTTCATTGTTGGATTGTATTCTTCCAAGCACTTAGTACACTGCTAAATTCTCAATAAATAAAATTGAATGAATCCTACTGCATACCCTCCCAGATTACAGTGACCATAGATGCTACCTCTGAGCCACAGAACTTGTTGTCAAGAGCAGAGGCAGAGGGATGCTGCAAGCTTTGCATCCCCTTGCCCCCTCCTACCTCACCTCCCTTCTCTCCCTCTCCAGCCCAGCCCGCACACTCTGCTCTTCTGCCGCCGCTCATCTCCTCACTGGGCCTCGTTCTCGCCTGTCCCGCCGTCGACCCCTGGCCCACATCCTGGGCCACCCTCCTCACATCCACCAAACTAGTTCTCTTCCCCCCTTCAAAGCCCTACCGGCAGCTCACCTCCTCCTGGAGGCCCTCCCAGTCTGAGCCACCCTTTTCCCCTGCTCCTCCCCTCCCCATTGCGCTTACTCCCTCCCTCTGCTCTATCCCCTTCCCTGCCCCACAGCTCTTGTGTATATTTATACACATTTATTATTCTATTCATTTTATTAATAATATGCCCATATCTATAATTCTATTTATCTATTTTGATGCTATTGATGCCTGACTACTTTTTTTCTTTTGTTGTCTGTCTCCCCCTTCTAGACTGTGAGCCCATTGTTGGTTAGGGATTATCTCTATCTGTTGCCAAATTGTACTTTCCAAGCGCTTAGTACAGTGCTCTGCACACAGTAAGCGCTCAATAAATATGACGGAATGAATGAATGATGTTTAAAATGAAAATATCAGATATAAATGTATCTGGTGCCATATCAGTAATGGAGAGGGTACAGACAGAAAGCAGACAAGGGCACCCCCAGCCCTGACACACCCACTAAACATATTCTAGTCTCTTCTAGGTGTTCCCAATAAAGCTTAACGTCTCAAAGACCCTAAAGTCACCATAAACCAATGGAAATTATGACTCCCTTTGGTCTGACTTGAATGTTTGAAAGTAAAAGATTTCATGGCATCCTAACTGGACCAAATGTGTTGAAAGTATGTTAAAGTAATAATAATAATAATGATGGTATTTGTTAAATTCTTACTATTTGCCAAGCATTGTTCTAAGTGCTGAGGTAGATACAAGGTAATCAGGTTGTCCCACATGCAGCTCACAGTCTTTAATCTCTATTTTACAGATGAGATAACTGAGGCACAGAGAAGTTAAGTGACTTAACCAAAGTCACACAGCAGACAAATGGCAGAAGTGGGATTAGAACCCACAACCTCTGAGTCCCAAGCCCGTGCTCTTTCCACGTAGCCACGCTGCTTCTCAAGGAGTGGGCCATCAGCTCTACCTGCATGTGAATGAGATGTTTCCAGCTAATTGACATCTACACTGCCGCTTCCCTTAAGGAGAGAATGATGGGCTGAAGAGAGAGGCTGCAGAGCTGTCATTTCTTCCC
The DNA here is from genome assembly GCF_004115215.2 of Ornithorhynchus anatinus. Lineage (NCBI taxonomy): Eukaryota > Metazoa > Chordata > Mammalia > Monotremata > Ornithorhynchidae > Ornithorhynchus > Ornithorhynchus anatinus. Next base: position 99,835,122 of record NC_041729.1, on the reverse strand, counting down.
TTGTTCCTTCTCCAAACATCCCAGGGTCATCTCTCTCAGACCATCCCTTAGTCTCCCCTGCTTTAGTCCTCTTCTGCTCCTGCTCTCCTAACCTTGGTGAGGCCCCTAGACAGGCTAATGAATTAAGCCTCCCAGAACCCCTGCAAAGTGATAAATTGTTATCCTCATTATACAGAAAAGGAAACAAGAGATTAATTGACTTGAGAGTACTTTTCGGAATTGGAAACGCAGCTCAGATTTTCTGACTCCTGTAGCATTCTTCGAGGCATTAAATCATGCATTCCGTCCTTCACTGTGTTTATTTTGTCAGGAAAGAAAGCATCTTTAGCCTAGACCTCAAGTTCGGAAACTATAAGGAAAATCGAATTCCCTTTGAGAGTATCTGGACATGTTTGCTACAGTAGTTACTCCACTTCAAAATCCATCTCTTTTCTTATTGAGGGGCAGCGTAGTCTAGTTGAAAGATGATGGATCTAGAAGATGGGAGATCTGGATTCGAGTCCCCGTTCTGCCACTTGACTTCTGTGTAAACTTGGGAAAATCACTGAAACTCTCTAAGTCTCAGTCTCCTCATCTGGAATCAATCAATAAATGGTGTTTATTGAGCACTTACTATGTGCAGAGCACTGTCCTAAGCACTTGGGAGAGTACAGTACAACAAAATTAGAGAAATAGCATGGCCTAATGGATAGAGCAAGGGCCTGAGAGTCAGAAAGACCTGGGTTCTAATTCCAGGTCTGCCACTTGTCTGCTGTGTTACCTTAGATAAGTCACTTCACTTCTCTGTGCCTCAGTACCCTGATCTGTAAGACTGTGAGCCCCATGTGGAATAGGGACTATATCCAACCTGATTAGCTTGTATCTATTCCAATGCTTTGTAAAGTGTCTGGCACTTAACAGATATCTTTAAGGAAAAAAAAAAAGGATTAGTAAGGCACGTTCCCTGCCCATAATGAGTTTACGGTCTAGAGGAAGAGGTAAAAAAACAGCAACAACAACAAAAAACAGCCATTCTCTGCCCTCGAAGGATCTGTATCATTTGCTTTTGTACCATTAAATGGAGAAATGGATGGATTCCACAACTTTGTGGCTTCTGTATTTCATAAAAATGATTCCAAATCAACACTATTCAGTGCCAAAAGGAATCCTTTTGTTGATTCCCTTCTAGTCTTGCTTCTCTTTAAACAGATGCAATTAGTTCCTTGTGGGCAGGAAACATGCCACTTCTTTGTTTGATATTTCCCAAGCGCTCATTACAGTGTAGTGTACCACTGGACACTTATCATCACCATCATCAGTGGTATTTATTGAGTGTTTACTGTGTGCAGAGCACCATACTATAGTAAGCGCTCAATAAATACTATTGAATAAATGAATGAATGAATGAATGAATACTAAGCCCTTGGGAGAGTACAATACAACAGAGTTGGTAGACACAATCCCTGCCCACAATGAGCTTTACAGTCTAGAGGGAGTTGCAAAATGGTGAAAGTAATACCTGCCTCTCCCTACCTCACAAGAATGTCTTGCAACTAAAATGAGATCACTGATGGGAAAGCGACTTGGGAAAAATCGAGAGTTCTCTACAAATTCATGGTGTTATTATTATCACACAAGTCCACACTTATTTGTTGAGAAATTAGGCTTATCTCTTTGACCCTCACAAGCACATCTCTGACTCAAGCAATTTTCTCCAGAGCTAATAACAGCTTTCAAAGAAAATATCAAACACTGCCTATTTTGAATACCGACTTGACACAGAATGGAGGTCCTTAGCAACGAACTGTCGTAAGGCTTGCAAAGGTGGTTGCCTGGGTAGGGTGTGAGATGTTGATTCATGTGTCAGTTGGCAGAACTGTAATTAAGAATGCAGTTTAGAACTGGCTCTTTATATGGAAAATTCTTTGTATCTAGCAATTTTGTTTTCAATGTGTCTCTAATTTATGTCCATCTATAATGACCAGGGTTTTGTATTATTTGAAGATGCTCTGGCATCAGATTTTTATCATCATTATTATACATTTAAATAAACTCAATCAATATTGAACACTGACTGTGTAGTGGGAGAGTACTGGGAGAGTAGAATATAACAATATTACAGAAGTAATGTTAATACTAATAACAATTATGGTACTTGTTGAACGCTTACTATGTGTCAAGCACTGTTCTAAACACAAGAGAAAATACAAGTTAATCAGGATGGACACAGTCCCTGTCTCACATGGGGCTCACACTCTTAAGCCCCATTTTATAGATGAGGCAACTGAGGCCCAGAGAAGTGAAGTGACTTGCCCAAAGTCACAGAGCAGATATGTGGTGGAGCTGAAGTTAGAATCCATGTCCTTCCGACTCCCAGGCGCATGGTATCCCCACAGCACCATTTCTCCTTCTGTTGGTAGACAAGTTCCCTGCCCACAACGAGTTTACATTTTTCCTCATCTGCAAACCGGGGACTCAATTACTCTTCTCCCTCTACCTCAGACTGTGAACCCCATGTGGTACAGGGACTGTCTGACCTGATTATCTTGTGTTTTACCCCAGGGCTTAGCACAATGCATGACATATAGTAAGCACTTAAAAAACACAGTGATCATAATTATTGTTATCATTATTATTATAATTTATGATAGTTTCATAAGACCCACATTCGATGTTTCCCAAATCCCGCTTCTTCTTCCGGTATTCATGGATTTGCTTCTTCCTCTCCTCCAATACCATTACCACACGGGTACATGCCCCTACTGGATTACCAAATAAACCCCATGTGTCTGTCCTGGCATCATAACTCTTTTATAGTTATAATAATAATGTTGGTATTTGTTAAGCCCTTACTATGTGCAGAGAACTGTTCTAAGAGCTGGGGTAGATACAGGGTAATCAGGTTGTCCCACATGAGGCTCACAGTGTTCATCCCCATTTTACAGGCGAGGGAACTGAGGCACAGAAAAGTAAAGTGATTTGCCCACAGTCACACAGCTGACAGAGCTGGGATTCGAACCCATGCCCTCTGGCTCCCAAGCCCGGACTCTTTCCACTGAGCCACGCTGCTTCTCTAATCCTTGTGGCTGTCCATTCTCGAGGCTAGAGCAATCTAAAATCCCTGACTTTTCCCTCTCCAATCCTATCTTTCCTCTAGTAATCTATAGTGGCTATTCAGCCATGAATCTATCCAACCTGCCCCTAGATCCTATTTTGATGATCAACAAGACTTCCTCTAGACTGTAAGCTCTTTGTGAGCAGGGAACATGCCCAGCAACTCTGTTATATTGTACTCTCCCAACCTCTTAGTTCAGTGCTCTGCACTCAGTAAATACTCAGTAAATAAAATAGTCTGATTGATCAAGAAGATTTCAAGAGCATAAAGAGTTAAGGACTTTCTGTAGAGAATGTTATCATATATATTTGAATAATTATGGCATTTGACAGTCACTTTACTATGTGTCAGTCATTGTACTAAGGTGGATACCAGAAAATTGGGTTTGACACAATCCCTGTCCCATATGGGGCTCACAGTCTTAATCCCCATTTGACACATGAGTTAACTGAGGTACAGAGGAAGGGAAGTGACTTGCCCAAGGTCACATAACAGGAAAATAGCAAAGCCGGGATTAGAACCCAGGTCCTTCTGACTCCCAAGCCTGTGCTCTATCCACTAGCCTATGTTGTATCTCTATATTCTAATAGAGGGAGAACACAGTTTAATAGTCCAATTCTTTTTTTTTTTTTTTACTCCTCCCAGAGTATAGTTGGGGTATCTGCCTTTCACTGAAATTAAAACAATTCAATAGTAGTTAGGGACATTTCTTGCTTCCTTCACACAGTCAAGGTGAAAGGAGTGGGTCAGAGAGGAGTATGATTTTGCAATGGTTACAGGATTATACTCCAAACAGTTTGAGATTGTCTGGGGAATGGTGAATTTGGTTCTCCTGAGTGAATCAGATGGAGATGAAGACAGGTATAAATTCACTAGAGAATTGCTCAGACCACTACTCTGATTTGGCTGTGGAGGCAGTCATCTCTTAGCATAATTTAGAGCCAGGATGACCATGTGGAAGCAATGCATGGGGTCAGTGGAAAGAAGAAAAATGTTTTCGTTTTCCAGAGACCTTGAAAGGTATAAGTAATAAGATTGGTTCCTCACGACAAAAGCTCACTTCAAAATCTGGCATTCATCAATTCTGAATCATTACCTTTCATTTTAAAAGAGCCTTATAAGCAACAGCAGCAGCAGCAGCATTCATTGACAATTACTGTGTACAGAGCGCTGTCCTATTTATCTTTTTTGAGTAAAATAGGTAAATTTGAGGTATTTTAACAGTTTCATGGATGAGATAAACTGACACCATTTGTAAACTCAGACAGGTTAAAGAATAAGATCATAGGATACAAATGACAAAACTAAAAGTAGGAGATTGAAACTATATTATACATAGTTAAATGTGCTCTGCACATAGTTAAATGCTCAATATATACCACTGAATGATTGATTAAATAAATAACTACCTGAACTCCATCTGTACTGCTACATTTGTTTTTTTTATTTCCTGAGCAGAAGTGCACATACACTTTAGCCTTAGGGGACAAAAATGACTTCTGAAATGAATTTGCAGATTTTAGGTTCCTCTGTCATAAAAAACCAGTTTTCTAAATAATGCTATTCAGCATAGACATGGCCCCAGCAGATACCTTTATGTGTGATGTGTTTATTTTGAGCTTCCAGTCTCCTTTTCATTCATTCATTCATTCATTCATTCAATAATATTTATTGAGTGCTTACTATGTGCATGCAGGGCAATGTACTAAGCCCTTGGAATGTGCAATTTGGCAACAGATAGAGACAATCCCTGCCCAGTGATGGGCTCACAGTCTAAACGGGGGAGACAGACGGCAGAGCAAAACAGAACAAAACAAAGCAAGACAACATCATCAAGATAAATAGAACAGAGGAAATATACACCCCTTCACTTGAAATGCTTAAGAAGCACTTGAGAAGCAACATTGCCTAGTGAGAAGCAGTGTGGCCTAGTGACCAAGGGCCTGGGAGTCAGGAAGACCTGGGTTATAATCCTGGCTCTGCCACTTGTCTGCTCTGTGACCTTGGGCAAGTCACTTAACTTCTCTGTGCCTCAGTTACCTCATCTGTAAAATGGGGAATAAGAGTGTTAAATAGGGACTGGGTCCAACCGTGTATCCACCCAAGTACTTAGTACAGTTCCTGGAACATAGTACGTGCTTAACAAATACCATAAAAAAATCCTCTACCCAAGTTCTGTATTTTGGAAATAGCACCAGTGGTTCCAGGACATCACAACAACCTTGGAGCAGGCCCGTAGGGAGAGTTTTGGAAAACTTTTGAAAAGCTTGGAAACGTTTTGGAAAACTCTGGAGTTTTCCCAGAGAAGTGACCTAAGTCCTGGCAGACTTCTTCAAAACAATCCTTTTGATGCCATTATAATTACACTGTCGGTAATTTTCACGAGCATCTGGGTGTCCAATATCCAAAATTGCTATCTTTTGCCACCCTGTAAGTGATGAACTACTGGGAAAGATATGAAATCTTTCCTGTCAAGCTCCACCACCTTTCTAGAATGTAAGCTCCTGGTGAGCAGGGAACATGTTTACTCTCCCAAGTGTGAAGTACAGTGCTCTGCACACAGTAAGTGCTCCATAAATGTCACTAATTGATTGCTGGATTGATTGATCGTTCCACAAGTCAATCAATTGTACTTATTGAGTACTTACTCTCCTACTGCAGCCCAGGCCACACAGTCTGCCTCTTTAGCACCAGCTTATTCACTGAGCCCTGATCTTGTCTATCTTGCCACCAGCTCCTTTCCCACAACCTCCCCAAAGCCTGGAACTCCCTCCCCCTCCACATACACCAGACTAGCACTCTCTCCACCTTCAAGGCATTACTAAGGTTACATCCCCTCCAAAGGACCTTCCCCAATTATGCCCTCTTTTCCCCAGCTCACTCTCCCTTCTGTGTCATCTTTGCATTTCAATCTGTGACCTCTGGAAACTTGATAGTCACCCCACCCCCACAGCATTATGTACTTAACTTTATATGTTACAAATGACTTATTCATCCTTATCAATGTCTGTCTCCCCTTCTGCGACTCATACGACTGTGAGCTCGTATTGGGGAATGAACGTGTCTGCTAATTCTGTTGCACTGTACTTTCCCCAGCACTTAGTACAGCGCTCCGCACCTAGTAAGTACTCTATAAATATGTTTGATTGGTTGATTACAATATTACAGCATATTAGACACATTCCCTCCCCACTGTGAGCTTACAGTCGAGAAAACTCCAACTTCCCTGATTACTTTTGTATTTTTGAAGAGCCCTTGTTGAACATAGGTTCATTTTTATGTTTCCCTCCGCGTGATTACAAGAACAGTTAAAACGTCCTAATTTGGACTGGTGGGATTGTTCAGTCTCAACTAGTGAAGAGACTAGATTGAGGGCCTATTTTTAATGCGGCTGTGCAGTGTGGAGGGATGGCTTCCTGTTATTCTGTACATGTGGGTGTCTGTGGGCTAAATTTGAAATTGGGAGTCAGTAATGGTCTGTCTCTCCTTCTTTGACTGTCTCTATCTGCTCAGGCCACCCCAAATCCAGAAAATGCCCTGTCATCCTCTCCCCTACTGTTCCCTATTGACATTCTGCTCTTTTTTCTTATCACTGATATTTGGAGCTGAAGTGAGTCTGTTTTAACCCACTGAAGAGCAAACCCTTCCTGCTCTTGATCAATCCTGTTTGCCTTTTCAGTAGTAGACAAGTCCAAGGGAAGAAGCAGGGGATAAGAGTCTAAGTGGTCCCAAATTTGGGGCTGAGGAGGTAGCACAGCCTAGTAGAATGAGCCTGAGTTTGGGAGTGAAAAATCTCTAGGGTGTAGGTCTGGCTCAGCCACTTGCCTGCTTTGTGACCTTGGGTAAGTCACTCAACCTCCCTGATCCTTGTTTTTTTCATCTGCTCACCCTCCATTATAAACTGTGGGACAGGGAATATATCCAATTTTTGTATATTCCCCTGAGAAAGGAGCATGGCCTAGTGGATAGAGCACAGGCCTGGGATTCACAAAGACCTGGGTTCTGATCCCAGCTCCACCACATGTCTGCTGTGTGACCTTGGGCAAGTCACTTTACTTCTCTAGGCCTCAGCTACCTCATCTGTAAGATGGGAATTTAGCGTGTGAGCCCCACGTGGGACAGGGACTATGTCCAACCTGAATAACATGTATTTACTCCAGTGCTTAGAGCAGTGCTTGGCACATAGCAAGTGATTAATAAGTACCAAAATTATTATTATTATTACCCAGTGCTGAACATAAAATAAGCAATGAGTAAATACCATGGGGTACAAATTGATATCATTTCATTCTGTAGGTTTTGTGATTATCCTGTTGTCATACAGTCGCAGCGTGGCTTAGTGGAAAGAGCCCGGGCTTGGGAGTCAGAGGTCGTGACTGATCAGCTGTGTGACTTCAGGCATATCACTTCATTTCTCTGTGCCTCAGTTACCTTATCTGTAAAATGGGGCTTAGGACTGTGAGCCCCTCATGGGACAACCACATTACCTTGTATCTTCCCCAGCTCTTAGAATAGTGCTTGGTACATATTAAGCGCTTAACAAATCCCATCATTACTGTTATTATTGCCACTAGATATTGAGCTGTTTAAGAACAGTTCTGCCTCAACTCATTTCATTTAGTGGCTGCTGCCTAAACATTGATTGAAGGATTATGGTCCAGGCTTTCAAGGAGCTGTCAATTGTCCCTCAGAGGGATTATTTGCAAAAATATTCATGGTTTGTCCTTCCATTGGGAAGGAGCAGCTGATACAGATGCTAATTTCCTCATCAACACAGAAGGCTGCAAGGAAGAAGTTGAGGAAAATATTCTTTTATGGCATTTTCTTATTCCAACATCTTCTTTCTTAATGTATTTAAGATTGTTACAGACTTCAGTTGGTCTGTTCATCCTGAAATAATGACAATATCTTTAAATCGCCAAGCATTATGCCTTCAGGTAATTTTATGCACACAGAGAGTCCCGTTAGGCGAACATTTTTGAGGTGGAGAGAATGTGTGGCATGTCTGGCATGGAATGAAATTACATTCAATCCACTGTGGTAAAACTGGTTAAATAGTTTCACTTTGAAATCTTTATGAGGGTCTTAAATATTAATGCTCACAACTGCTGAAATAAATGTAAGCTACTGGGGATTTTTTTTTCTGCTCAAGCACTTCTAATAAGATATTTTACTTTGCCTCACGTCTATCAGACAAACCTTCAGAAGTGAAATCCAGAGATCCATGATCTCCAAGTGGAACTGATGGTCTTTTACTTTTGATGCTTCTCTTTGACTCGTTAGAGACGATAAAAAAATGAGTCTTTATGAAAAGCCGAGAGGCATCTCAGCCTGGAATAGGCTGAGTGCCACTTACGAACTCACGCTTTTCCTTTTGGATTGTTTTCTGGCAGGAAACAGACCTTATTCTGACTTTTAATATCTCGATGCACCGCTCCTGGTGGATGGAGAACGGGCCGGGCTGCACCGTGACCTCGGTGACCCCAGCCCCAGATTGGGCCCCAGAAGACCATCGCTACATCACTGTGTCAGGCTGCCTGCTCGAGTACCAGTATATAGAAGTGGCTCACAGTTCCCTCCAGATTGTTCTTGCGGTAAGTGGGATCGTGGTCTTTTCTCTTTTCCATGCCTTCGAGATGGTGTGAGTCCTGCAATCCTTTCCAGATGAGAGCATTATCCACCACCACAGACTGGTTAATCCCATTCATGTGCAGAGAGTTCAAGCTTTACGCTGTGTGGGTTGAATAGCATATCGGTCTGTGCCGTGGGAGGGTAAGAGGATTGAAGAAGGGCGGTCTAGTGGAAAGAGGACAGGACTGAGAATCAGGAGACCTGTGTTCTAATCCTGACCCCACCACTTGCCTGTTGTGTGGTCTTGGGGAGGTAAGTCACTTTGCTTTTCTCAACCTCGGTTTCCTCATCGATAAAATGAGGAATGAGTGACTGTCTTTCTCCCACTTAGACTGGGGGCCCCATCTAAGTCAGGTACTTGTTCTGATCTGATTGTATTGCATCTACCTGGAGCTCAGCGCTGTAAGCATTTACCAAGGACCACAATTACTACCTCTGTGTTATTATTGTTCTTATTATTGTTATTGTAATTACTAAAGACCAATTTTTCAAAATAGAAGCAAGGTCCCGGAACCTGGGTTCTTATATTCTGGGCAGAGAAAGTCGAGAGGTTAAAAAAACACCTCCAATGTTTCCATGAATGAGTTGAAATCTGAAACTCTCGTGAGGCACAGTCACATTTCAGTGTTGAAACATTTCCTTCTGAATCTGCTTTGGCTTTCCACACTGTTTCCTCAGCAAGTACAGAGAAGTAGAGTACAGAGAAGCAGTGTGGCTTAGTGAAGCAGCGTGGCTCAGTGGAAAGAGCCCGGGCTTGGGAGTCAGATGCCATGGGTTCTCATCCTGGCTCTGCCACTTGTCAGCTAGCTGTGTGACTGTAGGCAAGTCACTTAACTTCTCTGTGCCTCAGTTACCTCATCTGTAAAATGGGGATTAACTGTGAGCCTCACGTGGGACAACCTGATTACTCTGTATCTACCCCAGTGTTTAGAATAGTGCTCTATACATAGTAAGTGCTTAATAAATACCAACATAATTATTATTATTAGTGGAACGAGAAATGGCTTGGGAGTCAGAGGTAGTGGGTTCTAATCCCGACTCTGCCACCTGTCTGCTGTGTGACTTAAGTCACTTAACTTCTCTGTGCCTCAGTTACCTCATCTGTAAAATGGGGATTAGAAGTGTGAGCCCCACATGGGACAACCTGATTACGCCATATTTACCCCAATGCTTAGAACAGTGCTTGGCACATAGTAAGTGCTTAACAAATACAATCATTTTTATTATTATTATTTTGTACATCATAGGGTTGTAAACCAAGGCTAATAATAGTGCAGAGACTCCCACATTCCTTCATGTTTTCAGCCACTGCGTTTAGAGACTTGGTTTGGGTTGCCCCCACCCCCCTGACTCTCCCACTATCAATCAATCAATGATGTTATTTATTGAGCACTTACTGTGTGCAGAACACATACTAGGGAGAGTATAGTATAACAGAGTTGGCAGACATGGTCCCTACCCGCAAAGAGCTCACAGTCTAGAGGATGCTGTGAAGGGAAGGACTATTGTGCATGTGTGGAGGGGGCCTCCAGAACATTCCCTTCTGTGTCTGTGGATCTTTGACATTTGAGCATTTGATATTCACCCCACTCTCAACTCCGTTGCACTTATGTCTTGTCTTATGCTGTCGAGTCGTCTCCGACCGGTAGTGACGCCATGGACACATCTCTCCCAGAACACCCCACCTCCCTCTACAGTCGTTCTGGTAGTGGATCCATACGGTTTCTTTGGTAAAAATATAGAAGTGGTTTAGCAATGCCTTCTTCCGTGCAGTAAACCTGAGTCTCTGCCCTCAAGTCTCTCCCGTGCCACTGCTGCCCAGAGTAGGTGAGTTTTGACCTGTGAAAGATTGCGTTTCACTCGCTAGCCACTGGCCAAGCTAGGAATGGAATGGATATGCCTCGGCTTGACTCTCCCTCCCATAGTCGAGACTGATAGAGTACTGGAAACTCTCCAGGCGCGACCCTGAGAGGACAGCACTTAAATACCTATCTTTAAATTGCTCCTCTGGGAGTCAGAGGACCTAGGTTCTAATCCCAGAACCTAGGAGCAAGGAGCAAGACTGAGCTCCTCATCTTCCCTCCCAAACCTGGTCCTCTCCCAGACTTCTCCATCACCGTGGATGGCACGACCATCCTTCCCGTCTCTCGGGCCCACGATCTCGGTGTCATCCTTGACTCGTCTCTCTCGTTCACCCCACGCAGCCTATCCGTTACCGAGACCTGCCGGTTTCACCTCTACGATATCGCCAAGATCCGCCCTTTCCTCTCCACCCAGACGGCTACCTTACTGCTACGGGCTCTTGTTTTATCCCGGCTAGACTACTGTGTCGGCCTTCTCTCTGATCTCCCTTCCTCCTCTCTCACCCCGTTCCGGTCTATTCTTCACTCCGCTGCCCGGCTCATCTTCCCGCAGAAACGATCTGGGCATGTCACTCCCCTTCTTAAACAACTCCAGTGGTTGCCTATCGACCTCCGCTCCAAACAAAAACTCCTCACTCTAGGCTTCGAGGCTCTCCGTCACCTTGCCCCTTCCTACCTCTCCTCCCTTCTCTCTTTCTCCCGCCCACCCCGCACGCTCCGCTCCTCCGCCGCCCACCTCCTTACCGTCCCTCGGTCTCGCCTATCCCGCCGTCGACCCCCGGGCCGCGTCCTCCCGCGGTCCCGGAACTCCCTCCCTCCTCACCTCCGCCAAACTGATTCTCTTCCCCTCTTCAAAACCCTACGTAAAACTCACCTCCTCCAAGAGGCCTTCCCAGACTGAGCTCCTCTTCTCCCTCTACTCCCTCTGCCACCCCTCCTTTACCTCTCCGCAGCTAAACCCTCTTTTCCCCCTTTCCCTCTGCTCCTCCACCTCTCCCTTCCCATCCCCACAGCACCGTACTCGTCCGCTCAACTGTATATATTTCCATCACCCTATTTATTTTGTTGATGAATTGTACATCGCCTTGATTCTATTTAGTTGCCATTGTTTTTACGAGATGTTCTTCCCCTTGACTCTATTTATTGCCATTGTTCTTGTCTGTCCGTCTCCCCCGATTAGACCGTAAGCCCGTCAAACGGCAGGGACTGTCTCTATCTGTTGCCGACTTGTTCATCCCAAGCGCTTAGTACAGTGCTGTGCACATAGTGAGCGCTCAATAAATACTATTGAATGAATGAAAGAATATTTCCCTCACTGGACTGTAAGCTCCTTGAGGGCAAGAATCGTGTCTACCAACTCTGTTTTGTTGTACTTTCCCACGCACCTAGTACAGTGCTCGACACACAGTAAATGCTCAATAAATAAATTGAGAGGGAAGGTGAAAAACAGCTATCTACTATGAGTCTCGAACCAGTCACATGAGGAGCAGGAGGTCAAAACGTTCTTGTAATAGACCTAGTTATTTTAAATGCTGTTTCCCCACAGGATTTTCCTGATGTAAGGTAGATAACCCTCTCTACCCTCTCCAGCCACAAAGGTCATCAGTCAGATGCCCTTCAGAAGGCAGTGTGGCTTAGTGGAAAGATCATGGATCTGGCCCCAGCTCGGCCACTGGGCAAGTCACTCAAACTCTGTGGACCTCAGTGACCCTATCTGCAAAGTGAGAATGAAAGTAGCCACCTCACAGAGGTGATTTGAAGACAAAATGTGCTAAGCATGGTTAAAAGTACTCTTGTAAGAGGAAAGCGCTCCACCAAAAAATTGGCATAGTCATCAAACCATGGGCTCGTGCAAAAGCACTAATGGTTACAAGGAAATTCCAGCTAGTTTCTGAGCCACAGGAGGGATATCGCTAAATAAGAATGAATCTTGGCATCTCGGAATTCTGAGCGTGCCCCATATGTCTTTAGTGGCTGTGACCGAACAATAACTGTCTTCCCTGTCTCATGCAACAGAAAAAGGGCAGATGACAAGCCATCAGAACTGAGCCTGAGATTCCAGCAGGTTTTAGTAGACCACGTTTGGGTGGTTTTACAATACATGCTCCTGAAGTTATTGCAAGAGTTCATATGTGCCAAAATTCGTGACAGAAAGGGGGAGGACATTCCACTGTGTCCCATACTAGAAAGAGCACAGACTTGGGAGTCGGAGGACCTAGGTTCTCATTCCCACTCCCCCACCTGCCTACTGTGTGACCTTGGGCAAGTCACTTATCTGGGCCTCAGGTACCTCATCGGTAATATAGGGACTAAATCCTCCTCCCTCTGACTTAGACTGGGAGCCCCATGTGGGACGGGGACATTGCCCAACCTGATTATTTTACATCTACCCCAGAGCTTAGAATGAGGCTTGACACAGAGTAAATGCCTACTGAATGCCATTTTAAAAAGCCAGAACTTCTTCTTCGTGGCATCATTTTAGTTTTTACATATATCACAGTTTCAGGTATTTTTAGTAAGGAAAAAGAAGCACAAAACAGTATGGGTGCCAGGAAACAGTCTCATCGACATCAAGCCACCAAATAATTCCCCATTATGTAGCTTAGGTTAATTCCCTGGTAAGAGCACTGGTATGGATCACTTTCTTGTTACATACAACTTGTCCTAATGGATGGACCATGGTCCTGGGAGTCAGAAGGACCTGGGTTCTAATCCTGCCTCCACCGCTTGTTCATTCATTTATTCATTCATTCAATCATATTTATTGAGTGCTTACTGTGTGCAGAGCACTGTACTAAGCACTTTATCTGCTGAGTGACCTTGGGTAAGTCATTTCACTTCTCTGGGCCTCAGTTCCCTCATCTGTAAAAAGACCGTAAGCCCTATGTGGGACAGGGACTGTGTCCAACCTGATGAATTGACATGTAGGTAACCTGGAAACAGTGAGACTGACACTCAAAAGCTTTCTCCACTGTGCATCGTTGAGGACGGTAAACTCTCTCTAAACAGTGTGTTCATAGTGGAAGGGGAACGTGTCTACCAACTCCGTTATGTTGTACTCTCCTAAGTGCTTAGTACATTTCTCTGAAGACAGTCAGCGCTCAATAATAATAGTAATGAATGAAATATTGTGGGGCTGGGAAGGGGGGATGAATAAAGGGAGAAAGTTAGGGCAACACAGAAAGGAGTGGAAGATAAAAGGAGGGTTTAGTCAGGGAAAGCCTCTTGGAGGAGATGTGTCTTCAATAAAGCTTTGAAGTGGGGGAAAGTAATTGATTGTCAGATATGAGGAGGGAGGGCTTTCAAGGCCAAAAGCAGGACATGAGCCAGAGTCTGGCGACCGGATAGCTGAGATGGAGGCACAGTGAGAAGGCTAGCACTAAGGGATGGAAATGTGCAGATTGGGTTGTAGTAGGAGAGTAGCAAGGTGAGGTAGGATGGGGCAAAGAGATTGAGTGCTTTAAAGCCAGTGGTGAGGAGTTTCTGTTTAATGTGGATTAAAGCATGGGCCTGGAAGTCAGAAGGATCTGGGTTCTGATGCGTCTCTGCCAACTGTCTGCAGTGTGACCTTGGGCTTGTCATGTCACTTGTCTATGCCTAGATCACCTCATCTGTAAAATGAGAATAAGAGAGTGAGTCCCATGTGAGAAAGGGACTGTGTCCAACCTGATTAACTTGTATCTACCCCAGCATTTAGTACAGTGCCGTGCACAGAGTAAGAGCTTAATAAATATCATAAAAAAGAGGGAAAACATAGATATTAATAGCGGCAATAATATGAGAAAATAAAGAAATGGGATATATAAATCAATATATACAGATACGGTGCTGAGAGCGGGGTGTTACTGGGACGATGGAGTCACTGTGTGTGCGGGGGAGACAATCTCGTCTCAACTCCTACCTGCAGATTATTCTCTGGGAAGCAGTTGATTTTTCAGCACATAAGAAAAAAAGCATTGCAGTGAGAATCGTTTACCATTTTTGGAAAAAAAAACCTTGGTAGCAACTCATTCATCCTCAGAAAGCTAAACCCAGTGGTAGGTGGTAGAATAATAGCAGTAGGGTGTGTGTTGGTGTTTTACAGTAAGAAGTTGCCTTAACGAAAGAAAGATGGGAAGAGGATCCAGAATGACAAAGATATAATAAGCAAGATAATTTATTGTTTAGCGTGTTACACTTGAGTAAAACAGAATAGAAAATGTGCGTAAATACACTTAAGCTAAATACTATTTACACAGCACTGAAAACATCCATCTGGAATACTTTTCCTGCACCTCTGATTTCCCCAACCAATATAATTATGCTTTAGAAATTGATCAACTCTTTCCAACCCACATGGTTCCTTTCCTTCCTTCAGCTTTTGGAACGCCTGTTCATAATTCTCTCCTCTTTCCTCAGCTCAAATCTATTTCTCTCATCTTCCTACCACGACACCTGCCCTAGGTCTTCTCAGCTGTCTCTGTTCTTGTCTCCATTATTTCTGTTCCACCTTATCCTAAGTGGCTCTGGAGAAAATCACATTGCAATAGGGTTTCTTTTCTCTGTAGGTATCCTTGTTCCGGTTTCTTACTACCGCTCATCCCTATTATTTATCCCTATTATTTTCCTGCTTCTGCTTCTTCTACTTTTTCTACTACTACATTTCTTTTACTACTTCTTCTGTTCATTCATCTTTTTCCAGTCTTCTGATTTCCTTAAGGGTAAGGTTTGTAGGTTTGTTGTATCTTCCTTTTTCTCTTCCTCTCCCTACTCCCTCCATCTCACTCCGTTCCTTCTCCTGTGCTCGCTTCCCTTTTTTTCCCCTATTCATTCCACCTTTCCTCACCTCTTCTACCTCTCTTTTATTTACTGTCTTGCTTTCTTTCCTTCTCCCTCTCGTTGTGCCACTCTCCCCCCTTTCACTCTCTTTGTACCTCTCTCTCCTTCCTCCCATATTCATTTCTAATGCAACTTCCTCTAAAACTAAGACCACTCCATATCTAGCTACAACCTCTTTTAATCTTCCATCCCCTGACCAATTCATTTACCCTTTCTCAAATATTTCATCTTTCTTATTCTCCTCAGGTTTCTCCTTCCTTGAACCATTTATCTTCAGGGTTCTTTCCAGCCCAAAAGAAAAACCTGGGTTATCATTACCTGTAAACTCTTCTTTGGTTCTTCAATCAATCAATCATATTTATTGAGCACTTTACGGTGTGCAGAGGACTGTACTAAGCACTTGGGAAGGTGCAACACAGCAATATAACAGACATATTCCCTGCCCACAGCTTACCATCTAGAGACTTTCCTCCTCTTTCTCCTTTTGTCCAAATTCTACTGCTGCTTTCTATAATTCTTTCCTTTATGTTTTCTCTTTGATTCCTTTTAACTGTTCTCCACTTTGTTTCCCTGTTAATAATAATAATAATTGTGGTATTTGTGAAGCACCTACTATGTGCCAAGCACTGTACTAAGTGCTGGGGAGGATGCAAGCAAGTCGGATTGAACACGGACGTGGAACTCACAGTCTCAATCCCCATTTTCAGAGGAGGTAACTGATGCACAGAGAAGTGAAGCGACTTGCCCCTGATGACACAGCAGACATGTGGCAGAGCCGGGATTAGAACCCATGACCTTCTGACTCCCGGGCCCCTGCTCTATGCACTATGGCATGCTGCTTCGCCAAGAGAAAGTCACTCAATTCCTCTTGGTCATGTCTAACTAGATTTACTTATAAATCTAGATGGACCCAGTCTCCCGCCTCAACTGTCCAGAGTGAACTGTGAGTCTTCCACAACCGGGGGGAGAAAACAACCCCTTTCTCTATCCCCCTCCCATATTGTATTCTGCCTTGACAAAGGCATCTTCCATGATTTTCATAATGGAAGCAGTGTGGCTCAGTGGAAAGAGCCCAGGCTTGGAAGTCAGAGGTCTTGTGTTCGAATCCCGGCTGTGTCATTTGTCAGCTGTGTGACTGCGGGCAAGTCACTTCACTTCTCGGTGCCTCAGTTACCTCATCGGTAAAATGGGGATGAGGACTGTGAGCCCCACGTGGGACAACCTGATTACCCTGTATCTACCCCAGTGCTTAGAACAGTGCTCTGCACACAGTAAGTGCTTAACACATACCAACATTTTTGTGTGTGTGTAAGTAAGGTAGAGCAGGTCATTCAGCCACCGCCCCACCCCATCCCAACCCCAGACTTTTCTTCCTCTGCTGTCTGGACCTTTGTACAAAGGTACTGGATCCCCACATAGAAGCCTGGAAATAGGATCATATTCTCCTCTGGGGAACTCATGGACAATAGACTTGTTTATCCCACACCATTAGGTTATTAGGCATGCTAGTCACCATCCCGGTCTCACCCTAACAGGTCAAAGGGGAAGATTGAGCATATTAGTCTTTAATCTGGCACCAGTGACCTAAAACACCATCATCCTTCCTGGACTACTGAAGGTCCATGAGCTAGACTGACCGTTGTTTTTATTGAAAACCAGGACTTGACAACATCATCACAATGGTGTACATCTTGTCATTTCCCCTTGATAACCATAAATATAGGTAATTGGAGTGGTGTGGGAGGGAGAATGTGCAGCTACACTTTTCCAATATTCAAAAATGCTTGATCTATAAATTCCAGCATGCTTTGGCACCTAAGTTGACCAGGCCCACAGCACTTATGTACAGATCTGTAATTTTATTTATATTAATGTCTGTCTTCCCTACCACCTTAGAATTGCTCATTGTGGGCAAGGAATTTATCTGTTTATTGTTATATTGTATTCTCCCAAGTGTTTAGTACAGTGCCGTGCACACAGTAAGTGCTCATTAAATATGACTGAGTGACTGACTGACTGACTGCTCAGGCCTAGACATAGTTGGCCAAGCTATTATAGTGATCCCCTATATGTCAACTTGAAAACACCCAAGGAGCTGTCAGAAATGATTCGTGTTCAATGAAAGAGGTCAACTTAAAAACACCTCCCTCCCCGCTGCCCCCCATCCTTCCCAGTGAAACAGAAACAGAACAGCATGTTTTCATGCTAAATGTACAAAATTTAAAACTATGTGAGGGACACAGTGAAAGAAACTGATCAGCTGGTCCAGAACAGTCCCAGTTCTTGGATATTAATATATTTTTCTAAATATGCCCATATAACCTACACAAATCTAGAGAAGCACTGTGGCCTAGTGGATAGAGCATGGGCCTGGGAGTCAGAAGGACTTGAGTTCCAATCCCACCTCTGCCACTTTCCACTGTCTGACCTTGAGCAAGTCACTTAACTTCTCTGTGCCTCATTTCTCTCATCTGTAAATGAGGATTAAAACTGTGAACCCCATGTGGGAGATGAACTATGTCAACCTGATTAACTTGCATATATCCCAGCACTTATTACGGTGCTTGGCACATACCATTAAAACAAAAAAATCTGAACTGTCTTATTTAAACTAAGACATATTATTTCCATATACACTCAGGCACACATATACATATAGAAGGACATATAACCTCCTCCCAAGTATGCATATTATAAATGAAAGCAATCTTTATACATGTACTCTCTCAAGCACTCCTACAGTACTTTGTATGCAGTAAACACTCAATAAATTCAATTGAATGAATGAATTAGTAGATTATGTATGTAATGTTATGTAATCTGTGCGTGGTTATATACAATTGTACATTTTTCTTTCATTTGTGAATACACTTTCAGGGATTTTTGTTATTGTTTTGGGTTTGGGTGTTTTTTTTCAGAATTCTCGCCCTTTCCTCTTTTCCTCATTTCCAGTCTCTGAGTCCCCATAAATCTATTTTTTAACCTCTCTCCGTCCTCACTATCTCCCTTCATTTATCTCTCCCTCTCATGGTGACATCTCACTAACTGTGCTGTCTCTTTCTTCTCCCAAGTCTTCACCTCTCCAGTCCTTCTCTCAATCACTGTCAGCTACTGCCGCATCAATTCCTCCCCTCTTTTCCCTCCCTACCCCCACCCCTGGTGGGAATCATGACATCATCTTCGAGTCCTCTGGCTTCTCCTTTGCCAGACATCTGGGCCTTTGTTCAGTTAAATTATTGACCCTCCACTTAACCACCATTCTACTGGGGATTTCATTCCTTGATGTCTGCAGTCCTGCAGTCTCTAGGTCACTCATCCTAGTGTTATCATTTTCCTTCGTTATCACACCGGTCATTTACCCTAGCACAATCACCCCATGATTACAATCACCCCTTGATTGTGTGATATTTTTTAAAAAACAACTTACCAAGAGGATCTGTCGAGTGGAACGAAGAATTTGCCTGATCAGTCATGTGTGAGCTTGAAAGCACCCAAGGGATTTTCAAAAATGATTTTTGTTCGATGAAACAGGTCCACCTGAAGGCCCCCACCCACCTCCTCCCCGGTGAAACAGCATCAGAACAGCATGTTTTCGTGGTAAATGAGCAAAATTTTAAACCATCTGAATGTTGCACCTGTATGTGCTTTGACCTGGAAGAGAGGGTACTACTTTTTAAATTAAAAAAAAAACCATGGGGTGCTAATGTTTGTTGCCAAAGATGTGCTATGATTTTCCCAGAAAAGGCGAATTTCTTTGTTTTAGGCCTCCCCGGTTGCCCAAAAGCTCTATCCGTGATGCTGATGACAGATAGCTCTTTGTCAGCCGAAAGGAACGTGTCTCACCAGGGGAGCAGACAGTAAGCTCTAGCCCGGACTTCTGCCTGGGGCCTTAGGGCACTGGGTTGGGCTGAGATCTTAACCTCATCTTCCTCCACCACCTTTTCGTCACCCGACTTCATCCAATCCCACGACTGAAGCCGCACATTCCTCGACCCTTCTTTTCCGACCGCTGGCTTGCAAAATAAACAAACGTTACATTTTTAGGGCAACACCTGCAGCGCACAGCTGTACTAAACAGAGCAGAACCACTAAGGATGTGATTTGTTCCATTTCATAGGGAGCCTTGAGGTTTGAGAGGCGAGGGAGATGTTTCTGCAGAACCAGTTTGCACCATCGCAATTTTTCCTGTAGTTAATTTTTGTTTCATTTGTAAATATGTGTATATGAATATGTGTGTGTATATATACATATATAGTATAAAGAAAATAAAAGTTATGTATGACTTTACATACGTATATACTTAGATAAATGCATGTATATGTATATGTACACACCTATATTTATCTATATAATTGTGATATTCATTAAGTGCTTACTGTGTTCCAGGCATTATACTAAGCCCTGGGATGATACAAGCAATTCCCTTTCAGGGTTGCACCTGGAGAGTTTCCAGTCCTCTACCAGTCTTGACTATGGGAGGGAAAGTCAAGCAGAGGCCTGTCCATTCCTAGTTTGGGCAGTGGCTAGCGAATGGAAGGCAATCTGCTCCTAGTCAAAACTTCCCTGTGCGGGGCAGCAGCGGCACGGGAGAGAGTCGAGGGCGGAGACTCAAGTTTACTGTGCGGCAGGAGGCAACGGTAAACCGCTTCCATATTTTTACCAAGAAAACTCTAGGACTCCACTACCAGAATGATTGCAGATGTAGGTGGGGCATTCTGGGAGAGATTTGTCCGTAGCGTCACTCAGGGTTGGAGACGACTCGACGGCATAAGACAAGGCAAGAAACAAGCAAATTGGATTGGACACAGTCCTTATCCCACATGGGGCTCACGGTCTTAATCCCCATTTTACAGAGGTAACTGAGGCACAGAGAATAGAAGTGAGAAGCAGCGTGGCTCAGTGGAAAGGGCACGGGCTTTGGAGTCAGAGGTCATGGGTTCAAATCCCAATTCTGCACTTGTCAGCTGTGTGACTTTGGGCACGTCACTTAACTTCTCTGTGCCTCAGTTACCTCATCTGTAAAATGGGGATTAAGACTGTGAGCCCCACCTGGTACAACCTGATTCCCTGGTGTCCACCCCAGCGCTTAGAACAGTGCTCTGCACATAGTAAGCGCTTAACAAATACCAACATTAGAAGTGACTTACCCAAGATCGCACGGCAGAAAAGTGGCAGAGATGAGATTAGAATCCAGGTTCTCTCTCGCACGTATGCGCTCGTTCTCTCTCTCTCTGTCTCTCTCCAGATTAAATATTTGCATTATTGGTGTTAAAGCAAGAAATTGGGAAAATGTTTTACTGTCAGTAGATGTCTTTTCCTATGCTGGTAATCTCTCAGAGTAAACTGTTTCTTTGCAGCGGTATCTAGGAAATCACCTCGCATGATTCCTTTAGTCACCCCGGTGCCCCTGTCAGAGGCAGAGTCCTGAGCTGTGTAGACCACTGATTAGACTCAGTAACTGGGTTGTGCAGTGTTACGTTCTAAACTGAATGTCAAATGGGGTCTGACATTTACACAATGCCGATGACGTGGTTGGAGGAATTCAAGAACTCTGTGCAAGTTAAGATTTTCCCCTTATCTGCGTCTTTCATCAATGTTTGACCTTCTCCAGGTTCTGCCTGGACCTCTCAATGCGGCACTAGATAGCAGGGGACTCTGAGCATCCCACTGCAGTCTTGGCAAAACTTAAAATGGGTTTTCTTCAAGGTCTATTGATTCAGATCTTTGCACTCGCTGAGGACTGAAAGGATGGGGATCAATAATAATAATAATAATTAATAATTATCGTGTTTGTAAAGCGTTTAATACCTGCCAGACACTGCACTAAGTTGGATACAAGCAAACTGGATTGCACATTGGATTGCACACAGTCACTGTCCCACGTTGGGGTCACAGTCTCAATCCCCATTTTACAGATGAGGGAACTGTGGCACAGAGAAGTGAAGTGAAATGCCCAAGGTCACACTGCTGACAAGTGGCAGAGCCGGGATTAGAACCCATGACCTTCTGACTCCCAGGCCCATGCTCTATCCACTATGCCATGCTGCTTCTAAGCTTCTGGTCGGCTTCTTTGTCTGGCCACGCAGAGCTCCTTTGGTGATGCAGACGCTGAAGCCCAGGTGCTCCGAGGATTAAAAATGTCCTCATTCACTTAATGGCTATTGATTTTGGCCTCACAAACCCAAGTCCCCTGTTTCATTTTAAGCTCTCCCGAGCAAGCCAAGATGGAGATAATTAAGTTATAGACTGAACCCTGGAGTTGATCCAGACAGGTAGGAACTGAGGTCATGGGATGGGCAGAGATGGGAGTCTACAGTAATATGGGGAACACTAACTCCAAAATTCCATTCTGTTTGAATTAAACACACCAGGTAAACTGAGCACTCAGAGGGGGCCAGAATGATAGCTTCCCTCTCCATCCTTAACTTTCCCTCCCATGACCCAACATCAACTGTCCAATACCCCTGACTCCCCTCTTCATCTTTAATTTTTCCTCCTGGGCCTCAGAATCTACCATCCAGTACCCCTGATGCTCCCCTCTCTAACCCTCATTTTCCCTCCAGTAACCAAACTTGAACCACAGTCATAAGTGCCAACTTTTCATTCTCATCCTGGTGGCCAAAAGGAAGCTGGAATTTAGGAAGGAATGGAGATTGAGCAGGGACAGGATTCATAAAGCTAATAGGCCAAAGTGCATCCGAACGTGATATTCTGATACTAAGGGCCAGAAACAGATCTTTAAATGTCTTGAGTCTGAAGCTCATTTTAAACTCACACACCAGTGATACAGAGTCCTTAGTTAAGTCCCCCATGAAGTCCTACAATGGATCTCCAAGAGAATGTAGTCCTTGGGGTCCATGTTAAGAGACTGACATTATCATCTAGGTGGGATACTTTTGTAGTTCGTCTCCAACAAGCAGCCCCAGAAATGCACACCAGAAATTCATCCTTTACAATAAAATTCAGGCAAGCTACCTTTCACCGAGTTGTCTTCGTATTTGTTAAGCACTTACTATGTGCAGAACACTGTTCGAAGCACTGTGGTAGATACAGGGTCATCAGATTGTCCCACGTGAGACTCACAGTCTTAATCCCCATTTTACAGATGAGGTAAATGAGGCATAGAGAAGTGAAGTGACTTGCCCACAGTCACACAGCTGACAAGTGGCAGAGCAGGGATTCAAACTCATGACCTCTGACTCCCAAGCCTGGGCTCTTTCCACTGAGCCACGCTGCTTCTCTTGTGTCTCCCTAGCCCTTGGATTTGCACCCTTTATTCACCCCATCCACAGCCTCTCAGCACTTATGTAAATAGCCATAATTTATTTATCTATATGAATGTTGGTCTCCCCTCTAGACTGGAAGCTTCTTCTGGGCAGAGGCTGTGCTTACCAACTCTAAGTGCAGTGCTCTGGACACAGAAAGCACTCAATAAATACAATTGAATGAATGAACTCTGTTAATTGTGATATCTGTTATGCGCTTACTCTGTGTCAAGCACCATTTTAAGAACTACAGAAGATACAAGATAAATAGGTCAGACAGAGTCCCTGTCCCACACAGGGCTCACAGTCTAAGTACAAGGGAGAGCAGGTATTGAATCCCCACTTTACAGATGAGGCAACTGAGGCACAGAGAAGTTAAATAACTTGCCCGAGATCATACAGCAGCCACATGGTAGAACCAGGAATAGAACGTAGGCCCTCTGACACCCGAGCCCGTGCTCTTTCCACTAGGCCAGACTACTCCTCCGCTATATTGTACTCTCCCATAAGCTCAGTACAGTACTTTGCCCCCAGTAAGAGCTCGGTAAATATGATTGATTAAATTCATTCAATTGTATTTATTGAGTGTTTATGCAGAACACTGGACTAAGCACTTGATGTAGGGATATGGGAGCAGCGTGGCCTAGTGGAAAGAGAATGAGGCTGGGAGTCAGAGGACCTGGGTTCTAACGCGGGCTCCACCACTTGTCTGCTTTGTGACCTTAGGCAAGTCACTTCACTTCTCTGCGCTTTAGTTTCCTTATCTGTAAAATGGGGATTCAATCCTACTCCCGCCTACTTAGACTGTGAGCCCCATATAGGACGGGGACTGTGTCCAACTTGAATATCTTTTCTCTATGCCAGTGCTTAGTACAGTGCTTGTCACACAGTAAGTGCTTGACAAATACCATTATTGATCATTCAGTCAATAAATCAATCAATGGTGTTTATTGAGCACTTCATTATTATCATTATTATCAAATATTTATCATCACCTTTATTAGGGGAAGCACTAAGGGGAAAAGTACGGCACTGGTACTATGGAAACCTGCCCCAGGATGGTAACCTTCCCATATTACAGAGAGGGAAATTGAAGAAAAGAGGTTGGATTTCCCAAGTGACTGATAGAGCTGAGAGTATACCTGAAAATTCTGAGTCCTTTTCCTCCCACCATTAGATACCAATTAATAGATGGAATATTTGTGTGAAAATGAAATACTCAAGCACAACCGTTTAAATCCTGCACTTTACTCATGACCCTGAACATCAGAGCTTCCGCACGCAGCCCTCAACCTGCCGCATTTTCCTCTTTGACAGTGCCTAGACAGCCAAAAGACTCTTCCTGCTAGAGCGCATAAATTAAAGTCTGTTTATGAATTCAGATTTGGAAATTATGCCTAGAAAAGATCAGCCATGCAAATAGGTATGACAGAATTACATGTCTATTTGCCAGCTAGGATCTGAAATGTTTATTTCACTTCTTCGTAACTTAACACTTTCCTACACTCAAAATAAAACTATGGGTAATTCCTTGGCTTGTGGAGATGATTAAATGCCGGAAGAACTTGGAGCATATTTTTCAGGATCTGGACACTTCCTCATAAAGATGGGCTCCCTTACACTGCATTTCCTATTATATGGAAAATATTCAGACTAGTCCTCTAACGATGACTTTTTGTAAATAATTTGATGAATGGCATCAGTCAAATGACTGATGGTGAAAAATGAATATTTAGTGAGCCTACTAAGTCATGTTTTTCTCCCTGCTTTTGAATGCAACTCCCAGGAATTAAGTGGCAAAAACATTCCAAGGATGCAACCAAGATACCCAGCAGCCTTGCCGAAGTGGTCCCATAGTTTAGGACAGTATGACCACCAAAAGAGGGGCTAGATCAGTAAGCGTGCACGTCTGCCAATCCAGACAACCATGAGGACTCTTTTCTACCCCAACCCATATGACGAAGGAATATGGGGAAGTGTCAGTAGGCGGCTTAGGTCGGTGGAGAAAAGGGAAGGAAATAGAGGCGGGTTGCTTTCCACTGGACACACAATTGGGAGAATAGAGTTGGTTATCAAAAGGGAAATCAAGATCCAATTCATAACAGTAATATCCAACAAATAGCAGTGTAGAATAATAGGGAGATGCAATAGGTAACAGTGGAGGCAATTGATAACAGTGATATACGCCAGATAATTGTGCACAATAATAGTGATATCCAAGAGATTATGGTGATATCCAACAGATAACAGTATAAGCATTTCTGCCATAACATGGTAATTGTGCTCTAGAAAAACCTTGTGTGAAGGAAAATTGCACTGAAGAAACCATTGATTGAATGGGAATTGATTGGTTTGAGAGGAAGTATTTGGATCAAAAAATACCACTACCATGGACATTTTTCAATCCGAATTCTTATATATTCATTTTGTCCTCCACTAGCAGAATGACTTGTGCCTTTGCCACTCATTGTTATTCTACTGAATTAAATTATGTGAAGTTATAAAAACACAAAGAAACGCAAAGTACAGTAATGCTGAGGCAATAGCTGGGAAAAGTAGGAACTTAAAAGCTTGGCAAATGCCATGCTCATGTGCACAACTCTTTCTTCCTACACCCATTAGACTTGTGCCTACGTTTGGACTAAATTATACTCAGAACACTTATGTTGTGGAAAGACCATTCCTTTATAGTCTATGGTGTTCTATCCAAATTGTGTAATGAAATCATGTATTATAGCAGAAATGGCTAGGGAAATGTTTGGTCACTTCCTCCTTGATTCTATTCCAAATATTGCTTTATTATTTTCTGTTCCTGTGGTTCGACGCTTGATTATTTTTCTTCCCAGAGTAATGTAGTCCAATGAAAAACATTTGTGCCCATCTTTAAAACACTGGGCAATCAATAACTGCCAATCCACAGCACTTAAGACAAATCGTTACACCTAAGGATTCCATAAATTCTTATTACTTTATGAAATAATTGCTTGGCTTTCAGAATAAACACTATGCATTCCTCCATTTCAGGAACATAATGGTTGTAATCTCTAGGTCAGACCCCAAGTCCATCCAGCTCAGAGGGACCATAGCACTTAGAGGAACTCTGTTATTGTTTCTCTCCTCTTCATCACCATCATCTTCTGTGTCCTCCTCCTCATCACCACTGTGGCATTTTTTAAGCTCTTACTAGGTGCTAAAAATTGCACTAAGTGCTGAGGTAGATACAAGATGACCAGATCGCACACTGTCCCTGTCCCACCTGGGGCTCACAGGCTAAGGAGGAGGGAGAACAGGCATTGAATCCTCATTTTATAGATGAGGGAACTGAAACACAGAGAAGTTCAGTGACTTACATGGGGTTCCAGACACAGGCAAATGAAAGAGTTAGGATTCAAACCCAGGTCTTCTGATTTCCAGGTCTGTGCTCTTTCCACTGGGCCATACTGTTGCCCCATGAGCCTCACACTATCCCTCACTGCTAGGGATAGACCATTGACTAATCTTTCACTTTCCCCTAGTTAGTCTCTAACTTTCCTATTAGTAATCTATCATGATCCCATGATCCATGAATCTTGATGTCTGTCTCCCCACTTCTAGACTGTGAGCCTGTTCATTCATTCATTCATTCATTCATTCATTCAATAGTATTTATTGAGTGCTTACTATGTGCAGAGCACTGTACTAAGCGCTTGGAATGTACAATTCAGCAACAGTTAGAGACAATCCCTGCCCAATGACAGGCTCACCATCTAACTGGGGGAGACAGACAGCAAAGCAAAACAGAACAAAACAAAAACAAGACAACATCATCAAGGTAAATAGAATCAAGGATATATACACCTTATTAACAAAATAAACTGGGTAATAATCTATACAAATGAGCACAGTGCTGAAGGGAGGGGAAGGGGAAAGAGCAGAAGGTAGGGGAGGGTGGGGATGGGAAGCAAAGGGAAAGGGGGGCTCAGTCTGGGAAGGCCTCCTGAAGGAGGTGAGCTCTCAGTAGGGTTTAAAAGAGGGGACGAGAATAAATTTGGCAGATAGGGAGGGAGGGCATTCCAGGACAGTGGTAGGATGTGGGCCAGGAGTTGATGGTGGGATAGGTGCAAATGGGGGGCCGTGAGGAGATGAGTGGCAGAGCAGCGGACTGTACAGGGTGGGCAGTAGAAAGAGAGAAGGGAGGTGAAGTAGGAGGGGGCAAGGTGATGGAGAGCTTTGAAGCAAGAGTGAGGAGTGTTTGTTTTGCACAGAGGTTGATTGGCAACCACTGGAGGTTTTTGAGGAGGGGAGCGACATGCCCAGAGCATTTCTGTAGGAAGATGATCCAGGCAGCGGAATGAAGAATAGACTGGAGTGGGGAGAGACAGGAGGAAGTGAGATCAGAGATGAGGCTGACACAATAATCCAGTCGGGATATTATGAGAGCTTGTACCAGCACCATAGCAGTTTGGATGGAGAGAAAAGGGCAATATTGTGCAGGTGAGACCGGCAGGTGTTGGTGATGAAATAATAATAATGTTGGTATTTGTTAAGCGCTTACTATGTGCAGGGCACTGTTCTAAGCGCTGGGGTACATACAGGGTAATCAAGTTGTCCCACGTGAGGCTCACAGTCTTAATCCCCATTTTACAGATGAGGTAACTGAGGCACAGAGAAGTTAAGTGACTTGCCCACAGTCACACACTTGACAAGTGGCAGAGCAGGGATTTGAACCCATGACCTCTGACTCCCAAGCCCGGGCTCTTTCCACTGAGCCACACTGCTTCTCTGTGTGGGGGGAATGAGATAGCTGGGTAGGGATTGTCTCCATTTGTTGCTGAACTGTACTTTCCAAGCGCTTAGTAAGGTGTTCTGCACACAGTCAGGGCTCAATAAATATGATTGAATGAATGAATATACTGATATTTAAGACCATCAAAATAGCACCAGTGGCATTCTTGGGTCATCCCTATAGTCCATGCAGCTAGAACAATGTGACTTAGTGGATAGAGTAGGGGCCTGGGAGTCAGAAGGACCTGGATTCTAATCCCTGCTCCACCACGTGTCTGCTGTGTGACCTTGGCAAGTCACTTCACTTCTCTGGGCCTCAGTTACCTCATCTGTAAAAAATGGGAATGAATGTGAGCCCATGTGGGACAGAGACTCTGTCCAACCTGATTAGCTTGTGTCTACCCCAATGCTTAGAACAGTGCTTGATACATGCTTAGCCCTTACCAAGTAGCATAATTATTAGAACTGCTTAAAGAAACCCATGTGATGATTGCCTTCCTAAACAACCACCCTCCTAATCATAGATGGAATAGCCATCTCCCAACTCTCTTCTCTCCATTCTTTTTTTTTTTTTAATGGTATTTGTTAAGCGCTTCTTAAAGGATAGGTACATAGTACAGTGCCTGGCTTTTAGGAAGCGCTTAACAAATACCAGGCACTGTACTATGAATGGGGGGAGGTACAAACTACTCAGCTGGAGTCCATGTCTCACCTTGTTAGTCCCTATTTTGCAGATGATGGAACTGATATACAAAGAAATGAAGTGACTTGCCCAAGGTCACACAACAGACAAAAGGTGGAGTTGGGATTAGAACCCAGTTCCTCTGACTCTGTGCCCCATGGTCTATCCACTAGACTACATCCCTAATCTTTCCTCCATAAATTCAACATGGACTTCTCTTTCACTGCTGACCATATGGTCTTAAGTAGGCCATTGGTCTTACAGTTGTAAAAATGAGCAATGTTTTAATAGGTCCTGTGAGAAGGGATCATATCTATGAACTCAGTTGTATTGTACTTCACCAAGCAAATAGTATAGTGCTCCACATGCAGTAAGTGCTCAGTAAATACCATTAATTGATAGATTTGTGATGGGTGATAATACAGTAGAAGTGCATCGAGGGCCTCCCACCAAAATATCAACCGAAAAACCTCATTGTCGATTCATTTTGGAGTTTTGTCGGGTGCAACTTGTTGTTGATTAATGTCGTCGAGTCATCTTCGACCCATAGCGACGCCATGGACACATCTCTCCCCGAATGCCCTGCTCTTCATCTGCAGTTGTTTTGGTAGTGTTCTTGGTAAAAATATGGAAGTGGTTTACCATTGCCTTCTTCCATGCAGTCAACTTGAGTCTCGGCCCTTGACTCTCTCCCATGCTGCTGCTGCCCAGCACCTCTGAGTTTTGACTTGTAGCAAATTGTCTTCCACTCTCTAGCCACTCTCCAAACTAGGAATGGAATGAATATGCCTCTGCTTGACTCTCCCTCCTATAGTCAAGACTTATAGAGTACTGAAAACTCTCCAGGTGTGACCCTTAGAAGGGTTGGGTGCAACTATCCCCAACTAAGTCTCTGGCAACCTCGGCGAGTGGCAATGAACATCAAATTAAAACAAACCAAAAATCACTTCAGAGCTCTCGTCATCCTATCGCCTGCAAGCTGTCAACATGAAAGAAAAATCAGCAGTATAGATTAGCAACTTGGACCTGCTGTCAGGCCCAAAGAACTGAATAAGCCCCCTCCATTGTGGACCTGGGCTTTCAAGCAATCAGTCAATCAGCAGAATTCATGTGTCCACTAAGTTCATATACTGGAAAAAACACTTGGGAGAGTGCAACAAAAGGGAAACACATGTACCCTGCCCTCAAAGAGTCTACAGTCTTAGGGAATAGATAGACCAGCCTATAGTACTTTAAAATAGGGGTAGCAAGAGGAAAAATGGATTCAGCAAGTGGAAGCAGGAATATGCCGCATTGAAATAACTGAATTTGTATAACCGTTAAGGACAGGTATAAGTACGTAGATGCTGAGGCTGGCTGTTGGATTGGCGTGATCAAGAAAAGCATGAATTTCAAAGGACTTTGAAGATGGTAGATCTGCTGGATATGGATTTAGGAAGGAGTTGGAGGCAGGGAGAACCGTGTGAGGAAAGGGTCAAAGGCATTCAATCGTTCAGTTGTATTTACTGAACGCTTACTGTGTGTAGAGCACTGTAGTAAAAACTTGGGAGAGTACAATATAACAATAAACAGACACATTCCCAGCCCACGATGAGCTTACAGTCCAGAGGAGGAGACAGACATGAATTTAAGTCAATTAAGGCATAAGAGTAGAGAGAGGGGTTCAGATAGAAGTTTAGTTTGGGAAGAGTGAAGACTCTTCTAAGCTCCTGTTTACTTGCTAAGGGCCAGATGCCCAATTCCACCATCTATCCTGAGCTAGCCTGCCCTAAACTAGTCTGTCTGTAGACAGAGCACTATACTGACTGCCTACAGGGAGCCCCAAAACATTGCAATCAAATATTTCCAAGTCAGAAAAGTTGGGGAAGCAGGATGGTCGAGCAGAAAGAGCATGGGCCTGGGAGTCAGAGAACCTGGCTTCTAATTCTAGCTCTGCCACTTGCCTGCTTTATGACCTTGAGCAGGTCAGTGAAATTCTCTAGCCTCAGTTCTCTCAACTGTAAAATGGGGATGAAATATCTGTTCTTCTTCTCCCTTAGAATGTGAGGTCCAAATGGGGCAGGGACTAGGTCTTGCCTGATTATTTTCTATCTACCCAGAGTTTAGTACAGTGCTTGGCACATAATAGCCACTTAGTAAATACTATCATTGGTATTATTAGTATTATCATTATGGTTATTATCCTCAATCAATCAATCAGTGGTATTCATACAGCTCTTATTGTGTTCATAGTACCATGCTAAGCGCTTGGGAGAATATACTACAGAAGAACTGGTAGACATGTACCTGGCCCATGAGGAGCTTACAGTCTAGATGAGTAAAAACAAATAATACCACTGACATTAGATTTCTTGATTTATGTTACAGTATTGTAACATATCAGTAATTTGATTTCTTGGTTTGTTACAGTATCAGAGTAGCACCATGGCATAGTAACAGAGCACGGGCTTGGGAGTCAGAAGGCCATGGGTTCTAAGTCCAGGTCCCCCCCCCCCGTCTGCTCTGTGGCCTTGGGCAAATCACTTCACTTCTCTAGGCCTCATTTACCTCATCTATAAAATGGGGATGAAGACTGTGAACCCTTTGCAGGACAGGGAATGTGTCCAACTCGATTTACTTGATTCCACCCCAGCTCTTAGTTCAGTGCTTGGCACATAGTAAGAGCTTAACAAATACCATTATTATTATTATTATCATTATTATTAATAATAGTAATGATAATAATAATAGACCCATCCAGTGAGGCAGACCTATTCTGATTGAAGGATTTCAAGCTATCCTTCATCATCAACAGTATTTATTGATCATCACCTGTGTAAAGTCCACTATATTGAGGACTTATTGTTTACAGCTCTCTGAACTGGGCTCCTGTTGTGTAGAAAGTACGATTCTAGGCAGCTATTACGTGCAGAGCCTGGACAGAGAACTGTGTGCAGGACCACAGACCAGGGACTTGGGAAAGTACCTTAACAGAAAAAAGATATCCTCCCTGCCCATAAGGAGCTTAAAATCAAATGATGCAGGAAAGGTAAGTTGCTTAGGAAGTCAGGAGAGATGAAGAGAGGAATTTAAGGAGTGTTGCAAGGTCTTTCCCTAATGAAAAAAGGTGGATTTCCAAGAACACAACCAGCCCCTGATAATGCCAAGCCCTTTCAGAGAGGTCTCAGAATCCAAAGCAGGTTTCATTTTTCAGATGATTTTCTGTACTGGCTATGGAAAGGTCAGTGTTGGGTGGCTCTTTGGGGCAAAGGGACTGGAAAGTCCATGAAGAAGTAAGCTCTCCTTTAGACTGTGTATTCCAACTCTGTGTGTTGTACTCTCCCAAGTGCTTAGTACAGTGTTCTGCACAGAGCAAGTGATCAGTAACTACAATTCATTATTTTCATTCAATAGTATTTATTGAGCGCTTACTATGTGCAGAGCACTGTACTAAGTGCTTGGAATCTACAAATCGGTAACAGATAGAGACAGTCCCTGCCCTTTGACGGGCGGTCTAACTGGGGGAGACAGACAGACAAAAACAATGGCAATAAATAGAATCAATGCCTCAGGAGGATACCTTTTTAGCTCCTTGAGGGAATGGAAACTGTCTACCAACTATTTTATATTGTACCTTCCCAAGTGCTTAGTACAGTATTCTACAAATGATAACCACTCAATATACCATGGATTAATGACTGATTCAATCATCCTTCATCCTACTTTCCCAAAAAACTGCTCTAAGTGAGCACAGGGTAGGCATCGTGAAGAAAGGTTCAAAATACAAAGCATAGCAGCAGACTGCTGTGAGATTAGAGCCCAAAACAGTCAGTCAGTCAATCAGTCAGTCATATTTATTGAGCAGAGCATTGTACTATATGCTTGGGAGAGTATAGTGTAACAATATAACAAACATATTCCCTTCCCACAGCGAGCTTACAGTGATTGTACTAACATGGTAGTCTCTGCTTGAGGAATCAGACATGGCGAGACTGACTGGAAACAGAGGCTTCAGGAAGTTGCTTTTTTAAAAAAAAATTTGGTTTTTTATGGTATTTGTTAAGCACTTACTATATTTCAGGCACTGTTCTAAGTACTGGGGTAGATACAAAGTAATCAGGTTGGTCAAGATAATCACCTCAAAAAGAGGAAACAAAAAGAACACCAGGCACTGAGGGTAACAAATGCAACAATGCAACAAAATGCAACCTTTTCCAGCACACAGATTGAAGGGATTGCCCAAGAAATTTGTGCATAATGGCAAAATCCCTCCACTGTTAGTATCACCTGCTCCTGTGTGTATTCAAATTCAAGAGGATACTAATGATGGTAAGATTTTACCAGTGTGTGTGTTTGTGTGTGCATGTGATTATATATTATATATGCATAATAGTGAAAGTATGTATGCATGCTTTTGATAGCTAGGCTGCTTTTCACTTGGATTTTTATTTTATGTAAATATCGAATCCCGTGGTATTCATAACCTAATTGTCATGCAATGGCTCATCCTCATTTGACACTAATTCTGGTTTTTTGTTTGCGTGTTTTTTTGTTTTTATTGGTATATCTTAAGCGCTTACTATGTGCCAAGCACAGTACTAACTAATAAGGCAGATATGAGCTAATCAAGTTGGACAAATTCGATATCTCTGCCACAGTGCTTGTCCCATGTAGGGATCACAGTCTCGATCCTCATTTTACAGTTGCGGTAACTGAGGCCCAGAGAAGTTAAGTGATTTGCCCAAAGACCTACAGCAGATAAGTGGTGGAGCTGAGATGACAACCCCGTTCTCTGCTTCCTAGGCCCATGCTCTTTCCACTAAGCCACACTGCTTCTCCCCAGTTCCCTTTGGTGGAGTTTTATGCAAGTAATGGGACTGCTTCTAGCGTGAGCGTGTTGGGCAAATTACTTAACTTCTACCCTAGCGTAGGATTTAATGTTTTAATTCACTCTCCTCTCAGTATCTAAAGTTAATTGATATTTTCAGCTGAATATTTCTGTGAGTTTTCCAGCTGCTTCCTCTATAATGATGCACAGAGGGGGTGATACTTTTGTCAGGTGCTTAACCATTTAGATTAGTTTATACATAATCAGAGGCATACGAGGAGTAAGGGAGAGGGAAATGAATGTTTAGAATAATTTACTATTGAACATAATTGGCGCTGTGGGGAGTGGGTGACCATGAAGGGGGCACTGTTTTGTTGAGTCACAAGTGGGTAAAGTGAAATGTAAGAATGGTGACGTCACCATTCCTACAGTTTGGATGATAGCCGTGGGCCTAGACAGATGAGAAATCAAGAAATAGTAATAACTAGGGAGAATGCTCAAAGAGAATGAACATCTTAAGGACAAGCAAAGCAGACAACTCCTTCAGGAGAGACAGAACCTGAAAATATGAGACCAGAGGGAAGGAGAAACTGGCCATATGAGGAAAAACTATTGACCAAGGAAAACAAGCAATAATAATAATAATTATAGCACTTGTTAAGCCCTTACTATGTGCCAAGCACTGTTCTAAGTGCTGGGGTAGATTCAAGTTAATAAGGTTGGACACCGTCCCTGTCTCCCATAGGGCTCATACTCTTATCCCCATTTTACAGATGAAGTAACTGAGGCCTAGGGAAGTAAAGGGACTTGGCCAAGGTCACAGACAGGTGACAGGTGACCCAGGTCCTTCTGACTCTTAGGCCCATGCTTGATCCACTAAGCCATGCTGTTTCTCATAGAGGCACAGAGACAACCCAACAAAGTTCCTAATGATATTGGGAAGAGCATGAGATATGATGTACAATGTGCAGGGTTCTGAGGAAATGCAAAAATTTCCTTGGGCTATGTTTCCCCTGTGTTCAAGGCTGTTTTGGAAGAACAACATACTTGGCTACTAGCCAATTTCTGTCGGCATCCAGTTAAATGAGTAATTAGCAATGTGAGAGTAGAGTATAGATCAGGAGGCCTAAATCCAGGAATGGTAATATGAAGGATGATAATCATCTTCAGGTGCCCCTGAACTGTGACTTTGGAAAGCTGAATTGGTCCCAAAGCTGCACCAGAAACACCCAATAGAGAGACTGCCCGAGAAATCGACCTCTTTGAGGTCTGTACCCGATACACTGAAGACTAGCACTTGATCTTTCTGGAAAAAAAAAACCAACAAGTAGGATCCATCTTTTTAGGTCTTTGGTTCCATCAGATCTGGGGGGTCTGCCACTCTTCATGCTCTGACCACAGTGTAGACTTCATCGGGAGTTGAGATGAGAACCATGTCTTTACATGTTGACACAGAATTTATTTCCAGGAAAACTATTCCTGGTCCAGTTTCATAATCACTGGCCATTTTAATGGCAATTCCTTAGAACTTTGTCAAGAAATCTTTCTTTACTTAAGCAACCAGTGTCAGAGCAATGCCAGCATTTGAGGATATGTCTTGTAGGGAAGAACCACTTTTTGGACTAAGAAATTGACACCTCTGTCCCTTAGTGCCATGGTTTCTTCTCAAACCTCAAGTTGGCTGTCATGGAGAAAAGACTGGATAAATAAATCACTGAATCAATCGGTGGCATTTATTGAGTGCTTACTGTGTACTGAGCACAGTACTAAGCGTTTGGGGTGTACAATACAATAGATTCAGTAGACACATTCCCTGCCCACAGGAGCTTACAGTCTGGAGGAGGAGACTAACAGTAAAATAAATTAGGGATATGTACATAAGTGCTATGGGGCTGAGGGTATGGTGAATATCAAGTATGTAAAGGATACAGATCGAAATGATATGCAGTACAGAAGGGAGAGGGAATAAGATAAATGAGACTTAGTAAGGAATGGCTGTTTGGAAGAGATGTAATCTGAATAGGCTTTGAGGGTGGGGAGAGTGGTGGTCTGTCAAATATTGAAGGGGGAGGGAGATCTGGGCCAGAGGGAGGATGTGGCCAAGGGGTTGTAGTAAGATAAATGAGACTGAGGTAGAGAGAGTAGGTTGGCCTTGGAGGAGTGAAGCGTTGGGCTGGGTTATAGTAGGAAATCAGCAAGGTAATACAGGAAGGGGAGATCTGATCGAGTGCTTTCTTTTTTTTGTATTTGTTAAGCGCTTACTATGTGCCAAGCACTGTTCTAAGTGCTGGGGTAGATACAATAATAATAATGTTCTAAGCACTGGGGTAGACAGAAGGTCATCAGGTTGTCCTACGTGGGGCTCACAGTGATCCCAGCGAGAGGGGACAGGGAAGGGGGATGGAGGGAGGAAGAGCCCGAGGTGGGAGGCAGGACGCCTGGGGGACAGCCCAGGGCCGGCGGGGCAGAGAGGAACTGGGACGGGACGGGCGGCTGACACTGAAGCCGCCCGGAAACGGAACAGACCAAACATGGCTTCCACCTTTCTCACCTCAAACGCGGCTCCCCGCCTCTTCTCTAACACCATCCCTCCCCCCGCCCACAGGTAATCAGGTCGTCCCACGCAGGGCTCACGGTCTTCATCCCCATTTTACAGATGAGGTAACTGAGGTGCAGAGAAGTTAAGTGACTTGCCCAAGGTAACACAGCTGACAAGCGGCGGAGTCGGGATTTAAAGCTGGTGGTAAAGAGTTTCTGTTTGATACTGAGGCAGATGGGCAATCATTGGAGCTTCTGAGGAGCGGGGAGATTTGGACAGAACTTGTTTTTAGAAAAAACATCTGAGCATCAGAGCGAAGTAAGGGCTGGAGTGTAAAGAGACAAGACACAGGGAAGTCAGCGAGGAGGCTGAATCAGTATGATAAGTGTTCGGATCAGCGGAGTAACAGTTTAGATGGAGAGGAAATCACAACTTAATGATGTTGTGAAGGTAGAACCCACAGGATTTAGTGACAACGAGTATGTGGATTGAATGAGAGATAAGAATTGAGGATAATGCCAACATTATGGGCTTGTGAGATCGGAAGAATCCATCAATTGCTAGCAAGATTCCAATAGAGAGTGCCGAGAAAATGACATTCGAAGTGATTTTAGCTCTGAGAAAGCTTACAAGGTACTGAAGTTCAGGATGAACTCATTGAATAAAGAAATATACATACATAGGTGCTGAGGATGGGTATAAAACATCCAAGTGCTAAAGGTAGCTGGTGGATAGAAATTATTTAGAACATTTGAATTAATTGGAGAAGGCTTCAGATGGGGGTTTCCAGGAGATTTTGAAGATGAGGAGCACTGCAGTTTGGTGGATTTGCAAGGAGACATATTTCCAGATTGGTAGATTAATCCCAGAGAGAGATACTCTGCTTCTTGTTTACTCTTGCTTTGTGGGTTTCTTTTTTCTTCCCTTGTAAATGCCTTCTTTTTAAACAGAAAAATGATGTAGAGATGAATATTTGACAGATCCTTTTTCCCATTAACAACCTGTACCCAATCAGGAAGAAAGAAGGGTGGGTGAAGAAGAAACTAAAGTAGAAACATGATTTATCAATACAGATTCAGGTCCCACTGATGGGGTCATGATCCAGGCTCAGATCTATCCAATGTGGCCTTTGCCACATAGACTGTCATTTCAGTTGTTGACCGGAATTTGAGGCCATATGGCAGAAGGGTTTTGAAAAGGGCTTACTGGGGTTTTCTGATGAGATTTATCTCCACTTACACATTTGGTCTGTTGCCCACTTTGATTGAAATGATATATCTTTTCCATTCTGTACTATCTCTGTGAACCTAGAGACATGTCTCAAACAAGTGGCAAGAGCAGCAGTCAGGCCTGTTGGATAGAACACGAGCCCGGAAGCCAGAATGAGACCTGGGTTCTAATTCCCGCTCTCCCTCTTGTCTTCTGTAAAACCTTGGGCCAGTCACTTCACTTCTCTGTGGCTCATTTACCTCATCTGGAAAATGGGGATTAAAGTTGCGAGCAGTGTCCAGCCTGATGAGCTTGTATCTACCCTAATGTGTCTGTTTATTGCTATATTGTACTCTCCCAAGTGCTTAGTAAAGTGCTGTGCACACAGTAAGCGCTCAGTAAATATGATTGAATGAATGAGGGAGTACAGAGGTCATGGGTTTGAATCCCGGCCCCGCCGCTTGCCAGCTGTGTGATTTTGGGCAAGTCACTTAACTTCTCTGTTCCTCAGTTACCTCATCTGTCAAATGGGGATTAAAAACTGTGAGCCCCACGTGGGACAACCTGATCACCTTGTATCCCCCCAGCACTTAGAACAGTGCTTTGCACATAGTAAGCACTTAACAAATACCACCATTATTATTACAGAGCCCAGCACATAGTAAACACTTAACAAATAACTTTTTTTTAAAAAAAGTGGCTTTTCTTGACCAGCAGAGGACTCCAAGAAGGAGGCAAATTTGGCCATGCATTTGCACATGGACTCCAGAGTGATGTGCAATCAATCGGTCAATCAGTGGTACTTATTGAGTTCTTCCTGTGGGCAGCGTAATGGGTT
Organism: Ornithorhynchus anatinus; assembly: GCF_004115215.2. Taxonomy (NCBI): domain Eukaryota; kingdom Metazoa; phylum Chordata; class Mammalia; order Monotremata; family Ornithorhynchidae; genus Ornithorhynchus; species Ornithorhynchus anatinus. The sequence continues at coordinate 99,797,613 of NC_041729.1, read as the reverse complement.
AAGCACTTGGGAGATTGCAGTCAAATTGGTAAATACGATTCCTGCCCTCGGGGAGCTTACGGTCTAGTGGCCTTGCTTGAGGGCTGAGCAGCAGGAATTTGTTTGGCCAGAGGGGCCATGCCAGATTTGATGTCCCGATACTGACTTTGGAAGAACCAGCTCTGGCCCCCGATCACCCCTCCAGCACACAGAATGGCTCCAGGAGAAGCTATGGTAACAGAACACGAACTTTCAGGACAACCCTATTGTGGAGCTACAGATCGCAGAGGGATGCAGCTCTGATTTAGCCAGTGACTCTAATTATTTAACCCAGATATCCTAGTGCTTTAAGAAGTTTGGGTTGCTTTGCCTCTAGTAAAAAGGGTAAAAGAAAATAAGACACTCAATACAGGTAGATCAACTTCAAATTCAAGCATGAGTTTATTCAAGCAGGAGACCATGACCTACATAATTCCTGGATCAATTCATCCACCCCAGGATTCCGGGTTTCTACAGGATACTTGGAGGAACCGGGTAATAGCAATAATAATAATAATGGTATTATCCTGTGTTTCTACAGGATATTTGGAGGAATTGGGTAATAATAATAATAATAATGATGGTATTTGTTAAGCACTTACTATGTGCCAAGCACTGTTCTAAGAGCCAGGGTAGATACAAGGTAAGCAGGTTGTATGTTGGTATTTATTAAGCGCTCACTACATACAGAGCACTGTTCTAAGTGCTGGGGTATACAGGGTAATTAGGATGTCCCACATGAGGCTCACAGTCTTCATCCCCATTTTACAGATGAGGGAACTGAGGCAGAGAGAAGTTAAGTGGCTTGCCCACAGTCACACAGCTGAAAAGTGGCAGAGCTGGGATTCGAATCCATGACCTCTGACTCCCAATCCTGTGCTCTTTCCACTGAGCCATGTGGGGCTCACATTCCTAATCCCCATTTTATAGATGAGGTAACTGAGGCACAGGGAAATTAAGTGATTTGCTCAAAGTCACAGAGCAGATAAATGGCAGATCTGGGATGACCTCTGACTCCCAAGCCCATGCTTTTTCCACCAAGCCATGCTGCTTGCATAATGGTTTCTCCTCCTGGAAACCCACCCTCATGGCTATGGATGGAATATCCAGCATCCCCTAGCTTTTCCCTTAATAATTCATTATGGAACTTGCATCCATGAATTTTTTAAAGCTCCCCTTGAACATGCCATTCCTGACAGTGCACAGCACACCAGGCAGCAAGGAAAACTGGTCACTGTTGGGAGAAGGGGAAGTTTTGGAAAAAGATGTTCCACAGGGAAAAATATATCCCTGTATGACCCTGGATCACCCCCTTCTCTCCCTCAAATTTCAACACCCCCAATTCAGGCAAATTATAGCCTTTCAGCACCCTTAAATATCCTCTTAATAATTTCTCATTATTTTTCTTACTTTCAACACTTTCAGCATTGAGAAAACCATCCCATTTCATCTTTTCATCTGACTCATTACGCCACACTTTAGGTGTCATCTCCTCCAGGAAGCCTTCCGCAATTAAATGGTATGGGGACACAATGTCATTGGCTTTCCTCAAGTCATTTGCCCTTTAGATTCTTTCCCCTCCAGGATGCTCTCAGTGCAATAAATTGGGTCAGACACATTTTGTTTCTCTTTTGCCACGGATCCCAGGACAGTGTGTTGCATAAATATCACAGATACCACTGAGAAAATACTGCTAATCCTACAAACATCCTTTGGTGCCACTTTCAAGAAGGAGCAAGGCCTTTTAGGTAGAACATGGACCTAGGAGTCAGAAGGACCTGGGTTCTAATCCTGACTCTGCCATTTGTCTGTTGGGTGACCTCAGGCAAGTCACTTAACTTCTTTGTCCCTCAGTTTCCTCATCTGGAAAAGGGGGATTAAAACTGTGAGCCCTCTGTGGCGTAGGGACTGTGTTCAATATGATGATCTTATATCTACCCCGAAGCTTAGGACAATGCCTGACACCTAGTAGTCACTTAACAAATACCACAATTGTTATTTCAGAGAGAGAAAACAGTGGACGAAACATCAACAGGCCTAAGAGCGGAATCACTGATGGCTTCACTGCTCACTAATTCAAAGTCTATCTAAATTCACAATCTGCAGATTTAAATAAGCACTCATTCCAAGTTGTAGATAACCTTGGGTGATAGCCTTCCTGGCCACCCTCTTGCTATTGGAGGGGGAAGAAGGGAAAATTCCACACATTTGCCGGGCTAGGGCATGTAGGACAGTAGTTTTGAGCCTCAGCTGCAGATGCCATAACACAAAGAGGAAAAATGGCCGCCTATTGGAAGATTAATCAGACTGTCACATCTGGAATTTACACCAGAGGGGCCCAGTCAATAAAGTATTAATAACTGCCATTTCCAGCAGCAAGAAAATGACAGTCCAGGGAAGTGGCTTCAGTGTCCCTTGACCTTCAATTTCCCACTAATTAGACACCTCCCTCCCCCTCCCCCACTCTCTGGTTGGCCAGGGGGACTGAACAAAACAGAAATCACAAGAGAAAATGGAAGAGAAAAACTTTTCTCCTCCATTTCCTCCTTTTGGAAAACTCTGAAAGATGTAAGCACCCATCCTATCAACTTCCAGGACTTCCAAGATTCTCCAAGCCTAAGAACTTGTGCGCCATGGTAATAAATTGCCATATATATATATATATATAATCCAGCTAAATTAAGCACCTGAGAAACCTCCTTTATGTTCTCTCAGTTCAGCCAAGAGTGTGGCCTGTTCTGTTAAGAAATATGTGCACTGTGCACTGTCATCTCAGGACATAACAGTGAAGGATATTGCATCTTTGTTTCAAAGGCTTCTCCTCACCCGTCCTCTCCCCACTCTGTGTACACTGATCAGGCCCTCTGGCAAGAGAACCTTCTGCTTTTCAGTCAATTAAACCAGGCTCTTTCCCTCCCCTCACCCCCCTCCCACTTTGCCCACAGGAACGGTGTAGCAATATTATTTACGATTTGGAACCGGTACTGGTAAATTAGCATAGGCTGATTACACGATCTTTGCCCAGCCGATTTTACGATCCCCTGCGGAATCGGTTGATTGTGGCTGTTTCTGCTTTGGAACATGTCTTCCCTAGAAAGCATTCCTTCATTCAGCTTCTCCTCCTGGAAACACACAACAGCTTGAAGCTAGCAGCTGCTCTTGAACAAAGCAGGTAGAGATGGAAGAAAGACTGCAGAATCTATAACAATAAGCACATCATGACATAATTAGAGGAAATCTCCAGAGTAGCCGCACACACAGAATGCCATATGGTTTTTTCTGGTACAGGATGCGGGCAGCCCTGAGCCATAGTTTAATCTAGCCACTTTCCCCAGTATCCCAGCTAGCATGAAATTGATTTCTTAGCCAGGAAATTAGCATGAATATTTATTGACAGAAGTGAAGTCTATATTTGCCTGGTCAGCTAAGTGTGCGGTGGAGTTGATCCTTGCTCTTTTCCTCTCGGTTAAAATCCTGAAGGGCGCACAGGAAAGGGAAAGATTTGTTTCTTTTCTATGAGAACTCGTGTTCGCATGTTCGGTCGGTGCATTTTTAACCCTTTTGGATCCTGAGTTCTTTCAGCGGTGAGTGTACTGTCATACTGTGTTTCTTTTAATGTCTTCATTTGACTTTGACCAGGTCGGTGGGATTTACCACTCCTGCAGTTCTCCGTTCAAAACAGATCGTCAATAAGGACAAAACCTTGTGGTCTGCCAGGGATTAATCAACTCCACTCTCCATCTTCGCTTCAGGAAATTATTTAGCCCTCAGAAGATTGAGAGGCAAACGGGGGGCGATTTTTTCCATAAACTCTAATGTCCCTCCTGAGCATGTGGAATTTTCCTAGGCAGAGATGTTCTCTCACTCCTCCGAGGTCTCCGTGTTCATTCGGTTTGAGCCAGATGCACAAAGGAGAGCTCAGATGGATGTGAAAGATTGCATTGTGCTCGGCAAATATTTTCAATTACAAGCTGCAGGCATTGATTTGGACTTTGAAGGGTATTAAGCAGTTTGAATGCTGCACTGGGCTGGGGCTGAACGTACTTACTCAGTCGGGATTTTTGTATTTATCCAAGAACTTCCTAAAATGGGGAGGCCCGGATTAATTTTCCCAGGATGGGAGCCTTTTCTTACCAGCTTTACGGCAGGGTGAAGGGGTAAGTTGGCAACAGTGGGCCACCATCGTCATTGATTCATATTCAAATGCACCTCAGTTTCCCAGCAATATCCCAGATACTTCAAGAGATACAGAGTTTCATCAAGATGCAATCCTTGCGCTCTGAGAATCTCCATTCTAAATAGACCAGTGGAGAAGAGTTCAGCTAATAGGAGCGTGTGTCACTGAGTCCACTACCTAGGGGACAGTGGAAGTGGAGTGTTCCCAGTGGAACTGGGCCTACGGGAAAGTTGTAAAGATCTCGGGAGACGTGTACAAGTCAGGAATGTTGAAAGTTCAGAATCGCAACTGTTCTGGGTCTTGGTGTGGAGTCCTCCATTTGAGAAATATGTGCTCCATGCTGGCACTTGCATGTCTAAATAAGTCCTAAGATGACGTGGACCGAAACAGAGATGAGAACCTTTATTTTAGGTACTGACTCCTGGCCGGCTTCGCGTGGGATTGTTTTCTGAAGATCTAGTAGAAACTTTGTTCTATGTATTTTTTTCCTGGAAAATTCTTCTCAGGATCCAAATTCACAAGGGTCAAATCTAACCTGAAGTGGCCACTTCAGGTTAGAATTAGCAAGGATTGCCCTGCATCAGTAGATGTAAGGATTCATGCACTATGACCACCCCCTCACCCAGCTGCCAGCAAAACCACTTGAGTCAATCCACCCAAGGAATCTTTAAGGCTTTCCTCTGAATCCAGACAAACTGGGATCTGGTAAGGGGAGTCTTCTACAGTCTTCAGGACTTCCAGGCAGGAACTGTCAACCATATGGATGTCTGAATCATTCAAGAGGTGCCCGTGAGGCCTTCTCTTTGCCCATATCCTGCCTCTGGCCTGGCACATCCTCCCTCTTCATATCGTTTGTTGAACACTCTCCCCACCTTCAAAGCCTTACTGAGCGCATATTTCCTCCAAGAGGCCTCCCCTACTAAACCCTCAATTTCCTCTTCTCCCCCTCCCTCTGCATCTCCCTTGCACTTGGATTTGAACCTTACATTCACCTCTTCCTCATGTGCGTATGTCCTTATGTACATATCCATAATTTTTATTTATTTATATTAATGTCTGCTTCCCCCTCTAGACTGTAAGCTTTTTATCTCGTCTCTGTTAAGTGCTTACTATGAGTCAAACTCTATTCTAAGTGCTGGAGTAGGTACAGGTTAATTTGATCAGACCCAATCCCCATCCTGCGTGGCACTCACGGTCTAAATAGGAGGTAGAACATGTTTTTAATCCCCATTTAACAGTTGAGGAAACTGAGGCACAGTGAAGTTAAGTGATTTGTCCAAGGTCATACACTGAGCAATTGGCAGAGCTATGATTAGAACCCAGGCCCTTCTGTGTCCCAGGCCCGTGTTCTTTCTACTAGGCCATACGCTTTATTATGATCAGGGAACGTGTCCACTAACTCTGATATATTGTACCTTCACAAGTGCTTAGTACAGTGCTCTGCACACAGTAAGTACTAAATAAATGCAATTGATTAATTTTTCTCACCAAAAAAACCCCCACTTTCTGCACAGCCTTGCCCCAACTCTTTCTCTTCATTCAGCCAAATTGAAAACAAGCATTGAGCAAAATGTATTATGATAGGTAGCTACATGAGGCAGATACCAATTAGAGTCATTAAGGAATAGAAGACACTTCTAATCTTTTCATCCAGGCTCATCCGGGCTACTGCGATTTTTGTTCAGATATCTCTGATGCTTTCTGCAACCCTTTCTAATGCTTTCTGCAACCATTTCCAAGCCTTGTTGGGTGTCCAGTGAAAAGACCCTGTCGCGAGTCCCCGGCTCATACCAACCAGGACTTTCCTGGACCGGGGAAGCCTCAGTGCCACGTAGTAGAGTCAGACCACACTACCGACCATCAGGGTGACTGTGGAAAGTTTTTTAACTTAGTTTTACCAACATTCAAAGGAGTGACGTATTCACACACTCACTCTACTCCACCAAGGGTTCATTACCAGTCTTCTGGTCAAAGGAGCCCTTTCTGCTGATGCTTCTTCTTTCTGCTTCCAAGTGTTGCTCTCCTGCTGCTTGTGCTGCTGTCACTGTGCTTCCTTCTTGCTTCTCCTCTGCATGCTTCTCCTCTGCATGCTTCTGCCTCAATGCTTGCTCACGATTCAAAATGATCTCCTTTTATTTGCCATAAGTGCCGCAGTGGTGGCGCAGTATGTAGCGGTCACTGGACCAATGTCCAGGCCCATTACTGGGTAGAGCAGGAAGAGAAGGCCATGCCACCCTCCATGTTCCGCCCCCACAGGCCAGCAATCACCTGCCTCAGGTAGAGCCCATCAATGTCTCCTGCAGTCTCTTTGTTGTTGTTCGCGGGATCACAGACAGTCACTAATAAGGCAGCTTGTTGTGGGCTGACCAGTTCCAGGAATCAGGGTGCCTAGGTTCTAGTCCCGGTTCTGCCTGCTATGGCTAGGCCATCAGGGTGAAAATTTCTGATCATTCATTCATTCACTCAATATTATTTATTGAGCGCTTACTATGTGCAGAGCACTGAACTAAGTGCTTGGAATGTACAATTCAGCAACAGATAGAGACAATCCCTGTCCATTGACGGGTTTACAGTCTAGTCGGGGGAGACAGACAGACAAAAATAAGACAACCTAATAGCAATAAATAGAATCAAGGGATGTGCTCCTCATTAACAAAATAAATAGGGTAATAAAAATATACACAAATGAGCACAGTGCTGGTGGGGGGAAGGGAGAGAGGGAGGAGCGAGGGATGGGGGGAAAGGGGACTTAGCTGAGGGAAGGTGAAGGGGGGCAGAGAGGCAGCAGAGGGAGCAGAGGGAAAAGGGGACGCTCAGTGTGGGAAGGCCTCCTGGAGGAGGTGAGCTCTCAGTAGGGCTTTGAAGAGGAGAAGAGAGTTAGTTTGGTGGAGGTGAGGAGGGAGGGCATTCCAGGACAGCGGGAGGACTTGGGCCAGGGGTCGACGGTGGGACAGTGAGAAAGTGGGTGGCAGAGGAGCGGAGCTTGTGGGGTGGGCAGTAGAAAGAGAGAAGGGAAGAGAGGTAGAAGGGGGCAAGGTGATGGAGAACTTTGAAGCCTAGAGTGAGAAGTTTTTGTTTCTTGCGGAAGTTGATAGGCAATCATCGGAGGTTTTTGAGGAGGGAAGTGACATGCCCAGAGCGTTTCGGCAGGAAGATGATCCAGGCAGCGGAATGAAGATTAGACTGGAGCGGGGAGAGACAGGAGGAAGGGAGGTCCGAGAGAAGGCAGACACAATAATCCAGCCGGGATATTATAAGAGCCTGTACCAGGAAGATAGCTTTTTGGATGGAGAGGAAAGGGCAGATCTTGGCGATACTGTGCAGGTGAGACCGGCAGGCCTTGGTGACGGATTGGATGTGTGGGGTGAATGAGAGATCTGAGTCAAGGATGACACCAAGGTTGCGGGCTTGTCTGCTGTGTGACCTAGTCACTCCATTTCTCTGTCCCTCAGTTCCCTCAACTGTAAAATGGGGATTCAGACTGTGAGCCCCAGGTGGGACAGGGACTGTGTCCAACCCAGTTTTCTTGTATCTAAACCAGGGCTTAGTCCAGAGCATGGCACATACTAAGCAGCTAAAAAATACCACTATTATTATTATGATTCAAGTACAGTGAAAAGTCCTTCGTCCAGTGTTCTTCATAATAAAATAATAATTTTATTATAATATTATTTACTAATAAAATAAACACCACTGAGTCTGGGTCCAGCATTGGTACTAGACTGCAATCACCTCTGCCATAAATTGGTCCTTAATGTGAGAAGCCTCTGCGGGCCCTTCACTTTGTACCTCCCACCTACTTTCTCACTGCCCTCCTTGCTCAAGGGTGAAAATGACCAGCCAAGAGAGCTGGTCTACACAAAGTTACATCATAAGCTCCTTGAGGGCTCAGAAAATGTCTTCTAGCTCTTTTGTACTCCCCCAAAGCACTTAGTACAATGCTCTTCAGTGGTATTTATTGAGTGCTTCCTATGTGCAGAACACTGTACTGAGAGCTTCGGAGATACAATATAACAGAGTTGGTAGACATGTTCCTTGCCTACAAGGAGCTTACACTCTAGGGAATGATAATAATAATAATGGTATTTGTTAAGCACTTACTATGTGCCAGACACTGTACTAAGCACTGGGGTGAATAAAAACAAGTCCCAGTCTCACATGGAGCACACAGTCTCAATCCCCATTTTACAGATAAGGTACATGAGGCCCAGAGAAGTGAAGTGACTTGTGCAAGGTCACACAGCAGACAAGTTGCAGTGCCGGGATTAATAATAATGTTGGTATTTGTTAAGCGCTTACTATGTGCCGAGCACTGTTCTAAGCGCTGGGGTAGACATAGGGGAATCAGGTTGTCCCACGTGGGGCTCACAGTCTTAATCCCCATTTTACAGATGAGGGAACTGAGGCACGGAGAAGTTAAGTGACTTGCCCACAGTCACACAGCCGACAAGTGGCAGAGCTGGGATTCGAACTCATGAGCCCTGACTCCAAAGCCCGTGCTCTTTCCACTGAGCCACGCTGGATTAGAACCCATGATCTTCTGACTCCCAAGCCCGTGCACTATTCACTATGCCATGCTGCTTCCCAATGATGAATAACACTGCCCTAGCTACTAACCCTAGATTCAGCTCCTCCTCACAGGTTCTCAGTTCTGATGTCTCAGGACTAAGACTCCAAGGGCGGGAGAGGGGAAGATAGGCAGGTTCTGTTTCTTCAGCTGGAAAAAGAGGTGCTATCAACTGTGCGGTCGAGAGGCAGGTTTGGGAAAGGGTTGTAAAGCCCTATGTCAAAGGAAAGAGCCACTAAGCACTACCTAAAAGCAACAGCCTGCATAAGCAGGAATCCTAGAGAGACCCAGATCTCTTCTTCTGAGCTTCTGTACAATCCTAAACCCAGAGAGAAGATCAAACACTTGTACATCAAAAATTTCCAAAAGGATGAGAAGATAGAGTGGATACAAAGCTGGAGGAAGGGAGGGAGTGGGAGGAGAAGCCTGGGCTAAATTAATGCTTCATGTCTTGGGTTGCTAAACCCAATTACGCTAGATAAAATAGAGGCCTATGCTATTGGCTCGATCCTTGGTTAGCCATTCGGTAAGATTTTTAATATGGGACCTCGTTAACCGTGCCCCAAAGGGCAAAACAATTTTAGATCAAAAATATCTCGGTTGGATTGTATTTTACAATGCCAACTGTTTTGTATTTTTTTAAACACACACAATTATATGCACACTTAGGTAATTTTATCATGCTAGAGCTATTCCAAAAAATGCAGCACCATTACTGTTTAGCACGAACCATGCGTCAACCATGGCACCGGATATTAAAAAAGAACTGTGTAAGTGACATTTCAGACATTCTAGGTGCCTGTGGATTAGCTATTATGTGTGTTCTTCACTGTTTGGGAGGGAATAAATCCCTTTCTGGATTGGAGCGGTTTGAGCATTGCTCAGTGTTCTTGGATCCAGGTAGTAAGCAACAGGTACATTAGGTTTTAAGTCTTCAATGAACAGATTGGCTACAGTCCCTGTCCCACATGGTGCTCACAGTCTAAGGAGAAAGGAGAACAGATAGTGACTCCCCATTGGACAGATTAGGAAACTGTGGCATAGAGAAGTGAAGTGATTGGCCCAAGGTCACACAGCAGGCAAGTGAAAAAGCCGGAATTAGAACCCAGGTCCTCTGACTTCCAGACCCGAGTTGTTTCTAATAGACCACAGTGCTAGAAAACAGACTGCCCTGATGCCTTTAGAATACAGCTGTGTCCATGGCACATGTAATAGATGCCCTACTGGATCAGACTCTGTCCTCAATTTAGGGCCCGTTCCCAATTCATTTAACAACTCATATAACAACTCATATATCTCTGATTCTATTTATCTTGATGGTATTGACGCCTGACTACTTGTTTTGTTTTGTTGCCTGCCTCCCCCAATTAGACTGTGAGCCTGTTGTTGGGGAGGGATTGCCTCTATCTGTTGCCGAGTTGTACATTCCAAGCTCTTAGTACAGTGCTCTGCACATAGTAAGTACTCAGTAAATATGATTGAATGAATGAATGAATGTTAAGTGCTTACTGTGTGCCAAGGATTGTTCTGAGCACCGGGGTAGTTACAAAGTAATCAAGTTGGACACAGTCCCTGTCCCAAATGGGGCTCACAGTCTTAATCCCCATTTTACAGATGAAGTTACAGAGGCACAGAGAAGTTATGTGACTTGGCCAAGGTCATAGAGCAGAGAAGGGGCAGAGCCAAGATTAGAAACCACAACCCCTGACTCCCAAGCTCGTGCTCTTGCCACTAGGCCATGTGCCTTCTGACACACATACTATGTCATTGACTCATTCAGGATTCTGATTCCGGCTCCACCATATATCTGCTGTGTGATGTTGGGTGTGTCACTGGCCAAGTCACTTCATTTCTCTGGGCCTTAGTTACCTCATCTCTAAAATGGGATTAAGACTGCGAGCCCCATGTGGGACATGGACTGTGTCCAACCTGATTAGCTTGTATCTGCCCCTGAGCTTAGTACAGTGTCTGGCACATAGTAAGAGCTTAACATATATATGATAATAATAATAGTAACATTTGTTAAGTGCTTTCTGTGTGCCAAGCACTGGGCTAAGTACTGGGGTAGGTACAAGGTAATCAGATCCCACCTGGGGCTCACAGTTTTAAGTAAAATGGAGAACAGGCATAGAATCCACACTTTGCAGGTGAGGAAACTGAGGCACAGAGATTTGAAGTGAATTGACCAAGGCCACACAGCAGACATGTGGCAGATCTGGAATTATAATCTTGGTCCTCTGACTCCCAGGCCCATGCTCTTTCTACTAGGCCACCATAAAAAAAAAATTATCAGTTGTTTCATCCCCCAATTATCATGCTTGCCCATCTCTGTACTTTCTTCCAATCGTGACAACCTTCTTAAGATCCAATGACTAGTTCTCACTGTCCTGAAAAGGAGGCTCCCGCATGATGAAATATTTCTAAAACATACCATCTTTTGAGAAAAATTGGTTCTCTTTGCACCTCTTTCCCTCCTTCTGGGCACTTCTACCTCTTGTGGGACCAGGCTCTGATTTGATTTGTTTACTGACAAATACCCTACAAGAGCTATCGATATAAGAAACGGAGGTGAATTTGGGTCCTGCTATTGTAATGTTTCACGTGGTAATAAGAGTTATGGTATTTATTAAGCATATAGTATGTGCCAAGCACTGCTGGGGTAGATACAAAATAAACAGATTGGCTACAGTCCCACATGGAGCTCACAGTCTAAGGGGAAAGGAGAACAGATATTGAATCTCCATTGGACAGATTAGGAAACTGTGGCATAGAGAAGTAAAGTGATTGACCCAATGTCACACAGCGGGCAAGTGGAAGAGCCGGAATTAGAGCCCAGGTCCTCTGACTCCAGACCCGAGCTCTTTCTACTAGACCACAGTGCAAGAAGATGGGCTGCCCTGATGCTTTTAGAATACAACTGTGTCCATGGCATGTGAAGCAGATGTCCAGAGACAGGCGAATGATGACTGTCATAATTGTAGTTTTACATTATGATAATTTCCACGGGCTCCAGGTGATTTCTATTTTTACAGCATCACTCAGCTCAGTAAGTCTCAGAGGTGCAGGAACCGAAGGGTGGCAGGTTGTGGCGCTCTCCGGAACCCGTTCACCTCGAGAACTGCGAGACTTTGGCCGTGAAAAAGCAATTAGCTCCTCGAGTCGGGAGTGCCTTTTGGTATATCCAGGCTCATGTGTTTCATCATAAAAGTGATCTTTTCCATTTTTTATGTCTGAGATTTCCTCTCAAAGAATCAATGGAAAAGAAGCCCAGCCCCAGAGATGCTAGGAAAGGCACAGGTACAAGCATGACATCCAACTCTCCCCTAGCTTCAAAGTCTTATTGAAGGCACATCTCCTCCAAGAGGCCTTCCCTGACTAAGCCTCCCTTTCCTCTTCTCCCACTCCCTTCTGCATCGCCCTGACTTGCTCCCTTTATTCATCCTCCCTCCCAGCCCCACAGCACTTATGTACATATCTGTCATTTATTTATATTAATGTCTGTCTCCCTCCTTTTGGCCGTAAGCTCGTTGTGGGCAGGGAACTGTACTCTCCCTAATGCTTAGTACAGTGCTGTGCATGCAGTAAGCGTTCAATAAATGTGGTTGAATGAATTAATGAATTAATTAACCCAGACCCGAAGGAGATCCAAAAATCAGCTCTGTCTGAACGACACAACTGCAGTGCCTTGTGCTTAATTTCCCAATAATTGGTGTCATTAAATAACATAACAACACCGGTTATGGATAAAAAGTGGGCAGGCAGCAGGCCCTGGATTTACAGCCGTCTTGCGTTCTCTCGGGATAATTGCTTTGCTCTCCAGAAAAGAGGTCTGCTCCTCGTTACCTTTGAATGTCATTCCCCTGCTCTAATCATCCTAATTTGCTCATAATTTATGCCTTGTGTTTTTCTTTAAAGCCCCATTCGGTTCGCCCGTCTGGTTTACTGGCCCCACTCCACAGTCTTGGCTGCTGAAAGGCTAGCTCTTGGTGGGGGGCTGGAGGAAGGCTTCTAATGGTGGGAGGCATTTCTCTGCAACAGACTCTCAGATCTGGGGAGAATCTTTGCTGGGTCGAGGTCTAGCTGAAACCTCAAGCTGGTCCCACTGAAGCAAAACACTTGCACATTAGTTTCCTTAACCCTGGAAAGAGCGTTAATCTGTTGATCTTCAGGGATATTTTTTGAGTAGTTATTGTGTGCAGAACATTATACTGAGCACTTGGAGGAGTACACTGGAAGTAAAAGACCCTCATCTCAATCAAAGAAGGGATACGAGCAAGCATCAATTATATACAGTTGCGGAAACAGGAAGAAGAACGAGAACGAGAATAGTTGCTAGCATGAATATGCCAGGATGGAACAAAGTACCGAATGATCAATTAAATAAATGTAAATAAATTCCAAAGATAGTGATAAATACATAAATATCCAAGGTGGCTGTTAGGCTGACCTGACTAGGAAGTTGTGGGCTAATTGGGGAAGGCTTCCTGGAAGAGGTGGCATTTCATGATGATTCTGAAAGCAGGAGGGCAGACTTGAAGGAGAAAGGACTTCCAGGTGTGGGGTAATGGAGTGACCCCAGAGTCATTGAAAATGAAGTGCAGTTCAAAGGTGAGGTAGGGAAGGTCAAAGAAAACAGGCTGCGGAAGCCAATAGGTGATAGTAGTGAAAACATTCATAAAGTGCTTACTTTACGTAGAGCACTGGGGAAGAAAACATATTTGGAAATTAAATTTGGTCCCTGTCCCCCAGGAGCCTCACAATCTAAAAAGCAGAAGAAACTGGTGAGCCTTGTCGGCAACAGGCTGGAATTTCTGATTCACAAAGAGGGAATTGTGTCACCATTGGAGGTTTTGGAGGAGTGGAGAGATGTGGGCCAAGTGGCATTTTCAAAGAAGCAGCTCCATGTCCATTATGCTATGGGAAATGACACATGTGGGAACTTGTGGACTATCAGTTGTGTGGCTTTATCCAAAGCCTCAAACTAACTTTGATGCCAGGACTTCAAAACACAGTAATTTTAGTCTCATTTTCCCATGCATCCTATAGATTCTGCTCAAAATGTGCCTGTTTTGTTTCTTCTAAAAGATCGCTTCCACTGAAGAGAATTTGAGGGGGAGAGGGGGGCCTCAGTGATACCCAGAACTGGAACTCTTAGACGAATGACATTGCTAAAACTCGGCGTGAGTCAGCCAAAATGGGGTATCTTCCATATGCAACTCAAGGCTGGGAGATTGATGTGGGGATTTTAGCGAGATATATAGGATGAACGTCTCCAAAAATCGTCAGTCATCCTCTCCCGAGCACCCTGGATAGTAACCCTGGGTGCCCTTGGCACCCAGGGGGTGGTAGGCAAAATCATTTTTCCAAGCAGGTCACGTGTGTAGCAGCGGAAGGTCATCTATCAAACAAGAAAGAGGATTTGATTAAATTCGTACTCTTCGTATTTTAGATGCGATATTAGAATTCAAGACCCATTTCTTCTCATTTTCTGCATGCAAGGGGTTATTGCGATTGCTTATTATTTAGTAAGTGAATTTGGATCCTTCCATATAGGAGTGCAGTGCACACCTCATCTTCTTTGTTCTCATAGCAATGCGGCAAGACAGAGAAGGCAGACAATATTATTTCCATTTGGCAAGTAGAGGGGACTGGTGGCTCTCAGTGTATAAAAAACATATGGAGTTTGTTCCCAAAGGAAGTTGTGAAGGACAAAAATATCAACAGGTTCAAGAAAGGATTTAATAATTCATTCAGTAGTATTTATTGAGCACTTACTATGTGCAGAGCACTGTATTAAGCACTTGGAATGTACAATTCAGCAACAGATAGAGACAATCCCTGCCCATTGACGGGCTTAGAGTCTAATGATGGTATTTGTTAAGTGATTACTAAGTGTCAAGCGCTGTTCTAAGCATTGAGATAAATACAAAGGTAATCAGGTTCTCCCACACGGGGCTCACAATCTTAATCCCCATTTTACAGATGAGGTAACTGAGGCACAAATAAATTAAGTGGCTTGCCCAAGGTCATACAGCAGACATGTGGCAGAGCTGGGATTAGAACCCACATCCTCTGTTTCTCAAGCCCATGGTCTTTCCACTAAGGCATGCTGCTTCTCCCAGCCACGCTGTTTCTGCTTTAATAGAACCAGAGATGAGTAATCCATAGTATGTTACTAGAGCGAAAGTTTGGGATGTTGAATTATCCATCTCTAACCATAAGGATGGATAATAATAACGATAATTGTGGCACTGTTCAATGCTTACAATGTGCTAAGCACTATACTAAGCAGAGGGGTGGGTACAAGCAAATTGGTTGGACTCAGTCCCTGTCCCACATGGAACTCACAGCCGTGATCCCCATTTTACAGATCAGGTGACTGAGATACAGAGAAATGAAGTGACTTGCCCAAGATCACACAGCAGACGCGTGACAGAGGGTGACCAGCACACCGTGTCCTCCTGTCCAAAATAGAGTCCTGGGCTAGATGGACTAGGAATCTGATTCGGAAACGGCTGTATGTTTTTATGTTGATGTTCCATTGCTCATGTACTTTATGACCTGGGGTAGATAATGTGTGCTCCCTTGGGCCTGTTTCTTTAAAAAAGGAAGAGAACACGTAGTGAAAGGGAGGTGAGGACAGGGGAGAAGTTCCAAGATTCTCCCCGCTCCATCCTCCTCTGCTGTCCGTCCCCCACTCCTGCCTCCCAATCCTCTGCCCTCATTCCACCCTGGCCCAGCCCTGGCCTGCTGATTTGGCAACGCTAGAAGACCAGGCTTGTGTTTCTCTACATGCATTTCCATTCTTCAGAGGGAAAGGATCGAGCTTGAAAGGAAAAAGGTTATATCTATCAATCAATCAATAACATTTATTGATAATTTATATCTTACTCTGTAAAGCGCCTGTTGTTGGACAGGGATTGTCTCTATCTTTGGCCGAATTTACATTCCAAGTGCTTATTACAGTGCTCTGCACATAGTAAGTGCTCAATATATACGATTGAATGAATGAATGAAAAACACTGTACTAAATGCTCGGTGGAGTACAATAGACCTTGCAGACCTCTGCCCTCAAGGAGTTTACAATCTAGCAGAAGACACAGGTGCTGAAATGAATTCCAAGTAGGGAGAAGCAACAGAGTAAAAAGAGAGATCTATGAAGTGATATCCAGGGGTAAGAGGTGCTTCCCCCCTCCCTGCCCCACAGCCCTAATGTACATATCTGTAATTAATTTTTAACGACGCCTGTCTTTCCACCTCTACACTGTAAGCTCGTTGTGAGCAGGGTATTGTACTCTCTCAAGCATTGAATACAGCTCTCTGCACACCATAAGTGCTCAATAAATGTGATGGAATGAATTAATTAATTAATTGAGAGTACCTTAGTGCTTTGATGATGAAGAAGTGCTGAAGTGGCGAGGTTGGGTGGGGAATAGAATGGGGGGGATGAAAGACTAATCAGGGAAGGCTTCCTGGAGGCGATGTATTTTCAGAAGGGCTGGGATGATGGGGACAGCAGTGAGTAGCCAGATTTGAAAGGGGAGGTAGTTCTAGACAGAAATGATGTGAGCAAGAGGTCGGCAGTGAGAGACGTGAGAACGTTCAATCGTATTTATCGAGCACTTAGTGTGTGCAAAGCACTGTACTAAATGCTTGGCACAGTACAGTGTAACAAAAAATTGGCACATTCCTGCCCACAGTGAGCTCACATTCTAGAGAATGGGGCATAGAGAGTAGTTTGGCATGAGATGAGTGAACGTAGGCTGGAAGGTAATTGGTTTCCCTCTGATTTAGACTGTGAGCCCCATGTGGAACAGGGAGTCAGGAGTTTCTGCTTAATGCAAAGAGGAACAGGCAACCCTTTGGAGCCTTTTTTATGGCATTTGTTAAGCACTTACTCTGTGCCAGGCACTGTAAGAAGTCCTGGGGTTGATACAAGTGAATCAGGTTGGACACAGTCCTTGTCTCTCATGGGGCTCACAGTCTTAATCCCCATTTTACAAATAAGGTACCTGGGGCACAGAGAAGTTAAGTGACTTGCCCAAGGTCACACAGCAGACAAGGAGCCTAGTCAGGTTTAGAACCCAAGCCCATCTTGACTCCCAGGCCCATGCTCTATCTACGAGGTTAATTCTCATTCTCCTTTTTGAAGAATATGAGGGACTTCTGAGGTTCCCAGAACACCAAAATTTGCTGCTCTGCTGAGTACCCTTTGGCTCCTATGGGCTTTTACACTGGGTATGCACAAGTTCTGTTCTTTGAGGATGAAGAAATAAGTTTCATAAATTGGAGCTATCACTTAACCTCCTGACCTTCAGATTGGCTTTCTCAACCCTAATGAGGACAAAGGATTGGCTTTCTTTTGGGCTGGAAACACTCCCAGAGCTAAGCCATCTCTCATCTTCCGCTTCCACCCCCGAGCGGAGCCTGGGAGAGCCCAAGAGAATACCTTACCCAGCAGATGTGAACAGCCCAAAGTTTTCTGCTGCCATCACTCTCATTTGCTTTCACAATGGGGCTTCCATAGAAACATCGCAGAACATAAGCAAGGTGTAGAAGCAAGTGACGTGTAGCCAAGAAAATGAAACCAAAAAGAGAAAGAGAGAGAGTAAAGAAAGGCTTTATAAATTTTCCTGTTTTTCTCCACCTCCTCACCTCCTCCCTGCTTCCCTCCCCACTAGAGCCTCTTTTTCTCATCAAGACAGCAGCACTTATTAGCATCATCAACCAGAACCCTTTGACAAAGCGAAGCAAAGGATCCAGAGAACCCGCCCCCCGTCACATGCCCCAGGCCCCAACCTCGGTCCGAGCCTCCTTCGTTATTAAAAACTGCCATCACCATTTTGAAAATAAAGCAAAATGGTTTCAAAGAGGCAGGGAGGGTAATTTCCCAAATCGAATTTTTTTTTTTTTAATGTATGGTTTCATAAAGTTTAATTTGGCCCTCTGCCTCCCTCCCATGATCACATTTTTATTTAAAAACAAATTAAGAATAAGCTCTGCGGGCTTAGTGGAAGTCATCTTCAGCTGATGTGCTGTTTGGAGTAAATGTTGCATGGAAGAAAAGGGCCATTAGGATGTGTTCGCATCATCCTACTGGGGGTATTTAAATTCAGATTCAACCCGTACAGGACCTGGCGGGAAAGTTACAATCCTTTTCCCAAAGTGACTTTATCGGGACACGTAAGAAGCCATTCTGGATCAGACCACTGCCCTCCCCTGACCTCTAAACCATTTCTGGCTGAGATGAGCATACACAGCTTCAAAGGATAGCCCGCTTCCCTCCCTGGGCCCGAAACCAAATGAACCTGGCCATCCCATGGTGGCTTGGGCCCAATTCCGGCTGACCCCAGCTGCCGCTCAGCTGGCCCTTGTCTGATAGAAGGGGCGAGGACTCATGCCGTTCCCGCCTCAATCACTTTGTACAACAGCGGGCGCCACAGTCGAATTGCGCTCTGTAGCTCAGAACTTGCCATCGACGTCCCTGATCCGACGCCTCACGCATTTCAATAACGCGCCGCATTCCTCGCCCTCTGAAATTGTTTTAACCCAATTGAGTGAGGGTTGATTAGATGATGGGAGCCTTGTGCCGTGGTGATGGAGGTACCGCTGCAATATTGTACCTCTTTAACGAGCTTGGGATTCATCTGGCCAGAACACCAAACTGGTGCTGAGAATCTGTTTATTTCTTTTCCTTTCTACTTCGTTTTTGTGATCTTCTCCAAAATTTCATTCTTGTTTTCATATTCAGTTGCCAAGTCACTGGCTCTTTTTTCACACAGAATAGGTGCATATTTCCCATGTTTTCTTTTCTTGGTCCTTTCCTTGTTCTCTCTATGATCATGTCATTTTTCTAATGCCCGTAGTCCCAAGTCTGTAAGTTTGTTATGGTCAGGAACTAGGCTGATAATTCTGTTGTACTGCACTCTCCCAAATGCTTAGTAAAGCGCTTCACACTTAGTAAGTGCTCAATAAATATGATTGACTGATAATGCCTCTGTCTTTCCTCCCTATAGAGTAAATTGTGTGGATTTGTGGAGTTAAAAAACATTTATTTCTGGGGCTAATTCTCAGCCATTCTTCCTTCAAAATCAGCCTAAAAATTCAAAAGTTATATAGATTTCAAAAGGTTCTGGCTTTATTTAACTTTTGTTTTCATTTCCCATTCAATAAGAGAAGCAGCACAGCCTAGTGGATAGAGCGGGAGCCTGGGAGTCAGGAAGACCTGGATACTAATCCCAATTCTGCCACTTTTTCTGCAGTGTGACCTTGGGTCAATGATGATGATGATGATGATGATGTTGGTATTTGTTAAGCGCTTACTATGTGCAGAGCACTGTTCTAAGCACTGGGGTAGACACAGGGGAATCAGGTAGTCCCACGTGGGGCTCACAGTCTTCATCCCCATTTTACAGATGAGGTAAATAATAAGTAATAATAATAATAATGATGATGATGACATTTGTTAAGCGCTTACTATGTGCCAAGCACTGTTCTAAACACTGGGGTAGATACAAGCCCCATTTTACGGATGAGGTAACCGAGGCACAGAGAAGGTAAGTGACTTGCCCAAAGTCACACAGTTGACAAGTGGCAGAGCCGGGATTAGAACCCATGATCTCTGACTTCCAAGCCCGGGCTCTTTCCACTAAGTCACGTTGCTTCTCTTGTGCTTCAGTTAACTCATCTGTAAATTGGGGAATAGAACTGTGAACCCCATGTAGGACAGCAACTGTGCCCAACCTGATTAACTTGATTCTATCTAGCCCAGTGCTTAGCACTTTACTAAACATTTGGGAGAGTGTAATACAACAGAATTATCAGACTAGTTCCCTGACCATAACAAACTTCCAGACTAGAGACTACAGGCATTAGAAAAAGGACGTCATCATAGAGAGAGCAGGGAAAGGACCAAGACACGAAAACATGGGAAATATACAGCTTGGCACATAATAAGCCCTTAACAAATACCTTAAAAAATAAAAATAAACGTAACATTTGGATGGAAAGTATTCCATCATAGATAGGACTAACTTCCTGTCACCTGCAGTTGGCTAAAAGACCCTCAATACCCAGATACATGTGTCATTCATAGCAATGCTGCTTTATATAGAGAAGGCTAAACTTTCCAATATCCATTTCTGAGTTTTGAAGAACAAGCTCTCTATCAGAGTGAGCAGAATTCACAGATAACCAGAAATTAATTCATTTTCATTCATTCAGTCACATTTGTTGAGCTCTTACTGTGTGCAGAGCACTGTACTAAGCTCTTGGAAAGTACAATTTAGCAACAGATTAGAGATAATCCCTACCCAAAAATGGGCTCACAGTCTAGAAAGGGGACATGGACAACAAAACAAAACAAGTAGACAGGAATCAGTAGCATCAAAATAGATAAATAGAATCATAGATGTATACACATCATTAATAAAATAAACAGAATAATAAGTATGTACAAATATACACAAGTGCTGTGGGGTGGGGAAGGGGACAGGGCAGAGGGAGAGAGTAGGGGTGATGGGGAGGGGAAGAGGAGCAGAGTAAAAGGGGGGCTCAGTCTGGAAGGCATCCTGGAGGAGATGAGCTCTCACTAGGGCGAAGGGGTGTAGAGAGCTAGTTTGGCGGAGGTGAGGACGGAGGGCATTCCAGGACAGCGGTTGGACCTGGGCCACGGGTCGATGGCAGATCAGGCGGGATCGAGGCCCAGTGAGGAGGTTAGCGGCGGCGGAGGAGCAGAGTGTGCGGACTGGGCCGGAGAAGGCAAGGAGAGAGGTGAGCTAAAAAAAATTGTGGAATTTGTTAAGCGCTTACTATGTGCAAAGCACTGTTCTAAGCGCTGGGAGAGGCAAGGTGATCAGGTTGTCCCACGTGGGGCTCACAGTTTTAACCTCATTTGACAGATGCGGTAACTGAGGCACAGAGAAGTTAAGTGACTTGCCCAAGGGCACACAGCTGACCAGCGGCAGAGCCGGGATGGAGAGCTTTGAAGCCAATAGTGAGGAGTTTTTGCCTCATGCTAAGGTTGATAGGCAACCACTGGAGATTTTTGAGGAGGGGGTGACATGCTCAGAGCATTTCTGTAGAAAGATATTCTGGCAGCAGAGTGAAGTATAGACTCAAGTGGGGAGAGACAGGAGGATGGGAGATCAGAAAGGAGGCTGATGCAGTAATCCACTTGAGAAATGACGAGAGATTGTACCAACAAGATAACGGTTTGGATGGAGAGGAAAGGGCAGATCTTAGCAATGTTGTGAAGTTGAGACCGGCAGGTTTTGGTGACAGATTGGATGTGTTGGGTGAATGAGAGAGCGGAGTCAAGAATGACCCCAAGGTTGCGGGCTTGTGAGAGGGGAAGGATGGTAGTGCCGTCCACAGTGATGGGAAAGTCAGGGAGAGGACAGGGTTTGGGAGGAAGATAGGAGCTCCACTGGAGCCAGTTGCCAAAGAAATTCCAGACTTCTCTAGAGAAGTAGCATGGCACGGTGGATAAAGAACAGTTCTGGAAGTCAGAAAGACCTGGGTTCTAATTCTATCTGCTCAACAGTACATATCTTCATTACCCTATTTATTTTGTTAATGAGATGTACATCACTCTGATTCTATATATTTGCTATTGTTTTAATGAGATGTTCTTCCCCGTGATTCTATTTATTGCCATTATTCTTGTCTGTCCGTCTCTCCCGATTAGACTGTAAGCCCGTCGAAGGGCAGGGACTGTCTCTATCTGTTACCGATTTGTACATTCCAAGCGCTTAGTACAGTGCTCTGCACATAGTAAGCGCTCAATAAATACTATTGAATGAATGAATGAATGACTTGTCTGCTGGTTGACCAAGCAAATCACTTCACTTCCCTGGCCTCAGTTACCTCATCTGTAAAATGAGGATTAAGACTGTGAGCTCCCAAGTGGGACAGGGACTGTGTCCAACCTGATTTTGCTTGTGTCACCCCAGTGTTTAGTATAGTTCCTGGCACATATTCAGCGTTTAACACGTACCATTGTTATTATTATTATTATTCCCTAGAAAACTGTGTATTTAAAAAGGCCAAGTCTTCCAGATAGTACTTTTCAGAATGCAGATTGTTCAGCTGACAAGAGTGGACATATGGACAATTCACCCCCTGAAGGCAGTGAGCTATACTAAGTGTTTGGGAAAGTACAACAGAAGCAGAAGACATAATCCCTATCCTCAAGACTTTTACACTCTAACAAGGGAAGCTGACATAAAAATACTTTCATCTGGTGAAATCAGAATAACTAGCAGCAGCATAGAGAATCAACAGAATGAGTGCTCAAGATGGGTTTGAATAAATGCAAAAGTGCAAGAAGAGTCTGTTGGGTAGAAACAGTTTGAAGTGATGCTAATTAACCTGGGAAAATCCTTGCTGCCTTCCCAGACTCCTGCCTCTCCCTACTCCAGTCCATACTTTGCTGTCCGGATCATTTTTTTACAGAAACGTTCAGGACTTGTCACCCCACTCCTCAAAAAACTCCAGTGGTTGCCCATTACCTCCATATCAAACAAAACCTCCTCACCATTGGCTGTAAAACACTTCATCACCTTGCCCCCTCTTACTTCACCTCGCTACTCTCGTACTTCAACCCAGCCCACACACTTTACTCCTCTAATGCTAACCTTCTCACTGTGCCTTGATCTCGCTTATCTCGCCACTGACCCCTTGTCCACATCCTGCCTCTGGCCTGGAATGCCCTCCCTCCTCAAATCCGACAGACAGTTACTCTCCCCCGCTTCAAAGCCTTCCTTCCCAGCTTTCATCTTCTCCCACTCCCTTCTGCATCTCCCTGACTTACTCCATCTGTTCTTTCCCCCTTCCAGCTCCACAGCACTTATGTACATATCTGCAATTTTATTTTTATATTAATGTCAGTCTCGCCCCCTCTAAGACTGTAAGCTCACTGCGGGCAGGGGATGTGTCTGTTTATCATTGTATTGTACTCTCCCAAGTCCTTCCACATGGTAAGCGCTCAATAAATACAACTGAATGAATCTCCCTCTCCAACCTCAACCTCTCTCCTCTACCGTTTCACATTTCCTCCTGCTTTCAGGAAATCTCTTTTTATTGTCCTGCCAAAATCTAAGACTCAGTACTTCCCAAACAGAACCCCTCATCTTCCTACCAACCCCTTGTCCTATCAATCAATCAATCAATCATATCTATTGAGTGCTTACTATTCACAGGGCACTCTACTAAGAGCTTGGGAGAATGTAGTATACAGAGCTGACAGATGCATTCCCTGCTCTGTCCTCCCCCATCTTTCCCACTACCATAGACAACACCACTCTCCTCCCTATCTCACAAGCCCATAACCTTGGCATTTTCTTCAACTCATCTCTTTCATTCAATCCACATGTTCAATCTGTCACCAAATCCTGTCAGTTTTACCTTCACAACCTTGCTAAGATCCACCCTTCCCTCGCCATCCAAACTGCTACTATACTGATCCACGCACTTATCCTATTCCACCTTGATTAAAAAATAAAAAATAAATAATTGGTGGTATTATTTAAGCCCTGCTATGTGCAAAGCACTGTTCTAACCGCTGGGGGATACAAGGGGATCAGGTTGTCCCACGGGGGGCTCACAGTTTTAATCCCCATTTGACAAAAGAGGTAAATGAGGCACAGAGAAGTTAAATAGAAGCAGCGTGGCTCAGTGGAAAGAGCACGGGCTTTGGGGTCAGAGGTCATGAGTTCGAATCCCAGCTCTGCCACTTGTCAGCTGTGTGACTGTGGGCAAGTCACTTAACTTCTCTGGGCCTCAGTTACCTCATCTGTAAAACGGGGATTAAGACTGTGAGCCCCACGTGGGACAACCTGATTCCCCTGTGTCTACCCCAGCGCTTAAAACAGTGCTCGACACATAGTAAGCACTTAACAAATACCAACATTCTTATTAAGCGACTTGCCCAAGGTCACACAGCTGACTAATGGCGGAGCCGGGATTAGAACCCATGACCTCTGACTCCCAGGCTCAGGCTCCTTCCACTGAGCCACGCTGCTTCTGCATTGGACTTCACTTTGATGCCCTGATCAAGTTTTCTAGGAAAAAAAAAAAAATCCAGCCTTGTCTCCCCACTCCTCAAAAACTCTAATGATTGCTCATCCACCTCAACATCAAACAGAATCTCCTTACCATTAGCTTTAAAGCACGCAATCAACTCAACCCCTCCTAACTTACCTCACTAATTTCCTATTACAACCCAGCCTGCAAACTTCACTCTTCCTACTCAGAGTATCTCTATCTCATCTATCTCACCACTGACCCCTTGCCTCTCTATCTGTTACCCATTTGTACATTCCAAGCGCTTAGTACAGTGCTCTGCACATAGTAAGCGCTCAATAAATACTATTGAATTGAATAACTTCCCTCTGACCTGACACTCCATTTTCCCCTGTATATACACTCTTCCCATTTTCAAAGCCTTATTCATCACATCTTCTCCAAGAGACTTTCCATGATTAACCCCTCATTTCCCCTTCTGCCTCTTCCTTCTGCATTATCCATGAGTTTGGATCTGTATCTTTTAAGAACTTGATAGCCACCCCACCCTCAGCCCCACCCTACTTACGTACATACGCATTGTTTATTTTAAAGTCTCTCACTCCCTGTTAACTGCAAGGTCCTGGTGGGTTGTCAGTCAGCCAATCAATCGTGTTTTTTGAGCACTTACCATGTGCAGAGCACTGTACTAAGTGCTTGGGAGAGTAGAATACAGCAATAAACAGATACATTTCCTGCCCACAGTGAGTTTACAGTCTAGGGGGGTGGGGAGGGCTGGGAATAATATGCCTCCGAACTTTGTTGTCTTGTACTCTTCCAAGTGTTTAGCAGAGTGCTCTGCATACAGTAAGTGCTCAATAAATACCATTGATTGATTAACTTACTCCTTGACATATTATAAGCACTTAAATACTGCAATCTTTAGTAGTAATAATAATAAAAAAACAGTTCACTCACAGTTCTTGCACTATATTGGGCTACGTGGGGTCAGGAAAGACCAGTGAGGAGCCTGATGCAATAATCTAACTGTAATATGACAAGCACTTGGCCAGAGTGGTGGCCGTTGAGTAGAGAGAATGGTGCAGATCCAGGATTTGTTTGGGGGAAGAATCAGCATGATTTAGCAATTGATTGAAGGGAGGGCCAAAAGACAGCGAGGAGCAGAGGATGACACCTACATGTTGGGCTTCAGGGAAAGGAAACGGGCCAAACTAAAATGATTCATCGACCGTAGCGGAATTAGACTGGATTTGGAAATTGATTTAATTTCTTTTGGCAGTGAAAATGTTCAAAAAAATCAGGAAAAAAAATGGGTCCTTTTGGCTTCTAGTTTAAACTTTCCTTTACCAAAGATTTATTGGAGATAGAATTAAGTTAAACTAGGGAAAACATTTAAATTCCATGTCCTAAGAATATTTTTCTTCTCTAAGCACGAGGGTGGGTAAGGAGGACAGCCATCATACAACTTCTCCAAGTATTGTTGGGGCCTCACCCAGAGATAGATTTCAGGCCTCGATGGGCTGAACCAGGACTGACATTGCCCCTGGTCCTGTGTTCTCTAATGAACTACATGAACACACAAGCTAAAGTGCGAAAATTAAGTCAAACCTTCATGATATCCCTTAAAACGGGGCAGAGTTATGAATTATGCCTTGGGCACGACTGTGAATTATTCAACCAGAGGGAGTTATTTGATTGATAAATCAATTTTGGAGGACTATGTTGAATGATTAATGATTCTGTCATATCAACGAGGGCACATGCTAATTGTTTTCAAGGTTCCAATAAGTGTAATGGCAATTAATTGCACCTGGTGTGATCTGCTTCGTGCTTGGAGCCTAAGCCGAAGTTTAACTTTCATTTTTCACCCCCGAAGAGGCTTTTGTTTTCTGCTGGCCTTCTTCCCCACTTGCCTACAGTGTGAAAATAATATTGATGTTGTGGGATGGGGAGGGATTCTGTTCATCAGTGAACAGACATTTCAGCTCTTGCCATTCCTTTGACAACTGAGAAAAAGGGAGAAAATGGAGAAGTTTTGTCAGCAGCCTGAGGCACCACCCAATCTCGGTTTCCTCCAAGCGCAGGAGATTGTCACTGCCTAAGGCAGAGCTGGGTATAGCAGGAAAGCAGCATGGCCTAGTGGAAAGAGCACAGCCTAGGAGTCACAGGACCTGGGTTCTAATCCCTGCTCGGCCAATGCTTGCTGTGTGACCTTGGGTAAGGACCGTAACTTTTCTGTGACTCAGTTCTCCTGTTCTCTCTATTTAGGCTAAAAGCCCCATGCAGAGCAGAGATCGCGTCCAACCTGATTACCTTTTATCTAACCCAGTACTTCAGAACACTGTTTGTCACATTGGGAGCACTTAACAAACACCGTTAAAAAAACGCAATTTCTGGCAGACTGGAAAGGGCTATACCCTATGGTTTTCCAGAGGGTTTTCCAGAGAAACCAGAGAAGCAGCGTGGCTCAGTGGAAACAGCACGGGCTTTGGAGTCAGAGGTCATGGGTTCGAATCCCCACTCTGCCACTTGTCAGCTGTGTGACTGTGGGCAAGTCACTTAACTTCTCTGCACCTCAGTTACCTCATCTGTAAAATGGGGATTAAGACTGCGAGCCCCACGTGATTCCAACCTGATTCCCCTGTGTCTACTCCAGTGCTTAAAACAATGCTCTGCACATAGTAAGCGCTTAATAAATACCAACATTATTATTTTCCAGTGTTAAGAAGGAAGGATCAGGACGGAGGGTGTCTTTTTTTGTGGTATTCGTAAAAATTGTACTAAGAGCTGGAGTAGATGCAAACTAATCGGGTTGGACACGGTACCCGTCCCACATAGAGCTCATACTTTCATCCCCATTGTACAGATGAAGTAAGTGAGGGAGAGAGAATTTGACTTTCCCAAGGTCA
The DNA here is from genome assembly GCF_004115215.2 of Ornithorhynchus anatinus. Classification (NCBI taxonomy): domain Eukaryota; kingdom Metazoa; phylum Chordata; class Mammalia; order Monotremata; family Ornithorhynchidae; genus Ornithorhynchus; species Ornithorhynchus anatinus. The sequence continues at coordinate 99,770,918 of NC_041729.1, read as the reverse complement.
CACAGCAGGGAAGTGGTGGATCTGGGATTAGAACCCAAGTTCTCTGACTTCCAGGCCCGTGCTCTTTCCACTAGGCCATGCTGCTTCACAGAGGACCAGGTCAGGCAGACTCAGAAGGGGGTGGGAAAAGATGAAATGGGGGGTTAGTCAGGGAAGGCCTCCTGGAGGACATGTGCCTTCAATAAGACTTTGAAGAAGGAGAGAGTAATTGTCTGTTGGATTTGAGGAGGGAGGGCATTCCAGTCCAGAGGCGGGACTTGGGCAAGGAGTCAGCAGTGAGATAGGCGAGATCGGGGCACAGTGAGAAGAGGAGCAAAGTGTGTGGACTGGGTTGTAGTAGGAGAGTAGTGAGATGAGATATGAGGGGACAACATGATGGAGTGCTTTAAAGCCAGTGGTGAGGGGTTTTTGTTAGATGCAAAGGTGGAGTGGCAACCACTCAAGAGTTTTGAGAAGTGGAGTGACATGTCCTGAACGTTTTTGTAAAAAAATGATCTGAGCAGCAGAGTGAAGGATGGACTGGAGTGCGGAGAGGCAGGAGGCTGGGAGGTCAGCAAGGAGGCTGATGCAGTAATCCAGGTGGGATAGAATGAATGATTGTATTAACACGGTAGCAGTTTGGATGGTGAGGAAAGGGCTGTTTTTAGAGATGTTGTGACCCATAGGGCCAACAGGAGTTGGTGACGGATTGAATATGTGGGTTGAATGAGAGTGAGGAGTCAAACACCAAGGTTAGGGGCTTGTGAGATGGGAAGGATGGCGGTGTCATTCATTCATTCAATAGTATTTATTGAGCGCTTACTATGTGCAGAGCACCGTACTAAGCGCTTGGAATGAACAAGTCGGCAACAGATAGAGACAGTCCCTGCCGTTTGACGGGCTTACGGTCTAATCGGGGGAGACGGACAGACGAGAACGATGGCAATAAATAGAGTCGAGGGGAAGAACATCTCGTAAAAACAAAGGCAACTAAATAGAATCAAGGCGATGTACATTTCATTAACAAAATAAATGTCATCTACAGTGATGGGAAAGTCTGGGGAAGGACAAGGTTTGGGTGGGAAGATAGGAGTTCTGTTTTGCACACGGTAAGCTTGAGGTGATGACAGGACATCCAAGAAGAGGTGGTCAGATAGAGCGATTTCAGAGTTGGTGAGGGTAGAGGTGTGCAGTGGATAGAGATGATGAGATGGAGTGTGTGTCCAAGCTGGTGAGTGAATGAGGTGAAGTGGAACAGGAGGTCAGTGGAGTTGAGGAGTGATGGAAGGCAGGCAGCAGAAGGGTCATCAGGAACATCTGTGAGAATACTGAAGTCCCCAAGGATCAATGTGGGCGTGGAGAGAGAAGGAGTGTGAGACAGGGATCCAAATGGTTAAAGAATTTGGCAGTGGGACCTGGGGGCTGGTAGATGACAGTTACTAGACCTGGAGTGGGTGGTAGATGTAGATGATGGGGGTTTCAAAGGAAGAGAAAAAAAATTTAACATACGGTGAGGTACATGAATGCTCAGGTGGCTGTGGTGACGGAGATTGATCCAAGAAGGTGTCTCGGGGCAGGGGCACATGGGATATGCAGAGCATCTCTGGTAATTCTGCTCTTTCCACCAATTCTCTGACCAGTCTCCCAGGAAACTAGGGCCCAGATAGCTCTAAGGATCTAGTAAAAACATTCCATCTGAAACAACAAAGAAGCAGTATGGCCTAGTGGAAAGAGCATGGGCTTGGTAGTCAAAAGACCAGGGTTCTGGTCGCAGCTCTGCCACATGTCTTCTTGTGACCTTGGACAAGTCACTTAACTTCTCTATATCCAAATTACCTCATCTGTAAAATAGAGATTAAAACTGTGAGCCTTTTGTGGAATAGAGACTGTGTTCAACCTGGTCTTCTTTTACCTTCCCCAGCGTTTAGTAGAGTGCCTGTCGCATAGTAGGTACTTACCAAATATCATAAAAAAGAACCAAAAAGCCCCCAGTAAAACAACATAACCTCACCCAGCAGGCCAGGGGCAGAATTGGCACTAGAACCCAGATAACTTCATGACACAAACTACTTTCAAAGGTCTCCTAGGGTACCAGAAATATGTTCTGAGACCAAGTGAGATCTTCCTGGTTTTAAGCTTTGCATACTCAGGTGCTCGAGTTCACATTAATTACCTTGTAAATCTTGGAAATGGGACAGGGGGAACTCTATGGCAGACATTAGAAGGGATACGTGGATATCAGACTTACTTGTTTCTGTATGGATTATTATTCCATGTATCCATTTATCCTGCAAATAAGTGTTATAGGTTGTGGGAATGGGGGAAGGGGGAGAGAGAAAGAAAGAAAGAGAGTGTGTGTTTGTGTGTGTGTGTGTGTGTGTACACGTGTATTTACACACCAGCGGGCTTGCATAACCCGGTCTTAATGAATGGAGCCCTTACTGTTCCTCCTTATTTTCATAGGGATCTTCTGGAACTTCATTCATCACTTTTAAAAACTAACCAATTTAGTCATATAATTTGAATGTATAATTGAATTTGCCAGTTGCTCTTAGGTTTTACAAGTTAATCAACCAGCAAAGATTTAAGTAAGTTTTCCATCCACTGCCACGGATACCAAATCATCCCCTAAAGGATGTGTCAGATTCCTTCTGGGTGGCTTTTTTGGACGTGATTTGATGATTTTTTCATAGAGAAAATATTATTTTTTCCAAGTTCAACATCCAAACCATCAGTCAATTTGAAAGAATGAAAAAGGTATAATTTGAGTGAACGTATTAGAAATGACAAACGAATGAAACGTGTTAAGCGATGTGGGAAAGAAATGTGTAATTAAGCAGAAACCAGAACCAGATGTCAGAAGCCGCTTGAAAAGTCGACAGAAAAAGAAAATCTCAACTTGTTGAAATCCTAAATATCTAGGCAGCCTCTTTTTCTGGCTGTCTCTAATGGCGTGGACTCACAAGTGAATGTATTTCTAGAGTTTGTCGTGCACTTATTGAGAAGCCATCTGGATTAAGTTTCAGGGATGTGACTAGAAGAAATGCATATGTGATGAATGTTCTTTCTCATATACTCAGAGATTTATGTATTTTACCCTGGCTTGATTGAAAGGTTGTCTTGAAGGCATTTCTCACCTTTGGATCAATTGGAGTTTGGAAATCCTAAATAGAAATTAGTTCCGGGCTCAACTAGTATCGCTGTAAGTGTGTTTTATGGGTATCTGCCAATACAGTGCCCAGGAATAAATTCCTCAGGAGCTTTTCCTCAATTAATCAATCATATTTATTGAGCACTTACTAGGTGCAGAGCACTATATGAAGCCCTTGGGAGAGTACAGCATAACAGAATTAGCAGACGCATTCCCTGCTCATCAGGAGTTTACAATCTAAAAACTCAGGGGTTGAAACTGAAACTTGGGGCTTGAATTAGGACACAGAGTTCAATCAATCAATAATAATAATGGTATTTGTTAAGCACTTACAATGTGCCAGGCACTGTTGTAAGCACTGGTGTAGATACAAGATAATCGGTTTGGCTGCATTCCCTGTCCCACATGGGGCTCATAGTCTTAATCCTCATTTTATAGATGGGGTAACAGAGACACAGAGAAGTGAAGTGACTTGCCCAAGGTCACACAGCAGACAAGTGGCCATGCAGGGATTATGACCCAGGTGGTTCTTACTCCCAGGCCCATGCTCAATCCACTAGGCCATGCCCAATCAGTGAACCGATGGTGTTTACTGAGCAATAACCATGTGCAAAGCACTGTACTAAGAGCTTGGGACAGCACAATACAACAGAGTTTGTAGACACGTTATCTGTCCACAATAAGCTTACAGTCTCTAGTGGGAGGCAGACCTTGAAATAAGTAAATAAACTCTGCATATATTCATGACTTCTGTGGGCCTGAGGGTGCGGCAAATATCAAGTGTTAAGAGGGTACAGATCCAAGTGGGATCAGTTGATGTAATCAAGACCAGAGACCACACTAGCAGTGGTGGGAGGGGAGGATATTTTAAGGACCAGGAGAACCTCTGAATCCAATCTGTTGTCCTCCTGAGGAGCTAGAGGAGAGGATGAGGCAAATCTGGGTGAACAGGTATTCCTCCAGATTAGGTGGGGGGAGAAGATCTCTGCTCAGAATTCAGCAAGTGGGCAGAATCTAGTGAGAATAATAATATTGGTATTTGTTAAGTGCTTCCTATGTGCCAAGCACTGTTCTAAGCACTGGGGTATAGACAAAGTCATCAGGTTGTCCCATGTGGGGCTCACTGTCTCCCTCCCCATTTTACAGATGAGGAAACTGAGGCCCAGAGAAAGAAGTGACTTGCCTAAAGTCACACAGCTGACAGGTGGTGGAGCCGGGATTAGAACCCAAGACCTCTGACTCCCAAACCCGGGCTCTTTCCACTAAGCCACACTGGGAAATCAGATGGGATACCAGGGATTCAAAGTGAGGAGCCTTGTGTTGTCTGCAGCTTATGGATGAGCTTTGTTACATGTCCTGTCTGTCCAGAGTTCTGGCCTAACTGCTGGGATCAATGAAATAATAATAATAATTATGGTATTTATTAAGCACTTACTATGTGCTAGGCACTGTATTAAGCACTGGGGTAGATACAAGCAAATTGGGTTGGGCACAGTCTCTGTCCCACATGGGGCTCACAGTCTCTATCCGCAGTTTACAGATAAGGTAATTGAGGCCCAGAGAAGTGAAGTGACTTGTCCAAGGTCACACAGTGGACAAGTGGCAGAGCAGAGATTAGAACCCATGACCTTCTGACTCCCAGATCTGTGCTCTATCTACTGCTCCATAGTGCACAGTGATGAACAGACTTTAATTTAAGAGGGACCAGTACTGGGCATTTTCTGTGGTGAGAAACCGAGGGGGTCTAACCCACATTCTCTCCATCAGCCAGCAATGGTGCCTGATTATCCTTTTTGTGTGTGTGTGTGGCATTCATTAAGCTCTTAAAATGTGTCATACAGTGGTGTAAGTGCTGGGGCAGGTACAGGTCAATTAGGTCAGAGCAATCCCTGTCCCGCAAGGGACTCACAGTCTAAGTAGCAGGGAGAACAGGTATTGAATCCCCCTTTTACAGTTGAGGAAACTGAGGCACAGAGAAGTTGCGACTTGCCCAAGGTCACACTGCAAGCAATCGGCAGAGTCGGAATTAGAATCCAGGTCCGCTGATTCCAAGGCCCGTGCTCTTTCCACTTGTCCACCCTGCTTCTCCAGCATGATTGGTTGGGATCTCCATGTCTAGAGAGGCTTCCCCATTCATTCATTCATTCATTCATTCATTCAATAGTATTTATTGAGCGCTTACTATGTGCAGAGCACTGTACTAAGCGCTTGGAGTGTACAAATCGGCAACAGATACAGTCCCTGCCCATTGACGGGCTTACAGTCTAATCGGGGGAGACTGACAGACAAAAACAATAGCAATAAATAGAATCAAGGGGATGTACATGTCATTAAAACAATAGCGATAAATAGAATCAAGGGGATGTACATCTCATTAACAAGATAATTTGGGTAGTGAAAATATATACAAATGGGCGGACGAGCACAGTGCTGAGGGGTGGGGAAGAGAGAAGGGGAGGAGAGAGGGAAAGGGGGGGAAAGGGGGCTTAGCTGAGGGGAGGTGAAGGCAGGGATAGAGAGGCAGCAGAAGGAAAAGGGGAAGCTCAGTCTGGGAAGGCCTCTTGGAGGAGGTGAGCTCTCCAGAGGGAGTCTCCATAAGCAGAAGTGACAGGAGGGTCGGGGCTGATCAGATCATCTATGACAATCAAGATGTGGTCTATTGGAGGCAGGTTAAAGACCTTCTTCTTCTCCTGAACTTCTGAATGGTGCTCTGCCAGTGATATGAAGGGTGGGGTGGAGCCACGTACCTCCCCCGGGGCAGCAGCTGTCAATCATGAAGCCTCCTAGGTCAACCAGGATACTCACCCAAGAATTCAATCCCCTGGCTGAAGCAGCCCATCCTTGGTCTCAAGAGCTTCGTTGGGCAGGGATTGTCTCTATCTGTTGCCGAATGGTACATTCCAAGCGCTTAGTACAGTGCTCTGCACATAGTAAGTGCTCAATAAGTACTACTGAATGAAGAGCCCCTGCCGTGTTGAATTGTGGCCATGAATAACTAGGATTCAAACCCCTAATGTTAGCTGGCTAATAAGTCAGCTCTCTTTACAGATTTTGCAGAAACAGGATGATTCCATGTAACTGTTTCAATCTGACATTACGCTCGCTCTGACACTCACTGGCTTTGATTCTGTAACACTGGATAGGCGTTTGATTGACACTCTCTGGGATGAGCCAGAGCCTGGTAGTTGGTGTAACACTGCTGAATACTATTTTGTTTTATAATTAAATGCATTTCATCAAATTGAAGAGTAACTACATACAGATTTATTATGCTAATTTTGTGCACATCTATATAAATATCACATGTATAATGGCCTCTGACTCACCACCACACTGAAAAATATTTTGCCTCTTTGTACATCACTCTTCCATCAAGCAATTAGAAAGAAAGAAATTGCATTTTAATTCTTTTATGTTTATTTAATGGCTATTTCAAAGTCTTCCGGAATAATTAGCGTGCCAAGAACTATTGATTGGGTCGAAAGTATAGATATCGGCTTGCCTTCCATCTCAGAAATCCAGACGGAGGTTTCTCTGCGTTTGCTCTGAGGGAAATGCTTAAGGGACTGAAAATGATAATGTGTCTAGAAATGACAGAGAGCATGAACGGAACCAAAATGAAGTCAAGTCCTGATGCACATGAGCAGTGAGCAAAAAGGTGCTTAATGTCAGAACTTCAATTAAGGTGATTTGGGCAAAATCCCAAAAATTGTTAAGAAATGATTAAAAAAAGTCATCCTGGACTTATTTTTGTGCATCAGTGAAATTACATTTTTGAAATCATGTACAGGCAACCTTTTAGCTTCCAAAACACCGGGCGGCTTTCCAAATCTGGACTGTTAAGTTCATTGTGTTTCCACACTTCTCTGCTGCTATCTTTGTGCTGCGGAAACTCGGTCTGCTTGGAGCAATTAATAAACGTGTGATGGGTTTTAATTTGCATCATTGCAGCTTGCAAACTTTGGGGCTTTGCGTCCACGATGCTAAGGTGGAATCCAAGTGTTTGGAAGGGAGTTTCGGTTGGACCCCAGGCTGAGTAGCCGGAGTGCAGCCTCCAAACCTTAACGAGCGGCCACCGCTTCCCATTCCCGTTTCTGAAACTTCACTGCAAAATCCTGCCCCTCTTGATGGTAAACTCTTTGTGGGCAGGGAACGTATCTACCAACTCTATTAGAGTGTACTCTCCAAGCGTGTAGGACAGGGTTCTGCACCCAGGAAGCTCTCAATAAAAGCAATTGATTGATTGATTGATTGATTGCTGCCCTCAAGCGGTTGAGATTGATCACTGATATTGCCCCCTGGTGGTTAACAGGCTGAGATAATAATAACAATAATAATATTAATAATACTCGTTAAGCACTTACTATGTGTCAAGCACTGTTCTAAATACTGGGGTAGATACAAGTTAATCAGGTTAGACACAGCCCCTGTCCCATATGGGGCTCACAGTGTTAATCCCCATTTTACAGATAAGGGAACTGAGCCCAGAGAAGTGAAGTGACCTGCTCAAGGTCACACAGCAGACACATGGTGGAGGGGGGATTAGAACCCAGGTCCTTCTTATTTCCAGGCCCTTGATCTATCCATTAAGCCACGCTACTTCTCAGATGCCAGGTTGAGGGAGAATGTCCTTGTCTGTGGATGGGACATGCTAACCCAGGATGCCAACAAACAGAAATCCCAGAGTCGAGCACCCTATTATTAACAATAATAATAATAATAACAATAAATAATGGTATCTGTTAAGCACTTACTATGTGCCAGGCACCGCACTAAGCACCGGGGTGAAAACAAGCAAATCGTGTTGGATATAGTCCCTCTCCCATAAAGGGCTCACAGTCTTAATCCTCATTTTAGAGATGAGGTAACCGAGGCACAGAGAAATGAAGTAACTTGCCTAAAGTCACACAGCAGAGAAGTGGCAGAGACAGGATTAGAAACCAGGTCTGCCTGACTCCCAGGCCTGTGGTCTATCCACTAGCCCATTAATGTTCAATTCTCACTGTCCTGAGAACCACTTCCATTCCCCATTCCACCACTGTTGCTTTACACCTCATCTCTGGGCTCAGGGTCTCCATGTTTAGAACAAAGAAAGCGATACCTCCTGCCATTTGTAAGAGGTTACGATGTCCGTAAATGAAGGCATCATGAAAATCTGAGGCAAATATTTAGGTTTTAAGACTTCTGGGTCCAAGTGAATGGGCATCTGAGAAAACTGGAGGATTGGAAAACGAGATTGGAGCAGAGAGGGAATTTACAAATTAGACTAGTTTTGCATTTGGATTCATGGATTAAAGGTTGCTTGTTTTTCATTCCGGATTCAGACGGAGTTACATGTTAGAATTCCTGAGGGAGTCATTTAGAGCTCTCCGTATGACATTTTTTCCTCATTTGTCATTAAAGCATTTCTAACATATTGATCCACTCTAGTTCCTCCCACCCCGCTCCCTCCCGAACACAAAGAAAACGACATAACTGATGGCTTTTGTTGTATCACCTCTGCTTCATCCCTTTGTTAGAAATGAAGCTATCTGCAGCATAACTGCATTACATTTTTGTATGTGTGTGTGGTATTTGTTAAGTGTTTACTATGTGCCAGGCACTGGAGTGGATACAAAATAATCAGGTTGGACACAGTCCCTGTTCTACGTGGAGCTCACAGCCTTAATCCCCATTTTACGCATGAGATAACTGAGGCTCATAGAAGTAAAATGGCTTGCCCAAGGTCACAAAGCAGTCAAATGGCAAAACCACAACTAGAATTCAGGAGCCTTGGACTCCCAGGTGTGTGCTCGATCCCCTAGGCCACGCTACTTCCCTAAATTTGGTGGCCTTGGGTCAAACCCAGTCTTTCTAGAGTACACAGTAGTAATAATAATAATAGTATTTGGATTGGGGTTTTTTTATGGTATTTGTTAAACACTTACTATGTGCCAGGCACTGTTCTAAGTGCTTGGGTTGATACAGAGTAATCAGGTTGAACTTAGTCTATGGCCCACATGGGGCTCACAGTCTTAATCCCCAATTTACAGATGAGGTAACTGAGGCACAGAGAAGTTAAGTCACATGTCCAAAGTCACACAGGAGACAAGTGACAAAGCCAGAATTAGAACCCAGCTCCTTCTGACTCCCAAGCCATTGCTCTATCCACTAGGCGCACTGCTTCTGTTAAGCATTTACTGTGTGCAGAGCATTATACTGATTGCTGGAAATGTATCTAAAGATGGAAATATTAAACACAGTTCCTGACTCTCACTGGTCTAGCAATCTGAGACTATGAGGGGTTTATGGGCAGACCCATAAAGAGAGATGAACCATTTAAATATAGCAGTATGCAAGGCAGACAATTTTCACAAAATTCAAGGAAAAATCAGTAGGATGCTGTGGCTAAAGTAGAAGAATTTTCCAAGGCCAGCTCTAGCCACAGCAACATCTACAGCAACCACCAGTCCTCTGAAGTTCTGCAGCAGCTTCATGCTGCACCAGCTTTTCTCTTTGCCAGTGGACTTGTGTTTTCACTGCTGAATTCAGGCCACACTTTCCTGACCTTCCCCTTTCACATACTTCACATTCCCTCTTAAAAGCAGCATGGCCCAGTGGAAAGAGGATGGGCCTGGGAGACAGAAGACCTAGGTTCTAATACCAGCTCCATCACTTGTCTGCTCTGTGACTTTGGGCAAATCACTTAACCTCTCTGTGCCTCAGTATTCTCATTTGTAAAATGGGTATTGACACTGTGAGCTCCATATGGGACATGGATTGTGTCCAAACTGATTAGTTTGTTTCTACCCCAGTGCTTAATATAGTTCCCGGCACATAATAAGTACTTAACAGCTATCATTTTTGTTTTAAAAAAGCAAGGAAACACTTCTTCACCCAGCGGGTGGTAAGCCTATGGAATTCATTCCTACAGGAAGATGCGCAGGCTGAAAATATCATTCATTCCTTCATTCAGTCGTATTTATTGAGTGCTTACTGGGTGCAGAGCATTGTACTGAGAGCTTGGAAAGTACAATTCAGCAATAGAGCCTATTTCTGCACACAACAGGCTCACAGTCTGGAGGGGGGATTCAAGTGGAGTTGGGATAGTTTCATGGACCAAAGGCCCATGGTAGGTTTCCAGAGGGAAGATAGGAAAGACCAGGGGAAAAGAGTTGGATGGTTCATCTCTCTAACCACCATTAGAGAGGGGTGTACTGGAGTGCAGCTGCTACCCAGATCCCCCAAGCACCCTTAGTACAGTGCTCTGCACACAGTAAGCGCTCAATAAATACAACTGAATGGTCCCATCACAGACAGAATCCTGGGCTGGAAGGACAGGTATTATTATTATTATTATTATGGTATTTGTTAAGTGCTTACTAGGTGCCAAGCACTGTTCTAAGCAGCGTGGCTCAGTGGAAAGAGCCTGGGCTTCGGAGTCAGAGGTCATGAGTTCGACTCCCGGCTCTGCCACTTGTCAGCTGTGTGACTGTGGCCAAGTCACTTAACTTCTCTGTGCCTCAGTTCCCTCATTTGTAAAATGGGGATTAAAAGTATGTGAGCCCCACGTGGGACAACCTGAGTACCCTGTATCTCCCCCCAGTGCTTAGAACAGTGCTCGGCACCTAGTAAGAGCTTAACAAATACCAACATTATTATTATCATTATTAGTAGTAGTAGTAGTATTCTACAAGCTGGGTAGATACAAGGTAATCAGATTGGACACAGCCCCTGTCCCATGTAGGCCCCATAGTCTCAAACCCCATTTTTCAGATGGGAATACTGAGGCACAGAGAAGTCAAGTGACTTGCCCAAGTCCCACAGCAGACAAGTGGCAGAGCTGGGATTAGAACCCACAACCTCTGCTTCCCAAGCCCATGCTCTTGCCACTAGGCCATGCTGCTTCACAGTAAGCTCCTTGTGGTCAGGAAACGTGCCTACCAACTCTGTTAGAATGTACTCTTCCAAGCATTTACTACAGTGGTCTGCACTAAGTGATCAATAAAATCAATGATTTGCGGGATCCCATAATGGCCTTGTAAGGTAAATGACCTTATGCTCTTTAGGAATCCCGGTAACCTGGATCCAGTGTCCGTCAGAGTTAATGCAGTCGATTTCATCATAGAGGATGAACAGAACCTTGGGTTTGATCGAAAAGTAGTTAGAGAATTTAGGAAGCCACCTGACCCCTTACTCATTCCCTGCCATAGCTTACTTCTCGGAGAGTCCTCCATTGTTTTCATTTGCTATGGCCTTCCAGCATCATCCATAAATTTATGGAGAGCGGCACTCAATAGCAATAGCAAACAGATTACTGTACAATTATTAGCAATCCACACATTATTAGATAATTGCCATTATTTAAATCCTGTCTCCTCTAGAAAGAAGTGCAATCAAATGAATTAGAGAGGAGGATATCTGAGTGAAGGAAAATACTGTAAATAACAACATAAAATAAAGTGAAAAGCATTTCAATTTGGAATGGACCCTCCGGGACCATGTAACTTGACTATCTAATTTTCCCTTTCCAGACTAGTAAAGATAAATGAATTCATTTTGCTAAATGTTCCTTCCCTATATAGATTTCTTTAATTCGCTGTGTAAGGTCTGTATGGTTCAAGATGGGCATGTGAAAAATTGATATTTTTTTTAAGAAATTTCCCTCGTATTTTCCCCTTCTGGCTTCTTATTGTGAAAGAATACATAGGAATTTAAAAAAAATAATGAGTAAAGCAGAAACATTACCCCTTTAATTAAGATAAAAACCTGCAGTGTGGAGGGGAGCAGAGCATTTGTCATTAAATGGTGAAAATTTTCCCTATTTGATTATTGCCAGAAATCTAGTCGATTTAGTTTTGCCAGAGGTTGATGTTCTTGGAAAGTTTGAGAAATATAAGAACGTGATACATGTCATTACTGGGTAATAATAACAATAATAGCAATAATAGCAACAAAATGCTAATAATAGTACTCATTCATTCAGCCATATTTATTGAGAGCTTACTGTGTGCAGAATGCTGTACTAAGAGGTTGGGAAAGTACAATACAGCAGCAGTGACATTCCCTGCCTACAGTGATCTTACAGTCTATGCGGGGAGAGACAGACACTAATATAAATAAATAAATTACAGATATGTATATAAATGTTGTGGGGCTGGTTGGGAGGGGGAAGAGCAAAGGGAGCAAGTCAGGGAGACGCAGAAAGAAGTGGGCGATGAGGAAAAGTGGGGCCTAGTCTAGGAAGTCATCTTGGAGAAGTTGTTCCTTCTATAAGGCTTTGAAGGGTGAGGAGAGTAATTATCAGCCGGATCTGAGGGGGGGAGGTATTCCAGGCCAGAGGCAAAAAGTGGGCTAGGGGTCGGTGGTGAGACTTGTGAGATCGGGCTCAGAGAGAAGATTAGCATTAGAGAAGTGCTTAAAATGTGCCAAGCACTGTATTATGTTCTGGGGTAGATACAATATAAGGAGTTGTGAGCACATAGGACTCACGTTTAAGAGAGAGAACTGATATTTAACTCCCATTTTACAGTTAAGGTAACTGAGGCACAGAGAACTTAAATGACTTACTGTAGTTGCGCAGCAGGCAAGTGATGGAGGCAGGATTAGAATCAGGTCCTCTGTCTCCCAGGCCTGTGCTCTTTTCACTAAGCGATACGATAAGATCTATAGTTCATCCAGTCCAAGAATTCATTCAGTAGTATTTATTGAGCACTTACTATGTGCAGAGCACTGTACTAAGCACTTGGAATGTACAACTGGGCAACGGGTAGAGACAATCCTTGCCCAGTGACGGATTTACAGTCTAATCCAGGAATGACAGTGCCACATTTAGAACCGTGGGATGCTGATCTACTGACCACACATTCTCATGGTTCTGCATAGGTCATCTAACATTCTCCTCCAAGTCCCTACTTTTCACCTTGGTAACCTAGCAAAGAATTTTCAACCACCAACAGATAAACCCTTAATCCCCAGGGGCTTTCAACTGCACAACTTCCTACGGGCACAACCCGTTCATACACGCTGTGTGAAGAAGTGGTTCTTTTCATTTGTTCTGGACCTACCACCGCCTTTAAACTTCAGTCAGTGCTGTGTCATCTTAGTGTTGTGCGGTTAGAGGAGCCACAATTCCATGCTTCTTCTCTCCTCAACCCTTCGGAATTCTCTTAACTTTAATCATGTTCTTTATCAGCCGGTAAATTCCCAGATTGACGAGATCGCACTCCATCTGGAAGCTACTCCCCTCACCTGATGGTCTTCCCTCAACCTTTCCATCATGGCCTCACTAGGATGAAGTGAAGCAGCAGGGGAAGCGGTGTAGCCTAATCGACAGAGCAGGGCCTGGGGGTCAGAAGGTCATGGGTTCCAATTCTGGCTCCGCCACCTGTCTGCTGTGTGACCTTGGACAAGTCACTTTACTTCTCTGTGCCTCGGTTACCTCATCCGAAAAAGAGGGAATGAGAATGTGAGCCCCACATTGGACAGGGACTGTATCCAACCCAATTTGCTTTTATCCACCCCAGTGCTTAGTACAGAGCTTGGCACAGAAAGCACTTTACAAATACTACAATTATTATTATTGTTATGAATGAGAGAATGGTGATAAATTAGAGATACAAGAAGATATGTTGATATCTTGAAGATATGTTGATCCACAGAAAATAAATTAACGGAGAGGAATTTAAGGGTCCGCTGTATCCATGGGGATGTCTAGAAGGAGAGATGTGGGGGTCGGGGTTGGTTGGAGTTGGGAGCTGAATATCAAGCTCGCTGGGAAGGACACAAGCCATGACTCCTAGGGTTCTGGCCTAGGGATTCTTGGAGAAATCACTTCTGGAGTCTGGGCCAGCCAGCCTGGAAAACAGCAGCCAGTCAGTTGGGGCTATAATGCATCGTAAAGGGCAAATCACTCCATCAGGGGTATTTACTGAGTACTTACTTTGTACAGAGCACTCTACAAAGTGCTTGGGAGAGTTGGTAGACATATTCCCTGCCCAAATTACGTTTAGAGTCTAGCGGGAGGTTTCCGGTCTAGAGTCTGAGCCTGGAGGCAAATTAAAGAAGGCTCCTACATACGAGAAGAAAACTGGAGGAGCCGGGGTATGAAAGCTGCACTTGTAGGCCTTCAAAATCTCCAGCTAAACCCAAAGAAAGAAGACATAAACTACTCCCAACTGTAGTTGGGTGTGTACTGGGCACAGAGCGGGTGGCAGTCAAAAAGCAAAATGATTGATTGACTGGAGAGAAGATACTTCCAGTGGTATTAAATAGTGATAAATATGAAAGGCCTATTAAGTGATCAGACCAGACACAGTCCCTGTCCCTCATAGTACTCACAGTCTAAGGGGGAGAGAGAACAAAGATTTAATCCCCATTTTCTCTATGAGTAAAGTGAGACACAGAGAAGGTAGGTGACTTGCAAATCTCTTCCTGTCTTCAGGACATCTCTACTTGGATGTTCTCCCACCACCTAAAGCTCAACATGTCCAAGACTGAGCTCCTTATCTTCTCTCCCAAACCCTGTCCTCTCCTTGACTTTCCCATCACTGTGGTTGGCACTACCATCCTTCCTGTCTCACAAGGCCACAACCTTGGTATCATCTTTGATTCTGCTCTCTCCTTCACCCCAAACATCCAATCCATCACTAAAACCTCCAGGTCTCACCTTCACAACATCGCCCAAGAGCTGCCCTTTCCTCTCCATCCAAACAGCTACCACATTAGTACAGTCACTCATCCTATCTCAACTGGATTCCTGCAGCAGCATCCTTTCTGACCTCCCAACCTCCTGTCTCTCCCCACTTCAATCACTCTGCTGCCCGGATTATCTTTCTACCGAAACGTTCTGGGCATACCACCCCTATCCTCCTCAAAAATCTCCAGTGTTTGCCTATCTACCTCTGTATCAAGCAAAAACTCCTCCATGTTGGCTTCAAAGCTGTCCATCACCTTGCCCCTTCTTAGCTCACCTCCCTTGTCTCCTTCTACAGCCCAGCCCGCACATTCCACTCCACTGGTGCTACCCTTCTCACTGTGCCTCGTTCTCGCCTGTCCCACCGTCGACCCCTAGCCCATGTCCTATCTCTGGCCTGGAATGCCCTCCCTCCTCAAATCTGCCAATCATGCTTTCCTGCCTCAAAGCCCTACTGAAAGCTCACCTCCTCCAAGAGGCCTTCCCAGACTAAGCCCCCCTTTTCCTCAGCTCTCCTTCCTTTCCCATTGCCCCGACTCACTCCCTTTGCTCTATTCCCCTCCCCACACCACAGTACTTGTGTATATATGTACATATCTATAATTTAATTTATTTACATTAATGCCTGGCTTACTTGTCTTGATGAGTATATAGCTATAATTCTATTTATTTATACTGATGCTATTGATGCCTTTTTACTCGTTTTGATATCTGTCTCCCACATTCCACACTGTAGTCTCTCTTTAGTGCTGAATTTTACTTTCCAAGAGCTTAGTACAGTGCTCTGCACACAGTAAGCTCTCAATAAATACGATTGAATGAATGAATTAGGTCACACAGCAGGCAAGTGATGGAGTCAAGATTAGGAGCCAGGTCTCCTGGAACTCAGTTCTGTGCTCTTTCCACTAGACAACACTGCCTCTCTGTCTCTCCAGAAAACCAGCAGAGGCTACACACCAGCCATATGCTCCCCCCCCAGTAGGGGAGAGACTACATTTTATTGCTTCCGCTTTCCGGTGGAGCTGAAGATGAGCCCTGGGATTTCTAAACAGCGGGCTCTGGTCTCAGGAAATGAGATTATCATACAAAATGGAGAACACATGATTGCACTTTCTTCTTGAAAAGCCACTTCTGATTTCTTCAGTCCCTCAGGATATTGGAAGAGATTCATTTTCTTGCATTAAAAAAAAAAAATCAACCGAATAAAAATGCCACAACAATTGCTAAGGAGCCACCTCCAAACATTTTAGAAGCCTCTCAGAGTAATATGATGTTTACAACACCTAGGTGGAGTGCCATTTGTTTTAAATGCTTATTTTAGTTTCCTTTGCAAAATCAACCTGCCATGTGACTTCAGGGTTTCAAATTTGAATCCTAAGTGGTTTCATCTGAACAGATGGGTGAATTGAAATGGGAATTGTATACATTTTACCACCTGCTGAGATTTTTTTTCACATGTTCTTTCCTGAACGTTAGTGGGTGCCGTTTATGTGTGTGTGCATGTGTGTATGTTTGTGGGTGGTTGTGGCTGGGTGTCTGTGCATGTATCTTTGGGTATTTGTACGTTTATGTGAGAGAGAGTCTGTTTTTGTGCTTGGAATGTGTTTATGTGCCAGTCTATGTTTCTGAATGTGCATATCTGTGGTTGAGTATGTGGTTGTTTTTTTTTTTTTTGAGGGCCATATATAGTGGGGAGGGTGGAGTGGAGTTGCCTTGGCTCCCTGCCTATGGAAGCTCAGGAGAATCTGGGCTCAAAGACACACCGAGATCTCACATTCCTTCTCTCTTTCTCCATCCTCCGATCTTTTGACCCCATCCAATTTTCTCAAATCATCAAGCCCCGTTTGGTCTCTGTACCCAAACTACTTTCCCTCGATGATCAAATTGATGCCCTCAACTGAACTCAACTCCATCGCTCCCTTATCTCTTTATCAATTTCGTACCACTAACCCACAGCCCTGGACCCCCTTCACGGTCTGCTTCCTTCACTCCTGTGCATGAGCCACAGAATGTTGCTGGTGGAATTCCAGGTAACATGCCAACCTCATCCCCCTCCAATTCATCCTGGCCTGCTGTAACTCTGCCCTCTCCTCTGCCCAGCAACATTATTTCTCCATCCTTATTGACTTCCATGCCCATTGCCCTTGCCAGTGGTTTCAGATCTATAACTTCATCCTCAAATCCCCTGTTCCTCCTTCTCCCCCATCTCTCGTTCCTGTTGACTACATTATTGAGAAAATTGAAACTCATCTGGAGTGATCTCCCTAAAATCTCCCCTGCTCCTCTCCAGTCCCTTCCTCCCTTCTTCAAATCTCCATCTTTCCCAGTGGTGTCTCAAGAGATGATCTCCTGTCTTCTCTTAAAATCAAACCCCTCCACCTGCCCCTCCAACCCCATTCCTTTTCAATTTATCAAGGGATTTTCTCTTTCCCTTCTTCCCTCCCTTGGCTTCCAACCTTATCCAGTGTTGGCTTCACTGACACACTCCTCTCCCAATTCTTCTCCCGTCTCCCGACCACGTATTCTCAGTCTCTTCTGTGGGCTCCTCCTCTGTCTCCCAACACCTAACTGTGGGAGTCCCTCAAGGTTCAGTTCTGGGTCTTTGATTCTCCATCTACACCTCCATCCCTGCAGAACTAATTGCTCCCATGGCTTCAACTACCGTCATTATGCAGATGATCCCAAAATCTACATCTCCAGCCCTGATCTCTCCCCTCCTCTGCAGTCTCGTATTTTTTCCTACCTTCAGGACCCCTCTCCTTGGATGTCTTGCCAATATCTCAAACTTAACATGTCTGAAACAGAACTTAGTTTCCCACCCAAACCCTGTCCTTCCCCTGACAGCACCACCATCTTCCCTTCCTCACAAAAGCATAATATTGATGTAATCCTCAACTTATCTCTCTCATTTAGCCCATATATTCAATTTGTCACTAAATCCTATCAGTTCAACCTTAACATCATCGCTAAAATCCACCCTTTTCTTTACAACTTTTTGAAGAGTTCTGTTTCTTCTATTGTACTCTCCCAAGGGCAACAAAGTACGTCCTCAATAATAATTATTGATTGACTGATTGAGGTGGGAGGCAGAAGTCCCGGAAGGAACAAATTGAAATAGCTGTGGGAGATGTTCAGGACCTGGATTAAGACTGTGGCTTTAGGCGAGGTGGATCATTTATTTTTTTGTTGAAAAATTGGCCATCAGGACACTACAGCTGAGTTTTCCCACTTCTCCTGTCTTCTTGGCAAATATAAGGGTGGAAGGAAAGGGTATGGGGTTGAAAATATGCATTTAATAAGGTATGACCAAACAATACTCAGAATGCTGTGGGAGCTAACCTGAGCATGTACTGAAAATACATCGGCCTGGGAACAAGGGAGACCAAACATTTACAGTGAGTAAGAACAACTGGGTATTAGTGCAAAGTAGACTGATCATATTGGTCAATATAGTTCCAAATCAAGATATTTGTATAAAAGATGCTCCTGGAGTTGTCCAGTGCTTAGAATAGTGTTCTAGTAAGTGCTTAACAGATACATTTAAAAAAAGAAGTTGTATCAGTCACCCATTATGATTTTGCGATTCAGATGAGATGGGCATATTTTGTTTTTACTGTATTTGTTAAGCGTTTATGCATGCCAGGCACTGAACTAAGTACTGTGGTAGATACAAGATAATCAGTTGGGAGAGAGTCCATGTCTCACAAGGGGCTCTCAGTCTTACTCTCCCATTTTACAGATGAGGTAACTGAGGCACAGGGAAGTTAAGTGATTTGCCCAAGGTCACACAGCAGACAAGTGTCAGGGTTCATTCATTCAATTGTATTTATTGAGTGCTTACTGTGTGCAGATCACTGTACCAAGTGTTTGGGAAAGTACAATATAACAATAAGCAGAAACGTTCCTTGCCTGCATAAACTTACAGTCTAGAGAGTGGGAGATAGATATTAATATAAAGAAGTTACAGAGTTGGGATTAGAACCCAGGTCCTCTGACTCCCAGGCCTGTGCTCTTTCCACTAGATCAAGGATATCTCTCAACACCTCATGCAAGTGAGAAACCGCATGGCCTAGTGGAAAGAGCACAAGTCTGGGCATCAAAGGACCCCAGCTTTGCAACTTGCCTCCTGTGTGACCTTGGGCAATTTACTTAACTTGTCTGTTCCTCAATTTTCTCCTCTGTAATTTGGAGATTAAATACCTATTCCCCCTCTCTATTAGACTGTGACCAATCTGCTTACAATATATCTACCCCAAGACTTAGCACAATGCATAACACAAAGTACATGTTTTCCTTCCATGGGAAGTGCCTGCAAAAGAAGTTGGAACTCAAAACAAATCAGCCAAAGACATCCATGCCCTCTCGCATGAGAATAGACTCAAGGGAATCCTATCCAGTTTATACTGGAATCTGGAAGCTGGAGCCGGGAGTCTGGGTCTCAGCATGAATTTTATTGAGCTTCGGTGGAAACTCTCCCATCTGAGCTGAAAGCACCCCAAATACACCAGCCAAATGGAAATGAAACATTTGATTTGTTTGTCACAGGCCTGGAAATCATCTCCAAGAACAATTCTATGAGCCCATTTGAAAGCACATATTTCAGCCTGGAACTTTGAAGGGGTTATTGGAAGTGAGCAAAAACCTTATAAGGGAAGTCCAGATGAACTGGAGTGGAGAGCCAGGGGTAATATACAAGATGCACCTGAAATGGGACAACAGGGTAACTGTGGTGATGGGGCAGAGCATTAAATTCCGACAAGATCAGAGGACGGCCGAGTCAGTGTGCCTCGGGGACTCACAAAATATAGCCTTCCGGCTTCCTGTCCTCCCCTCTATTAATTCAAGCAGGGCGTTAGGGGAGGACATCAGGTTGCAGCAGTCACAATTTCTAAAACACATTAGGACAGCACCAAATTTAATATTTTCCTGCTGCGAGCCCAAGAGGAGAGAGTTTGTCTGAGCGGAGCTGCCTCCTTTCAAATCCCCCGGGAGAGAACACCTTGTTTCAGCTGGTCATCGACAGGGTTGGGTGATGATGATGATAACGATGATGGTATTTGTTAAGCACTTACTGTGTGCCAGCCACTGTTCTAAACTCTGGGGTAGATACAAGATAATCAGGATGGACACAGTCCCTGTCCAATGTGGGGCTCACAGTCTTAATCCTCATTTTAATAATAATGTTGGTATTTGTTAAGCGCTTACTATGTGCAGAGCACTGATCTAAGTGCTGGGGTAGATACAGGGTGATCAGTTCGTCCCACGTGAGGCTCACAGTTAATCCCCATTTTACAGGTGAGATGACTGAGACACAGACAAGTTAAGTGACTTACCCACAGTCACACAGCTGTCAAGTGGCAGAGTCGGGAGTCAATAGTATTTATTGAGCACTTACTATGTGCAGAGCACTGTACTAAGCACTTGGGATGAACAAGTCGGGAATAGATAGACACAGTCCCTGCCGTTTGACGGGCTTACGGTCTAATCGGGGGAGACGGACAGACAAGAACAATGGCAATAAATAGAGTCAAGGGGAAGAACATCTCGTAAAAACAACGGCAACTAAATAGAATCAAGGTGATGTATAATTCATTAACAAAATAAATAGGGCAATGGAAATATATATAGTTGAGCGGACGAGTACAGTGCTGTGGGGAAGGGAAGGGAGAGGTGGAGGAACAGAGGGAAAAGGGGAAAAAGAGGGTTTAGCTGCGGAGAGGTAAAGCGGGGGTGGCAGAGGGAGTAGAGGGAGAAGAGGAGCTCAGTCTGGGAAGGCCTGTTGGAGGAGGTGAGTTTTAAGTAGGGTTTTGAAGAGAATCAGTTTGGCGGAGGTGAGGAGGGAGGGCGTTCCAGGACCGCGGGAGGACGTGGCCCGGGGGTCGATGGCGGGATAGGCGAGACCGAGGGACGGTGAGGAGGTGGGCGGCGGAGGAGCGGAGCGTGCGGGGTGGGCGGTAGAAAGAGAGAAGGGAGGAGAGGTAGGAAGGGGCAAGGTGATGTAGAGCCTTGAAGCCTAGAGTGAGGAGTTTTTGTTTGGAGCAGAGGTTGATAGGCAACCACTGGAGTTGTTTAAGAAGGGGAGTGACATGCCCAGAGAGTCAAACGCATGACCTCTGACTCCGAAGCCCAGGCTCTTTCCACTGAGCCACTCTGCTTCCCCTAAGCAGCTGCTTCCCCTAAGCTTCTACATTTTACAGATGAGGGAACTGAGGCACAGGGAAGTTAAGGTGCCCAAGGTCACACAATTGTCTAGTGGTGAAGCCAGGATTAGAACCCAGGTCATTTTGACTCCTGGGCCTCTGGTCTACCCATCAGGCCACTCTGATGGTGACTTATGGCCGTTGCCGCTTCACTACACAGTGATGCCCCTGGCTGTTTTCAGCTGCCATCTTGATTTGCTCATTCCTTTCTCTCTTCTACTTTCTCCGGCTACAGATTGATCCTTCTTGATAGAATGGGATTCTAAGTTGTGATGAGTTTCTTCTTCCCTGGCAGGCTGGCAAGAGCATGGGGCAAGCTGGCATCAAGATGTCAGGGTTGTGGCACCATGCCTGCTCCAGGGCGTGTGACGCTAAACCCCGTCGATCGCATTTATTGAATGATTACTATGTGCAGAGTACTGTGGGAAGGGAATCTGTCTACTGACTCTTTTATACTGTACTCTGCCAAATGTTTAGTATAGGGCTCTGCACACAGTAAGGGCTCAATAAATACAACCGATTGGCTCTTACCCTTTAGCTTTCTCTGCTTCCTCCGTAGAAAACCAGGTTACTCCGAGAAGGCCAGAAGATGAGCCTTTCATTTATTGAGTGTTTACCATGTGCAGAGCACTGTGGGAAGAGAATTTGTCTACCAACTCTGTTATACTGTACTCTGCCTGTGCTTAGAACGGGGTCCTGCATACAGAAAGCACTCAATAAATAGGATTTGCTCTTACCTCATAGCTGCTCTGTTTCCTCCTTTGAAAGGCAGGTTACTCTGAGAAGGCCAGAAGAGGAGAACTGCTGGGGTAGTAAACCTGGACCAGGATGAAATGATCCCGGACCAGGATGAAATGATCAATAGGGAAGGTTTCCATCAAACCCAGGGCAGGGCTGGGATGATTTCCCAACAGGATCACCAGGTCCGAACCCAGAGAGTCATTATGGAGGAGGACAGCCACTGGGGGAGGTTCCTCGGCCCCCGGGGAGACTTCCTGGGGCCATTGTTCCTTTCAGTCCCTTCCCCCTCCCCGTGTCCTCTGCCTGGCCCAGACTCTCCCTTTACCAAACAACATACGGTGGGGTTTAAAGTGTATCAATCAATGCAGCAATCAGTGGCATTTATTGAACCCTTTTGCATGCAGTGTGCTGTACTAAGCCTTACGGTGTATTTTAAATCAGCTCAAACAAAAGGAAAAGAAATCTGGGGAAGTTAAAACCTGGAGGAGGGACCAGAATTAGTAATCTCTGAGGAATCTTCAGAGCATTCAAACAATCTGACAATTGATGATATTCATTCAACCCTTCCTG
Organism: Ornithorhynchus anatinus; assembly: GCF_004115215.2. Lineage (NCBI taxonomy): Eukaryota > Metazoa > Chordata > Mammalia > Monotremata > Ornithorhynchidae > Ornithorhynchus > Ornithorhynchus anatinus. The sequence goes on along the minus strand of NC_041729.1, from coordinate 99,748,603 downwards.
CGTATTAAGCACTTGGGGGAGCACAATAGAATAAGCAGAGATGGCCTTGTTCTCAAGGAGCTTACAGTCTAAAGGGAGAGACAAACATTCAAATAAATTACAGCTAAGAGAGGCAACCAAGAATAAAGATATGTACTTAAGTGCTGTGGGAGTTAATAATAATTATGATTGTAGTATTTAAGAGCTTACTATGTGTTCAGCACTGTACTAAGCACTGGGGTGGATACAAGCAAATTGGGTTGGACACAGTCCCTTGTCCCGCATGGGACTCACAGTCTCAATCTCCATATTACAGATGAGGTAACTGAGGCACAGAGAAGTGAGGTGATTTGCCCAAGGTCATATGGGAGACATGTGGCAGAGCCGGGATTAGAACCCATCAACTTCTGACGCCCAGGCTCTAACCCCTATGCTGTGCTGATGAGTCCCTAAGTGGTTAGGGGATTCTCCATTGCATGGATAATGAAGTAGGGAGGAGACTAAGGTGGGGAGATAGGAGATCATTAGTCAGGGAAGGCTTCCTGGAGAAGATGGAATTTTAGTCGGGCTGTAAAGATGGGGAGAGTGGTGGTCTCCTGTTACTCTTCTCTTAGCCGACAAATTCCTGTCCAGTTAAAGACATGGAATTCAACAAATGTATACTATTAAATTTGAGTACTCTGTGGTGGGAGATGTCATTCAGAGAAAGCACTGACTTTTTCTCAGTTCCGGTCTTAGGGCAAAAATCCCAAAATCGTTAAGACATTTAGTTTAAGCACCCAAGGAAGGGCAGGGAAACAGGTCCTTCTGAGGAAAAGAAAATTCTTCCTGTCAATGGCAACCTACATTTATAACAGCAGAGCAATTGTTGGAACCTAATAGCATGATACATTCTCTGTTACAGTTATACACACATATCAACCAATGATAGTTTCCTCTGTCAGCCAGTATCATCCAATCTAGGTTAACAAGAAAGCGGCGGTGATGTGTCATCTTGTCACAGCTTAAAATAAAGCCCGTGGAAGTTAGAGCCTCATTCAGTTTGTCAAGTGTACTTAATTGAGTTAAAGGAGCCAAACCACAGATCAAATCCCCATGGTATAACGGTGACATAATAAGTAACAATAGACACTAGCATAGATTATAGGGAAAATAAGCGGTGGGTAATTGTGATGGACGAGGCCATAAATCCAGCCAGAGGTTCTGGTGGCAATAAAACAAACCACCAATGTGAGGCTCAAGTGTTTGCTGCTTAGCCCTGGTTATAGAAATAGCATAGAGAGATGGTGTGGTCTTGAGGCAAGATGTGGAGGAGGTGGGGAGAGGAAGAGACCGATGCCTTTCTCAGAATCCTCGCTGTTTCCCCCCTCGTGTGGTTGGGGAGGAAGATTAGGGCCAAAACTCCTCAAATGCTGCTTGCCCCCAGGCAGATATTCCCAGGGGCTTTGATACAGGACAGGTACCAACACTGGATAATAATAATAATAATAATAATGTTGGTATTTGTTAAGCGCTTACTATGTGCAGAGCACTGTTCTAAGTGCTGGGATAGTTACAGGGTAATCAGATTGTCCCATGTGAGGCTCACAGTCTTCAACCCCACTTTACAGATGAGGTAGCTGAGGCACAGAGAAGTGAAGTGACTTGCCGACAGTCACACAGCTGACAAATGGTAGACCCAGGATTCAAACCCATGACCTCTGACTCTGAAGCCCATGCTCTGTCCACTGAGCCACACTGCTTCTCTGGATTCTGGGTTGATGTCTGGAGATTTTCTGGAGTAGGTGAGATTTTTAGGAGGGCTGAAAAGGAAGGAAGAGACGTGGTTAGAGGAGGGGAGGGAGTTCCAGGCAGAAGAACAATAAGGTATGAGTTGGAGGTGGGGGAGTGGAGACCGAGGTGGAGTTTGGAGTGCTTGGGAGGAGAGAAGAGTGCAAGTTATGGAATACAGGGGTGGATGGCCTTGAAGCCAATTGTGAAGATTTGTCGCTTGGTATGCAGAGTGACAGGTATCCCTCATCCTTAACAGTGGTTGGAGGAAAATTGTTGAAACTTGAAGTGTAACCTCTCTTATAATTAAATGAACTGTGGCATTTGTTATGTGCTTACTATGCGTCAAGCTCTGTGTTTAGCACTGGGATAGATATAGTGCAGTCAGATCAGACAATGTCCCTGGCCCACATGGGGCTCACAATCTAAGGGGCAGGGAGATGTGGGATTAAATTCCCATGCTACAGATGAGGACGCAGAGAAGTTAAGTGACTTGCCCAAGGTCACAGCAGGAAAATGGCAGAGTTAGGACTATAATCAATCAGTTATTTATTGAGTGTTTACTGAGTGCAGAGCACTCTTCTAAGTGCTTGGCACAGTAGAGTGGATGCACTTCCTGCCTTCAAGGAGTTTACCTACAGGTCTTTCTGACTCCCAGCCTTTTATTCTTTACACTAGGCCATGCTGTTACTGTCTTCTGCTCTGCTAGAGATTCCAGTGTCCTTATCTGCTAGGATTCCCCTGGAGGCATGCGGAAAAATGCCATCTTGGAGTTTGTCAAATTAAGTATTTCTTAACCCCCTATGCAGACTCTGCAGATAGGAGTCCAGCATGGCAGAGCAAAGGAAGCAACAAGGCCTAATGGAAAGAGTACAAGTCTGGGAGTTAGAGGCCCTGGGTTCCACTCCCAGCTCTGTCAATTTCTTTCTTCGTGACCTTGAGCAAGTCATTAAACTTCTCTGTGCCTCAATTTCTTCAACTGCAAAATGGGTATTAAATACATGTTCTCCCTCTTAGAATGTGAGTCCCATGCAGGAGAAGGACTGAGTCCAACCTGGTTAACTTGTACCCACCCCAGCACTTAGAATAGTGTCTTACACATAGTAAGTGCTTAACAGAGACCCAAAAAAAGACGTTGGGATGGAAGGGAGGGAAGCAGAAAGAGATTTACCTCGTCTGTAAAATGGGAGGGAATACTGTGAGTCCGATGTGGGACTTGGACCGAGTCCAATCTGAATGGCTTGTATCTACCCCAGTATTTAGTACAGTGCCTAGCACATAGTAACTGCTTAACAAATGCCATTAAAAAAAAACAACTAAAGGGCAAATTGTCAGAGGAGCCATGAACACTAGTTTGAAACCTCCCCTTTCATAGTCTCTGTGGTGATCTTTCCCATTTGTGTAACTACTAAAATCCTGATTTCAATTTTTTCCTGGTGTGGGAGTTTGGTTCAGTCATGACTGCTGGGGCCTACACAAAACTTTTATGGAGCTCATAAGTCTTATCTTCCTTTGATGGTCTTAAATGTAGGATGGCCATTTTTAGTCCTGGTTTATAGTTATACAGGAACACAGACCCAAATTCAAACCAAGGGGAAAAACTTCTCTGGATTCTAACACTGGCAGTAATAATAATAATGTTGGTATTTGTTAAGCACTTACTATGTGTAGAGCACTGTTCTAAGCGCTGGGGTAGATACAGGGTAATCAGGTTGACCCAAGTGAGGCTCACAGTCTTAATCCCCATTTTACAGATGAGGTAATTTAGGCACAGAGAAGTGAAGTGACAGTCACACAGCTGACAAGTGGCAGATCAGGGATTCGAGCCCATGACCTCTGACTCCCAAGCCCGTGCTCTTTCCACTGAGCTACGCTACCTCTTTAATCCGGAAGTTGTATTTATTGAACATTTACTGTATGCAGAACACTGTACTAAGCTCTTGGGAGAGATTTAGTAGACATGTTCCCTGCCCACAGTAGTAATAATAATATTACTAATAATCCTGCTTCCTCCTGAACTGAAATACCACCACTCAGCTGACATTGGAGAAGCAGTGTGGCTCAGTGGAAAGAACATGGGCTTTGGAGTCAGAGGTCATGGGTTCAAATCCCGGATCTGCCACTTGTCACCTGTGTGACTATGGGCAAGTCACTTCACTTCTCTGTGCCTCAGTTACCTCATCTATAAAATGGGGATTAAGACTGTGAGCCCCACGTGGGACAACCTGACTCCCCTGTGTCTACCCCAGCGCTTAGAACAGTGCTCTGCACATAGTAAGCGCTTAACAAATGCCAACATTATTATTGCCAGTCAGACAATCATAGTAATAATAATGATGGTATTTGTTAAGCACTTACTATGTGTAAGGCACTGTTCTAAGCGCTGAGCACTCTTCTAAGCACTGATGTATATGTCTATAGTTAGAGAAGCAGCGTGGCTCAGTGGAAAGAGCACGGGCTTTGGAGTCAGAGGTCATGGGTTCGAATCCCTGCTCGGCCACATGTCAGCTGTGTGACTTTGGGCAAGTCACTTAACTTCTCGGTGCCTCAGTTACCTCATCTGTAAAATGGGGAATAAGACTGTGAGCCCCACGTGGGACAACCTGATTCCCCTGTGTCTACCCCAGCGCTTAGAACAGTGCTCGGCACATAGTAAGCGCTTAACAAATACCAACATCATCATCTAAACGCTGAGCACCATTCTAAGATCTGAATAATGGTATTTGTTAATCGCTTACTATGCGCCAAGCACTCTTCTAAATGCTGGGGGAGATACAAGGTTATCAGGTTATCCCACGTGGGCCTCACAGAGTTAATCCCCAGCTAAGATAACTGAGGCACAGAGAAATTAAGTGACTTGCCCAAAGTCACAAAGGTGACAAGTGGCAGACCTGGGATTAGAGCTCATGACCTCTAAGTCCCAAGCCATATTTACTGAGTGCTTAATGTGTGCAGAGCACTGTACTAAGTACTTGGGAGAGTACAGTTTAACAATATAAAAGACACATTCCCTACCCACAATGAGCGTACAGCCTAGACATTGAAAGGGTAAATATTCATTCATTCATTCAATAGTATTTATTGAGCGCTTACTATGTGCAGAGCACTGTACTAAGCGCTTGGGATGAACAAGTCGGCAACAGATAGAGACAGTCCCTGCCGTTTGACGGGCTTACGGTCTAATCGGGGGAGACGGACAGACAAGAACGATGGCAATAAATAGAGTCAAGGGGAAGAACATCTCGTAAAAACAATGGCAACTAAATAGAATCAAGGCGATGTACAATTCATTAACAAAATAAATAGGGTAAAGAAAATATATACAGTTGAGCGGATGAGTACAGTGCTGTGGGGATGGGAAGGGAGAGGTGGAGGAGCAGAGGGAAAAGGGGAAAAAGAGGGTTTAGCTGCGGAGAGGTAAAGGGAAATATGGCAGGAGCATTTGTAAAATTTAAAAGAGAAAGGAAGAAATAAGGAAGTCAGTGAAAGAGCTCAAGGTCTAGTCTGATGTGATCCTCAGGAGAGGTTTTTTAGGATCTGGGAATTACTGGACAGGCTACTGGGGGGTGAGAGTGGTATTCAACCAGTGGTATTTACTGACCTCCTAATTCTCTACAAAGCACTTGAGAGAGTACAATAGAATGGATAGATGTCATCCCCGCCCACGAGAAGTATAAGACTTACAGGTAGAGTGAAGTAAGGGAGTTCAAGGATATGTACATATGCTCTCTGAGGGTGAAAGGAGTACCCCAGTGCTTAAAGGAGAGAACTAAGTTTATAGGCCACACAGAAGGGAGGGAGAATAAGGTGGGGAGACAAGAGATTCTTTGGAGAAGG